>NC_051324.1:54922597-56277068 GCF_015220235.1 Choloepus didactylus | reverse complement strand
AGAGCATCTCATCTAGTTTGCAGGACTACTAAATAGACTGGAGTAAATATATTAAAGGCCTAATAGAATTTGGCACATACCAGCTTATATAATTTATCTTATCATAAATGATATCACATCAATATCCAGTTTGTTATACTCTGGAAATGATGCTTGCTTAGGTAAGTCTTCAAAAGCACTGGATATAGTTGAGGGGTCTGAGAACTTGGGAACTCAACAGTTATTGAGGAATTAGACTTCCATTACTAACAATGTTGTAAAACTTCGCTACTGATCACCCAGTTGCTCAGGTCCAAACTCCAGGAGTCAACTTTAACTCCTTTCATCTCTCACAATCCACCTCTAAACCTTCAACAAATGCTGCCAGCTCTGCTTCCAGCACACATCCCAAACCCAGCCACTGCTCCCCTCCTGCTGCTACCACCAATTCTCAGCCCCAGCCTCCCACCCACTCATTTCCTCCTCCTGTCAGTGAATCACCTATCTTCTAAAACTTAGATCAATGTCACCCCTGTTCAAAACCCTCCCAGGAACTCCTCAAAATCAAATACTTCAGTGTTTCAAAGGATTTTGTCAAAAGGGTGAAAAGGCAACAGACTCAACAGGAAAAAAAAATAAGGATTTGATATCCAGAATATATAAAGAAATCCTACAATTCAACAATAAAAAGACAAATGACCCAATTTAAAAATGGGCAAAAGAATAGACATTTTTCCATAGAGGAAATATAGATGGCTAAAAAGCAAATGAAAAGATGCTCAGCTTCACTAGCTATTAGGGAAATGCAAATCAAAACCACAATGAGATATCTCACATCTATAAGAATGGCTGCTATTAAACAAACAGGAAACTACAAGTGTTGGAGAGGATGTAAAGAAACAGAACACTTATCCACTGCTGGTAGGAATGTAAAATGGCACAGCAGCTGTGGAAGACGGTTTGGTGGTTCCTCAGGAAGCTAGTATAGAGTTGCCTTATGACCCGGCAATCCCGCAACTCAGTATATACACGGAAGATCTGAAAGCAGGGATGTGAACAGACATTTGCACACTGATGTTCATAGCAGCATTACTCACAATTGCCAAAAGATGGAAACAACCGAAGTATCCATCAACAGGTGAATTGATAAATAAAATGTGGTATATAATATGATGGAATAGTATTCAGCAATAAGAAGGAATGAGGTTTTGAAGCATGCAACAACATGGATGAACCTTGAGGACACTATGTTAAGTGAAATAAGCCAGACACAAAAGAACAAATATTGTATGATCTCACTGATATGAACTAATTATAACATGTAAACTTAAAGATATAAAATATAGAATACAGGTTACCAGAATATAGAATGAGGCTAAAGAATGGGAAGCAGTTGCTTAATATGTGCAGAATGTTTAACTAGGTTGAACTTAAACGTTTGGAAATGGACAGAGGTGACAGTAGCGTGTGATTGTGAGAATAACTAACAGTACTGAATGGTGTGTGAATGTGGCGGAAGGGGAAAGTTTAGAGTCATGTATGTCATCACAAGGAAAGTTGGAGGTTAAAACATGGGAATGTATACCACAGTGAATCTTGTCGTGAACAAGGACTATGATTAACTGTACAAATATAAAAAAGTTCTTTCATGAACTAGAACAAATGTACAATGCCACTACAAGGAGTTAATAATAGGGGAGGGGGGTATATGGGAAAAATGTACCTATTGTAAACTATGGACTATAGGTAACAGTAATATCTTAATATTTTTTCATCAACAGTAACAAATGTACCACACCAATACTATGGGTCAGTAATGGGGGCAGGGATAAGGAGTATGGGAGGATTTGGGTTTTCTTTTTTCTTTTTATTTCTTTTCTGGAGCAATGAAAATGTTCTAAATTGATCATGGTGATGTACGCACAACTATGTGATGATACTGTGAGCCACCGGCCGTATACTTTGGATGGTCTGTGTGGTGTGTGAATATATCCCAATAAAACTGAATTAAACAAAACAGAATAGAACAACCCTCCTAGGGTTTCCCATCACCCTTGGAACTGATTCGACAATACCATGCCAGCCCTCCTCACTGCCTACCTCCTCTCCCTCTCCCTTGCTCAGCTGTCCAGCCATTGCCTCACTGCTCTTCCTTGAACAGTTGACCACATACCTGCCGCGGGGTCTTTGTACTTGCTGGTCCCCCACCTGGAGTGCTCCTCCCACCCCTATAACCATGGCTCCCTCCTCACGTCAGTCCTGCCTCTGCCTAAAGATCACTCCTCAAAAAGCTCCTCCCTGACCACCCATTAAAACAGCAGTCTGGCCACTTTCCATCCTCCCTTATCCAGCTTTAGTTCTTATTACCATAAAGTTTGTTTCTTGCTGGCTTCCTGACCAGAGTACAAGCCCCGAGGGCAGAGCCCTTGTCTGTTTGTTTATCACTGTGTCCCCGGTGCCTAGAAAGGGTCTCCAAGAGCACATGTACGGAAACGTGAGTTAAAGAAGAGCAGAAAAGCTGCGACACATGCAGCCAACTTTTACCTTTTTCCCAGTCGTGGGGCTACTCTCCGCGCTCTGCACCGGGCTCCTCTGGGGGCTTTGGTTTTCTTGGGGGATGCACCTGGCCATGTATACGCTGTAGTCCAGAAGCATCTTCTGCCGCACGCTGCCCACCAGCTCCTTCTGCTTTGGCTGGGACATGATCTCCTCCAGGCTGCCTTTGCTGCTGCTACGGCTGTGGGCCAAGTGCCCCGAGGGGCTGCTGTGTCTGCTGTGTGTGGGCAAAACCCCTGGGAAAAGGAGTGAGGGTTCTTAATATAAAGGAAGAAAATGACTGCCAGGTAAATGGAACTTGAGAACACACTCCACTGGTATGTTAAAAAGCAGCTAAAATACTATCAAGTGATTGTTTTAAAGATATTTACAAGGCTATTTCCCACCCTCTAAAACACCTTCAAGTTTCCGTGAAAGATAATTTTTTAGAACAGTGTTTTATTCATCTCCAAGACAATTCAGAGTAATGGGAGCAATGAAATACATGTGGTAGGGACCTTTTTCTTTTTTTCTTGGTGATCTTTTAGGGTTAAATATAGGACTGACAGACCCCAAGTAGTCGTGGATCTGTGAGTACTATCAGGCAAATAGAAGTGGACAGAAAGTTAATAATTGTTCATCACGGCAATTCCAAACACGCCATCTTTCATTCAACAAATTATTCATCAAGCCAAGTCTTTGCTAAAAAGAAGAGTAAGACATAATCTCTGTCCTTGGACTCAGACAGCTTGGTAGACACATCACAATAAACACAGTAAGTATAGTAAGTACCATAACTGAAGAATGTCTAAAGGACTTCAGGGAAGAAAGAAGGAACTAACTGCCCCAGAGAGCTGAAAGGCACTTTCACGGGCAGTGAATCTGGGCTGCGTCTTGAAGGAACAGTTGGCATTTGCCTGGCCCAGGTGGGGAAAAAGCATTCCAGGAGAGGGAACAGCATATGCAAAAAGCAGTGACAGAGGACAAAATGTTTTGGGAACAAGTGAGAGATTCAGTGAAGTTCCAAGCAGAGTACATAGAGCAGAAGGGACAGGAAACGAGAATGGAAAGATTGACTACAAGCAGAATGCACAGTGCCTCAAAAGCAAATACTAGAACTAATATCTTACCATGTAGTGAAAGCAGAGTTTTAAGCATGGGAAGCACAAGGTGAAGGGTAGAGTGGTTAAAAATCAAATCAAATCAATTTATTTTTGAGAGGCGCCAGCCATATGATTTGCAAATTCCCAAACCTCACAAAGGGCCATGCATAACTAGAGAAATAAATTTTTATAGCCATTTATTATCTTATCATTTAATATATTTAACATTATTTTAAAATGTTGCTATAAAAGCTATACCAAAAACATTTAAAAACAGATGACAACTAACTGCCAAGTATATCCTGGATTGGATTTTGGGAAAGAAAAAGGACATTAGTGGAAAAGCTAATAAAATCCAAATAAAGTTTAGAGCTTAGTTTTTTAAATAGAAAAACAGAGAAGCATAACACCAACACCTCCCATCAAATTGATCTGTTCACTACAGAGCTCAATAGAGAGAGGAAGGAAAGAAAGCCTTCTGCTCTACAGCTTGGCTGGTGCTTTCTGCCCACAGCACTGCCTCTTGATGCAGCAGTCACGTCTCCCATGAGGGGGAGAGGCACAGGCCATCACTGCTCTGTGGATCTAGATAAAGTAGGAACCTCCCAGTGTGGAGATCACCCTAGAATTCTGCTCACAGCCACATGGCTTCCCTGCTCCCTCCAGGCCCCTATTCTTCACAGAGCTGTTCCCCAGTCTGCAGCATGGGCATCACTTGGTAGGGATGCAGGATCTTAGTCCTAGCCCAGATCTCCTCAATCTCAACCTACATTTTAACAAAAAGACCTCAGTCAAGTTTGAGAAGCACTGAAATCTATGATTTTAGTGGTGGCATCCCTGAGGGAGAAGACAGGGCCAGGATGTAGAGCAAAAGAAGTTCTATCTTTTTGCTATCAACAGAATGTACCTGGCCTTGGAGAATCAGCACTGGTCACGCCTTCACAGCTGACAATAAGCCACCCATGCCCACTCACTGGTTCGGAGATGGTTTTGAAGAACAGCACAGCCCTCACCAATTTATCTTTGCTACCAGTTTGAACATACTTTTGTTGGCTTAAACTTACTATTAATATCTTAATTCATAGCCTTTTGCAGCAACCCAAGATATATATATATTAGTGGTGTGAGGAAGCAGCCTAGTTTGGTTTTAGTTTAAATAAGTGCACTGAAGGCTTTTTCACATCTCTGACTCTTACCATCAGGTTTTTTGGGCAGTGAGTGAAAGTCTGGGAACTTCTGGCAGGATTTCCAAAAACACAAACCCATTGAAAATAATCAAATGCCTATATCAGCACTGTCCAATAGAAATACAATGCAATCCACAGATGTGAGCCACATATGCAATTTTAAATTTTCTGGTGGCCACAGTAAAAAAGTAAAAACAAACAAACAAACAAACAAAAAACACACCACAACAAAAAAAAAAACATACCACATAATTTTGATATATATCCAAATATACCCAAAATATTATCATTTCAACATGTAACCAATACAAAAAAATACTGAGATACTTTACATTCTTTTACTGTTACTAAGACTTTGAAATCTGGTGTGCATTTTATACTCAGAGCACATCTCAATTTGCATGGCCAAGTTTCAGGTGCTCAATAATCCCATGTCTTTAGTAGCTACCATAGTGGACAGTGCAGGTTTAGACCTACCAGAAGAGCAGCGGCTGGAATTCTCACCCACTTGAATTTTCTTTTATCCAAGAATCTCCCTATTCATCTTGATTTTTAGTAGTCTTAGGTATTTCCAAGAGACTTCTCAGATCTCAGCTTTGGGACCAGGATGGAAGCCAGTGTTGAAGGCTGACAGAATGGTAGGTCAGCAAATGTCGCAAAGAAACCAGAGCAACGTGCTGTAGTGTTTGAAACTCGTGTGAGCCACACAGCTCCATGATGAACATGAAGCCTTTAGATCTGTTAGCCCCAATCCAAAAGCTTCAATCCTAGTCTTACTCTCCACCCTGAAAAGCCTTCTCCAGTAATGCTGGCACTGATCGTGTCCTTCTCTGATCTCCAACAATTATTAGCTGCACCATGCTTACCTTAGCATCGTAATTTGTGTCTATCATCTGACTCATACGGGCTAGTTTTGTCTAATAAGCACAGCGCCTGAAGGGCGGGGGTGCTGCTGCTTTGTCCTATCTTTGTGTCTCTTACAGCTGCCTGCCCAAACATAAACCCGCAAATGGCTCCTTCATTAGTTAAATGATTTGGTACAGAGGGTTTAAGAGATTAGACTAAAAGGTAAATGACTCATGAGAACATGCCTTAGATGACAGATGGCAATCAATTCAGGGTGGGCTTCCTTCCTTCCTTCCTATCTGGGAATCTTTCTCGATTGCCCCCACAGACCCTTTAAAAATACATAAGCATTAAGCAGACATGTCAATACCTGCTTTATTTCCAGAGACACCAGGTGGCTTCTTGATTTCTGACTTCAGTTTAGATGCCAGAATAAATCTGCTAAACCACTCCTCCTTTTCTCGGCCAGTTCTCCCAAAGAGATACAGTATCTGGTCTCGCTGGACAGATCTTGTTCCCTCTTGAGGATGGGGTGGCTTCTTAGGGTCCTCATTTCCCAGTTCTCTCTCAGCTGCTGGTTTCTCTTCAGAAGTTTCCTTATCAGTCTGGGTCTTAGACATAAAGTCATCTTGTCGACCAAGCTCTATACAAATGGGGTACTTTTTATTCCAGATTCGTTTTCGAGCCAAACTTTTAGGTACAAGATAAACCTACAGAAAAAGGGAAATAACAATTTACATACTAAATTAAGGATTGGCTACATTATGCACTAATATTATGCATACCAGACATGCAAACTTTATAACATTTTTGACTAAAATGATGAATGTGAAATAATTTTTACTACCTGTCTATAACATGACTTCAGAAAGTGGAGTAGTTTTAGAAATGACTTATTATTCTCCAAAATTATTCCAGTAAGTAGATGTTCAAGAATTTTGCAAGGGTTACACATATCTACAATTTTTAGGTAACATTAGCACAATAATTATTTAGTTGACTGTCATGAACTGAGTTTGGATATCAACTGAGTTGAATAACCCTGGGTCAATCTTAAGCTGGAAGAAAAAAAAAAAAGAATTCATCAAACTAGACAGGAAGCTCAAGTTTATCAACATCAAGTTAAGAATAAATTTATGCAAAAATGATTTCAAATAGTTTTGTCATCTGGGGGGAACTTAAAGATCATTCAGATGAGTATAAGAAGACTTAAGAACCCAGAGCTTTCTGAAATAACAAATAACTCATATTTCTCACAGAAACAAAAGTATATAGTATTTTTTTCAAAATGTAATTATTTTGCATACCCATAATTTTCATACTTGCAAGAGCCTCTGTTAGTTGTTACCTAGCACCACCACACATAACTTTTTGTTTGACCAAAAAAGTTAACTCATTCAGAAGAGTCCATGACACCCCTTGTTCTTCAAATGTGGTTCGTTATAGTAAAGCAACAAAGATTCCAAATACATTTTCCTGCCAAAATTACTCAGCTCACCTTGCTATCTGAGAGGTCGTAGATTTTCTGGCTGATGTAGGTGACCTCTGGCTTTGTTTCATTATAGCTCGCCCTCCTGGATATATTTTTATTGGGCTTTGAGAGTCTTAAGATTCCACCCTCAAGTCGAACAAAGACTGAATGTGTCAAAGTTGCATGGTAAGTTTCTGGATCATAGCTGTAAATCTCATTCATCCATCCCTAATGAAGAAAAACTTCCATTAGTAAAATAAAAATAACCGCAAATCTGATTCAATGGGAAAATGATGAACATTGTGATATTCAGGACATCAAACCAAATGCAGGTGCCAACTTACTGATGACTACAGTTTGCTGAGACAAGTGCTTAGCGTGAGGAGTAATCTGATATGCTTTTGATAACTAAAAATGCGGATTTGAGGGTAGAATGACAATGTCCATTATCTTAAATAAAAGGTTCTTTTCTTTCTTTTTTCAAAGCCAAAACTCAAAGTCAAACTCAGAAGTTTTGTTCACTTAACTAGACCACGTCTCTCTGCTGACCTCCTCTGGGGGTGATGTCTAATTCTACCCAGGTTGGTCTTCGTAACTGGAGACATACACCCTCTTCTCAGACCACTTGCAAACAAGCTTTGACATTTCACAGACCATCTTAACTCATGTTACTGTTCCAGGACTGAGAACACTTACCACTCCATTTCTCTCTGATGCATACCAGACATGCAAACTTTATAACACAAATATTATAAAAATCGAGCATTAAATAAATCATAAATATGATCAACAGTATGTTAAAATTCAAAGATATATAGTAACGTAATTGAATACAATTGTCTTCCAGGTCCCCCCCCCCAATAATTGATATAAAAGTAGTTACACATTGATTTTTAAGAACAGAAAACATATTAAAGTGTACAGATAACACAGAAAAGCCTAACACATTATGAAATTGTGTTACAGCTATTCTCAAAGCTGTAATCAATATTCATCATTTAACATTCTGCCTGCCCCAAAGGACTTTTTCTGATGATATGGGTGGCCCAGGTCTCTTTAAAACATGTTTTCTAGGGATTTTTAATTGATATTCCCCCACTCATTTCATTTTTTTTTTATTTTTTTTTAATCTTCATTTTATTGAGATATATTCACATACCACGCAGTCATACAAAACAAATCGTACTTTCGATTGTTTACAGTACCATTACATAGTGGTACATTCATCACCCAAATCAATCCCTGACACCTTCATTAGCACACACACAAAAATAACAAGAATAACAATTAGAGTGAAAAAGAGCAATTGGAGTAAAAAAGAATACTGGGTACCTTTGTCTGTTTGTTTCCTTCCCCTACTTTTCTACACATCCATCCATAAACTAGACAAAGTGGAGTGTGGTCCTTATGGCTTTCCCAATCCCATTGTCACCCCTCATAAGCTACATTTTTATACAACTGTCTTCGAGATTCATGGGTTCTGGGTTGTAGTTTGATAGTTTCAGGTATCCACCACCAGCTACCCCAATTCTTTAGAACCTAAAAAGGGTTGTCTAAAGTGTGCATAAGAGTGCCCACCAGAGTGACCTCTCGGCTCCTTTTGGAATCTCTCTGCCACTGAAGCTTATTTCATTTCCTTTCACATCCCCCTTTTGGTCAAGAAGATGTTCTCCGTCCCACGATGCCAGGTCTACATTCCTCCCCGGGAGTCGTATTCCACGTTGCCAGGGAGATTCACTCCCCTGGGTGTCTGATCCCACGTAGTGGGGAGGGCAGTGATTTCACCTTTCAAGTTGGCTTAGCTAGAGAGACAGGGCCACATCAGAGCAACAAAGAGGCATTCGGGAGGAGGCTCTTAGGCACAACCGTAGGGAGGCCTAGCCTCTCCTTTGCAGCAACCGTCTTCCCAAGGGTAAAACCTGTGGTAGAGGGCTCAACTCATCAAACCACCAGTCCCCTATGTCTGTGGTCATGTTAGCAACCATGGAGGTGGGGTAGGCGAATACCCCTGCATTCTCCACAGGCTCCTCAAGGGGGCACTACATCTTTTTTTTTTTCCCCTTGTTTTTCTTTTTTTTTTCTTTTTTTTTTTTTTAATCATCATTTTATTGAGATATATTCACATACCACGCAGTCATACAAAACAAATTGTACTTTCGATTGTTTACAGTACCATTACATAGTTGTACATTCATCACCTAAATCAATCCCTGACACCTTCATTAGCACACACACAAAAATAACAAGAATAATAATTAGAGTGAAAAAGAGCAATTGAAGTAAAAAAGAACACTAGGTACCTTTGTCTGTTTGTTTGCTTCCCCTACTTTTCTACGCATCGATCCATAAACTAGACAAAGTGGAGTTTGGTCCTTATGGCATTCCCAGTCCCACTGTCACCCCTCATAAGCTACATTTGTATACAACTGTCTTCGAGATTCATGGGTTCTGGGTTGTAGTTTAATAGTTTCAGGTATCCACCACCAGCTACCCCAATTCTTTAGAACCTAAAAAAGGTTGTCTAAAGTGTGCGTAAGAGTGCCCACCAGAGTGATCTCTCGGCTCGTTTTGGAATCTCTCTGCCACTGAAGCTTATTTCATTTCCTTTCACATCCCCCTTTTGGTCAAGAAGATGTTCTCCATCCCACGATGCCGGGTCTACATTCCTCCCCGGGAGTCATATTCCACGTTGCCAGGGAGATTCACTTCCCTGGGTGTCTGATCCCACGTAGGGGGGAGGGCAGTGATTTCACCTTTCAAGTTGGCTTAGCCAGAGAGAGAGGGCCACATCTGAGCAACAAAGAGGCATTCAGGAGGAGACTCTTAGGCACAAATACAGGGAGGCCTAGCCTCTCCTTTGCCGCAACCGTCTTCCCAAGGGTAAAACTTATGGTAGAGGGCTCAACCCATCAAACCACCAGTCCCCTATGTCTGTGGTCATGTTAGCAACCATGGAGGTGGGGTAGGCGAATACCCCTGCATTCTCCACAGGCTCCTCAAGGGGGCACTACATCTTTTTTTTTTTTTTTTTTTTCCTTGTTTGTCTTTTTTCTTTTTTTTTTTTTTTTAACTTTCCCTTCTTTTTTCAAATCAACTGTATGAAAAAAAAAGTTAAAAAGAAAACAAACATACAATAAAAGAACATTTCAAAGAGACCATAGCAAGGGAGTAAGAAAAAGACAACTAACCTAAGATAACTGCTTAACTTCCAACATGTTCCTACTTTACCCCAAGAAAGTTACATACTATAGCAACATTTGAGTGAACTTGTTCCTACTACATCCATCAGAAATTAACAGACCATAGTCATTTCTGGGCATCCCCAGAACGTTAAATAGCTTATCTGTTCTTCTTGGATTATTGTTCCCCCCTTCCTTAATTGCTCTCTATCGCTAGTTCCCCTACATTCTACATTATAAACCATTTGTTTTACATTTTTCAAAGTTCACATTAGTGGTAGCATATAATATTTCTCTTTTTGTGCCTGGCTTATTTCGCTCAGCATTATGTCTTCAAGGTTCATCCATGTTGTCATACGTTTCACGAGATCGTTCCTTCTTACTGCCGCGTAGTATTCCATCGTGTGTATATACCACATTTTATTTACCCACTCATCTGTTGAAGGACATTTGGGTTGTTTCCATCTCTTGGCAATTGTGAATAATGCTGCTATGAACATTGGCGTGCAGATATCTGTTCGTGTCACTGCTTTCCGATCTTCTGGGTATATACCGAGAAGTGCAATCGCTGGATCGAATGGTAACTCTATATCTAGTTTTCTAAGGAACTGCCAGACTGACTTCCAGAGTGGCTGAACCATTATACAGTCCCACCAACAATGAATAAGAGTTCCAATTTCTCCACATCCCCTCCAGCATTTGTAGTTTCCTGTTTGTTTAATGGCAGCCATTCTAATCGGTGTTAGATGGTATCTCATTGTGGTCTTAATTTGCATCTCTCTAATAGCTAGTGAAGCTGAACATTTTTTCATGTGTTTCTTGGCCATTTGTATTTCCTCTTCAGAGAACTGTCTTTTCATATCTTTTGCCCATTTTATAATTGGGCTGTCTGTACTATTGTCATTGAGTTGTAGGATTTCTTTATATATGCAAGATATCAGTCTTTTGTCAGATACATGGTTTCCAAAAATTTTTTCCCATTGAGTTGGCTGCCTCTTTACCTTTTTGAGAAATTCCTTTGAGGTGCAGAAACTTCTAAGCTTGAGGAGTTCCCATTTATCTATTTTCTCTTTTGTTGCTTGTGCTTTGGGTGTAAAGTCTAGGAAGTGGCCGCCTAATACAAGGTCTTGAAGATGTTTTCCTACATTATCTTCTAGGAGTTTTATGGTACTTTCTTTTATATTGAGATCTTTGGTCCATTTTGAGTTAATTTTTGTGTAGGGGGTGAGGTAGGGGTCCTCTTTCATTCTTTTGGATATGGATATCCAACTCTCCCAGCCCCATTTGTTGAAAAGACCATTATGACTCAGTTCAGTGACTTTGGGGGCCTTATCGAAGATCAGTCGGCCATAGATCTGAGGGTCTATCTCCGAATTCTCAATTCGATTCCATTGATCTATATGCCTATCTTTGTGCCAGTACCATGCTGTTTTGGCAACTGTGGCTTTATAATAAGCTTCAAAGTCAGGGAGTGTAAGTCCTCCCACTTCGTTTTTCTTTTTTAGAGTGTCTTTAGCAATTCGAGGCATCTTCCCTTTCCAAATAAATTTGATAACTAGCTTTTCCAAGTCTGCAAAGTAGGTTGTTGGAATTTTGATTGGGATTGCATTGAATCTGTAGATGAGTTTGGGTAGAATTGACATCTTAATGACATTTAGCCTTCCTATCCATGAACATGGAATATTTTTCCATCTTTTAAGGTCCCCTTCTATTTCTTTTAGTAGAGTTATGTAGTTTTCTTTGTATAGGTCTTTTACATCTTTGGTTAAGTTTATTCCTAGGTACTTGATTTTTTTAGTTGCTATTGAAAATGGTATCTTTTTCTTGAGTGTCTCTTCAGTTTGTTCATTTCTAGCATATAGAAACATTACTGACTTATGTGCATTAACCTTGTATCCCGCTACTTTGCTAAATTTGTTTATTAGCTCTAGTAGCTGTATCGTCGATTTCTCAGGGTTTTCTAGATATAAGATCATATCATCTGCAAACAATGACAGTTCTACTTCTTCTTTTCCAATTTGGATGCCTTTTATTTCTTTGTCTTGCCAGATTGCCCTGGCTAGCACTTCCAGCACAATGTTGAATAACAGTGGTGACAGTGGGCATCCTTGTCTTGTTCCTGATCTTAGAGGGAAGGCTTTCAGTCTCTCACCATTGAGTACTATGCTGGCTGTGGGTTTTTCATATATGCTCTTTATCATGTTGAGGAAATTTCCTTCAATTCCTACCTTTTGAAGTGTTTTTATCAAAAACGGATGTTGGATTTTGTCAAATGTTTTTTCAGCATCTATTGAGATGATCAATTGATTTTTCTCTTTTGACTTGTTAATGTGTTGTAATACAATGATTGATTTTCTTATGTTGAACCATCCTTGCATGCCTGGAATAAACCCCACTTGGTCATGGTGTATGATTTTTTTAATGTGTCTTTGGATTCGATTTGCAAGTATTTTGTTGAGGATTTTTGCATCTATATTCATTAGGGAGATTGGCCGGTAGTTTTCCTTTTTTGTAGCATCTTTGCCTGGTTTTGGTATGAGATTGATGTTAGCTTCATAAAATGAGTTAGGTAGTGTTCCATTTTCTTCAATGTTTTGAAAGAGTTTGAGTAAGATTGGTGTCAGTTCTTTCTGGAACGTTTGGTAGAATTCCCCTGTGAAGCCATCTGGCCCTGGGCATTTATTTGTGGGAAGATTTTTGATGACTGATTGGATCTCTTTGTTTGTGATGGGTTGGTTGAGGTCTTCTAGTTCTTCTCTGGTCAGTCTAGGTTGTTCATATGTTTCCAGGAAATTGTCCATTTCCTCTACATTGTCCAGTTTGTTGCCATACAGTTGTTCATAGTATCCTCTTATAATTTTTTTAATTTCCTCAGGATCTGCAGTTATGTCACCTTTTTCATTCATTATTTTGTTTATATGGGTCTTCTCTCTTTTTGATTTTGTCAGTCTAGCTAGGGGCTTGTCAATCTTGTTGATCTTCTCAAAGAACCAACTTTTGGTGATATTTATCCTCTCTATTGTTTTTTTGTTCTCTATGTCATTTATTTCTGCTTTAATCCTTGTTATTTCTTTTCTTCTACTTGGTTTAGGATTGGTTTGCTGTTCATTTTCTAGCTTCTTCAGTTGATCCATTAGTTCTTTGATTTTGGCTCTTTCTTCCTTTTTAATATATGCATTTAGTGCTATAAATTTCCCCCTCAGCACTGCTTTTGCTGCATCCCATAGGTTTTGGTATGTTGTGTTCTCATTTTCATTCGTCTCTATATATTTAGCAATTTCTCTTGCTATTTCTTCTTTAACCCACTGATTGTTTAGGAGTGTGTTGTTTAACCTCCAGGTATTTGTGAATTTTCTAAGTCTCTGATGGTTATTGACTTCTAATTGTATTCCATTGTGGTCAGAGAATGTGCTTTGAATAATGTCGATCTTTTTAAATTTATTGAGGCTTGTTTTATGTCCCAGCATATGATCTATTCTGGAGAAAGTTCCATGAGCACTAGAAAAGTATGTGTATCCTGGTGATTTGGGATGTAATGTCCTGTATATGTCTGTTAAATCTAATTCATTTATCAGATTGTTTAGGTTTTCAATTTCCTTATTGGTCTTCTGTCTGGTTGATCTATCTATAGGAGAGAGTGATGTGTTGAAGTCTCCCACAATTATTGTGGAAACATCAATTGCTTCCTTTAGTTTTGCCAGTGTTTCTCTCATGTATTTTGTGGCACCTTGATTGGGTGCATAGACATTTATGATTGTTATTTCTTCTTGCTGAATTGCCCCTTTTATTAGTATGTAGTGGCCTTCTTTGTCTCTCAAAACATCCCTGCATTTGAAGTCTATTTTATCTGAGATTAATATTGCTATACCTGCTTTCTTTTGGCTGTAGCTTGCATGAAATATTTTTTTCCATCCTTTCACTTTCAGTTTCTTTGTGTCCTTGTGTCTAAGATGAGTCTCTTGTATGCAACATATTGATGGTTCATTTTTTTTGATCCATTCTGCGAATCTATATCTTTTAATTGGGGAGTTTAATCCATTTACATTCAACGTTATAACCGTGAAGGCATTTCTTGAATCAGCCATCTTATCCTTTGGTTTATGTTTGTCATATTTTTCCCCTCTCTCTATTAATATCCTTTATTGTACCCATACCGAATCTCTTTAGTACTGAACCTTTCTCCAAGTCTCTCTGTCCTTTCTTTGTTTATCTGTCTGTAGGGCTCCGTTGAGTATCTCCAGTAGGGCAGGTCTCTTGTTAGCAAATTCTCTCAGCATTTGTCTGTCTATGAAAAATTTAAGCTCTCCCTCAAATTTGAAGGAGAGCTTTGCTGGATAAAGTATTCTTGGCTGGAAATTTTTCTCACTCAGAATTTTAAATATATCGTGCCACTGCCTTCTCACCTTCATGGTGGCTGCTGAGTAGTCACTACTTAGTCTTATGCTGTTTCCTTTGTATGTGGTGAATTGCTTTTCTCTTGCTGCTTTCAGAACTTGCTCCTTCTCTTCTGTGTTTGACAGTGTGATCAGTATATGTATCAGAGTGGGTTTATTTGGATTTATTCTATTTGGGGTTCGCTGAGCATTTATGATTTGTGTATTTATGTTGTTTAGAAGATTTGGGAAGTTTTCCCCAACAATTTCTTTAAATACTCTTCCTAGACCTTTACCCTTTTCTTCCCCTTCTGGGACACCAATGAGTCTTATATTTGGACGTTTCATATTATCTATCATATCCCTGATGTCCATTTCGATTTTTTCAATTTTTTCCCCATTCTTTCTTTTATGCTTTCATTTTCCATTCTGTCATCTTCGAGGTCACTGATTCGTTGTTCAACTTCCTCTAGTCTTGTACTATGAGTGTCCAGAATCTTTTTAATTTGGTCAACAGTTTCTTTAATTTCCATAAGATCATCCATTTTTTTATTTAGTCTTGCAATGTCTTCTTTATGCTCTTCTAGGGTCTTCTTGATTTCCTTTATCTCCCGTACTATGGTCTCATTGTTCATCTTTAGTTCTTTGAGTAGCTGCTCTAGGTGCTGTGTCTCTTCTGGTCTTTTCATTTGGGTGCTTGGGCTTGGGTTATCCATATCGTCTGGTTTTTTCATATGCTTTATAATTTTCTGTTGTTTTTGGCCTCGTGGCATTTGCTGAACTTGATAGGGTTCTTTTAGGATTTGTAGACCAATTGAATTCCTTATCTCTAATTTATCAGATCTGGAGCTTCATGGAGTACACTTTCTCTAACTAACCAGCAGGTGGTGTCCACGAGCCACCTGTTCTCCACAAGCCAGTTCTCCCCTGCTTAGCCTTTTTGGTGAGTGGGGGAGTGAGTCTTGTGGGGTCCAATTGGTGTACCAAGCTTGCGTGTGTAGTTGGTGTTGCCTGCCCTGTATATGGGGCGTGTTTCTGGGCAGTCAGGGATGGGGGGTGGCTCTAACAATCAAATCTCCCTGGTGATCCTAGAGTTTTAAGGCTGCTGCAATAGTCTAATCCTTCAGTTCAGTCCTGCCACAGTTTGTCTCTGCCACTGACCCATAAGTCCTTGGTATTGGCGTATGGCTCCTGAGACTTGCAAGTGGGCCCCTCTTCCAGGCCGTGCACCCCCTGGTCCTCTGTTGAGGGATGACTGTGCTATGTCACAGGTGAGTGCCGTCCCCCCAGGGCAGTTCTGGGCTGCTGGGCTGTGTAGGGAGGCTCCCAGTCTGCTGAAATGATGGCTGATTGGGGCTTTGTTAATTCACACTGCTCTACCTTCCCAACTCTGGGACAATCAGCTGAGGTTGCAGGGAAGGCTAATGTCCACACCCAGTTTTGTGGTGTGTGCCTGTTATTTGAAGCACTTCCATCACACTGGGTTGTCTGGGGCAGCTCTGGGCTATGGGGCTGGCGATGGGCAGGAGTGTTTCCTGTCCACCAGGATGATGGCTGTGAGCGGACACCCCCCTTTTCTTGGGAAGTTGTGGTGTTTAGTGAATTTTCTCAGCCACTGGATTATTGCGTTTTGTCTCAGAGCTCTCCTAGTTCTGCTCTTGACTTGACCTGCCCAAATTGCAGGTCTTTGAAGCTTTCTGTATTGGGCTTCTTAGAGTAATTGTTTTAGAAAAAGAAAAAAGGATTAAAAAAAAAAAAAAAAAAAAAAGGGCCCTCCTCAGAGATCTAATGGGTTATTGAAATGCTAAGAGAGAAAGCAACCAGGGCCATTAAGGAAAGGTCCACAGGGCAGAGAGATTAGCTTTTCTTCGGGATTTGCATATGCGCTTCAGGGCCTGGGCTCCGGCCTGAGCTCTGCCCTTCCCCCTTCTATGTTCTCCAGAACTCCAAAAATCCTCCGCTTTTATTTTGGAGTTTTTCGTGTTGTTTTTTTTCTATGCCTGTCTCTTCTCTGCTGGGCTGGCTGCTCTCAGATTCTCTGGTGTCTGGTCTCCGTCTATCTATGGTAGGAGTTTGGATCAGCAGAATGAGTTTCCGGTAAGGGCTGCCACTGCAGTTCTCCCTTCTCCTTCCGGGAGCTGACAGCCCCTCCTCCCATGGGACTGAGCCTGGCAGGAAGGGGCGCGGGTCCCCTGGCCGCAAAAACTTACAGATTTCGCTGATCTCAGCAGTTCCACGTTTTCATGAGTGTTGTATGAAGTATGCCCAAAGTCAGATTGCTCTGTGGTGTCCAGTCCACGCAGTTCCTGGCTTTCTACCTACTTTCCTGGAGGAGTAACTAAAACATACAGCTCACCAGTCTGCCATCTTGCCACTTACCTCTGCAGGTATTTTAAAACAGAGAACTACCTTATCAGGTTGGTCTGGCTGATTTCACCATGCCCAGCCCAGCCACCCTGCAAGGTGGCCCCAGTTTGTAATCCTTGAGGGGCTTCTCCTCTTGGAATCTTCCAGAGAGGCAGGCAGAGTAGGGGCATCACCTAGGCAGGCTGAGCTCCGCAGTGCAGACCTAGCTTTATGTTCTCTGGCACCTGAATCTTCAAATCCCCTGTCTCCCCCAGAGCCCCAGGCTGCGGCTGCGGTGGGAAGGTGTTAATAACAGCTGCAAGTGACTGTCTGGTAAGGGATTGCTGAAGACAGTAATTAGCATTTTAATTTAGGCATTTTCTTCACACTCACCTCCGGGGACCTGGGTTCGAATCTGGAATTGGGGTCACCGGTGGAAGTTGGCGGTGGCCTCCTAATGTGTCCGTGGGCGTTTCTGTCTTTGTCCCCCAAGGAGCCACCAGCTCAGGGCCGACTGCGGCCTAAGGGGGGCGCTGTGTGCTCGGGCTGCGGGGCCGCGCGGTGGGCAGTGCGGGGCTTTGCAGCGCGGGACGCGGACAGAGGCTGGAGGGGTGGCGGCGTTGAGATGCAGGCAGGGCTCGGGCAGGGCCACAGCGAGAAAGGGCTAGGGAGGACTCGGAGAGAGGTGGCAGGGGCCATTTCATTTTTTATAAATGTCTTGGTAATGAGCAGAGAGGTGCTAAACACCACCACAGTGGAGTTGTGATTGTCATTCTTTTCAAAAAACAGTCATTTCCATGGTGAATATTTGAGTCTCACACTAAAGTTTTGACTTGATAGCTTCTGAAAATGAGAAATCCTCTGAATTCTCTTTTATTCATTCATCCATTCATCCAAACATATATTAAATCTCTCCATATGCCAGGTAGTATGTCAGGAGTTGACACAAAAACTAAAAAAAGGATAGGACTCTCGACCCAGAGTGCTCCCGAAACAATAGAGAAGAATCGGGTCTTCATGCCACCATCTTATGACCCTGAATAACCATAAAAGAGAAAAGCTGTCGCAAAAAGAGCACCCTACTAGGATGACTAGAACCAAAAAGATAGATAACAATAAATGTTGGTGAGGCTATGGAGAAATCAGAACTCTCATACACCGCTGGTGGAAATGTGAAATGGTGCAGAACTTTGGCAAACAGACTGGCCCTTCCTCAAACGATTAAACAAAGAGTTGGCATATGACCTGACAATCCTACTCCTAGGTATACACACAAGAGAAATGAGAACACATGTCCACACAAAAACTTGGACATAGATGTTTATAACAACATTATTCATAATAGCCAAAAGGTGGAAATAACCCAGTGTCTGCCAGCAGACAATGGATAAACAAAATGGTAGGTCTACACAATAGAATATTATTTGTCCATAAAAAGGTATGAAGTACTGATGTATGTTGTGACTTGGATGGACCTTGAAAACATGCTACATGAAAGAAGTCTGTCACAAAAGTCACATATTACATAATTCCATTCATACAGAAGTCCAAAATAGGGAAATCTACAGAAATGGAAAGTAAAATAGTGGTTGCTTAGGGCTGGTGGAAAGGATGGGGGATCAGGAAGGTTAGAGTGGGGAATAGCTACAGAGTACAGGGTTTCTTTTTGAGGTGATGAAAATGTTCTAAAATTAACTGCAGTGATAGTTGCACATATCTGTGGATATATAAAAGCCATTGAATTGTACATTTTAAATGGGTGAATTGCATGGTATATGAATTGTATCTCAATAAAGCTGTTTAAAAAAAAAAAGAGCACCTTGAGTGGATGTGAAAGTAAAAATGGACAAACATACCACTCAGTCATGGTATGTATAGGGAGGTTTGTGAAGTTTATGGGCCAATTAATATAGCTTTAAACACCTCAGTATGCTTTTTTACATAAGCTGGTGTTATCTTAACCTCCTCCCAATGAGTCACTGGCCAGGAACAGCAGCTATTCATAAATGTCAAATGAGCAAGCAGTGGCCATGGGAAGAGTGTCATCTAGATGTCTGTAAAACAACAGCAATGATTAGAGCAATGAAGTAACAAGGGAACAAGCAACATAGATTACATGAGGCCTGAAGTGGACTGTACTGTCAGGGCTCAGCTTGGGTGGATTTATTTCACTAGGTATAGCACTAAGAATATTATTTGGTTCATAGATGTTTTTTGCTGTTGTTGTCTGTCTTTTTCTTCAGTCTGTTATTAAGGTGAATAACACTGATTGACTTTTGAATGTTGAACTAGAATTGCATTCCTGGGATAAACAAATGTATTAGGATGACATGCTGAAGCTGGCATGTATCAGCTTTGAGCACTGATTCTGCATACCTTTCTGACTCCATGTCAGTGACTTCATGTTGGTAGCCTGCAACTGGCCAAGGGGGCAGTTTTTATGTCATGGAAATCAGGGAAGAGTACAAATGAAGCTTTTATTTTTTTTCCCTTGAGAGTCAGTTTACCAGCATGCCACTATTATTACCCTTCTTATACATTGCTGGATTTAAGTTGACAATACTTTGATCATTTGTCCCTCTGTTCATCAGGAAAACTGGTTTGTAGTTTTCTTTTTTTATAATGTTTTTTGGTATCGGTGTAATGCTAGCCTCATAAATGAGTTGGGAAGTGGAAGAATTTGTGTAGAATTAGTATTATTTCTTCCTTAAATGACTGGTAGAATTTGCCAATGAAGGCATCTGGGCCTGGAGTTTTCTTTGTGGCAAGGTTTTCAACTATGAATTCAATTTCTTTAATTACCATTGCCTATTCAGGTTATTCAGTTCTTCTTGAGCAAGCTTTGGTAGTTTGTATCTTTCAAGGAATTTGTCTTTCATCTAAGCTGTCTGATTTATGGGCATAATGTTATTTGTAATGTTTCCCTATTATCCTTTTAATGTCTTTTGGGGCTGTAGTGATATCCCCTCTTTCACTCCTGACACTGGTCATTCGTGCTTCCTTCAAACCTTTTTTCTTTTCTAATATAAGCATTTAATGCTATTAATTTCCTTCTAAGCACTGAATTAGTTGCAAATTTTGTAATGTTGTATTTTCAATTTCATTCAATTCAAAATATTTTCTAATTTCCCTGTAACTTTATCTTTGACCCATGGGTTACTCAGAAGTGTGTTGTTTAATTTCCAAATATTTGGGAATTTTCCAGATATCTTTCTGTTACTGATTTCTAGTTTATTTCCATTACAGTCAGAGAACATGCTTTCTACAATTTCAAATCTTTTAAATTTATTACGGTTTGCTATGTGGCCCAAAATATGGTCTATCTTGGTACATGCTCACTTGAAAAGAATGTGTCTTCTCATGTTGCTATGTGGAGTTTTCTATAAATGTATTTATTCATCTTTTTAAACACAAACACCTTCCCTAAAGATCTTCTGGCATAGGATCCACTGTTTTCTTTTTATCCAGTTTGGTTGCAAGAAGATGCTTTCTTACATATAATGGGTTTACTAGGCTTAAAGTTCTTAACACAACTAGATCACTTAATTTTGAGCAGATAGGATTTTTCTGGGCTGCTTTGGAGCCATGCTGAAGGACAGGTTCTATTTGCTGCTGAACTACTAAAACCAAGAATAACGCATGGAAGGGAGGAGGGGCTGATGCTTGAGAACTAAAACAGCACCTTGCTATCAGTGTGCCCTTGATAAGCCATATTGGCTACAGTCTCCTCTCTGCCGGGGATTGCTCTTTCTGAGTCACTGTACTCTGAGAATACATCTCCTGGCTAGAGCAGTGGCCACCTGATGGTGCAGAGCACGTGTGAGGCTTCTGTGGGTCCTTTATAACATCTTACTGAGATGCTCTACAATTAGGTAATCACTGTTTTGAGTTATAATTATAATTTGATATGAGAAGTATCACTGCAACAATCTCTCTTATATAAAAAGATTTTCATTAGTTTCTAGAGATAAAAGGTTAAGGCAGACATGTAATAAAGCCAATAGAATTAACATGATACTGGAGGGTGATACGCTGGGATTTGGACAAAATTCCCAGCATTACTGTCATCATCAGGTCACCACCATTCTAGAATGGCTAAAGGAAAAAAAGACATTGCATTTTGAAGTTATTCTCAAACAGAAAGACAGTCACTTTCTGGCTTAGGAAGAATGGCCAAAATCATACCTCTCTCTGCTGCTGACACTTCCAACACATGCCTATGTGCTGTGTACTAAGTCTCTCACAGACAGAGCAATGTAATGGAGATTTTTCCCTTTCGAAACTCCTGATATTGGACAGGTTAATTACCTGATTTGTGAATAAAAGGGATTTTAGGAATAAAAGGCTGTTTCTCTTCAACTGCTTTCATTTTTATACAGGGCAGCACTGTCCAATAGAAATATAATGTGAGCCACAAATGCAAACCATGAAAATATGTAATTTTAAACTGCCTAATAATCACATTAAAAAAGCAAAAAGAAACAAAAAAAATTAATTCGAATAATGTATGTAACCCAATACATCCAAAATGCTATCATTCTAACATGTAATTAATATTAAAATATTAATGATGTTGTATCCCTTTTTTTCATACTAAGTCTTTGAAATTCAACATGTATTTCACATGTGTTTGCACTAGCCACATTTCAAGTACTCAATTGCTACACATGGTTACCATATCAGCACAGGTGAAGGGGACTTTAAAATTCTTGGGTTCTAGCTTTTCAGACCTAGATACTGGCTCAGGAAGAATGGCCAAAATCATACCTCTCTCTGCTTGGTGACACCTCCAACACATATCTTGATAATGGGCATTTAACTCTATATTTGGCAGTTTGGGGCTGTGTTCTACTAACTGCTCTACATAATTAAATAAGATCATTTAAGTCATCTCTAGATGATACTTTCTATTTTAGAAACCAAAACCCCTTTTAAAAGCTATCGTGCGAAGTTAAAAACTCAGGATTGAGAATAAAAGTAATCTAGGTAAAAGACTAATTTTTTAAAAAAAACTCTTATAGTTCTTTAAAACATTAAGATGCTCAATTTGTGAACAAAGTTACAATAAGTTTTTAGCTTATTCGTTTGATTTTTATATTTAGAAAAACAGACAAGAACCACGGGCATGTGTGTTGGGTGCAAGCACTGAATTGGCTCCTCTGCTCACAGGACAGCCACATTCTGCACCCTTCTAACAAAGTGCTGCCTGAGTTACTCCTCCCAGTAAATTTTTGCATCTGATTAGCAAAAGCCACCATCCACATAGCCTCAGGGATTCGGTTTCCAGCATGAAGCCATGCTCCCAACCCAGCAGCCTGAGCTACTCCCTTAGCAGAAGAGCCGGCTCCCGTAGAGAGCTTGCTCGACTGCAGCCCGTGTCCTCAGATATGACCACAGTTCTGAGGTGAATATGCAGTTGTCCTTCTCGCTGACAGCGCTGACAGATGCAGGTCACCCCCTATCACTCGCAAAATTCCAGGAATATGACAACAGTCTGAATAGAGGAACGTGAGGGAGAGAAGAGTTCCTGGTCCAATTCGGTAACAGAACACAAAACCTTCTACCTGCCCCACTACATGAGGCAGAAGTGAGAGGCAGGGGGTAAGGCACCTGTGGTTTCTCTGCCCCTTTTGTCCTCAGATTTTCTCCTTCCTGCACTATCACTTTCTTTCCTTTGTGTTAAACATCTACCAGAGGCTAAAGTCCACAGCTGCTGAAAGACAAATACAACCCAGGAATCAAGATTTGAATTACATGCACATCTACTGTGAACAATCATTTGTGAGCTTAAGTGGAACCCTACCCTTGATCATATTTGATGGCTGAAAGATTGCTGGTCAAAACACATGCACTGAAACCAAACCACGTACACATTAGCAGAACTGCTAGGTGTCTGACAGACCTGCGTTCAAATTCAGGCTTCCCCACTCACTGCCAAGTTAAACAAGATGCTCACCCCTTAGACCCTCGGTTACCTCACCTGTAAAAGGTCTGGCATGGCTTACTTCCCACCCTCATGCCTCCCTGGCCCCACCACACTATGCTCAAGCCAGAATGAATGTTTTTCATGCTTACAGTACTTCACTGAGGTATAATTTGCATACAGGAAAATGCACAAATCTTAAGGAAAGGATTTTAAAAACACTAACAAACATTCGTAATAATAGCCAGCCTTCAGGCTCTTACTATGACCCAAGCACCTCAGCTGCATTATGTCCTTTACATCTGCCAACACCTCATGGTTTTACAAGAGAGGAAGGTGAAGTGAGAGAGGTGATGTGATTTGCTGCCCAAGGTCTAGAGAGTGGCCAATCTGAGATTGATACCAAGTGACTCTGAGGCCCAGGCTCCTAATCCCACCTCCATGGCATGGCCCCACCCCCGTTCTGGCTAACACCAGGTCAACCCTCAAGTCATGGCAAAGGCGACACTTACAGGAGGCTTCCCTGACATGTAGGCTCAGTGATTCTAGCATCATGGTATCATGAACTGCATCTTCTACATAATTGAACTAATCACTCCACATCAGCAAGGATCATGTCTGCCAACAACAAACATAAACAAATGTTTATGGCTGAATACAAGAATGAAACCTCATTCAGAGGGTGGCTATGAGAGCTAAATAAAATCTGTACATAGAGCACTAAGTATGTGGGACGAGCTGATGTGCCCGTCACAGCCTGTAAGTACCATATAACTGCATATATGGCAACCATCACAAGAACAAGCTTCTGATGAGACGCTACTACAGGCAAAGAGCTGTAGAGGTTACTTAGAAGTAGAAGACTTGGGCACTGCTCTCAAGGAGAAAAATCAAGTTTAATTGCACAAAATAGCACAGAGCAAGAAAATAAGTAATCCCAGAGAGAAACCTATTTAACACCAAACTGACAGCTTTTTAGGACAGAAATTGAATTAGTTACTTCATATCTATAGCAGAAAGAGAGGTGTGACTGGAGCCCAGGTTTCCTGACCCGTCTAAGGCCCTTTCCAGAACATTACAAGCTTTGATAGGAAACCTTGTGTGAATCTCAGGGGCCTCTACATGGCCCGCATCAGCCAGGCTCCATGTTGCAACTGGCCATAGCGAAGCTCAGACCAATCAGGCACAACTCTTCTAGAGTCTCTCCCTGATTCTGCTCCCAAATGCACCCCTATTCATCCCAAATCAGGTTGAACCTGCAGAAAGCAATTTCTCAGTGCAAACCCTAATCACCTTTTGATACCATCAATTGGCCAGTTTTTTCCCCAGGGCTTGGCCAACCCCCAGGATTAAGCTTCACGTGGAATTTCCAGGCCTAAATGGTCTAAGAGCAGACCACGAGAGCAGAGTAGCAAGTCCAAGGCCTTCACCCTGTTCCCCATATAGGCCCAACTGTCCACTCAATTGGTCTAAAATTTCTAACCCTGAAGTTCTTACCAAGTAAGACAGTTCTCCAGCTTTATTTTGTTATGGGACATGGGAGGGGTAAAAAGAATTATAGCAGTTACCAACTCATTCCACTTCAAAACCTCAACTAATAAAACTCAGAGATGCTCCCAACCCACATTTAAGCAACTCAGAAAGCTTTGTTTCTCTCTGAGGCTGGAACTGTTAAAATGGAAACAGTGCCCACCACTGGGGGGCAATGACCACAGTCAGCCAGGCTGCAGCTGGTCCCAGACTGGTCCTGTGATTGTGTTTGTAAAAGGTCAGAGGTTTCTCTTCATTTCTCCACTGAATTTAGAAGACATGTCTGGCTAAAAGTACAAACCACAATCTATAAAGGGGCCCATTAAATACTTGGAAAGACTAAAAGCTATAATTAACCTTTTGCAAAATAATAAGGTCTGCAAGAACTACTATTGTTGCTCACTTTCTGGTGCAGTGCCAACCAGGAGTTCAAGGCCAATGCTCTTCTGGTCGGCTTGATGTTGAGCCGACTAGAGAAAAGTACCAGCCGTCCGGCCCAAGGAAATGACTGGAATTTCTCTCTCTTCGGTGCGCTGGGAGCCGGGCTGACCCAGTAACACTGCAGCACGCTTTCCCTGCTATCGCGAGGCCGAGCTGGCGTTTCTGAGGCCGCCAGTCTTTCAGATTCCCTGGATCATTCCCCTATGTAGTCTATCGGGGAAGGAGCAAATCCAAGACTTCAAAACAGAGCCAGGACCTGAGGTCTCTGCTGCTGAAAATCATCTCTAAAGCACAAAAAAAGGTGACTACTCTTCTTTTGTCCCCAAAACTAAACCATAAGCAGGATTTTCTCTTTGCCAAGCTTAAACCACCATCCCCATCCCTTTTTTTTGTTGTTGATACATAGTGGTTTGGAACTGAAAATGTAGTATCATTCATCATAGAGACTGAGAAAATGGCGTGAACAGTCTACCAAACGACAGAACTTTAGATATATGTTGGACTTACCCATGAATGATGAACAGACCTACTAACATACAGAATTCATACTATGCATGATAGCCTCAAGGCAGAGAGCCAACATTCAAAATCAATGTTGCTCAAAGACACCATCAAGAACATTAAAAAAAAAGCCATTAGGGGAAGGAGGTGCCAGCGTCAATACCACCCACATCCTCCCACTGTCTGCTTCAAGGTCACCTTCACAGCAGTGTCACGAAAGCACTGGACTCAGGGCTAAAGCCACAGACTGTGTCTGGGAAAATGGCCTTTATCCCAACTTTTCTGGTTCTTCAGGGCAGCATCTCTCAAACTCACATGACCAAAGAACACCTTTAAAATTATAATGCGTTCGTAGAACAGTAATAAAGCTAGGAGATAAGGGGCACTTGAATTAGTCAGAAAAATAAAATGATCTCAGATGAACCACTGAAATAATCAAGATCTGATTTACAGTAATACAGATGATAAACATTAAATCATATTAATCAGTAAGCATTGAAATTAAGATGTCAAATAGATAAGCAAATAAATTAGCCTCCAAACTTCTAAAATCGCACATTCTGTCAGTTAAAAATTGAGTGTGCACCCACAATACATACATTTCCTTATGAATTACATACATATTTTCATATAATACAGCTTTTAGAAAAATTTAAAAATAGAAATAAAGAAGAGTTAAAGAGCAAATAATTAGCCTTTTTTGCTAGTTTTTAGTTTTTTACATTATGATGACTTTATACTATCTTTGGCCAACATCTCAAGTGTGTAGCTATATACACTTAGGGTGAGGCTCATCATTAATGATAATGGATGCAAATCCATATTTCAAATAGTCTTGTTGACAGTTTGCAAGGTTTTTGGCCAAAGGTTAATATATGATCATTTGTACGTTAAATATTTAGCAAGGCTTATTTACTCTCTTAGATAGAAAGAGTAAATATAGATACGAATAGGAACTTTAATATAAATAATGTCTTGTACTCCAACAGATAGTGTCTTGAGCATCCCATTTTGGAGACCACTAAAAGAAGCAACAGAATGAAGCAGTGAATTAACTGCAAGCTGGGCACCAACACACCAACATGCCTGTGCCCCAGGGCCATCTTGCTTGCACTCTCCTTGTTTGGGGGTAGAGCAAACTTCTTCTTAGAGGCTAATTATTGCACAATAAGAACAGTCTCCAATGTATTTAGTTTCAGAAGTAGAAATATTTCTAACATTGTTTTTTTCATAGTTATTAATGCTTTACTTTTCCAAAATGCACAATTCGAGAAATTTTAAAGCCACAATACCTACAGCCTCTTTCCTCACTCCACAGATAACACGTGGAACAAAACCAGAGAGGCAGGATCCTGGAATACCTAGCCTGGAATTCAGTATGCATTTTCCCAAAGAAATGATGCTATAAAGAATTATATATAGATGGACTAGAACCATAGTTCAGCCATGCCTTAATTAATAAATTGAGTGAAAATGGGCAAAATGGTGAGAACTGAAGCTGCAGGTAGGGTAAATGGGGGTCTATACTATTGCCTCTACTTTGAGTATATTTGAAATTTTCTATAATAAAAAATTTAAAAAATAGAAGTTAAGACAAAATCACTGTGGGATCACCTGATACTGTAACCACTACTCACTCATAACGTGTTGCTACGGAATTCAGGAAGCATTTTCCACACAGCTGCCTCTCCAACCAATTTTTGGGGGTTTTGTGTTGCTTGTAACTGTTTATGAGGGCTGCCTGCATTGCAACACCACTCCTGATTAACGTTTTCCAGCAACCAGAGGCCCTGGAAATAGCCAGGTTTATAAAGCCATGCATAAAAACTCAAGCCACCAATTATAGGAACGGGATATTTTCAGTAAAATACAGTGTAGAAAAAATATTTTTATATTTCTTGCACTCATATTGAGGGTTACAACAGACCAGCACTATGCTTTTAGCTGTATGCAATGAAGTTGTTTCTCCTGAAGGTTTTCTCATTAATTTCTTAAAATAAAAGAATTTAATAAGATTGAGATTAAATTTCTTGTCAGAGTTTATTCTCAAAATTGATACAATTATTTTCCCTATGAATTAATTCATTTAGCAATCAAAACCAAACCCCATATTTAGGGAATCTATTTTTAAAAACCTATCCCTCTTATTAAATACCTAAATGTGACATAATCTAAAGAACAAAGATTCTTCCAAATCCATTTCTGTTAGTCTTTTCAATGGTATAAATGAATTTTAACCAACCTTCTAGGCTTTTTAAAAAGAGACAGATCATGAGTCTGGAAATCGACATCCTACTGCAGTATTCTGCTGGTGCTTTTTAAGTCTGGGATAAAGAATGTACTAATGAATATAATTCAAAACTGCATCTGAATCATACACTCAAACATAAATACAAGAACTTTATGAAATCTTCAGGAAGCTTTTCATTATAAACACGTGGAAAAGGGGTGCAAGAATAGTAGTGAATTAAGTATATTCTTGGTCAAGTGACAACTACATTCTTGGATAATGTTTGGCAAAACCCAGTTTCCTAGGTGTAATATGCCGACTCGGATGCCTCATTTCCCACACCCAAACCTACTCCTCTTTCTAGGGTCCCCAAATCAGAGCATCTAGTCAGTTGCCCAAAATAAAAACCCCAGAGTTGCTACTGAGGCATGGGACTCCCAAAAATGCCCTTAGACTACGTGGCACACAGGCGGCTCTCTATCAACCTTAAGCTAACTTACCCAGGCCATCATGCTGTAAGACACGTTCGATTCTGCTAAAATCTGGGTCTTCCCCCTTGCTTTGATGTGTTCACATGTTACTTCAAGCTGAATGCCTATAGCAACCTTTCTGCTGTTTGCTGCCTCTCTTCAGCTATGAACTCCCATAAATTAAGAACAAGCAGGCTTTGGAGGAAGTCCTAAGAGTTATTCTCTGTATTTTGCGGCAGTTTTGGCTCCACAGAAACCTTTACTGCTAATATTCCAGGCAGTCCAGCTGCTGATCAGCTGTGTTCAGGGAGGCAGAAGGTGGCGTGGCATGAGAACACTTCTGTCAGAGAGGAGATACTACTTGACTGCAAACTGGCCGTTCGGGCTTACCATCTGTGCCAGTTTGAATGTATTATGCCCCCCAACCGCCATTATCTTTGTGTGGGCAGATGTTATCAGTGCTGATTAGATTGGAATTCTTTGAGTGTTTGCATGGAAATGCGCCCCCACCCAACTGTAGGTGATAACTCTGATGAGATAATTCCCATGCAGGCGTGGCTCCACCCATTCAGGGTGGGCCTTGATCAGTAGAGCCATATAAATGAGCTGACGGGCAGAGGGAACTCAGTGCAGCTGTGAGTGACATTTTGAAGAGGAGCTACAGCCAAGAGGGACACTTTGAAGAAAGCACAGGAGCTGCAGATGAGAGACATTTTGAAGACGGCCATTGAAAGCAGACTCTTGCTCCAGAGAAGCTAAGAAACGACAAATACCCCAAGTGAAACTAAGAGTGATATTTTTGAGGAACTGCAGCCTAGAGAGGAACGTCCTGGGAGAAAGCCATTTTGAAATGAGAACTTTGGAGCAGACGTCAGCCACGTGCCTTCCCAGCTAACAGAGGTTTTCCAGACACCACTGGCCATCCTCCAGCGAAGGTAACCGATAGCTGATGTGTCACCTTGGACACTTTATGGCCTTAAGACTGTAACTGTGTAACCAAATAAACCCCCTTTTATAAAGCCAATCCATCTCTGGTGTTTTGCATTCTGACAGCATTAGCAAACTAGAACACCATCCCACATAGGCATCACTGCTGCAATGTCATTTTTGAATACAAATGTCTGCAGTAGGGACAGAGAAATAAATTGCCTTGATAAAATACAGAAAGCTTTACTTTTCTCCTCCCTTTCCTCATCACGTGAAATTACATGGTAGAAAAACTGTGCCCCTTGAATTGTTTATGGCGGCAATAAAGGAATCAGAATCTCAGTCCAGGCTGTAAGGATTTCCTGGGCCCCTCAATGAGAATGTATATGGCTCACAGGTTTGAAAACACACGGTCTCCTAAAATACTCCTTGAACACCAAGGTACACTTAGCTTAAGCCTTTCTTCTACTCCCTTTGAATTCTGGAAGGCAGCACTGTATGAGCACTGGGAAGAAGAGAACAGACTTGTTGCCAGGCAATTTCTAAACATCAAATATCAAGTTTCAATTCCTGTTTAAGATGGACCATTTTGGCTTATCTAAGTGGGGAGACCTCCACAAACTGTACTTTAAGATAATTATTTTTCATCTTCTTAAAAGATCACCCCCCCCCCAATGCCTGACTAAATTTTTTTTTAAAAGCAGGCACCAGGGATTTCTTTTAAAAAGCAACTTCACTGGAAAATAGGGTCAATATTGACTCACTGCCTAAACTTTTTGATAAAACCTCATTTGTTCATTCATTTATTTACTCACCCGTCCATTCATCCAACTACTTATGTGCCTAATACATGTCAGGAGCTGGGAACCCAACAATGAACAAGATGGTCATGGTCTATGTGCTCATGAAGCTTACAGTGCATGGGGGAAGACAGACAATAAATAAGTATAGCGCTGGTAAGTGAGGCAGAGAAGGCCAGCCGTCTCTCCAAAATTTGCGCACCCCTTTCCATGTGTAGAGCTGTCATTGGGAAGAAGCTGCCCACCCAGGTACCATATTTTCCAGGCCCCTTACATTTATGAGGGCTCATGTGACCCGCTCTCCCCAGGTGGAATATGACTGGAAGTGACATGGGTCACCTCTAGGTCCAGGCATTTAAGTAGGTATGCCTTCTGCTTGTTTTCTCTTTCCCCTTTTGCCAGCTAGATGCAAAGAACTCTAATACCCTAGGGTAGAGGTTAGCAAACGGGGCTGGGGCCTGTTTTTGTCAAGTTTTATTAGAATATAGCCATACCCTATTGTTTACATATTGTCTATGGCTGTTTTCCTATTACAATGCAGAGCTGAGTAGCTGTGACAGAAACAGTGCAAAGTTAAGTGGTCATGACAGAAAACGTTTGGCCCACAAGCTTAAAATCTTTACTATCTAGCCCTTTAAAGAAAACTGCTGACCTCTGGGTGGTGCCACAAATGGACAAAGCCTGGGCCCCAGAATCAATACATGGAGGAGGCCACCCACCCATCTGGGACATCCATACCAAACTACGGTGCAGGCAAGAAATAAACTAATTTGCTACAATAGCTATTGTTATCCTAGCTCATATAGAGAGTAAAATAAAATGTCCAATGAGAAATATAAAAGGAAAAGACAGATGCTCAAAGTTAAGATTCCACCATACATTACTTATCTTAACACAACATTTGGATCCTAAACTTAATGTCAATCCTGCTAAAAAGTTTTAAAGTGTCATATTTTTTAAATGGTTCCCAAAAGTATGATCTCACTCTCAATAAAATTACTGCCCAAGGAACAATTGCATTTGAAATCTCTGGCTTGCAATACACAACCTACCCTTCTAATTCATTGTGTCCCTTTTCTAAATAGAGAAGGTATTTGGCTAGGTCACTAAGTCACAAATAGCCCTGTGCACCAAACAAAAGTTATCAGGCTAAAACATACTTCTTTCTCATTAGTAGTGAAGCCAGTCTAAACAAGCTAACCCAAAGATGACAGCGAATTACTGAAATGTTTGATCAGAGTTGTTCAAATGTCAATCATGAAGAACACTTTTAAGACAACCCAAAGATAATTTGCTTAGACTACAGGATTCAGTCCATAACAACACTGAAGTACTTGTTCTCCACATGTGAAAATTCAAATACATTTATTCCAGGCACTGAGGGTAACACATCTTTCTCAAAAGACTGTTTAGTCCTGCCTGGCTCTGCTACTCACTGGTTGTGTGACCTTGGACAAGTAATGGAACTTCTCTGTGCCTCCATTTCTTTAAGTGCACATACCCTAACTGAATAGAGTTATGGTGAGGATTAAATGAGAAAATGTACCCAACACTTAACCCACTGCCGATGTTCAGCATCCCTGTCCTGCCTTTACTGTTTCACTTGTGGGATCAAAGCAACCAGGCTGTGACATAACATTAAAATCCCATTCCATTGGCATCCTCTATGTAGTTAGTAAACTCCTGGCATATAGCAGTGATTTGACCCAACACTATAGAGTGACTGGATTAAAATTTAAATCTTTTCACGACAAATGCACAAATCAGCGTAAACTGAATGCCACAGTCATTAGGCACTGGAGTTAACAGAAATACCTTTTTTTTTTTTTTGCTAAGATCGGCACTAACTGACTTAGACAAACTATAACTCAGGTAGTCAGTCACAACACCACCGTATCAAAACAACCTAGCAACTATGCATAATGAGTCACTTTTGCACCTGTTCATATATTAATACTAAACTTAAGTATGCTACATCCTCAAGACTCAACACCAGTGTGGTGGTTCGAAACTGTATGCACTCCAGAAAAGCATGTTCTTAAATTGAATCCACTCCTGTGGGTGTGGACACATTTTAAGTGGGACCTTTTGATGAAGTAACTTCAGTTAAGGCATGACCCACCTCAATCTGAATGGGTCTTAATCCTTTTACTGGAGCCCTTTATAAGAGAATGAAATTCAGGCAAAGAGAGAAAGCCATGGAAGCCAAGAAACTGAAATCAATGAAACCTGGAAGAAAAGGGAGAAACCAACAAATGCTGCCACATGCCTTGCCATGTGGCAGAGGAGCCAAGGATCGTCAGCAGCCGATCCTAGGGAAGAAAGCATGGCCTTGATGATGCCTTGATTTGGCCATTTTCTCAGCCTCAAAACTGTAAGCTAATAAATTCCTATTGTTTAAGCCAACCCAATTCATGGTTTTGCTTTTTTTTTTTTTTTTTTAATCATCATTTTATTGAGATATATTCACATACCACACAGTCATACAAAACAAATTGTACTTTCGATTGTTTACAGTACCATTACATAGTTGTACATTCATCACCTAAATCAATCCCTGACACCTTCATTAGCACACACACAAAAATAACAAGAATAATAATTAGAGTGAAAAAGAGCAATTGAAGTAAAAAAGAACACTAGGTACCTTTGTCTGTTTGTTTCCTTCCCCTACTTTTCTACACATCCATCCATAAACTAGACAAAGTGGAGTTTGGTCCTTATGGCATTCCCAATCCCACTGTCACCCCTCATAAGCTACATTTTTATACAACTGTCTTCGAGATTCATGGGTTCTGGGTTGTAGTTTAATAGTTTCAGGTATCCACCACCAGCTACCCCAATTCTTTAGAACCTAAAAAAGGTTGTCTAAAGTGTGCGTAAGAGTGCCCACCAGGGTGATCTCTCGGCTCATTTTGGAATCTCTCTGCCACTGAAGCTTATTTCATTTCCTTTCACATCCCCCTTTTGGTCAAGAAGATGTTCTCCATCCCACGATGCCGGGTCTACATTCCTCCCCGGGAGTCATATTCCACGTTGCCAGGGAGATTCACTTCCCTGGGTGTCTGATCCCACGTAGGGGGGAGGGCAGTGATTTCACATGGTTTTGCTTTGAGTAGCCTAGGAAACTAAAACAGATTTTTGTACCAGGAGAGTGGGGTGCTACTATTGCAAATACCAAAAATGTGGAAACAGCTTTGGAAATGAGTAATGGGTAGTATCTGGAAGAACTGTGAAGTGCTTTTTAGGAAAGGTCTAGTTTGCTTTGAAGAGACTGTTGGTAGAAATACAGATGCTAAAAGTACTGCCAATGAGGCCTTAAACAGAAATGATGAATGTGTCATCGAAAACTGGAAGAAAGGCAATCCTTATTTTAAAGTGGCAGAAAACTTGGCAAAATTGAGTTCTGATGTCGGATGGAAGGCAGAATTTGAGAGCAATGAGCTTAGATATTTAGTTGAAATTTCCAAGCTAAGTATGGAGAGGGCAGCCTGGTTTTCCTTCACACCTTATAGTAAAATAAGAGAGGAAAGAGAACTGAACTGAACTCCTGGTCACAAAGATACCAGAAACTGATGGTTTGGAATTGATGGTCTAAGATTCTGGAAAGCAAGTCCCTAGAGACTGGTGCTCCATGTGAGGGTTTAACTGAACATGGATCCAGCCAGCCATTTCAGTATAAGTCAGGAGTGGAGATGCAGTTATCTGGGAAGGCTCTCTGCAAAGTGTCCTTATGGATAAGAAGAGTCCTACTGTCTTATGCATTGGACCCTTGTGTGCTATATGCAAAACTGACAAGCTCTTTGCAAGATCTGTATGAATGGAACAATGCCAGCTTGGACTAAAAGGGATAGAAATGGAACAGATTAAAGGAGAAAATTATTTCAAAGGCAGGACCATGGAAGCTGAGGTCTGGATTGAAGACATCGTCTCAGGCCAAGAGGGTAGACCCACCCATGTGTGTGGAAAGGGTGAGTATGCCCTGGTGCTTGGAGAGGGTGGGTCTTCTGCCCGCTTGTTCAGAAAGAGTGCTACCACCCTAATTTTCTCAGAGGCCTGGGAGTTGCAGAGAGTCTGGCCGCCACCCAGACCTTGATGAGGGTAGAGCCTTCACCCCAGTGTTTGGAGAGATCACAGCTGCTGCGCAAGCACTTGGAAAGGGTGGGGCTGCCACTCCATCAGGCCCAGAGGACAAAACTTTGTTCTACAGATGACTCTCAGGGCTTGAGATCTAATGAAGCATGCCCTGCTGAGTTTCGGAATTCTGTGGGACTGTGACCCTTGTTTTCCTTCTAATTTCTCCCTATGAGAATGAGAATGTTTATCCTATGCTTGTCCCTCTGTATACTGGAAGCAGATAACTTGTTTCCTAGATTTCACAGGTCCACAGGTGGAGAGGAATTGTGCCCTAGGACAGACCACACTCATAACTGATTTTGATGAGACTTTGTACTTAGTAAAGTTACTGAAATGACTCAAGGCTTTCGGATATTGTGATGGAATGAATGTATTTTGCATACAGAAAGATCATGTTTTTTTAGGGTCCAGAGGGTGTAGTGTGGTGGTTTGAAACTGTATTGCTTTGAGCAGCCTAAGAAACTAAAACAGTCTTATATTGCCACATGAAAAAGAAAAAACGTCAGGCAACAAAATATATGATCCCATTAAAATCAAACAGAAAGAGTGTATGAGTGTGCATTTGTGTGTATGTATATGCATGTGTATACTCATAGTATGGACATTTTTAAAAAGACTGGAATATATACCAAATTACTAACTGTAATTACTTTCCACTCGTGTGATACGGAATAATTTGGGGGGGGGGTTCCCATGTTTTCTAAGCACTGACCATGTATTTCTTTTGAATAAGGAAAAAAATTTGTGAATTTTTTTTACAAATAGTATTTTGGACCCTGAAACAGTTCACCTTGGTTTTTTGTTGTTGTTGTTGTTGTTTTGCAATAAGGAGAAATCATGCTGCTATTTTTTAGATCATTCTTATTTAACTAGAAGAAGGAGAAAAAACTATTCATGTAAAAGAGAACCCAAACAAGCTTTAAAATCAATAACCAAGGTTTGAAACCACTTTGGGGAAACCAAGGTCTCCTTTCTTTACATCTCCTGTAATGCAACCCAGGTCTAGACATGACCTTTCGCAGAACAGTGTCATGGGAAGGGCAGGAAGATGGCACACCAGGGCTCGGAATCCTCCCTCTACTATTTAAGTGGTAAGAAACCTTGAACAAACGACCACTTCTTGGAGCCCGAGTCTCCCTATTGGTGAAACCGGAAGCATCAAACTCCTAAGGGTGATTGTGAGGCTTGAATTAGGTAACTTTTATAAAGTGGTGGTCTCTCAATCATTTTTCTGATTCCACACCCTATCTGTAGAAAACATACACATATATATATAAATGATGAGTATGGGTGTATGTGTATGTATGACTTACAAATCATATAACCTACAGCTGTACTTTAATATTGTGTATATAAAAAACACACACCTCCCGTAACCTTATGCATATTCCATTACTAACACCTATGATTACCTAAATTACATGCTGATTTCCCTCACTAGACTTGTTAAGGATGGGAATTACATCCTCTTCATCTCTAAATCCCCAGTGCTTAGCTAGCAAATGGAGAGCTCTGACAATAAAAGGAAACTGAGGAAATGAAAGGAAGCAGGATGGACATTCCTAGGGAGGAGGCCAGGACTAAGAAGTGTGAGACAGAGGAGGAGAAAATAAGGAGGGGCCCAGAGAGCTTGACTCCAGAAAATGTACTCATTTGAAGTAGTGGCAGAAGTTATAGTACACATACACGTACACAGTGCTCGCTATATGCCAGGCAATGTTCTAAGCACTTTACAACAAATACTGTACTTTATATATACTAACTTATTTAATCTTCACAACTCCATGAGGTAGGTATAATTATTATCCACATTTGACAGACGTGGATAATAATTGACAGAATAGAGTAGGTATTCACTGAATGCCTGTAAAGGAATGAATTAACATCTGGGAGGGGAAGGCTTAAATGCCAGACTAATTAATTTGTACTTATCCTATATGCCAGTGGCTATCAAACTTCTTGGTCTCAGGACCCTTTTATAGTCTTAAAAATTACCATGGACCCCAAAGAGCTTTTGTTTATGTGTTTTAAATCTATCAATATTTACTGTTAAAATTAAAACTGAGAAATTAAAAAATTTTCATTTATCAATTCACTTAAAAATGACAATAACCTCATTACATGTTAATATATTATATTATATAATGTATAATATATATTAATATAGTAATGTAATATAATAACTATTTTCCAAAACCAAAAAAAATTTAGTGAGAAGAGTAGCACTGTTTTAACATTTTTGCAAATTTCTTTAGTGTCTGACTTAAAAGAAGACAGCTAGATTTTCTTATCTGCTTCTGAATTCAATCTGTTCCAATACGTTGTTTTAGTCCAAGTACATAAAGAAAATCAGGACAACATGGATATGGAGTTAGTAAAAGGAATAGTATTTTAATAGCCTTCTTGGATAATTGCGGATATTTTTCTCTGCTATACCACCAAAGCTCAACAAGAGGTAATTTCTGACAGGTTTATAGCAATATGGAATCTGAATTCATACCAGTGAACATTTTGAACTCTGTTACATTAAAATCCATTGGTCTATCTTATACTTTGAATGGATCTTTTACCTGTGTCTGATTTTATAATATCACACACAGTTATATTAGTTATATGGAAAATATAGGATCATTAGTTAAGGATATCTTCCAAATGTTGGCACATTTCATTAAAAAATATTGACGATTGATTTTGGTAATGAATGTACAACTACGTAATGGTACTGTGAACAATCAAATGTATGATTTGTTTTGTATGACTGCGTGGTATGTGAGTATATCTCAATAAAATGAATAAAAAAAAAACAAAAAACACACACAAAACCCAGCATTTTTGAAAAATAAATATAAAAAAAAACCTCTAATGTTTTCTTTCTGCACCCTGATGGATTGTCTTGGCACCTCTTGGGGAGGCCCAAAGCCTGGCATCTGGCACATACTTAAAGGTGACGTTTCTTTCTCCAGCTCCTGCTCCACTGTACACGGGGGTAAGAGGAGCACCAGGAGGGGCCAACACTGACATTAATTTGCCTTCCCCTCCTTCCCTCTCTTGCATTTTCAGGAGTATTTAACTCTTCTTCAGGGTCTCAAGAATATTTACCCCAAAAGAATCAACTATAACTAATGCTCAGCAAGCAGCAAATCCCTGGCAAGTTTAGAGAGAGACCAAAAATAGGACCTAGTTTTAAATGCTACTCTTTGGAGCCATGGAGATCCTCAAAAAATCACTTGGTGATTCAGCAAAACTTGAGTTAGAATGTGGTTTACCAAATCAGTCTCTTGGGTGCCTGGAGAATGAAGAGACTACAAAGTCTTAAAAACACTGCTTGTGTAAAAACCCATACCAAATAACTACCCTAAAAGCACTGTTAGATCTAAAATAAGGTTGTATGTGAGCAATAGCACAAGTCTGCGCGAGCTAGCTGCTACAGAGAAGGCTTACCTTTAATATTTCAGGTTCTTTGATATCCAGAGACTTTGTGTTCCAATGTCGTATGTTTTTATGTGACTTGTGGTTTTTAGGAGCGCTTGGTGGTGTAAAAAACCAAATCATGCAAACTGCAGTCATGAATCCAAGGCCGATTCCCAGAAAGAGTCCACTCACATAGTGGGGGAGGGGGAGGATGAGGTATGCATACACACACAATATAAAGAAGCCCAAGGTCTTCACTGGTAATTCCGGGTGCTGCTCGGCTGAGTCCACCTCGTCTTCGCTGTCAGGAACCATGCCACCGTCCATGAGCACCTGTGGCTTGAGAAGGAGATCTGGGGGTTTATCAACTTTACTCTCCCCCTCTGTTTCCAAATCAAAGTCCTCAGTGTACAGCTCACAGAACTCTTCATCTTCTTTGCTCGCTAAGGCAGACAAAGAACATTTCTCAAGAACTAGAGAACTTGTCTTCAGGCCTAAATCCTTTAGACTGCTACCCTGGGAACTTTTCGGTTCCGCCTCTCTCGTGGGCTCATCAGTGGACTTGGGGTGGTCGCTTCTGGGGATGGTGGAATCGCTTCCGTGGCAGTCCTCCTCGGAATCACACTCCTCTTCTTTGATGCTGTAGTTGTTATTGCTTTCCAAGTGACCATTTAAGCTGGACAGATTGGAGAGTTCTGAAGCACTTGAAGATAAGGCTTTGGGCCTATGGCTGCCACTTTCTTCCCCTATAATTTTACTAAGGAGCTGAAAAGGCTCGTATATGACTTCTGAAAGGCGTCGTTTAGTGTCTTCAATTTTAGCCTCCATTTCGGGCACTTTAAAAAAGGAGCGAGTATCAGAGGGAGAAGTCAGTGGGGAGGAAGGTGCAGTTTTGGAATCTACACCTGTGTTTCGTGGCTGTGTGAACTGCTTGAACAGATGTAAATTCAGTTTGGAATCAGGCAGTTTGTAGGACACAGTCTCTGACTCCTGCCTGGAAGTGTCTGTGGACAGAGACTTGACTAATGTCTTCATCAAGTGCCTATGCCTCGGGGTGTGTGGGGATTCTTTTGACTCCACCTCTGTTGACAGGGACTTCACCAGGCTCATGAAGGGTTTTGCACTGGAAAGGGTGGAGGATGAGGCACTGGATGAGAGGACAGGAGACTTGGAAGGAGAGGACAATGGGGAGGAAGAGCTGGTTTTCTGCTCGGAAAGAGAGGACACACTGGGAGAGCTAGCCAAGAGCGCCGATGAAGACAACCCTGGGGAAAGAGCCAATGGCACTGTACCTAATACTTGGGCTGTCGGAGGAGGGGATTCCAACAGCTTTACAGTGTTCTCGGAGATGGGCAAAATGGCAGGGGACTGGGACGTAGAGAGGACATCTGCCAGGGCAGGCAAGACAGCAGGCCCAGCGGCGTCATGGCCGCCCGGCTCGAGATAGAGGTCTTCCTTGGCTTCGAGCCCTGTTACGATGTTTTGGTCATCTAGCCCCTCCTCCAAGTACTCCCTGAACTTCTCCTCTTCTTCCTCCTCTTCTTCCCCGGATGCCGAGAAGTGAATGGCAATGGTGTCTCGGGACACAGACCTCTGCACGTGCACTTTGGGGACTGATGGTTTTGGCATGTCAATGGTCTTTTCGGCATGGCTACCATTCAGACTTGTCATTGCCAGCTTCCAAGGGCTCAGGCTCTGTGGAAACAGCGAGAAAACCAGATATCAGAAAGCAGTTTCTCCACAGGAGACCCTTGTTTATTTGCACATAGGAGCACAGAGGAAGCTCAGTTTCCAACAGCAATTATGCTTTTACTTGGCAGATGTCCACTATTTTTCACTTCAGAGGGTTTAATGGTTTAATTTTCACTAGATAAATTCCTGTTAGGTACTCTCTTTCATGAGCAAACTACAAACCAGTGTTATAAATGCATACAATCTTACTTCACATCTGAGTAATTGCTTCCTCCCTTTTAACTGGCTCATTTGTGTCACAAGTCTATAATTCAAAGCTCAAAATATGTGTACAATAAGTGTTACCAGCATTACTTCACAAGTCCATTATGATAAAATGTAGCATCCTGGTGATTTTGAGGATCTTGGAACAAATTACTCACCAGTGGTTTTCTCGCTATAAGAAGCTAACCCAGGAGGGGTACTGCTTCCAGTGCAATTTTCACAGCAATCCCAACAATTACTTGGCTTGCTTCTCCCCCAAACACTCATACAATCTTGCTATTGCAAATAAGTAGCAAAGTATCCAAGTGTAGAAAGACTAATTATCACCACCTGTTGACTTCTTTATTCCCCAAATGGTGGGTACTATAAGGCCAGAATATTCAGTCAGCCTTGAAGACACAACCCACATTCTGAGGAGTCAGGAGAAACCAAACTTGATTTTAAACTGAATCCAAGATTTGAACAGCAGACAAATGAAGTATCAATGCAATAACCCACCACCTACTGAGAGCTCTGCTAGGGCTATGGTGAGAGGCAGGCAAGCTCTGCTTTCTGCCCTTCTGGAGTTTAGTAGCTAGTTGGGGAGAAGAAAGACATCTAAAAAGTTTGGCGGCAAAACAAAAGACGTCTTTCCACTGAATCTTAATACTTGAAAGTGGTTCAAATGGTAAATTTATGTTGCATGTTACCACAACAAAAATTATTAAAAACAAACAAAAAAGACAACAAGCCCACCTTGCATCTCTCCCTATTCAACTCAAGGCCCATTTACTGGGCACACAGGCCCTCCAAGATGGAAATTAATACTATAACCTGGAAAGAGACCCTGTCAGATGAGCACAGGGTGGGCTTTAGGACTGCGGAGGGTGGGACCAGTGCAGGAGGCAGGACTCTCATCTTTTAGACTGATGGGCAGCCTGTAGCAGAAAGGGCATGAGTAGGAGGGAAGGGACAAGAGCATGGGCATGAGCACGGGCATGGGGAATTCAGCCACGTGGGTCTATTTTCTATCTCCAGAAGGGTGAGTGGGTGTTGGGAGCAGAGGAAGACCACCGGTAGAAGACAGGTGTCAAGAGAAAGTGGAAGGAGCTCCCATCGTGCAACAAGGAGACAGACAGGGCTTCTGTTACTTTCTCCTTTTCCAGCTGACTCTGTGGAACCCTGAACAAGCCATGATCTCTCTGGGGCTTATTATCTTCATCTGTAACATGGGGGATCTAGAGTCCTTGCCAAATCTAAAACCCCACATGTTTATGTTTAAAGGCACACAATCCAACATAATATGCTTACAAGTAGTCTACCAGAGACAATCAACATCATGTTATTTGATTCTTTAATGTGAAAATCTCCTACCTTTAATACTCAGCCGAACATTCATGCTCAAAACGCTACCACTAAGAGAAAACGTAAAACCCTGGCAGGGGGCGGGATGAGGGTGGGTGGGAGAGGTGTACACACAGTAATCCTGGATCACCAGAAATAAGAAATGCCCCAGTGACAAGAATTACAGTTCAGGGCCCAGCCACAGCATTGGACATATCTGAAGCCACACATTTCCAGTATCAATTCTTAAGAGAAATTACCTTCATAAAAACTTTCTAATAGTTTTGCTCACACTCATTTATGTGCCTCGGGCTTTCCTATCCCCACGAGATCCGGGAAAAGGGAATGATCTCTATCGACCAGACAAAGCAATTTAAATCTAGGAGCTGACAGCTAAAAAGACAGCCTCAGGTCCAGGGACCATCCTTCCTTGCTATCTTTAAGCCTAGGCTTGGTGAAAAGAAATATACCAAGAGCAATACATGTTTTTCACTTAACTATCACCTAGTTTTATAAGGGTAATTTAAAAAGAAAATTACAGAGGTAATTCAGAAAGAAAATTTGGTACTTGATAATTCTCAGTAGGCTGAAAAATAAACTCCATTTAAATTGCTTTAATAACATAAGGATGACACATAAGGCTCTGCTGTTCTGAGGCTGCTTCACAGGCAGCAATGGCCATGGGAAAGGGGGCTGTGTCACAGGTCAAGGCTCTGAGTCCACACACAGAGAGCACAATTTTGAGGTTGAACAGCGTGAGTCAGTGCGTTGGGGCACTCAACCCAGCCCGCGAGCATGATGAGAGTGGAGAGGCCTGAATATAGTTGAAGGTGAGATGGCCTGGGAATCTGCAGGGCACAGTCAGGCCCAGTCCAGGGCCAAAGGGTGAAAACAGCCACACATCCAGGAGTCTGTGGTCTCAGCAGTCAGGCAAGGCCTGAGAGCAATGAGCTGGCACCTGTTTAGGAAGGTGTTATTTTTTATGCAGGCCCGACCTGCTCCATTAAGTCAGGCCTCCTGACCTGCATTAAAGAAACCTTTGCTGAACTCTGAACAGACTCTCAAGATCTGTGTCAGCCAAGAGGGCCCGTGCTGGGCCCCTGGAAAGCTGGGCCCCAGGGAATCAGCTGGGAGCACAGCAGTCTGGGTCACCATCATGACTCTCTTCCCCCTAGAGGTGAGGCAGTGACTTTGGAGTTTCACAGTAAACTCTTTAAAACCCACACTGACAGGCCAGCTCCACTTCACCAGTTTCTTTTATACAAGAAAAGCTCAGAGTCTCTGTTTGCTCATCTGCAGAATGGGGGAATGAGACTAGCTAAACACAGGCTGTTTCTAGCACCAACATTGCTGGATGATAACTCAGTATTATTGGAACCAGATTCCATGCTTGCATTCTAGACATCCACAAAGCGGTCACTCCCTCCTCCTCCTGGGGACCACTCCAAACCCCCTTTCCTCCCTGTCCTCCCAGGGGCTGGATGCTGGAGCCAGCAGAGCCAGATCCTCCTTACTCTCATAGCCTTGCAGAATAGCCAAGGCCAAGAGGAAAGAGAACCTGACTGACATCCAAGAAGATGCACAGTTTGTCCAGGGCCACAGCACTAACTGGGGGGGCCAGTCAGACATGGGCTTCCTGCCACCCACATCCTAATGCCTTTCCCACCAGAGCAAGCTGCCTCCTCAAGCATGTCACATACACCTTTACTGCTGCTTTGTCCTAACCTTGGGACCCACTCTTTGTGCTCCTACATGGCAAGCTCCCATGAGTTAAGAGCTCGTTTCCCCCCAATCAGCATGTTACCAGCTGCACTGAGAAATGAAGGGTAGCATTATCCATCTGACAATCTAGCATAAAAAAAAATACCAACAACAACAAAAAAACAAAAAAGACTGGTGTTCCCTCCCTGCAAAACCCCTTTCCTCAAACTCAGTTATAACTTGGAATATAACAGGCTCAAAAAGAGACAACCTTATCTTGAGTTTTCAGGAACTGAAATGACAAAAAATGGAAATTTCCTTCCTAACAGGTCTCTTTCTTCCAAAGCCGCCAGCAGACCATAAGACCTTGGGTTTTCACACTGACTCCTGTTTCTTGTGAAGGTTGAGCCTAAAGCTCCTGCTGTCACTACAGTTCCACAGGAGGCCAGTCGAAAGTCTTTCTCTTCGTCCACAGGTTCATTTCCCAAGAGAACTGTTTAAGCAAAGCCTGACCAGATCAAAGTGATGATGACTAAGATTGAGGAGCTTCAGATCCAGAATGGCCAGGGACAGCAGAGGCACTGTTGAGACATTGAGGCCAGGGTCTTCTGGGGTCCAGAAAAGCAAAAGATTGCATCAAAGATAATGGCATTTTGGGGGACATAATACATCCAAACCAGCACACAGTTCTACAGCCATAAAAGTGTCCATACTAAGGCACCAACAAGAGGATACCTTCACTGAGGAAAGACCAATGATGTCTGGGAAGGCGTATGGCCGGCGTCTGCTGGTCCTTTGTTCCCAGGTTGTGTTTCCAAATGGCTTTCTCCAAAATGTCTCTGGGAGTCTGTCTTTGCTCCTCTCTCTCAGGTCCTGTGAGTCGTTGTTTCTTTCTCCCAGGGCATTTCTCGCTAAGTGTCTGTAATCTCTTAGCTTCTCCGGAACAAACTCTGGGCTTCATGTCTCAGCTTAGCATCTCCAAACGTCCTTCTGTCTGCATCTCCGAGCATCTCCAAGCATCAGCATCTGTGTCGGCTCTTTATTTCTCTTAAGTACTCCAGTGAACTAATCAAGACCCACCCTGATTGGGCAGGGCCACACCTCCATGGAAATAAATCAATCAGAGTTCTCATTCACAGCTGAGTGGGTCACATTTCCATGGAAACATTCAATCAAAATATCACACCCTAATCAAAAAGATTAGTATGTCTGTCCCCACAAGATTGCATTAAAGAACATGGCTTTTCTGGAAGACATAATACATCCAGACTGGCACACCCATCCTGCTGTGTAAGGCAACTAACAGCAAACACAATATTTTAGGAAAACATCTCTGAATAGCACCGAAACTTTGATAACTTAGTAAAGAATAACCAGGCAAAAACTAAGAAAAATGGGAACCCAGAAAAATGAGCAGAGAAGCCACTTTTGCACACAAAGCATTGCTGAGCCGGACAAATTGGAACTTTCATTTTAAGGGCCTCCTGAACAGAAGGCAAAGCCCATGGCTGGCTGAGGTGGAGTACTAACTGCAGACCTGTCCACAAAGAGCTGGGGCCCCAGTGGGCTACATCTTCCCAGTGATGGGTAAACCAGAAGCAAACCAGCCATCACTTAAGATTTCAGGCCCAGGTTCACCTCCTTGGAGAAGGCCAGGGAATCTCACCCCATGCAACTTCTTTCAGGTGATCCTGGATCAGGACTACCCCCAGGTGTCTGGCAGAATCAAACACAAATCCTCTCTGTGAGCAAGCACTTTCATCTGAGTCCTCAAGTGATTCCTATGCATATTTTTTCAAATATAAGGAACGGCACATAATCAAAGATAACCAAGCAGGCAAAGAAACAAGACTGAGAGCTAGCAGAAATTAAAGACGACAGAAAAACAAAGACTTCGGATAACGGAATTATCAGGCACACACCATAAAACAAGTATGCTTCAAGATGAGCTAAAGATATCTGCAGGGAGAATTCAAGCAGAAGGACTAGTTTGCAGGATATTGTGGCATAAGATCAGAAATCCCTGAACTACAGGGTTGGACATGGGGCTGGAAGAAAAGGACAGACAAGAAAGAAATGGAAAAGAATGGAACAAGAGGACCAGATGAAAGATGATGGAGGCAAGAGGAGGGCATGAGCAGTCCAAACTGACACAAGTCAAGACAACTGGCAAGAATGGTGCAAACACCAGCAAGGGAAGGCGCCCAGCTCCCAGCTCCTGGGAAAGCCAATGGGGGCCACAGGGAGTGTAGCAGGCAGAACATGGCTCTCAAAGGCGTCGGCAGCTGAATTCCCACAACCTATGAATATGCTACCTTGCATGGAAAAGGGGACTTTGCAGATGTGATTAAGGATCTTGGAATGGGAAGATTATCCTGGATTATCCAGATAGGCCCAATGTTATCATAAGGGATGGAAGAGGGAGGCAGAGAAGAAGATATGATGAAAGAAGAAGGACTCAGGGTGATGTGAGGAAGGGAACTTGAGCCAAGGAAACAGATTCTGCCCTAGAACCTCCAGAAGAAATGCTGCCTTGCTTGATTTTAGGACTTCTGACCTCCAAAACTGTACAAAAATAAATTTGTGTTGTTTTAAGCCACCAAGTTTGTGGTCATTTGTTACAGCAGCAACCGGAAACTAATACTGGGAGGTATTTTTGAGACAGTCTTGGTTAGGTGTTAATCTGTCCCCTTAAATAATCAGGATACATTTTTAAAGTAGGAACTTGGTGTTGTTGTGGCCGATGTCCAAAGTACTGGAAAAATACTGTCAAGCTCTCTATAAATAAGTATCTCTGGGACTCATTCCCTTTGAAATAATAAGATCCTTACACTACTTACCATAAGGAAACATAGGGAAGTATGGGTTAAAAGGAAAGTTCCATAAGGAAATAGAGAAGCAAGCAAAGAAAACACCTTTCTTATTTTCCAGGATCAAAGTTTCACCCTTCAAAACTTTACAATGTAATTATATAATACTTTGAACTATTTATCATACTAACTAAAATAATTCTATTCAAAAAGCTCACATAGTTCTCTAGTAAACTAAAGAGTGGCTAAGGTTCTAAGAGAAAAGATGCAAATATATTTATGTTCCCATACTTTTAGGAAAGAAAAAAAATCTATTTAAGGCAAATGCTCTCTGAATCTTAGCCAGTTAGCCAGATATGTTTCTGGGATGTGTGATGTCTCAAACGGTACTGCTGATGGGTCTTTTCCTAAAGTCTTGACCATAATGCCCTATGAAAGTCACTTTGCCTCATAAAGAAGTTCATCTCTCTCACTAAGATTGAGAAAACCTCTAATAAGGGATTCTCTTCCCAGCATTTATATAGGATTCTAGTCTATCCAGTCCATAAACAAGGAACAAAAGCAATGGTTCCCACCTAACGATCTCAATAAACGGAGGCCTCGGTTACGAAGCAAGCAGCCAATTGCCCTTCCTCTCACGAACTCCATGAGCCTCTCAACCTCAGTGAAGTCAGAACAACAAAACACCAGTGACATTTATTTTACTTCTTGTCACCCAAAAAAGTTATCATCATTAATCAGGCCACAAAAAACCTATCAATAATGAGTCAGACTGTACAATGAAAAAATAAAGAGCTATTTCAAGACTCAGTGTTGGCCTTTCTTAATGCAGAGGTAATGACCACTTTGAATCTGTATTTTTGTTTTGTTCTGTTTAATAATAATTGCCCTTCTAACCTCCAGCTGTATTTGAAATATGTGTCTAGGAATCCAATCTTGGGATCCTACCATCAGACCCACAAAAAAGAGAAAATAGTTCCCTCTAGGTAGCTCTCTTATGACCGACTCATCTGCCAGGTCCTCCCACATTAGGACATATAGGTAGTAATGTGGCCATTGAGACATGCTAGAGTCCTTTAATTTCTTCCTAATCCATATACTGGATTAGAGGAAGTGCTGGAGGAAGGAAGGGAGAGGGAGGGCGGGAGGAAAGAAAGCAATTTTGATTAAAATTTTGACTAGTCTCCAGACAGGGAGAACAATAACGCAGCATCTTAAGAGGCGAGCCAGGTTTGGAATATGCTTCTTTTCTCAGAAGCATTCCTAATCCTTTAAGGTCATTATTAAAATTCTTTGTCTTTGTAAAATACAGCTGTCAGATATTTGCTGCCTCTGAACAAGCTAGACATATGATGTATGAGTGCTATCTGGTAGCTTGGGATCTGTCAGTCAATAGTTTGAACCCAAAAACTTCTCTTGGCAGAGGAAAAAGGCAAGCTACGTTCTATCTCAACACCTTCTATATGCGCATTTTCAGTAGGAGTTAGTTTTATAAAAGGGGAAGAGGAGGTAAGATGGTGTTTTTCTGCTTTGATGCTGCAAAGGAAACAGTGGATCCAGACAACAGCAACCTTAGTGAGAGGTGTGATTAAGCCTAAAAATCCCAAGTACATTTTAATAGCTATCCCTTGATTCATTTGAATTCAGTGAAACAGCTGAGAACTGCCAGCAGTCATTCTAATCTCCACCCAGCAAACAAAAATCAATTTGACATTCTAGATAATGAACTATTTCTAGTCTTAGTTTCACTTAGAAAAAAGAAAAGAAAAATAAGATGAAAGAAAAACAAATGTTCTCTACTTCAAGCACAGGCAATCTTCTCAAAGCACTTATTCCTTGATTGTTAGAAATTCTAAACTTCCTTTCTCATTAATTATTAGGTTCCCAGACCTGAGCTCAAAAGTCTATTCCATCCAGAATGGTCTCACACCACAAACATAGCACAGGATTTATATTGTTTAACTACCTTGAGGAAGCCCAGCTGGGAAGAAGACCACATCCCCAGAGGGGAAAGGTGTCCAAAAGCATCAGTAAGATTAGAATTCTGCTTTATAGATTTGCTAGATGGTTCTAATAATGAAATCCAAATTCAGCTCACAATTACTCATTCAAAATCAATTCATGCCTCTAGCACAACTATGCAAAGCCTATCAAGGTTTACAAAAGATAATACCAAACAACATCAGTGGGGGGGGGGTGATGCTAACACTCAAGGAGACATTGTACAATGACACATGTATGAGGGCAAAGTAAAAAATGCAGGACAGGTATGCCCTGTGCTAATGAGTAAAGAAGCCTGGAGATAACTTTTTTATTTTTAAGCATAAAAGTCACATACATGATTTAGAAGGAAAGGATGCAGAGAAAAGGGCATTGCAAATATGAAAGCTAGAACATGGAAAGACAGTGAGGTGGGGACAAGACAGCTGCATAAGAGGAAGACTAAATGCATTAGGTTAGACACAGCTGAGGGACTGCACTGGGGTATGGGGGATGAATATTTGAGTATAAGGGCAAGGTATCAACTGTTCAAAGTCCTTAAAGGCTAAATGAGAGAATTCATATTTAAACCACAGGAAGTAGGTTCTTGTAGGCTCTTGAGAAGTCTGAAGACTGAGTGGATGCCTGGACCTAGGAGATGAGGTGCTAAAAATATGGAGGGACAACTAGAAGGGAGACATGACTGTGGTCACCATTAAAAAGCTGATGCGCAGGGGGTAAAATATTAACAGCAGGTGAACTGGGGAGAGGTATATGGTGTTCCTTATTTAATTTTTATTTTTCCAACTATTTGAAAGTTTGAAATTATTAAAAAAAAAAATTGCACACCCTTCCCACCTCTGTTGACACATCAGTCAAAATTATCAAGCACCATTATAGGCAGTAACAGGAGGAAGCCGAAGTTTCACACTCCTTGGATTTTTTTAAACTTTATTTTGAAATAATTATAGATTCACAGGAAGTTGCAAAAATAGTACAGAAAGGTCCTGTATGCCTTTCTCCAATGACTCCTTAAATCTTAAAGTCAAAACTTTAGAGTCAAATAAATGCCAAGTAGTTAAGCAATCACGTTTTAACTTCAAACCACCAGTTCACCCCCAAAGAAAAATGCATTCTAACTGGCAGAGCAAAACTTGCCCTTACAAGGACTGCGGTCTTTCTTACCAATTCCCAAAGGTCAAATTGAGGAAGGTATCTGTAATAGATACTTCCCAAGTACATGCACAGGCAATTCACCTCAAAATTCAAAGGGCCAATTAACAAATTTTTTTTAAAAAGTGCAACCTTACTAAAAAAAAAACAAAGAATCGGAAAATAAACCAATGAAACAATTTCTGACAAACACAATGATTATATTATAATGTGTCATGCTGGCAAGGGTACAGTAAGACAAACCCTCTCATGCTCCAATGGTTGGAACATAATTAGTAAAAATTTTTCTGAAAACAACTGTGCAGTAACTGTTAAGCACCTCAAAAATGTTCATACCCCTATACACACATCAGGGCTAAAAAAAAGGAGGGGGTAACATTAACACTAGTTTTCTCCATATAAAAGACGTACCAGTGAATTTTACTTTCTATTTTTAGATATTTCCAAATACTTCTAGTGATCTGGAAGAAAAAATTACATGTCAATGCATGTCCATCTTTAAAATACAATCATTACCTTCAGAATATAAAATTACACTAGCTTACCTCTTCCCCCCACCTTACCCACAAGAAAACTAAGGCACAGAAAGATGAGAGTTTTTCTAAAATGGGGCCATGCCATACATGAGATTATATAATCTGCTTTTGTAGTCAAGATTACACAGTGAAGTAATCTAGCATATGGTCATCAGCGAGGACTTTGGCTTCAGCTCCATCACCTTGCTATCAGTCTGAGCTAGGGCAAATCATTTACCCTAACCAAGCCTCAGTTTTTCCATCTATAAAATAGGATTGGCAACAACAGGAAGACTAAAGAACTTACACAAAGCACCGAGCATGGCCCTTGGTCTGGAGCAAGTACTCCCTAAATGTTAACTCTTACTACAAGCATTTCCTCAACTCAATAAAGATTATTTTATACATGATTTTTAACAACTATATAAGATGAATGTGTGCTAACGTAACCATTTCAATAAAGCATACAGTTTCAAATTTGTTGCTGTTACAAATAATGCTGCAATGCGTCACATAATGCTATACATAAACCTGTGACTGCTTCTCTGATTAATTCCTTGGGAAATATTTCTAGAAGTGAAATTACAGGGTTGGATAACACGTATAACTTTTAGCTTCAATTTTTAAAAACTGTAATTTCAAGCTCATTATAAAAAAACTTCAAAAAGAGGAAAAGGAGAAATTTTTCCCTTCTTTCCCTAATTCAACTATTTGGAATATCCTTCTAGACCTTTTGTATGCGTTTATAAACACTCACACGCACTCATGCACACACACACAGAGTTGTTTTTATTTTTACTCTTAAATGGGATCATACTATACATATTGCTTTGCAGTTTACTTTTAGCTTAATATTTTTGGACCTCTTTCTATGCTTATACACATAGATTGACAGAAATATATATAAATACACATACACATATATGTATACACACACATGTTTTTTCCTACATAGTACAGATATATCATTGTATACTTTATCATTCCTTTATTGAAAGATTTGGGTTGTTTCCAGTTTTCAGTATCAGAAATCATGCTCCCTTGAAAAGCCTTCTATATAAATCACAAGGGCAAGTCTACCACAAAATGCATTCTTAGAAGTGGAGTTGCTGGGTCAAAAGAGATAAATATTTAAATTTTTGATACTGTTTTGCCAATTTGTCCAATTTACCAACTTACACTCCTACTAACTATATAAAGTGTTCACTTTAAACTCTTGTCAACACTGAGCATTATTTTTAACTTTTGCCAGTCCGGTGGGGAAAAGGAATCTCAGTGCTTTGGTAGTCATTTCATGTGTTTTGGCCATCTGTTTCTCTTCTTCTGTTAACTGGCATTCATATTCCTTGCCCAGGAATGTTTCTTTTTCATTTTATGTAAACAAGAATACACTGTCTATAGTGCATGTTGCTAATATTTTCTCCCAATCTCTGACCTGTTTTTTAAAAAATCTTGTTGGTCTATGTTTCTTTTAATATACAGAAGTCTCATATTTTGAGGTTGTGACTCTCTCAATCTTTTTCTGGGGTCTATAGCTTCCGGAGGTAGACGTTCCATTCCATCAGTGAGAAAGCATTATTCTCTGAAATCTTTTAGAAAACGTTGTCAATGGTGTTGGGCACTCTATTCTCTGTACAAAGATCTACCTTCTAACTTCAGAAAAACTGACTGATGTGGACAATCATTTCTCTGTATTTTCTAGCTATAAAAAACAGTAAAGTATTTGGATTTTTTCCCCTCCAAATCACATTAGTAAACTAGAAAACCTAATTATACATCTGAATCCATTAGTATCGACTGATCATTCAGCATCTCCATGTCAGAAAGTACTTCAGATTAATTCTTTATAATTTAGATAACTTTAAGAACTCAAAGAACAAAAAATTAGCCCTTCTTTTTCAGTCAGAAGCAACAATATTTTTATACATGCATCAGCAGAATTTATGTTGATACCAGGTAGGAAAATTTGTCAAGTATATCCTTAGATTAGAATTTTATTTTCAGGTAGGGAATCTGAGGCCCAAAGAAGAAGATTTCTTAAAAAATCAGGTTTGAGATATGAGGGAAAGGGGAGAGAAGGGAGGGGAGAGGGGAAAGGGGAGAGGAACATCTCTCTCTCTCTCTCTCTCTCTCTCTCTGTGTGTGTGTGTGTGTGTGTGTGGTGTGAGCCGAGAGGGCTGGTGAGGGTGCCAGAGAGAGAGCTGCGGCAGGGGGTGAGAGAGGGAGGTTCCCCAGAGGTAGTGTGCGAACTGGCCCCTCCAGACTTGACAAGCTGACAGGAGAGACTAGGGGTGGGCAGGACTTTCCAAATGGGGGCCAGAGCAGGAGAGAAGGGAAAGAAGTAGGAAACCCAAGGTCACGTTCAAGACAAGCAAGAAGGTCAGAAGATACCCTAGGTTATATACGGGGGAAAAGGTTGACTCTGGAAGTGTAAACTCTTTGAACTCAGAAAAGGTGTCTAAATTTAAACACCATATCCACAATAATCACAGTGGAGACATGAGGGCAGGGCGCGGGGCCTGCTTGGGTAGTTCATGCCACAGCTGCGGCTGCCCCAGAATGCAGGCTCAGCAGCCACTCTCCGAGTGCAGCCCAGACAAACCCAGGTGCCCTCACCAACAAGCACAAGCTCTCCTCTCAATGCTGCCCTGAACTTTAAAAAACACAACACTTCCACACCTCATCTCTGTAAGCCAAAGGAGACATTATTAAAAGAAAAAAATCTCCTAAATATTTTTGAAATTTAACTCCAACTTACAAATGATGTCTTGATTAACGTTCTCTATTTCTAGTGTCTCTGGCCTTACAGAACACAAAATAACCCTGCTCTCAACTGCTTCTCAGGAAAAGAGAGAAAAAATGGAGAAAATGCAAGGGTGTTGAGGAGGAGCCCAGGGAGCCCAGAAACTGGCTTCTGGGTCTTTCCCGGCAGACACACAGACCCCGCCTGGCTGGTCAGTCACAGGGGGCCATGCTGTGGTTCCCCAGAGGACAGCAACTTGCCTAGAGGCTCTGTGAGGGGACGGTCCCCCACTCCCACACCACCTTCATTGTGGATGTGCCAGGTAAGAACTTGAGCTGAAGGGCAGCACTGATGGGGTGGCCAGGTCCAAAAGCTCCACTCAAGTGTGAGATGCTGACAATTGTTCAATTGGTAGTAGAATCCATCTCTGAAAATATGTACCAAGTGAGGCCATGAGGCAGCAGGGGCAGAAGCTCCAAGGTGGACTAAGACCCTCAAGGGACAGTAACGGAGCTTATCCACTTCACCTCCCTGAGCCTGGGGTTCTACTGTAACTGAGGGACCTTCTCCATTGTCTTTAAGGAACTTTCCAGAAAGCTCTAAACTCCACAAATCTATGATTTTATAATACAATTTCCATAAACTAGAACATAGTTAGAGTCCTCCTTTCCATTTTGCAGTTGAGAAATCCTTGGCAACTGCTAAAGTCAAGCAAAGGAAACCAGAGCACACTCGAACTGACTAATGTGCCTAAGGCAATCAAGTCAAAAATATTTTTCAAATAATACTGAAACACCTCATCTCACATTAAAAAATACTTCGAAACCTCCACACTTGTCCTGGTCCAATAGTAGAAACATCTCGAAGGTCTAACTGCTGACTCCACTAGGAATTAGATGCAGACAATTAGCACTTGTGTGTGCTGTGACAACAGAGGACAACCATGCATTTGGCTTCTTCAAGCATCCCTCATCCACCCCCCAACCACCCCCGACATCTACTGCCAAACTCTATAGAAGGTAACTCCTGCCCCGGTGACCCCTGCCACAATAAGGGCAGAACTTGCCATCTAGCTCTCCACCCCAGTGCCTCAATCCTTCTTCTTTGCACAAACATCACTCCAGCTTCACCCTCTCATGGATTCAAACAATACTCATTCCCACGTTTCTGCCACCCTCTCTCCTACAGTATCCTGCTAAGCCCTAGGAGACCTTAGGCTTACAGGGACCACAACCCATCACACTCTGGTGAAAAGGAGCCTCTTCCTACTCTGCCTGGTTCTTTTTAAAAACAGGAAGAAGAGGAAAGTAAGAGAACCGCCAACCTAGTTTTCAGATCAAACTGCCATCTGTAGCACCCTCTCTAAATCATTAGCACTGCTGTCTCCTGCCCACAAAACGCCCTCAGGCCTTCTCCCAGCCCTGAGTCACTCCCACCACCAAGGAAATCCACCCCAGCTGGGGGGCAGGGGATGAGGAGGGGTGGCAGGTTGAGGGGCGGGGGTGGCTGCAGAGCTCTGCCAGAAGGTGGCTGCAGCAGGCAGACCTGGTTCATGTCAACCCTACCCTTGCTGTTTCCTGGAAATTCCTGAATTACCTCATTGATTTACTAGTTAGATTGCCTGCTGGTATGATTCCAGGCCTCCAATATCGTCTCCCTCTTTTATCCCTCAGCTATCAGCAGAGGGATTTGATCCCAGTTCACTGGGGAGGTGGTAAGATTTGTCATCTTGCCTCCTAACCCCAACTCTATACAACTATCACCATTCCATCCCTTCTATTTGTTTCCTTCTACTCCCCTTCACACACGGACCCTACCAAGGTCCAAATGGGCCTAATTTTAAACCCAATAGACCCATACAGCTCCTCATTCCTGCCCACCCCAACCAGACTCCACACCAACCCACTCTCCTCCATCAGTGGGACTTCCAACCACCAAATTCCCCAAACTTAGGGGTCATCTTATTCTCTTTATTCTTCAAACCTATAGTCCCTCAAGACCTGCTGATTGAGTTCTTCCATCACCTTATACCTCAGCAGTTCAAACTGACTTCATCCCCTGTCCCCAATCTCCAGCCCAACTGGCAATCTGCCGCCAAAACGGCCATGTTTAAACACTACTCTCAACCCTTACTCTTTCGCTCAAAAACCTATCATGCTGTATTTCAACACAAAAAGTTAAAAAAAAAAAATCTATCACGTCTTTGTGTCTCATCTAATCTCCTTGACTTTCACAGTCCATCATAACCCAGCCCCTCTATCTTCTCAACCTTATTTTCAGTTATCCTCCAACATGTTCCCAACATCTTGGTCAGGCCCAATGAGCCACTGTCTCATGCAAAAACCATCCTCCTTCCCACCTCCGTTCATACAGTTTCCTGCACTGGAAATGTCTTCCCCTCTCTCTGCCGTGCCAAGTCCCAGCGTCCTCCATGAAGATGGTAATGCTTGAACTGGGCCCCAGCCCTTCCTCCTGTGATGACTCCAGCCTCTCAGCTGACCTCCTAGAACATTTATTTATTTATATATACACCATATAAGTACTCAATAGAAAGTTAATTGCCAACCAAGAGTAGGTTGCATTCTAAAAGTTCATTTAGTAAATCAATTGTTTGAAACTAAGAATCCACTTATCCACTCAAAGATAATAAATGGAATAGGTTCTTAGGAGCACAAAACTTATAAATCCTCAATATAAATGAACTACAGTACTAATGTACCTTTTCAAGTACAAAGAACCATTATTTATAAAATAATTCAAAAGAAAAAACACATTCTGAGTTCAGATAATGCCAGGACTCTGGAATCAGAGCCCCTTGTCCACATTCCAGAAAAAGACAATTCTAGAGAATAGGAAGCCAAAGCCCCAGAAAGTAAACCCAACACTTCTCATCCATTTTCCCCAATCAAACTCACAGAGTCTGAACTCTAATTTCCAATACAGCCCAAAGACATTAAGTCTGCTTTGATTCATGTGTGGAAATTTTCTTCATTTAACAGAAGCAAGACCCCGGAAAAGTACTGAGGAAATGGATCTGCCTACCCCCAGACCCACGGGAGCCCAAGGAGCAGTCAGAAAATTCTGCCCTCCCGTGACTGCTCCAAGCAGAAGTGTCCTGGGGCAGAGGTGTCCTGGAACAACTGAAGATCTAAACTCAGTTATGCAGGCCTGCGGGACTTCCAAGTTGCACCCTGGAAGAAGGCATCAGGGAGAACATGGGGAAATTTTTAATTTTTCCAGAGAATGGAGCTGAGCAAACAAGACAACTTCTAATTAGTGTACTCAGGAATTTGGTGGCCACTCCCCAGGGAACTTAGGTTCTGAGGTCAGGGCAAAAAAAAAAGCAAGATATCCATAGCCAAAATTATCCTTGAGAATCTCTCCAATCTCCCACAAAGTACTAAACATATTACAGGCTAACATGTAATTGTTGTGCCTATTCAATTTTGAAAAACTCAGAGGCAGATTAAAGAACAGAATCAAAGGAAGGCCTGAATGTGGACTGGCCATTCATGGTATTCTGCCTTTGGGGGGACTAACGAACCCCTAAGGTGAGTGGGAAGTGCTCAGGAGCTCCTGCTTGCCTGCAAGATTTACATTATTCTGTTTAACACTAAGTCTCTGTAATTTAATACATATTAATAGATTCGTTTGTTGTAAGTATTAAGGTGGAAGGTAATTAGTTTACAAAAGTCCACTGAGAACTGAGTGAACTCCCATGGTGCAACACCCCTATACAGAAAACCTGGTTAAGAACTCAAACTCACATTAAACACACCCAGCTTTGGAAGCCAGTTCCACCACTTATATGTGTGTAATCCTGAACTAGTTACTGCAAAGTGCTTTTTATTCTCATATAAAAAACGGGGATAAGAGTGCCTACCTCGTAAAAGAGTTGCTAGCAGAATTAAGAAACGATATGTGGCATATGTAAGCTATTGTTACTATCGGCATCTGCAGCAGACATGAGCATGTCTTGCTGACTCGTCCTGTGGACTACAGGCCACGTTGTCAAGGATCAAACGAATAGCTTGTCTCCACCCTTCCATAATCATCAGAACTAGATTGTCCTAAACTGTCTGATTTCACCCTAGCCTAATTCAGATTTAGTTCAGGCAGCCATAACCATTAAGAATGGACAAACACGAGGGCAAATGTAAAATATGGAAAGGTTTATGCTGTAACAGAAAATGAAAAAGCAGGAGTTGAGATAATGCGCATACAAAGAACACAACTAGGTAAAAAAGTATGCACAATCAGCAAGATCCTAGGAGGCTACAGAGTATTAATAGCTGGTATTTTACCATGAAAGAGTTATCTTTATTTGCTTTTAGTGCAAAGCTGGTTAAAAGCTGGGTAAATATCTAAAGTTTCACTGACTCCTTTTTTTCTGTTCCCTCCCATTGTTGGCCACATGTTTTGCAAGATGCTAACAATGTTTACCAGTAACTGATTGATCTGTTTGCTATTTTTTTCATTTCAACACTGATCCAAATTTTAACCAATAATCCATATTTATAAAGGCCTCATAATAACAATATGAAATCAAATCACTGTCACAGGTGTGATGCTGATAAGGACAGCTAAGTAAGCAAGAAACAATCAGTTGCTTAATTTTGATAGTCAATCCCAGTCCAAAGGTCCTTTTTAGTTTGGAGTGAAACCTGACACAGACTCTAGTAACAGTGTCTAGAACTAGACCAATCCTGTCTCAGAAATTCCTATTACGTCATCCCCAGCCAATCAGAACTTGTAATCAGCATGAAACCACACAGAGTTGATAACAATCCCAAACAAAGACAAGGAAACCTGATGGTTTGAGGAGATGTTCTGTCCTTATCTTAGGTAAATGCACAGTGTCTATTAAGCCTTTTGAAATACTGAAAATGGGCCCCTAACTTCCAACGGTTTGTTTGTGGTTGCCAGGTTGGAATCACCAACCTACTTCAGCTTCACCTAGCAGACTGAAGGTGGGACAGTCACCTCAGTCGTGGCTCTCAAAGGGAAGGTGCACCCTGAGATTGGGGGAGAAGAGGCATACTGGAAAATCCTAGGGAACACCTTCAATACACAAGATGACCCAGCCACCCTTCTCCATTTCAGGACTTACCATAATTGAGAAGGGCAGAGTGGAAAAAATTTTTGAATTTTTGAAAAAATTCCCCAGTAAATGCAAGCATATGTGTAGACAATCTGCCCCATCCCACCCCTCAACTCCCCACTGCCCATCCTGGAATTGAGACTCACTGGTCTAAAGCAACTTGAGGTATCATGAACATGTTATATTTACTTACAACACACACATGCACATGGAAAGAGGCGATGGGATCACAAGAACTCAGTAGGAGGTTCAGTATTAGCTATTCTGGGCACCAATTACTAGTGAATCCGGTCTACACCAACACCAGAAGGCACGACTTCACATGCAATTACTTCATAACAGGCTGTTGCTCTGTAACTGCATCAAAAAACGCAAACTAATTTAAATGGAGTCGAGAGGTCACTCTGGTGGGCATTCTTATGCACTATACAGATATACCTTTTTAGGTTTTAGTGTATTGGAATAGCTAGAAGGAAATACCTGAAACTATCAAACTCCAACCCAGTAGCCTTGACTCTTGAAGACAACTGTATAACTGTGCAGCTTACAAGAGGTGACAGCGTGATTGTGAAAACCTTGTGGATCGCACTCCCTTTATCCTGTGTATGGATGGATGAGTAGAAGAATGGAAACAAAAACTAAATGAAAAATAGGGTGGGATGGGAGGTTGATTTGGGTGTTCTTTTTAACTTTTATTTTTTATTATTATTTTTATTCTTTCTGGTGTAAGGAAAATGTTCAAAAATAGATTGGGGTGATGAACACACAACTATTGATGGTACTGTGTACATCATGGATGATTGTATGGTATGTGAATATATCTCAATAAAATTGAATTAAAAAAAAAAAAGGTAAACTCTCTATCAAGGTCAATCAATCAACTACTTCAGAAACCAGAGGTGGCAGCTGCTTTCACGGGCACAGGTGGCCTGAATCCTTCTCCTGGTCTTTGCCACATGGGTCTGCACTGCTTGCCCCGTGAGCTGCGGTCTCATCCCCTGGGACAGGACCCCAGACTTAGCCTCACAACACAGATCCTGGGTTCAGAGCTGGCCACAGCCGGGAATTCCACAGCCACCCATTCCTGAAGGTTCCATTTCATTCCTGTCTCAAAGGTCAAGAGCAGGACAGAAGGCAGAAATGATGGGGTAGGGAAGAAAGGTGAATGGGAAAAAAAAAAGAAACAAGAAAAACAGAAACAGGTACACAGGGGACAAGAGAAAAGCTGTTGCTCAGCAGATAGGGGAAAATAAGCACAAGTAGCATTTCATAACCAGAAATGTGAGTTCTCAGCACAGAACCAAACCATCTAATCTAATTCTGGAGCACATAAACCTGATGGCCGTATTGGGGTTTCATTTAAGGTTTCAAAGAAACAAACATTATAAAATTGTGATCTTGATGTTTTCTGTTCACAGGTCCAATAAATGACTAACAGCAGTGTTTTGCCCTTTCCAGATTATTAGTACTGAGTTTGTTGTTGGGTTATTTTCTTCCAGCTTATGTGGATCCTCAGAGAGTACTCCCTGCCAAAGCAAAATACCAAAACAGGAGCAAAACTTTCTGGCCATCTATGTGCAATCTGATCCCATTAAATACCACTCAGATAACTCAATACCCTAAAGCACCCTCCATGGTAAGGTTTGACTTAGCTGACAAGCACCAGCTTGGGGAGCAAGACACCTGGTTCAAGGCAGACACACACACAAACATATGTGCACGCACACACACATCTGCTCCCAATCTCTGGATCTGAATTTCCTGGTCTGTTCAATGAGGCCATGATGATCAAATCCCACCCCTCAAATTGCTGGAAGAAATAATAAATGTGACAGCACTTTATAAACTGTCAAGTTTAGGAAGTTACAGCCTAGAAATGTTATAACTGACCACACTACTCCGTCTGCTTGGAAATGATGGATTAAAGTACACTGAGGGAATATTATTACTTGTTCTCACAAGGCCCCGTAAGTGTGGCAGTTATTCTATTTAAATAAAGATGTGCAATGGTTATTTTGTTCTTGAAAAAATACAGGTGTTTTTCACCCCCAAATTTTATGACAGCTATTTTTTAATTTCCACAGTAAAGAACACAAGTGTGCTACTGACCACTTATGTACTAAACAGGACATGACCCGGTCAAAAAAGCAGCAGGAATTATTTCTCAGAGGAAAGGAAGACCACGGGCCCTGGAGAGCCAAGCAAGACACAGTGCTGATGTGTGAAGATGTAGCAGAAAGATTCTGAATCAATAACATCCGTTAACATCTACATGGGCCAGGCCTTCTAAGTGCTTTACCAATAGATTCCCTCTTAGTCATAACAGCTCTGATAGGGAGATGCTATTATCACCCCATTTTACAGATGATGAAAAAAACAAAGTGGTTTAGGCAACCTTCCGAGGTAACAAAGCTACTAAATAGCCAGGCCTCATGCTCCAAGGCTCTCAACCACTGCTCACACTCCCTGATTCCAGTATTTCCATTGATCAATCAATCTGGAGCATTCTATAGATGTTCTGTGCTCCACGAAAGAAAGAATGTCTCATCAGTTCAACATTCATTGGGCACTGACTGCATGACAAGCCCATCACTGAAAAGACAAAGACCTCCCCCCTCCCCAACTCTGCCCAGGGGCAGGGGAGTACCAATCTGTGGGGACCCTGAAATGGAAGAGAACTCAGGAAAGCACTGGAAGAGGATTAAAAAAAAAAAAAAGTAAAGTAATTCACAGAACAGGCTATATTAATACTTCAGTTTCTCTACTGTCCTAGGTCCCCAAAGCCTCCCTGGGATAACCAGTAACCTACTGAGGAAATATGCTCCATATTGTAAAGACTTTCTTATAGTTTAGTAAACCACAGCTTACAGCAAAAATAAATCCAGCAGTCCTACTTCACCCCTGGGTACCACCTATCCTATCCCACTCCTCTCATTCGCTGTATATAAGTAAATGTTCTATTACATGTAATAAAATTGTAAAAACCCCCAAAATACTACACATCCCTTTTTGTGTGAAATGGGAACATACTTCTGTTTTTTTTGGAAACTGGTTACTAATTAGCCTGGGACTTTACTGAAATGCTAATAGAGGCTATATCAGATGAGGGTCCCTACAGGCCTCCATTTGTAGCAAATGTTCAATCCATATTATTGATCACCTCGCAACTTTGTTGATGACTCTGTCTTCCCATTTATACTGGCTGTCTTAGGCAGCTGCTACCGCAGATTTTTTCCCTATTAAACTACTCCATGAAATGTTAATCTAAATGGCTCAAGGTACTACCACACAGAAATTAACTTAAAAAACAACTCCTAGTTAAACACAAACTCTTATTTTCCCCTCAATTTATTATGTATATAAAACAAGCATTCGGAGTTGATTATAGCCCTAAGGTCTAACTTATGCACTGTTAGGGTCTGTTTGCACTAACATCTTAATGGAAGCCAAGCCTTTCTGGTTGGACATATGGAATTTAAGCTTGGAGCACGAGGTCATGATTTAGTATTCAGTACTTGACATTTGTATCCTACCTTAAAATTCACATAGTGGTGCCTTACTAGAGCAGCCCTCAAGGAGCTTCAAGTGGGGTGAGGGGAGAGACAGACAATCAACACAAGTGCTATGAAGGAACCTGAAAGGAGGCAAGAGATCAGAGCCAGCAGGGAGGCCTGATGGCTGTGAGCATCAGTCACAGAAGGGCCCCCTGGGCAAGTGGAAACTGGACTGACACTTTGAGGATGAGTCGGAGTTGGCTAAGTGATGACAGGGTGGGTGTTCCAGAAGAGAGAACAGCATGGGTGGAGCCCTGAGGCAGGAAGAGGCACAGCCCCATGGAGAAATCCAAAGAAGCCCCATGTGGTCACATGTGGACACAACATAAGATTGAAGAGGTGGGACCTGGTCACACAGGGCCTTGGGGGCTACACTGGTCTGAGGAACAACTGAAGAGTTATTGAAACTGGCCTGCAGGAAGATTTGGAGGTGATCGGATGTATACTTTGAAATACTCACTCTGGTACAGTGTGGAAAACAGACTGGGAAGAGGTAAAAAGGGGTTCAAGAAGGTCATTAGGAGATTCTTACAACATTTTAGGTGAGAAGCTATGGTAGCCTGCACCTAGGGTGGTGGCTATGGACAGAGAATAAGGGAGTTGAGAGACAGACAGGAGATGAAATGCATGGAACTTGAGACGGATATGGGATGAGGAAGAGGGAGTTCTTAGACAAGCCCAAGGCTTTGGGCTTTTAAGACTAGAAGGACAGTAGTGGCATTCACTCAATCAGGGAACAAGAGAGGAGGATTGGGTTTAGGAGGAACATAGTAGGTTCAGTTTGGGACATATTAGTGTCTGAAATAGTTGGTGACCTCCAAAGGTAGATGTAAAAAAGGTGTTGAAAATTCTGGTTCAGTAACTGATACTATTACATATCACATCCACCTCCACTAAGATGGGAGATTAGCGGTTCCTTACAAATAACCTAAAACCAGTACAGAGAGAACTTGTTGAATGATGAAGTATTTCCTTGAAGTTAAGAACTTCTAACAATACTGCGTAAGAAACATATATAGTAAAATCATTTCAGAAATATCTGCATATGTTCAACTTTAAAAAATATATCTTCCAAAAGAAAGTTAATTTCATCTATTATTCACATGAAAATTATGTTCGATTTTGGCACACTAAATTAAACTAAGCAGCAAATAAGAAACTTCAAAATGGAGAAGGAAAAATAACTGTTTCATAAAATAAGCAGGGAGTCAACTTTTATTGAAAATGTATGTCCCAGACACTTATGTCAAAACATCCCTCATTTAATCTTCATGGCCCAATGAGAAAGGAATTTATGCTTCCATTTCCCAAATGAGGAAACAGAGGCAAAGAAGCTGAATAACTTTCTTAAGGCCTCATAACTAGTAAGAGTGGAAATGCAAATCAAATTAATGTGCAAGATCAGGAAATGGAAGGAGCAACCATTTCTTCAGTGCCAGTCCTCTGCCTTGGAGACAATGATGGGAGGTATTTAAATTTTTTTTCTGTTAGCACCTGCAATTCAGCAATTACTCAAGGTAACCTTAATTTTTAAAGAGCTGTCTTTTTCAAGTCAATCCTCTCTGCTTCAGCTTCTTAAAAGTTTTATCCGGTTAGACATATAATCACATACAAAAAGGTTTTAGTAATAATTGCTTGTAGAATCTGGACCAAAATGTCAACACAACTCTGGAAAAAGCAAATGTTTGTTTTCCATCAAATGTCTACTGCATGTTTCCAGGCAAAATCTATTGAAACAATAGGGAATAAGCCACCTATAACTTACAAAAAATTTTTTCAAAGGTAATTTATTCTTAAGTCAAACTCAGAACTCATTTGCCTATACAAATAATGCTATGAGGTAAATTCCTCACCAGGCCATAGAAGATTAACAACTCCAATGGTCAATCAAGGATTCAGGAAATATTCCATAGTCCTTACAAAGGGCAAGTATGTGCACTAAGTAGAAATGTGGAAATAAAAAATATAAACGAATGCCTGAAACACTAGAATGATATGGAGCTCAACTTTTCTCTATAGTCTTTAATATGCATGCATATATGTACATAAGTATGTAAGTAGATGTTTATACAAATATGTATGTGTTTGTGTGTGTATATATATAAATCGCTGTCAATAAATGTTTAAATGCCTTTAACCCTCCATGTCCCTGAGATAACAGCTCTTCTTGACTAAGCACAGCCCGCTCAAGGCCTCACCCGTGACACCCTGCCCTTCCATGACTCAAGCAGGCTCCTGGCTCAGACACTGGGCAAGGTGACTGAGGTGACCCTGAAGAGGAAGAGGACAGAGGTGCAGTTACACAGGGAAGAAGGGAGCAAGGAGCAGGTGGCCTCCGGCAGATCAGATGTGTGTCTGATGCAGTGGAAAGAGCAAGCAATTCCAAGTCACACCCAATGCAAACCCCAGCTCTGCCCCTTACCAGCTATGTGACCTCAGGCAAAGTACATAATCTTTCTGAGCTTCAGTTTTTCAACTGCAAAATGGGAAAAATAAAGTCTCCCTCATAGCGTCTGGGTGGGGATGAAAGAAGAGCTGTTAAAGCCCCCGGCACAGGTTTCTCCTTGTCCAGCCTGTCCCCTTCCCTCTGTGGTGGGGTTAGCGTCAGTGTCCTCATCTGCAAAGGGGCAAGCAAGGCAAAAGTAACCACCAGGTGCTGTGAGGATTTCAAGAAGATGGACAGCAAATGGAGTCTGTCAACTGCAAGTCCTACACAAATACAGGTTATTAATATACTCTGCTCTGGGACTGTAGGATCATGGGAATAACTGTAGAGCTGATGATTAGGGCAGAAGTATACTGCTTCCAAAAAAGATAGTTTTATAATTTTGTGGTTCAAGGCTTAAAAATGACATTCAGAAGAAAAACAGCCTCAGGCCAACAGCTGCACTCCCTCACCCTATACCCAGGCCCCTATGTCTGGAACTGGGGACCAAACTCAGGCCAGTCTGTCTCTGGACATGTCAAGCATTCCAGGAAAAGCCTTGCGAGAAAAAGTTGAAGGGCCCGGTCGTGCATTTATTTGCAAGTCAGTTGGGCATGCATAACATCAGGAAGCTAGGTTCAGCAGCCGAGCTCAGGGGCCAGCCAGAGAGGAGGAAGATGGGTGGCTCTGCTTTGAACCCTGGCCAGGAGGCCAGCAGCAACTTCATCTCTCCTCCTAGGCAGGGAAACTGACAATGAGAAGGAGGCACCGAACCAGCTATGGCAGGACCACACTCTCAAAAGGTCACTGACACCAAAGTCCTGACTCCCCAAAAGGTGCTCCAAATACCTGCCAAAATCTCCACAAAGAAGCCTCACTGAATTCCAAGACCCCAAAGAAGACTGTTGCTCCCAAAATTTGTTGTAGTAAAAATAATGGCAACTCTTGGCTCAAATGTCAACTCCTCAAAAGACTTTCCTGACCACTTTATCCTAAAAGAGCAGCCTCCCCATCCCCTTCTCTTTATTTTTCATAACAGTATTACTACCTGACATTGTGTATATACCTACTTGCTGCCTGTTTCCCCACGAGAATATGTGCTCTACATGGGCAAACACTTAAGTTTAAATAATTGCAGTGTCCCTGATACCGGCTCACAGTAGGTATTCAAATACGTATTGCTTGAATGAATGAATGAATGAACACTGCATGTGATACATAAATAATCTGTTTATGGCCTTTTCAAAAAATTCTATATACATTACAATTGAGTACATTATTATTTGTAGTCATTTCTAGTTTTAGAAATTGGACTTCAGATCTTAGCTCAAGAATGTAAATAATTACAATACTATTTCTATGAGAAATTGAGCCTTAACTAAAAGCCCAGATCATTTCTACTCAATAGAATCTTTTCCAGGAACACAAGCCTCCCTAATGGAGGACTCAGTCACAGCACCTGTTCTTTCCACACAACTATTTTGTCTAATGTGGTTTCTACTGGGAAAATGCATCTCTCTTTGGAAACTGAAATTCCAATCCAGCAATCTGTAACAAAGCAAAGGATCCTTTAGGGAAAGGGGGGGGATACTCCTGGGTGGTGGTAACTTCTTAGCCCTCTATCTCATAAATAAAGGCTCCCCTGCCAGCCAGGGGATAGGAAGAGAAAAAAACAGCTGTTGCCAGCAAGAGGACTGGGGCTCTAGACCTCCGGCTCCAGGGCCTGGCTTGGCATCAGAATCACCCCACTCCCTGCCTATCTCAAATTCAAGGCCTTCGTAAGTTCAGCAGAGGATCTGAAGGCAGGATATAAGTCCAATATATGCAGTTTTCACAACACACTTTCTTAAAACCAAATATTCTCAAACAGGAGGATTCTGAAATCTTCTTATGCATGATACAAACATGTGATGCCTCCTTCATAACTAATATAAAAAGCAATTTATCTAACAAATTAAATCCAGGCTCTAAAACCCCACAAGGTCAAAGGCTGTATTAGTTTTTTTAGTCTAAGGGAAAGCACATAAAAATAACCTGTGACATTAATGCAGAGTTGGTTTTGCTTTCTCAAAACACACTTAATAATACTGCCCTTAGACAAAAACGCCTTCTCCAGAAGGACCTGACAGGAACACTGGACCCTGACTCCCAAGGTGCGAGGCGAGCTGCACCTTCTGGAAGCACTACTTGTATAACTCTCAAAGGTCTGGCTGGCGTGTTCCAGCCCGGCTGAACTTTACTGTCAAGCAGCCCACAAGGTACATCCCCAAGTGAACGCCTCCACTCTCCAATGAGAAATGGCATCTGAAACAGCAGGAAACTCCCCTTCTCTTCTAGAATTCTCTTCAAAATCTTGCATCTCACAATTTTAAATCCAGGCTCCTTAACATCCACAGGGGCAAAATTTGGTCTGTGTGTAGATGTGTGGTTTTCCGAGGGGAGAGTTCCTAATGCTTGGAGTATCAGAAGGGTCCATGCCCCAAAGTAAGTCAACACCATTCTTATAAAGGTGGGTACATGTTTACCTTTGGGATTATTTCAGGGAAACAAGGTTTCGAAGAGCCAACTCCAGTGAGCAAGATTTCTATCAAGTTGGGAACTGTTTGGGGTAAAAAAAACAAAACAAAACTCTTTCCCAGGAAAATGACTAGGAAGCCAGAGTACTATCTCACATGCTCCTTTTTTGGACACGCCTCTCATGTTTTGGGGGCACCCACTAACAACCTGTTGAAATCAAGACAAGTCAGTAAGGTCTTCACTCGGGACTCCGATTCTTGAATTTGCGTTGGACTCGTCGATGCTGGCATTCTTCCCTGCAGGATTTGATCCTTCATAACAAATTACTATTTTTTTCTCAGAAATGTATCATTTTTATTCAGCTTCCTACGAAAGAGCAAAATAAATGCTGAGTCTTCGATGCTTCAGTATATCACTCAAAATGCAGGCTACATCTCCACAGGAACTTTTCTCCTAGGTAAGTTTTTCCTTCAACTTAGCATTTCTATATCACAATGAAGTAACCCTTTGGTCCCTGGTTCCACTGTTCTCTGGCTTTCTCAACAAACCACATCCCAGATATTTTTTAATTTTTTCAATATCCTATAAATTTAATAAATATATTCTTTCTCCCATTTTTAAAAATTTATTTTTTGTTTTTGTTTTGCCAAACACTCTTGCTGTCTATGAGCTGCTTCTAACATGGAAATTTAAATGTCATGCAAATTACAGGAACTCTCCACCTCCACTGACCCTGGCTACGGCATCTCTTATGGTCACACTTCCTCTGTTTCTATACGCCCCAAAAGAAAGCAACCTCGTTACTCTGAAAAACCTCACTTTCATTCCAAATCTACCCAACTACCAATAATATTCTTTCACAGACAGCAATTTTTGGTCTTTCTTCAAAAATGTGGTCAAAGGAGCAATAAAAGAGAGGCTGAAAGAATGACTGCATTCTGCTTGCGCTCCTAGACTACCACCTCCTGCCACCATTTCTTCTAAACCAAAGGGTACCATTCTATTTAGAAAACAACCAGTTTTAGAAAAAGGGACCTTCACACTATTATTCTAGACCTATAGAACAAGAAACTACAATCTGCTGAAAATATCACAAAATGATTTCTAACTCTATTTGCTATAATTTGACAATTCCATCTTAAGATGTACCACTGCAATCTTCCCAAATCCACTAACCTCATTTAAATGGAACTGTTAGTTCCTTTTCAAGTCACATAAAAGCACATACAGACCAGGGATCCTTCCTATTAAATCAAGGAATGGGATGCCTATGAAGTACATGTCACCAAAGCAGCAAAGAGTTTAGCTTCAAAATACCTTAACCATTTAACATGACCTACGTAAATGCTGATCTAAAGACCTTAAAATAAGACATATCTACAAAACGAAATATAAAATAATGTTCCTTAAAAAAAAAAAAAAAACAAAGAGAAAACAGAAATGTTATATCCATCTAGCTGGTTTTCTCTCCCTAGTTTTTGTTCTAATATGTTTTATTATTTTCTTTTAAATGCACTGGACTTTTCACTTCTCAATGATCATAGAAAAAAAAGTGGAATGGATAATCTCAACCATTTGAATTTGGAGTATGTTTCACTTTTTGGTAGTTTCCCACTGAAATGGGTCTGTGTCATATGAATAAAAATTGACTGGCAGGGAAGGGAGCCCAGAGGCACAAAAGATAGCAAAGGAAAGTCAGCTTAAGTCTTAAAAATTGAGTGAGACAAGAAATAATCTACATGGATAATTGAGAATTGACGTTATAACTTCCTCTGTATTTAAAATACACAGTGCTGACTCTTCATTAACTTTAGATGAATTTCACAGTAGGTATTCTGTAATTACCAACAGCTTGCATTACCAGCTCAGAAGACGGCTCTACAATTAAGAGATCCAGTTTCTTAAGCAGAGCCTCCCCATCACATGCCCGCGTTAAGTGAAAGCGTGTGCTGCCGAGAGGCTGATGAGTCCGCAGCAGCGCAAGGGAAGGGGCCTTCCTCCAAAACCCGAGTGCCAGATCCCTGACCAACTAGGGACACAGGGAGAGAAAGGTAGGAGACAATCATCTTTGACAATAATTTAAATTTCTGCTGCTGACAGGGCCCTGTAACAATGCATATTTGTCACCAGTGTTGTCTTATACATGGGGCTACCCCTGGAAGAAGGGGCTTTCTGAAAGCAACAACTTCTGTCTTCACTGCCTTTTGCACAATGGAATAGGGCATAAAACAGCCATACTTTCATGAGCAGAGCTCACCACAGTAGGATACACACATGGTCTAGGAGAAAAGGAAAGAGAAGGCAGCGACTGGTGATGGCAGATGCTGCTCCAGACTGGCTGGCGGGCTGCAAACATGGATTGCTGGACTTCTGGGCTGGAAGGGGTAAGCAGAGACCCCCAGATACTCCGGGATGGACAGGACCAGGGCCACAGTCACAGGGCTGGGAAGAACAGCCTCGCAGTCCTGTGTCAACCTTGGAACCCCCTTCCTGGCCCCAGGCACAAATTAACAGACTTCTGACAGAAAAGCTAATGACAGGTAGCAGAGTAACTTAGCATGCAAAAGAAAGAAAGAAAAAAGAGGTCTAAAAGAAAGAAAACCAGGAAAAATGACAAAAAGAGGCCCTGTGAGACAGACTCAGGCAGGCAGTTAAGATGCTGATGAAGAAACTAAGGAAACCAAGAAGAATAAAATATACATGCACAGGATGCCAGAAATCCAAGGATTTCTTAAAGATTTGGGGAAGGGTTAGAAGCTAGTTGTGAGGAAAGAGAATTCCCGGGGTCCTGGGGTAAGTGGAGTATAACTTGTGAGGGAAGCCAGGCTTCCGTGCCTAGACACCCCCCCCCCCCATTAGGAACCCCACCTGCTCAATGGTGGTGTTTGCACTCTAGGTTCTTCCCCTACTGTAAGTTGGTCCCTCCGTCCTAAAACGGTGTTGGAAAATGGGAGGCTTAAGAGCTGGAGTTCCTCCTTAGCCTTTCTCGGTTGAGGAGTTTCTGAAAGCTGAGGAATGTCAGGGATCCCTCCCCATCCCCAACCCAAAAACACACACACAAAAACACCCACCAGAGCTCACACAGGGACTTTTCCCTTCTCTTTCCCCACAGCTAAGAAAACCTGACTTAAAGAATTCATTACAGGGAGAGAGCACTGTTTTGAGCACAAAAGGCAGAGTTTGGGTTGAAACCTCTGATATTCCAAGAATTTGGGCAGGACCAAGGGGAGACACAGGGACAGAGGAAGATGACAATCTTTTGGTGCCTCCCAAAGCTTCACCACTATTTTTACTCCCAGAACCAAGACTTTAGAGGGAGAACAGCTGGTTATTTCCTCAACACTCAACAAATAATAATTAAAAAAATAAAATAAAATTCAAAGGCATACGAAAGTGCTCACTTAAGTTGAAAAGAAAGAAAGAAAAAGAAAAACTGGCACACTGATTTATAAGCCACTAACCCGGGAGAAAAGAGTCTACTTAGTCATTTTATAATTAAGAATTTATCATGTTTAAAGCTGTTCAGGGGGTTAAAACACTTGCTTTAAGATTCTTCAAAGACCTTTGCTAAAAGGAATGGCAAGGTGAGTAAGGGCTTCATTTGAAAGATTCACAGCAGCCTGGCTTTCCCTCTGTGAGAGTCTGAACCTGTCAGTGGCGGTCCCCAAGCACAGCCACTGTCTTCTGAGCAGCGTCACTGGCTAAAGGCTCAGGGGATCTCTGGATAGACTATTAACTCATCCTGAGGATAATCTATTTTATAGGCCCTTTCTCAAATCTCAAAGAATTTGGGGATAACCTATTTTACAGGCCCTTTCTCAAATCTCAAAGAATTTGGCTTGAAATCATCACAGTGGTTACATGAGGGGTCTTCAAACCAGTTTCTGGGTTTCCTGCACGTCTGGCAGGACACCTCCCTCCCAACAGTGTCACACCTTTGAAAGACACTGATGCGTACCCTACACAGACAGAGGAGTAGGCCCTGAAAGGGCCGAACCAGGTACCTCTGCGTCTGTTCAGTGCTGCAAATGCAAGAAGCCCAAAATCTCTCATTCCCACTTAAAATATCTATTTGGGCACTTGTATAAACATGCTCCTGAAATAGAAAATGTGGCAAAAAAAAAAAAAACCTTTCTCCCTTAGCGTCCTATAAAGCATACATCTCATTCAACATTAACCAGTCGACAGTGCCTGGCTGCCCTGTGCTGATTCAACACGGTGCTGGGTGAGAAGCCAGGGCACCCTGTTATAGTGCGGCCAAAGGAAGCCCAGAAGGAGCGGGAGAGTGTCCCCACGAGGAGAAATGGAAGTTAATGGGTTGACTGTGGCAGATAACACGAAACAACTAAAATTCTCATCAGGCCACAGTAGAGCTTGGTTTTAGAAATTTCTAAATCTGCAGTTCCCCAAAGACTCCTTCAAAGCTGTGGGTCCCAAAGGGGAAAAAAAAAAGGGAAACATTTTTTAAATTTTATATTTTGAGATTAACACACTGGCATGACATATTTAGAGTTCTTTGGAAGGACCTCTCCACCATCCACCCCAGAAAATTCTGGTCCCCTGTACGTGCTACGCTTGCTGCCAAAACAACTCTATCACCTAATTCAGAAACTCAAGATGTGCTTTTCCCTTCCATATGATTTTAGGACCACAAATCAGACCTTGTGAAATAAAATTCACTCTGGGCTATTAAGCCTCCTGCCAACACCCCTCTCTCGATCACAGTCAGGCCTTACCACCAAAACGAGGCTGACCAAACGAGTCTGTCTCGGGCTCAGAGCATGATCAATAGTCATTTCTGTTGGGAGTTTCACCCTTAAAAAAATTAATGTTCCTCCTTCACTATTAACCTACCCCATCAGGATCGAATGTGTCTCACCATATCCCCACAGAAGACATTAGCCTACCCTGGGAAATTAAAACAAAAGCAACTCCTTTTCCCACAGGTTTTCTCCTACCCCTGGACTTATTTTTCATTTCGATCTTGCCGCTGAACTTAGCCAGGGCAAGCAACTCGACTTTCCCTGAGGACAGTTCCCTTCAAGCTTCCCAAGATGGATGGTGGAGTTTCTACTCGACCGAGAAGAGGTGAGGCGGATGGGAAGCCGAGGACTTAGCACATCAAATTAGTGACTGTCTTGGGCTAGTGTTCAAGAGGTCATTCTAACAAGCATCGGATTGAGGACACCAAGGTGGCTCCTGTTCTCAGGCATTCTCAGTTTAGATGAAGAGCATTTCATTTTTATCAAAAGAAACCGCAAGATAAGGTACTAAATGCTCAGTCTCACTGACTTCAGCGGTCAAGAGGAGGCGCTGCGGAGTCAGCCTGCCTGAACCCGGGCTCTCCGCTAATCTCTGGGCTGCATTCACAGGTCCCTTGCCGTTTGGAGGGCTTCTACTTCGTCCACATTATCAGCCAGCTTTTCCATATTTGTCGTCAGCAAGTCCAGTAACATAAGCAGCACTACCCCTGACACATACACACTTCCCTCTACCTGCTCTCGGAGGTAAAATTATCAATGATGTAAGATGTTGATTTACCACATGGTCTACTTTGAATAGAATCCACCTTATACAAACATCTGCATGGCCCACTACACTTGTTAGGGGGCCTGTTTTAAAATCTGTCTCTGGAAAGAAGCATTGCCTCCCTCAATATGGAAGCTGAGTCCTACAATAAAATAATCTGCCCCTCTGCTCTTTCCATGATGATTGAAATGCTTTCCATCGGCCACCCGTGATCAGGTCATAGAGTGAATCCCTTATAGGGTCTTCTTTGGGGGCCAGGTGTGCCCAGAGTACTTTGCTCTACTTCAATCCCAACTACCACCAGATCGTATTGACTGGCTGTGCTGCTAAGGTTCCCAGGGCACAGAGGCATCAACTGCTCATCCCTCACTGAGTTCACAGATACCCGAGTTCCTCACTGGTGTTCTCAACCAGTTTCGGGGCTAGCCCCCCCTTGAGAGTTCCTGGCTGCCAGATCTGTGCCTACACTGCTGCTACGTCACACAGGTCTCCGTGTTAGCTGCTTCTGCAATTTTCCTGCATACTTTTCTCTTCTGTCCTCTTAATATTCAGCCTAAAGCCTTCTTTTTTTTTTTTTTTTTCCATTTCCTTACATTCTTTTTTTATTATTATTCATTTTATTGAGATATATTCACATACCACACAGTCATACAAAACAAATCATACATTTGATTGTTCACAGTACCATTACGTAGTTGTACATTCATTACCAAAATCAATCCCCGACACCCTCATTACCACACACACAAAAATAACCAGAATAATAATTAAAGTGAAAAGGAGCAACTAAAGTAAAAAAGAACACTGTGCGCCCTTGTCTGTTTGTTTGTTTGTTTGTTTCCTTCCCCACCTTTCCACTCATCCATCCACAAACTAGACAAACGGGAGTGTGATCCCTATGGCCCCCCCAATCCCACTGTCCCCCCTCATAAGCCACATTTTTATATAACTGTCTTCAAGATTTATGGGTTCTGGGTTGTAGTTTGATAGTTTCAGGTATCCACCACCAGCTACCCCAATTCTTTAGAACCTAAAAAGGGTTGTCTAAAGTGTGCGTAAGAGTGCCTACCAGAGTGACCTCTCGGCTCCTTTTGGAATCTCTCTGCCACTGAAGCTTATTTCATTTCCTTTCACATCCCCCTTTGGTCAAGAAGATGTTCTCCATCCCACGATGCCGGGTCTACATTCCTCCCCGGGAGTCATATTCCACGTTGCCAGGGAGATTCACTCCCCTGGGTGTCTGATCCCACGTAGGGGGGAGGGCAGTGATTTCACCTTTCAAGTTCAGCCTAAAGGCTTCTTAATCAGACTTGTAAGTACCCGAGAAAACAAATCTCTCTGGTCTTCATGAAATACCTCCTCTCTCAGGTTATCAAAGGCCTGGTCTGAGGAGCAAGGCCCTGCCTTCCAAAAAAAAACACTGTCTATTAAACCAGCTCGTGATGTCCCACACAAGCTTTCTCCTCTAGACTCACAATCACAAAAGTTGCAAAAGAAACTTAACCACCATCTCCACCCTAGAGTCCTTCAATACCCTCTTTAGAACTTCAAAGTTCCCGGTAAAGATCCAGGTTTCTTCTATGATTCACTCCCACATGATAGGAGGATCTGGTGAGCACTGGCAGGCTCCCCAACTCATCTTGGAAGTCTGCCCCAGGAAGTCAGCAAGTCTCCCAAACTGCAGAGTCAGGTCTAAACACAGCTGCTGTGGTTCTCCCCAACGAGGGATCTCCCTCCTCCAAGGCACAATCAGAATTCCCTCCTCCTACTGTCTAGAGCCCTTTTTAGGGTCCACCAGGCATTATTTCTGACTAGTAACAGGGGCTATTAACTAACACTTGCTAAACACCCCCAATGACAGGAGTGAGGGGCATAAGTAAGAGGGAGGAGAAAGATAAAAATAGGAACAGGGCAGAATCTCTCAGCTCTAGGAAGAGAGGAAAACTAGCACGTTCCTGACCATGAACTGCATATGGAAGACTCCAACCCTGAAGCCTCAGATTGGAGCCCTGTTCCGGTGACATACTCAGTGAAAGAGTGGTTCCTCCTGAGGCTGGAAGCAGGAAGCCCATTCAACAGAGGGTCACTGCCGAATCTCAACCTTGCAACCTGGCAGGTGAAAGCAGCATCCTTTCAAGTCTGGGACGGGGCACAGAACGTGCTTCTTCAGACCCTGTTTTCATAAGAGGAGGTCTAAATTTGCTGTTCAGTTGCAAAGGTAGATCCCTCTGGACTCTTTTTCTCCTGTTTCACTTCCTGGGTTATTCTAGCCTAAAAAACATTTAACCCCTCCAATAAGCCAAGCTTTAAAGGGCATTCCTCCAGTTCCTTCTTGTTTTCTAGTGCTCCTGCATTCATTCATTCATTCATTCACCTAACAAATATTTAAGAAGCATGTGCAATGGGTCAGATACTGTGTTAGGTGCTGGGTATATAATGGTGAGCAAAATGGGTAAGGTCTCTGCCCTCCTAGAGGAAGGGGAAAGGCACATATCAATTAAAGGATATATAATAACAAACTGTGATAAGTGCTACCAAGAAGAAAGAAAGAGAGGATGAGGTGAGTGGGTGGAGCCCTTTCCTGAAGAGGGAGCAGCATGGAGGTTCAGTTCCAGAAAGGTCTAGCTCCCTCCCAGCCAGGAAGGGAAAAGTGGCTGGTGTGCCTGGAATGCAATGACCCAGGGGAGAGAGGCACAGGCTCATCTGGCAGGGAAGGCAGAAGGACAGATCACATACCACTCCTTAGGACATGTTCAGAATGTGGGGCTTTATCCCATGACGTTTTATGCAAGCATATGACATGATCATATTAGGAATTTTTAAAAGACCACTCTGTTTGCAGTGTGGCACTGAAGAGATTAAAAAAGGGGTAGAAGTAGATGTGGGAGATCAGCGAGGTGGCTGTTGCAGATTTCCAAACAGAAAAGATGGTCTTTTGGATCAGAGTGTGGCCTTAAAGTTGGAGAGAAGAGAACCATTCAAAAGATGTTTAAAAGGTAAGAATCAACAGCACTTGGTAAAGGACTAGATAAGGGCATGGGGGAGGGCAGTCCAGCTCGCACTTGCAATGAAGAGAAATGTCAATGACTTCCAGCAGAAAACACTCGGGTACTCTGCAGTTCACTGGTAGTATGCAACCCTTGGCCCCGCTCTCTAAAACTTTCTAGATAAACTTAAAGCTCTTCTCCTTATTTACCTAAATCTACACCTGAAAACTGTCACCTTGTTTTGCATTCTTTTACTCAACACATTTATTGAGCACCTACTATGCGCTGGCGGCGACAAGGTGACCAGGACAGCCCATGCCCTCTGTGTGCGTCATCACTGAGCCCCTGGTCTTCCGAGGAGGCAGCCTCTTAACTCCTCCTGGCAGTGAACATGAACTCCCAAGGCTGGGGGTCATCTGACCTCCTGAAATCTCCACATATGCCACTTCACGGACTCCTCTCTACCTCTCAAAGCAACAAGCAGCACAAGCCCTCTCCACTCAGGAGAGAGTCACACGTCATTCCTGAGCCTTGGGAGACATTACAGCAGCAAATCTAACATCTTTGAGCCGTCAAAACCTCACTTTTACAGGAAGATTATGAACCTCACCAGGTGCTTCTTCCTTCTACATAATCAAACTCCTTTTCTCTAGAATGTATTAAGAATGGAAACTATATTTGATTTATGAGCTTTCATTTGTTCCTCAAATTAGTTCATGCTGGGTTCTAGCCTATCATTGAGACTGGTGGTTTTATAAACCCTGGAGCTGCCTGGTCTACTTAAATTTAAATGAATTTAAATTAAATTAAATTAAAAATTCAGTTTCTCAGTCACAATAGCCATTTTCAAGTGCTCAAAGTCCTAACATGACTAGGGGCTACCATACCAGATAGCAATGCCCTAGAAAGAGGGCATATTGGATAGAGGTAAAATACAGGGCTCTGCATGTTTGATTTGAATTGCCCTTTAAAATAAAAGTAATGCTGAAAATTTTAATATATGGCAACTTTCAACATTAACTTATGTCCTCTTTGATTTTCCCAGTGAATAATTAATCTTTCGTACTATAATACTGTTTTTTAATGTTTCATTGTTTGGGCTCTGTGTAAATCTCATTTGCTAAGAATGTTTGAAAAATGACCTTGTGACATCCTTGTGAGCACGAAAGGGATGAAAATTTTACAAGCCACTCTGGGCGAAGACTGTCTTCTTTTCATATATACCCTACACACTGCCCAATACAGTCAATATTTAGTGAATATAACTGAATACATAGACTAATTGGTCATCTTGAAGCTACTCTCATTTTTATGGCTATTTTTTACAAGCAAATGAAAGGGGCTTGCAAGAAATGTTTAATCCAGATTCTGAATTTCAACTACCCAATACCAACCGTATCCTGTATGCATCTATCATACGATTTTACAGTCCAAAGGTACATTTTCTGTCACAGTACAACAGAAAATCCACCAACAATGCTTCCCATGCATTCTAGCAAATACTTTGGAGGATGATAAAACTTAGTATGTCTGGGTTCATAATATTTTGCTGAACATCCCAAAACAGACCAAAGAGCAAAAGCCACTGAGTTGTATTATGAAATTCTCCTATGATCCCAAGGTGTGGTTATTCTGCCTCAGGGGTGGGGGTAGAGTTTGGGGTGTTTCAGGGTTCAGGTGCGGTTCACACACACACAGGTGTCAGGCTTGATCACCCAGTAATAAGGTTGCTGGCCTCTGCATCCTCTTATCAGAAAATAAGTCCAGAAAACCCCTTCCCACATGCAAACACTAAAGCAGATGACTGCACTAAGGGCAGGGGAACAGCTCTCTGGTCTATCCTTGCTTCATGTTGAGCTGTTTCCAACTGCAGAGGCACCTGCAGGCAGGCCTGAGCCTCCACCGCAAGCTCTCCCCAGTTCCACGGACTTAACCATCAGTGCATTACAGACAGCCCTGTACCAAGCCACCTTAGTGGCCTCCAGTGGACATGCATCTCAGTCACTTCAGTTTTACCTTCAGCCCTATGGCTTCTTTACAAATGAAATGATGAAAAGCACTGGCTACAAACAGAAGCTTCTCCACTCCATGTCAAGTTTCCCACTGCCTTGAGAATCAGCAAGCCCTTACCCACACCCCTTTCCCACATGCCAGCACTGCTCTCAAGGCCTTCCACACATTAGCCCATTCAAGCCTCACCACGACTCAGACTGAGGCACCCCCATGTTCTCTTCCCAGTGCCCCTCAGCAGTGTCTGGCTCCCCAGTGTCCACACAGCGCTGCCTCTCCTGCGCCCTGCAGCCGGCCTTCCCCATCACTGCGACTCCCCTCTCTGTCCCTCACTTGCCACTGCATGCCAGCCACACTGATCACATGCTGCTCTTTCTCTTGAAATGTTCTTCACAACACTCCCACTTGCTGGCTCCTTCTCTTTACTCTTGCTCAGTGCCTTGTTCTCTTCCTTCAGAGGAAGCAAATTTCACACTTATCACAATTTAATATATATGAAGCACATGTCTGTTGACTTGTTTATTGTCTGGACAAGATATTATGCTATCTTGTCCGTTTTGCTCCCCACAGGATTTCCAATACCTAGAATTAACGCTTCATCCCAGTATCCACTCATACACTTGTCGAATGACTGATAATCATTTTCAGTCAGTCCTTTCAGTAGAAAGATTTTTAAATTCTTTATTTCAAGGCCAAAATGATAAATATAACCATCTTTAGAAATACTGCTTGAAAGAGCATTATGTGTAAGAAAGGCTTGAATAAGAGAACAAGCAAGCTTATGTCAGCTTTAAATAACTAAGAGAAATGAAACTTATAAAACACATATTGCAATTCTTAAAAGATGATTTGCGGGAGCAATCCAAGGGGCGTGTTTTGGAGGCACTCAATTTGTTGGTGCCAATGATATCCTTAGAGGAAAGCCCTCAGAACCAATATTCTGGGCAAATTTGCCTATATTCTAGGCAAATCTAACAGACATAAGACTGGTTATGTTTCAAAGTCAACCCAGGTTTTCCACCCTGCCAGCTTCTTCTCAACAGTTCCACTTATGCTAAGCGGCCTGGCCTACAGCTTTTGTTCACCAAAGAAAAACTCTTCCTTTCATGGAGACTTAAGTCTCCTGCAACTCCCATAGGGGTCATTCTTTAGGCTTAACAAAATTTTCTCAATACACTAGATGTCCTGAATGGAAACTCAGAATTTAAACAGGTATACAATAATAAGCTAGGAATTTATGACCTCTTCACAGCAGAGAGCATGTGACTTTTTAAACTAGAAAAGTTCCCAGGGCTCGTGGCTTGGGAGGATTCCAAGTGGACGAAGGGTCCACCTGAAGCAACCACAAAACTCATGCTGGGGAGCAACATGAGCCTGAGTTCTAATTCTAGCTCTGAGCCCTTGACCTTGCTGTGTAACTGTGGACAAATTACTTAACCTCTCTGGACCTCAGTTTCCTCACCTTAAAATAGAACTGATAACAGTACCTACTACTCACAGGATTAAAAGTAGGAACAGTAATTCTCCTTAAAAGTAGCACATAGTAATTCTTCATAAATGATAGCTACTCATAGTATCATCTGCTTTATAAAGCACCATCACAAACATCCAATTCAAGAGGACTGAATTCAAGAAGTCATTTCCTTTCAGCCATTTAATTTCTCAGATCCTTAGATTAATAAACTCACATAATCTATGATATCAGTCACAGATTGGGGGTGGAGGTGACGGAGGGGACTAAGAAAGCAAGTCCAAGTCCTCCTTTCGGAAAGAGACACTTGAGGCCTAGTGCGGTAGAGAGATATGCCCAAGCACCTGAGGTAACAGGTGAGACACTCACGAGTGGAACCCAGGCCTCCTGATGCCAACTTCAGTGCTGTCTCTACCCTAACCAGGAGGGCAAGGGCTTTTATACCTCCATGACCTTCAAGCATCCCTCTGATTAATGGTGTCTCACGGACACTGCACACAATGAAATTAAGTATTATAAGGGCTTTGAAAAAAGGACAACACAGAATCTTGTAGATATATAACTCTGAGTTGTTTAAAATTCACATGTAAGAGTGTTTTAGTTTGCTAATGCTGCAGAATGCAAAACACCAGAGATGGATAGGCTTTTATAAAACGGGGGTTTATTTCACTACACAATTACAGTCTTAAGGCCACAAAGCATCCAAGGTGACACCTCAGCAATCGGGTACCTTCACCGGAGGACGGCCAGTGGTGTCCGGAAAACCTCTGCTAGCTAGGAAGGCAGCTGGCGTCTGCTCCAAAGCTCCGGCCTCAAAATGGCTTTCTTCCAGGACGTTCCTTTCTAGCAAGCTTGCTTCTCTTCAAAACATCACTCCCAGCTGCACTCCGTTCAGTCTCTTTGAGTCAGCATGTTTTATATGGCTCCACTGATCAAGGCCCACCCTGAGTGGGTGGGGTCACACCTCCCTGGGAGTATCCCATCAGTTATCATCTACAGTTGGGTGGGGTGTATCTCCGAATCCAAACATTCCAACTTAATCCCCACTATTATGTCTGCCCCACAAGATTGCATCAAAGAATATGGCTTTTTCTGGGGGACATAATACATTCAAACCAGCACAAAGAGTATTCACATCAATGTAAGTTTCCATTCTTCTTACAACAATATTTATTTTTAACCTGGGATTTAGAGTTGACAAAGACTTTAATGAATAGGCAGGACAAAGGGAGCTGTCTGTCCATGGCTCATTAGCTCCTGAAGTTAATGCTTCTCACGGGGACAAGAATCAGCAAAAGGACAGAGCTCCAGGCAAATTGGGAAACATACCTCCAGCCCACAGATCATGGATTTTGTCTGGGCTCTAAGTGGCAAATCTCATGAGGTGCTCCCCAGCTTTACTCCAGAGCCACCTACCAATTAATCGTTTATTCTGTCATTTGACAGCATCAATTGTTATTGGGTACTCACTATATTCCAGGGACATGTGTGACCCCATTTAATCCTCACAACTACCTATAAAGGATGTACTACCAAATTTCATCTAATCTAAGACCACACTGACTGTAAGACACATCTTTATGCACAAAGAAAACAATCCACTCCAATTAAAACTATAAGACTCCACTGATTATAAGAATACTCCCCACAACCCACCCCCCAAAATTTTAAGATGGGACAAATTGTACTGTCTTAGAATTAGCAAAATGTGAATACTGTCCCACTCTACAGATAAAGAAACTGAGGTATACGGAGAGAGAAAGTAATTTGCCCAAGGTCACACAGCTAGTAAATGGAAGCCCTGGGACACAACCTTGGGTAAGTCTGTCACAGATTTCCCGACAGTCATGGGGAATACCCAGAAAAATCCCAGGCAGAGAGGCAAGACACTGGGTACTAACTCTTGACTGCACCACAAGCACAATAGCTCATTAACTGCAGCAATTTTCTGAACATCTCTGAACCTGACCCTTCATATGTCCAAAGATGGCACTGTGCTAGACCACCTCTAATCAACTGTCATTTCTCTCCAGGAAAAAGTACATTTGGAAACAGAACGTTGTAGACTGAAATTCCTGCTCCACCATCTAACCAGCCTGTCACTCAGGGCAAGTTCTGGAACTGCTCTGAGCCTCAGTTTCCTCTTCTGTAAAATGGAGCTACCAGCATCTCCCTTAGAGGGATGCTCTGGGACTAGAGAGGCTATACATAAAGGGCAGAAAGTAGGACCTGGCAGGGTTGGAATTCAATAAATGCTCTCTTTTTTATACTAGCCTTCTACTGCTTTAGGGCAGAATCAAAGGACAGAGATTGCCTGTGACCTCAACATTTTCCAAGGGGAATCTCAAGAGGGAATACAGATTAGACAGAAGAAAACAGACCCTGAGGGGTACTTAGGCACAGAAAATGAACTGGAAGTGCCTGGAGGACAGGAACAGTGTTTGTTTAATGAACTTCTGAATTTCTGAATAAATGAATTGATAGGGGAAAGGGGAAAAAAAAAAAAAAAAAGAACAGGAACTTAAAGCCATCAAAAGACACTGGTCAAGAGATGAGGATGAAGATAGTTTTATAACCAAACCTGACACAGAAAACTGATCTCTGAAGAATCAATTTGATACCAAAAGTGAACTTCTCCATTCCTCTATTTTGGTCCTTCATTCAGTAATGTTCTGTGTGTTTCTCCCTTTTCCTGTCTCAAGAGTTTCAGAAAATCCTCAAAAGACAGGAGCTTTTGATGCAGAAGGAAGGAGAATTGAATGGCATGTAGAAACAAACTCAACTGCTGCTTTTTGTTTTGTTTTTTTCTCATCGTATTCTCAACGCCCAGCACACTTTCTGGCACTCGGCAGACTCTTAATAAAAATCAGCTGAACGAGTATTTCTTTTTTGACTTCTTCATGTCGTTTCTTTTTGACCCAAAGTCCAAAACATCCTATACATTTATTGTATCTAAAAGCCTAATCTTCCCTGTGTCTTCTCCAAAGACATCCTAATAACATACTCTTTAATAACAAATATATGTGTGCTGTATGCTGTCTCCACACTATGCAATGCAATGCCATTCTCTCTCTGCAAGACGCACCCTCAATGAGGCCCGGCACACTCAACCCACACCCAACTCCTCAAGGTCTCCTTCTTCCCCGCATGTCCCAGCCCCTTCAGTTAGTCATTAGCAGACCCTATTACCACCATCTTCTGATCTTACTCTGTTAATCTCCTTCCTCTCAGAACAGCACCTTTTCCTGGAGATAAACATGCAGGCAAGTTCAGTTCACCCCGAGTCCTCTCTCCCCTTCCCATCCATGACTTCACTGACGTTCCAAAGAGGTCCAAGTAACCAGAAAAGAATGCAGAGCAAAAATCTAGCTTTCTCCCCATGACCTCAGGAGACTTACTTGTTTACCATAAGTTCAGGACAGCTACCAGTTTCTGGAAGAATTCGACAGAATACCGAAACAGTTAAAGGGTTGGGCATGAGCTAATGGAAATGGCTGTTAGACTTTTCCAATACCTTCTATGAGATAAACTGCACTGTGTCGCCCAGTTCTAAAACCCACAAACCTAGACTCCTCAAACTCTCCCTCCATTTTCCCTTATTGATCTTGATATAAAAGTCACTCATTTCCTTCCAGCTTTTATATGGCTCCTGAAATTACTCTTTTAAACCCTCTGATGAGAATCATCAGAGCATGCAAAAGTCTCATTTCTTTCCATTCTCATGCAGAGCAGGGATTGTGTCAAGGCACTGGGTCTGCAAACCCGAACAGGCCACAACCCCTGCCCTAGAGGAGCCCACGCTTTTCCTTCAATTCCAAAAAAACTATGTCCTCCTGTGCAGTGTTTACAAAACGTAGTGACAAAGTAATTCAAGGTTTTGGAGAAAGAGCGCGAGTGGAAACAGACTTTACCCTTATACTTTATGTCCTGTAACCATAACAACCGATGGCTTAAGCAACTAACACCATAATGAGGAGCTATATTTTCCAAAATCATTTTCAAAAAAGGGAAAACTCGCCTGCACCAAATACCATGGCATCCGTGCGTTCTGAGCAGTGTGTGGTGCAATTCAAGTCAGCTGCTCCACTCCTTCTCCCCGTCCCACCGATTCGTTTTTGTGTGCACCAGCAGCTACAGCCTCCTCCGTCACACACGCTCCCCGACAGGGCACCTGGCGTTAGGCCTCACTCCAATGTCACTTGTTAACCTTCCAATCCCCTGGATTTTGGCACGCTGCCACCTCATTTCTAAGGCACACCAACCACCCCACAGTCACCCACGTCTTCCAGGAGTTTGAGAAAAAAAACAACCCGTCGCAGACAACCTCTGACAGATTCGCATAAAAGTAGCTGCGGTTCTCGACTTCGAAGCATTTCAGGACGCCGGCGAGGGGGGCAGCAGGAACCCCAAACCCCATTCATAAAATTACAAGCTGTTTACTTTAGTTTGCGTGCGGATGGTGTCTCGCTGCCCAGGTCGAGCACCGAACCCCGGGACGGCCGGCTGGGGGGACTGGACGGCGGGTACCTCCGGCAGGGGTCAACCCCTAACAGCCCGAAACGCCCCCAAAAGAAGGGTTCGCCTGGGGGTGTGCGGGGGCGCGTCCCCGTCAGTTCCGGGGCCGTGACAGCGGGGTGGAGCGCCTGGGGTCCCGACTTCCTCGCCCCACCACGCCAACGGCCGCTAGACCCCGCCCGTGCCCGGGACCCGGCAGGGTCGGACCGCCCCCGGCCCGGGCCTGAGCCGCGGGACGCCCTACCCATCACCCCCGCCCGACGCCGGGAGGGCTCACCCCGGATACGCTGGCTGCCTCATCGTACTGCGCCGGCGCCCGTGCTCCGCGGACGCCGCGGCTCCGGCTCGGACTCTGGCTCCCGCCGCCGTCCCGCCGCCCGCCAGCCCCCGGGCACCGGCCGCCCCGCCCCGCCAGCGGACCCGCCCCGCGCCCGCTGCCGCCGCTGCCAACCAGAGGGCGGCGGGGGCGGGGCAGGGCGTGCGCAAGGCCCGGCCAATCCAGCCCCTACCCATGCGCTGAGGAGCGGTCGCAGAGATGGGAGAGCGATTGGTCAGGTCTGTTAAAGAGGACGCCGCCCGCGGGACTCGTGGGGAGGGGCGGCGGGTGAGTTACCTCTCCGCGTCCGGGAAGGAGGTCCGGGTCGGGGAGGTTGAGTAATAGCCTTTCTCTCCCAACAGAGCTGCCGCGTTTCCCCCAGCTATTTGCGTTGATTAATTTCCTCTTTCTACAGCCTAGCAACAGGTGAAGACAGAACTTAGGCCTGACAGGAGGGGAAACTGAGGATCCGAAAACCAGAGGTCTCAAACACTGGGCAAGTTCATTAGACGGCTGGGTTCTAGAGGACCATGAGACATCTCTCCTGGTCCCAATCCCAGAAATTGACCTAAAAAGTCAGATTCCTAGCCTCCCCCAGTACGCCCTCCCCCCATGTGACCACGGCATCAAATTCCGAACTGTCGCCTCTTAGAGCTTAGAATTCGCCTAGTCTAAGTTACTCATTTTAGATAGGCGGTATCTAAGGCCCGGAGAGGTCCTTAATTTCTTACTAAGAATGGCGTTGTAGTGCCCATTTTGCATTTCTCTATCACCTTTGGACCTGGAGTGGCAGTTGGAAGGACGGCTCACTTCATACACGCACACTGCGAAAGTCCCTCTGTCTATCCATGTTACCTGTCAACGTGCCTTCTACAACAGCAGGTCCCAGATTTTGTCAGATCATCATGGAGGTTTTTAAAATGCATATTTCCAGGTCCCTTCCCAGAGTCTCTAATTCCCAACATCTGAAATGGATCTGGGGAAAATATTCATTTTTCAGCTCTCCTCTCTCCCCTGCCCAGGTGAGTGTGATGTAGGTGGTACAAAAGCCACACTCAGGTGCCTATCTCAAGCCTACCATAGCAAAGAAATTCAAATTCATCTTTTTTTTTAATCCTCAAAACTGGTGATATGACAGGGAGATTAGGTGGTTGGCCTGGAGATCGCCTACCAAGAGGTTCAGAATAGTTCTCTGAAGATTCTACACTAGCTGGTCATGCTAAAATAAAAACTGAGTTTAAGACACTGGGCCTGGATGAAGCAACAATTGAAAGCTTGAAATCATGGCGGGAGGGAGGGACAGGGTTGGGGCCTAAAGTCCCGGAAGCCAGCCTTGCTGTCTGTCTAGTGAGATAGCGCTTAAATAACTTAATAGCAAACACAACCTTCCTCACCGCCATCACCAGTCCCAGCTACCACCCCAGGAGGTGCCCTGCCCCTCTGGAGCCGTGTTCCAATGCCATCAAGCCCTACCTGCCCTTCCTGTCACATTCCTCTCCCCCTCCCAGTGTCCCTGCCACGGGGGACCCAGAAGTCACTGCCCTCTGATTTGAAGGTCAGCCCCTCTCCCACCGAGACTCCTCTCGGAGGCTCTTGGAATGGCCTCCACACAACAAACCTTTTTCCTCTCTGTTTACCAGGGTCAGCTCCACACACAGATTGATCGCTTTTGTCAGGGTTTGAGTCTTGGGGTTGCATGGGATCACTGCTTGTCTCCCCTCTTCCTTCCCAAAGTAAAATGAACTCCTGTCTCAACAGGAGAGGGCTCCATTCGGGATGTCTGGAAATGTGCAGCAAGGGCAAGTAATTGATGGGGAAACAACCCAAAAGAGAGAGGGGGCTCTGGCCCTGGGGCTGTGCGGCTTGGAGGGTCCTTGGAAGTAGGTACCATGTATCCCAGAGTGTCCACCATCCTTGGCCATGCTAGGCCTTATATAAATATTAGGTAAATGAGTACATTATCAACCTGACCTCACACTAAGGGGCCAGAAAGATCCAGCATGAACATTTAGAAGGAGCCCTTCTTTTAGGAAAGTGAGGAATTTGGATGCTTTGAAAAACAAATGAACATACAGTGTGATAATTACATTAATATATAATAATATTGTTTCCTACCTGTTAAGAGTTCACTCTGCACGATATACTGTGCCAACTTCTTTGTACATATTAATTCATTTAAACCTTACAATTACCTTGTGTGGTAGGTTTGATGTTATTTTCTCCATTTTACGAATGCAGAAACTGAAGCTCACAGAAATTCGGTGTAATGTGTCCAGGATCACGTGGCTAGTTAAAGCATTCATGACCCTAAAGCACAGGCTCCTCCTAACCACTAGGCTCCAGTACCTGCCAAAATGAACTTTCTTGCTATCAGAGGCAGGACAGATAACATCAAAGGGCAAAAGAAGCAAATATTACTAATACTCTTTGAAAGATAGGAGCGCTGCATTGCTATGACTTACCATTTGCTTGACCTTGCTATAACTTACCATTTGCTTGACCCTTGGATTGCTCATCTATAACATGGGGATAATAATGAATCCTGCCTCCCTGGGTTGGCATGAAAATCAAATCAGATGAGTAAATGAATATATATGTGCTTATAAACAAACAGGGTGGTTTTAGAGCTTGGCATCTGTGACTCATTGTAGTGACATTTGTCAAATGTCAGGGATTGTGATGCTATATATTCAGATACCAAGCAAGTTTCTTTACTTTGCTCCCCGCTCCGCACACACAACTATCTGTTCTGTATGTGAAGCATGTACAAAGTAAACTAAATATTTTCTGCCTAAGGTAGGATCTTAAGTCATGGAAATTCCAGCCCCAGTTACTCTGCCATCCACCCTCTACCCTCACCCCAGGCTCTCTCACAACCCAGGCTTTACCCATCAGTTAAGCCCATACATGTTCTAATATACTTGGGTTACTCCCAGTTATGACATTTTAAGATAATCCCTATTTTCTCATGAAATTCTTACCCACCCACCCCTACTCCCCCCTCTCCACGGGAAAAAATTGCTCTAAAATTTTAATTCCAATTTTTTACACTCCATTGTACTTTTGGAGGGAGAAATGTTTAAGCTTAGGAAAACTTAGAATTTGATCCAGTTGTACAGCTGAGAAAGACTAGGTGGAAAATAAGTGTTGGTGAAGATGTAAACAAATTGGAACCCTCCTGCATTGCTGGTGGGAATGTAAAAATGGTGCAGCTGCTATGGAAAATGGTTTGGCAGCTCCTCAACAAGTTAAACACAGAATTACTATATGGCCCTAGGGATATACCCCAAAGAATTGACTCAGTGTTGTGTGTTGAAATGATATTAGTGATCTTCAATACCCAAAAAAACATTGAGAACATGTTGGGCTACAATTATAATGTAAGCAAATTGAAGGAAAAAAAACAAATATTGTAAACATGTTGAAAACAAGCTAATTGAGGAAAATGTGTTTTGTAATAAGTGATAAACAGACATTTGTGCAACGAAAGGATATGGACTGGCTTAAGGCCAGCCAGATGGGCACTTCTGATAAAAACCCAGTGTAGATGCATTTTGGTGAGTGTCGGGTTGAAGCAGATTGACAACCAGTCTCTGACTCCCAGCTTCAATGCCTTGTGTTGCAAGATTTTCTGCCGTTCTTGCTGACACACTGCAGTCAGGCCAGCGCCCCCTGCCGTTAGCTTTGGAACCGCCACTAAGTGCCAAGTCAGACCTGGCTCCAAGTTGGCTAGTTAAAAAGTATTCACCTGCAGTGCCGTGGCTTTCAGGCCAATGGACTTTACAGATTCTGATATGCTCCACCTTTAAATGTGTTGTGTGCCCTGACCTGGTTATTGTGCTTTGGTCATGTTGGCTGCGTGCAATTAAGCACTGAGCATTCAAACTGTAGTTGTGTTGAACCTGCTTTCAAGTGCCAAGTTTACTTTCAGTTTTGATACAACTACATTTACATGACACTCAAGCAGGTATTTGTACAGCAATGTGCTTAGCAGCATTATTCCTAACAGCCAAAAGGTGAAAAGAACCCAAGTGTCCATGAGCAGATGAATGAATAAACAAAATGTGGAATATACACACAATGGAATATTATTCAGCCATAAAAACGAAAGAAGACATTCTGATACTTGCTACAACATGGATGAAACTTGAAAGCATTGTGCTAAGTAAAATAAGTCAGAAACAAAGGGACAAATAAATATATGATTCCAGGTTTGCAAAATATTTAGAATAAGCAAATTCATAGACATAGAAAGCAGATTACAGGTTACCAGGGGTGTGGGGGAATTGGGAGTTATTGTTTCATGGGTACATAGTTTCCGTTTGGGGTGATGAAAAAATTAGGGTAATGAATGGTGGGGATGGTCGTCCTCCTCAGGACTCCAGAAAACAGTTAAAGGATTACAGTAACAAGGTGAGCACCAAATTTTTTCAAAAGGTCACTTAACTGGTAGGATTGCATGGCACACTGGCAGGCCCCTGCCCCGTACCCTCTTCCATCAGCGTGGAGCCAGCCTGCACTCTTAGTGCAGATCCCCTGCTCCTGGCTCCAGAGAGCAGAGTGGCCCTCATGCAACACTGGGAGCATGTATGTCTGGCCAAATCTGTCTGGTGGTAGCCTGAGGGACTCCCTATACCAGAAGTTCCTTTGCATGTAGAAGGCAGCTCATTGAGCTCTCCTACAGCTTTGTGGGTGAGCCTTCAAGTCATGCTGCCTGGGGCAAGGGATTACTGGCTATAGGACAAATGGTGCAGCGACCGAACTGTGAAGAAACTGTTTCCTAGGGAAGAGGGGACATTCCTATCTGTGTAAATGGGAGAATTCCTAGGGCTAAATGTACATGTCCAAGAAAAGACACATGCAGCAAAGATCAAGGAGGCCCCTATGCGTTGGCCTGGAGTGATTCTCATACAACCCATGGCACGGAGAAGCCCGAAGGAGAGTGCTTGCAAAGGTCCATCAGCAAAGACTGGAAAAGGTGTTTTCTTTTTCCTGTTAGCTCCTGGTGCTCAAGGAAAACTTGGTGTGCTGGTTTGGAGCTGTTACATAACCCAGAAAAGGCCATGTTCTTTTAATCCATTCTTGTGGGGGCAGACCTGTTGTGGGCGGGAACTTGTGTGTGTGTTTATTTTTAAAACATAGTTTACTTTGAACTTAAATAATATTGTTTTTTAAAATTCAGTTTTATTGAGATATATGCACATACCATACAGTTATTCACAGAGTGTAATGAATTGTTCACAGTACCATTATATAATTGTGCATTCATCACCACAATTTTTGAACATTTTCATTACTCCAAAAAAACTAATAAGAATAAAAATACAAGTAAAAAAGAACACCCAGAACATCTCTCCCCCCATTATTCATTTAATTTTTTTAAATTCAATTTTATTAAGATATATTCACAAACTACACAATCATCCATAGTGTACAAGCAACTGTTAATGGTAACATTATATAGTTGTGCATTCATCACCAGCATCAAATTTTGAACATTTTCAACATCACACACAAAAACGAATAAGAATAAAAATTAAAGTAAATAAAGAACATCCAAAACATCCCATAGCTCCAATCCCTCCCTATTATTCATTTACTTTTTGTCCTCATTTTTCTACTAATATTCCCATATGCTAGATAAAGGGAGTGTGAGCCACAAGCTTTTCACAATCTCACAGTCACACTGGGTAAGCTGTATAGTTATACAATCATCTTCAAGAATCAAGGCTACTGGGTTGCAGTTCAACTGTTTCAGGTATTTCCTTCTAGCTATTCCAATACACTAAAAACTAAAAAGGGATATATATAGATATATATATAGATATATATATCTATATATAACACATAAGAATAACCTCCAGAATGACCTCTCGACTCCATTTGAAATATCTCAGAAACTTTATTGTTTTATTTCTCTTCCCCCTTTTGGTCAAGAAGGCTTTCTCAATTCCATGTTGCCAGATCCAGACTCATTTCCAGGAATCATGTCCCACGTTGACAAAGAGATTTACACCCCCAGGAGTCATGTCCCACGTAGCGGGGAGGGCAGTGAGTCTATCTGCCGAGTTGGCTTAGAGAGAGCTAATTTTATTAAGCCAATTTTATTAAGATATATTCACAAACTACACAATCATCCATAGAGCTAATAAATGAATTCAGCAAAATGGTGGGATTCAAAATCAACACCCAAAACTCAGTAGTGTTTCTATACATAAGCAATGAACAAACAGAACAAGAAATCAAAAAAAAAAAAAAAAAAAAAAAAAATTACATTCACAATAGCAGCTAAAAGAATCAAATATCTAGGAATAATTCTAACCAAGGATGCAAAGGACTTGTACATGGAAAACCACAAAACATTGCTAAATGAAATCAAAGAAGACCTAAATATATGGAAGGACATTCCATGTTCATGGATTGTAAAACTATCATTACAAAGTCAGTCCTACCCAAGCAATTTTTCCCATGCAATCTCAATAAAAATTTCAACAATTTTCTTTGCAGAAATGGAAAAGCCAATTATCAAATTTATATGGAAGGGTAAGGGGCCCTGAATTGCTAAAGCCATCTTGAAAAAGAAGAATGAAGTTGGAAGACTCATACTTCCCAATCTTAAAACTTATTACAAATCACAGTAATCAAAACAGCATGGTGCTTGCACAAGGACAGACATATAAACCAATGGAATAGAATGGAAAGCTTAGAAATCAACCTTCACATTTATGGTCAACTGATTTTTGACAAGGTAGCAAAGACCACTAAATTGGGAAAGAAAAGTTTCTTCAACAAATGGTGCTGGGAAAACTGGATCTCCATTTACAGAAACATAAGGAGGACCCCTACCTCATACCATATACAAAAATCAACTCAAAATGGATCAAAGACATAAATATAGGAGCTAGAACTATCAAACTCCTAGAAGACAATGTAAGGAACCATCTTCAGGACCTTGTGTTGGGTAATGGTTTCTTAGAGTTTACACCCAAAGCACAAGCAACCAAGGGATAAGTAGATAAATGGGACCTCATCAAAATGAAAAAATTTGTTCCTAAAAGGACTTTATCATGAAAATAAAAGGACAACCTACACAATGGGAGAAAATATTTGGAAGCCACATATCCAATAAAGGATTAATATACAGTATATATACAGAAATTCTTCAACTTAACAACAAAAAGATAAGCAACCCAATTAAAAAATAGACAAAAGATTTGAACAGACATCTCTCCAAAGAAGATACACAAATGACCAGAAAGCACATGCAAAGATGCTCAATGTCATTAGTCATCAAGGAAATACAAATCAAAACCACAATGAGACACCATTTCATACCCCTTAGTATGGCTACTATTTAAAAAATGAAAAATAACAAGTGTTGGAGAGGATGTGGAGAAACAGGAACCCTCCTGCACTATTGATGGGAAAGTAAAATGGTGCAGCCACTGTGGAAAACAGTTTGGTGTTCTCTCAGAAAGTTAAGAATAGAATTACCATTTGACCCAGCAATCCCACTTCTAGGTATATACCCACAAGAATTGAAAGGAGGGACTTAGGCAGATATCCTACACCAATGTTCATAGCAGCATTATTACAACTGCCAAAAGATGGAAGCAGCCCAAGTGTCCATCATCTAATGAATGGATAAACAAAATGTGGAATATAGGCACAATGGAATATTATTCAGCCACAAAAAGGAACAAAGTCCTGATATTTGTGAGAACATGGATGAATCTTGAAGACATCATGTTGAGTAAAATAAGCCAGCTACAAAGGACAATATGGTATGGTCTCACTCATTTGAAACAATTAGGATAAGCAAACTCATAGAGTCAGAATCTAGAATATAGGTTACCAGGGGATGGGGTAGCAATGGGGAATGAGAAGTTAAGGCTTAAAATGTACAGGGTTCCTATTTGGAATGATGGAAATGTTTTGGTAATGGATGATGGTGATGGTAGCACAACATTGTGAACACAGTCAACATCACTGAAATATATATCTGAATATGATTAAAAGGGAAAATGTGAGATTGTGTATATGGAAACAGAATAAAAATTAAAAATCATCATGGAGCTACGCTACACAAACAGCGAATCCTAAGTTAAACCATGGACTTTAGTTAATAGTACAATTATTAAAATGTGCTATCATCAATTGTAACAAATGTGCCACACCAATGCAACGTGTTGATGTTGGGGTGGTGAATGGGGATCCTGTATTTTATGCATGATTGTTTTTTAACCCCACAACTTCTCTAATAATGAAAAATGAAAATTAAAAAAACCATTGACTTGAGGAGCAGAAAGAAGAATGAATGAACAAAAGTGAACAGAGCCTGAGGAACTTATGGGACACCATCAGGCATACCAATCAATGCATTGCAGGAGTCCCAGAAGGAGAAGAAAGAAAGAAAGGGGCAGAGAAAATATTCAAGGAAATACTAGCTAAAAACTTCCCAAATTTAAGGAAAGACATGAATATATACATCCAAGATACTCAACAAACTCCAGACAGGATAAACCCAAACACACCCATGCCATAGCATAGTATAATTCTGAGAATTCTGAAAGCTGCAAGAGAAAAGCAGCATGTCACATACAAGGGAGCCTCAATAAGATTAAGTACTAATTTCTCACTGGAAACTGCGGAGGTAAGAAGGCAGTGGGAAGAAATATTTAACATACTGAACAAAAACAATTGCCAACCAAGAATTTTATATCCCGAGAAACTGTCTTTCAAAAATGAGGAAAAATTAAGATATTCCCAAATTTAAAAAAAGCTGAGGGAGTTCGTCACCATTAGACCTGCTCTGTAAGCAGTGCTAAAGGGAGTTCTTCAGACAGAAAAGAAAGGACACTAGACAGTGGATTGAAGCGGCATGAAGATCTCAGGTGAAGGTAATGCTAATGGGTAAATACAAATACCAGGACAACTGTATTTTTGGTTTGTAACCCTGCTTTTTACTTCCTATATGGAGAACAATCTCAGGACAGTGCACCCTCTAGCACTTTCTGTTCACTCAGCACCACCTCTGAGGATGGCTGTCCAAGATAACTGGTGGGGAAGGGCAGCAACATTCTTGGCTGGTTCTCCTTCTAAAATGAGAACTTGTTAATATTCAGAAGGCCTCTCACCACAGTCCAAATATAGCATCTGGGAAGGGCTCCTTGAGGCAGGTCCTCAGGGGCTTTAGAGATGCTTTGACTGGTGATGTGCATGTGAATAATTCCCTGCCGGCACAGCGCAGCAAACAGGTGGTGTTGATTATTTACCCTGCTAGTTAGCACACGAGACCTAGGTTATTAAATACAAATGTCTCACAGCTCTGTCATTCCAGGCCCGTTGGGGGGAATGGTAACTTGTAGTTGGTGTGGAACAGAGCCAGAGTGGGATGTCTAAGGAGAAAGATTGACATCCCCCCCCCCATCTGTGCCTTGCTTGTCGGTGGCCTTCCAAGGCTTGCACCACAGAGCATGAATACAACATACAGCAGACACTACCACACTTTCTAAGCCCCACTATCCCTATAACCTTGATATCACCTACCACCCTTGCTGCCACCCCACCACAAGGCCCTCTGCCCATGCCCACCATCCTCCTCCTCCACCCAACAAGTGAAATTCAATCTCAAGCTTAGTCTGGAACCCTGGGGAGCACAGTTCCAACTCCGAGGTTGGAAGGTCAGCAGCACGGCCAATGGTGAGGACACCAGCGCTGCATCCCTCGTCCCCACCAGCACACATCCCCGCTTAAGCAGCAGAGGCGGGGGAGGGCATTCAACTGGCCATTTGACAACATATACATCCATCGGAACAAAGCAGAAGTGTAAGTTTGTTTTTCATCTTGAGAAAGTGATTTACACAAATGATACCAAGGAACTAGAAGTTAGAGGGAAACACCTGACCCCACTGGGATGTTACACAGAAATTGTGGAGGGAAATAGTGGAATCGTTAGCTTTGTCATGTCCATGTGGCTATTCAGCACCTACGAGAATCAGGAGACAAAGGCAGTCAATATTTTGGCAAGACCTTGAGGGGAGTTTGAATCTGTTTTGGCTAGAGTTCCCCAGAAGGCAGAGCATGAGACAAAAATGGCTGTGCAAACACATTACTGGGGAACGTGAGTCTGGGGAGAAGAGTGAAGGCCTGGGGGTGCACTTGCCTGGCCCCAAGTGTGCCTCATCCACAGAGATGTTGCTATGGGCCTGAGGTTGGGACGCCTCAAGTTGCATCTGCTAGAATTCTGGGGGAACATTCACAGAACCAGCCACTCCAGCCAGCAGCAGCCCGAAGGATCTCCGGTGGTGCAGAAGACATGTCTGATGCAGAGGCTATTTGCAAAAAGAGGGGCCTTGAGCTCTCTCATACTGGGACCCTCAAAAAGCTGCCATCTTGTTAGGTTAGGATGGAGGGAGTGTGTGCAATTTTATCCTCTTTATAAAATGTCTTGCAATGTCCTTAGGTTCTTTTTAGGGAAGCAACACCAAGCTAGTGGCTTTGAGGTCATTTCCACCTGGGTTCAGATTCTTCCTCTGTCATTTCCAAGCTGGGTGACCTTGGACAAGCCATTCAACCTCCCTGAGCCCCCATTACCTCTTCTGTAAATTGGAGATAATCGTCATCATGTTATCGTAAAGATTAAGGGCATATAAAATACTTACTGCAGCATCTTTACATAACGGGCGCCCAATTAATGGAAGCTATTGTTTTTTTGCTCTAGGGAAAATAATCGGTCATGGGGAATAAGTATGTTCGGGGTGAAGGAAGACACTGAGGCGATGTCCTTACCTCTCAAAAATAGAAGTGAAAGAATGTATCACATAGTCTCAGGAAACGAAAGAGAACTTTCAAATATTTCAAACCACCAAACAGTTTATATCTACAGAGAATTCATATCTTGGAGTTTCTGGGACAGGATCCATTTCAAATGTTCTCTCTTGGTGTCCCCCCCCCACACGTAAACTCGTATTTGAGACAGTCACCCTGCATTATAGATACTTCCCACCAGGAAGGGAGAACGTCAGCCCCCAGCTTCCTTCCTTCCACCCGCCCGGGAGGGCCACCGGCGCAGCCTCTCTTCCCGCACTATTCAGGCCGCAACACCGCAGCTGCGGGGCGGGTTGGTTGGCTCCGGGGAACATAAGCGGATCAGCAGCCACGTGCCGTGACGTTCGCAAGCACCAGGCGCCCGAAACACAATCCGCGCCTCCCAGGAGGAAGCAAATTCACAGGTGCAGCATCCACCCCACCCCCCCCCCCACCCAAACCCAATCCTCTCTCCCGCCGGGCCCTGTGATCCACCACAGCAGGAAATGTTCTGTTGTGTTTTGTTATTATGAAAGTGATAGAGGCTCATTTTAAGAGTATTAAGAAAAAACAGAAACACGGAAGAAGGAAGAAAAAAAACCGTTTTCTTGCCACCCGTTAATAACAATTGTCAACAGTTTGGTGTGTTTCCTTCTGTTTTTTTTTTTAAAGCATACCCTGTTTCACGTAGCTGGTATCTTATATTATATATGATTTTGTTTTTTCTATTTAAAACAGTGTAAAATCATGAGCAGCAGTGCAGCATAAGGGAAAGGGGCTTGGCTGGTAGTCAGGGGCCTGAGGGTTCATCCCAGCTCAGCCACTTACCAGTTATAGGACTCTGGGCACTGTGCCAGTTTGGATATATTGTGTCCCCCAGAAAAGCCATATTCTTTAATGCAATCTTGGAGGGGTGGGCAGATGGAACCACTGATTGAATTATTTCCAGGGAGGTGGGGCCCCACCCATTCAGGGTGGGATGTGATTAGTTCACTGGAGTATTTAAGAAAGGTTAAGAACTGACACAGACCCAGATGCTTGCTGGAGATGCTTGGAGATGCAGACAGAAGGATGTTTGGAGATGTTAAACTAAGATGAAGCCCCGAGTTTGCCCCTGAGAAGCCAAGAAAGGACCCCCAGATGCTTAGAGAGAAAGCCACTGGAATCAGGAGCTGAAACACAACCTGTAAGCAGCAATTGCCAGCTACATGACTTCCCAGCTGACAGAGGTGTTCCAGATGCCATTGGCCATTCTTTGATGAAGGTATCATCTTGTTGATGCCTTAGGACTGTAAATTTGTAACTTAATAAATCCCCTTTATAAAAGCCAATCCATTTCTGGTATTTTGCATAACAGCAGCTTTAGCAAACCAGAACAGACATGTTATTTACCTTTTCTGAAACTCAGTTATGTCATCTGTATAGTGAAGATGATTGACATCCATTCTCTGCCACTAATTATAGTGTGATCTTCTAGACTGTTAGCTCTTCGAGTGCTCTGGTCCTCTGCTAACTCCCTAGAGCCTGGCTCTGGTAGATGAAAGACGGCCACAAAGTCTTTGTCACTCCCTGCATTGAGAGATAGAGATTTTCTTCCACTCCCTGTCATATTGGGCTGCCCTCGTGTGGTAGCCAGTCTCTAAGGGGTCCCCAGTCATTCTTGCTTCCTCGTCATCAATGCAAATCAGGGTTGGTCCATGTGACAAATAGAGTATGGTGGAGGGAGGTGACGATGTATGACTTCTAAAACTAGATCATAAAGGGCATTGGTCTCTTACATCACTTGCTCTGGAGGAAGCCAGCTGCTGTGTTGTGAGGACACCAAGCACCCCTGTGGAGTGGCCCAAGTACAGAACAACTGAGGCCTCCACTAACAGCAGCCAGTGAGCCCCCTTGGAGGTGGGTCCTCAAGCCCCAGCCAAGCCTTCGGATGACTGTAACTCCAGCCAACATTTTGACTGTGCTTTCTTGGGCTACCCCAAGCCCAGCCAAACTGCTCCATAACTCCTGACCCCCCAAAACTGTGAGAGAGAAATTTCGAGTATCATTTGAAATGGGGATTATTTGTTATGCAACAGTAGATAACTAACAGACCCTCTGACTGGCTTTGACCAATAGAATGCAACTGAATTGATGTTCTTGAGCCCAGATCTTAAGAGGATTGTCAGCTTCCACTTCTCAGCTCTCAGAAACCAGCTGCCATGCTTTGAGAAGCCCCAGCATTGTGGAGGAAAAGAGAACTGAGGCACTCCAGGGGGTAGCCCCTCAGCACCGACAGCCTCAGCCCTCACCTCACACAGCAGAAGAACCACACTCCAGACCCAGTCAACCCATAGAAATGTTAGAGACAAGAAAACGGCTGTTGTTTTTAGCCCCTGAGTTTTGGGGTGATGTGTTACACAGCAGTATTTAACATAAATGCCGGCCCAGAACCTGGCTCTTGAGAAACGGCTGGAGAATAAATGGATAACCTCTGTTGGGTCTCAGTTTCCCCTTCTATAAAATCACAGAGGTTAGGCCATTCGGGGCCTTACATTCTATGAGCTTCCATCTCTCTGCTATTTTATGGCTACTGCTTCCCTGGGCTGCCGGCCAGGAGGCCTCATGCTACTCTCACAGAGGGACTCCAGTTTCTGTGGCATCTCCTCCCCACACCCCATACTGGTTCCTTCTGCTTTCTTTCTGAGGTGCTCACATGCCCCGGGCACCTGTTCCTCATGAAGGTCTCCTGGTTATTTCAGACCTGGGTTTGTATAACTTGGCAGGAAGAGTGACGGAGTCCTTCCACCTTACAGGCAGCACCAGCTCAGTTCAGCCGGAGGAAACTGGAAACACTCCAACAGGTCCCTGGGACACAGGTGGAGAGCAGAACCAACACAGACTGTATTGTCCATCTTCACTTCCTCAAGGCCAAGTGCTGTGGTTGTCTTTTGGCTGGAAAATGACTGGTGTCTTTCACAGTGTCCAGGTCCTAGGCCAAGTTTCCTAAAGTACAGATGAGGGCTCTGCTCCTGAGAATTAATGCTCAGTCTCTGGTTTATTAGTTTCCCTGTTGGCCATAGAGGCACCATGATTACTTTTATCGGTGATGCCTACAGCCATTGGGGGTGGTAGATCTGAGTCCCAGAGAAGTCAAGTAGCTAGCCTAAGGTCACAGAGCAAACCTAGTTTACTAGTGGGGTTGGAATCGCCTCCCTCACATTTCCACAACACCCATCCCACCCTCCTACAGCCCACCCCACACTGTCTTACTCATGTCCCCTCTGAGCAATCATGATGTGTCCCATTTAACAACTAATCAAAGCTGGCCCATCCTGACTGTAAGTCATCTCCAGGTCATCATCATCATTATAATTAATAAGGCCTTTCTCATTAATCTATGAAAGTACCTGTCTCAGACTTTAGAAAGGTCACCCAGTTTCAATCTCTGGACATTTATCCATCTAGCCAAAAAATATTGATTGAGCACCTACTGTGTTCTAGATGCTCTGCAAGGTGCTAGAGACACAGCTTTGGACAAAATCCAGGCCTGCCCACAAGGAGCTCAAAGTCTAGTGGGAAATGCTGAAGAGTTTGTGCAAATGATAACAATGAATGTTATAGACCAGGCCCAGCCCATGGTGTAGTTTTTCATAAATTGCAGAGCAGAGGAGAAACACCTCCCCCTTACACTCCAGTCTTACCCAACTTCTGCTTGGCCTTTCCTCTTGGATGCCCAATATCATCTCAGGGTTAAAATGCCCCAAACAGAGCTCTTAGTATCTGCCCACCCCCAGCCAGGTCCAACTTCTGTCTTCCCCTTTTTAGCAAAGGCACCACTGCTCACCCACTCACTTGCTCAAGTCAAGAACAATGGGCCGTCCTCAGCTCGTTCTTTGCTGGTCACATCCAATATATGAGCAAGTCCTGGTTTGGATACATCCAGACTCCCTCAAATCAGTCTGCTTCCCCCATCTCCACAGCCACCAACATCTCTCACCTTCTCTCTCTGCTAAACCCCACTCAATAAGTCCACCTTAAATTGATAATCACATACCTCAAGTGGGCATTCATTCTTGCTCAGCAACCCTGCATTTACCAGATAACTTCACTTTCCCATTCTCTGAGACAACTACTACCGCTCTCACTTCAGATGCCGAACACCTCCTTCCCCCTGTCACTCAACCTTCCCTGGAAACACAGGCACAGTCGGATAGAAACCCCTCCATCTTCTCAGAACCAGGCTTTCATTTCCTGTGAGTATACATACTGTTTTCTGTCCTTGATCCTATCAAAGGCCTAAATTCTCTGGCTTCCCAAGAGTTTCCTGCTGCAATCATCTGCTCCAATCACCTCCCTCTTTCTCCTGTATCATCGGTTTCTTCCTCCTTACTGGATCATTCCTACTGACACACAAACATGCCCTAGTACCTCCGTTCTGAAACATCCTCTCCCTCTTGCTCACAGTCTCCTCCCACTGCTGCCCTATTTCTCTGCTGTCCTTTATAGCAAGCTTCTCAAAAGAGGGCTTCTCTTTTTCTCCTATCATACACTCTTTAACCTGCTCCAAGTGGCTTTGCCTCTCCCCTGAAGCTGCTCTTGTCAATTGATGACCTCCACTCTGCCAAATCTAGTGGTCGCTTCTCTGTTCCTGTCTTACTTGACCCTCAATTCTTTTTGAAACATCCATTGACCATTCCTCAACTCATCCAAGCCTCATCAGGGGCTTCTTGCCTCTTATTCTTTCTCCTCTCTTTCCTACTTTTCCTCTCTTCTCCTTCCCTTGTAGCAACAGGACCAAAAATCTTCCAGAATCAAGAAATTCCTCCAAAGATAGCCCTCTTTTATTAGGAGGAATTGTTCTGAGCAAAATTTTCTTTATCTATTACCCAAGTTTAGTGTGATCCCATAAACCCGCTTCTGCATTCCTAGTGGCAGAGAAGCCCCAGGATTTAAAGCCCTTTTCCTTTCCAGAGCCTGCTGCTTCCTTGGAGTTCTGGCCACCATGTAGGTAGGAGGATCTGTAGCCTCTTTCCCTTAGTCTGGCCTCCCACATTCCCTCCGAGCCCTGGTGGGACAGAGACAGCAGACTTCACCACCCAGGTCACACATTCGTGGTGGTACATTTCTTCTCAGACTGCTCACCTTTACCACACTCACGGGCTAAAGTTCTCCCTTCTCTGAAGACAAAACCAAGATTTGTCACCCTGGCAACCTATTTCTTTTGGCCCTGGGTTGTAACTTGAGAGAGCCTAGTTCCCCTGGTCCTCTCCTGTGGCCCCCTGTCAGTCTCCTTTGTGGCATTTGTCAAAGAAGTGATTTGAGTAATTATTAGCATCTCAGCCCCTGGAGGGTAAGCTCCAGGGGGGCAGGAGTCCGGTGTTGCCTCTGCCTCCTTCCCCCACTCCAGGCCCGTCCTGGGCTGGCAGCTGAAATAATGACATCCCCTCAGGGCTGGTGAAGACCCTGGGAAGGGCCTCTCCACTCTGCTCCTCGTCCTGGCTCTTTTAGACACAACACGCTCTACCCAGTTAGGATTTGGAAGGGTCCTGTCTCACTCCAGTCTTGTCTCCCAGAAGGAAAGAGGGAAAAAGTGAAAGCCTGCTGAGTTGAGGTATTTTTAGGCTGGAAGCTGCTGGAATGAGCCTGATCTGGCTCCACCGTGGTGACAGACATCGTTTCTTTCTGTGCCCCAGAACCTTCAAACTGACAAGTCCTCCCAAGGGAACAGAGTAGCGCCATGAGAAAAAAAGAGATGCAAACCCGCTAGTCTGAATCTTTGGGATAGAGTTTCCAAGGCTTGGGGAAAACTACAAAGAATCCTTCCGTGACATTACATCCAGCATCAACTGAACCTAATAAAACCCTGCATTAGCCATAAATGTTTACCAGAGTGGACTTCTCTGCCTAAAAGAGTATAAGGATAGGTAGAAATTCCTGTTCTGTGGCTGTCGGGGGTAGGGGCAGGGAAGAGGAGGGTGCATTAATTTTTCTTTCTCTTTAAAGATTTTTGAAGACAGAAACCAAGATTTATTGAAAGGGGCACCACATAGTCCCCAGACTTTCCTGGGCCCCTCTTTTGGGTCTTCCCTGTTGGTGACCAGTGCCAGGGAGCTCTGTGAGGCTGGTGGGGCCTTCCAGGTGACTCCTGTGTGTCCTCAGGAGAGAACGCAGGAGTGGGTGGTGGGGATGGAGAGAGGGGTCGAGCCCACAGGAGGCAGTGGGACCAGAGGGCGAGAAGTGAGGCAAACAAGGAGGTGTGTGCAAACTGACAAAAGCAGAACTCTTTCCTTTAGACACTGTGTCCTCTCTCTCCCAAGGGACTCCAAGTGCTCAGTGCTCACCCCTGTCCACGGCACAAGAAACCTTTTGCCTTTTTTTTTTTTTAATTAAATTCAGTTTTATTGAAATACATTCGCACACCATACAATCATCCATGGTATACAATCCACTGTCCACAGTATGATAACATAATTATGCGTTCATCATCACCTTTTGCTTTTTAAATTTAAAATGGTGAGTTTCCCCACGTTCTAGTTTGCTAATGCTGCCAGAATGCAAAACACCAGAAATGGATTGGCTTTTGTAAAGGGTGTTTATTTGGTTACACAGTTACAGTCTTAAGGCCATAAAGTATCCAAGGTAACACATTAGCAATCGGGTACCTTCACTGGAGGATGGTCAATGGTGTCTGGAAAACCTCTGTTAGTTGGGAAGACACGTGGCTGGTGTCTGGTTCTGGTTTCAAGATGGCTTTCTCCCAGGATGTTCCTCTCTAGGCTGCAGTTCCTTAAAAATGTCACTCTTAGTTGCACTTGGGGTATTTGTCCTCCCTTAGCTTCTCCAGATCAAGAGTCTGCTTTCAACGGCCGTCTTCAAACTGTCTCTTATCTGCAGCTACTCTCTCAGTTTCTGTGTATTCTTCAAAGTGTCCCTCTTGGCTGTATCAGCTTGCTTCTTCTGTCTGACCTTATATAGTGTTCCAGTAATTTAATTCAGACCCACCCTGAATGGGCGGGCCAACACCTCCATGGAAATTATCCAATCAGAGTCATCACCCACAGTTGGGTGGGGCACATCTACATGGAAACACTCAAAGAATTACAATCTAATTAACACTGAAAGGTCTGCCCACACAAGATTACATTAAAGATAATGGCGTTTGGGGGGTACATAATACATCCAAACTGGCACACCCCACTATGAAGCGGAACACTGGAGATTTCCAGAAATTTAACAAAGCCTGCATCAAGCTATGGTCTGTGAAGTGTGTGTGTAAAATTGTCTTAAAAGTATTGATTGAAATTCAGAAAAGGATTCCCAGAAGTTTAAAAGAATGAGATCTAAGGTCCTTTTCAGTTCTATAATCCTATTTTTAAAGATGAAATAAAGGGCTCAGGAAAAGCAAAATTGATTGATAGGCTTTGAAGTTGAGGGAGAACTTAACTCTTGTTTGATGGAGAGAGGATGTTGAACAACAGTGTCCTAGAAAGCTACCCTTTTTCTGTCTTCTTTATTAATTCATCAGAATAGGAATCATGGGGCTTCTCTTGTAGATTATACGATCTTTTTATAGCTATTATTTAAATTTTTTTGTTACAGAAAAATTCAAACATACATAAAAGTAGAGAGAATAGTATAATCAATACCTGTGTAACTGTGACCCAGCTTTATCAATTATCAACACGTGCCTAATTTTGTCTCATCAATCCTCTACTTCCTCAACTGGACTATTTTAAAGCTAATTCCAGATATATTATTTCATTCATAAATACTTCACTAATGTATCTCTAAGTAAAGGCTCTTTAAAAATACATAACCATAATATCATTAGCATGTCTAGAAAAATTAACAATAATTCCTTAGTATCATAAAATATCCATCCAGAGTTCAAGTTTTCCTAATTTTTTTTTCATATTTGGCACTTTGTATTTATCAAGAATCTTTAAAATGTTTGGACTCAGTAAGTTCACTTCTAAAATCTCCTGAATCCAGAAAAGTTTTCGTACATAAATACATCTTCAGCAGACTTATTTGAAATAATGAAATATGGCAATAAATGAGTGGACACACAAGGTGAATGGTAAAGTCAGTTATGGTAAATCTATCAATAAAACAGCATCATGGTTAGAGAAAGGTCATGATATTAGACAAACTCATTCTACCACTTACTATCAAGTCATCTGACTTCTTTAAGCATCATTTTGCTCATAGATGAAATATAGAGGATTTTGGCATCCATCTCTGTGGTAGGCACTGCCATTGTGACATCTAAGTAAGAATGTACATAAAACACAGCAAAATATTTGCCTGGTTCTAGGTGAGCCCTCAATAGATGGTTACTATATAATGTGCAGCAATAAATATGTGTTTGCAAAGAGCTTGTAGTAATACAGAAAAATATAATAATATCAAATTTAAAACAATTTACATACCATAAAAACTCAACCATGTAAAGAAAAAGTGTTTAAAAGAAATGGGGTGATTTTTGATTTGTGATTTTTTTCCCCCTTCCATTCTGCTTTTGCAAAGGCAATGCAAACTCATTGCAGAAAATTTGGAAAATTTTGTAAGTAGATAAAAAAAAATCTAAAGTTTGATCAATTAAGTGGGCAATTTTGAGATCTTTAAAAATAGATTCACAATGCCCCCACCCCCTATAACTATGAACTACCAAGCATGTAGGCGCTACCTTGTGGTCAAACTAAGCCACTACTCTTTCTTTTAAAATACAGTTTTACTGAGATATATTCACACACCATACAATCATCCACAGTGTACAATCAACTGTTCTCAGTATCATCATATAGTTGCGCATTCATCACCACAATCAATTTTTGAACATTTTCCTTACTCTAAAAAAATAAAAATAAGAATAAAAATGAAAGTAAAAAAGAACACCCAAAGCATTCCATCCCCTCTGTGATGGTTAGGTTCATGTGTCAACTTGGCCCAGTGATGGTACCCAGGTGTCCGGCCAAGCAAATACTGGTCTAATGGTTACTGCAAGGATATTTGTGGCTGGTTAATAAACCAGAAGGCTGGTTTATTAACTCATCAGTCAATTGGCTGCAGCTGTGACTGATTATGTCAACAAAGGGCGTGTCTTCCAGAATGAGAGAATGCAATCAGCTGGATTTAATCCAATCAATTGAAGACTTAAGCGAGATAGATAGAGGACCTTCACTTCTTCAACTGGCCAGTGAAGCGCTTCCTGAGGAGTTCGTCCAAGTTGCCAGTTCTCCGCCTGAGGAGTTTATCAAACATCTTCATTGGAGTTGCCAGTCTGCTGCCTGCCCTACGGAATTTGGACTCGTGCGTACCCACAGTTGTGTGAGACACTTTTATAAATCTTATATTTATAGATACCTCTTGTAGATTCTGTTTCCCTAGAGAACCCTAACTAATACACCCCCATACCCCCAATTTTTCATTTAATTTTTGTTCCCATTTTTCTACTCATCTGTCCAAACACTGGATAAAGGGAGTCTGAGCCACAAGGTTTTTTTTTTTGTTTGTTTTGTTTTTTTTAACTTTTTTTTTTTTAATTCAGTTTTATTGAAATATATTCACAAACCTTACAGTCATCCATGGTATACAATCAACTGTTCACAGTATGATCATATAGTTATGCGTTCATCACCACAATCTATTTCTGAACATTTTCCTTACATCAGAAAGAATCAGAATAAGAATAAAATATAAAAGTGAAAAGAGAATACCCAAACCATCCCCCCATCCCACCCTATTTGTCATTTAGTTTTTACTCCCATTTTTCTACTGATTTTTTTTCAATTTTTTAACTTTTGTTTATCAAAAAATTAAAAACAAATAGGCAAACAACAACCAAAAAAACCCCACAACATTTCAAACAAAGCAATGGATTAAGGAAAACAAATAACCTAAAATAACTACTTTGCTTCCAATATGTTCCTACCATACCCCAAGAAAATTAATAAACCATGTCCAAACAGAGGAGTAAGAAAAACAAATAATCTAAAATAACTACATTGCTTCCAACATGTTCCTACCATACCCCAAGAAAATTAACAACCCCTAAGAAAACAAAGGAATAAGAGAAAAAAAAAACCTAAAATTACTCTATTGCTTCCAACATGATCTTACTATATCCAAGAAAGTTTACAAACCATAATCATTCCTGAGCATTCCCATAACATTGAGATTACCCTCCATAGTTTATCTGTTCTTATTAGATTATCATTCCCCCTCCACTAATTGGTATCTCTAGGTCCCCTACATTCTACAGTATAAAACATTGTACATTTTTCACAGAATTCACATTAGTGGTAACATACAATATCTCTCTTTTTGTGCCTGGCTTATTTTGCTCAGCATTATGTCTTTTTTTTTTTTTTAATCTTCATTTTATTGAGATATATTCACATACCACGCAGTCATACAAAACAAATCGTACTTTCGATTGTTCACAGTACCATTACATAGTTGTACATTCATCACCCAAATCAATCCCTGACACCTTCATTAGCACACACACAAGAATAACAAGAATAATAATTAGAGTGAAAAAGAGCAATTGAAGTAAAAAAGAACACTGGGTACCTTTGTCTGTTTGTTTCCTTCCCCTATTTTTCTACTCATCCATCTATAAACTAGACAAAGTGGAGTGTGAGCCACAAGGTTTTTACAATCACACAGTCATTTCATGTTAGCTACATAGTTATACAGTTGTCTTCAAGAATCAAGGTTACTGGGTTGCAGTTCAACAGCTTCAGGTATTTCCTTCTAGCTATTCCAAATACACTAAAAACTAAAAAGGGATATTTATAAAGCACATAAGAATGCCCTCTAGAGTGACCTCTCAACTCCATTTGAAATCTCTTACAATGAAAGTTTATTTTGTTTCATTTCACTCTCCCTTTTGATCAAAAAGATTTCAGGGAGATTTCCACCCCTGGGAGTCATGTCCCACATAGCGGGGAGGGCAGTGAGTTCACCTGCCGAGTAAGCCAGTACTCTTAGACAAAAAAATCCAATCAAGAATTGAAGTGACAATGGCATAGTTCTCTAAGTAGCTTAAGTGCCAGGCTGGATCCACCATGGGACTTTCAAGTCCAGCTCCATGTCAGTCCGTGGTCCCAGTGAGTATCCTGAGGACGCCATGAAATTGTACCCGGGTGAGACACATGGCTCAAGTATTTCATACGACTTAGTAGCCCTTATACATCCTCCATGCATCTAGCTCACTTTCTCAGAGCTGTTCTGTTTTCAGTTTGAGCCTTTCTTGGAATCATATCTCCATGGAGTTCAACTTGGAAAGAGGAATCCACCTGCCCCAGTAGTTACTGTCAATGCTCTTACTTCAGTGCAGAGACAACCCAGGGATACCTGCCCACCCAAAAATCACCTGAGAGAGGGTGGAGTCCAGGAGGCACACTCACCTGGGTTCTCCTCTGTAACTCTACCCACATCAGAATCCCCATTGGGACACCCAGCTGTGGGACGTTGTTAAAGTCATTCAGTTCCACTATGCCTCAGCTTCCTGTTCCGTAAAGTGGATAGAGTAATCTTCCGTTCCCTGTGGAAAGCCGCCTCCTGAATCGGGCCTAGCGTATGCGCTGCAGCCTGCTCTAGAGTTACCCCCGCCCATCGAGTGAGCCAAGATGGCGCCTGCATCCTGTTTCCGCATAGTGACGCATGTATCCGCCACCCGCTCCTACCAATCGAAATCCTGTATACGCGATACTAGCCTAGAAGCTTATTGGTTGTTAATTGTGTATAAAAGGTCTTACCCGGACGGGGTAGGGTGAGACAGCCCACAAGGAGCCGTGCCTGACGGCCACATCGAGGCTGCTCTCCCACGAGGCGCCGTGCCCCGTGTGGGAACCAGTAACACAGAATGTTCATCTAGCTGTAGTAAAGGGCTTGCTTTCACAACTGCCGTGTGGTTCGAGTCGTGATTCATGACCAGGTTAGTTCGCGCAGTCTGCATCTCTCTCTCTCCTTCCCTGTTTCCCCTCGCCGGCCGGGAACCGGGGACCGAGCGGGGCAGCGCCGGACAAGTGGTGGCCCGTACGGGGAAGCTCCTCCTCCTGCCTCGCTCTCGACGGTCCCTCTGTGAGGAGAGCAGCGCTGCGCGTCGAGCTTACGGTGGACTTCCCGCGCCTGATCAACGCGAGAAGGTGAGTGCGTCTTATTACATGATAGTTAGGGCCCGTGGGTTTTCAGGTGACCCCGGGGGACTCGGAAGAGCTCTCCGAGTGACTGAAGTATAGTGCCGACTGCAATCATGGGGCAGTCCGGAAGTTCACCTCTCTTAGCTCCCTTAAAGAACCTTTTGAAACAACGGGGTATCTCGGTCAGGAAAAGCTCCCTTCAGCGTTTTCTTGATGATGTTGATACTTTTGCCCCTTGGTTTGCCTGCACCGGCAGCCTTAGCCTACCCTCTTGGATGAAGCTCGGTCGCGACATAGACCGAGCGCGCCAGACGGGCGTGTGTATGGACCCGATTCTAGTACCCATATGGGAGACCGTCCGTGCGGTCCTTGAACTAGAATCGGCTACCGGCCTAAGCCCGTCCTCTGTCTTGCAAGAAGCACGGTGCGCGCTCCAAGAAACCCAGTCAGTTTCGTCAGCGGACGGCTCCTGTAAGGGCAAACCGCCGGAGTCCAGTGACTCTGACTCAGAGTCAGATAGCGATACTGACGAGAAGGCGGAAGCATCCCCGCTAATTGAGTGGGAGGAGCCTCCCGCCACACCCGTGCGGCCTTCCGCCCCGCCAATGTCTACCGCTGCACCCCCAGGGACACCCCAGCTCCCAACTGACGCCTTGGGCGGTCCCACCAAAGGACCTCGCCGAGAGCTCCCTCTAGTGGCCATGCCCAGTAAATGTAATTATCCTTTGCTGCCAGACCCGGAAACCCCGATGGGTCGGTCAGGGGAGGGGCAACCTTTGCCGTACCCCCCGCCCGAGTATAAAGGCCCTGACCCGGTGCTCAGCTGGGCCAGAGGCTCTGTTTGTGTTTTTCCCCAGGAACCAGGACGTCAACCAGTGTGGGTTCCGGAAAGACTGGTGAGAACCGTGACATCACCTGAAGAAGCCAAGGAACAGCTGTCAGAAACGCCAACGAATATACAACCTGAACCATTAGACCAAGCCTCCGACCCTGCTGATGATGGCGACGACCGACAAGACGATAATAGTAGGACTGACCACCCCGCGGTTGCCCAAAAAGAGGATCGGTAACTCTGTTCTTTGCTCTCCTATAGCAATCCTTCTAATCTGCCTTTTTCTTTTTAGTGGAACTGTGGTAGCGCAGGAGAGTGGTCTTTGGGGCCTGTGGCATCATCCCCCGACCCTGGCCCCATTCTCTGCTGGGTCTCCCGCCTCTCCTGTGTTTTTCACTCGTACCCTGTCTCTAGGTCTCCACCACCTGCCTTCTGACCCTCCACAAGCTTCAACGAGTCCTTCCCCCTCACCAATGACACACTGATCCTCTCTTTTGCTAACCTCTCTGTCAAGGTTGTCAACACCACAGTTGCGGCGAATGCTACTTGTGAAACTGGTAATGGCGAGTTAAGTAAGGGAGTCTTGCTTGAATTTCTTAACGTTACAGGGAAGAGCCGCCAGTCTTGTGAAGGGATCTTGAGTAAAAAGGAGACTCAAAGGTGCCTTTTCCTTCCGGGGTTTGCTCCTACAGTCTGCAACCGTTCCAAAGACCCGGATGCCTCGCCGCCCCGCTATCCTAGTGTATCGCCCAAGTTATGTCTGGCTCCCCGTCAAGGCAACCGACTGGGTTGGCCCTGTTTCTCAAGTTGTTTCACTTAACAATATCCCCTTCTCTAAGTCTAGGCATCCAAGAGGCATAAAAGAATGGCTATCGAATGCTGCCAGTGTAGCTTCCTCTTTGTTTGTCCCAACGATCGGGCAGGCTGTGCTACAAGCATGGACAGATCGGCAGCTCGCCATAACGATGGAAACGGTAAATGGCTTGGTCAACCTTACCCGAGACGTGCTACGCCGCCACAATCAGATGCTGAACTTAAATTTCCAGGCCATTCAGAAACTCCAAGCGGAGATAGATGAACTTGGACTGGAAATAGATGGACTCTGGAGAGTGCTTCAGTAAACATGTGACACCCGGTGGCTTACGGTTAAACTCTGTGTCACTCCTGTCAGGGCCAACGTGACCGGAAGCATTTCCAGAGTCTCTGATTGGCTGAAAAGGTCATATTTTCCTGAATTTGTTAATCTCTCCCAACAGGTGGAATCTAGTTTAGACACAATTGGGGGGATCAAGTTAAAACCCGTTAAAGTCGATCTCTCCGGGTTAGGCGAGGTTCTACAGAAACTATTGCACAGTGTTTCTTCCTGGTTCTCTTGGCCCAATTTAACTAATTGGATCCTCATTGCAGTGGAATTATTGGTGGGATTAGTCGTTGTTAAATGTTTGCTAGAACGCCTGTTTCAAGCGCAGCAGCAATTGCGTGTTACCACTATGATGGCTATGACTCCCACCTCTGTTACCCCCGATAGTGACCGATTTATTAACCATACCCCTTCCTGGTCGCCTCAGGTGGGGCGCTTTGGAGCAAAATTTGTAGCGAATCGCATGGCTGTTTCTCGGGTGTAAAAGGCGACACCAGTAGTCATAATTTTGTCTCAGGTGGGTCTCTAGGGCAGAGTCCTAGTTGTGGCCAGACTGGACCCTAGCCATTGCACAGAGACACCTAGTGACACCCCCGACTCTGGTTACTGCTGTTCCTGCCCCCGTCGTTGTTCCCCAGTTGCCAGGCAAAGCACTGCAGGGAGAGTCACGTTGCTTCCAGCTTACGGACTCTCCGGTCTCCATATGACGTGAGCATTCTGGTTGGTGCTAGAGGCTCCGCCGCTGGATGGCTGAGGCCTAGTCCAGACTCCCCAAAGCACCAAAGAGGTTGTGAACCATTTGGGTTCACGGGAGCACGCTCATCACTGGAGACACTGGGTCAAAAATAAATAAGAAAGGGGGAGATGTGGAAAGCCGCCTCCCGAATTGGGCCTAGCGTATGCGCTGCAGCCTGCTCTAGAGTTACCCCCGCCCATCGAGTGAGCCAAGATGGCGCCTGCATCCTGTTTCCGCATAGTGACGCATGTATCCGCCACCCGCTCCTACCAATCGAAATCCTGTATACGCGATACTAGCCTAGAAGCTTATTGGTTGTTAATTGTGTATAAAAGGTCTTACCCGGACGGGGTAGGGTGAGACAGCCCACAAGGAGCCGTGCCTGACGGCCACATCGAGGCTGCTCTCCCACGAGGCGCCGTGCCCCGTGTGGGAACCAGTAACACAGAATGTTCATCTAGCTGTAGTAAAGGGCTTGCTTTCACAACTGCCGTGTGGTTCGAGTCGTGATTCATGACCAGGTTAGTTCGCGCAGTCTGCATCTCTCTCTCTCCTTCCCTGTTTCCCCTCACCGGCCGGGAACCGGGGACCGAGCGGGGCAGCGCCGGACAGTTCCCAAATGCTGGTGCTGGACCAGCTGCATCAAAATCATTGACCTGATGAATTTTGTTGCTTCTGCCCAGAAATGCAGGAGGTCTGGAGTAGGGCAGGGCAGTCTGTCAAAATCTGGGTTTGGGGACCTGGGAATCCTTAGATGATGTCTAAGAACCTTTCCAGAATTGCCAGTCTCTGTCTTCTTCCCATAGAGTCTAAAAAACTTCCTCCTGAGTGTGGCATTGTTTCAAGGACACCCAAAAGTGATACATGTGCATAGTGGCTAAGAGCAGAGCTCTGGAGGTTGATGGTAGATTTTTTTCCCTGGCTCTCCTCCTAAACTTGGCTAAACTTTAGTTTCTTTATTTGTGAAATGAGGATGGTAATATTAACACCTAACCCACAGGGTTGTTGTGAAGATTAAGTTAATTGATATAATTATTTAATTACATTTCTATTTACCTATAATTATAATTACTTAATATATGTGACTCACAAAGCCCTCAAAACAGTGTGTATAGAATGTAGAGTCCAGAAATAAACACATACATCTATGGTCAATTGATCTTTGCCAAAGGTATCAAAACCATTCAATGGGAGATACAATAGTCTCCCCAACAAATGGTGCTGGGACAACTGGAAATTCACATGGAAAAGAATGAAGTTGGACCCCTACCTCACAACATACATAAAAACTAATTCAAAATGGGTCAAAGAACTAAGTGTAAGCTAAAACTATAACACTCTTAGAAGAAAACATAGGGACAAACCTTCACAACATTGGATTTGGTAATGGATTATTAGGTATGACACCAAAAGTAAAACCAACAAAATAAAAAATAGATAAACAGACTTCCTCAAAATTAAAATCTTTTGTGTATCAAAGGACACTATCAAGAAAGTGAAAAAACGGTCTCCAGGTTGGGAAAAACTATTTGCAAAACATATATCTGATAAGGGTATAGTATCCAGAATATATAAAGAACTCTTAGCACTCAACAGCAAAGGCTATAACCCAATTAAAAATCGGGCAAATGACTTAAATAGGTATTTCTCCAAAGAAAATATACAAATGGCTAGTAAGCACATTAACAGGTATTCAATATCATTAGCCATAGGGAAATGTAAAGCAAAACCACAATGAGATACTACTTTGTGCCCATTAGGATGGCTATACTTTAACAAAGCAGAAAATAATAAGTGTTGGTGAGGGTGTGCAGAAACTGGAACCCTTGACATTGCTGATGGGAATGTAAAATGATTCAGCCATTGTGGAAAACAGTTTGGTGGTTCTTCAAAAAGTTAAACATAGAATTACCATATGACACAGAAATTCTATTCTTAGGTATACACCTCAAAGACTCAAAAACAGGTATGCAAACAAAAACTTGTACATGAGTGTTCTTAACAACACTATTCACAGCAGTCAAAAGATAGAAACAACCCAAATGTCCATCCCATCATCTGATGGATGGATAAATGAATTTTGGTATTTCCATACCATGGAATGTTATTCAGCCACAAGAAGGAATAAGGTACTGATACATGCTACAACATGGAAGAACTTTGAAAACATTTGCTAAGTGTAATAAGTCAGACACAAAAGGTCACATACTGTGTGATTCTATTTATACGAAAAGTCCAGAATAGGCAAATCCATAGAGACAGAAAGTAGATCAGTGGTTGCCTAAGACTGGGAAGGGGGACAGGTTGGAGAGAATGAGGAGTGATTGCTAATGGATTTCTTTTGGGGGAGATGAAGATGTTCAAAAATGGCAGAACTGTGAATATATTTAAAAACCACTGAATTTTATGGTATGTGAATTATCTCAATATAGCTGTTGTTCAAAAACATACATATTTATATATTTATGGACTTTATCTAGCCCATGCCACTGGCCAATAAGGCTGACAGAGTTGGGTGTGGGCTTGGCTATTACCCCAATTTAACATAGAAATAATAGGATATTGTGAGAGGCAGGGCAAGATGGCAGACTGGTGAGCTGTATGTTTTAGTTACTCCTCCAGGAAAGTAGGTAGAAAGCCAGGAACTGCGTGGACTGGACACCGCAGAGCAATCTGACTTTGGGCATTCTTCATACAACACTCATGAAAACGTGGAACTGCTGAGATCAGCGAAATCTGTAAGTTTCTGTGGCCAGGGGACCCGCACCCCTCCCTGCCAGGCTCAGTCTCGTGGGAGGAGGGGCTGTCAGCTCTGGGAAGGAGAAGGGAGAACTGCAGTGGCAGCCCTTATCGGAAACTCATTCTACTGATCCAAACTCCAACCATAGATAGACTGAGACCAGACACCAGAGAATCTGAGAGCAGCCAGCCCAGCAGAGAGGAGACAGGCATAGAAAAAAACAGCACGAAAAACTCCAAAATAAAAGCGGAGGATTTTTGGAGTTCTGGTGAACATAGAAAGGGGAAGGGCAGAGCTCAGGCCCCGAGGCTCATATGCAAATCCCGAAGAAAAGCTGATCTCTCTGCCCTGTGGACCTTTCCTTAATGGCCCTAATTGCTTTGCCTCTTAGCATTTCAATAACCCATTAGATCTGTGAGGAGGGCCCCTTTTTTTTTTTTTTAATCCTTTTTTCTTTTTCTAAAACAATTACTCTAAGAAGCCCAATACAGAAAGCTTCAAAGACTTGCAATTTGGGCAGGTCAAGACAAGAGGAGAACTAGGAGAGCTCTGAGACAAAATGCAATAATCCAGTGGCTGAGAAAATTCACTAAACACCACAACTTCCCAAGAAAAGGGGGGTGTCCGCTCACAGCCATCATCCTGGTGGACAGGAAACACTCCTGCCCATTGCCAGCCCCATAGCCTAGAGCTGCCCCAGACAACCTAGTATGACGGAAGCCCTTCAAATAACAGGCACACACCACAAAACTGGGCATGGACATTAGCCTTCCCTGCAACCTCAGCTGACTGTCCCAGAGTTGGGAAGGTGGAGCAGTGTGAATTAACAAAGCCCCATTCAGCCATCATTTCAGCAGACTGGGAGCCTCCCTACACAGCCCAGCAGCCCAGAACTGCCCTGGGGGGATGGCACTCACCTGTGACATAGCACAGTCATCCCTCAACAGAGGACCAGGGGGTGTACGGCCTGGAAGAGGGACCCACTCAAAACTCTCAGGAGCCATATGCCAATACCAAGGACTTGTGGGTCAGTGGCAGAGACAAACTGTCACAGGACTGAACTGAAGGATTAGACTATTGCAGCAGCTTTAAAACTCCAGGATCACCAGGGAGATTTGATTGTTAGAGCCACCCCCCCTCCCTGACCGCCCAGAAACACGCCCCATATACAGGGCAGGCAACACCAACTACACACACAAGATTGGTACACCAATTGGACCCCACAAGACTCACTCCCCCACTCACCACAAAGGCAAACCAGGGGAGAACTGGCTTGTGGAGAACAGATGGCTCGTGGACTCCACCTGCTGGTTAGTTAGAGAAAGTGTACTCCATGAAGCTGTAGATCTGAAATATTAGAGATAAGGACTTCAATTGGTCTACAAATCCTAAAAGAACCCTATAAAGTTAAGCACATGCCAAGAGGCCAAAAACAACAGAAAATTATAAAGCATATGAAAAAACCAGACGATATGGATAACCCAAGCCCAAGCACCCAAATCAAAAGACCAGAAGAGACACAGCACCTAGAGCAGCTACTCAAAGAACTAAAGATGAACAATGAGACCATAGTACGGGATACAAAGGAGATCAAGAAGACCCTAGAAGAGCATAAAGAAAACATTGCAAGACTAAATAAAAAAATAGATGATCTTATGGAAATTAAAGAAACTGTTGACCAAATTAAAAAGATTCTGGACACTCATAGTACAAGACTAGAGGAAGTTGAACAACGAATCAGTGACCTCGAAGATGACAGAATGGAAAATGAAAGCATAAAGGAAAGAATGGGGAAAAAAATTGAAAAAATCAAAACGGACCTCAGGGATATGACAGATAATATGAAACGTCTGAATATAAGACTCATTGGTGTTCTGGAAGGGGAAGAAAAGGGTAAAGGTCTAGGAAGAGTATTTAAAGAAATTGTTGGGGAAAACTTCCCAAATCTTCTAAACAACATAAATACACAAATCATAAATACCCAGCGAACTCCAAATAGAGTAAATCCAAATAAACCCACTCCGAGACATATTCTGATCACACTGTCAAACATGGAAGTGAAGGAGCAAGTTCTGAAAGCAGCAAGAGAAAAGCAATTCACCACATACAAAGGAAACAGCATAACACTAAGTAGTGACTACTCAGCAGCCACCATGGAGGTGAGAAGGCAGTGGCACGATATATTTAAAATTCTGAGTGAGAAAAATTTCCAACCAAGAATACTTTATCCAGTAAAGCTCTCCTTCAAATTTGAGGGAGAGCTTAAATTTTTCAGAGACAGACAAATGCTGAGAGAATTTGCTAACAAGAGACCTGCCCTACTGGAGATACTCAAGGGAGCCCTACAGACAGAGAAACAAAGAAAGGACAGAGAGACTTGGAGAAAGGTTCAGTACTAAAGAGATTCAGTATGGGTACAATAAAGGATATTAATAGAGAGAGGGGAAAAATATATATGACAAACATAAACCAAAGGATAAGATGGCTGATTCAAGAAATGCCTTCACGGTTATAACGTTGAATGTAAATGGATTAAACTCCCCAATTAAAAGATATAGATTCGCAGAATGGATCAAAAAAAAATGAACCATCAATATGTTGCATACAAGAGACTCATCTTAGACACAGGGACACAAAGAAATTGAAAGTGAAAGGATGGAAAAAATATTTCATGCAAGCTAGAGCCAAAAGAAAGCAGGTGTAGCAATATTAATCTCAGATAAAATAGACTTTAAATGCAGGGATGTTTTGAGAGACAAAGAAGGCCACTACATACTAATAAAAGGGGCAATTCAACAAGAAGAAATAACAATCATAAATGTCTATGCACCCAATCGAGGTGCCACAAAATACATGAGAGAAACACTGGCAAAACTAAAGGAAGCAATTGATGTTTCCACAATAATTGTGGGAGACTTCAACACATCACTCTCTCCTATAGACAGATCAACCAGACAGAAGACAAATAAGGAAACTGAAAACCTAAACAATCTGATAAATGAATTAGATTTAACAGACATATACAGAACATTACATCCCAAATCACCAGGATACACATACTTTTCTAGTGCTCACGGAACTTTCTCCAGAATAGATCATATGCTGGGACATAAAACAAGCCTCAATAAATTTAAAAAGATTGACATTATTCAAAGCACATTCTCTGACCACAATGGAATACAATTAGAAGTCAATAACCATCAGAGACTTAGAAAATTCACAAATACCTGGAGGTTAAACAACACACTCCTAAACAATCAGTGGGTTAACGAAGAAATAGCAAGAGAAATTGCTAAATATATAGAGACGAATGAAAATGAGAACACAACATACCAAAACCTATGGGATGCAGCAAAAGCAGTGCTAAGGGGGAAATTTATAGCACTAAACGCATATATTAAAAAGGAAGAAAGAGCCAAAATCAAAGAACTAATGGATCAACTGAAGAAGCTAGAAAATGAACAGCAAACCAATCCTAAACCAAGTACAAGAAAAGAAATAACAAGGATTAAAGCAGAAATAAATGACATAGAGAACAAAACAACAATAGAGAGGATAAATATCACCAAAAGTTGGTTCTTTGAGAAGATCAACAAGATTGACAAGCCCCTAGCTAGACTGACAAAATCAAAAAGAGAGAAGACCCATATAAACATAATAATGAATGAAAAAGGTGATATAACTGCAGATCCTGAAGAAATTAAAAAAATTATAAGAGGATACTATGAACAACTGTATGGCAACAAACTGGATAATGCAGAGGAAATGGACAATTTCCTGGAAACATATGAACAACCTAGACTCACCAGAGAAGAAACAGAAGACCTCAATCAACCCATCACAAGCAAAGAGATCCAATCAGTCATCAAAAATCTTCCCACAAATAAATGCCCAGGGCCAGATGGCTTCACAGGGGAATTCTACCAAACTTTCCAGAAAGAACTGACACCAATCTTACTCAAACTCTTTCAAAACCTTGAAGAAAATGGAACACTACCTAACTCATTTTATGAAGCTAACATCAATCTAATACCAAAACCAGGCAAAGATGCTACAAAAAAGGAAAACTACTGGCCAATCTCCCTAATGAATACAGATCCAAAAATCCTCAACAAAATACTTGCAAATCGAATCCAAAGACACATTAAAAAAATCATACACCATGACCAAGTGGGGTTGATTCCAGGCATGCAAGGATGGTTCAACATAAGAAAATCAATCAATGTATTACAATACATTAAAAATTCTAAAGGGAAAAATCAAACGATCATTTCAATAGATGCTGACAAAGCATTTGACAAAATCCAACACAAATGGCCAAGAAACACATGAAAAAATGTTCAGCTGCACTAGCTATTAGAGAGATGCAAATTAAGACCACAATGAGATACCATCTAACACCGATTAGAATGGCTGCCAGTAAACAAACAGGAAACTACAAATGCTGGAGGGGATGTGGAGAAATTGGAACTCTTATTCATTGTTGGTGGGACTGTATAATGGTTCAGCCACTCTGGAAGTCAGTCTGGCAGTTCCTTAGAAAACTAGATATCGAGTTACCATTCGATCCAGTGATTGCACTTCTCGGTATATACCCGGAAGATCGGAAAGCAGTGACACGAACAAATATCTGCACGCCAATGTTCATAGCAGCATTATTCACAATTGCCAAGAGACAGAAGCAACCCAAATGTCCTTCAACAGATGAGTGGATAAATAAAATGTGGTATTCATACAGTTGATTTAAAAAAAAAAAAAAGTTAAAAAAAAGAAAAAAACAAGGAAAAAAATATGTAGAGCCCCCTTGAGGAGCCTGTGGAGAATGCAGGGGTATTGGCCTACCCCACCTCCATGGTTGCTAACATGACCACAGACTTAGGGGACTGGTGGTTTGATGGGCTGAGCCCTCTACCATAGGATTTCCCCTTGGGAAGACGGTTGCTGCAACGGAGAGGCTAGGCCTCCCTATAATTGTGCCTAAGAGCCTCCTCCCGAATGCCTCTTTGTTGCTCAGATGTGGCCCTCTCTCTCTAGCTAAGCCAACTTGAAAGGTGAAATCACTGCCCTCCCCTCTATGTGGGATCAGACACCCAGGGGAGTGAATCTCTCTGGCAATGTGGAATATGACTCCTGGGAGGAATGTAGACCTGGCATCGTGGGATGGAGAACATCTTCTTGACCAAAAGGGAGATGTGAAAGGAAATGAAATAAGCTTGAGTGGCAGAGAGATTCCAAAAGGAGCCAAGAGGTCACTCTGGTGGGCACTCTTACGCACAATTTAGACAACCCTTTTTAGGTTCTAAAGAATTGGGGTAGCTGGTGGTGGATACCTGAAACTATCAAACTACCAACCCAGAACCCATGAATCTCGAAGACAATTGTATAAAAATGTAGCTTATGAGGGGTGACAATGGGATTGGGAAAGCCATAAGGACCACACTCCACTTTGTCTAGTTTATGGATGGATGAGTAGAAAAATAGGGGAAGGAAACAAACAAACAAACAGACAAAGGTACCCAGTGTTCTTTTTTACTTCAATTGCTCTTTTTCACTTTAATTATTATTCTTATTATTTTTGTGTGTGTGCTAATGAAGGTGTCAGGGATTGATTTAGGTGATGAATGTACAACTATGTAATGGTACTGTGAACAATCGAATGTACGATTTGTTTTGCATGACTGCGTGGTATGTGAATATATCTCAATAAAATGAAGATAAAAAAATAAAAATAATAAAAAAAAAAATAAAAGCCCCCAAAAATAGAAATAATAAAAAACGAGTTAGTGGGGAGGTGTGGCAAGTATGCAACAGGGCCTATAAATAAGACCTGGGTTTATAGCTGTCAGATACAAGGGGCTGATTAGGGCTGATTATCTGTGGTCCTGCAAGGAACAAGGTCTGATCTGAATCTATTTACTAAAGAGCAAAGTGTGATGCTATGGAGCTGAGGAGGAAGAGAAATCTTTCTGTGATGCCAGCAAGATATAATTAAAAAGCGGAAATTATACTTTTCAGGCTTTGGAGACACTAGTCATGTAGTGTTCCACAGGTAATGCACAGACTAGATGACTTGAAGAATTCCATGAATTATCTTGGAAAAGGAAAAGAGGAATCTCCGGAGTTGTGGACATGGCGGTTTGGGAGGGAGGGAAAGAAAGGAGGAGAGAGATGTAGTTCATTGGCCACATGGGGGGAGGTCTTGAGTGGATTCACAGCCTGGTCGTCCATGGCTAGGATATGTTTTGGGCTCACGCAGTGTTAGAAATTTTCCTGATCGGTTTTCACAAGAATATAAGCTTTAGGAGGGCAGAGATTTTGGTTTGTTTTGTTCATTGCTGCATCCTCAGTACCTGGCTGGTGTGCAATAATTTCGTTGTGCTTGTTAAATGAATGAACAGCTGAAAATTAGGGAATCTGACTTCCACATCTGGCCAAGAAGGAGCAACTAGGACCAGGTTTATCCCTGGCCCAAAGCGGCTAAAAAAACTGCACAAAATACGTGAAACAATGATTTTCAAGACACTGGACATCAGGCAGCAAAGGATATTGATCCTTGAGAGATGGGAAACAAGTATACTCTATGATTGTCCCAGCTTATTCTCTGGAGAGTGTGCAGGCCGTGGTGTTGGGAAGGGGGAACCCAGATGGAGCTGGCAGACTGAAGGGAGAAGATGGAGCCAGGAGCCCAGGGAGGCCAAGGCAACGAGGTCACAGGGCAGATTACTGGAGAAGAAGAGCTGCACAAAGAAAGAGAGCTCCAGAAATCTGCACAGGCCCCCCCTCCAGTCGTCAGCTGAGTGCTGATCAGTACAAACGTGAGGAAACCACTTGAAACGAGGGTCAGAGTCACCTAAAAGGAGCAGAGGGAACAATCCATGGAGCTCAGACAGGATTGGGATTAGTTCATTTTCCTACCCACCAAAGTGGAAAACCTTATAATTCATGGGGCATTGGTAGAGTACTCAGAAGGGTTTTATCCCTTGGTAGTGGGAAGAAAATTAGCCCTAGACTAAACATTGCTCTGCTCCTGCCTAATAAAGTTTAATAGCAAGATCTGAAAGGATTCAACTGTTTCTAAGTAACTTAATTGTATCCCAGCACAAAACTCAAAATTATGTATAGCAATACTGAAATATCCAGAACCCAACAAGGTAAAATTCACAGTCCATCTAACAGATCCAATCAGGGGACAGAAACCTCATAGTAATTTGAACAAGGAATATTTAATATAAAGAGTGATCAACTGCAGCAGGGGATTAACTGTAAATGGGTAAAGAGAATGCTAAAGAAGATGCCAGGGCTGAGGCAAAGTACCCAAGGCTGGAATTCAGACCTCACTGGAGAAGGTGTGGTTATAGCTTATTAGTGAAATTCATCAGGTTGTCCCAGGCCTCCTCGTCCACAGTTGCTGGGCAAGTAGGAAACCTCCCTTTGGAGTGCGGATGGGTGGAGGCTGGTGGACAGAGAATCTTGGTTGGGATTGGCAAGCAAGAAACCCCCCACTGGGGTACAAATGGGTGAAGCTGGAAGGTCAACTGCTGTGGTGACTGCAAGAGTCACCAAGAATCCACCCACGAGGGAGCTGCTAAAACTCATTGTGAAGCTGCCAGTGGGGATGCTGCTAAAATTTGACGGGGGTGAGCATCATGGGATGTCTTTGCATGCTTCTCTGGCAGCCATGCAGTAAGAGTGAAAAGCCAACAGAAGAACCTGGGGATCAGGAAGAGAATCCCTTTTTGCCTCCAGTGACCCTCCAATGTGTTCTACTGATCAAGCTTAACATCACGCCAAATGCAAAGGAGAAACACTTACAGGATCCTGCTCCGTGATCACTGAGCAGGCCATGGAGGGTGGATTTGGAGCTGAGAGGAAATAAATTGTAACTGATTCTGTCAAAGTGTGACATCCAATGAAAAATTATCAGGTATGCAAAGAAGAAATGAAAAAAAAGCCATAATGAGAAGCAAAAAATCAATCAATAGAAAGAGACCTAGACACAGATGATAGATTAGTAAACAAGGACATTCAAACCATTTTCTAACAACTATTATAGTCATAATATTCAAAAAGGTAGAGGAAAGATTGAGCTGATTAAGTAGAGACAAGGAAAATATGAAAAAAAGATACAAACTGAACTTCTATAGATGGAAAAGACAATGTCCTGAGGGAAAAAAAGAAAATACACTGGATGGGATTAACACCAGATGTGATGCTGCAGAAGAGAAGCTGAGTGAACTTGAAGACATAGCATTAGATTCTATCCAAAATGAAACACCGAGAGAAAAAAGAATGGAAAAAAAAAAAAAGGAACAGAGCATCATCTCCATGATGCTTCCCTATTTTTCTGGTTCAGGGATCTGCAAACTTTTTCTTAAAGAGACAGACAGTAAATATTTCAAGCCTGTGGGTCATATGGTCTCTGTTGCAACTGCTCAGCTGTGCTCTGAAGCAGCCATAGGCAATACGTAAGCGAGTGGGCATGTCTGTGTTCAATGAAACCTTATTTACAAAATCAGGCAGCCAGCCTATGGGCTGTATACAGTTTGCCAACTTCTGCCCTGGAGTCTCCACTGAGTGTCCTGAGTGCTCACCAGCACCCCCAACACCCAGAGAGACAGCCTGAGCCTGTTAGAGGAGAGCCCACCGGGTTTCATCCCTTTCTCCCTCTCTTTCTCTTCCCATCTAAATATCTCTCCTCCCAGATCTCATTCCCTGGAACTTTCAAGGAGAGCTAGCAGATCAATGAGTTCATTGTGGGAGGCTGAAAAATGCCCTTCTCCACCTGCCCCTCAAGGTCTCTATGTCCTAATCCCCAGAACCAGTCAATTTAATCTTATATGGAAAAAGGGTCTTTGCAGATGAGATTAAATTAAGGATATTGCGATGGGGGAGATTATCCTGGACTATCTAGATGGGTCCTAAATGCAATCACATGCATCCTTGTAAGAGGGAGGCAGAGGGAGATTTAATACACACACAGAGGAGAAGGTGATGTGAAGACAGAGCGGAGAGAGGTGAAGATACTGGCCGTGAATGTTCATGGCCAGTAGCTGCCAGGCGCAGGAGGAGACACGGAGCGGATTCTCCCCCAGAGCCACCGGAGGGCGTGTGACCCAGCTGACACCTCGATTTCAGCCCAGCAACACTGATTTCAAACTCCTAGCCTCCAGAAGTTGTAAGAAAATAAGTGTGCATTGCTTTAAGTCATGCAGTTTGTGGTAATTTGTTACAACAGCCCTAGGAAACGAATATAGCCACCTAGTAATTTTCTACAATAGTTATCTGTGATTATTAATAAAATCTAATGGGCTAATGACCTCTGCCCATTGTGGCTAATAGGCTTAGAGCTAGGGTTGAAGGAGGCTTTCTGGAACCTCCACCTTAAACTGGAGCAGACTGCCTGGGAGTAGGAAGGCAACCCAGCTGGAGGAAGTGGATGGAGCACTGACTTGGGAGTCAGGAGATCTGGGTTCGAGTCTTGCTTGGCCCTTCACTTACTGAGTGATCCCAGGCAAGTCTTAGCCTTTGGTTTCCTCACCTGTAAAACTCGCAGCTGGGGTACAGGAGGAAGTTTCAATCCTGCTTCAAGTGCCATTAAACTTAAAGGAAATGCCGATGTGAACATCTGGCACAAACATGCTATAACGCTGGGACTGGGGAACTTTGTAGTAGCTCTCAGTTTCTACCACTGGCAGCCACGCTGCTCTGAGTTTTAGAAATATCAATAACGATACAGCAACAGCTAACCTTTATTGTGTGCCTACTATGTGCCCGGCTCTGTGCTAAGCATTTTACTTCTATCCTTCTCCAGACACAGTGTGGAACTAGGATAGCGGAGTATAGGCTATGGAACCAGAAAGGGCTGGAACCTCAGATCTGCTACAATTGGCTGTGTGACCTCAGGCAAGTTAGTTAACCTCTCTGAGCATCATTAGCCACACCCACAGATTGGTGCTACATTTACCCACCTTCCTTGGATGTTGTGAACATCAGATATACCTTAAGCAAAATGCCTGGTATGGTCCTTTTATTACCATTTTTTGTTCTTTGTAATGAGTGGAGGACTCACTGCTAACACAGTTCTAAGTGGGATGTGCTGATATCTCTTGGTTGGAAAATATGTAAATGCCACCAGCATCCATTCAAACGACAACACTTTCACTCCCATCCCCAAACCACAGCTGTGGAAATACAGAATATTTCTTTTGTGACAGCACCTAGACACACACACATACATAATAATTTGGGGGCGAGAGCCAAGCAATCAATTTTCCCACCTAAAATTTACTCTTCTTTCTTTTGTTACTATGGGCTGGGGAAAAGACAAAATAAAAATGCCCTGAGTCTGACAAAGAAAAACAACATGAAAGACTATTTGAAACTGGAAGTAATAATTGTGTTTACAATCCTAAAAAAAATAAATAAATAAAGTAAGGAACAGTTTTTAGAGCCAGTCTTAAGTCAGCCAGGAAGGATCTGAGTTGGAAAGAGGAGGGCAGGGCACAAATTGACAGTTCATTGATTTGCTCCCTAAAATGCTGCTGTGCCTGGATTTTCTATCCTGGTTGAAGGTGCCACCATCCCCCAGACCCACTGGCCCTAGACTCACAAGTACACTCAATATTCCCTTCCCCACCCCAGGGCAGCCTCCCCTTCCCCTGGGCAGCTTGCACAGGATGCTCCTTAGTGAACTTGGCTGAGCACCCTCTACACTAGCTGCCAAGAGATCTTTTCAAAGTACAGGTGAAAAGATCACAATGGCGATTGCCCATTACTCAGAACCTATCAGGCATCCACCACGTTTATATTCTTTCATTTAACACCCAAAAGCCAACAAGGTAGCTTTTATCAGTCCCATTTTACTGCTGAGGCAACATGCTTAAGTAACTTGGTCAAGGTCACTGAGCTGCTAAACAGTGGAACTGGATTTTGAACCCGGGGGTGTGGGACTCCTCGGTTTGTTCTTATTTCACTGGTTTCCCTCGTAGGCTCCCCACTGCCCACAGCTGAAGTTTCCCACACTATGCCCTGGGGACACCACTCTTATAAGATTTTTTTTTAAGTTGAGGTGAAAATCGCACAACATAAAATTAACCATTTTAAAGTCATTTTAAAGTGAACAATTCAGTGGCATTTAGTACATTCACAGTTATGTGCAACCACCACTTCTATCTAGTTCCAAAAACATTTATCATCCCAAAATAAAACCTCATACTCATTAAACAGTCATTCCCCCAGGCCCTGGAAACCACCAATCTGTTTTCTGTCTATATGGATTTACCTATTCTGGATATTTTGTATAAAGGAATCATACAATATGAGTCTGGCTTCTTTAACTTAGGATAATTTTTTCACGGCTCATCCATGTTGTAGCATGTATCAGAACTTCATTCCTTTTTATGGCTGAATTACAACGCATTGTATGGATATATCAAATTTTTTTATCCATTTATCTGTTGTCTGACAATTGGGTTGTTTCCACCTTTTGGATATTGTGAACAATGCTGCTGTGAACATTTCATGTACAAGTTTGTGTTTGAATACCTGTTTACATTTCTCTTCACTATATACCTAGGAGTGGAATTGCTGGGTCATATGGTAATTCTATGTGTAATTTTCAGGAACCACCAAATTATTTTCCAGTGGCAGCACCATTTTACATTCCCACCAGCAACATATATTTTCCTATAAGATGTTAATAATAAGTTTACTTTACTAAAAGAAGTATGTATGTAGTGGGGAGCAGTCTGGTTAAATTAAGTTTGAGATGTTTTCCCTACACTGCCCCTTCTTGGAGAATCCCTGGCATATTAGCGTATAAAAAGTTTTGATGAGTCCTGCAATTACAAAAAAAAAAAGAAAACTGAACTCTTGAACCCAGAGTTGTCCACAGGCATTTTGCCATAGAACCCTTTTGCACTGAGCATCCATCAGCCTGAAGGAGGACTGGGGTTCCTCGGCACCCAGTCTGGGAACCACTGGCCTCCTGGCCCAAGTTCTGGGTCCTTAGCCTGGTGTACCGGCCACTGGCCAGGCCCTGTCTGCCCCTCCATTTCATGCTCTCTTGTGCCCTTATATCAACTTTCTGCTCCAGCCACACCTCCCTGCTCACATCTCCTCAAACATGCGAGGATTTCCAAGCCTCTGTGCCTTTGTCTGAGCTGCTCCCTGTGCCTGGAATTCCATTTTCCTCTTTCCCTCCTGCACATGCCTCCAGAACTAACTGAAATGTCTCCTGTTGCACCATCCCTGTGCTTAGCACTTACCTTTAGTATAAAATGTCCCTCTCTATATTGAAAAATGTTTGTTTTAACATGGCTGTCCCCTGTTGTAGATTGTGAACTTGTTGAAGGCAAAGACAGCTTTCTTCATTTCCGAGTCCTTAATGCCAAGCGTGGGGCCTGGTACATAACAGCCTGATGTGCTTGTCTTTGTCTTCTAGTTTATTTTCTATTCTTAATATTAGATATTTTTTCTGACTATAAAAAGTAATCCATGCCCATTGTGGGATATTAAAACAAACACACACACACACACACACACACACACACATTTAAAGAAGAAATATTTACCTGTAATTCTCTACCTGGGTTTGCATCAGAATTACCCGGTGAGCCCGTTAAAAACTGAGACATTCAAGTCCCATCCGGCCACTCTGCTTCCAGAGGCCAGTGTGTGCATGTGTGTGCATATGTGTGCATATGTGTGTGCATGTGTGTGCATATGTGTGAACACTCATGGTGAATTAATTTCCAGGTGATTCTAAAACTTATCCCTGATTCAGGGCCACTGCTTAGGTGATCACCAATATTTGTGTACCATAAACAAGACTGTGATGAGGATCTTTGCACATAAGTCTTTGTCTCTGGGTCTATTTATTGCCTTAGGATAGATTCTTAGAAATGCAATTACTGAACCAAAGGGCGGGAAGGTTTTTTCAGCCTCTTGGAACATTGTCAGTTACTCCCCCAGCAAGATGGTGCCAACTCCCTCTTCCACCAGTGCCTTCTAAGGATGCTTGTCTCATCACGCTCCCTAAATTATGGCCACTTTGGACAATAAAGAATACAAGAATAATTGCTATTAAATGTGAAAGAAAAATTGCCTGGCTGGGTGGTTTTGTAAGAGGAGCATTTAGCAAGCTTTTGAAGCATAATTACTGTTTAATCAAGCTGAGGAATGCACGGCTCATTATTTTCTTTTTACAGAGACTGAGAATCACCAACTCGTGGTTGGTAATTTTACGAACGCTGTGGGCATCCCTCACTTCATCTGTTTTCCAGCTTAGGCTGCTTGTGTGTTTTCCTAGAAGAATTTTGCTCTCTCTCTCCATGAGGGACACAGCCTTTGAGTTTCCTCCAACCCAGGGGCTCACCTAACGACAGGCCCCTTAGCCAACAGTCCCACCTGAGATGCCCATGCCCACGGTGCGGGCAGGGGGCTGGCTGCCCACCACCCAGGATGTTGCTCAAAGCTCAGACATTCTTCGCTATCATGGTTCATGTCTCTTTTAAAACTGTTTTCTTCCTTTCCTCCTCCATCCAACTCCAGCAAGCAAGAGCGCCCATAGCAAGAGGATCTCAAAGTTTGGACTCACCTGCACCAGAGGACGGAGCTCCAGCTGGGGCAGCTGACGTCAGCCTTTGAATGGGAAGAACCACAGCTCCTTCTCCCGTGCTCAAGAACCGGAGGGTCTCCACAAGCTACAGTGGAGTAGGGAAAGAGAGAAGTTTCTGGGAGGAGGGAACACACCTTGACCAAGTCCGGAAGAGGTGGTTTCCGTTCAAATGTTAAATGTACTCATCCACCGACCTGCAGCTCCCAGTCCAGGAGTCTATCCCAGGGAATACGCATGTGCATAATGCTGTTTGCAAGGACTTTCCTTGCTGTTTGCAATTGGGAGGTGGGGTGGGGGTGGTCCATTAATGGGCAACTGGTTAAAGAAATGAGGGTCTTTCCATATTATGAGAACCAGGCAGTTAGAAATAATGAGGCAGACCCATATAGATGACAAGAAAAGATATGCTGTTAAGCAAAAATAGCAGGCAGAAGAAAAATATGTTCAAAATGATCCCATGTATGTAAAAGAAAATATTTAATTTACACAACCAATGTAATGAGGCCCTACTATGGGCCGAGCACGGTGGATACAAAGAAACCACACAAAGCCCCTGCCCTCATGGATCGTACATAGCCAGACACTATGAATACATGGAAAAAAAAGACTAGAAGGAACTGTTAACACTGATTATCCCTAGGCGGGGCGGGGCAGGGAAATGGTTATACAAGAGGGTCTTGTTTTACTTTCTATCCTTCTATATTGTGTGCTTTTTTTTTTTAACAATAAACATGCATGATGTTTGTTATTCAAAATAATAATACAAAATGAGAAAATTAAATAGGTGTGGAATGCAGAAATGGAGGCCACAAAACCGGCTTAAGAGACGCAGGCCTGAGCTCGAGGAAGTGTAGGCACCACTGGGATTTTATGATGTTCCACAAGGACAAGGACTGTGTCTTCTTTGAATTATCAACCCACCCACACACCTACCCTCCTCTGAGGCACCCACACAGCCCGGGTTTTCCAGGCATGGCCCCGTTTGAAATACGGCAGCTCATGGTATGACTGATCAATATGAGATGCAACCAAGTTCTTACGTCCATCCGGGTTCCCTTTGGAGCAGACAGACCTGGTTCCTGCTTTCAGGGTGGAGCCTGAAGGTGACGCAGCCAGGTGTCTGTGGGCTGAGGTCCAGGGCAGGCGTGGTTGGGCCACTCTGTCACTCTGTAAGTACCTGGCAAACCTGAGTCCTGGGCAGACCCGGCCACAGCACCCCAAGTCGGGGTGTTCTGATGCTGCAGTAATGGGGCCCAAGTGACCAAAGAAGATATTTTCAGATTCTAGTGGGATTACCAGAATCTTCTCAGAACAGAAGCAGGAGGCCAACAGCCTTGTCCTCAGCCCTCGATGCATAATAGAAACATCTGGGGAGATTTTCAAATGTACCAATGCCCATTTTCAGTCGTAAAAAGAAATGAAGTTCTGGTACATTCTGCAACATGGATGGATGAACTTTGAAGACATTGTGTTGAGAGGAGTAAGCCAGACTCAAAAACACAGTGTATGATCCCACCTATATGAAATATCTAGGATAAGCAAATTCACAGACAGAAACTAGATTAGAGGTTACCCGGGGCTGGGAGGGAGGTGGAAGGGGGAGTTTGTCTAATGGGCACAGAGTTTCCGTTTTAGGGAATGAAAAAGTTTTGTTAATGGATGGTGATGACGGTAGCAAGCATTGTGAACGTAATTAATGCCACTGAATTGTATCCTTAAAAGGAGTTTAATGGCAAATTTTCTGTTATATGCATCGGTCAGGAAACACTGATTTGAGGTCCCTTGGGGAGCTTTATGGGTGGCTTTGAGAAGTCTTAAAACAGAAAACTCACTATCCAAAATTCCTTTTATTTCTGAAGGGCTTTGGTCTTGAAGAGTTTCCCATGAAAGTCTGAATAGCTTTGGAAGTGACATGCTTGGTCAGTAGTTCTTGACCCTGGCTGCACATTAGAATCACCTGGGCGGCTTTTAAAACTCCCTATGTCCAGGCTGCACCCCAGACCAGTTAAAATGAGAATCTCTGGGTGTGGAACCCAGGAGCACAGGATTTTAAAGCTCCCCAAGTGATTCCAATATAGTTAAGCTTGTGCGTGGCCTCCCGACCTGCTGTGTGACCATGGGCAAGTTGCTTGACCTCTCTGAACTTTACTTTCCTCATTTGCAAAATGAGATAATACCTTCTTCAAATGATAGAGTGAGGCTTAACTGAGATCATTATTTGAAAGCACTCAGTAAACGGTAAAGCGTGATATAAATGTGAGTTATTTTATTTTCTGTTTTGGTTATCTGCTCAGCAGAAATAGGAAGAGATGGAGGGTCAGTCAGGGCAGTGCTGGGTTAGCAGAGAGAAAGGAAAGAGGGCTGATAGATTGGGATAGGAAAGGCAGATAGAGGGTCAAAGGCGTCCTACTCCATTTGGACGAGGGTGGATTCCCGCCCTAGGGGAGTTCAGGGTAGTTTTCATCTTATTCCCACGTTCTGTCATCTTCTCATTCTGGGCACTGACTGAAGAGGAGCTGGAGATGGCAACACTCAGATTAGAGATATGACAATATGGGATGGTGCTCTTAAACCTCTGCTGGGAAGCTTGCAGCCAGAGAAGTCTCTTCCTCGGGGTCTCCCCTTCACCAGCTCCACCCTGGGGGGCCCCTTCCCACAGGCAGCTGGCCCCAGATGCATTGTGAGGGTCTCAGTGAGAGGCAGCCAAGCCTCCCTGTCCTGGGGGGGAGGCTTTCCCAGCCCTGCCTTGACAAAGACCCCCTTACCCCCACCCAGAATAATGCATGAGCTCACAGTTGCAGAGAAGCAGTGTGGCCGCACTTCTGTCTGACTCAACCCACCTTCCCCTGGGGGCCCCGGGCTCTTCCACTCAAACTCCCTCCTTTCCACGGTGTGACTCAGTGAATGCTGAGTGACTGAGAAAGTCCTAACTTGCAACGTGCTCCATTTGCTTTCAGATATTGACTGTATGATAAATTACAGTTATTCCTTTTGGATTTTGCAACATTTCAAGCCTTCAGAAGTTACAAGAAATAGTACAACAAACACATGTATACCTTTCACCCACATTCACTCATTGTTAACATTTTATGCATTTGCTTAAATAATATATTATCCGTTTGTTTGCTTAAATTTTTGCTGAAACCTTTGATATTTAGGTGCAGGCATCATGAGGCTTTGCTTCTAATACTTCAGCCTGCAACCCCTAAGAATAAAGGCGTTCTACAGAACCACAATACATTCTACACTTTGGAAATCTAACGTTAATATTATACCATCATCTAATATACATTCCATGTTCAAGATTTCCCCACTGGCCCAGGAATGTCCTTTAACCGCCAGGGTTTTTTGTTTTTTGTTTTGTTTTGTTTTTGTTTGGTCTGGGATTCAATTTAATATCACATATTACATTTAATTGTTAGACCTCTTTCATCTTCTAGAGCAGTTCCTCAACCTTTTAAGTTTTTTTTTGGCATGGACATTTTTTAAAAGCCCAAGTCAATTACTTTAACATGATATCCAAATTCCACACGTGATCATTAATTATTCTAGAAATGTAAAATTTACTCCTGCTGCCCCTAGGTGGTGCTCTCAGTAGCCCAAAAGCCCAGCGAAAGGGCAACCTAAGGCAAGCCAGCCTGCTTTGTCTTCTAGGGTAGAGCATGCGATGGTAGAAATGCCCCAATAGTTATGAAAGCACTTGCTGCCCCTTTTTTTTTTCCCAAAGAGAGAAAGAGTTTATTGCTAAGCACGAAGCAAGAGATCATCTGGCCTCTGGGAATAAAAATCGGTCTCTTGTTGCCCATTTTGTTGTTGCTGCCCTTTTGAGCAAGGTTTCTCATGTGAATCGCCTGGGGATCTTGTTAATCTGAATTCTGACTCAGGTCTGAAGTGGGTCTTAAGATTCTGCATTTCTGACAAGCCCTGGGATGCAGCTGCTGGTCTTTGGACCACACTTGGAGTAGCGAGGGTTTAGATCAAGCGTATGGAGAAGCAAATTTATTTACAGTTAGGCAACCTGTATTTTTATATCATAATCAGCAACAAAGCTGACCTCATCTCCTGCTGTTCTCTCCTCCCTGCCTGCGCTCCAGCCCCTCGCCCCTGCTCTGTAAGGTCTTCGTTCTAGCTGTTCCTCTGCCTAGAGTGCTCTCCCCCCAGGTGCGTATCCTTCTGCTTGGCTCGCTCCTTTGACTCCTAGAGTCTTTGCTCAAATCTCACTTTCCTAATGGGGCTTGGTCAGACCCCCTCCCGAGCATGGCCACCTGCCCACCCCACCTTCCTGTCCCCCTTAACACTCTCAATTCTTCTTCTCCCCATCGTCCTCACCGCCTTCTCACATGCCACATAATCCACTAATGTGTTACATCATTTAATTCTGTCTCCCCATGCCAGAATCTGAGTTCCACGAGGCCAGGGATCTCTGCCTATTTTTGTCACTGAAGTATCCCAAGCACCTGGAACGGTGTCTGGCGCCTAGTAGCTGCCCAAGACATATTTGCTGAATGAATGAAGCTTAATGGAACCTTCAAAATAATGGAGCTCAAAGCCCTCATTTGGTTAACGAAGAAGGAGGCAGACAACACCCAACGTCACGCAGACTGGAGGATATGGTCCCTGATTTAAAGCACAACTGATTTCTGTTAGTTAATTTTTAAGCTACAATTTTAATTTTTATTATTTATGTTGAGCCTTCTCCCAAAAGGAGCTGAGGCAGCCAACAAGATTAAGGGTAATATAAAATGCAACAGTCAGGAATCAAACTTGGAGAGATATTATCTAAAGGAAGAGGGAACCAACATAACAGGCACTTGACAGTCCTTAATTACTCTAATTGGATGCAGAAGTTGGCTCTAAATCTTTGGCAGCTGAGGTTAAACAGGAAGCACGTGCAACTCTGTAGTGTTCATTGTCTGATCTAAGAAAGCACAAATATCAGCAGGAACTCACGTTGGAGGGTTATTTGGTAAAGGAAAACCTTGTGTAGCAGCCATTGGGCCCCAAATTGGGAAATGTTTATTAAAAAGCCCAAAGTCATGGTTGAAGAATATGATTCTTTTATCTGCAAAGCCTAAGAATACCATTTGTTAAATCGCATTATAGCTACTATAGTTGAGGTGAATTATATTCTGATGATCCAACTGAAAATAAAGATGAAATGTAGAAAGTCTAGAAGAATGAACAAAGACATCTAGGAATATCTTTTGTAAATATCTGATGTCTCAAATATTTCATAAACATTGAACTACAGACAATTCATGGATTTTCATATGCTGAAGAGATATTTACTGAATTTCTACTATAAACGTTCTCATCTTCCTTTTCCCAGTTCTCTGCACAGAGGACAGGAGGGGGCGTCAGTTCTGTTTATACAAGTTGCATAGAGCGTTTTCCAGGCTGTGTCACGCGTCTAAAAGAGACAGAGTGCTCATCCAGCAAATTCACCTTTTCTGGCCACCAGTAAGTTGTCCTCCACCATACAGCAGGCACAACCACTCTGTTTTCCGCCAATGCTTTTTCAAAACCTGTGAACAGGCTGTGAATACTAACCAATATATTTTTAGAAATGTCAATATATTTGTTCTTGTAGTCCTCTTGTCTTTGTGGATTGGGTATTTTGTTTTGTTTTTTTAATTTAAAGTTTCCCAAGGCATTTCTGCTGTCTGGTGCACTTTTTTTTCCAACATAAAATGATTATATTTGAATACATAACTTCTGTACAACCAAAAATAAAACAGCAGAATGAATTAAATGGGAAGACAACATAGTATTTCATGTGCAATGCATAAAAATCAGAAGACTGACATCGTTCATCATAAATGGGCCCTTACAAATCAGTACAAAGTAACTATTATTTCAAGAGAAATGAAAACATTCCAGGTCTGGTGCACTTTTAAGAAACAGAAGTCACCGTGGCCATGTCTTCAACTGAGCCCCCGCCGCACTAAGCCTCTGCCTGTCATGGACATGGCACAGACACAGGATGTTCTTTCTCCACTTGGCATCAATTCTGCCACATTGACAATAGTTGGCTCTGAGAGAGCCCAGGGCTTGAACCTGCAAGGTGTCAGGTGTCCTCGGTCACCTCCTGGCTCTGCTTCTGAAGGAAAAACATCCAATCAGACCCCAGGCTTTTGCCTGAAGGGCCTGGATCCCTCTGCTTCAACCACGTGGATCAGTTGTTTCCATCTTGAAGGAAGAGACCGATTGGGTTTACCACCCACCTGGTGTGTGCAAAGCAGTGTGGGAAAGCTGCCATCTCTGAGGCCTGTGACAGGCTTTTAATCTGGTGCTAGTTATCTATGGGCTTCTGATTTTTGGGGGCATCTGCTTACCTTGGTGTCTTCAACACAGTCATGGGATATACATAGCCAGATGCTTGCTGTTTGTTAAATAAACTCTGATAGCAAAGGTGATGCCTTGTTGGAGTGTTTGGAGTAAGGCTGACTTGATTTTCACTTTTTGATTCCAAGATCACATCCTCATATGCCAACACCTCCCATAAAATAGAGAGAAGCACCTGTGTTGGTCTTGGCACAGGATCTGCTGCAAGGGCAGGGTAGGGAGAAGACATCATGGGACCGGAAATAACTGGGGCATCCTTGATTTCTAGCATGCTGTGCACATGTGTGTGCATGTATGTGCACATGGCTGCTTATGTCCACTTGTGGACAAAGGGCTGGACAGTCAGCTCACCTCAAATGGTGATTCAAACTCTGTCAAACTCAGAGATGAACACAGTAGACCAATGAGTTCCAACCTGCACAAGAGTAAGGAACCTTCTTTAACACACAAAAGCATTCACCCCCACATGGACTTATTTATCCTTTCAGCATTTATAGGTTGATAAAAATACATTCCCATGCATTTGAGGATCTTTTGCAATGACTCCAAAGACCCCCACATCTGGGATCTACTTCCCAAGTAGACTGGAAAGGAATAAGTCCCATGAATATCTGACATTCTAGCAACTCTCCCCCTACACAAGCATGACTTCTCTGAGCAAAGTGTCATAAGCTGATTCTCTGGTGCATTCCCTGCTTCTAGTATAGGAGCTGGACCTTAATAGGCAGAAGGAGTGTGTGGTGGATTGGAACTGAAAATACCCCAGAAAAACATGTTCTTAAATCTAAGCGATTCTTGTGGGTATAAACCCACTGTAAATAGGAACTTTTGATGAGGTTAACTCAGTTAAGGTGTGACCCACCTCATTCAGGATGCATCTTAATCCTCTTACTAGAGTCCTTTATAAACGGAATGAACACAAAGCGAGAAAGCCATGGAAGCATGAAGCTGAAAGCAATGAAACCCGGAAGAGAAGGGAGAGACCAGCAGACGCCACCATGTGCCTTGCCATGTGGCAGAGGAGCCAAGGATCGCCAGCAGCCACTGTTCAGGAAGAAAGCATTGTCTTGATGATGCCTTGATTTGGACATTTTCCCAGACTCTAACTGAAAGTGAATAAATTCCCATTGTTTACGCTGAACCATTTCATGATAATTGTTTGGAGCAGTTAGGAAACTAAAAGAGAGTATTTGCTGCAAGAATATCCAATAAGCTGAAGCCACTGAGTGGCTGGCTAGGCTCACTCACCAGCTCAAAGAGCATGATTTGAAGTTTTAAGTAGAGGCCATGACTTTTCAATCACAAATTTTGTTGTGCAACATATATCATATTAATTCATTATCATTAAATCGAATATGATCTGTCCCTGAGACCCTATTCAGCTAGGCTGTTGGGACATTTAATGTTGGCCTCAACTGACAAGCCCTTCCTCTCCTCAGGGTTGCTCAAGAATCTGGGAGGCTCAGGTGGTTCCTGCAAAACAGGGGAAGGGGAAGAGATTTGGTTGTGGCCATAGCTTGAGCTCCTGGTAGTCCAGGCTCCGAAGGTTCCTGGAAGGCAGGTGGGCTCCATGTGGATCTCTGTCAAGGCCAGCAGTCCCAGGCCTAGGGCCCAGCCTCCCTAGGTGCCTCTTGCAGTCAGCCATTTCCCAGAGGGGCCAGGGAGTATGTCCTTTTATCTCACTCGTCCTAGTTTAGGAGACTCTCCTTTTTCTGCTGCTCCATCTTTGCGCCTTCCAATCTCCCCTCTTCTCCCTCCAACCTGCCTTGGGGTAACAGGTACAGAGGGCTGCAGGCTGGGCCTCCCAGAGTTGTGCAGGGCAGCAGGGGTAGGAAGGAGCCCAGGGAGAACTAATACCAAATTCGGTCTCAGTGAATGCCCCTGCCATGGGAGCCCAGTGAAACAACAACCTGCCTCAAGTGTAACTCTTTGGGGTCATTCCTAAACAATCAAAACCTCAGATGTTGCATCCGAAAATGCCAAGGATCCACTGAAATGATCACAGGTCAAAAGCTCCATGATAAAGAGAACTCCTCCTTTTGTCATCTTGTTCCTCCTAAGCCAACCTTCCCAGAGAAAATTCCTAGAAACCAAACTCACAGCAGCTCAGGGACACATATTTTGATTAATGGCTGGGGGTGGGGTGAACTTCCATGGACTGTGTTAAGTTCTGCCTCAGGGTCTGTCTTTTACCCAGGACCCAGCTCCGGGCTACTCAGAAGTCCTGACAGTGGTAGGTTTTCTCCTGCTGCAAATTCTGCCCCAATGGACCCAAGCACTGAGGAAGGGAGTGTTGGCACAAACCAGACCCTCCTGTGCCAAGAGCTTCCAGGAAAACTGACACATCTCAGGATCGAGAGGAAATAGGCAGCAACTCGGGACTTTTTCCTAATGAATCCAATAACCCTTGGAAAAACAATCCACTGCAGTCAGATATAGGTAAAAGGCAACTTAGCAGGCTTTTGGAGGCTATTTTTTTTTTTTTTTTTTTTTTTAAGGGAGAGAAAAAGCTTTGGCTTTCAAAATAAATAACTGGGAACATAAAGCTCATTGATTAATACAGTTCTGTATTATGGCCAATTTAATGAGAGGAGGAAAAAGGGTGAGGGAAAAGATGAACTGGAGGAGAAAAGCAAGGGAAAGAAGGAAGCAGAAAAGAATGAGAGATGAGAGGGAGGGAGACTTTGAAAGTCAGAGAAAGAAACACAAAAACAATTCAGAAGTGCAGAGACACAAAGCACAAGAGAGCAAAGCACAGTGAGCAAATATCAGATTGAGAAGGCTTAAAATAGGATGCCAAGAAGATTATGTTATTTGCAGGTGAAGCACTATTGTCACACCTTTCTGTTTACATGAGCATATTAAAAACATCGAAGGTCAGAGCTGCAAAGATATAAACTCATCTTGTCCAATCCTGTGTTTTGCAGGAGAGGAACCCTAGGAAATGTGATACTCCACGGTCACATAGTCAACTACTAGTCAAATTCCTATTCCAACGTGTCTTAGTTTTTCTACCAAAATTTAATTTGCTTTCTAGCCTCTGTTCTCCTTTCTGAAATGGAAATAATTTTTTCTCTTCCATTGTCAAAGTTCATTTTGAAATAAATTTTCAATTCACATTGAGTTAAGAAAGCTGTATAAAGGGACAATTCAGGAGTTGGAAATACTTTGGACTATAAAGTTTTCAACACATTTACTGCCTGTTCCTTTGGTACTCCAAAACAGTCTGATGATATTACTTTTGAGAGATGAGGGATGCCTCTTTCTCACATTGAATTAACTGTTTATGTCTTTATTCTGAGTAATTTCTTCAAGGCAAGCCAAGTTCTGGTGAGGATAATGGACTTAAAACTTCCCCCCAAGTAGATCCTTTGCTTAGAAATGGGTTGACAACTATATTCGGGTTTTCAACTGACATCAAATCAATTAACCCTTTTTTGGATCATGCTTCCCCTTTAGACACTGATAAAAGCTCTAGACTCTCTCCCCAGAAAACTGTACACCCTCAAATTTTGGTTCCTATTCTCAGACACCCCTCCCTGCTTGAACCCCAGTTTTAGAACCTCAGCTGTGGAGGCTGTTCTGCATTAGCCTGCTGGGGAGACTTTACCTTTTCACTTGAGCCCCTTGGTGTTCTAGACAAGGGCTGAATTGGGCCCACACAGCAGAGGTTTTCTCCCCTCCATGCTAATGACAAACTAGGAGAGAATCTTACAAACAAGTGTGCTCAGAAGTTGAGTTCTTGCTGAGCAATTTCCAGGGATCTTCCCTTTAAGACTCTCAAAGACTGAGATTGAATCATAGGGCTTGAAAGGACCTGGAACTGACAAGCTGTCATCTTCCTGTTCCTTGAGGGCACTGTCCTCTCTCGTTTCACGGCCTTACTACACTCCCCCTCTTTGTCTGCCATGCTCCTCACCTCGCCCTTTCCCCTTGGTTCTTTCTACCTAGCCTCAGTCTTTTGTTAGATACGACTTCCTCTTGGATGCTTTCCCTGATCCCCCACCCCCACCCCCAGTGTTAGGAGTCCCTTCCATGTGCCCTTTGAATTCTGTGTTTTGAATTTCACCACACCAGTCATAACACTGTGTTGCAAATGGCTATTTTTCTGCTTCTCTATTGGATTGAAGGCTCCAGGAAGACAGGGGCCATGTGCTTGATATAATCATTCCAGCCCCAGCACTCAGCACAGTACCTGGCACACAGAGCATGAAGGATACAAGCTTTTTGAGTAAACAAATGAACAACTGAATGATTCAATGCAGGGTTTCTCAAACTCGGCATTATTAGCATTTTAGGCTCAGTAATTCTTTGTAGTGGGTGTTATCCTGTGCATTGTGGGATGTCCCGCAGCATCTCTGGCCTCTACCCCCTAGATGCCAGTAGCACCCTCCCCTCTAGTTGTGACAAACAAAAGTGTCTCCAGGCATTGCAAGTGTCCCTTGGGGGACAAATCACCCCAGTTGAGAACCACTGCTTTAATGAATGAGTGTTGGCCTGGGAGTCCCTTCACCCATCTCGAGTCTATGCCAGGAGGCAAGAGTTCCGTTAGTCAATTAGGCTGATGCAGCTTTTCATATATGCTCATTGGGAAAAGGATTACTGACCTCCTGTGCCTTCTCAGAAGTGGGAAAAAATTTCCACTATGTGTTTGCTAAGGAGTTTTGCGTGGTCCTTTAATGATCCATTACAACTTTAGGACACAAGAGGGCACTCTAATGAGTTACACTGCCGAGAAAACTGCCTTTTCTGGAAATGGCGGTCAGGACACTCTTGTTTTTTTTTTTTTTGAGATGAGCACATGCTTAGATATTTAGTTAGGTAGGCCAGGACAGCTGAGGATTTATAGAAAGCTCAACCATTAAATCCCTGCCATTAGATCCCTGTGTGAGAGATTTCCTCCTCAGAAAAACAAGCAGAGGGAGAAAATTAAAAATTTATCTATGCTCCATAAATAGGGGCTAAGCAGTAGGAACATGGTCTTCCCAGCTTCCACGGCAATGGCCCCTCTGAGGTGGCAGCAAGGGGCTGAGGGTTTGACGCAGGGCCTCTGGGCTTTCCCTAAATCATCCACACACCCAGTGTCTGACCTGAAGGTCCTTCAGTCATCTAACCCTTTGGGTCCAACCTGGGTCCATGGCCCTGAAAACCTGGAAATTGTATGATGTTTTGGGGATACAATTTTGTGAGCATGGGTGGGTTTCTGTGCGAGTAATTCCATAGCTTTCATCATTATTCTCAAAGGGGTCTGGAACCCCTCCAAACTTGAAGAACCATTAGTCCAATCTCCTCATTTTAGAGACGAGGAAACTGAAACACAAAGGTTAAGAGGCTCCTCAAGCTTCCGTAGCTCGGTCAGGATGTGCTCTGAGATCTCCCGCTGCCTTCAGGCCTGGTGGGGTCAGGCTCCGATGGAGACTGGGCCTGTCTGGGAGGGTGGGAAGTACAAGTGCACCATTAGTAGGGCTGACCTGTAAAATACAGGATATCCAATTAAATTTGAATTTCAGATCAACAGTGACATTTTTTTTAGTATAAGTATGTCTCAAATATTTCATGGGACATACTTATACTAAAAAAAAAAAGTATTCCTTGTTGTTCTAAAATTCAAAGCAATCCTATCTCCCAGGGACTGCCTAGGAGTCTCCAACTGGGATGTGAACACGGAAACACAAGCCACCAGATTTTAAGCCTCAGAGTATCTGAGCCTGACTTCAAGAAAGGCCAAAAGGCCCTCGTGTAAACTCAGCCTGCTGACAAGACCCAGTTAGTTCTCTCTGTGCCTTTGGAAAGCCTGAGAAGTCCTCAAGTGCTACAGAGAAGCTATTTGCATGTGGCCTCTCAGAAGACATTTCACAGATCAGTGAAGAGTAATGATCAAATTTATTTAATACAGCACCCCTGAGGGTCCCTGCAGTTGTGCCACCAAGGCAGACAGGGAAACTGTTTCCTCAGTTAGGTGGCTGCTCCCTGGTGAGATTCCAGAACAGTACAGCGGTGGCCCCTCTGCCACCAACTCCTGCTGCCACCCATGCATTAGGGAACATCTTAAATCTTCGGGACACCATTTCCTTATCAAGGAATAAATAAAAAAAAAATTAGTAAGAAAAACTCATTTCCATTTTCTATTAAAAAATAGTATTTGCTGTAGGCACCCGTCTTCCCATCTTTTGGCCTTCAGCAAGGTAGAGGGAAAGAAAGAAAAGAATATAGAAAAACAGTGTAAGAACATCTGTGCTTTGTCCAACTTGGTTTCTATTTTGTGCATTGGCCGGAATGAACCTTGTCTTCAAGTCGGCATTCCAAAGGAGTCGCTCCCAAGCAGCTTTGTTTTCCCAATTGTGGTGGGCCGAAGAGATCAGAGAGATCGTTGAGAGACCAGGATGAAGCTATCCGGTTAGAGCTGTGCATTTCCAAAGGGCAAGGACTGCCCCATGCCGTGAGTCTTTTGAAGGACCAAAGGGAAAAAGAAAAATTAGCCCCTAAGGCAAGCCATGTGCGAGAAGTGATTGGCTACTAATAAAAACAGGTTTCTGTGTATGAGGGCACTTGGAAAAGTTTTTGTTGTTGTTGTTATTGTTGTTTTTATCTCTGTATGAGACAAAATAGTCAAGTTTCAAAATATCCCAATGGCCTGTTTACCCTGAAGCTTCCTTTTGCTTTTCTTCCACTCCTGAGCTCCAGGAATCAGGCAGTGATGCTCCAACTCGGTGAGTGGCGGAAAATTCTTAACAGCCCCTCCATTTATCTTTACACCCAACACAAATGCATTAGGATTGGTCTAAGAACTGGCGAGTTGGCCTGAGGAATTGCTATGTTCAGTGGGAACAGGGCAGGTTCATAAATAAGTGCACAGAGCTCTCAGAATACAGGAATCGTCCGCTCTTCTTGAAACATGGAGGTCCTCCCAGGGATTAGCATCGGCCCTTGCCGTCCTAAGTTCCATCAGGGGAAACTTCCATTCTCTGTAATGACAAGAGACAAGACGGCATGGTCACACCTCTCACGACTGAACACTGCCCTGGTGGAAAGGGATGCAAATCCTGCAGACGGCACTTCTCAAAGGAACTCCAAGGCAGTGGGATCGCCTGCTGGTATCTCTTCTCCAGCAGGGCCAGCTCCAGCCCACACTGACCACTCCCTTCTCTCCACTCCTGCTCAACGGGGCCCACATCCTCTCCTCACAGACACGTTGCACGTCACCCTATGAGCCAAGGTTATCGAGCACCTGTGCCCCATGGGTGCCCCATGCACCCATTGAAGAAGAAGGGTGAAGTTGAAAGAGATCTGGCTTCCTGCTCCAGCTCTGCCTCTAAACTAGCATGCAGTGTGACTTCTCTGGGCCTGTTTGTAAATTTTAAATGGAGAGACTGAACTTACACGATCTCTAAGATCCTTTGGTTTTAAAATTTTTCATTTCATTAGTAATGGAAGGTAGTGGTGGTAGCACAACATTGTAAAAGTAATTAATGCCACTGAATTGTATACTTGAAAATGCTTAAAATGGCAAATTTTATTATCTGTATTTTACCATAATTAAAACGATAATAATAATAGGTAACAGAAATGATCTGACTCCATATACAAGCGTACAGTGCTCTTTAACTGCTTCATATGGTATTTGTTGTCAGCTGCCCACCCTCTCTGGGCCCCCACTCTGACCCAGGCACTGTGCTCTGTGCCGGGGATGCAAGAACCTGCCCCTGGGAATTTTCTGTTCTATCAACTGATAACCCCACTACGAAGTAGAAGGTGGAAGAGGCCCTAGTAAATGCACATGGAGCTCAGATGCAGTGAGAGGACTCTGGGCTGGGCAGCAGGGGACTCACAGAAGCTTTTTTGGGGATGTGTCCTTGGAGCTGGGCCTCCAAAGTCAGGTGGATTTGGACAGATGGATCTCACAGGGGGAGGGAAGGGAGGAGCAAGGAGGCAGAAGATTGGAGCATGCTGGGAAATACCGACAAGGCCTCTGGTGGGAGCAAAGGGAGCCCCCGAAGAGCAGGCAGCATCTAAGTCTATTCTCCGTGAGCAGAGGGCACTCTGCTGCTTGTGGAACCCAGAGGGTGGAAGTGGGAGAAGATGTGGGAATTAGTCAGGGTCTTGGGAAGCCCCCGCTGGGTGGTTTGCTTCTTGAGGATGGGCTGAGATAGTGTCTCCGTTTCGCTCTCTCCCTGCTGGGTCTGAAGAGCCTCATGGAACAGGATGCAGGGCAGGGGGCCCCCAGGTGGGAGGCCAAGGCTCTGGCTTCCCCTCTGCAAGGAGAGACCCGGAAAAGCAGGCCAAGAAAGCTCTTGGGGCCTCAGGGGGGTTGGAGGCCCGCCAGCCCTGGCAGCTACGCTTGCCCCTCCATTTCCTCCTCTCCGCCCAGAGTTGGGAGACATGCCAGGGTGTCCAGACTCTCTGCAGGCTGCAGACCGAGCTCCTTCCCAGACACCTCTGCCCTCCCTCTCTGGGGGCAGTGGGTGCTTGGGGCACGGCTGTAGGACCAGCCACACAGATGGGAAGAGCTGGGCTTCAGTCAATGGGACTTCAGGGATTTTGAAGTAAAGGTTAACACGCTCACATCTGAGGCCTGGGCTTGCTGTGGTTAAACCAAAGGTCAGCCATCGACCACCCCAGTACAGCCATGAAATTACCCTGCTTCTGACAGAACCTGGTTTGGATGCCTTCAAAGGCTGTTGTGCTTCCCACACCACCAGGATCTCCACTTCCTGCTGCCAGAGGTTAAGAAATCTGCCCAAGGTGGCATGACTAGTAAACGGCTAGTAAGAGGAAAGTCAACTTTTAACTTGGCTTTCTGATTCCTAAGTCAAAGCTCGCCTTTGGATAGCTCCTGTGCCTTGTGTAAGCAACCGCTATGTTCTACTCGTATGGCAGGACATTTTAGGGGCAAGGGAAGGCAATCCCCCTCCCATACCCTCTACTGCCAGACAGTTTGATGAAAAGAACTGAAAAACAGATAATGAGTTTGTATGTTGTTGTTTGCAGTTTGCAAAGCACTTTGAACATGTATTTCTCATTTAACCCTCAAGAATCTCCTAATAAGTAGCTCTTATTGTTGCTGTCACCATCATCATCACTGTGTCCATTTTACAGATGAGGAAGTTTGGGCTGGAGGATGGAAACGTCACCCAAAAGGTGGCTGGCGAGTTGGGACTCACATTCAAGTCCCCTGACCCCAACTCCTGGGCAGTGTCCACAGCAGCCCAGAGAGAGCTGCCTGCCGCCCGGGAGGGAGGGCCGCAGGCTGTAACTGGGCAGAGTCTTTTTCACTAAGAAGGCTGGGTCCCCTCCAAGAGCCCAAGACCCACGTCAGTCCAGATTCGCCCTTCATTTTAAGCACAGTGTGTTCCCTTTCACGTTATCTGTCTGCCTCGGCCACAAACACAATTTATGAACAAGGCAAAAACAGCAGAGGAAAAATGAAGTCAGAATGTAGCACTGAAGCAAGTCAAACAATACCAAATTAGTATTTGGCGAAGTGGCTATCTCATTGTTAAGATATTTCCTTCAATATGTTTTCAGAAGCAACGGGCCGTGAAACAACTGGGAATGATTGCCAGGTTTGATTTCAGGAAGGAAATCCCCTCCCATTTCCCCACTGGGCAATTCAATTAATTTTCTCCTGACACTCCCCAGCTGATTATTAGGGAAACGATACCTGCTTCTTTTTTTAAACAAAATCCATTTGCTGAGTTTCAAGATTCAAAATCCCTTTCCCAACGGCTGGGAACCCCTGAACTCCCACCAAATGGCTTTGTTATTTTGGGGAGCAGGACCAGCCGTGGCTGAGCTCTCAGGAGCAGACTTCTGGGCTCCTGAGCCTGCTTCTGGGGAAAGGAAAGTTCTGTCTGGCCTGGAGCTTGGAGCCTTTGACCAGAAAAACCCTTTGCATGGTAGACAAAGTAAATAAGTCAGTCCTCCTGGGGGTTGATCCCTCCTGGCAGCAGCCCCGCCCTGGGTGGACACAGACAGGTTTATCAAAGTGAGAGAATGTGTTTTTATCTCGGTCCCACACTGCCAGTGGAGCAAAGTTCACACTTTCCACTCTCCCGAGGCCAGGATTGCCAGGAAAGTGACATTGCTTCTTAGAGGGACTCCTGTGTCATGCTCAGAGCTCTGGACAGGGAGTCTGGATTCCCTGACTCTGATACTAACGAGGTGGGTGACCCTGGGCAAGCTGTTTTACCATTCCTCCCCCAGTTTCCTCATCTATAAATCAGGTTCTCTGTCCTTCCGGAGTAACAGTCTCTGATTTCAGGAGTCTGGGTTCAGGCTAGTAAAAGACATCCATTCCTTTCCTCTTTTCCTTAAATTGATAGCTTTCCTCTATTAAAAAAAAAAAAAAAAAAGTCAGTGGCATTCTGTCTTCAGAGGCATAATGAGTTCTGTTTTACGAGAATTCAGATGCGGGCAAAACAAAGGAAGCCAGGGACCTGTTGGAAGGGCTACCCGAAATCTCACTGAAAGTCCCTCCCAGAACTTAAAGAAGCAGTTTACAAGAATTCCTCATTTCTTAACATAATAGATGCCTAGTTAACGCCTGCATTGCTGGGTAGCTCACACCAAAAAATGTTGGGTGTGGGAAGACTGGGAAAGATGCATCTTTGCAAAGTTCAAATCTGGAGTGAGGAATTTGAACTTGGGCATCTGTCTCTCTCTCAGACCCTCCCATCTGCCAAAATAGCAGCTTCTCATATCCTCTGTTTCCTACAGAATGAAACCTCTTAACATAGCACAGAGGTCCTTCACATTCAAGCCCTACCTCTCCTCTATCAGTTTTCACCAGCACCCTCTTACCCTCCCATCCCAGGCTGCCCACGACTACTGCTGTGCCTCCAGCCTTTGCTCCTGCTGATTTCTCTACCTGGATGCCACTGCAATCTGATTCACTCTTCATGGTCTACTGAAAGAACTCTTCCTGAGTGAAGAGACCTCTAACCCAGGCAGGATGAAAACATCCATCTTCTGTGTTTCCCTATGTTCATGGCACAGGTGTACTTGTTATCACCTTGCTTTACGTAGTCAGGGATAACATGTCTGATTCCTTCATTAGACTGAGAACTCCTGGGTCATGGAACTGGAGTGTCTCCTCCAGCAGAGCACCTGGGAGGAGGGTGGTGGTGGTGTCAGTGGATGTTTGGCACGGATTTGCTGAATTGAAATGAGTTGTTGGATGGTCCATTCATCCAAGCACGCCCCCCCACTCCCCCATCCCCAAATCTGTCTCACTTCCAAAGCATAAACACTGCACTGGAAGGAAATTTGTACTTTCTCATTTGGAGCTAAGTGCCCTAGATTCCTAGTCCTGTAGGGAGGGAATGGATTTCCTGTGTGGACTGAGAGGTACTGATGGAAACAGTAGGAGAGAATATTTGAAATCGGAACTATCCAGAAAACCTGGCAAGCCTGATAGCCAAATGTCCACTGCCCAGGGCTCTTGGTCTAAAACAGAGGAGGTCAGGACAGGAGCAGAATTAGTGGGAAGGCAAACCCAGGTGAGTATGGCAACGTTTCACTGCTCAACGGACAACTTATAAATAATGCGTAAGAAATGTGTACTCACAGAGTATCTGTTTTCCATGAAATCTGCAAAACAAAAGATAACTTGGGGTGAGCAATGCAGCTTTCGTAGGCTAGGCTTCCTCACCAACATCTGGGGGGCTGGAGAGGGTCCAGGAGAAGGAGGGGGCCATGATGTGGAAGGAGATGCCAGGGCCTGTGGGCTCACGGGATGCTCAGATATGTTTCCTTTGCCCCAGAGGGGCTCCCCTAGACTCTGGCTCCCTGTGACAAGCCTATAAAGTTCCTGACTTTATAGATTTTAAACAATTTTCAAAAAATTAGCACCACTTTTTTTTTTAAAGAAAAAATTGAAAATTACCAAAAAGTAGGAGTTAAAAATCATCTCTGGCCCCACTTTCCAGACAAAGTTGACTTTTTTGTTTATTTTCTTGCAATCATTTTATTCTATATATAGGCTTTAAAAAAAAAAAACAGCTATAATTATACAGTATATGCCATTTTTTATCATGTCTTTTTAATGTAACCTGATCTTATAAACATTTTCTTAAACATAATTGTTAGTGGGTGCATAATGATCATTAGATGGCTGTGCCATTTGTTGTTTATTTAACCAATTCCTAACTTGAAAAATTTAGTTTCTTTCCAAGTGTTTGCTATTTTAAATAATGCTGCCAGTAGCCTGGTTGGGATGAAGCTATTTCCATGTTCCATACTATTTTGTCTGTCACATTCCCAGGAATGGGCTCCCCAGAGCAGCAGATGCAGATGTTGCCAATGCTCTGGATGCATCCAGCTGAACGGCTCTCTCCAGAGCACGTCACCACATCCTCTCCCCCCTCGGAACTCTCATCTCCCCTGTGCAGGAGCCCACACCCTCTCCTTGCCAGCAGGCATGCTGGGCAGTGACAGGCCCTGCCAGGCTGCCGTTGTGAAAACAGCCTCCGCCACATGCCAGCAAGACAAGAGCAAGAGTGAGAAAGGTCCGTGAGAACCATGCCTTGAGGGTGTCTGGTCCCTGCCTGTGTTAATTAGAGATGGATTTTTCTAGAAGAGGCCCCTTGGACAGGACCAGGCCTCCAGTCCCGCACTTAGGCCAAGGTTCCCGACTGTTCAGCAGCACAAGTGGAGGAACTGATTCCCCGACGGTCCATCTGTGGATGTAGACTTCGAGACAGAGGACTACGGGGACCTCCTTGGCAGCCTGGGGAAGGACTGGAGATGTGGGCACTGGGGGCGATGGCCATTCCTCAGGTCCTGGACGTAGCAGCCACAACCCCTCCTCAAGTCCTCAGTCTTGCTCGAGGGCTGCTCAAGTAGGCCCCACACTCAGGCCTGCTCCAACCTGGATCTTGGGCAGTCTCAGGCACCTCCGCCAGAGCCAGAGTCACAGCTCTTCTGTTTTCTCTCTAACTCAAAAATATCCTGCTTTCTCAAGTCCACCTCCCCCTCGAACCCTGCCTTATCACAACTCCATTGTGCCTCCCCTGTAGAGGGAACGGGGCCAGAAGTTCCTAAGGGGCCCTTCTTCAGTCCCGGCTGGGCCAGAGGCAGCTGCCAACGGCCAGATGGATGAATCAGCCTAACTGCTCTGTCGAGCCATTGTGTAAACTTCCACACATTGAGTGAGGCCGTTAACACCCGCCACAACCACACCCAACTCTAGGAGGGCCCAAAGGACCCCAGGCTTCCAGCTCCCCCAAAGCACCAAGAGCTTTGGAACCAGAAGCACGAGGGAAGGGGTCTCAGGGCAGTGTTTCCTAAATTAATTGGAGCATGAAATACTAAAAATTTGATTATGCTGCTAAGGCTGATGAAACATCAAGTCTGTGAATACTTGGATTCAACAAAGCAGCAATAAAAAATGTGTTTGTAGTTTTTGTTCATTTTTGGTACCGGAGCAACCACCACAAAATAGAATCTGGTGGGTAGCACCCAGTTTTTTCATGGAGGACTTTTTCACCATCTGAAGTGGGAAATGCCACCCTGGGGGTAAGGGTCGGCAGTGCCCACTGGCCTGGCTTGCTCTGAGCTTTGCAGGATGGTGGGGAGTGACCCTCAAGTTCTTGTCTTCTCTCCCTCCCAGACGGGATGCAGCATAAAGGCCTCCCTGTTCTTTGGTTCTTTCTCAATGACCATTTGCTGTCACGGCTGCTCTCGGCCTAGCCAATCTTGGTTTGCTGGGTGGCAGGGGATGCAGAGTGAGGATCAGGGGTTTCTGCCCCTTTTAAGAAACACCCTGGAAGTCTGAATTCCAGGGCAAGAGAAAGCAGAAGTTAGAAGACAGGTGAGCAGACTCTCAGATAAGGAGATGGGTCCTGTCTACTCAAGAGCCATGTTAGTGCCTGAAGCAGGACGTAGCACCTCCTGGGGACTCATGCTTTGAGTGGGGATGTGCCCAGGACACCTCCCGGGTGGGCACAGGGAAACTGAGAGCTGGCCTCTGGAGAGGGCAACTGGCTCTCCTAGTGGAGGAGTTACAGGAGGTGAATTCCTTTAAGCCAGGGTTTTTCAACCTTGGGACTACTGACATTTTGGGCAGAATAATTCTTTGTTGGTGGAGGGAGGGCTCCCATGTGCACCATAGGATGTTTAGCTCTACCCACTAGATGCCAGTAGCACCTCCAGCCTGGCCCCAGTGGTGGCAACCAAAACTGTCTCCAGACATTGCACCTGGGTCAAGAACAAATGCTCTAAGCTGAGAAAATCTCATCTTAGACCTGAGTTCTTTCACAGAGAAGAACTTGACTGCAATGCTAACTGCAACAAAATGACTTTGCCTCCCCATCTTAAAATCCTGGATAAATATGGGCTAATGGATTTTGCTTTGGCTAAAACTGCAGGCCATTTCATAAAGTACTTCCAGAAGGAGCTGGAGTATTGTAAAACTTCAGGTGCTGAATCAGAGTGAAGAGGCAAATGTTGCTGGGTAGTCAGAAATTGAAGTGCACATAAGGCTAAACCAGGATGAGTGAAATCTGTAAGCACTCAGAGCAGGCATGGATAGCTATGTATTTGTGTAGAGGCTCCCTACCACTGTAATTTCTCTCTTTTAGTTCTGGTCACTAGGAAAGTACCAGAAGAATAAAAGGAGAGGAAAAGAAAATCTAGCCTTTCCTCAGATTATTTGGGACCAGTCAGAGGAAGAGGTAAAGAAGTTGGTGATAGATGAGAATGATTTGGGAGGGCTTTTGATGTTGTCGCCCTGAAACCCAGAGCATGAAAGCTATGAACAAGCCTTGGGAGCTTGCTTTAGTCAAAATCAAGAGCCCTCTGGTGACCTGTCCCACACAAAGATTAATCTGCAAGAGTCTGCAGCTAAAGGGGATGTGAATAAATCGGTTCTAGTTAAATGTTAGAAAGGTTCTAAATTATAACCTGGAGTGCCTCCCTTAAAAGCTCACCACTTAATAAAGCCCTCTGTTTCTGAAAGAGAAGTAAAAAAACAGGCTAATTTCTTCATTTCTGGTAAGCCAAATCATAAGTCACAGCTCAAGGCACTATTACTGACTTGGATTTGCAAATCCTAACCTTAGGCAAATAAATTAAAAGGAAACAACACTTAAAAAAAAAAAAAAAAAACCCTCAAGTGCTAAACTTGCAAATCCAAGCATTATAAGGAAATTATCAGCGTTTTCTCCATTCCCCCAAGAAAGATGAAGTTGGTACTGAAGCCTGTTCTAGCTATCTGAGCACTTACTTTCCCTTTCCCTCAGTTCTCTTCGATTCAGTCTCATATAATTTTTCTAGCTCTGAGAACCCTTCTCCTTCCCTCCTTAACAGACAGCAAAGAATCATAGAGCAGCTGGGGATGGAAAATGCTCAAAGATCAAGAGGTTTCCTCATCTTACATTAAGAGTTAATTGTTGTGACCACAGACATAGGGGACTGGTGGTTTGATGGGTTGAACCCTCTACCATAGGTTTTACCCTTGGGAAGACGGTTGCTGCAAAGGAGAGGCTAGGCCTCCCTATGGTTGTGCCTAAGAGCCTCCTTCCGAATGCCTCTTTGTTGCTCAGATGTGGCCCTCTCTCTCTGGCTAAGCCAACTTGAAAGGTGAAATCACTGCCCTCCCCACTACGTGGGATCAGTCACCCAGGGGAGTGAATCTCCCTGGCAACGTGGAATATGACTCCCGGGGAGGAATGTAGACCTGGCATCGTGGGATGGAGAACATCTTCTTGACCAAAATGGGGATGTGAAAGGAAATGAAATAAGCTTCAGTGGCAGAGAGATTCCAAAAGGAGCCGAGAGGTCACTCTGGTGGGCACTCTTACGCACACTTTAGACAACCCTTTTTAGGTTCTAAAGAATTGGGGTAGCTAGTGGTGGATACCTGAAACTATCAGGCTACAGCCCGGAACCCATGAGTCTCGAAGACAGTTGTATAGAGGTGTAGCTTATGAGGGGTGACGGTGGGGTTGGGAGAGCCATAAGGACCACACTCCACTTTGTCTAGTTTATGGATGGATGAGTAGAAAAATAGGGGAAGGATACAAACAGACAAAGGTACCCAGTGTTCTTTTTTACTTCAATTGCTCTTTTTCACTCTAATTGTTGTTCTTGTTATTTTTGTGTGTGTGCTAATGAGGGTGTCAGGGATTGATTTAGGTGATGAGTGTACAACTATGTAATGGTACTGTAAACAATCGAAAGTACGATTTGTTTTGTATGACTACGTGGTATGTGAATATATCTCAATAAAATGAAGATTAAAAAAAAAAAAAAAAGAGTTAATTGTTGGAACAAGAAGATGTTAGCTTAACCATTTGTCAACTCTGCGTCCAGGCAGAGTAGCAGACTTACATAACTGGGGAGTGAAATAGAGAATGTTTGAGTTGGAAGAGATGCCCTCACCCTCAACTCACAGATGAAGAACCAGAAGCTCACACAGGGGAGAAACTGCCCCAAGCCCCCATCCCAGCCCTTTACTCCTCCAAGTCTCTTCCACCACCCAGGAGGAGCTGGGACCCCAGAGAGCCTGAAACAGATGGGCTGGAGAGAGTCCAGAACTGTTTGCTGGAGTCTAAACTGGCCCCTCATGGCAACTGCAGGTAGGAGAGTTGGAGAGGAGACCCAGGGCCTTCTGAGGAGCTCAAGCCTGGCGATGCTGGCATTCAGCATATTGTCGTGAAATAAATGCCACCTGCCAGCTGCTGTACCCACCTGAGTGCCACCACACACTCTGCACCGATTCTGCATGGAAGGGTCAGAGGCATTTTACTGGGAATGATGGAAAAATGAATGCCTGAGGGAGAGGAGAGGGGTGGGGCCAGGTCACATAACTGGGGTAAGGGCTGAACTGAGACCGGAGTCTGGGTCTCCACCTCCCACTAAGGATGCTTTCCTCTAGGTCCACTGTACAGAGAACCTTCCAGATGAGACTCTGAGCTGACACAAATGCAGCAGAAATCCAGGGAGTCAGCCCCTGAGATTCGTGACTTAATTTAAATTGGAAGGAAAGCTCAGTTAGGCATAGGGCAAAGACCATGGGGTCTTGGAGTCAAGGGTGACCGGGGTGCGTGTGAAGGATCAGGATTGACTGCAAGGGATCCCGGCAGTGACTCTTAGAAGTGACTGAAATGTTCAGCAGATGAGTCTGGAGCAGCGAAAGCATAGACTTTTACTTCCAAATTCAAGGAAATTGAGACTACTGGCATGTTTTGATTGGAAGAGAATTTAAGATCCTTGGTCCAGCCACCTCACTCAACAGATAAAAAAGCTGCACTTACAGCCTAAAGCCGAGACAACAAAGACTGGCAGAGGGACGTCTCCCACCCTGCGAGATCCCCCTTGGGGACTCCAGCCTCTCCAGCCAGCAGCTCCAAAGGCCCCTCCAGGGCCAGGGGTCCTACCGTGAGCCCCCTCTGCCCAGCCCCTCCCTGGGGCTGCCCCTTGGAGGCAGGCCTGCCTGATGCCCTTTTGCTTATCTAGGGGAGCAGTTTTCCTTTGTATCCTCAGGGGAAAAAAGTGGGCTTAAGAGCCAGAACTCCGCCCTGTGAGGCCATTTCCCAGAATAGCTGGCCCTAAACTACTGCCCCTTGGAAGAGGGAACTGAGAAATTAAGATGGAAGGAAAGTCCTTCTCCACAGCCAGCCCCCTCGCTCATCAGACACCCATTGCCCATCAGGGTCTTTATTTTACTTGGGGTCACTCCATACCTCTCCCCGTCCACGCACTTGCAGTGTTTCCAGGTTATCCCTGTCACCCAGCCCTGAGCTATGCCTCCAGGATTTCTGGGGCCTACGAAAGACCCTACTGCTTACCAAACAAGAAGCGAGCAGACACTTAGAGTTGCACAATTGCAAGGGAACCCTGATAGCATCTAGCCCAACAGTTCTCAAAGTGTGGTTCCCAGAACAGCAGCTTCAGCATCACGTGGGAACTTGTCAGAACTGCACTCTAGGCCCCGCCTCAGACTCACCGAATCGGAAATGCAGGGGGTGGTGCCAGGCAATTCACATTTTTAAAAAAGTCCTTCCAGGTGATCGAGTTTGAGAACCAGTGATCTAGGTTCCATCTGTCCACCCCCCTCATTTCACAGAGAAGACAAGTGAGAGTTCCCACGATTTGCCCAGGGACACTCAGACAACACCAGACTGTCACTCTTAACCCTTAAAGGATTCTCCAGTTAAGCACAAGAAAATGTGGAAACCAAATCAAGGAAGATAGATGAACTAGAAGCATGCAGCCACATTTGAAGAAAAAAAAAGGAGCCATTTGGTTTGGCAACACAAAGAAAGGCAGCATAAAGGCGCATGAACACACTCCTGGGGTTCAAATCCCTGCTCTGCCACTTTACTAGCCGTGGGGCACCTATGAGTTACTTAATGTGTGTGCCCCATTTCCTATAGAGCAGGAATGATAGAACCCCCATCCTGGGGTTGTTTGAGGATTAATTGAGCTAATAGCTGTAAACCACTCCAAACACACAGGAGGTGCTCAATAAATGCTACCTATTATTATGACAAAGGAGTAAGGGACTCTCCAAACCTAGAGAATTAGATTATAGGGAGAGAAAAAAGTCAACACACAACTAAAGAGATTTGCTGTCCATAGAGGTGAAGTGGCACCAGAACAGAGACCTGCTGCAGAGTTTGGGAACCTCAACTGCCAGCGGAGATGACCACACACAAGAAGTGGTGACCACCATTCACAAGCTGGTGGAAGCTTAGACGAAGGAAGGTTAAGGATGAGGGTGGGAGAAGTTGGCCCCGGGGATGGATTATCTGGGGCTGAAGGATCTGCTCCTTTGAGAATCATTTGGCTTTCCCCAGGCTGAGACCAGGAGAGGAGGGAAGTTCAAAGATGACGAAGTCCCAGGAAATTAAGGAGGGAAATCCCCCCAAAAGATGCCTGCTTTTTACCAAATAATTATGAGGGAAAGAAAGAAAAGGGAAGAGGTGCAGCTTCCTCCACTTGAGCAGCAGCTGAGGAAAAGCTCCTGTCGAGATGGGAACGCTCTCACCTTCCAGGACAGGAAGTCTTTAAGGGGAGATGGGGCCCTGAGGGCAGTGGTGCTGGCTGCAAGACTCGGGGGTCCAGTGTGCATGGAGGTGGGGGCTCATGAGCCCCTGGGACCCTGGTGGTGTGGTGGGAGGTCCCAGCCTGGAGGTCGGGAGACCTGGCTGTACCCCCCTCCCCTAAAAGGTGTTCCGCCCTAGTACACGTCATTGAACCTCTTTGGGCCTCAAGCTCGTCTGTGCTTTTAAACTAAAATGGGTTGAATCTTTATTATACGCTGGAGATAAAACAGTCCTGTATGCTTGGAATAATTAGCACTGTCTCCTGTGATCTTCTCTAATCTATTTTCTCTTTTAATCCCACCCCCATTTAACATTTGAAGACACCGAGTCTCAGAGGGTTAGGCATCTTGTCGATGTCACACAGCTGGTAAGTGGCAGCACCAGGACCGGGGTGTGGGTGTCTTCACCACCTCCCAAGCCTCCCCACAGGGTTGGTCTGTTCCAGATAGAGGCTCCTCTCCCAGAGGGGGCAGTGGCCGGGGCAGCCCCCTTTGTCCTACAGCCACCCAGGAGAGGGTGGAGGGTGGGCTCAGATTCCCAGCAGCCCTCGAATGGGGATGCTGAGCATCAGACCCGGAGGAGAACCTGCTTAGACAGCTGCACAGAAGCAGCCCCTCGTGGGATTCACCCTGGGTGGGGCCTTTGCCAGCTCTAAAAGGGCTTCCCCGGTAGCCTGGGGTGACCGCAGACCTAGGGCCTCACAGTGGAGGTGTTGAAGTGCTGGCCTGCACGCTACCAGCTGCCCTCTCTGGAAATGGAAGGCACTGCAGCTCAGCAATCAGGGGCATGGAGTCTGGCTGGCTCTTGGGTGCTTCCTGACTGTGTGACTTTGGGAAAGCAGGTTAACCTCTCTGTGCCTCAGCATCATTATTTGTAAAATGGGTTTTGTTGTGAAGATGAGAAGACAATGTACAGTAAGTACATAGACCGTTTAGCACAGCACCTGCATGCAGTAAGCGCCCAACAGACATGAGCTATTGCAAACCCAAGGCAACTCTGCAGCTCTTACCCCAGGGAGTGAAAAATCTCAGGGACCATGTAGATATAGGAAGCAGAAATTTGCCCAATTTCTCAATCGTACTAACCTTGAATCTGACCTCCCCTTTAGGTTTCTGTTACACTGGAAGATTAGAGAAAGCCTATTTATTTCAGAACTTGCATTTCACTAGCTCTGAATATACTGAGAATACAAAATAAGGTGCCTGAGCCAAAATTCCCCAGGAAATGGTTTTCAAAAATTATTCAGTCAGTATCAAGTTCCAAAGGGGGCTGGGTTTCTGCTCTACCCATTGGAACACCAATTAAAAAAAAAGATCAAGGAGTGATTCCTATTTCAGATAAAGTGTGGGCTCTTCAGGTAGTCAACCAGTTTAGTGGGTCTCAGAATCACCTGAGCGGTTTAGGGTTCAGGTTCTGGAGATTCTGATTCTGTGGGTCTGGGCTGGGCTGGTCCACGGACCACACACTCTGAGCAGCCAGGCTGAACGTGGGAAGCTGCCCAGGCCATTTTCGTGATTCCCTGTCAAACAATCCACATGCACGGAGGTCAAGCGTACAAAGCACGATATTCACACGGCAACTGTTCCCCCAGCATGCCATGCCTTTGGATTGCTGACTTATTTTCAGAATTTAAAAGTAGTCTTCGTGGGCTTCATTTCAACGGAATTGAAGGAATAATTATACAGAAAATCAATTTGTTGGGAGTTCTGCCAGCTCCACGTCTGCTTGGGCACCGCACTCAGCCCTGGGGGTAGCTCTTCCGGGAGGAAGCACTGGCATGACGTGAACTGAAGGGGGTGGGAGAAATCCAGGCAGAAATCAAAGGAAATGGGAACAGATTTAGATCCTTCCCCACTCCCCCAAACAAGTCAGCATACTGTTGGAAAGGCTGAAGCTACTGAATGTGTTCAAAGCAAAGCCCTTCACTTTCTAAGTCCTCTGGGAGCCCCTGAGAATGGGTATGCAGGGCAGCTTCTGGAGGGGTCTGGTGGGGGGTAGAGCACCTGGATCACATAGTGGCGCCAGGACAAGCACCAGTCCAACTCACCCAAATGACGCATCTTCCATCAGTTGGATGCATACTTATAAGGTTGTTTGCCTGGCGCTCAGCAGGCACTCAAAAGCATCTGCTGACTAAATGAATAGTACACGTAACCCATGGCTACTTCCCAAGGGTGGTGGGAGAACCAACAACTCCAGTGTGAGAGGTGGGTTTGTGGCACCCCTGTTGGGCCTCCTTTGCTTCCTCTTCCCTGCCCGCTCCCAAGATCATGCCACTGATTCTGGGGGAAGCAGCCCCCAGGCTGGGTGGGGGATCGGGGCACCCTCACTCACCAGGGTCAGCTTTCCGGATTTCACTGTACACCGTCTCAGTGCCTTTTGTTCCCAGAGCTGGAAAAGGGACCAGGCACAGGTCAGTAGCTGCCTCTGGGCACTGGGTGAGCCAGGAAATATCCGAGCAGGAAAATGTCCAAGGCTCCCCAGCAAGCCAGTGCCCCCACTGCCCCACCCCATGAGTGATCGCCTTTGGGAACACCTGGAGACCTTGTCACTGCTAAAGGCCAGACCGCTTCCGGTTTTAGCAGATAGTGGTCTAACCAGCATCACCCTCAGCTGGAAGCACGATGTCAATCGGCCATGGTGGACAGGGCCACCTGCTCCATGGGAAGCCCTGGCCTGAGGCCTGCGGCCTCCAGCTTGGGGGCCCATCCCTCTTTCCTTGCCACTGCGACACTATGTCCACCTGCTCTGCCTGTCCCCTTAAAGCCATCCGCTGATTTTAAATTGAAGTATATACACAGGATGTGTACACTCACATGCACACACAATATACATAAGCACACACTCATACACACTTGGTGCACACACACCCACACTGCACACACACACAGTGAGTACACATACAGTGAAAACACACACAACGTATGCACACATACACACAGTATATACATACAATACATACTGTGCACACACATAGTGTATACTCACACATATATATAATGCACACACACTCATACAACTTGTGTGCACACACACACTGTACCTACAAACCCTGAGGAAACAGGATGGAACCTGACCACTTCTCCAGCTCTGCACCCAGCATCAGGGAATCTCATTTTAGGAAGGAGCCTGATGCCATGTGGGCCAACATTCCCCTTTTATAGATGGGCAAATGGAGCTCTAGACAGGGTGAGGCGCTTTCTGCACAGGCGCTTCTCTCCCAGTGGCAGATGGCCGAGGCTACTCTCCACTCACCTGGCCTAATGGACACCCCACTTCCTCACCTCTGACCCTGCACACACTCCTTTCTCTTTCCCCTTTCCTGGTGACCTAGGACAAGCTTCTGCACTCTTTAGCACTTGTGTACACACCCCATCTCTCTCCCACACACATGCACACACATTCCTTCCCTGTGCCCTGGACAGTTGTGTGGCCCCTGTGCTTCCAATAGCACTTTGGAGAAACTTGCCCTCATCCCACTGACATTATCTGTCCCCAAGTCCCTCCCTTGGTGGACCCCGAGCTCTTCCAGGGCAGCAACTGAGGTCTTTTTAGAATCTGTATTGCAGTAACATACATATAACATAACAGTTTCCATTTTAACCACTTTTTAGTGCACAATTCTATGGTGTTAATTACACTCACAGTGTTATGCAACCATCACCACCATCCATTACCAAAACTTTTTGGTTAAAAAATAAGTCTGTGCCCATTAAGCAATAATTCCCCATTCCCCCTACACCCCGCGCTCCTGGTAACCATTTGTCTACTTTTTGTCTCCGTGAATTTGCATATTCCAGATATTTCATATAAGTAAGATCACACAGAGACTGAGGTCTTGTTTGCCCCCAAATCCCAGGCCTTGCACAGCTACGCGGAGGCACCTGATAAAGGTTTGATGCAACTGTGAAAGCATGGATCAGTGTCCCTGCAGTCATCTCTATCTCAGACCCGCTAACCTTCAAGACCTGATTATGGTGTTAGCAAGAATCAGCCCCATCCCTGGAGTTTTCCCCACCTTTATATGAAGGTGCTGTGTACAAGGTGCAGTGGGGTGACAGCCAGCTCGTCCTCTGATCCAGCCCCACAATGGGGTGGGGAGCTGCACTCAACTCACTTCACTGCACTACTCTGTGTGTCAGCCTGGGCAGCAGGGGAAATTTCTCTGTCTTGATTGAGCTGCTATAGGAGGGGCCTCTGCAGCTGCCTGGTGTGATTTACTGTGGTCCTCCTGGTGCTGCCCAGCTCAGCGACGGGAAGTGGTGTGCTGTGTGAGTGTGTGCCCACATGTGTGTGTGCCTATCTGTGATGGTTTGAAGCTCTATGTATCCCAGAAAATCATTTTTAAAGTGAATCCATTCCTGTGGGTGTAGACCTATTGTGGGTGGGATTTTTTGATTAGTTTATTTCAGTTGAGGCATGCCCCAGTGGATCTTAATCCTCTTACTGGAGTCCTTAATAACAGGATGAAAGACAGAGAAGCTGAGAGAGGACACATACAGAAGCTCAGAAAGAAAGCGACAGACAGAGTCACCAGAAGCTGAAAGTGACAAAACCTGGGAGAGAAGAACCAGCAGACGCTACCATGTGCCTTGCCGCGTGACAGAGGAGACTCAGATCACCAGCAGCCTATCTTCAGGAAAAAGGTATCATCTTGATGATGCCTTGATTTGGACATTTTCATGGCCTCAGAACCGTAAGCTTGTAAGCTAACAGATCCCCATTGTTAACAGCCAGCCCATTTCTGGTATATTGCATTTCTGCAGCTTTAGCAAACTAAAACACTGTCATCGCTGCCGCCCTCCTCTTGCTGCTCTGTGGCAGCAGCTGCAGGCTGATGACTAAACCAGGCCAACAGGCTGTTTGTCTCTGCTGTCAGGGATGTTTCCTGATGGGGCTTTATTTTGGCTTCTGTTTTTCTCTGTTTAACAGACAAAGAGATGGCTTCAACGTCATGGGGTTTTCCCAGCAATTAGCCTCAGAGCAAACATGCAGCAAACCTGGCTTTAACAAGTTCCTTCCCACCCCTCCTCCTCTCCTAAGAGACCACTTGGTCCGCTGCCAAACCAAGGTTAGAGCTGGACGCAGCTCCCCAACGGTGGAGGAGGGGAGGCCTTGAAGACAGGGGGTAGGGTTGGCCAAGACCAGATCAAATTCACTCCTCCCTGGCCTTAAACCCACAAAGCCCTTTCCTTACCCAGTATCACCCCACTCCCCAAGGGGGGGCCTTGAATTTGAATATCTAGAAGCTCTCCATGTCACCAAAATGACCCTCATTCACGTTCTCCCCAGGGTTTCTGCACCTTGGTGCAAATTGGGAAAAGGTGACCAGTTGGGCGTTGGGGACCCTACAGCTGCACAGTTTAGCAGGGGATGTGCAGGCTGATTGCCCCTGCTTCACCCGGGCCTCGAGTTTCCAGATATCCTTCTTTTCCCTTCACCTCTTCCACACCTCTAAGGAAGAAAAAGAAAACCAATGCTACTAACATGGAAACATTCCCAAAGGAGGAGGCACCACCGTGGAAAAAGAGATGGTTTTCCAAAGACAAAACCTGGCCATCTCTTCGGCTTCCTTAAACCATAAGCCTTCCAGGCATTGTCCACGTCCCTCATCATTCCACCCCGACCTGGCCAGCCATCAGCCGGGCCACGGCAGCTCCTGCCTGTCTGTGGGAAAGCCTCCAAATCTTGAATGCCGATGCATGCCTGCTCCCCACCCAGGACCGGAAGCTGAGGGACGGGACAACACTGTCTGCTTCACCACTCAGTGGAGCGTGGAGGGTCAAGCACCAACAACACAGCAGGGTTTTTCCAAAGCACATTAAAAAACTTGTCCCCTTAAGAGGAGCATGCCATTACCATAGCGCCAACCACCAGATGCAAGGAGGGACGGAAGGACCCTGACACCAGGCTCAGGCTGGACCAGGGAAGGCTGGTGGCAAGCCCCGCCACGGCCCCCTTGATGACAGCCCAACCAGACGTGGCTCTGAACACCAGACCCCTGTGCTGTCAACTCTTGGGAGTCTCATGGGCACAAACTTAACATATCCCCACCCGAGCCTGTTTTTCCCACTCTCAGGCATCACAACCATCCACGCAGCTGCTCAAACGAGAAACATTCAGTCATTCTGGGTCCTCCCATCCTGGCCTTTAAATTTTTCACCCAGTGCTGTGATTCCAAAATAGATCTTGATCCACCCATGTAAATATATCATTTTAGCTCAACCTTCATCCCCCTTTGCCTGATGATAAAATACTGGTCTCTGGGCTTCCATTTTTGTCCCCCTTCAATCTGTTCTCCACCGCCACAAGGATCTATTTTAGAGAAGTTGGATCCTGTCACTTCCTGCTAGAAGCTTCCAGTAGCTCTCTAACCCACTTAGAACAGAACAGATGCTTGCAAAGCCCCCTCCTTAGAAGCCTGCTGCCCGGCCCAGCCCTTCCTCCCCAGCTTCATGCCCCTCTGCCTCTGCAGACCCTCAAACGAGCTGAGCCCTGTGCCCCCGACACTGCCCTCCCCATTTCCTGGGGCCGGTCCTCCTACTGCTCCCTCTTGGTGTGGCCACCTTCTTTGCAACTTCAGGTCCAAGTTGAGACGCCACGCCCTCAACGAGGCTTCCCAAGACCACGCAAGCCAGAGAAGGCATCACCTTTGAGCCTTCTTTTCCTTCTGAGCACTTCCTCTAATCTGCAACAATGTAATGATTCTTTGGTTCCTTGTTTTCCCGGCTCCTGAGGGGAGAGACCACAGGCCTGTCCACCACTGGATCCTTGGCTGCCAGCACCGGGGCTGGTACATGGGGCTTTAATGGCCATTTGTCAAATCAGTGAGTGATTCACTTTACCATGAATAAATAAAGGGGACGAGAACGTCAGGACTGCTGTGTCCCCCAGGACAGACACCCTGTGTAGCTGTGCAGATTGAACACCACACAACTCTAGGAGCCATTCTGATTGTGGACTGTGGGAATGGTCCCCTCGGGGGCTGCACGGACAGCCCAGCCTGGAAGGTTCCGCGCAGCACCTGCTGACATGGTGCCTGGCTTGGTACTAAGCAAGGGAAGAAGGGAGGGGATCCCAAACTCCTCGCAGATCAGGGAGCAAGAGGCGACTTCAGGAAGCCTCACTCGGTGGCTGCCTGGAGAACTGGCCCAGGACACAGCTTGGCCTTAGCCCCGGAGGGAAGGGGCACGGATGTCAGTAGCTTTAACAGGCTTCCCAGCAGGGCCGGAAAGCTCCAGATGGCTGTTTCCTTTGTGTGTACAGGAACCGAGCCTTTGGGTGAGCTAAGCTGGAGGAGGATTAGGATAAACAGGGTTTTTTTGTGGTGCCAAAAGAAACTGAGATTAATGTTTCAGCTTTGGCTGTGGACTGGCCCTCTCTGAGTCAGTCTCCCCAGCACAGAACCAGACCTAGGCAGTTGCAGGCCTGCTTGCTCCTGATAGAACTACATATATAAAAGCAAAACCTGAGCCACTGTTCACACCGAAGGGGATTCTTGGCTTTCAAAAGCCTTTACCTGAGTTTCCTTTTACATAGCAAAGTCCGCAAGGCTTTAAAAATTTGCGTTTAATTCACACAAGCACAGTCTGCAAGAATTTTTTTTTAGGAATACACTGGGTTTGGGCAAGGGAGGTGTCTCCGGAAGAAGGTCTAAACCCCCAGGAGGAGTGAGGCTGTGCCCAAAAAGCCTCTGTTCAACAGAAACAAATTGCTTAGCTCTCAGCAATTGCCTGGAACTTTGTCAAGGCTCGATCAACGTTAGCCGTTACTGGTAGAACCACAGATCATCATTAATGAGATTTTATGCCCAAAGCCTGGGCAGGGCCTTTGCACCTGCCTTAGGTGCATCCAGAAGGTCTCCCCACCACCCCCTTTCCAAGCAACTGAGGGTGACGAGGCTCTTCGGACTGGCCCACGGCACACCCCACCCCAGTGTCCACACCCACACAGAGCAATCCCAGGGCAAGGGATGTTTACCTTGGTGGGGCTCAGGTGAGGACACCTCCACTTCCGTGTACTCCACGTCGGAGTTCAGAGGCTCTGCTCAAAGGAACCACAGCACCCTGGGGTTAGACAGAATCTCCTGCGGGGGCCTCAGTTCGCATTAGAGTTTCCATTCAAATTACTAATTCCGAGCTTTGAGGGGAAAGCCAGACACAGGCTTAACTCCAGTCTAAGGGGGTGGGGTGTGAAACCCGAGGATGGAGAGGGCACAGCGATGGGCCCTGCACCCCTGGAGAGGCAGTGAGGGGGCCTCCGGGCACAGGGGTCTCCTCCCCGGTTCAGACCCCCTGCCTTGGTCCCTGCTGCTTTCCGTGGTGGGAGGACCGTACAAGATCACTAGATACAGAAAGCAGCACCGTGTCAGCCACAGCAGAGAGCTCAGCTGAGTCTCACTCAAAATGCTGGGAGCTCCTTCCTGGGGCAGAAAGCTTAACCCCAGGGTTGAAAGGGTCTCGTGAGCAGGGAAACAGCCTAGGGAATTCTTGGAGAGCACCCCGCACACTCATAAAAACACAAGGAAATGACATTGCTAAGAATGCCCTGGGAAAATCCAGTAAAAGTCTGTCTTCGACACAATACTATTGTTTTGTTTTGTTTTGAAAGCCCCATAGAATCGGGGCTTCTCTGCAAGTGAAAACAGTGATTCTGCAGTCAAGGATCCAGAGGGGCATTTACAGAATCCTCTCACTTCTTTAAAAGCTTTAGGTCTCACGTCAGCAGCCCAGTGTGGAGAGGAATTTTGAAAAATGAGCTAGCCCAATCCTGCTGAGCTTTAGGCACAGGCTAGCAATCTATTGTTAATTGTCTTTAGAAGATAGACAGCAACAAGCCATTTTAAAAGATGCCTCGGCCTCTATCACCCAAAAGAATGTAGCCCATTCTTGGATTTTTAAATCTATCCCCATCAGGAAGTTTCTTTGTAGGTATAACCTTTTCCTGCAGGTCTTTTTTTTTTTTTTTTTTTTTTTTTTTTTTAATGCAGAGGTCTCTAATAAAAATTACTTAACTAGATACTTACCTTTATTTTCATTTATCAGTTTCATTGCATGGTTTCCCACATCTTCATTGTAACCTAGTTGAAAAATAACATTATTAATCAGGATGCATGACACTGGAAAATCTAGTGTTCTATAACTTCTTCAAACTTCAGCGCCACTAACAAAGAAACTTCAGTGCCTCAAAGAAAACCTGCAGTGGCAGCCTGGCTGGGTTCTGGAGCCGCTCCTCGCTCCTACTATGGGCCCTGGCTAAATGGGCTGCATCTAACACCAGTGTTAGGGAGGGGCACGTTTGTCTATGATTGAGAACTGTTTGATTTAAGCAAGTTCATTAGAAATGAAACTTTGTTCTGGAAGAGGCCAGCCAGTAACCACAAACATGAAGGGGGTTGTTAAACTGGCCCTCTCCAGCTACAGGATTAAATCAATGAGAATATGGTGTGAAGAAGCAGAAATACCTCAGTGAGTCCTGGTAAAAAAAATTGGAGTATTTCTTATCTTTTGGAAACTTGGGGGAAAATCCTATTTTAGTATAAATTTGTATCAGCATTTAGTTTAATGTATCTCTCTACTTACATATATATAAATAATAAAATTACCCACCGAAAGTATTATTTTCTCTACAGCACTCATTTACTTTTTCTAAATATTCACCCCAATTTTTCCAAATATAGTTTCTTATTTTATTTTATTTCACTTTTTAAAGTTTATGATTCATAAACTGTAAGAATTGTTCAATTCTCAAAACAGATTTCTTAAGTATGCCCTATAAATGGCGTCTCCTAAAAATTTATTTTTCTGTGGGATACTTTTAGAGAGTTAGAAAAGAACATGTTGAAAAAGAAAGGAAATTTGCTCAAATCTGGTCTGGGCCAAACTTTTTGTCTGATGTAATTATGGCCCCCTCAGGGAAATAAGTTGCCTCCCTGCTAAAATGCTTGAGTAATTTTCTCATAGACTTGCAGGGATTAAGAACTCCTGGGACTGGTTACTCACCCTGCTGAGCTGACCCTTAGGATTGTAATGAGCCTCAAAACCTGATAATCCTTTTTTATACCACATTTTTTTTTAATGCTTCTAAGAGCAAACTCTTTAAATTGGTTTCTCCTTGAGGCAAGTTTGAAATAAAACTGTCTTGTTCCTGTAATAATGTCATCTGAGAAGACGTTTTACCGATGCCTTAATCGGATACCTGGTCTCTCACAAATGGGGACTGATTATGCTTGAGCAAAATTTAAAGCCTTTGAAGATAACACACGATGGGTGCCCAAGATATTATAACCATTCTCTGGCTTTTATTCCTCAAGGTGTTTAGAAGTCAATGAAATTAGAATAATAGGATTTGCCTTTCTTTTCCAGTTTTTGTTTTAATTTGTGTATTAGTTCACCTCCAATGACTACATACTAGATTAAACACTCCACTTGAAGACAGGGTATCCCCTCCAATTTTTATACTACCACCTACCAGTTTTGCTTCTAAGAGAGGTAAAGGTGAGTGTATACCAAGTTGGAAAATGCTCTTTGCTACTGAAGGAAACCACATACCATAGTGACTGTTGGCTTCGGCACTGGGATCAGATGACATCTTCTCATTGTTGGAACTCAGAAGTGGTGCTACTGGCCTTCAAATGAAATTTAAAAAGGAAAAAATATCTATATTTGACGTTTTTGGCTTTCACCCCAAACTAACAAAATAACGAAGGGAAGATCGTGAGAAAACCAGGAAGCATTTTCCAAGGTGAGGAAAACTTTATCTCTTATTTAGAAAACTAACATCTTTTCAACTCTATGATGAATTGACAGAAACTTCCGTTAGTTTGCTGTTAAAATGAGTGTCAGGGCTAAAGGGAACACTGACACCAGGAGTCCTTGTCAGGGACTCATTTATCACCATTCATCAGCTTTTGTCATCATTCTGTGCTAGTTTGTCTTGGAGAACAGAGCAATCGTTTCTATAGTTTTGGATTTCAGATTACCCAAAACATTCAAAGTGAAACCATTTTCTTAGGGCAACATAAATTTGCCAAGTCAGTTAAGTCTTACAATTCTGTCTACTACCATCATAATTTCCTAAGAAGACGAGGATTTCACAGCACAAGCTCAGAATGAAAGCCGCTCCTTCCCGAGGAAGGACAGTTGGCAACCTTCCATTGACACACATATGTACACCCACACACACACACTCACACCCCAAGCCCTTCTTTTTCCAAGTTTGCAAGAACCACTGAAAACTTGTTAATGGCCAGACCCTCCCTACAGACAAGCCCACAGAACCACTTCCTGGCATTTCAGGTTCCAAGCAGTGGAAAGCCCCCTCTATGCTCACCGGGCAGCTGCCCCCTTTTTACAAGTACACTGACCTGGACATCTCCACTGGCATCTGCTTGGCTTTAAGGAGAAAGAGAAAAGATAAAGTCAGTATAAAATACCCACATCCATTCCAGGAACACTCACTTCAACCACATTTATTTTCCTGAAGATTCAATGCGATAAAAAAAGAGAAAAGAGAGCTGAGCACATTCATGCTAAATAAAAAGAAAGAAAGAAAGAAAGCAGATAGTAAATGATTTCACATCATTTCCCCAGAAATATAACATTTTCACTATTTTCGTCAGCAGTGATTTTCATTAGTGGTACGTGATGGAGACAAAGACAGGTCCAGATTAACCAGCTAAGCGGGTGGCTGTCACTTTGATTCAAGACAACTCCAAAGAATCAAGTCTAAATCTATCCCTTTGCTTTTAAGTCCAAGCTGGCCTGAGACCAGTGCCTGTCTCAGGAAGGAGGTTGTTCTGGAGCCTGTCTTCTCAGGAGGAGGTTGTAGCCTTCGTGGTTTAGAAAAATCCTGGGGCCCCTCCTTGTCCTATCCACCTGCCCCTCTCCCAGGTAGCAGCACCAGGGGATCCAACAGAACCCACCTGATCTCACACAATTCAAAAAAAAAAACTTTTTGCAGAATTTACTGGTGCTATGCCCCTTTTGCCTGAGCCCTGGCTAGTGGGTGATCCTGGCTTCCCATCCATGCTTGGTGAACCCCAAGTACAGAGTAGAAATCATGGCACAGTGGCAAGTTAACAGGGGGGTATTTGGTGGGCAGGGGTATGTGTGTGTGTTGGGGGGGCATCTCCATAACTCTTAAAGGCCACTCTACCAACTCTTGGATTGGGCATGGCCAAACCCATAGAAACAGCTTCCTCCAGCCACATGGAGATGCAACCCCTGCCCCCTCCACATACACACACCATGTATCTTTTCTCTGTTGCCCAACTAGGAAAACAATCCCTTTCATTTTTTTTTCAGTACTGATTATTCATTATTGTATTATTAATCATTCCTTTTATGTTAGAAAATTGTTTTTAATTTTGAAGCTGATAAAACTCCTTGGAGTCTAACACATCACTCGCCCCTGCTGGCCATCTTTAAATGCCTTTTTTTTAAAAAATCAGTTTTATTGAGATATATTCACATACCACACAATCACCCATGGTGCACAATCAACTGTTCATAGTTCCACCATATAGTTGTGCATTCATCACAATTTTTGAACATTTTCATTACTCCAAAAAGAATGAAAATAAGAATAAAAAATAAAAGTAAAAAAGAATACCCAAATCATTCTACCCCTCCCCCCTGATCCCACCCTATTTTTCATTTAGTTTTTGTCCGCATTTTTCTACTTATCTATCCATACCCTGGTTAAAGGGAGTATGAGCCACAAGGTTTTCACAATCACACTGTCACACCATGTAAGCTACATAGTTATACAATCATCTTCAAGAATCAAGCTACTGGATTGCAGTTCGACAGTTTCAGGTATTTCCTTCTAGCTATTCTAAAATAGGGATATCTATATAGCGCATAAGAATGTCCTCCAGAGTGACCTCTCGACTCCATTCGAGATCTCTCAGCCACTGAAACTTTATTTTGTTTCATTTTGCTTCCTCCTTTTGTTCAAGAAGGCTTACTCAATCCCATGATGCTGGGTCCAGACTCATCTCTGGGAGTCATGTCTCACATAGTGGGGAGGACAGTGATTTCACCCGCCGAGTGGGTTTAGGGAGAAAGGCCACATCTGAGCAACAAAGAGGTTCTCTGGGGGAGACTCTTAGGCACAATTATGAGTAGGCTCAGCCTCTCCTTTGCAGCAACAAGTTTCATAAGGACAAGCCCCAAGATCAAGGGCTTGGCATACCAAATTGTAAGTCCTCAATGTTTGTGAGAATATCAGTAATAACCCAGTTCCCCAGGGGTGTCCTGCAAATATATTTTTATTCTCTGCCCAAATTACTTTGGAATGCATCAGTATTTCATACTAACCTGTACGAACCTACCAGATCTCACTTCCTATTCAAAATCCTTTCATTTTTACCTAACTAAATCCAGAGGCAACAAAAGCTCCACCCTACCAAATCAAAATCTTCGATTATCAAGGTGACACACTAAGGAGGAAAACCACTGTCATCAGTTACATCTCCTTTAGTCCCCACTGGGCTGGAGCACCAGCCCCCGAGAGGCTGAATCACCACGCAGCCATGTCCAATTTCCTGGCAAGGGTGACCTGTCAGAATGGAATGAAAGAATTGTGCTCACACTTGGCTTTCCTCAGAAAATAGCATCTGGCCCCAAGTATCAAGGTGGCAATTATCACTCCGATGACAGCCACTGCGATAAGTCCTTTCTTCCATGAGGCAAGAAAGACTGAAAAGGAAAAAAAAAAGAGAGAGAGAGAGAAATGCATAAGCTTTTTAATCTGCCAGCAAAAATAATTTCAGGTTTAAGCAACAAATAAGACCTTTTTTTTACGGTCCTTGTAACTGGCATCTTACACTTAGCATCTACCTCTGGAGGACTCCGCAAGGATCATTGTTTCTGCTACAGAGGTCAGCTTTGGCCTTAGAGAGGGAACTAATCAGCGTTGCTCGGGTAGACTCCTTTTGGGACATCTTTTCCATCCTCTTCCTTCCCTAGGAACTATCCATCCATGCACATCTGTGGGCTCCCTTAACCATGCTCATTCTGCATGACCCAGTGCCCTTGACACAGGTGGCCCATGGGTGGACATTTGACTCAAGGTGAGCAATCCTCTGGCTCTTTCTGCCAAGAACTAGGAATTAGGACTTTGTGAAATACTTCCAATTCCTTATAACAATCAATTTCCCTTTTTTACTTAAGTTAATCTGAGTGAGTTTCTGTCACTTGCAACCAAAGAGCCTGGAGGATATTGTTCTCTTAACCATCTGTCACATGTGCACAAAGCTCCCACCCACTGCCTCTTACAAGTGGTGTGTTTTCTGGCCTCACCCCTTGGAGACCCCCCGCCCCATGCCTCACCATTGAGACCCCGACTCACCTCTGACGGTCAGTATGTTGCTTTGGGGAACACGCCTTCCGAGGTTGGCTCTGTTGGAGGCTTTGCAGTAATACTGTCCCTCCTCCTCCTTGCTAGCCTCTTCCTTGTGCCAAATTTCCTGGGTGTAATTCGAAGTGACCTGATAGAAAGGCTTGCCTGCGTTTGCTCTGTAAAAGCTATAGCTGATTGGAGGTGACCCTTCTTTCACAGTGCACTGGAGCACAACGGGCTTCCCAGACTCCACCTCTTCACCCAACATAATAGAAAGCTGGACCTCATCAACTGGTGCTGAAAAGCAGGAAAAGACCAGCACTGAGACAGGAAGTGAGGAAGAAGAACAACACTAAAGAGCCACAGCTCGCAGCCAGACTCCTCCCGGGCTATAACTTGGGCTTGGGTTGTGCCCTCCCTTCGAGTCCCACTCAGCCTGCCGTCTCTGTGGTTCCTGTCCCCACTAGGCCAGACGGGCAGCAGTGGACTCCTCCTGGCCTCACGTGGTGGTTAAACACAAGGCACAAATACCACCTCCCTCCACTTACACCTCTGGTATTATTGCCCAGTCAGCTTGACTATAAAATTAATCAAATCCTTTAACTTACATGTTCTTCTGGGGTCTACTGTGTGTGTGTGTGATTTCTCTCCTTCTACTTACAAAGATGCTTGGCACTTCCAGGTCTTACAAAGAAATAAACTTGACCTAAGGCCTTCTCTAGCTTTCATCCTGTTTTTCTCCTTTTTCCTTTAATGAATGGTATACACCTATTGCTTTCATATCTCATTTCCCACTTTCTTGTTTCCCCTGAAATCTGACTTCTATCCGTCTGTTCCTGACTCTAAAGGTCACCTGAACTCCATCCAACTGGTCCCGGGTCCCCTGTAGATTAAATTCAGTGGCAAAACTTCTTGGCCTGATCTTCCCATCCTTAGCCTCCCTACAGCACTGGACTGTCATCTGCACTTCCTTTTGAACTCAGCTCTCTCTGGGCTTCTACGAGGCCTCATAACCCTGGTTCTCTTCCTGCCTCACCTGCCACTTCCTCCTTATTCATGAGTTATTCTTCCTTTTGCCCCTTAAATATGGGCTTTCTGTCAGATTCAGACCTTGGCTTTTTTCCATCTCCGTTCTACTTTTTGGTGATTTCACCTACAGCCATAACTTCTGTTTCTGTGCATTTAATACCTAAATGAAGACCTCTGGTCCAGATTACTTCCCTGAATTCCAAGTCTCAACTTTTATCCAGGCATTTCCATCTGGAGGCCCTGCCAGTCCCTCATTCCCAGTGAATCCAAGCAGAGCTTGTCTTCCCCCCATACCCCTTTCCCTGACTCCATGCTGAACCACCAACATTCTGACCCTAAATTGTATCCCCAAGTAGAATTTCCTACTTGTGTGAGAATGGACTGTTTAGCAAACTGGCATCCAATGTCTCTGATGATGAGATCATGATGGGAAGGGGGTTCTCAAACATGGGAGGCAAAGGCTGGGTCACCCTCTTGTGAGAGTGGTAGGTGGTGATACCGAGGAGCTGCTGGAACTGCAGAGTGGAGCACCAGGGTGGGATGGTGATGATCCCACACAAGGGCAGGCTCCCTGGAGGATTCAGCTGACCCATCAGCCTTTCTTGCTGGGAGCTGAAGCACAAAGCAGGGGTGATAAGCCGGGCTTAGCAGCAAGCAGCCTGGGCTCAAATCCTAGCTCTACCACCCACCAGCTCTTTGCCCTAACCTTAGCTGCCTTATCATAAAATGAGGATACTACTCCTTCCCATCTTATGTGGCTATTGTAAGAATCCATGGAGGTAATTTTCTGAAGTTCTTCACACAGAGCTGGACATGTGGTTGGAGATCAGCATATACTAGCCACTGATATTGATCCAATTTAAGCCACCAGTTTCACATGTTTTTTTCCATTAACCTTGTCACATATCCTGAGCTCTGAAGTCTCTACTCTTTCTAACTGATAGAGCCTCCAGGTGAATCTTCCTGAGGTCCCTTCTCAGCTGGTCCTTCTTTTGGCTCTCCATTGCATACAGGACAAATTTCCAGCTCCCAAGACCAGCATTCGATGCCCTTCACAGTTGGGCTCAGCCACTTCCTGAACTTACAGCCAATGATTCTCCTTTCCCAACCTTTGTTTCCAGCCATCTGGTTTCCCCACAGTCTTTGAAACTGCTCCATGGAGACTTTTTGCTCATGTGCTTGACCAGGCTGGCAGGCCAGCTCCAGCACTCTCTGCTGCCTACTGTCAAGCTCTGGCTCCTAAGCCAGGCTTCCGTGAAGTTTTTCCATTCAAGCCAGATGACATCTCCCATCTCCTAAATTATTAGAGAAGTTTCAGGTTTACAGAAAAAACATGCTTAATATACAGAGTTCCCATATACCACCCTATTATTAACACCTTGCATTAGTGTGGTACATTCGTTACAATTTATGAAAGAAAGATTTTATAACTGTACTATTAACTGTACTCCATCATTTACAATAGGGTTTGCTTTTTGTGTTATACAGTCCTATGATTGCTTTTTTTTAATTTTTATTCTAGTAACACATATACAACTTAAAGTTTCCCCTTTTAACCACATTCAAATATAAAATTCAGTGCTATTAATTATGTTCAAAATGTTGTGCTACCATCTGTGCCAGTTTGTATGTATTATTTGCCCCTGAAAAAGCCATGTTCTTTGATGCAGTCTTGTGGGGGCAGATAGGTTAGTGTTGATTAAGTTGGAATCATTGGATTAAGTCATTTCCATGGAGATGTGACCCACCCAACTGTAGGTGATAACTCTGATTAGATAATTTCCATGGAGGTGCGACCCCACCCATTCAGCATGGGCCTTGATTAGTTCACTAGGGCCCTATATAAGAGCTCAGGCAGAAGGAGCTTGCTGCTGCAGCTTACAAAGACATTTTGAAGATGGCCATTGAAAGCTGACATTTTGGAGAAAGCCATTTTGAAACACAACCTGGGAGCAAAGGAAGAAGACGCCAGCCACATGTGTGTTCCAGATGCCATTGGCCATTCTTCTGTGAAAGAACCTTGTTGTTGACACCTTAGCTTGGACACTTTTATGGCCTTAAGACTGTAACTTTGTAACCAAATAAACCCATTGTAAAAAAGCCAATCCATTTCTGGTGTTTTGCATAACGGCAGCATTAGAAAACCGGAACACCATCAGAAGGCAATTAATTGTGTGTTGCCTTGTAACATTTCTTCTATGCCTGCCTGCACTGTTATTCAAATATTTCTCTATTATTTAATCAGTAGTTCCTGTGCTTGCTATATCATTAGAAATGAAGAATATGTCTTCTCCTCTATGTCCCATAGCATTAGGTGCTTAATATGTATGGGTGATGTCAATTTGAAAAACATGGCAGCTCTTAGATTATCCATTTATCGAGGCAGGAATCTATCTATTCAACTTGAGATGTCCACAGAGGCATGTGCAGATAAACTGTTACTAAGCAAGAAGGAGAAGGAAGAGGAGGAAGCCTTATTAAGCTTCTTTCAACAGACTACAGAATATCTAAGAGATGCCAGTAACAGCATTCTTAAGGCCTTCTGAGACCCACAAGACAGAGGCTCAAGGAAAAATATCCACACCAAGGCAATGGTGAATTTTTCTTGAGTATGAGCATCCCAGGCGAATGTTAGCAAGACCCAGAGCAGCTCTGGTTGCTGGGGGTTCTGCACATCACTGTTAACCTGCCAAGGGTTAACAGTGGAGAACAGCTCTGGTCTGCCATTCTCAGAGATGACCTCAGTTCATCTAAAAAGGAGCAAGTGCTAAGGGAGCCCAAAGGCACAACTTTAGTGCTTTCTGAAGTCAGGACACTTGCCCTCTTTTAATCATTCAGCAGTTCAGTTCAAAAGTTCTGAAAAGAGCTTACAATGAGCCATGTCAATAGCCCGTGAAGTATGTTCCAGCTCCTTTTACCTGGGCATTGGTCCTGCTTTGATTCGTGTCTGATTCGTGGACTTTGCACAAGTAACACCCACTTCTCTCACTGCCCCCACAATTCCTGAACAACCCGAAATCTTAAAAAATGTTAACTAAAGCTCCAATCTCACATGACTTCTTCTCAAAGCACAGCAACTTACCTATTACTTTGACCCTCAGGACCTCACTGATCTTTTTAGCACTGGAATGGCAATTATCCGCGATGCACTGGTATTCTATGTCTTTTGTTGGGTTATCGTTGAATACGGCTGGATTATTTGAGCTCTTGTTACGACTCTGCAAAATTTCATTTGCTTTTAAGAGGTCATAACTAATAGGTGATGTTCCATTTATTGATTGGCAACTGATTTCTATGGTCTGCCCTTTTATCACCTCAGACTGGGTATCATGAAAAATCCTGGGTTTGGAGAGCATTTCTAGAATGACAGAAAAAGAAACAATCTGAGGGGTATTGAAGGAAGAAGCAAAAGATCCAGCCCAAGAGGCACACCTGCCTTGCACACTTGAGAGTGTCCTTCTCCAGGCTCTGGGTTTCGCTTTCTGCCACTAAAGTAATCTTAAATTCTGCCTTCACAGGTTTCCCATGAGACTAAAAGATTGTATGTGTGCATGTGTGTGCGGTGAGAAGGAAAGAGAGAAAAAGAAGTGTTAAAAACAAAATAAGTGATGATACGAACTCAAGAAAAACATTACATCCCTAAAAGTACATGTTTATGTTTTCATACATTGCACACATGTATACTTTTTTTGTGTTGACAAAAGACAAAAAGGCATAAGAAAAGTAAAATACCCAAAAAGAATACATTTTAAAGCAAATTCTGCTCAGTGCCTCCATCTCTCCTGATGGTAAACTGTATGCCTCAAGAGATAAGAATTCTACTAGGTCATTATTAGAGGTTAGCTTATTTATAAAGCTTATAAAATGAAATGACCTCCTCCCAAGATTAAAAAAATGTAAAAATGTAATGACCCACATTTGTTCCTTGCTTTATTTCTTTTTGAGTTGGATGGCTAGAGAGTTGACAATAGACTAAAATCCTGGTTCAGTTGAGAGCAAAATCTTGGCTGGAAAAAAACATACCTACAGGCTAAACTGATGGACCACAATTGAATAATAACCGACAGTTATGATGCTCCACATTCATCTAGGACCTCACTATTCAAAGAGTGGTCCAGGGTCCAATAGCATTGGCATCACTGAGGGGCTTGTTAGAAATGCAGAATCTGGGCCCATCCCAACCTACCGAATCAGAGTTTGCACTCCAGGTCCCAGGTGACTTGCACATTAAAGTCTAAAAAGCCAGGCTCTATGTGGTCCCAGTATTTACATTCTGCTCACCGGAAGTCCTAGCCCATCTGGTTAGCCAGGAGATGGATAAAAAACTGGAACTTAGACCTTCTTAAAGTTTAATGTTGGCCAAGCACTGTTTCCTTCCTGGCCCTTGGGATGGGACCCTGCTCAAGCGGCCAGAATCTTGCCAATTCGGGGGCCACGTTACCAGTATGCAGCCACGGTAAGTTATGAACTTGAATTTGGCCAACGGCATTTTCTTCCAATGCCCCTCTCCTGTGCTCTGACTAGGAATACCCACTCACTTCTGTTCAACTTCTCTAGTTCACCTCCTCTTCTCCTTCCCTTGAGTTTTTACCCTGCATTAAATCAGCTCTGCCTTCAGACTCAAGAGAGTGGCATCTGGCAATAAATTCCCCATTTCCCATTCCATCCCAGGACTCTGAACCAATGAAGACGTACTCACCGCACACAGCTATATGGACTGCATTGCTTTTCTTGAGCACATTGCCGATGGCTGCAGTGCAGGTGTATGTCCCACTGTCCCACTCTGAGGCTATTTTGGTAAAGTTTTGAGCCTGTGTCATAGTCAGACCTCCCTTCTGGATGGTGAAGTTGGCTGGAGGCGCCCCTGGGACGATGCACCACAGATTTAGGTATTCACCCTGGTCCAGGCGTGTGGAGGAAGATTCAAGCTTTGGTTTGGAAAATAGCTCTGAAAAAACAAACAAACAAACAAAACAGTGAGTGAAAAATGACATGAGACATGGCTGGGCATCACCCCCAAAGCCTCTTCATGGAGGGGCCTTAGGTCCACTTGGCAGAACCAACTCCCAACTTCCTGCAAAAAGACCTGAGGAACAAAAGTTTTCCTTTGCTTCTTGTATGTTTGATGATCACACAATTAAAAAGTTATGGTTCATCCTTTGGTGGGATTCTAATGGCAGGTTTTCCTCTCTCGTCAATCCAATTTATTTCACAAACATGATTAGAAAAGTTTTGCAACTTGAAATCCAGCAAGCAATGGTTCAATTCCTTTACTCATTCATTCATTCCACAGCTATTTATTTCAGACCAACTGTGTGCTGGCCACTGTGTTAGGCACTGGGGAGACAGCAGTGAATAAGAAATAGTCCCTGAGTCCAAAGCCCTTATGCCTACTGGGTTATTCAGACACGGTGTTTGCAGCAGAGATACTGAACTGAAGCTTGGGGAATTAGGAAGTTATCCGAGCAAGGAGGGTAAGTGTTGTAGGCAGAGGGAACAGCATATGGGAAGACGTGGCAGGAGGTCAAGCACCTGAAAGGAGTTCAGTGTGGCTGGGACATAGAGGGGGTAGGAGAGGCTAGGAGAGGCTAGAGGCCGGCCCGCAGAAGGGATATCGGAAGCACCTTAAGATGCATGGATTGTATCCTCGGGGCAATAAGAACCATGAGGGTCTGGGACAGGGGAATGGCATCAGAAATGTGTTGTAGAGAGATCCCTGGGAGGAGAATGGATGGGACTAGGAGAGGCCAAGACTGGAAGCAGGAAGGGACATAATACAGACTTGAAGCAGAGTGAGGACCTGGGACTGGGGAAAAGTGGCGGCTAGCAACCATCACTCCAGTGCTTCCCACTGAGAAGAATGCAGATGATCACCTCGAGGCTCCCAAGGTCAAGTTTTTGACCTTTTTTTTTTTTTTTCTACATTCTGACTCTGTGAGTTTACTTATTCTAATTATTTTGTATCAGTGAGATCACACAATATTTGTCCTTTTGCGTCTGGCTGATTTCACTCAAAATGATGTCTTCAAGGTTCATCTATATTGTCACACGCATCAGGACTTCATTCCTTTTCATGGCTGAGTAATATTCCATTGTGTATAGCCCACACTGTGTTTATCTATTTGTTAGTGGAAGGGTACTTAAGGTGCTTCCATCTTATGGCTATTGTGAATAATGCTGCTATGAACATTGGTGTGCAAATTTATGTTCGAGTCCCTGCTTAAGTCTTTGACCTTTATAACTGTAATGTGCTGTGCCACTTTTAGAAGTTATTAGTGCCATAATTTAGGTTGGATGTCAATAGTGATAAAAACAGAGGTTGACTGCTTATGATTGTGCCTGAGTGTCTCCCCCTGAGTGCCTCTTTGTTGCTCAGATGTGGCCCTCTCTCTCTAACTAAGCCACCTTGGCAGGTGATCTCACTGCCCTTCCCCCTATGTGCGACCTGACTCCCAAGGGTGTAAATCTCCCTGGCAACACAGGATATGACTCCCAGAGATGAATCTGGACCTTGCATCATGGGATTGAGAACATTTTCTTGACCAAAAGGGAGATGTGGAATGAAACGAAATAAAGCTTCAGTGGCTGAGAGATTTCAGATGGAGTCGAGAGGTCACTCTGGTGGACATTCTTACACACTACATAGATAACACTTTTTAGGTTTTAATGTATTGGAATAGCTAGAAGTAAATACCTGAAACTATCAAACTCCAACCCAGTAGCCTTGACTCTTGAAGACAACTGTATAACTGTGTAGCTTACAAGGGGTGACAGCGTGATTGTGAAAACCTTGTGGATTGCACTCCCTTGATCCAGTGTATTGACGGATGAGTAGAAAAATGGGGACAAACCCTAAATGAAAAATAGGGTGGGATGGGGGGGGTGATTTGGGTGTTCTTTTTTTGTTTTTATTTTTTATCTGATTCTGATTCTTTCTGGTGTATGGAAAATGTTCAAAATAGATTGGGGTGATGAATGCACAACTATAAGATGGTACTGTGAACAGTTGCTTGTACACCATGGATGATTGTATGGTATGTGAATATATCTCAATAAAACTGATTTAAAAAAAAAAAGAGGTTGACTTTCAAGATGTTTTGCCATCTCTTAGTTTAAATATTTCCTGAAATATATCAACATTTCATAGTTATTGTATATGTTTTTATTTTCAGCTACAGGGCAATTATTTTTTTTTTATTAAATTCAGTTTTATTGAAATACATTCACACACCATACAATCATCCATGATATACAATCCACTGTCCACAGTATGATAACATAGTTACGCGTTCATCACCACAATCTATCTCTGAACATTTTCCTTACATCAGAAAGAACCAGAACAAGAATAAAAAATAAAAGTGAAAAAAGAACACCCAAATCATCCCCCCATCCTACCCCATTTGTCCTTTAGTTTTTATCCCCATTCCTCCACTCATCCATACACTAGATAAAGGGGGTGTGATCCACAAGGTCTTCACAATCACACTGTCACCCCTTGTAATCTACATTATTATATAATTGTCTTCAGGAGTCCAGACTGCTGGGTTGGAGTTTGGTAGTTTCAGGTATTTACTCCTAGCTATTCCAATACATTAAAGCCTAAGAGGTGTTATCTGTATAGTGCATAAGAATGTCCACCAGAGTGACCTCTCGACTCCATTTAGAATCTCTCAGCCACTGAAACTATTTCGTCTCATTTTGCATCCCCCTTTTGGTCAAGAAGATCCTCTCAGTCCCACGATGCTGGGTCCACATTCATCCCCGGGAGTCATACTCTGCATTGCCAGGGAGATTTACACCCCTGGGAGTCGGGTCCCACGTAGGGGGGAGGGCAGCGAGTTCACCTGTCGAGATGGCTCGGTTAGAGAGAGAGAGGGCCACTTCTGAGCAACAAAGAGGTACTCAGGGGGAGACTCTTAGGCACCATTACATGCAAGTTTAGACTCTCCTTTGTGGTAATGAGCTTCATAAGGGCAAGTCCCATGCTCGAGGGCTCAGCACATCAAACCGCCAGTCCCAATGTTTGTGACAACATCAGCACCAGTCCAGGTGAGGATGTCCAACACATCCGCACCTTCTCCCAGATCCTCAGGGCTGGGGAGGGGGAGGCTGTAAATATATTTTTTATTATCTGCCCAAATTACTCTAGGATGTGTCACTATTTCACTCCAGCCTATACTAACCTACCGTATCTCACTTCCTATTCAAAGTTCCATGCAATTACGGTGTTTGAACAAATCGACTGTAGAGTTGTACCGTTTAGAAAATTTAGATCCTGTGCCAAATAGATATCTATTCCCTTGGTCTCATATGAAAGTTGAAGTTTTAAAACACAATCAGTTTCAACCTTTACCCTTTGGCCTGACTTGCCCTGGTCTTAACCAGACCTGCTTCATTCATATCACTAATTGAAGTCTGGGCTCTTTTTCAGCTTTTTTTTTTTTTGACAGTGGCTGTATGCACTAATACTGACATTCATATCTGCCAAGCTCTAGCTCTGAGTTTCAGGTGTCTCAGAGATATGCATTGTTCCAGAGACCAATCAGGTTATAGGCTAGGGGATCAGCATCTCAAAGTTTAGAGATAGGCATTACAATTCAGGGATAGAGTTAACTGCTGTAAGAGCTTACAATCTAGGGACTATTACAATTATTGTGTCCATGTTAGGCTATGTTCTAAGATTCAATTCTGAGTTTACACATTGTAGTTAGTCCATATTGGTGAGGCATCATCCCTCTCACCATGTTTTCTCCAACACTTTTACTCCTATATATATATTTTCCTACAATTTTATAGAGTTATATTCACATACCATACATTTATCCATAGTATACAATCAGTTGTACATGGTATCATCATAAAGTTGTACATTTATCACCACAATCAGCACTTGAACATACTGATTACTACAAGAAAAATTGTTTTTTTTTTAGCAATAAGAAAAAAATGATAAAAAGAAAAATAACATGTCATACAATACAATATTCTAGCAAGGACAGCAAATAACACCGCTACCAAGAATCCCATGTTCCTCCCCTATATCCCCCTCTCATATACATTTAGCATTGGCATATTGCCTTTGTTACATTTAATGGAGGTATATTACAATGTTACTGTTGACCATAGACTCCAGTTTGCTTTGATTATGTTTTTTCCTGAATACCATCCCCTTTTCAAATTTCTACATGGTTGACATTCATTTGCTTTCCCACATGCAAAAACATTTTTATATTTGTATATTTAGTAACAGTCATTGGCCACTCCAGTTTTTGCCACGTTATACAGTTCCAGTCTTTATCATCTATCTTTACTTCTGGTGTCATACATTCTCCTATCCCACCTCTTTCAGCTTTACTCACAGACATCTTTGTTCAGTGTACTTACAATACTGTGCTATCATCACACAGTATTATGCTATCTATTTCTGGATCTATGCAATCAATCCTAAACATTCTGTAGTCCTTCAGCATCAAATAGCTGATCTCTGCTACAGGACAATTATTAATTAACTATGTAACCATTGCAAAGATGTAGATCTCTCATGTCAGCAAATGCAAACAGACTTCATCATTATGAACCTTGATGAAGAAGGAAGGACAAGTCTGTCTTCAAGATGGTACTTCCTGAGGCTAACTGCATACTGAAAGAAGGGAAGGAGACTCCAAGTTCCTTTTAGGAAAGGTTCTAGGGTAGAAGGTTTGAAAATGCAGGGGTCAGTGAATCAAATTCTACTCTTGGTAACATCTACCTGCTGTACAGGTTTGGGGGTAAAAAATCAACACTGTCATTGTCATCATCAATGTTACATGGCTATGAAAGTCATTTCCATCATAATCAGGGTCCACTGTGTCTTCTTAGTTTCCTCAACAGGGAATAAAATAAAAGATTCAAGTAAGGCAGTGTCCCAATAATTTATCTGTATTTCATTAAGGAGTCTTCCTTCCTTCCTCCCTCCCTTCCTTCCTTCCTTCCATCCATCCATCCATCATCTAAGAAGCATGACTTATCTGTGTACAGAGCACCATCCAAAGCTCTGTGTTAGGTACACACTAACACAAAATATCAATAATAGGGAAAACTGTGTATGGGGGGAGGTTACATGGGAACTCTGCACTTTCTGCATGACTTTTTTGTAAACCTACTACTCTAATAAAAAAAAAGAATTAAAAATAAAAAGTTCTGGGTTAGAAATGGGGAAGGCACCCAAAGAAATGTAAACTCTTAAGGAGCTTACAATCTCATTGGGCAGAAATGAAGGGGACAAAATGACTTTGGAAGACTCTCAAAGCAACAATTCTGCATTTTTTTAAAATGTAAAGGAAACGTAAAAAATATAAATCATCCTGCTTCAGTGGATGCAGGGGTGTTTAGATCAGTAGAGAATCATGAGGGAATAATCAGGTTGTAAAGGAAGTAATGGTCAAAGATCTGCAGAGCCGTGGCTTTCTGAACTAGGGAAACAGTGGGTCCCAAGACATGGAGAAAGAATCAGTAATTCTTGTGTAAACTGACTGGATGGAGCATCACTAGGAGTAATAAGGGATCAGTCTTCTATTCATTCATTGAACAGGTGTTTATTGAGCCCCTACAATGTGCCAGGCTCAGCGCTAAGTACCAAAGATGCAAAATGAATTGAGTCACAGACCTGGACCTCCAAAAGCCCTCAGAGAGTGGTGGAGTCAGACACTGGCCCAAATCTTTCAGTGAATGTCAGCAGGAAATCAGGATCAGCGTGCAGGAGGGACTGGGGCATGACCAACAAACAGATCCTGGTGGGGGAACCTGGACGGAGCTGTGGGGCTTGGTGTTTATGGACCACAGAAGTTTCTCAGGTGGCCAAGGGGAAAGGGTATGGCAGGCAGATGGGCATTTGGAAGGGAGCAGGATCAGGGAAAGGATCATGGACATGAAGAAGTTTGAGCCCATGCACAGGGATCTTGAATAGGAGCTGCTTTGGGCAGACTTCTCCCGCAGTTGGTGGAAGGACGGAGTGGAGCAGGGACACTCAGGGAGAACGCCCAGTGTGAGGGCCACCACTAGGGCAGGGACAGAGAAGACCAGACAGAGGAGAGGCACCTGGCAGCACCCGGTGAGGGACTGCATCTAAGAAGATAGACAGGGTGGGGTTGGGGGGCAGGGGAGGGTGAAGGAAGCCATTTTTTATCTTAAAGAAGGCAAACTACTAATCCAACAATTTTATGTCTACACAACGTGGTGGCACTACTATGCATCCTCGACATTGCTATGGAGCTCCTGAGAGCAACTGGGGAGCAGAAAGCTAGCTGCATAGGTGGGTCTGGAGACATTCCCAAAGGCTTGATAGAACTTGAACATGGAGGTGTTTACCTGCCAGTCCTGGTGTGGCTCAGTGAGCTACACACGGAAAGGACAGAGCCCAGGATCAGAGCACAGTGGTCAGGGGGAATAGGGAGGGTGGGCCAAGCATGACACGTTACCTTCTTGGGCCAGGAAGACTTATCTACTGATTGACTTGTGGACTCTGCATGACATGGGCTTCTGGATGTGGATGACCAGGTATGATAGTATTTTATGGTCCAATGATGCATTATGCTTTCCTAAGGTAGCCTGGCCCCAGGGAAGGATGCTGCTCTAACTGGCCAAACAGTCCAGGTGTTTGGCACTTGGTCCTGTTGCTCTCACAGCAGTTTGTCCATTCCTTTACTGTAGTTACTCATTATATTGCATTCTAATGGTCTATCTGTGTCTCTGAACTCCTCAAAGGCAAAACCTGCCCTTAGGTGGTTCTCTAGCCCCTATAAGTTGCTCAGTATATAGAAGGTGCTCAATATATGTTGAATTGAATACTTTCTCTGATGAGATAACATAAATCTTATCTGTGGAAAAAAAATCATGGATGATCAAAATAGTTGTCATTATCAGGAATAAACTAAATTACTAGAAACGGAATAGACCAACAGGTTCCAATACATAAGCCAATTGCCCAGTTGGTAGGCTGCCTACAATACTGTGGACTTCAGCTGGGACTGTCCACGCAAAGCTTGGCACGTAGTAGGCTTTCAGTAAATGAGGGAATGAATGAATGATCACTCTCACTGGGGAACTAAGAAGTGCGGACTCTCTCTGCTCTCTGAAGAACTGCCATCCAGTATTCATTCATTCATCCAACAAATACATATTGAAACCCAACCATGAGCAAGGCTCTGCTTTTGGTGTTAAGGCTATAGACGTGAACAAAACAAGTTCCTGCCCTCAGCAGCTTACGTTCTAGTGGCTGAAGACATACAATAAAGAAACAGGAAAAGATAGAGTCCATTTTCTGGTCATAAGTGCTATGAGGAGATATAAAGCCAGGTAAGGAGGATCAGGGAATTTGATGGAACAATTCAGTGCATGGTTTGGAAATCAAACTGGCTTGAGAGTAAATCTTATCCTTCCCCTTGGTAGCCCCGTAATCCTTGGAGGAGTTACCTAATCTCTCAGCCTCAGTTTCCTCATCCATGAAATGGGAGTGATAATACCTACCTCATAGAGTTGTCATGAGCATGAAATAAAACATATATAAACCAGTATATAAATTATAAAATATTTATAAGCCAAATGTACATAAATGTTCAACAAAGGCAAGTTCTTTTTGAGTTTACTAATGCTTTTCCACCCTGACCCTATCATTGGACCTGTATCTGGGATCTAGAATAATGTTTGGCCCCAAGGAAATATAAATGTAAAACTAACACTAGAAACTTTAGCTTACATTTATTGAATGCCAGTTCTGTGCCAGGCACTGTGCTGATGCTCCACAGCATAGTTCTCTCATTTAATCCTGGTAACGGTCCTAGCAGAGGAGGGCTACATTATCCCCACCTCACAGAGCTGAGATGAGACGCTCACTACCTCACCAAGGCCCCAGAGGTATGAGTGGCAGAGTTGGGATTTGAGCTCAGAGCCTGCACCCTCCACCGCCACAGCTGATGGCTTACTCGCCATGCGTTGACTTTTCCCACTCTTCCCAAGAGCACCACGTCCCCAGCCTGAGCACATTCACTGGGACACGCAGGGGCAAAGCAGAAGAGTATCGGCTCTCGCGGCCATGGGCAATCTGCATTCCAGCACAGCCCCATCCTGAGCCCGCGACATGCCAACGCTCTCCAGGTGCAGTCCTACCTGTTATATTGACCACGATGCTGCTGACCTTGGAGATCCGGCTGGATTCCACTTTGCAGGTGTAGTTGCCGTTGTGCTCCCCCAGTGCCATCACCGAGTACACGGCCTCATTGCCGTGTCTGCTGTGTGCCACAATCACCTTGTCCTTCTGGATTATGATTTCGGGGAACTTCTGGGCCAGGTGCGTCACCTGGATGGTACACTTAATGTGGAGATCATCTCCTTCTGTGATCATCCCCAGGGGGCTTATGTGGAACTTGGGAGTGGAGAAGGATTCTGCAAGAGAAGAGAACAAGCCAGCTGAACCCAGGTTCAAAGCTAGGTAAGGGGGAAAGGCTCTTCCTGCTCTTTTCTGCTCTTTTTGCTGCCTTCCTCTCGCCAAATACTGTTTTCCTCTATTGATTTTAAAAATTCAATCTTTCCTCTCAAAAGGTTCACATAGGCTGCTCTGATCCTCCCCCCCCCCCCCCGCGTTTGCTCATTCTGGCACCTTCAACTTTCTTTTTTAAAATTTTTTTTAAATGCAGTTTCACTGAGACACACCCACACATCACACAATCATCCAAAGTGCACAATCAATTGTCCACAGCACCATCACATAGCTGTGCATTCACCACCACAATCAACCCCCCAAACATTCTCATCACTCTAAAAAACAAAACCAAAAACAAGAAAATAAAAAGAAAAGAAAAAAGAACACTTAAAACATCTCACATTGCCCCTTCATTGCCCCTTCCCCCATCACTCATACACCCCCTGTCTCCACTTCTCTACTCATCTGTCCACACCCCAGACAAAGGGAGTGTGAGCCACAAGACCCCCACAATCACACAGCCACACCGTACAGGACATACAGCTACATGATCGTCTCCAAGAATCAAGGACACTGGACAGCAGTTCAACAGCCCCAGGTAACTCCCTCCAACCATTCCAATACACCACAAAACCTAAAAGGGACATCTACACAATGCACAAGAAAATCCCTCCAAAAATGACCCCCAGTCTCCACCCAAGATCTCCCAGCCTCTGAAACTCCACTCCCAGCCTTCTTCTTAATTGCAGTTCTCCAATTTTCTTTAGCTCCCAAAGGCCAAACCTCCTTCTCCAGATCTCTTCTGCAGAACTTCCTTCAGAAGAGCTCAGATATAGCCACACTAGTTAGAAGTGGACTCTTCCCATCTTGGTGGGAAACAAAAGCCAAGGACTTGGCCCCCCTTTCCTCCCGATCCCCTCCAGACCCCACTCCCTGTTCACCAAGGACATCTTCTCACACCTAAGATTAGCATTTCACAGAAATATGGCATTTCAACACGAATATTCTATAGTTTCCAAAAGTGATAACTATGTAGGTATGCTGAGTCATGGACATGCATATCTAAATAACTAGGTGCAAAAAAAAAAAAAAGTTGTTTTATTCTATTCTATTTTTTAAAATGCTGGCCATGACTCATTAAATTGATTTCATGACACTGTTTTAATAAAATGTGGGCCAGATACCAGGGTTTGGGATCTTCAGGAAGTGGTGAGGGAAGTAGGATCAGGGCCTCAAACTTTGCTTCCACAAAACAAACACACAGGAAACAAAAGACTGTATGTACATAGATTATAACAATGTACAATAAGATAGGAACATTAAAAATCCTAGAAGTGAATTTAGAGGAATGCAATTACTTTAAGATCCATTTGTTTTGCTTTGTTTTACTATAAAGTCATTTAAATTCACAAAAAAAGCTATCATTTAAGAAAAAAAAAGCTTGCTTTCCTGAGTAAAAGCCAAAAAGAGAGGGCATCTTTTAGACACTCAAAAAGTGTCCTCATCCTTTAGAGTAGCTTAATAATAACCAAAGGGCTATTTCTTGTATACAAATTAACTCCAGATACACTAAAGATTTAAGTGTGGACAAAAACAAAGCCACAGAAACACTAAAAGAAAACATAAGTGCATTTTTCTTTACCAGTCTTGGAGTGCAGAGGAACTTTAGAGTGAACCTCAAAAGCAAGATGCTATAAAGGAAAAAAGGATTGAAAAATTGACTAACAAAGATGAAAAACTTTCTCATGGAAACATATCATAGACAAAATAAAAAGACAAATGACAAATTGGGGGAAAATATTTGCATAGTACATCTGACAAAGAGCTAATTCCCTTAATTCCTAAAGGACTCAAACAAATCAATAAGGAAAAGTAAAAATGGGCAAAGTACCTATGAAGAGGAATTTCCATGGGGAAAAACTGTAACAGACCAATAAACAGAAAGGAACATATTCAACCTCCTAAAAATTAAAGAAATGCAAATTGCAACAACAATGATATGCATCGTGCACCAATTAGATTGGCAAAAATAATAAAATGTTGGTAAGGATGTGGGAAAAGAGAGACTCTCATACTTTTTTTGGTGGAAGTGTTCACCATTTTGCGGAGCACTTTGGCAACACCTGTCGATATGGAAAATGCACAAAACATTTTCATCAACAATTCTACTGCTAGGAATTAACTCTCTAAATAACAGTAGTATAATATTTGCAAAAGTACACAAGATATAAGTACAGGAACGTGCACTGTACAATTCTTGTAATAGCAAAAAACTGGGACAATACCTAAATGCCCATCAACAGAGGACAAAGTAAATAAATTGAGGTACACCCTGCAACAGAATTCCAAACTGCCCCTAAAATAATGATGGAGACCTATATTTATTGATATGGACGAAGTCTATAAGATATTGATAAGTTGAAAAAACTTATAAAAGAGAATGCTTGATAGAGTCCCCTTTTTCGTAAAAACAAAGAAAAACAAAAATTGTGTGAAGGTATTCATAGATAAAAGTCAGGAGCACCATGCCCAGTGGTTTCCTCTGCGTTGCGGTACTAAGATTTACCCATTCTTAGCAGTGCTAAGAATGATTGTCACTTTGTACTTTATAGCCTACCATATTTTCTGAAAATTTTACTCAGAGCATGTATTTATAATCAGAAAAATTAAAACTTAAATATAGATACACACACACACACACACACACACACACACACACACACACACAATGGGTGGCAGTGAAGGGAGATGCCACAGGAAGGGGTCATTTATGACAAACTTTGGGGCCCTGACTTTGAAAATACTTGAAGCTGTCTACATTAAAGTGTGCCTGCCTCTAGATCCTCCCTACTTCGTGGTCCCCCAGGGCACTGGGGAGCTGCCGGTGACCCTTCCTTGAGCTGTCTGTCCTGCACACCAGCAGGCCGACGTCCCTCGGCTGTCCCTCTTCCTCTCCTGAGCGTATTTCTCAGGGGCCTCAACTGTTTCCTGTTTGTCCAACGTCTCTGCTGATGGGAACTGGGGTGTCCCATCCAACGTGGGAGGCAGAGCCGAGAACCCAGCCTCCTTCCCTCACAATCCCACTGGACCCCACTCCCTGGGGTCTGAACATCATTGGCTAAAAGCAGTGGTTTCCAAATTGCAAGTCACACGATTAATCATTTTGATGATTCCTGACCAGCATTAAAAAAACTGAAATAGAAAAGAAAATATCAAAATGCATCATATGCAGTATGGGTAAGTACTGTTTGTGAAGCTTTTGTTATACACACACACACACACACACACACACACACACACACATACACACATATATATATTTGGGACATTATATACTATATTTGTTTTAATGTGTCATAGTCAAAAAGTTTAAAAAATACTAACTTGAAGTGATTAAGAACAAGTCCTGAGAATGGTGGCCCAGCCAGAAGACCCCAGACCCTTTCCAGTCCTGGGCTCTTTCTCCCCACACCATACCAGAAAATCACAAAGAAGGATGAAAAAGAGAGCACGGCTCTGACCCCTCACGGTGACCAGGTCACTCCTGACGACCTCCGACATCTCCAGCTGGAACCCAGAGAGGATCCTCGCTTGGCATCGGAACACTAAAACAAGGTCCTGCTCTTCGATGGGGAATTCCAGTGTCACAAAGTTTTGGTCCTTAGAGTTCTTCTCTCTTGTTTGCTTGACTCTTTTTGTGGAGAGTTCGAATTTTTCAATTTTGAAAAATATTGGGGCCTTTTCCTCTGGGACGGAACAATTGACCGTCACGACCCCGCCTTCTATCACCTCCTTCTTGTCCAGCATCACCCTGGGACTGGGCACTCCTTTAGGGAAAGAGAACGTCCGTCAGTGTCAGTGTGATGTGGCAGCACCAGCCTCCCTCAGCTGAGTCACTGCGGTTGACCTGTTCAGGGTTCTCTTGTTTTGCTCCCTGAACACCCAGGGTTGCCTGCCAGGCAATTATTAAGCATGCATAGACACAGCACTGTACCACTGAACAAAATGCAAGGGTGACCCCATGAGTTTTCACAAGAAACCTATTGGGTGGGCATGAAGAATATAATTCCCAACCCAGAGCACACAGCCAACAAGTCCCAGATCGGACATGGGACCCCAGGTCTGTGTGACACCGAAGCACAGGGGACTGGGGGATGTGGGACATGGAGGAGGTGGGAATGCTGCCCTAAGTGGTCTCCCAGCTCAAAGAGCAAAGCTGAAAATAACCAAGAGTTGGACTGTGTTGCAGAGACAATGAGTGACAGATGTGGCAGCCAGGAAGTGAAGAGTCCTTCTCTGCCTGGGAGGTCAGAGAAAATTCCAATAAATGTGTAGGGCCTCAGAGGAGCCTTGAGAGAAGGGTGGGACTTGGAGGAGGTGGTATGGAGACTAAGGGGAAGCATCGCAGGAAGCACATGTGCAGGGAGAAACCGCCTGTGTTTCCAGGAGGCCCATCTACAGCAGAGAACTGGAGGGAGGGAAGGCCATTGGGTGGTGAGCTGGGATATCCTGCCTGAGATGCGGCGTCCTTTTCCAGGCCCCGTGTCCTCGTGGTTATGAGCTCCATCTCAGAGTCAGACTGACTGTGCTTGAATCCTAAACCTGCCATTTCTGGGATGTGTGACCTTACACTGTCACTTATTCTCACTGGGCCTCAGTTTCCTCATCTTACCACTCAGGATTCTTGTGAGGGACAGGGGAGCGGGTCTGTAGTGCCTGGAAATTAGTAAGCACTCAAAAAAGTGGAACCCTGAGAATTGCTATAATTTGGCGGGTTACAGAGACAAGGAGAGACATAATAAGCATGTCGCTGTAGGAGCAGCAAGCTGGCTACGGAGTGAGCAATGGGGTGGGATGGCGAGAGCAGAGCAGGCCCCAGTGAGGAGGCTCCCGCAGTCACACAGATCCAACTTGTGTATTCTTTTCGCCCCTTATTTGTCAATTTATTCCACAAACCCTTATTGAAATGTTGCCTACCATGTCCTAAACCCTGAGCCAAGTAAACGGGTGCATCAGGGAACCTAAGGAAAGCCCTCAAGCCATTAGTGCACTGTAATTGTGATTGTTTCTGGAAAAGAGCAGTATGAGGTGGTGTGAAAGTCTCTAAAGAAGGACCCAGCCTTCCAGAGGAAATAAAATGGAAGAAGAGCCTGGAAGGATGAGGAGGGGCTTTGTAGGTAAAGGGAATTGAAACGAGCTTTCTGGCAGAGAAATAGCAAGTGTGAGGGAGAAGGACCCAGGAAGCCTTGGTCCACGGGGCAGCCATGATCTTGGAAGAGGGTCCGTGTGATGGAGTGAAGTGGACAAGACGGGGGGAGTGGGGGAGCTGAGGCCGGAGGTGGGGCAGGGGCCAAGTCCTGCAGGGTCGTGGAGGCCATAGTTGGGGATCTTGAACTTTATTCTAAGAGCAAGGAGGGACCATTTAAGGACTGGGCAGAGGAAGGAGAAGATGAAATTTGCAAAATGCAAATCCTCACAGGGCTGCCAGGTTGAGCATGGATTGGAGGGTTCAAGAACGGAACGAGAAGAGCAGCTGGAGGCAGATGCAGCAGTCCTGGGGTGTGGGTGGGGCTGGGACTGGAGCAGAGGCAGTGGGGCAGAGAGATTTACTAGAAGGGGATGGTGAAGAAGAGAGAATCAAGGATAACTCCAAAATGCTGGGCTTTGGCATCTGGGTGGATGGCAGCGACATTACTGAGCTGGGGGACTGGAGATGAAACAGGTTTAAGGAGGAAGTGCATGAGTTCAGGTTTTAGATGTGAAAGGATGAGGGTCTGGCCCAGGATTGGGGCAAGGGAATTAGAACAGGACATACAAAGCTTACTGAGCCTACAAGTAGAAGTGACAGAGTGAGGGGCAGATTAAATAAACATGACTAGAAGAAAGATGAGTGCAAATCAGGTCTGAAGGATTGGCTGTGGGGCCATCAAAGGTGAAAAACAGCAGAAGAAGGATAGGGAGGAGGAAGGGGAGGGCGCAGGGGAGAAAAGGAGGAGACACTGGAAAGCCATGAGATCACGTTTCAGTGATGTCTAGGTCTTTTAAAGATACCCCGTTTCACTAAAAGTTGAATATATTGGTAACTTTATTAACTCTCCCCTGCTTCACACGGAGCTTCCCGAAGGAAAGGATCATGTCTTAACTCATTGTTGGCTCCCAGGCCTGGCTCAGGGTATCAATAAAAGTTTTGACGAATGAATGAATGCATGGGGGCATTGGCTTTTTGTCTGCCTAAGAGACAGGATATCACAATAATCAACAGTCAGAGAAGCCAGCTTTAGAACCAAATTGACACTGGTTCAAATTGTAGCTTTGCCTTTGATGAACTCAGAGACTTGGGCACGTCTTCCAGCCTCTGAGCCCCAGTGGCTGCACCAGGGCTATTGCAGGGGCTAAATGAAATGTGCATGGAGCCCCTAGCACTATTCTTAACACCCCATCTGGTGAGCGCCCAAGAAGTGGTAGTTCTTACCGGAAATAATAACAGTAATTACTGACTCATCACAAAGATGAGCACAAACATAGAGAAATGAACTTTGTGGCAGCAACAGTTGGAGAGGCACAGGGCTGAATCCACTATCCCTACCCATTAAACCATCTGAATTTGAAGGAAAATCATCCTAAGTGTAAAAAGCCTGCCGGCACATTTCTTTTCAACATATATTCCCCAAACTCTTGACCTGCAGCTCTTTGCTCATGACTAATGTAAAGTCTCAGCCCGATTTGTTCCACCCCTGTCCTCAACACAGAGAGAGAAGAGCTTGTCTGAGATCTCAAGGTAAAAGCCTTGGGCATCCTGGTGGCTGTTGCCCTTGGTGGCACAAAGAGACGTCCCACCTGGCCGAGCCACCTGGCTGTCCATATGGACAGCCCCCAAGGAACTGGCCTGCAGGAGGCTTTGGTTGCTGCAGTTATATTCTGTGTGAGTCTCATAGACTGACAAGCAGTCAGATTATACTTAGGAAAGGAAAATGTCCCCCAGACACTTGCCCACTGGTTCTTCCTCATGCTTCCTGTTTGCAGAAAGGGACTTTTTTTTTTCTTCCTGAGGACGGCCTGACTGAGCAACTCACACGTAATGGGCTTTCCTTCATTCAATACTTGGTTACTTAGCATGCTTCATTCGCTATCCCATTTGATGCTCAAAACAAAATAACCTTCAAGCATCCACGTAGTTACCTAGTCATCCCTCTTTTAGAGGGAGGAAATGAAGACTCCAAGAGGTTGGGAACTTGGCCACCAGGCACACAGTTGCTAAGTGGTGGAGCTGGGACACCAACCTCTTTCTCAGCCTCTGCTCTTTCACTATGTGACCTCTCATTTTGCTGCTCTTGCTCCACCTCATCATTAAGCAATCTCTTACATGACTTTCCATATCTGGACCCACTGTCCCTTCCTCCAGGAAGTCCTCCCTAACTTCTCCAGGCAGAATTGTTTCCTCCCTCCTTTGTGCTTCCAAGGCACTCAGATCATACCATTGGACTGTAATTATTTGTGTAAATGTTTCTCCCCTATTAGACTGTAACTGCCTTAAGAGCAGTAACCTGTCTGATGTATCTTCATAGCTCTAGTGTTTGGCCCTTTCTTGACTCTAGCCTTGGGAAATGTTTGCATGAGTGAGTGAATGAATGAATGAATGAATGGGACCCTATACCTATGAATCCAAATTCCTTACAATGACCTACCCTCCTGTTTCTCTGTTCCTACCCCCACTCTACCCATCCTTTTCAGCTGTTTAATTCATCCCATAAACATTTATTGAGTGTCTACCATGTGCCAGGTTCTTTGCTTGGGATATGAAAATAGAGCAGATACCATCCCTTGCCTCACAATCTCACAGTCCGGAAGAATCTGGTGTGTGAAAAATAGTTGCAATGCTCAGGGAAATATTGGGCACTTAGTATGTACTGGGAATTTACTGAACACTTTACTTACACTATTTCTTTTACTCCTCTCACAACTCTGATCTGGGCATTATCATTTTCCTCATTTTCCTGATGAGGATTTTGAAGTTTAGCAAGGTTAAGGGGCTTCCCCTGATTGGAATTCAGGCAGAGTGACTCAACGCTCCGCTATATGGCCTTTATAAACACAAATACTGTTGCATGTCAGACCATACAAACTGTCAGGACCAGTACCATGGGGGAGTTCAATTTTGTTTGGGAAAGTGCCAGGGAAGAGGCCTTTGAGTTGCATCTTGAAAGAGAAATAGCAGCTCACAAGGAGACGAGGTGAAGGGCATTCCCGGGCAAGGGAACAGCATGTGCAAAGGCGAGGAGGTTAGAAATAGCCCGGCACAGCAGGGACATGTGAATGCCAACATTTTCAGGTGAGGAAAATGCCAGGCAGATGAGTGAGAAGGGTGATGGACGGGCAGGTAAGTCCAGCATTACTACTCATGCAACTGCATGTGTTATGCTTCATCTCCTTGAGCAATTCCAGGCACTCACCTTTCACAGACACCTCGTACTCCGGAGTGGTTTTCTCCTTGTTGTTGAAAATCACGGTGCACCTGTACTTCCCTGAGTCATAGACCCGGGCTTGGGGAATAAAGAAACTCTCCATGTTCTCCCTGGAGGAGATGTTGTAGAACATCACATCATCCTTATAGAACAGCACGAGGTGCTGGGGCTTGACGTGTGAGGTGGTGCTTACGTCCACGATGCACTGGAGGGTCACGTTCCACCCATTGTGCACTGTCGAGCTCGGCAGGATCTCCATGTAGATACTGTTGATGGTGAAAGCTAAATGCAAGGGGAAGGAGGGCAGACACACCTGTTGTCTCAGAAATGACATCATCCTGTTGTAACAGGATAACATCAGATGTAGAATTATCACATTCTATGGGGGAGAGTGCTCTGGGGTCCCAAATGCTTATGGGGGCCAGGTAGATAATGGACATGTGGGTAGCAGGTCAAGCACGAAACAGTTGGTACTAGGCTGCTCGTATTTCCACCAAGACAAGGTGGTGGCTGGCAGGGTGTGACAAATAAAACACACCCATAAGATGTGTGCGACCTGTGAGCTGTCACATGGTGGCCTCTGGAGGGGGCTTAAGGATCAGGCAGACAAGTGCTCAAGTCCTGGCTATTATTATCTGCGTGACCTTGGGTGACTGACTGCTCTAACCCCAGTTTCCTCATCTGTAAGATAGGGGTGGTAACACCGATTCATTGGGTTATTGCAAGAGACGAGAGCAGCAGGCAAAGCACTCAGCCCAGAGCCTGGTGCATAATAAGTGCTTGATAAATGATAGCTACCACTACTCCTACATCAGACAGTCACACCCAAGAACTCTCCGTCCCCACCCCAAGCCTGACCGAATTAGCAGTCCCAGCTGGCATTTTCTATCCGATGGACCCAGAGGCCTCATCAGATGGTGAGGACTAAAAACCACTTCTGAGCCAGCCACTTGCATTCTCCATCCCCACCTGCTGCTGAGAAGCAGAAAGAGCATTGGGTTCCCCTCTACTGAGCATTCAGGGTGGCCACATCTCCAAATCACCTACCCAATCTCTGCCAGGCACCAAGCACCAGATCAACCAGCTAAACTCATCATTTCTGGCCGAGATCTCCCAGCATTTAATTGGGTTATATCCAGCAACCATAGGCTGTCGATAAAATTCAGCTAACTAGAGATCATATTTTGAGGTTCATTTACAGTGGCAGGCTGGCAGGAAGATAAATTGCTTAGAATTATATGTTCTTGGATGATGGAGAAGTTTCGGTAATGGAGGGTGGTGACGGCAGCACACCGTTGTGAATGTAATTAACAGCACTGCTTACTGTTACTTATTTGAATGTGGTTAAAAGGGGAAGTTTTAGGTTGTCTATACATTACTAGAATAAAAACATTTTTAAAAAATCCATAGGACTGAACAACACAAACAGTGAACCCTAAAGTAAACCGTGGGCTATAGCTAATAGCACAATTATGAAAATGTTCTTTCATCACTTGTCATAAATGTACCACACTAATGCAAGGTGCTAATAATAGGGAGGTATATGGAAACTCTGTATTTTATGCATGATTTTTCTGTAAACCTACAATTTTTCTAAAAAAAAATATAGAGAACTATTTTAATAAAGTTTTTTTTGTTGGTTGGTTGGTTGGTGGCAAGGCACTGCCCTGAAATTTTCCATGCTGGAAGGTTTTAGACCATGCTCACTGGTCCAAAATTTTGTCTAAGCTTTAGAGAAGACCAGAGAAGGTATGTTTTTTTAAGAGGCTTCTCTTGACCATGCCTATAGGTGCTTCTGAAGTCCATCTGGAGTCCCAATTATGCCACTTGATATACTTCAAAGCAGCTCAGCCCTATCCTCCCTATGATTTATTATCTAAGAACACGGATCTGGGCTTAATCAGCACTATGCAATATTCACTCTCCAGATCTCTATCAGAAACATAACCTCAAACAACTCATGATCTATATATGGCTAAAGAATGGATGACATGTGGAGAGTTTTGGGGAAATACTTCTAAAGCCCATAACATTAAAATCAGGTGTGCTCAGCCCCTCAAAAACCCCAAATGCGTATTTGTCTCCCCCATATGCCTCCACTATGCCCATTCTCAAGGAGACCAGAGTGGGTCACATGGTATGCCCCAGCATTTATGTCCATCTGGAACCTGCAGCTATTACCTCATCTGGCAATAGATTTTATTGAACTGGGGATCTCGGGATAAAATCATCCTGAGATAGGGTGGTACCTGAATCCAACCATGGAGTATCCTTATAGGAGACAGAAAAGGGGCAAGACAGACACAGAGGAGACCACCATGTGACAACAGAGAAACAGCGACCCAGGGGACAGGCCATGTGAAAACAGAAGCAGCAACAAGTATGATGAGTGTGCCGGTTTATATGTATTATGTCCCCCAAACGCCATTATCTTTGATGCAATCTTGTGTGGGCAGATATATTAGTGTTGATTAGATTGGAATTCTTTGATTGAGTGTTTCCATGGAGCTGTGACCCACCCAACTGTAGGTGATAACTCTGATTAGACAATTTTCATGGAGATGTGGCCCCGCCCATTCAGCATGGGCCTTGATTAGTTCACTGGAGCCCTGTAAAAGCTCAGACAGAAGGAGCTCACTGCTAGAGCAACTGAGACTGATATTTTTAAGAGCAGCTGCAGCTAAGAGAGGATAAAACACCCCAAGAGCAACATTTTGGAGAACACCATTTTGAAACACCACCTGGGAGCAAGCGGATGCCAGTCACGAGCCTTCCAAGCTAACAGAGGTTTTCCGGATGCCAATGGCCATCCTTCAGTGAAGGTACCCTGTGTTGATGCCTTACCTTGGACTTTTTATGGCCTTCAGACTGTAACTTGGTAACCAAATAAATCCCCTTTATAAAAGCCAATCCATTCTGGTATTTTGCTTACCGGCAGCATTAGCAAACCAGAACTTCAAGGATTTGGGCAGCCACCAGATGCTGGGAGAGTAGCATGGATTGGATTCCCCCTCAGGTCCTCCAGAAGGAACCCACCCTGCTCACACCTTGATTTCAGACTTCCGGCCTCCAGAACTGTAAGAGGATAAATTTCTGTGGTTTTAAGCCACCCGGTTTGTAGTAATTTGTTACAGTAACCCTAGGAAACTAATACAGAGGCTATTTATGTGGCATTTAGACCTGGGGTCTAGAACTACTGCATCGTGCAGCTTTGTTAGCCTTCTGTTGCATCTACCTCCATAAAGTGTGAATAAAGCAAACATGGGGTTTTTAATTATTTATAAAAATGTTTAATGAATAATACAGCCAAATGTTTCAAAACCCCCAAAGGCAGATGGTATGAGCCTTTTTAAAAAACAAATTGTTTAGAAAGGTGGCTGGATATAAGATTAATATTAAAAAAATCAGTAGGAAAAGGAAGAAGGGAGATGGAATGGATGGGAAGGAGGACACTGGTAGAGATAAGTTAACTGGTAATGTCTTAATTCTTGGGTCAGGTGGTGGGGTCATGCAAATTCATTATATCATTAAAAGCAAATATACATATCAATTAAAAAAAGACAACTATGCATGGACCAAAGAGAGAGTGTTATGGAACAAGGATTATAATCAGCCTGATTCTGTGCCTGTGAGATCCAAAAAAGAAAAATACAGGAAAAAAGATGCAGTGAAAAGTCTCTCTCCCACCCTGTGCCCATCCACCCAGTTCCCATCTCCACTTGCTGAAATAACCACTGACATTAGTTTCTCATCTATCCTTCCCCGCAGTTTCTTTATACATTTACAAGAAAATATGAATGTTAAGTCTTATTTACCACCTCCTCCCTCCTTTTACAGGTAGCACGCCATACACAGGGGTTGGCAGTTCAACATGCACCTAACTCAAAGTGGGGACCTTATGAGGATTTCAGAGGCCAGAGATGATGTGGGACAGGGGGCACCAAGGAGTTATTCAAACAAAACAGGGTCACCCAGCTTAGGTAAGGCTCCTAAAAGTTCAATTCTTATCAGACGCTCTGATAAGAAAAAAATATTTATGGGCTGTGCCTGATGAATGTACATTCACTGAGCCTCTTTCATATTCTAAATCTCCCCTAACCTTGGACCAAGGAAGATCACCAGAAATCTGCACACACAGATCACCTCACTACAATCACTCACAGAATCATGTTAACCAAATTAAGCTTCAGCACTCTCCCAAGGCATGCATTAAACCATCTTATGGAACCCAATGTTGTATCTAGTCTGGGATGCTGTTGGGGATGTGGTCCATGATTTCACAGAGTGTGCCAACCACACCAGGAAAAGCTGTGTTTATCCTGAACTGATTCGTTTTTATCTTGTGGATTCTGAGAATTTCCTAATGGCTCTCGTTTTCCTTTTTGCTTTGATTGCTAAGAGGTACAAAGACAAAATTTCACCCCTGCTTCTAGCAACCTTTGGGATGCATTTTTTGTGTGCTAATAGGGCCACAGCTTTATTTTATTTGCCTGTCTTTATTTCCCTCTCATCCTAATTTCCCCATTAATTTTATTCTGTTGAACAACCATACATAATTTTTAAAAGTGATCCCAAATAATTTTTGGAATAAGAGAAGACATAGCTAACTAGCTAGCTGACCAGAGGTACTGGTAAAACCTGTCTTTCCCAATCCCTTTTAACAAAGTTAAGTCTTTTTTTTTTTTTTTTTTGAGTAACAAAATTTGTCCATAATAAGTCTCAGATTTTAAAATAAAGAGAACTGAACCTGCTTCCTCCTTTCTCCTAAGCAATTAATTAAATAAAAAAAATGGCATCTGATCAGTCCATGAGAAGAATGTGGTAATGGTTTAGATTTAAATTTTTTCCCACAGCATTAATCTTTAGAACTCCCTTTTCTGTCTTTCTCTACTCCTTATTAGCTTCTGGTCTGAGGACTCTACTGGGGAAGCTCTTAGAACTGATGTTTCTTTGGACCCTATTTGCCCATCGGTTACGGTGGTCCCTTCCTGGGCATGCTCTTCCCCCCGGGACAGGCAGGTTGCTTCCCTTTACTCCTTCAATACCTCCTCCTTCATTTTAAGCTGTGCCGTTTAGTCCATTGACTTATCAAGAGATAGGAGTGCAGAAGTTAAATGCACAGAACCAGCCTGCCTAAGACAAATCCCACCTTTTCTACTCACAAGCTGTGTAAACTTTCACAAGTTACTAAGCTTCTCTGAGCCTCAGTTTGCTTATCCATATAATGGGCATAATAATAGTCCCTGTAAATGAGAACCTGGGTTTAAGTACTTGGCATACACTGCCTGGCACATACAAAGTGCCTGAGAAATGTTAGCTAGAATCTGTCAATCACAGAAATAAAATCAACACTAACGTTATATCTCCATTCCATGTTTCTAGGGAATTTTTCCAAAAGAAAAAGAATTTTAAATTTTCTAGGTTTATTTATAACAACTTCTCTAAACTCCCAGTTTTGGTCATAACATTGTACAGTCTGAACAGTAGTCCCTAGGCTACTTTACTGTCATCATCCTGAATGGGACATGCACTCAGGGCTGGCTCTGTCCCAACTGGGAGACAGTGTTGGCTGGGTACAGGAAGTAAGGGAGTCAGACATATCCACGTTCAAATCCCTGATCTCATGCTCATTAGCTGGGTAATCTTGGGAGTTCTTTAACCCATCTAGGCCACCACTTCTATAAACTGGGTATTTTAATCTTGAACCACGCCTGAACCGTGGTGGTTGACAGCACTGAAGGGGCAACGTACATATGGCCAATGCCTGGTCCCTAGTTGATTGTCCCTTCCCTCTTCCTTAGCACCATTCGTTCAGCAACCATACAAGGGGCTGCTCTGTGTCAGGCATTGTACCCAACACTGAGGGCTCAGAAAAGATTGAGGCTGGCCCAGTTCCACCGCATGGAGCTCCCAGTCTGCATTTCCAACTCTTTCCCTACTCCAGGCCTTTAACCTCAGCACCATCCCTGACAAGGCCCTATTCCTGATCTTTTTAGAGAAGCTATACCACTTTTTAAACACTTTTTGAAACAAACTTGGCTAAAGCATCAGGCATCGTTTTTTGTTTTGTTTTTTTGTTTTTTAGTGGGGATGATAATCATTAGAATGGGGCATTTTCACCATCTTGTTTTTCTAAGCAACTCTAACACATATCTGCTTAAGTAAATCAGCTCAACTGATTCATTGGGAGGAACATCACATTCCACAGCCAGTTGGAACAGAGAAGGGATAAGGGAGGGCAGTAAGTAAGATGGGGAAGGAGAAGTATTTTCTATAAGTTATCAAGACATGAGACCCAGCTCTTCATCTTAATACAAAACATCATTGGCCTGAGTCAACAAAAACAATAACCTAGATTTTACTACCATAACCAGTAACTGCCACCCTCCCCTTGTGGTAGCCAACCTCCGAGATGGTCTCCAATGACCTTGCCTTCTGGCATTTGTACACTGACATTATACAAGGATTGACCTGTGCAACCACCAGAACACCTCAGAAGTGATGGCATGTTACTTCTGAGATTAGGTTACAAAAGACATTGCAGCTTCTGTCTTGGTCTCTCTGGGATCACTCCCTGAGGGTGGAGCCAGCTGCCATGTTGGAGCAGCCCCTGTAGCAAGGAACTGAAGCCTCCTGCCGACAGCCTCTTGAGTGAGGCTGGAAGCAGATCCTCCAGCTCCAGGTAAGCTTTCAGATGACTGCAAACCTGACCAACAGCTTGTCCGCAATCTCATGAGAGATCCTGAATCAGAATAACTCAACCAAACCACTTCTGGATTCCTGACCTTGACTTTCAGAAACTGTGAGACAATAAATGTGTGTTGTCTTAAGTTGCTAAATTTTGGGATAATTTGTTAAGCAGTAGCAGATAACAAACACACCACCCAAAGAGTCCTCAAAAATCTCCACCTGATTCTTCAGATAATCCAGAAAACATTAACCTCTTTATAAATAAACTTTCCAAGCACAGTCAAACCTGGATTACCATATGCAGGCTTCATTATTTACACCGTAGAGTAATTGTTCACAATCTGGGGTCCCTGGGCCCCTGGGTGGGTGTAAGGGGGCCCAAGAACCACCTCTAATTTTATGTAAATGTGCTTTATTCCTCGGAGAGGATCCACAGCTTTCTTTACTGAACCCCAAATTTCAGAACTGTTGTGATGGAAGAAGTAGGTTGTGAAACAGCCTTTACAAAACAAGTCAGGTTTATTTCCACCAGGGGAGATGAAGGCCATTGGAGGAGGGTCCAAAGTTACAAAGTCACCCACAGCATGGATAAGGCACCCATAGGCCATGGTGCTATGTCCCCAAATTCTAAAACAAAGGAGCCTACTTCCCTTGACCTCAAGGCCACCAGCCAAAGGATGCCGATGTTCCCCGGGAAGACAAGACATTGTGACTCAGCCAGCCACCTGGGCCTCAACCCGGAAATTACTCACCAAGAAGAGAGGAGGGAGGGAGAGTGGGGGGTGGGTCACCCACCATTGTTAGGAAAATTACCGGGAGCCACAAGGCATGGAGTCCCTAAAGGGCTGTGCTCAGCATGGAGTGTGCTGACCCCATCTCCCCATCAGAAATCTCAAGCGTCTCCAAGCTCAGTCCCCGTTCCCTTCAGCAAGACTCTGGTTGAGTATGTGCCAGGTGCTGGGATTCCAGGGTGTGCTGGGGTGGGTCTGGGGGGACACATATAATATGAGAACAGTGATGTCAGCACCATGAGGAAGGGCTGCCCAGGAGAGGTCAAGGAACGTCTGAAGGAAGTGACCCCTGATCTGAGCCTTGCACCAGGCCCAGAAGGGGAGGCGGGGTGCTCTGGGCAGGAGAACAACATGTACCAGGAGACAAGGACACGAGAAGCCACAGAGCATGTGGGCATGGCCAGTTACGAGAACATGTGTGTAGGGAGGGGGGCAGAGGGGATCAGGCGGGCCAATAGACAGTATCAGAACGGAGGGCCTTCCTGCCATGCTGACCCTGTCCTCGGGGTCCTCAGGGGCAGACTGTCAGAATGAGATTCGAGTTTTAGGAAGACTCCAGTGGGGAGAGGGGAGACCGAGGCCAGAAAACAGCCTGTGATGATGGTTCCGGGGAAAGCTGAGGTCTGGGCTAGGGCATGGGCAGCAGGGACAAGGGGAAGAGGCAGCTCAAAAGTAGTTCTGAAAAATAATGAGTAGGCTCAAAAGGAGTTTGTTTTGGTTTGGGTTTGTTTTTTGGATGCTGAAAATGTTCTGGAATTAGATAGAGGTGATGGTTGTGCAACATTGTGAATGTACTAAATGTCACCAACGGTGAATTTTATGTTATATGCATTTTACCATAGTTAAAAAAAGGATTTGTTGTTTGGTTGATCTGGGGGTTGAGGAAAAGATTGGGAGACAAATACCAGGCTCCTGGGTTATGTATCCAGGAGTCTGTAGGTCCCACCCACTGAAAGTCACTGTGGGCAGCTAGGTTTGGGGTGCCCGAGGGACGACTAGGAGGAGATGTCAATTGTGGGCCCCGTGTTAAGTCTCGTGCTCAGGGGGAGGTCAGGGCTATATTTGGAACAGGAAGTTGTGGGTAGGTATACAGAGGGGAGTTCACCTCCAGAGAGTTTAAGTCCCTGGAGACCTCAATGCCAAAGTTACCCTTGGGGAAGAACGAGGAGGGTTTGTTAGAGAGGTAGGAGAAAAACCAGGGAAATGGAACATGGTCTAGAAGGTCAAGGAAGGACGCTTTGAGGCACAATCAATAGAGTCAAAACCCACACAAGGTGACCTCTTAGCAGAAGGAGTGCCAGTGGTTGTGGGGTGTGGGGCTGAGGCCAGCCTGCAGCGAAGCAAGGAGCTATTGTGAGGTGAGGAAGCAGAGACAGCAGCTATAAACTAGTCTTCAAAGAAGTTTGAGAAAGGAAGTGGCTAGATAGGAGGCCATGAGATTAGTGGAGGGTTTGTTTATGTGTGATTTTCTTTTCCTAAAAAAAAAAGAGCAACTCAATCATGTTTGTAGACAGAGGAGAAAAAGCCCGAAAGGGAGTGGGGTAAGGTGTGGATAGAGAAATTAAAAGTTGGGAGGGGGAGCTGAAGAAACGATAGTGAGGTCCTGGGGGCAATGCCAGGTGGGCTCAGAGCCCAGGGGGACGGGCTGGCTCTGATCAGCCACAGGGATGGACATCTGAGTTCTGGACAGGAGCCAGGAGGATGGGTGGGGAGCCATATAAGCCTGTAGCCAGCACAGGGTGGGAAGCTGAGGGATTTCCCTCCAGAAGGCCACTGTTTTCTGGGTGAAGATGGAGCTGCGATCATGTCATCAGGTGAGGCAGGCTGGAGTTGGGTGGGGAGTTGAGGAGTCCGAGAAGGTCTGAGATAGAAGGAAGGATAAAGTTCAAGGCTGACGGAAGAGCTGACCCACAGGCAGTGGACCATGAGTCATGCATTTCAAACATTCAGTCAACACGGACTATGCGTGACTCAAGGGACAGGAGACTTGAGATCCTACACAAGTGGACGATGGTCTCAGTTTCCCCATGTGTAAAGCAAGACGGAGACCTGAGGAGGCAGCAGGAGTGTAGTGTTCTAAGTTCTGCAGATCCAAGGGCTTACCCAAAGGCACCAAGAGCATTCTCCAGGAACCTCTCTAGGAAGGGAGAGATTTACCTGGATTTGAGGCAGGGAGGGAGAGAGGAGGGAATGGAGGTCCTGGGAAACAGGATGTCAAGACCAAGAAAGGCAGAAACAAAAGCACTGGGTGTTTCAGGGCGTGGGCTCGGGTGGACAAGAGTGAGAGAGGGTGGCACAAGAGCTGTGACGGGAAAGGCAGTTGAGGATGGATATTGGGCTTCATTATCATTTGTCTGCCACTGGGCAGACACTGTGCCAGGAGGGTCAGCTAGTTATCCAATCTCGTCCTCACACCACTCTACTTGGGAGGGTCTGTCATCAACAACATTGCACATATGGGAAGGAGGCTCAGGGAGGCACAGCAAACCTTCCCATAAAGACCTGAGTTGGGGCTGTGGCTCCAGACAGACTGTTGAGTTTGGGATGGTAGACATTCCAGGGTCTATGCCACACTAGCTGGTTCTCGTGCAGACAAGCTAGGTATTTCTTGAGCCTCAGTCAGTTAGAATGATTAGGAAGATAATGGATATCCTGGCATTTGGAAGCCTGGTTGGCACATGGACAGTCAAGCACCAGCCCCCAGGCAGCCCAACTATGCTAGTAGCCTCACGGGTCCCCGCTCCCCAGATGCCACTGCTTTTGAGCGTTGGCTCAAAAAATCAGCATTGTCCACATGCTTAATCTCCAAAGAGCAGTACAGTTTGTCTGCAGCCCAGTCACCCCCATTCTCTGCTCACTGAAGCGACTTCTGACGAGGAGACCCTGCTCCGTGCACCCTCTTTCCGTTTACTCCCGAGACCCAACCAAATCCCCTCCTTCCTGTGGTCCCTGATGTAGTAGAACAAAATCCACTTATCTCAAGACACAGTTCAGAATTAGCTCTAAAGTGAAGGGTAAACCAGACTTCAAACATAGCAGACACCTCACCCCTTTCTCTGTGTACTGGTACAAAATATTGCAGATATAATCATAGCCTCACTGGCGGAGAGGAAATGAGATCCAATACATGTGTTAGATCAATTAAGGGGGAAAAAAGCTATAGCAACAATTTAAACCATGTTCTGTCTTTGTAACAAATCCATTATCTTATTCGTGAATAACAACCATTTGGGACAGTGTAGAGAATAAAAATAAACATTTATGGCAAAACAACAAAAAACACATTATGGAATTGCTCACTGCTTTATCACTTTTTTTGCTCCCCAATTCTAACAGCAATTCACTAAAACCTAGAAAATGTATATACTTCTAAAGCTCTTCGGTTAGAACTGGGCTTAGAAGGATTGTGTTGTTCTAAGACCTTCTATAAATGTCAAAATGGAATAAACTTTATATACCAATTAGAATATATTATCAATTGTTATAAATATCAAACCCAAGCAATTTGACATGGGTTTCAAGAATCACAGAAAGGACAAGCAAGAAAAAAACCAGGTTAGAAACATCACAACTTACAGTTTTCTTGACCTTCGAGACTGGAACCTGGAAAAGACAGAACATGTATGTTGATTCCAGAAGCTTCAGCTCGCTTGAAGTTTAAGCAAAGAGGGAAGAGAATTAAAAACTCACAGAATGAAAGTATCAGCAGGAGTCCAAGCCACATTTTGTCCCCTCGGGGCCACTGGAACTGCATGCTGTGAGGTAAACGGGCTGCTCGCTACGGACGCTGGGGACGCCTAGTTCTGCTTTCGGGCCATGCCTCTGGGGCAGAAGACACTTCCCACGAGCCACAGCTGTGAAACCTGCCCTGTGAAAGCAGAGGCTGCTCTGGAAACTTCTCCCAGAGCCTGCAGGGAGACTGGCCGGGCGCTGGTCAGGTAATGGCAGCCATTGCTGGAAACCGAGAACAATGAGGCTGGGGCAGGGCTGATATCTCCTCAGGAAATGACTGGTCTTCCTGAGGGGTCGCTGAACGCAGTCTCTTTGTTCCATTTATTTAGGAAAATAAAAGGGAGGGGGCACAAGGGGCATTTGACCCTCCCTGCCTCTCGCCTACATTTGGGGACCCCTGCTCAGGTGGGGTGAGGGGGTCCCTCCCCTTTTCCCTGGACACCCAGATAGATCTGTCTTTCCTCTGTCCCCCTCCCCCCCAGGGGGCTCTTTCCACAGAATATAAGTCTCGACTTCGTGCGTCTTCTGGCAAGGGCTTAAGACAGGGCTGACTTCCAGAAAATGCAGGATTTTCCAGGGAGAACTGCCACCAGGGGCACGCCGAGCTCGGAACTCTGTGGAACGGGTGGCCCTTCCTGGCCTCTGCGGTTTGTGGGTCTCCATGTTGATGCTATAGAGCAGCCCTGTGAGGCGCCCACACACTCTCCCGGAGGACTCCCTCCAGCCTGCACCCCAAAACACACAAGCCCACACCACAGTGGGCCACAGGGAGCTTTCTAAGATCTAGATCGAGTTCCTTTACTCCCATTTGAAATCTTGTAATGGCTCCCCAATGGCCTTCAGAGAAAGCCCACGTACAGCTTTCAGCACTCTGGTCCTTGTTGGCCTCTTCAGCCTGGACTCTCACCACGTCTTTCCTTGCCCCTACATCCAGCGTGCTAGCATCTGTAGTTCCCGGAACACATCATGTGTCTGTGCCTTTGCTGATGCCACTCCCCAGCCTGGTGCCCTTCCCCCTCTTCCTTTCTGGCTAATTCCTACCCATTCTTCATAACTCAGTTCAGGTGTCAACTTTTCCAGAAATTTGTCCCCAGATGGTGCTGCCCTTCCTGTGTGCCCTCTTACTTCTCTCCGTCAGACACTTTCCACAATGTGCTGTGATGCTCTGTCCTCCCCCCAGGGACTGCGGGCTCCTTGATAGCTGGGACAATGCCTGGAACCCCATGGATGACCACACCACAGTAGGAGAAGGGCTGGCTGACGACCCTGTGAATGGACACAATTCAGTGAAGGCTGCCCTGTCGGAGTTATATCATCGCTGCCCCAAGGTCCAGGGCCATGCTGTTTCTGAAATGCCACGCCCTAGTGCTTCCCTGTGGAAAGCAAAGTCAGACTTGGGCTGGGGATTACAGAAATCAACGACTTGAGCTTGACTTTTTGCTGCCTCAGGGTAAGTACCACGAAGCAATGGCTAAAAGTTGATGGTAACACAAAGTTGTGAATCTTGAATTGTATACCTGAAAGTGGTGAAAATGGGAAATTTTCTGTTGTATATCTGTTACAATAAATTTTTTAAAAACTCATATAACTGGACAACACAAAGAGTGAAACCTAATATAAACTATGGTCTTTAGTGACTAGTATAATAATAGTGGTTCATCAATTATAACAAACATACCACACTAATACAAAGTGATATTAATAGGGAAAACTGTCTGTGTGAGGAAGGGAGTATATGGGGACTTTGTACTACCTGCATGATTAGTCTCTAAATCTATACCTCCTCAAAAAAATTAATTAAAAAAAAATCAAGAAGCCATAAAATAAAAGACTGATAAATTGTGCTGCATGAAAATAGGTTGTGGTTTGAAAAAAACACAAAGCAAAAAAGAAAAGAAAGAAAGAGAAAGAGAGAGGGAGGGAGGGAAAGAGGTAGAAAGAGGGGGGGGGAAGAAAAGAGGAGAAAAGAAAAAGAAAAAAAAGAAGGAGAAGAGAAGAAGGGGAGGGGAGAGGAAGGAGTTAATTTTTATATATGTACAAGGTATGGATCCAAGTTCATTATTGTTGCATATGGATATCCAATTGTTGCAGCATCATTTGTTAAAGAGACTATTCTTTCACAAGTGAATTCTCTTTGCACCTTTTTCTGGTATCTTCATTTTGTTCCATTGTTCTGTTTGTCTGTCCTGATGCTAGGACTACACTGTTTTGATTACTGTCATTTTATAATAAATCTCAAAATCTGATAATGTTTGTTCTCAAACTTTGTCCTTCTTTTTCAGAGTTATTTTGGCCATTTTTGACCCTTTGAATTTCCATATGAATTTTAAAAACAGCTTGTCAATTTCCACAAAAAAGCCTTCTGAGATTTTGATTGGAATTGCATTGAATCTATAAATCAATTTGGGGAGAATTGACATCTAACAATATTGAGCATCCTGAGCCAGGAACATGGTATATCTCTCCATTTCTTTAGGTCTTTTTCTCAGCAATGATCTGTGGTTTTCAGTGTACTTTTCATGATAAAACTTTGTGTGTTTTCTGGTTTTTAAATCATGTGAGGGTATTGCCTATTAAAAATTAAGAAAGTAAATTTTAAAATAAGAGCTGTGCCTGAGGGGCTGCATCCACCCCTGTCCAGCCCAGACAGGACTGAAGGGTCACCTTACACTGAGGCCCCAGGAGCTGGGTCCATGAGGGCAGTTTCCTCCCTGGAGATCTTCCCCCATCACTCTTGTGGTCTATCTCGCTTGCTCTCACTTCCCCTTCCACAAGAAACACTCCTTCTGGTTTTTGTGAAAATCTCTTCCTCTTCTCCCCGGCCTCGCCTTGATTTAAGAGCTGAAGTACATATTCTCCATCATTTATCTTATTTGTTGGAAAGATGACTGTGTGATGTGTATTAAACTGGTATTAATGATCTTGAATCCCCAAAACTTGTAAACATGTTTTCCTTAAACATCTGAAAATAGAATGCAAATAAACTGAGAAAAATACCAAAATATTGTAAATGTGTTGACCACAAATAGAATGTAAACAAATTGAGAAAAAATGGGTTTTGGTAATAATGGAAACCAGATATTTATGCAAAGAAATGCCATGGCCTGGCTTTATGCCAGCCAGATGGGCACTTCTTATAAAAACCCAGTGTCGACGCTGCCACAAGCATCGGTTGAGGCAGATTGACATCCAGTGTCCGACCCCTGGCTTCAATGCCCAAGCTGAGATGTGTGGCCAGTCCTGCTGACGCACTGCAGTCACATCAGCGCCTCCCGCCCTTGGCTTTGGATCCACTACTCAGTGACCGTGTTGGACCTAAAGGAATCCACCTGCCGTGCAGCGGCACTCAGGCCGACAGACTTTAAAGATTCTAATCTCCTCCACCTTTAAATGTGATGTGAGCCCTGACCTGGCTCCTGTGCATTGGGCATATTGACAGCTTACGATGAAGGATACCAATAAATGGCACTGAGCATTCAAACTGGAGTCAAGGCTTACTTTTTTTTTTTAGCTTTTATCTGATTGAGGGCATATCTTTTTTTTAAGTTCAGTTTTATTGAGATATATTCACATACCATACAATCACCCATGGTGTACAATCAGCTGTTCACAGTACCATCATATAGTTGTGCATTCATCACCCCAATCTATTTTTGAACATTTTCCTTACACCAGAAAGAATCAGAATAAGAATAAAAAATAAAAATAAAAAAGAACACCCAAATCACCCCCACCCCACCCTATTTTTCATTTAGGTTTTGTCCCCATTTTTCTACTCATCCATCCATACACTGGATAAAGGGAGTGCAATCCATAGGGTTTTCACAATCACACTGTCACTCCTTGTAAGCTACATTGTTATACAATTGTCTTCAAGAGTCAAGGCTACTGGGTTGGAGTTTGGTAGTTTCAGGTATTTACTTCTAGCTATTCCAATATATTAAAACCTAGAAAGTGTTATCTATATAGTGTGCAAGAATGTCCACCAGAGTGACCTCTTGACTCCATTTGAAATCTCTCAGACACTGAAGCTTTATTTGATTTCATTCCGCATCCCCCTTTTGTTCAAGGAGATGTTCTCAGTCCCACGATACCGGGTCCACATTCATCCCCGGGAGTCATATCCTGCGTTGTCAGGAAGATTTACACCCCTGGGAGTCGGGTCCCACGTAGGGGGGAGGGCAGCGAGTTCACCTGTTGAGGTGGCTCAGTTAGAGAGAGAGAGAGGGCCACATCTGAGCAACAAAGAGGCACTCAGGGGGAGACTTGTAGGCACAATTATAAGCAGGTTTAGCCTTTCCCTGCAGCAACAAGCTTCACAGGGGCCAGCCCCAAGACAGAGGGCTCAGCACATCACGAGGCTTACTTTTGATTTTGATCTGCTTTAGGTTTATATGACGTCATGCTCTTTATACATTATTTGTAAAATAGAAGTGTCTTACTAAAAATTAAAAACGTACAACTGGAATGTTTCCTATTTCGCTATTTAAAAAATAATAAATTGCATGACTTTTTATTTGTGTGTAGCCCTCTCATATCGTCCCCCTTCCTATCTCTGGTCCTCAGTGGAGGCCTTGATCAGGGAAGGAAAAAAAAAAGTGGTCCAACAGTTTTAGCTCCTCAGTAACTATTCAAGGAACTTACTCCCACATTGCCAATTTGGGAACCCCAGCTGCACCCACTGGGCTTAGCAAGTTCACCCAGGAACATGCTTCTCCCACAGCTGCTCCCTTCTCCCCCTCGTCGGTCAAAGGGAATTGAAGGACATACAGTGGTTTCTATGTTCTGTGCTCCAGCCTTCCAAATACCAGTAAGTAACACAAATCTGAATCAGAGCAATTAACTGCTCGAGAAAGCTGCCCGCTGGGATAAACCACAGGAAGCGTTTTTTTCTGAGTGTCTCGGGGTGCGGTGAGGGGAGGAAGGGTGGGTCAGGCAGGCAGTGGCCACGTCCGAGAGCTACAGGCACCAGGCAGGACAGGCCTCCCATCTATTTCATGACTTTGGTGATTGGAAATCAGATACGAGGCCATTTTCCCAGCGGATGACAGCGGGTTGAATGAAGCGTGGAGAGGAGACAAGCAGGAATCATCATCAATTCACTGGGTTTGGGAGTCACCCCAATCAGAGACTGGGCCTGGACTAACACGTGACCCAAAAGCCTGATGTTCCAGTCTCTTCTGTGCTGTTAAATAGCTTACATGCTTTAAGACTCAATTTCCTCACCTCTAAATTGAGAATTATATGCCCACTCTACCCACTCCACAGGCTTGTTGGGGAGAGCAAATGAAAGCCAGCATTTGGAAGCATGTTCAACTGGCAGAGCCCAATAAGAACATAGCAATAGAAATACCAGTAATATAACAATAGTTGGTCTAGTTTGGACCCCAGCCTGCCCCATCTGAATTTCCACCTTGTTATCTCAGCAATGTTAATGAGCTCAAGCAGATGGGCTCAATTCCCAAGAAGCAGCCAGGCAGCCCAGCCCCAATGCCCACCTGTGTGGGCATTTTGCTTTTGTGATCCCCTTTCTCCAAAAAAAAATTTTTTTTAATTTCGTTTCACAACTGCATGGGTATAAAGACAAATTTATTAATATTATATATTAGAACAATGATTTGACCTAAATGTTATATACATCATGCTCCTTGAACACTTATCACTGCCATGTACATTTCCTAAGAACAAGAATACTCACTTATGTAATCACCCTAAGTGCAAGTTATCAAGTTCAAGAAATTTAACATTGATATCAAACTTGCATTCTGTGCATTCCAATTTTGTCATATTTCCCAATATTTTTTATGTGCCCTTTTCTTAACAACTTTTGAACAAGAGGCCCTGAACGGGGCGGGGGGGACCCGCAAAGTGTATAACGGTGCTGCATATGCCCTTGGGCTAGAAAAGGAACAAATGAGATGAAGCAGATGGAAGGGCTCCCCAGATTATCTTCTGATTTCTTCTTCCCAGCTTTAAGCCATTCACGAATTCAGCAGAATGCCACCAGAGTCCTCATTCAAATCATTAATAAAAATATCCAGTAGGAGAAGAATGTAGAGAGAGCCCTTTGGCATCCTACCAGAGATTTCCTCCAGGCTCACCCTGATCAGAATTTGTTGGGTAGAATTATCAACAAGCTACAAATCACCTTACTCAACTATCATTTACCCCACTCTTCTCTGCGAGGCTTCTAGGACCTCCATGAGAATTTGTTGGATGTCTTGATAAAATCCAGAAACACTGGCAATCTATACATTCATTAGCTGGCAGCTACTTTTTATTATTCAATTTTATTGAGATATATCCATACACAATACATTCATCCAAAGTGTACAATCAACTGTTGATTGTACCATCATATAGCTGTGCATTCATCACCACAATCAATTTTTGAAATTTCACTACTCCAAAAAAATAAAAATAAAAATAAGAATAAAAATTAAAGTAAAAAAGAACACCCAAAATATCCAATTCTCCCCTCCAAATTATTCATTTAATTTTTGCCCCCATTTATCTACTCATCTGTCCATACACTAGATAAAGGGAGTATGAGCCACAGGTTTTTCGCAATCACATGGTCACACCATGTAAGCTACATAGCTATACAATCGTCTTCAAGAATCAAGTCTTATGGGTTGCAGTTCAACAATTTCAGGTATTTCCTTCTAGCTATTCCAATACACTAAAAACTAAAAAGGGATATCTATATAACTCATAAGAATAGCCTCCAGAATGACCTCTTGACTCCATTTGAAATCTCTTAGTCACTGAAACTATTTTGTTTCATTTCTTCCCCCACTTTTGATCAAGAAGCCTTTCTCAATCCCACAATAACAGGTCCAGGCTCATCCCCAGGAATCATGTCCCATGTTGCCAAGGAGATTTACATCCCTGGGAGTCATGTCCCACATATTGGAGAGGGTAGTGAGTTTACCTGCAGAGGTGACTTAGAGAGAGGCCACATCTGAGCAATGAAAGAGGTTCTCTGGGGGAGACTCTTAGGCACAATTATAAGCAGACTTAGCCTCTCCTTTGCAGCTACAAGCTTCATAAGGGCAAGCCCCAAGATCGAGGGCTCAGCCTTCTAAATTGGTAGTCCACAGTGCTTGTGAGAATATCAGTAATTTCCCACATGGGGAAGTTAAATGTTTCCAAAATTTTCCCCAGTCCCTCAATGGAGCTTTGCAAATACATTTTTATTCTTAGATGGCAGCTACTTTTTAATTCTACCATAGCAGCAGTAAAGCTGATTAATAATAATAAACAAAAATGATAGGGCTTAGTTTTTGCTCTCACTTGCTCTTTTCTCTCTAGATGAAGTGAGTCTTGTTAAAATAAGTGGAAACCCTTTTTGGTTTATCATAAGAGCACAGAGAAATTCCTGCCAGTGACAACTCCTGAGGAAAAAAAATAGTCATAGTTTCTCTTGAGATCAGCAAAATGAATTTGAAATACAAAAAATGACTTTGGTTTAAAGTACAGGCAGTTTCCAGCTTATAATCAGGCTTTGGTCCAGAAGTTGCCTTTTTTTGGTCATTTTTTTATTGTGAACTTTAACACATATACATAACAGTGACAACTTTCAAAGTACGCTCCAACAAGTAGTTAGAGAGCAAATTTCAAAGAATGCTAGGGGTTACAATTCCACGGTAGGAGCCCTGGGGCCCAGGACCTTCCCCAAGGGCCTTGAGGACTGTGTACACAGCCGCTTGTGTGACCTAGGTCAGTTCAGGTTTGACCTACTCTCCTTGTAGGATCAGGCCTCTGGCACTAAATGTAATCTATAGCTTACCTCCTCCCTGAAACTCCCGGAGGCTACAAAAGAATCTATAATCCTCCCCTCTTCCCTGTTGACTATAATCGATCCCTTCCTACATCACAAGACAACCCCGCTACTCTCACACCCATTGGAATGTCTTAGTCCTAACTCTACAAACCACTCCCTGGCACCCCCTGCTTTTGCAGAGTATCTTCATGTTGAGCTCTGAACCCACTGCCATTCAGAGCAGCTCCTGAATCCAGGGCAATGTGACCGACTTCCATTTCCTTGTAAATAAACTCTGAATAAAAGCACATATCTCAGAAAGAGCCTGGCATCTTCTTTAGTCTTTCAGCTGCAAAAGCCTCCTTGGGCTGTGACATTCACAACTTATTTCCATTATTGTAAAATATAATATGTATACAGAAAGGTGTTAACTTTCAGAGTACAGCTCAACAAATAGCTGTAAAGCAAATTTCAAAGAATGTTATAGGTTACAGATCCACCGTTTCAGTTATTTCCTTCTAGCTTTTCTAATACTTTAGCATCTTATTTGTATAGTTTCAGTATTCGTCATCTTTTGTCAAATTCTATCTTATCGGTTGCTACCCATTCCTCTTGTTTAATCACTTTCTGGATCCTTAGGGGTGTCTAGGCAGTGAGCACCCTAACTTGTTCATATTGAAACGGGGTGTCAATAGTATGGGGAAGGGGGCTGCATCTGATTGTTGATCTTAAAGAGGCTATTGCCTCTGGGTTTTAGGACTTGTCTGGCATAGGAACACTCTGGTGGATTTAAATCAGAAGTTGCTTCTCAAGTTGGCTATTAAGCAAACGCTAATGTGCTCAAAAACAATCTGACGCACATTGATCAGGCTCTCTGGTCTGCCCCCCAAACCATTGTTCCATGATGAAGTTGAAATTGCACTATTAGCAGCAATACAGTTATCCCTTCCACATTGCAGGGGTTAGGGGCACAGGGCCCCAGAGATCTGGAAAATCCCTGTAAAATTTTTTGGCCCTCCATTCATACTAGAGAAGTCTTCAGCCAGTTCTTTCAGGGTTTCAGGAACTCCCTAGCTGCCTGTTGATCCGCAGATGTTACCTCTCCTGTTACTTTTACATTGCATAGGCTAAATCCTTTTAAATTTTCAAGCTTGACTTTGCTGGACTGAAAATCCGTAGCGGTAGACTCTTCACCTTCATTTTCCTTTAGGAACTTAGCCTTTTCTCTTATGATGCCCGAATCTACAGGAATGCCTTTTTTGTAACAATCCTGCACCAAAAAGAATGTTGCACTTTCTACGGAAGAGAGATGGGGATCTCATGGTTTATGCAAATTCTTTGCATTGTTGATGTAGCTGCAGAAAGGACTTCCTGGATTTCCTTCTCTTTTTTCTTCCTATGCCTTACAGTGGACTAATCAACACCTTAATGTTGGCCAACCACAGCAGCTGTTTTCCAGCTTCTGCAAAATTCCCCCAAAATTCCCATTTAATGTTTACACCAACCCGCGATATATGGAAACCGTGATGGGGAAAGTTGAGATGTGGAAGGGATATCTTATGAATCCTCATCTGACATGCTGATCAAAACTCTCCCGCTCTGAGATATCAGGCATTTCTAAGGAATCATCTTTGTAAATAAAAATGATCACATTTGAGTCCCTAGATGAAATGTAGTGGGGAAATCAAGAATCTCTAGGGCTAACTCCAGGCTAATCTCTAAGGCCTGGACTCACAGTGATCAGAGGGGAATCAACACTAATACATCTGCCCCCACAAGATTGCATCAAAGATAATGGCATTTTGGGGGACATAATACATCCAAACTGGCACAGGTGTGCTGACATTTTAACTCAGATCAACCAAGTCATTGTTGAATCTGTCATGTAATGTAGCTCTTGTAACCAAACTAAAAGCAGATCAAATTCAAAGGGAAACTTAGCACTCGAAAGCAGGTCCAATGTAACTCTAGTTTGAATGTTCAGTGCAATTTATTGGCCTCCTTCATCGTAAGCTGCCCATATGCCCAACGCACAACAGCCACAGGTTCAGGGTGCACGACACATTTAAAGGTGGAGGAGATCAGAGCTGCAGGTGGATGCCTTTAATGAGCAGGCTTCGGAGCCAGGTGCTCCCAAGTTTCCAAGGCTGTGGGCAAGGAGTGGGGGTCCCCGAGCTGAAGTGAGAGGGGCCTCGAGCTTCTGCACAGCTCAGCGCAGTGTGGCAGCCAGGGTCAGTGACCCAGCTCTGCCTCGACCTAATGCTCACCAAAGCGGCGTCTGCACTGGGTATTTTTAAGTACCCATCTGGCTGGCATCAAACCAGTCCATATTATTTCTTTGCAAAAATGTCTGGTTATCACTTATTACAAAAACATATTTTTCTCAATTTGTTTACATTTTTTCTGTGGTCAACATGTTTACAGTGTTTGGGGGATTCAAAATTATAAATATTTTAATACGCAACAGAGTCCCAGCTCACCAGATTGCAGGTTCCTCCTTATAAAGCCAGTGTGGGTTTCAACATAATAAAGTTCTACTGGGGTTTGGGCAACTTTAAAATGCTGTGGTTTGATTTACTTAATATCAAATTAACAAGTATCAAGAAATATTGGGAACGACTTTGAAGGGGACCAAAAAAATTCTGGGTGACTTCAATGAAAACTAGCCAGGGTCTTCCAGATCATCTATCTGATCCTATGGGATATTTGCGCCTTTTATAGTCTTTAAGCTACTTTGAACCTTCGTGTAAGCTGTAGAATTCTCATAGTAATGTAGTAATTCATATCCTTAGAAATGCAAATTGCCCTAATAATATTGACCAATTTTACCTCTCAATATCTTACTGGTTCCTCGTTAATTAATGAGTTGAATAAAATATTTGACACATGGTTCATTTTATTTTTGCATGAGAGTTACGATTTCACCCCTTAAAATTTATTCTTTAATGACAAAAAATATACAAATAATAGGGGGGATAAGGGGTATGGGATGGTTTGGGTATTCTTTTTTATATACTTTTTAATGTATTTTTTATTTTGGAGTAAGGAAAAGGCTCGAAAATTGATCTGGCGATGTATACACAACTATTTGATGAAACTGAGCACCACTGATTGTATACTTTGAATGGATTATATGGTGTGTGAGTATATCTCAATAAAATGGCATTAAAAAATTATTCTTTAACATATCCTCCCACCATGGAGCTTTATTTCAATGGTAATAGCTAATACTTAATTCAGTGCTTAGAACTTCTCATGGATTATCTCAAATAACCTATGAATCATACTATCATTGTCTTCATTTTACAGGAGAGAAACCAGACTCTCAGAGAGTTTAGTATACTTGCCCAGGATCCCACAGCTAGTTTAAGTGGTGAAGTGACTTCGGGATCCTGGCTGCCAACTGCAGCCCTGAGCTCCTAACTCCTTGCACAGTGGCTCTAGAAGAAAAACATTTCAGGTCTTGTTGAAATGCCACACAATAGAAAAATCTTTGGCCTAGAACAAAGATCGAAGGGGTCACAGTCTGAAAAAAGTTGAAATATTACAGAATATGAAATATTTATTCCCCAAGGTTATTCTAGGATATAATCCTTCACTTTGCTCTATACAACTGTCTTAATATTTCCTGTTTCTTTAAAGCTTCTTTACCTGATTAAACAAAATTAAAATAAACAGATTCATAAAACAGGCAGCCAAGTTGAGGTATGAGAATATGCACAGGAAATGGTGCTTCTAGACAGAAATGAGATCCACATGATTTAGGACCGAGCCAGGAGCCTGCATAAACACATTTCTAATATTAAGAACACATGTGGGTCTCCAAACAGTCCCTCACAAATCTAAGGATCTGCTTTAATTAGCACTGTTTAAAAATGGACCAGTTGCCCAGAGAATTATTTTCACACAAAAACCCATGCATGAATGTTCACAACATTTAGATAGATGGATAGACAGATAGAATGACATGGAAAATGTTCAAAAATGTTAAAATTGATGGATCTAGGTATCTGGGGGGATAGAGGCTTGTCGGAGTTCTCTGTATGGGGTTGGTACTATTTTAGTAACTGTCCTGTAAGTTCCAAGATATTTCAAAATAAAAATGCTTTTAAAAATATATCAAAAAATGTATAGAACTTGTGGTGTTGAATGCACAAATATATGATGAAACTGTGAACAACTGTGCACTTTGGATGATTGTATGGTATGTGAATATATTTCAATAAAATTACATTAAAAATGTATAGAACTAAATACATACATGCAAATGAGTACAAGTAAAACTGGGGAAATATGAATAAGCTGGGTGGATTTATTAATGTCAATATCCTGGTTGTGATCTTAAGAATATATATATATTTTTAAATTAAATTCAGTTTTATTGAAATATATTCACATACCATACAATCATCCATGGCGTACAATCAAGAATATAGTTTTGAAAAACATTATCTCGGGGGAAACTAGGCAAAGTGTACAAAGGATCTCTTCGTATTATTTCTTATAATTTCACGTCAGTCTACAACTATGTCAACAAAAATTTCAATTGAAAAAAAAAAAATGGACCAGTTCCCCGTCAGTGAAGGAGTCGAGGGCTGGTTGGGGTCCCTGCCCCAGACACTGTTCAGGAGACGACCGCCCTAGGTGACCCCAAGGCCATCAGCTCTCCAGTTCTCCTGGGGTCTTAAGGGGAGTGAGACCCCTCAGACTGCTGAGGAGAGAGCTGGGCATTGCGTGGAAGTCCTTCATTTCCCCTGGCCCCAGTATCAAGCAGAGTGAATAAGCAGAAATTGGAATATTCTCAGAGAGGTCCATTCTGCCGTACCAAGCAGCAGCCGCGAGGTGAGCTGTTCTACAGCCTTTGACAAGGCCTCCTCCATCACCATCTGCTTTTCTCTAAGGGCCAGGGCTTCCCTGGGATCCAGGTGTCCCGACCGCTCTGCTGACAAAATAAAGCAAGAATTTTTCACACCACTACTTAAAACCTGGAAGAACCATGTTGGTCTCCAAGGATAAGAAATAGCAAACATGCAACAAATAAGGGGAAGTTCTAGGTAGACAGCCAAAAAGAGCGTTTTGCATCTAGGAAAGGTCTTGGATGTTAAAGGAGGTGAAGCGGATTTTTGAAAATTATTCTAGAGATGCATGGAAATGTCCCAGTGCCTAAATGAAATGTTTCCCTTCCTGATAATTTCAAGGCCAGTTCAGCAGAAAATTATTGTTAGATGGACCACTCAAACAGTGAAATGGGTAAATGTGAGGTGCCCAGCCCTCACGACTTCCCTCAAAGAATGAGGCCCAGAGAGGGATCCCTGGGTCAACTTGCAGAGAAGGACCCTGAGGCCCTGAGCTTGCCTGATGGGGATCTTCCTTCACTATCTATGGGATCCCTACATCCCAGGATCTGACACTAGCCTCTCAGGGTGGTCCTGAGTGCTGGATCAACCCCGCGGAGCCAGGCCTCACCAGGCCTCCAGCTGATGAAGCTCGCAAATCATATGGATGCAGACAGGACAGTAATGACACCGGTGTGAGGCCTCCCCTGCATCCTCATCTCCCTCCACCCCACCTCCCTCCATCCCACACCTCCCTCCTCCCCACTTCCCTCCCCTTCATCTCCCTCCACCCCTCCCTCCTTCCTCCCCTCCATCTGCATCCCTTAACCTACAAAAACAGATGATTTGGTGGTCCCCATAAGTGGGTGGGTGCTGGTAATGCAGGGGTTCCTCCCTGTCTGTAATTGCCTCTGCCGGGCTCTCACAGAAGGCTTTGAATTTAACTTTTCTGCCACCTCACACCATGCTACCTGCTCCTGCCTGTAAATCCATTTTTAGGACCCGGTTAGGAAAGCTGAAGGAAGGGGAAAGCAGGGCCCCCAGTTCAGCCCTGGAGGCCACATTGTTCTCACACCTGCATTGTTCTTGCTGCCCGGCTCACCCCGAAGGTCCCTGCGATCCCTGGGGAATCAAATGGGATTGTTTTTCCCAAGATCGGGCTCCTCAGGTGTGAGAGGTGGTTCCTGGACGGCGTGGGTTACTGTGGCATTTCTGCAACAGGAAAAAGGAAGGAACTTGTGAGCCGCGCAGGAAGGGCGTCAACATGCCCCCGGCCAGCGGCCCCGGGAAGGGAAAAGGGCTCGATTTCCATGGTGACCAGTCCGCGGGAAGCCGGCAAGGGAGCGTCGGCAGGAGGATTTTTCCCTTCCCCTGGCTCCCGCCAAACTCTTTCCAACACCAGAGTCGCTCAGGTGCTGGGCGCCCCTCCAGGCTGAGCCTCTGGAGCGCAGGCAGAGGAAGGAGGAGGCGTCGCTGAGAAGCCGGTGCTGCCCGGCGCTGGAGGAGGGGAAAGGCTTTGGGTTGCTCTTTAGCCTGACTGCAGGCTAAAAGCTCCCTGAGCTTTCCCAGGAAGGGAAGGGCCAGGGAGAACCAGACAGAGCCCGGATATCTGGGTGGCCTCATGCATTCTTTTTTTTTAATGCAATTTTATTGAGATATATTCACACAGCATAGAAACCATCTGAAGTATGCAATCACTGGCTCAAAGTAACATCACATAGTTGTGCATATACCCGTGATCAAATTTAGAACATTTTCATTACTCCAGAAAAAAAAGGAAAAGAAAAAGAAAAAAGAAAACCCAGATCTTCCCATACCTCTTAATCCCCCGCTATTATTGACCCATAGTATTGGTGTGGTACATTTGTTACTGTTGATGGAAGAGTATTAAAATAGTACTGTTACCTATAGTACATAGTTTGCAATAGGTACATTTTCCCCCAAAACCCCTCTATTATTAACTTCTTGTAATAGTTAACATTTGTTCTAGTTCATGAAAGAACTTTTTCATATTTGCGCAGTTAGTCACAGACATTGTCCACCACAAGATTCACTGAGTTATACATTCCCGTGTTTTAACCTCCAACTTTCCTTCTGGTGACACACGTGACTCTGAACATCCCCCTTGTGGCAGCCCCTGGCCTGAGCAAAACAGGCCTGTGGAACTTTTTGTTGCATAGCAGTCTGCGTGACCTGGGCAGCTAGTGTTTAACCTATCATCTTTGTAAACCAGTAAAGAGAAAATGGTAAATTAACCTTAAAATGTAACTTTAAAACAGGAAGTAGGCAGAAGGTGAGAAACTCTTGGTCTCACAAAGGAGAAGGTGTAAATGGTCCCCAGACCTCCCGCTGCCAAGTATTGATAGTTTCCTTCCTTTTTGACACTCTTGTGGTTATCTATCAATCGTCACCACCCCCCCCACCCCCCATGTCACAAGACTCTGTTCCTGTACCCTTAGGAATGTCTTTGTCTCAAACCCTTATAACTGGCTTACTGTCCCCTTTAATCATGCGGTCAACTTCCCTGCAAAGCGGTACCCATCCAGCACGAGAGAGCCATTATGATCTCTATACCGACTTCCCACCCTGTAGGTAAGCCCTGAATAAAAGCTCATGTCTCAGAACGTGGCTGGTATCTTCTTTGGCCTCTGAACTGACAAAGCCCCCATGGGCCGCAACACCCCTCTCACCACACTCACGCACAGTTCAGCACTGTTAGGTATTCTCACAACAATGCGCTACCATCACCTCTGTCCATTTCCAAATGTCTGAGCTCAACCTAGTTAAACATTCGGCTCATATTAAGCAACTGCTCCCCATTCTTTCACCTCATTCTTTAACCTGTGTGAGGATGAAGGGCAGGCCCGTGCCTCTTCCTCCATTACTAAGATACTCACAGCCACCTATATGACCAGGCAATAGGACCCCCTCCACCCCCACTCTGCCAGGGGGGAAGCATTAAAACTTCCCTCTCCTAATCACTGTTAGTAACCAAATCTCACAGGAAACTCCATTGTCACAAACCTTTATAAGTGCCCCCCCCTTGGCACTCCTCTCTCTCCCTCTCTCTCTCTCTCTCTCTCTCTCTCTCTCTCCCTCTCTCTCTCTCTCTCTCTCCGCCTCCCTCCCTCTCCCTTTCTCTCTCTCTCTCTCCCTCTCCGTCCAGGATGGCAGAATGCTGACTTCACTCTCCCAACCTGCTGCCATGAGGAAAAACCACCTCCTGTTTTGTAAGTCCCTAGTTAAACTCATGGGTAACTCTGTTCCAGGCGTGTTCTTTGGTCTTGGGGCTAATCTGGATTGCAACATTTGGCACATCAGCTGGGAGACCAACGAACTGCCTGCCGTGACAGGCATGATGAGTCCTGGGAAAGGAGACAGAGCTGGGGGAATCTGAGGATGTGGGGAGGGGTGGCAGCCCTCCTGGATGAGTGGGGGCCACCAAGGGAGTATGGCAATTCCCAGAACTGGATTGCTGGTTCTCCTGCAACAGGGGAACTTAAGTTAGAAAGAGACGTGTGGATAGCCCAAGCAGATTTGAAGGGTGCATTAAATGAGAGGCTGTGCCACGTAGTTAAAGTTTAGAGACATTAGCACAATGGTACGCTAGAGAGGGTGCAAGCTGCCCAAAGGCATATCTTGACTTCTCCTAACTGGGATCCCAAAGTATGGGACCCCATTGATTTTTCTTCAGAAGAGGGTGAGCCCATCTGACTGAGAACATGAAATTGAGGAAAGTAAGCATGTTCATCCTCTGCTCCAACAAAAGATCAAAACAGAACAAATACACCCTGATCCCAGGCAGATGGGGATGGTGCTGTACTACTACTGTCTTAGCAGCACCACCTGATCAAAAGATGCTGGTTCCGAGTATGACTTCCGGGGATGAATGTGGACCCGGCATCGTGGGACTGAGAGTATCTTCTTGACCAAAAGGGGGATGCAAAATGTGACGAAATAGTTTCAGTGGCTGAGAGATTCCAAATGGAGTCGAGAGGTCACTCTGGTGGACATTCTTATGCACTATATAGATAACACCTCTTAGGCTTTAATGTATTGGAATAGCTAGAAGTAAATACCTGAAACTACCAAACTCCAACCCAGCAGTCTGGACTCCTGAAGACAATTATATAATAATGTAGATTACAAGGGGTGACAGTGTGATTGTGAAGACCTTGTGGATCACACCCCCTTTAGCTAGTGTATGGATGAGTGGAGGAATGGGGATAAAAACTAAAGGACAAATGGGGTGGGATGGGGGGATGATTTGGGTGTTCTTTTTTCACTTTTATTTTTTATTCTTGTTCTGGTTCTTTCTGATGTAAGGAAAATGTTCAGAGATAGATTGTGGTGATGAACGCATAACTATGTTATCATACTGTGGACAGTGGATTGTATATCATGGATGATTGTATGATGTGTCAATGTATTTCAATAAAACTGAATTTAATTAAAAAAAAAAAAAGGTGCTGGTTCCAATGTGCGATTATACTGCCACTGAGTTATGGGAAATTGGGAATCAATACAGACAAAAACCTAAAGAAATTTTACCAAATTGGCTGCTGCACCTGTGGGACATTGACAGGGAATACTGCTTTCAGGATGTGAAATAAGCAAATTGGACTCTATTACCACTCACCCTTCCCTCTGCCAAAGTATATATTCCTTAGCCACCGACCTGAGTCCAGCTCACTATTAAATTGGCTAGTGACTCAGTGTAAAGAAACTTAGCCCAATGTGGGGGACATGTCCCAGGTCACCCCCTCCCCCATTGGAGCACACTTGGTGAATTACAAGATATACTAAAGGGGCTAGGAATGAAACATGCAGTTTATACTGCTAACTTTGTGGGACCAGATAATGAAATTTTCACCATGGGCATAAAAAATGCAATCTTACAAAGTGCCCTGAATCAGTGGTACGGGATACTGGTGCCCATTCTTAGCACATTGGTGGGGCAACCCATCTCCAGGGCTGCCCAATAGTAGCAGATCTAGGAGAATCTGAATGCCTATGGCTAAAAGGGGCTGGAGTCAGGGTTACCGGCCATGCTCCAAAAATACATGCCAGTCCAAGCTGTGTGTCATGCAGAGAGATGTAGGCTAACCTAATGGCCACTGGCACTAAAATTGAAGATATTGATAGACAGGTGTACCCTGTGCTAGTAAGGTTAGAATACGTTATCAAAAGAGCAGAGATACACCAAATTTAGAACCAGATCACCAGAGAGAGACGCAATCTCTGGTCATAAAACTTGGCCCTTACAGCATAAAGAAACCCCCACTCCCCTTGCCAAGAAGTCATGGCAAGCCCCTTTTCCCCTCATACAGGGGACAGGTCAAGACCCACAAATAAAAGCTATATATGGGGACACTGGGGATCAGAGGCTGCATATTGAGTTAACTATTTTCTTGTCTCCTCTAATGAACATAAAGTTTCAGCACTAGTGAATACTGGACCAAAATGCACCCCAATATATGGAAAATAGCCACAGCCTAAAGGACCTATGTTAGCCATCACCAGGTATATAGAGGCCAAAGTATTAAAGCAACACAACAATCACTAATGCAGATTGGCCAGCTACCACCTCAAAAGTACACAGTGTACATATCTTCTATTCCAGAATATCTATTAGAAATTGATACTTTGCAGAATATCACTGTGCAAACTACTGTAGGGGAATTCCTCCTCCTGTGCTGAGTGGTCAAAACCATCCAAAAAGGACATGCTAAGTGGTCACTGGTAAAGATACCCTCCCCTAGATGCACAGTAGCAGTGTGTCAGTATAAGTTGCCAGGGGGACATCAAGAAATTACTGCTACCATCAAAGAATTAGAGAGAGTGGACATTATAGTCCCTACTCACAGTCCGTTTAATACTCCAGTCTGGCCAGTAAGAAAAACTGATGGAACCTGGAGAATGACTATTGATTACATACAGCCTAACAAAGTAACTCTTCCTTTGTTTGCAGCTGCACCAAATATAACTACTTTATTACAGATTATAAGTATGAAATTAGGCCAGTTTCATTTTGTATTAGACCTTGCTAATGCTTTTTTTAGTATCTCCCTAGACCCCTCCAGCCAGCCTGCATTCACCTTCATGTGGAAAAAACAACAATGGGCACTTGCTGTGCTACCACCAGGATATCTTCATGGTCCCACTATTTGCCATAGTTTGATAGCACAAGACTTTTAAATGTGGAAACCTCTGGCAGAGGTCACTCTCTTTCATTATATTGATGATATGTTGACAGGTAACTTTCTTGCAGAATTGGAAACCACCACTAAGACTATTCCCTCTGCTGCTGTTGAAAAAGTGCAAAATTACCCCATTCCACCAACTCCTAAACAGCTTATGGTTTTTCTTGGTTTGTTAGGTTATTGCAGACTGTTAAAATCCCATTTAGTGCAGATTCTGAAACCTTTGAATGCCCTAGTCAGGAAAGGAAAAATATGGGAATGGGAGGTTCCACAGCAGGCTGCTTTTGAAAAAGAAAAACGGGCTATTGCACAGGCTCAGGCTTTATGGGGGATGGACCCAGATATGCCTTGTGAATTTGACGTGATCAGTACCAACATTGGTTTTGGGTGGGGCTTGTGGCAAAGGCAACAGGCAAAGCGAGTTTCCATTGGCTTTTGGTTTCAGCTCTGGAAAGGAGTCAAACTGTGGTAAAGTCCCTTAGAAAAACAACTGTGTGCTGCCTATAATGCCCTGCTGCAAGTTGAAGGACTGACCCCAAATGCCCCCTATCACTGTGCACTGCCATTCCCATAAAGGGTGGATAAAAAACACAGCAACTCAACTGCATTCAGAGAGTGCTCAGCTGAGCATGCTGATAAAATGGAAAGCCTATCTGCTGCAATGCAGTGTCTTTAACAACAGCCCCTTAAGTGCAGAAATGCATGATATTCTAGGGCCAGTTTCCTATGTAAAACAGTGCTTGCCCCTCCCTGCTGAAACTCCTGAGATGGCTGTTTCTGTGCCCAACAATAACGGATGTGGCAATATGCCAGAGTCTGCACGGTATACTAATGGACCAGCACATGGGCAGCCTGCCACTTGGATGGCAGTAGCCATGATGGACACTATATGGTGGGGAAATGGGACTATGCAAAGCAGCCAATGGGCTGAATTAAGGGCTGTATGGATGGTTATTGTTCACAAACCAGGAGATGCACTAACTACTTGCACTGACTCTTTACCTGGCAATATCAAAGCAGATGCTTTAGCAAAAATTCATAGCCTGGAGCCAACATTGCACAAGGCTGCTGGATGGCTACATAGGAAAACAGGACACAGAGAAAACCAGACTCTGGAGGCTGGCACAGCAATTCCAGTTGCCCATCCAGAGGCAACAGCTGAAAGACCTTGTGGATGCCTGCCCCTCCTGCTTGCTGTGACGAACAAGAATGCTCTGTTGTCAACTCGGCCACATTGACCACGAGCAGATCCCAGTCACCAAATGACAAGTAGACCACATTGGGCCCGTTCCCTTATTTGAGGGTGCAAAATATGCCTCTATAGCCGTAGACACAGCTACTGGGCTGTTACTGGCCTTCCCAGTAGGAAAAGCCAACCAGAGGGCTGCACTACGTAGCCTAGAGAAATTAAGTGCTTTCTTTGGGGTCCCCACAAAGAGGGACCCCTTTTACTGGACAATTAACCCAAGCATGGGCTACTGAACATGACATCTTACAGACATTGCATTTGCCATACAATCCCGCAGCAGCAGGGTTAATTGAAAGAATGAATCAGCTTTTAAAAGAGCAGGTAAAAGATGACAAACAATCTTTGTGGTAGTGGACCCGTTGGTTATACCCAGCCCTCACCAGCCTCAATTCATGACCTTGAGCAGCTGCCCCGGCTCCCACTGAGTTGGTAACTGCAGGATCCATGCAAGTGCTGCCAGGTAAAAGGACTGGCAATGTTACAACCACAATGAGGTAGTGAAAATAATTTGCTTTTGCCTGTGCCAGAAGCATTAGAAATTGAGGAAAATTAAGTTGATTGGCCACAGTCCTGGCCAATGCAGCCATGCTGGCTGGGAATCCTAAGCCCACGGGGTATTGGGGTCACCTAAGATTTAAAATATATATAACCAACCTGGGACACCCCCCAAACCTCAAGGTACTGCATGTATGACTTTGTGGACACTTATTATGCCTAAGCTAACCACAGATTTAACTCCAGAAGACTCCCTGCAATTGCAGAGGGGAAAAGTGTGATATCCAAAAATCCCTTATAGCACCCCTTCCCCAGGAACTCTTCTGTCCACTAATGAAAACTTAGCTTGTATATCAGTAGGAATTACCCCTTAAAGTTCCCCTAAACCCTTTCTTTTCACCCATAGCACCCTAGGGGCCTCAGCAGTAAACTCATGCCCACAATTGAACCCAATGTCGGGTTTGCATGTTCTTGCCACCTTTAGGTGCTACCAGTGTTTCTTGGACCATAACCCCGGTGAATTGGACTATGTGGAACTTCCTGCTGGTCTGGCAGAATTCAGTGGATCAGAATAAGCACAGATTTTATAGTTGTCAGTAGCAGCTGTTTGTGGGGTTGTTATTTCTGTACGGGGGGGGGACCCATAGTGTTCTGTTTTCTCTTATCCTGCAATGTCTGTCCTATGGTCAATGTAGTCTGTTACGTGGGGGTGGACTGTGAGGACCCCGGGCCCAGGACCCTGCCCCCCCTCCATTATTGAGATACTCACAGCTGCCTACATGACCAGGCAACAGGCCCCTCCCCCCAGGGGGAAAGCATTAAAACGTCCCTCCCCTAATCACTGTTAGTCACCAAATCTCACGAGATCCTGTTGTAACCAAATCTCATGGGAAACTCCATTGTCACAAACCTTTATAAGCCTCCTCCCCCTTGTAGTGCTAATCTGTGGGATACAGGCCTTTAAACAACCACCTTTGATTATGTTCGCCTTCAACGTGGCACTGATACTTATAATCCCATTAATGAACAATCATCATCCCTGTCAATTCCCATACATTTAAGTTCAACCTCATTAACATGTCTGTACATATTAGGTAATCACTACCCCTTCGCTAGCTTCTATCTCTAGGTCCCCTAAATTGTACATTTTAAGACATCATTACAATAATGTAATGTTTTACATTATTCAGGGAGTCCACATTAGTGGTAACATACAATATCTCTCCCTTTGTGTCTGACTTATTTCACTCAGCATTATGTTCTCAAGGTCCATCCATGTCGTCACATGTTTCAGGACCTCATTTCTTCTCACTGCTGCATAGCATTCCATTGAATGTATGTACCACATCTTGTTTATCCACTTGTCTGCTGAAGGACCTATAAGTTTTGATATGTTGTGTTCTCATTTTCATTCATCTCGAGATAGTTACTGATTGTTCTTGCAACTTCTGTTTTAACCCACTGGTTGTTTAATAGCGTGTTGTTTAACCTCCATATATTTGTGCATTTTCTGGTTTGCCATTTGTTATTGATTTCCAGCTTCATTCCATTATGATCAGAGAAAGTTCTTTGTATAATTTCAGTCTTTTTAAATTTATTAAGACCTGTTTTGTGCCCCCCGCATATGGTCTATCCTGGAGAATGTTCCATGAGCACTTGAGAGGAATATATATCCTGCTGTTTGGGAGTGCAATGTTCTATATAGTCTGTTGGGTATATTTCATTTATCATATTATTTAGGTTCTCTGTTTCCTTATTGATCCTCTGTTTAGATGTTCCATCTATTGGAGAAAGTGGTGTGTTGAAGTCTCCCACTATTATTGTAGAGTTGTCTATTACTCCTTTCATGTACTTTGGGGAAACTTGATTAGAAGCATAGATATTTATGATTGTTATTTCTTCTTGGTGAATTGCCCCTTTTATTAATATATATATTGTCCTTTTTTTAGCTCGTATAGCATTGTTGCATTTTAAAGTCTATTTTGTCCCAGCCTACTTGTGGTTACTACTTGCATGGAATATCTTTTTCCCGAAAGTGAAACTTTCAACCTATTTGTATCTTTAGGTCTAGGATGAGTCTCTGGTGAACAGCATATAGACAGATATTTTTAAATCCATTCTGCCAATCTGTTTCTTTTTATTAGTGAGTTTAATCTGTTAACACTCAAAGATATTACTGGAAAGGCAGTTCTTGATACAACCATCTTATCCTTTGGTTTTAATTTGTCAGATCTATTTTTTCTCTCTCTCTCTTTTAATCCTTTGTTACCCTTATGAATACTCTTCAATTCTGTACCCTCCTCCAGACCTCTCTCTCCTGTCTTTTCTTTCCAGCCAGCAGAACTCCCTTCAGTAGTTCTCATAGGGCCAATCTCTTATGAACGAACTCTCTTTCAGCTTCTGTTTATCTGTGAATATGTTAAACTCTCCCTCAATTTTGAAGAACTGCTTTGCTGAATAGACAATTCTTGATTGGCAATTTTTCTCTCTTAGTATCTTAAATATACCATACCACTGCCTTCCTGCTTCCGTTGTGTCTGATGAGAAATCAGCACTTAGTCTTATTTGGCTTCCCTTGCATGTGGTGAATCGCTTTTCTATTGCTGCTTTCAGAATTATCTCCTTCTTTTTGGCATTTGGGAGTCTGATTAGTGTGTGTCTTGGAGTAGGTCTATTAGGATTTATTCCATTTGGAGTATATTGAGCTTCTTGGGTTTGCAGATCTATGTCTTTTACAAGGGTTGGGAATTTTTCAGCCATTATTTCTTTGAATATTCTTCCCGGCCCTTTTCCCTTCTCTTCTCCTTCTGAGACACCCATGATGCATTTTTTTTTTTATCTTCATTTTATTGAGATATATTCACATACCACGCAGTCATACAAAACAAATCGTACTTTTGATTGTTTACAGTACCATTACATAGTTGTACATTCATCACCTAAATCAATCCCTGACACCTTCATTAGCACACACACAAAAATAACAAGAATAATAATTAGAGTGAAAAAGAGCAATTGAAGTAAAAAAGAACACTGGGTACCTTTGTCTGTTTGTTTCCTTCCCCTATTTTTCTTTTTTTTTTTTTTTTTTTAAATCATTTTATTGAGATATATTCACATACCACGCAGTCATACAAAACAAATTGTACTTTCGATTGTTTACAGTACCATTACATAGCTGTACATTCATCACCTAAATCAATCCCTGACACCTTCATTAGCACACACACAAAAATAACAAGAATAATAATCAGAGTGAAAAAAGAGCAATTGTCCTTCCCCTATTTTTCTACTCATCCATCCATAAACTAGACAAAGTGGAGTGTGGTCCTTATGGCTTTCCCAATCCCATTGTCACCCCTCATAAGCTACATTTTTATACAACTGTCTTCGAGATTCATGGGCTCTGGGCTGCAGTTTGACAGCTCCAGGCATCCACCACCAGCCACCCCAATTCTTTGGAGCCTAAAAAGGGTTGTCTAAAGTGTGCTAAGAGTGCCCACCAGAGTGACCTCTCGGCTCCTTTTGGAATCTCTCTGCCACTGAAGCTTATTTCATTTCCTTTCACATCCCCCTTTTGGTCAAGAAGATGTTCTCCGTCCCACGATGCCGGGTCTACATTCCTCCCCGGGAGTCATATTCCACGTTGCCAGGGAGATTCACTCCCCTGGGTGTCTGATCCCACGTAGGGGGGAGGGCAGTGATTTCCCCTTTCAAGTTGGCTTAGCCAGAGAGAGAGGGCCACACCCATGATGCATTTTTGTGAGCTCTGTGTTGTCAACAATTTCCCCGAGACCATGCTCAAATTTTTCCATTATTTTTCCATTTGTTCAAATTCGGTTGATCTGTCTTCTAGTTCACTGATTCTTTCTTCTGCCTCTTCAAATCTGCTGTTGTTTGTCTCCAGTATATTTTTAATTTCATCTACAGTGTCTTTTATTTACATAATGCCTGTTATTTTTCTATGTATTCTTTCAAATTCTTCTTCACACATTTCTAGTGTCTTCTTAATATCCTTTATCTCTTTAATAACATTTTTCTTCATTTCTTTGAATTGATTCAGGAGATTAGCTTTCACACCCTTGATTAGTTATTCCAGATTCTGTATCTTTTCCAACTTTTTGATATGTTCCTTTGAATGAGCCATTTCTTCTTGAGTTTTAGTATGTCTTTTGATTTTTTGCTGATATCTGATCATCTGATTATGCTGATGTGTCTATTCTGAAGGTCAATTTCTCTCTCTTGTCCAGGATTTAGTTGTTGCCTGGCTTTGTACTGGGCACTGCTTTGCAAGGTGGGTCATCAGTGTCTCTCAGCCAGAACAGGGCTGGGTACCCCTACAAGGGGTGTAGACAAGCTCTGATGGGGCTGGGAGAGGGTCTGAAAAATTTTCTCCTGCACTTTCCAGTCTGCCCAGCAGATGGCGCTGTTTGGTGACTGAATTTTCCTCAGAAGCTGTTTACCTCCCGGAGCCTAGGGCCTCTGACCCGGTGAGGCTGAAACTGGGGGGTTCCTGTGCCCCCACTTAGCTGGCCAAAACCTGGCTAAGTGTGGGGCTGTGTCCCCTTCTACCTGGGACGGAGGATTCCCCCAGCTGCTCCAGTGTGCATCCATCCCCCAGGCAAGAATTGGGCCACCCACTGCCGTTTCCCTCAAGGGTGGGGGATGGACACCAGGTGTTACAGTCTCTGTCCACATTTTCTCAGACTCTTTGTCCCTCACTGACCTGGGCCTTGAGATGTCCTCCCCTTTCCCCTGAGTCCCCAAACAGTTGATTTGGGCAGTTTCTGCCTGGCTACTTGCTGCTTTTGGGAAAGATTCTGCCATTCCCTCCTCAATCTTTCATTTTGGAAACTCCTCCTTGTTGCCCTTTTGTATTCCACCCTCCCCAGCAGCCTGAAACCAGCTAGGGGTCTCTGTGTCTGGATATAGGTGGGGGGTCCGTCCCACTGCTGCGAGAGTTTATAGTCTGTGTCCCCAGTGGGAGGTGGGAGGGATCCCAGCTGCTGCCTCTGGGCACCTCCCAAGCTGTGTGGACCGAGTGAGGGGGAAGGGAGAGAACCAGTGGGTTCAGGATGGAAGTTTCCTACCTGATATGTTTCTCTTTCTTCAATTCAGCATCTGTGGGATCCTTCTTCAGTCTTTACCTTCCTCCAGAGTTCTGAAGACGTGAGAATTGTCCTCTCTTTCTGCTGAATCTCTGGGGAGAGGTTTCCAGTAGCTGTCTTACATTGTCATATTGATGACATCCTACATGCATTCTTACCTTGCATTACCCTGCCTTCTGCCTTTCACACTACGTTAAATATGTGAGGCCCACAATGCAGAAAAGGAAACAGGACTGGTGAGAGTAAAGGACGTGCAGGAGACAGCTCACCAAGTTGGTGGAGTACCATCTGAGACTATTTCTCTTGAAAAATTGGACTATTTTCCCCAAAGAAAATCCCAGTTTTTTTTTTTTAATGCTCTGAAATACCATTTGTTCCAAGCCTCATCCATAAATCTTCATTGTGCCATGTTCTCTTGCCTCTTACCTTTGCATATGTTGTTCCCTCTGCTTGGAATACCCCTCCCTCTTCCTTGGTTGGCTAATTCCCCAGGGAAGATCCCTGAACCCTTCTCCCAGTGCCTCAGATGCCTCTTTTTTTCTGGGATCCCATAGAACTTATCAAACCATATCATGAGGAAATGGAGTAGTAGTAAGAGAAAGGCTCTTCTAGGACCAGACAAGCTGTGTGAACTTGGAGAGCTTACTTAACCTCTCTGGGCCTCAGTTTCCTCATAGGCAAGACGGGGAGCATGGTAATAACTCCCTTACAGTGTCTGTATGGATTAGATATAAACACACCTAAAACTCTTAGAAAGTGCTGGCACACATAGTGCTCAATACTAACCACTTAAGAACTAACTTTCTTAAGCAGGGACCAACTCTCATGCACATCTCCAGATCCAGATGCTTCAGTGGTAAGTGTGTCTTCAGCAAACATAAGTCAAACAAACTCAATTCATGGGGAGTCTGTCTCCCAGCTACCATATGTGCACCAGGCACCATGCGATGGGTAAGTCCCTCCAAGCCTAGGCCCAGGTAGCCAAGACCTGGTATTTTGCCAGCAAAGCTGTGACACACCTCCCGACCTCCTGCCCTGCCCCCACTGGGCCTAGAGAAGGTCCCCGGCTTTCAGCCTCTCCAAGGTCACCCTGTGATCTGTAAACACCAGCATATTAATCCACATACCTGCAACCCAGAGGCCACGTAGATGACAAAAGACAAACCACATGCCAAACAGCCACACTGTGGTAATGGTGGTAACACATCTCGATGCAAATACTTTGACCAAGCCTGTTTGTTTCTCCTGACGAAGCTGCTCACCTTACCCCTTGTGCCTCACCCATACCCTCCCCCATCCTGACTAACCTGAAACTCATCTTGCAGCTGTGGGACTGCAGAGAAAAACAACTGACTGCAGGAAAAAAGACAACTTCAGACCTGAACTATTCTCAACATCAAACTTGCCCCAGACCTCACCCTCCCTTCTTCCTCTCACCCTGGCTACCCACCTCCCCCGAGAGGCTCCTGAGACTGGGTAGCTCCCCTACCTCCCTCCTCCTCCTTTCTCCCAGCCCTAACAGACTCCAGGTGGTCCAATGACTACAAATGAAAACGTTTCAAACCAAGTGCTCCCGATCACAACCTCAGTAAATCCCTTCCCCATCTTGGTGGAACTAAAACATCCTAATTCCACCTCAGTAAGTCCCTCACACACCCCAATGATCAACCCCTCTTACCATCATCCGGGGCTTTTCCCCCAACCCACTCCCAGCCCTTAAAAAGCTGTCTGTCCTGACACTACGGTACCATAACTCATAATCACTTTGGAAATATCCTATATATCTACTAGTTGAATCATACTTTGAAAGATATTACCTCTTTGTATATATGCTATATTTCATAATAAGGAAATAACTGAAAGTGTGGAATTATAACCTATAATATTCTTTGAAATTTGCTAACTACTTGTTAAATTGTACCCGGAATATATTATATTATATGTTATATTCTACAATAAAAAAAATATGATTAAAAAAAAGCTGTCTGTCCTTTGTTCCAAGTTGAGTTCTCTCTCTTCCCTGCTATAGCAGGCCCCAGATAAAGTCATCCTTGTCTGTTTAACACCATCCAGTACAGTTTTTTCTTTGACAACTGTCCTGGTTTGTATATATTATGTCCCCCCAGAAAAAGCCATACTCTTTAATGCAGTCTTGTGGTGGCAGATGTATTGGTGTAGATTAGGTTGGAACCTATTGGTTCAGTATTTCCATAGAGGTGTGGCCCCACCCATCAGTATGGGTCTTGATTAGTTCACTGGAGCGCTATAAAAGCTCAGAGAGAAGGAGCTCATGGCTAGCTAAAGCTGAGACAGACATTTTGAAGACGGCCTTTGGAAGCTGATGCAGACATTTTGGAGAATGCCATTTTGAAACACAACCTGGAAGCAAGCAGATGCCAGCCACATATCTTCCCAGCTAACAGAGGTTTTCCGGATGCCAATGGCCTTTCTCCAGTGAAGGTACCCATTGTTGATGGACACTTTATGGCCTTGAGACTGTAACTGTGTAACCAAATAAACCCCCTTTATAAAAAGCCAATTCATTTCTGGTGTTTTGCATTCCGGCAGCATTAGCAAACTGAAACAACAACTTAGATTTTTAACTACATTGACAGCCTAACAGCCAAGTATCTCTCCACTTAAAAACACAATCTTCTCCAAATCTGTAGACACAGAATGCAAACTAATGGTTGTCTGGAACCAGGGAAGGGATTGGGGATTGCCTGCAAATGGGCAAGAAGGAACATCTGGGGTGATGGAAAAGTTCTAAAACCAGAATGTGGTGATGGTTGCACAACTCTGTATATTAAAAATAGGGTTCCCAGATTTAGCAAATAAAAACACAGAACATCCAGTGAAATATGAATTTCAGATAAATGACAAATACTTTTTTTAGTATAAGTATGTTCCATATATTGCATTGGATATACTTATACTAAAAAGGTATTTGTCATTTATCTGAAATTCAAATTTCACTGGACATTCTCTGTGTTACCTAACTTAAAAAGATCACTGAATTATAGACTTATAGTGGGTGAATTTGATGGTATGTAAATTATATTTAATACAGCTGTTAAGAAATTTAGCAGAGTGCCTAGAATAATACTGTCACTTGAAGAAAAATATATATATATATATATTTTCCTTCTGTACACCCTCTCTTCTCCCTTCCTACTCCCACCCTGGGCAAAATACAACTTCAAAAACCACCCTCACCCACCCAAGAATCCATAGAGGTCACCAATGTAGGAAATTTTCTAAACAGTTAGGTTTGTTTTTCTAGGGCTTAGAAAGATTAAAAAAAAAAAAAAACAACAAAAAAAAAAAACAAAAAACACCACAGGGCAAACCAGGGAGCTTGGAGCAGCCCTCCACTTGCTGAGTGCTCCAAACACTGAAATCACTGCCAGTCTGCTGCCCAGAAATTAGCAATATGTACAGCCCACTCAACCCTCCTTGGAGGGGCTGCCCCCAAATGCCTGCATAGGCTGGGCAGTGGGCTACATCCCTGTCCCTAAGGAGGCATCTCATGAGTTGCAAGCCCTGAACACGCCCAACTCCCAAAACACATATGACACACAAACACCACTGTTAAAAACAGAGATATATTACAACAATAATTTGTTTTTTAAAAATATGAAAAGAAAAAAATTACTCTTTTCTCCCTTCTATGGGAGAGAAACTTTTTTACCCCTGCAATAAAATCAACTTTCATATATATGTGGGGCTTCCTACAGAACTGCATTTTGCAATCAATAAGAGAATGGGTGATTATTTCATTATATTTTTCTCTTTATGAATATCTAACACACTGACTCTTTTCTTCACTCACCCACTTTACTACCGGTATCACATCAGAATCAAGGGACTTCACACAAACGACACAAAAACAGCGGATGCTTCGGTGCGTTTGTGAACCTGTCAACCCCCAAATCCCACTACTTAGCTCACCTACGATATAAACTTGATGATTTGGGCATGTCGAGCAGGAAAGAGAAGCCCTTTCGAGCAATGTCTTCCTGGTCAGCCCAAAGGTACACTTGGACCCAGTGTCCACCTCGGGAGTTCTCGGGTCAGTACTGAGTTGTTCAGTGAAAGAGATTCAAGGGGTTGCTGCAAAAAGGAGGCTCACGCTGAATAAAATGCCGATTCCAGTAGCCGCGGTTCACTGGCCGTGCCCGCAGGGATCTGCACCATCTGTCCCCCGAGTTCCGTGCAGTGGGTGCAATTCCCTGGGATGTCAGCCCGGGAGCTTTGTTCTTACCACTCAGGTCAATTTCCTCCGGCTTTTGGCTGGACTTGTATCAGCAAGGTTGTCCCTTGTCTATTAGGAACTTTAGTCAAATACACACACATAAATAAACAGTAGAAAAATTATTAATTACTCAGTAAATGTCATTTCGGATGAAGTCGTGCCAAGAATGGAATTTATAAGAGAAAAATAAAAGAGGACTTGATGATGGTGAAATGGAAGGAATCTGCTCAGAGTCATGGAAAAATTCCAAGATAGACGAGAGCATTTTGCCCCTCTGATAATCAGAATATTGGTGGGGAGTTCCTACAAGATTGAGAGAAAGCAACCCGTTCCCAAGCGCCAAGCTATACATGCATTTGAAAGTATTTTTCATCTAATGACTAGATTCCTTTACTAAGCCTCTCATTTCACACACACACACACACACACACACACACACACACACACACACACACACACACACGTTGGCTTGAAATAGTGGGGCATTTCTGAAGGGAAATTTATTTATTTGTTTTAAATTTCCAGTGACTCAAAACAAAAGCAAGCAAAAATAAAAACGTGTTACAGGCATTTATTGGCAATAAAAGCTCTCTTGCTCGCTGACTCTGCCTCCCTCTCTCTCTGCCCTCTCCAGCCCAATTTGAAACTATACAAACTTGACCATGGCGCCATCTAATGGAAGATTAGAAAAAAAATAATTTCTTTCACACACATGCTTGTTAAAAATCACAATTTTAACACAATCTACTGTATAGTTTAAAATAAATAAGTATTTTCAGACATAAAATTAAGAGATTTCAACTGGTGGTTTGATGGGCTGAGCCCTCAATCACGGGACTTGCCCTTGGGAAGACTGTTGCTGCAAGGGAGAGGCTAGGCCTCCCTATAATTGTGCCTAAGAGTCTTCTCCTGAGTGCCTCTTTGTTGCTCAGATGTGGCCCCTTCTCTCTAGCTAAGCCAGCTTGGCAGGTGAAATCACTGCCCTCCCCCCACATGGGATCTGACACCCAGGCGTGTAAATCTCCCTGGCAAAGTGGAATATGACTCCCAGGGAGGAATCTGGACCCGGCATTGTGGGAAGGAGAACATGTTCGTGACCTAAAGGGGGATGTGAAAGGAAATGAAATAAGTTTCAGTGGCTGAGAGTTTCCAAAAGGAGCCGAGAGGTCACTCTGGTGGGCACTCTTACACACAATATAGACAACCCTTTTTAGGTTTTAATGAATTGGAATAGCTAGCAGTAAATACCTGAAACTATCAAATTACAACCCAGAACCCTTGAATCTTGTAGACAATTATATAAAAATGTAGCTTATGAGGGGGTGACAGTGTGATTGGGAAAGACATGTGGATCACACTCCCCTTTGTCCAGTGTATGGATGGATGAGTAGAAAAATGGAGGCAAAAAAAAAAACACCTAGTGTTCTTTTTTACTTTAATTGTTCTTTTTCACTTTAATTTTTATTCTTATTACTTTTGTGTGTGTGGTAATGAAAATGTTCAAAAATTAATTTTGGTGATGGACACACAACCGTATGGTGGTACTGTGAACAATTGATTGTACGCTTTGTATGAATGCATGGTATGTGAATATATCTTAATAAAATTGAATTATTTTTTAAAAATGCAAAAAACAAGAGATTTTGGAAAAGAATAATATGGGATAGGTATATCATTGTGACTAAATGAATGGCTCTGTTCCTTGTAGAACAGGTCTATTGAAATAAGGAAACAATTTTGGAAAACTTATAAATCAAGGCAACACTAAAGTTTCCTTGTTGATAAAACTTCAAATATTTCACAAAAATGTGTACTCTAAAATTATTTAAAATGCAAAATCAAGGCTTTATTTTTTAAAACATTATCAACAAATTAAAAAAAGAACAAAGGAATAAGAAAAACAAATCTTAAAATAACTACATTTCTCCCAATATGCTCCTACCATACCCCAAGAAAAATAACAAAACAGAAAATCAAGGCTTTAAAAATAATGTTGGTTTTGGTTGCTTTCTTACAGAGGAAGGAACATCTGAAATACTATCTTCAAAGTTTATTGTCGGTGCTTGAGCAATATGGTTTCAATGATAAATATGTCATGAGGACTCATTGAATTTTGTATGGAGATGAGTATTGGGGCAGGTATCCAGAAGAAATGTTGGAAAGCAGGATTTTTGGCCATGATTATGGAGATTTACAGACCCTTTAACTTGGTGGAGGGCAGAGGCTGTCGAGCTGCCCTGGATCCCTCCTCAGGCCCTCTCTGGAGGACAGCCCTGACTTGAGATGCCTGAGATGCTCTATGCACATCCCTACCCAGGCCCAGGATGGAATGATGAAGAGGGGACCAAAGCCCAACCCCTTGCCTCAAGGTGGATCAACTCTGTGTGGTGAGATCCACGCTCCAGTTCTCCCAGTGGGATCAGTTGAGGATCCACTTCAGCCAGAACCATATTTCTGCTTTTCCTTGCCCTGTCCTATTTTCTGGTTCCCTCCCTTCTCCAGAGATCACTCCCTCCCTAAGTGACCTCCTCAAGAATCTCATCTTGGGCTCTGAGGCTCAGGACCTCAACCTCAGACAGGTACAGGTAGAATCAAAATCTCTGTGCTCATTTCTGGGTGATGTAGTTAAAGGTGTAAATCAAATCAATCCCTTTCAGTATTTTCCTGATAAAGTTTATATTTATTCCTTTTTCATCAAATAGACATCAGAGAGAATTAAGCAATGTATCTTAAGACTTAGGAATAGATACCTGAAAAAATGGAAGAACATACTGTGTTCATGGATTGGAAGACTAAATATAGTTAAGACGTCAATTCTACCTAAACTTATTTATAGATTCAATGCAATAGCAATTAAAATCCCAACAACTTACTTTGCAGAAATAGAAAAACCAATAGCCAAATTTATTTGGAAAAGCAGGGTGCCCTGAATGGCCAAAAATATCTTGAGAAAGATGAATGAAGTGGGAGATCTCACACTACCTGACTTTAAAGCATATTACAAAGCTACAGTGGTCAAAACAGCATGGTCCTGGCATAAAGATAAATATACCAACCAATGGATTAAAATTGAGTGTTCAGAAATAGACCCTCTCATCTACAGACAATTGATCTTTGATAAGGCAGTGAAGCCAATGCAACTGGGACAGAGCAGCCTCTTCAATAAATGGAGTTTGGAGAACTGGATATCCATATCCAAAAGAATTAAAGAGGACTCCTATATCACACCTTATATCAAACTTGAAATGGATCAAAGACCTGAACATTAGAGCTAAGTCCATAAAACTTTTAGAAGAAAACGTAGGGAAATATCTTAAAGATTTTGTGATAGGAGGTGTGTTTCCTAGACCTTACCCCCAAAGCACGAGCAATGAAAGAAGAAATAGATAAATGGGATCACCTAAAAATTAAACACTTTTGTACATCAAAGGACTTTGTGAGAAAAGTAAAAAGGCAGCCTATGCAATGGGAGACAATATTTGGAAATCACATATCAAATAAGGGTTTAATACCCAGAATATATAAAGAGATCCTACAACTCAACAACAAAAAGACAAACAACCCAATTAAAAATGGGCAAAAGACATGGACAGACACTTTTCTGAAAAGGAAATACAGATGGCTCAAAAACATATGAGAAGATGCTCAAATTCCTGGTTATTAGGGAAATGCAATTAAAAACCACAATGAAACATCATCTCATACCTACTAGAATGGCTATTATAAAAAAAAAAAAAGAAAAACAGAAAACTACAAGTGCTGGAGAGGATGTGGAGAAAAAGGCACACTTATACACTATTGGTGGGAATGTAGAATGGTGCAGCCACTCTAGAAGGCATTGTGGCAGTTCCTCAGGATGCTAAGTACAGAATTGCCATATGATCCAGCAATTCTATTACTAGGTATATAATCAGAGGCACTGAAAGTTAAGACATGAATGGACATTTATAAACCAATGTTTATAGAGGCATTATTCATGATTGCCAAGAGATGGAAACAGCCCAAATGTCCATCAATGGATGAGTGGATAAACAAACTGTCATACATAAACACAATGGAATTTTATGCAGCTGCAAGACAGAATAAAATCACAGAGCATATAACAATGTGGATGCACCTTGAGGATATTATGTTGCACAAAATTAGCCAGAAACAAAAGGACAGATACTGTAAGCTCTCACTAATATAAACTAACATTAATGAGCAAACTTCGAGAGTTAAAGCTGAGAACACAGGTTATCAAGAGATAGAAAGAGGGTAGAGATTGGGCATTGATGTTGGAGTATAGAATGTTTAACAGGATTGATTGTACAGATCCAGAAATGGATAGCACAATACTGTGTGTTGGTAGCACAATATTGTAAGTACACTGAACAAAGATTACTGTGAGTAAAGTTGAAAGAAGGCTAGGGACATGTTATGACACCAGAAGGAAAGATAGGAGATAAAGACTATGACTGTATAACTTAATGAAGCCTAGAGTGGTCCATGATGGTAATTAAATGTATAAATATAAAGATGTTTTTACATGTGGGAGAACAAGTGAATGTCAATTTTTCAGAGTGTTGATAATGGAATGGTACTGGGGAAAAATATAATCAATGAAGACCTAGAGCCTATAACTAACAGTAATATAATATGCTTCCATTAATTGTAACAAAGGTAATAAACCAAAGCTAAATGCCTATAAGAGGGGGATATAAGGGAGAGGTATGTGATTCTTGGTGGTTGTGGTGTCTGACCTTTTTATTTTATTTTTATTTTTTATTTTATCTTTTTATTCTCATTTTATTTATTTTTTTTGAGTAATGAAAGTGTTCAAGGGCTGATTGTGGTGACGAATGCACCACTATATGATGATCCTGTGAACAATTGATTGTACACTGTGGATGATTGTATGGTATGTGAATATATCTATAAAATTGCGGGGGAAAAATAAACAGAGGATTACAAGTGCTGGAGAAAACATGGAGAGAGGGATGTACCTATTCACTGTTGGTGGGGAAATAGAATGGTGCAGCCCAGCTGGAGGGCAGTACGGTGGTTCCACAAGAAGCTAAGTATGAGGTTGCCATAAAGCCTGCAACCTCATTATTCAGTATATGCTTAGAAGAATTGAGAGCAGGAGTACAAATGGACATTTGCACACTGGTGTTTATGGTGGCAGTACTCATGATTTGCAGTGGATGGAAGTGGCCTAAGGATACATCGACTGATGAACAGAATAGTGAACCGTGGTGTATGCATACAATAGAATATTGAGCGACTGCAAGAAGGAATGAAGTTGTGAGACATGCAACTGGATGAATGGATCTTGAGGACAGTGTTTTGAGTGAAATAAGCCAGAAATGAAAAGACAAATATTATAATTCCTCACTAATATGGACTAACTATAATGTGCAAAATCTGCAAATTGAATCTTAGAGCACAGGTTATCAGGGGAAGGCTTATTGTAAAGATCCCTAGACTGTCAACTCTTACAGCAGTTACATCTATTCCTGAGTTATAATGGTTATATCTAAATTCTGAGATGCTGAGCTTTTTGTGTATAAACTGGTCAATCCCTGGAACTTCGAGTATCTCCTTGACACCTGAGACTCAGAACTAGAGTTGAGCAGATATGAATGTCAGTATTACCCCATACAGCAACTGTTAAAAAAAAACTGAAAAAGAGTTCAGAGTTCAATTAGAGATATGAATGATGAGGATCTGGTTAGGACTAAGGCAAATCAGGCCAAAGGGTGAAGGATGATACTGACTCTGTTTTCAAACTTCAACTTCTGTGTATGACAAAAAGATGCTTATTTGTTTCCAAATCTATATTTTCTGTAGCACACTAAATAATTTAACTTGTACAGTTAGTTTATTCAAACACCGTAATTACATGGAACTTTGAATAGGGAGTGGTTGGCTTGTACATGTTAGTGTGAAGCCCTATACATCCCAAAGTAATTTGATCAGAGAATAAAAATGTATTTGCAGGGCCCCCCTGAGGAACTGGGGGAAAATGCAGAAATGTTGGACTCCCCACCTGGGGAATTACTGATATTCTCACAAGCATTGATGACTACCAATTTAGTAGGTCAAGCCCTCAATCCTGGGGCTTGCCCTCATGAAGCTTGTTACTGCAAAGGAGAGGCTAAGCCTACTTATAATTGTGCCTAAGAGACACCCCAGAGAACCTCTTTTCTTGCTCAGATGTGGCCTCTTTCTTTCTAAGCCCACTCAGCGGATAAACTCACTGCCCTCCCCCCTACATGGGACCTGACTCCCAGGGGTATAAATCTCCCTGGCAACATGGGACATGACTCCTGGGGATGAGCCTGGACCCACCATTGTGGCATTGAGAGTCTTCTTGACCAAAAGGGGGAAGAGAAATGAAACAAAATAAAGTTTTAGTGCTGCGAGATTTCAAATGGAGGTTATTCTTATGCATTATATAGATATCCTTTTTAAGTTTTTAGTGTCCTGGAATAGCTAGAAGGAAATAACTGAAACTGTTGAACTGCAACCCAGTAGCCTTGATTCTTGAAGATGAGTGTATAACTATGTTGTTTACATGGTGTGACTGTGGATTGTGAAAACCTTGTAGCTCACACTCTCTTTATCCAGTATATGGTAACAAAAATTAAATGGGAAACAAAAAATGGGAAAATGGGAACAAAAATTAAATGAATAATAGGGGGGATGAGGGGATGGGTTGTTTCGGGTATTCTTCTTTAGCTGTATTTTTATTCTTATTTAATTTTTTTTTTGGATTAATGAAAATCTTTGAAAATTGAGTTTGGTGATGAATTCACAACTATATAATGGTAGTGAACAATTGACTGTACACTATGGATGGTTGTAGAGTATGTGAATATATCTCAATAAACTGACTTGGAAAGAAAAAGATTCTAAATGCTGGAAAGAAGAAGGAGGAGGAGGTGGAGGAGAAAGGTGGAGGAGGAGGAGGAGAGGAAGAAGAAGAAGAAGAGGAAGAAGAGGAAGAAAAAGGAGGAGGAGGAGGAGGAGGAGGAGGAGGAGGAGAAGGAGAAGGAGAAGAAGAAGAAGAAGAAGACAATGACGACTTGGGAATCAAGATAATGAAAATTGGAAGGCTGTTGGACCCTATCGGCAAGCCTGTTGTGGGAGCTGTAGGAGCAGTTTGGAAACTGTTTTGAACTGTGCACATTCACTTTAATAGGGATCATAAATGATTGGAAAATGAAAGATTTAGGGGGCTTTATCCTTAATTAGTGATATTCTAACAGTGACAGCAATCCTTTTAGCTACACCAGATTGATGAAGGAAAGAGAAGTGGAAGGTACTACTAAAATTGAGAAATATGGCATACCACTTGTAACAAAACAAAATAAAGTACTGATTATGAGAGAAAAATGTTAGATTTTAAAATAAATTATTTTATTTAACAGCATTTGTTGTTTAAGGGCAAAAGTGAGAATAAATGAAATTTAAAGTCATTTGAAGTTCTATGGAAGGATAAATAAAATTAAACCAATGAATTAAATGATTTGGGGGACTTAGATATATTAGGTAATAGAAATATTGGATATATACAAGTTTCAAACAGCATGAGGGCTACAAAGTGTTTGCTCTGGTTCATCAGGGGCTGAGCATTTAACACTAAGATTCGCATTGGCATGAAAAGAAAGTCTGTTTATTGAGATTACACTTTAACCAATGGCACCAATTTCAGGGAATTCATTGGAAGAATTCCAGGCAGTTCCCCAGGTTAAATCATCCCAAACAGTGAGGACCATCTCACAATATCACACCAACCATTTATAAACTTCAACACAACTTTGGAAGTTCTTTGGATGATTTGATTAATTATTTGTATACAACCTTACATCACTGATAAGTAGTTTTATAATAAAGCTTCGTTTACTTGGAGACCAAGGGATAATATATTTTAATTTTTTTGATTCATGTATTGAGTTTTATCTTTACATATTTATATTACTCTACTGGTTGTTAAATGTTTTTAATTTCACCTCCGCACACATCATGGAGGTTTTGTTGGATTAAATTAGATTATCAACATAAAGCTCTTAGTACATAGAAAGGAATAAATACTAACTTTACTATTTTATCACTATATTATTGCTATAAATCTTAAAAATATGGTGACTCACTGTGGACTGCAACAATTTGTATTGGGATGAATTTGGTCCCAGGGAAAGCTCTAATGTCCATGGATAAATTTTTTCTTTTTCTATTTTAGACTTCACTCCGACATAGTGTGTAACCTTATGCAAATGACTGTCCTTTCCTGGGCCCTCACTAAAGCACCCCTAGCAACGTGTACTAACAGCTGTAAGTCGCACTTCCCCTGGTTTCACTTGTGGTCTTTGTGCCTGAGGTCTGCCCGCTTCCGGTCCAGCTGAGGGTTTCACACACAATGCCCCAGGCACGTCAGCTTTGGCTGGACCCCCCCAACCTCAGCCCACCCCTGTCCTGCCAGGCACGATGGTTCTCCAGGCCCAGCCTCACTCACTGCCCCAGCAAGGATAGATGAGATGCTGGTGGTAAAAGTGTCAAAACCTCTGAAACCTCAAATTCCCTTTATTAGAAATCCTGGCATTGAGGGGTATCCCATCAGAGATTTAACTTGTGGGGTTCTTCCCCTCACCCTCTTCTTTAACATTTGCAGCTCTCCATATCGGATTAATAAGGTTTTAAAAGCAAGACCACTGGTATGTTAGCAGTTTCCACAAATCCTTACCAGGCAATGGGCCTGCTTAGGTAGCAGAGCTTTCTAAGTGCTCTGGCAGGTTCACAGTTTAGGGGATTGAATCGTGTCCCCCCAAAAAGGCATGTTCCGCTCCAAACCTCTGGTCCCGTGGTGTGAACCCATTTGTAAATAGGACCTTTGAAAATGTTATTGGCTAAGTTGTGCCAAAACCAAATGAAGGTGGGTCTTAATCCAATACGGCTGAAGTTGTTATAAATAAAGGAAATTAGACACAGAAGAGAACCCACAGGGAGCAGCCAGAAGCCAGAAGTTAACGGAACCCTGACAACAAAGGAGAAGTCACCATTGCGTGCATTATGTGCATTACATTGCCATCTGACAGGAAAGCCAGGAACCCCAAAGATTGCTGGCCAGCCAGAAGATACCAACCCCGGGAGGAAGCAAGCCTTCTAGCCTCTGAACGTTTCAATTCCAGTTGTTAAGCCAACCCATTGTATGGTGCTTGTTTTAGTAGCTAGGAACCTGAAGCAGTAGTGGTGGCTGAGAATGGGCTTCTCCCATATTTGGAAGGACTTTAGCTTGTTGACCCCAAGTCCCTGAGGAGTCATTTGATTATGCATTGGGGCCTAAGCCACAGAGATGAGTGTCCCAGTTTAATGTAGTTCCCCCACCCCCACCAATTCCACCTCCCATTTCCTCTACTTGATGGGTCAAATAGAGGACACCTACGTGGTTGACCAGCTGTACCACCCACCTAGTCCCACAGCCAGACCTTCTTTCTCCTACTCTCTGGTGATCTTCATGCCACCAGATTCTACACATTACACTGTATTCATCCTTCAGTCCCGCTAGTCCTGTTTCTCCCCTGTGTTTCTACACTGCGCATTCTCCTGGCACAGGAGGGTTCACCATAACAACAAGCCCATGTGACTCCCCTGAGTCAGAAATCACGGAGGCAGCAGCAGCTTTTAGAGGTCACCCTCTCAATCCCCGCTTCTAGGATCTTGGTTCTCAAACATCAGTGTGCATAAGCATCATTCAGGGCCCTTGTTAAAGATCAGAGTCTCATAAAAAGAAAATAGATTAGAGGTTACCAGGGGTTGGGGGGAAAGGGGATTGGGAAGTTATTACTTAATGGGTACAGAGTTTCTGTTTGCAGTGATGGAAAATTTTGGAAATGGATGTGGAGATGTTTGCACAATATTGTGTACATTGTGAATGTACTTAATGCCACTGAATTGTAGGCTTAAAAAGGTTAAAGTAGCAAATTTCATGTTTTATATATGTATAACCACAATAAAAATTTTTAAATATATAGATTAAAAAAATAATAAAGTTCCAGAATTTATCCCCAGTAGGTGTTGGGGCAGGGACAGGAATCAGTATTTAACAAAATGAGGCATTTCTGATGTCACACTTGCGTGCGTGTCTACTCTAGACAGTCAATATTTGCTGAGACTAAACTGATCTTCCATTAAATTCCTTTCAACGTAGGCTGAGTTCAGAGGGAGATGGAGATGAGCAGGTAGATTTATGCACAGGCAATATAGTAGTCAGATTTTTCTCTCTCTTTGTTTTTTTCACTGTCCAACTTCCCAGTCAGCCTGAGTCCCGAGAGACCTACCACATCTCTCTTATCTTACAGGAACTCGTAGGGGAACAGAGGTTGGTCAGACCAACCAGTCATACTGTGCAAAGCTCGTCCAGACCCCCCAGTTTCCTTAACTCATCCAAGAAAAGGAGAAGTTCTTTAAAGGCCTCACCACAGTCGTGCCACCACATCTCCTTTGCCCTCTTCTCTGATTGCAACAGGGAGGATGTGGAGCCATTTGAAGAAACTATTCTTTTGGGGCATTTTTTCCTTTGTCACATGTAAGAACCATTTATTTTGAAATTTGAATCTCCAAAATGAAATGGGATGTGGAAAATGAGTTTTCTCAAGCTCCGTTTCTCTCTTTCAGTTCAAAAAGCTGCACTGGATTGTAAGACAAAAACAAACGGTAAGTTTCATTTACTTCTCTTGTAATGAAAACATTTTTATTAAGATGGGGAGATCGTTAGCTTTAAATATGATTATTCATGAATAAGTTTTTCTCTGCTTTTAGAGGAACAGTCCAAGAGGAAAGTCTTGTCAGTCGTCTACTATTTAAAATGAAAATGATTTTAGGCAGGGAGTTGGCGCATTTTTCTTGTAACTCAGAGACAAAGTATTTAGTGTTTTTACAACGAAATTTTTCTCTGTTGTGGTTGACACTGTTTAATTAGAAAAATCAACATGTAGTCACTGTAAAATAACTCAAGTGACACTAAAAATAGACATTGGTGGGCCGTTTATCATCATGGAGCTAAACTGCCTTGATCTTCATGGTTCTATTTAGCAGCGTCAGCCTGAGAACCTGATGCAACCACTTTAAGCTAAATTTCTTTCATCTGTGAAGGGTGGCTGTGAGGACTGAACGGGACAGTCCATGGCCCTCAGCACGGTGCCTGGTGTCTATTCAGCCGCCAGAAAATGCCAGCCAGGGTTGCTGGGGCTGTTATCATATAAAACATGAAAATCCTGTTACACCTGCCTCCACTCTCTCTCCCCTCACCCACCTGCAGAGGTAAACACCGCCAACATCATTTTCTATGCGATATCATAGTGAGCAAACTCTTCTCTTTTCCTTTTTACATAGCACTTTATCATAGACATCTTTCTAGGCAGTACTGTAGATTTATCTCATTCTTTTCAACAGCTGCATGATATTTCCTGATATGACTGTGCAATAAGCCATCTAGTCAACCCCTTATTGATTGTTCCACTTTTGGGGTTTTTTTTGTTGTTTTTTTTTTTTTTTTTTGGTAACAAAAACAAGGCTGCAATATACTTCCTTGTGTGTCATATGTGAGGGTGTCTCTGTAAAATAAAATCCTAGATGTGAAATTGCCAGATCAAAGGGCATGTACATTGTTTAAAATTTTTTTACTAGAGAAATTGTAGGTTTATAGAAAAATACAGAGTTCCCATTTGCCCCTCTTATTATTAATACCTTGTGTGATATATTTGTTACAATTGATGAAAGACTATTATTATAATTGACTATTAACTATAGTCCATGGTTTACTTTAGGGTTCACCGTTTGGAAAAAAAATGTTTTTAATTTAAAAAACTTTTTTTTAAATTTTTATTCTAGTTATATATATATATATATATATATATATATATATATATATGTGTATATATATATATATCCTAAAATTTCCCCTTTTAGCTATATTCAAATATACAATACAGTGCTGTTCATTACATTCACAATGTTGTGCTACCATCAACATCATCACATTTTTCCCTCACCCCAAATAGAAACTGTACAATTTAAGCGTTAACTCAAAGAGCACATACATTCAAATTGTTACGGATGCTTCCAAGGTGCCCTCCCAACAGGCTGAGCCTGTACATAGTCACCAGCGGTGTGGAGAAGTGTGAGCTTCCCACACCCTTCCCAACAGTGGGTACAATCTTCTTTTAAATTTGTACCAATATGATGAGTGAAAAATATTTCAGTGTTATTTTAAGCTTGCAGTTGCCTCATTACTAGTGAAGTTGAGCATCTTTTCTAGTTGATTGGTGATGGAACCTCTGGCGTAGCCACATAAAGGAGATTTAGGGATGACTATCTGGTGGTAAAGAGGTGCTAGGCCTTGTCTTGAAGTTGGGCTTACGTAAGACTGAGAAAAATGTTGACTGTCCAGTGGGAGGAGAGTTCATGGCATTTTTTTTTTTAATGTTTTTTTTTTAACTTTATTTTGAAATAAACTCAAAGTTGTAGGAACAGTTGCAAAAACAATGCAAACCCCATACACAGAATTCCATCATACCCAGACCCCCCTCCCCCAATACTCCAATCTACCAACCAACTTTAACATGCTGTCACATCGCTATTTCTTTCCCTCCCTATCTATCATCCATCATCTATTGCTCTGTCTTCTGAACATATGAGAGCTAGCTGCACACATCTTGAACAAACACTATAATTCACATATATAATTCCCATGAACAAGAACATTCTTTTATGCAATCCCATTAAGCGCAGCTAAGAAGTACTAGAGACTCAACATTGATACAAAGCTTACATTCTGTATTTCCTTTTTTTTTTCCCTTATGTCTCAACTGTGTCCCTTTGAGCCTCCAGTCCTCTCATGGCATTTTTGAGGGGGCTAACGCCCCTCTACCCAAGTCACTTCTTGGTCCACCACTATTTAATGACTATCTGCATTTCTTCTGGAAATTACTTATTCATATGATGTGCCCATTTTTTGTTTGATTGTTTGCCTTTTTCTTATTGATTTGCATTGATTTATGTATATAAAAAGAATCCATTGCTTTGAATTATGTTTTAATTATTATCTTGTCTTTTAGTTTTGCCATAGAGAGGTTTTAATTTGGGAGGTGGTCCATTTTTTCAGTCTTTACTTTATGGCTCTTAATTTTTGTGTCTTACTTGGAAGACCTTTTCCCTTCTGATGATATAAAAATATTTCCCTATATTTATTTTGATCCTTTCACATTAGATTTTCTGACGAGGGTGTTTTTCAACTTGGCACTTTTAATAATAAAAAATTTGTTATCAAAGACTGGTGGGATTATGTCAAAAAGATGCAGGAATCAATTTGAAGAGGCTCTCAGTGGCCAAAAAAGGGACAATAAGAATAATAACTGCAATGGATTGAAACACATAAAAGATGTTGAAATCCATGCGTAGATAATGATTTTTAAAAGAAAAACAAAAAGAAAAGAAAAACATCTCACTGTTCACCTTTGTAAGATGCTAGTGAACCAACTCATTATTTTCAAAATTGAGAAATAAAGGGAAAGAATCAAGCATTTATCCTGCCTTTTCTGTGCAAGCTGTACCTCTGAGTAACCAAATAGTTAACAAGGACAAGTTTCTCTTTGTAGACCTATTCCAGATGATAAATGAAGGAAGAATAATGGAATTAATATATCAGCATTTTGCAACCTCTAATAAAATAATGCTTCCAGGCAATTATCAATTATTATCAAAGCTACTAACAAGACAAAAGAGAGATAATCAGAAATTAGGTGCTTCCCAATGGAAGTACACACTAACCCCTATGATGTATTCTTGTCAAGTATAAGCTAATCTGAGTCTTATCAAGTCTCTAGATCTAATCACTGATTTACCAGAATCACAGTAAATGTTCGCATGGGGATATGATCGGCAAAATCTAGACCATAGAAAGCACTACAGAACAACTTGCTCTCTTCAACAAATAAACAAGAGGCAGAAAGAGAGGTAGGAGGGTTTATAGATTTCAAAAGACTTATGGAACATATCAACTAATTGCAAAGGACCATATATGGATCTAAATTCAAACAAATTTTTTTCTTAAAAATAAGACAATTGGGAAAATTTGATCACTAGTAGATATTTGATGATATTTTTAAAATATCATTAATTTTTAGCTGTGGTAATAGTATTCTTATGTTTACAAAAAGAGTCCTTTAGAAGTACAAACTATCAATATCGTCTAGCCAAACGTCACCAGGAACATGTGTATGAGGAGGACACATACCATGGGAAACCACGACAGCTAAGGAAGAGAGTGTCTGAAAGGACTTATTGTAGAATTTGGACTTCTGTTATGTGATTTGAAGGAAGATTCAAAGCAGTGGAATTTGCTCTGTATTGGATACTTTCAGGAAATGGAAGTAATTCTATGATTGGGTATTGTGCCAGTTCAATGTCTTATGTCCCCCAAAATCCCATTATCTTTGATGCAATCTTGTGTGGGCAGACATATTAGTATTGATTAGATTTTGGAATCCTTTGGGTGTTTCCATGGAGATGTATATTCAATTAGCTGTGAACAAGACCTTTGGATGGATAATTTCCATGGAGGTGTTGCCCCACCCAATCAGGGTGGGTCTGAATTAAATTACTGGAGCACTATGTAAGCTCAGACAGAAGGAGCAAGCTTGCTTCAGCCAAGAGGGACACTCTGAAGAATGCACAGAAGCTGAAAGAGTAGCTACAGATGAGAGATTGTTTGAAGACGGCCGTTGAAAATAGACTCTTGCTCTGGAGAAGCTAAGAGAGGACAAACACCCCAAGAGCAACTAAGAGTGACATTTTTAAGGAACTGCAGCCTAGAGAGGAACGTCCTGGGAGAAAGCCATTTTGAAACCAGAACTTTGGAGCAGTTGCCAGTCATGTGCCTTCCCAGCTAACAGAGGTTTTCTGGATGCCATTGGCCATCCTCCAGTGAAGGTACCTGATTGTTGATGACTTACCTTGGATACTTTATGGCCTTAAGACTGTAACTGTGTAACCAAATAAACCCCCTTTATAAAAGCCAATCCTTTTCTGGTGTTTTGCATCCGGCAGTATTAGCAAACTAGAACAGGTATCTTAGTATTTCTTATCTGGAAGGCAAGAAGAACAGAGCAAGGCTGAAGCGTGCTTGGTAAAGAAACAGGAGTTGCTCACACTAACCAGTGTAGGGGATGTTTGGCCACCTTGTGGTTTGGACGATGTTCACGTTTCTATCTGTGTTCAGACTTAATTATGGAGTAGGCTTGGTTTTGTCTTGATCTGTCACAGTCATAGAGTGGCCTTGTCTGGTGTTGGTGTTTTGTGAAATTGTCTATGTTCCATCACAGAATACCAAGGCCCAGCTACTCGTGTCAGCTCAGTTCCTAGCTCGGTCAGTTTCCGGCTGTCAGGGGCTCCTTGTCTTTCTCAACACTGAAAGTTATGGATGATATAATGTACAGTCTGGAATTTGCTTCAAAATGGTGGAGAGGCGGGGCAGATGTCACAAATGACCATGGGTTGGTAACGGTTGAAGCTGGGTGACAGTTACCTGGGGGTTCTTATACTGTCCTCTGTACTACTATGTCTGAAATTTTCCAAAATAAAAAAATTAGAGTAAATGATGGACAAAACAAGCCACCAGACATAATGTTTGGAATTGCGTTAATATTTCTAGGTCAGCATAGCGAGTCTTGAGAGAGTTCCCTTCAGGTTCTGGCTGGCAACAGAGACAACAGCCCAAAAGACTGGCCTGGTCAAGTGCCATCCATCGTTTAGTGCTGACACTTCCTTGCACAAGGTGGTTGGCTGGGATGTGCAGCCACAAATGCTTCATGTAGAAAGTGTGCCAAGAATCAAGTACCCCCACCACCTTGACCCACAAAAATGTGGCTGGAAGCCTACTGAGTTATCAAGGAATACTAACAAGGACTTTTTGTTTCATTCTGTTTTTCAGATTTCCCGTCACCGCATTTGTGCTCAAAAACCAGCGAGGTCAGAAAGGGTCAAAATGTATCTCTGGTTTGCTTCGTTGATAACACATCACTGAATATCACCTACTCCTTGTTTCGGGCTGGGAAACACCTGGGAACCCAGGATGGGAAAGGTGGATCCAAGAGTTTTTCCCTAAGGATCTCAGAAGCCCATGATTTGGGACCCTACAAATGCAAAGCCGAAGTTTCCGAGTGTATAAAATATAGTCATGAATTCAACTTCACGTCTTTAGGTAAGTAGAGGACTTGTTACTTGGAGCCCTGTGATTTGTGGGATTCTTCCCTGTTCCATTAAGTTTACCCCATGCCCTTTCTGAGCGCTCATGCAAAAGCCTAGAAAGTGTGTCACCAGGATGATATTCTTAATAATTCAATTTTTGCTTTCTCTTTCAAAGAGAATGCAAATAATGATATTTCAGATAATGATAGGCTGATCACCTTAGACAAAAAGTCCTATGTCTTATTTCCAGGATTCCCATCGAGTAGGCAAAAATTATTTACTCTCTGAAGACTCAAGTAAGAAATCTTGGAATCAGTGTTGGGCCTGGGAAGAGGGTCTTTAAAGCCCAGAACTTTCTCCACCATCTTCACCTTGCAGTGACCACCCACCAGGTGTCCCATCAACCAGCCCTCCTCCTGCCCAAACACGTTTTCCCACCCTAAGCCTCTCACAGCCCAGCATCAGTGGTATCAGTTGTGAAGGTGACCTTGATAATGGGCTCTTGGGAGAGGGGGGAGGGCTTCTAGGTGATAAGTGTACATTATATCTGGATTCTTCTAAATGTAGGGGCTCTGGCTTTCCAGGTCAACTCAAAGAGTTGCTCTCTAGGTCTGTGCTGTCCAGTACAGAAGTTACTAGCCACATTAATTAAAATTACATGAAATGAAAATTCAGTTCCTCAGTCTCATTTAATTACATTTCAAGTGCTCAACAGCCACAGGTGCCTGGTGGCTGCAATTCTGGGCAAGGCAGACATAGAACATTTCCATCATTACAGAAAGTTCTATTGGTTGATGGTGCTCTAGGGTAATGGTTCTTGGCTTTTTAGGTTATAACTGTCTCAATAATGTAGTGGTAGCGATGGATACTTTCCCCAGAGAAATGCTCACAAAACCACAGATACAAACTTTTCATAAGTCCATAAGCCTTGGACTCCAGTTTAGAACCAACAACCTTAGGAAAAATTCTGGACACAAATAGAACAGAAGCCATAATTATAAAAGCAGTGTGAAGAAGAAGAGGGGAACTTTGCAAATATGGTGCTGCAACATGATGGGTAAGTGAGGTCAGTAGCCTAGCTGATAATGTTTTCTAGTGGTAAGTCTCCTGCTGGACTGGGCATCATTCTACCGCTAGCTTCCTGTGCAACACTGGATATTTCATTTGGATAAATCTTAGATACCTTCAGTCCTCAAGTACTATGAATTGAGAAGGTAAGAAAGTGTGACCCTGACATTGTCTGGTTTTAACTCTGGCTGAAAATTTCAGGCCATGGTGGGTGGAAAGCAGTGGGGAGGGTAGGCACTTACTTGGCAGGGAAAACATCTGATTGGCTTTCAAATCACTGAGATTTGGTGTGAGAAAAGATAGGGGAAGGCAAGACCCACCCTCGGTGTGGGTCTCCTCCATTTGAATAGCAGGGTCCACATCCCTGCAAGGAATAAGTCCAGTCTTAGAGGGTTTCTGAACTTGAGGACTGAGGCTTTAACGCATCTGATTGCATTACCTCAAGCCTTCATTTCCTGAGCTTCTGCTCCCCAGAAGTACAAAATTCTCCCATATCCTGTCTTCTTAGTAAATGCATCAGTGTACAAGTTTTCTGTACTCAAGTGTTCTGGAATGTGTCACAGCAAGTACACTGTCCTGTAGAACTATTTTGATAGATTGTAAAACTTGTATCAGCTTCAGTTAAGTCAGATCAGTAGACAACTATTGGGTGGCTACTCTGTACAAGTACAATGAATGCCTAAGACATGGTCTTGTCTCCAGCTTATTATGGGAAATGGGCCAGGAACACAAATTCATTAATCATTGATTCACTCATCAAACATTTAATGAGTACCCAGATGTGCCAAGCCCCGGGTGTACATTGGTCCCTGCCCTCATGGAGCTTACACTCTAGTGGCGAGACTTGGAACTCAAGTGCCAAGCAAACAAATTCATGATCACAAACCGTGTCGATTGTTATAAAGGAAAAGAAATGGGCACAATGATGGAGAAAAGTAGGGGAAGGGGGAGGGATCTATTGGATAGGTTAGTTGGCGAGGGCCTTTCAAAGGGATGGCATTTAAATGGAGCCCTGGAGTGTGAGAACAAGTTAGCTGTGTGAAGAGAGAGGGGAAAGGGGGTTCTGGTCAGAGGAACAGTAGCATGGGCAGTGGCTACAACTTGGGGAAAATCTTGGCTGGTTCAAGGATCTAGAAGGAGGCCAGTTTGTCTGGAGGTCAGATGAGGGGAGCGTAACCAAGATGAGGCCGGGGAAGGAGGCAGTGGCCATCTCAGGCAGGCCTTGGGCCATGGGAGGAGTTTAGACTCTATTCTAAGTGCAGTGAGGAGGCAGAACGAGTATCAAGACCCAATTTAGCTTCCTTAAAGTGAATTCATTCTGTGGGGACTGAGGGGTGGGGTGACATGAGAGTAGAATTCGGTGCAGGGGAATTGGTTGGGAGGTCTCAAAGTTATCCAGGAGTGGTGGCAGTGGGGATGGACAGATGTGGATGGAGTCAAGATATGTTTTGGAGGTAGGACCAACAGAACTTGCTGATGGGGGAGAATAGGTGGAAAATTTATTCCACAGTTAGGTTTTGGTAAATCAAAGATTTGACTAAATGGTAATTAATAGGAGCTAATGTCTTTGGGTGTAATAAAAAATAAAATGAACAACAGCCTGGATCAATGTTCACAAACTCAAGCATCTGCAGGGGCCAGGGAGGATGCATAGAGGAAGGCAGCTAGGTAACTGGAGACTGCTGTGGACTGGAGAACGCTTGTCCCATCTAAAGAAAGCCAGCACGACTGGATTCCAGGTTGCCAGGCAGAAGACAGGCCCAGTGGAGCTAGATCTTCTGATTTTTCAAGAATCACAACAGTGGGTTTCCAAGTATATACACATTAAAAAAAAAAAAATCCTTCAAGCAGTATATTTACAATTAGTGCCCTTTATTATGCCTCAATAAATAAGGAAGAAAGAAAGAAATGTGGTTTTCTGTGTGAATTTCAATGTTTATATCTTGGCAATTAATGAAAAACTTGAAAATTCAGAGGGGGTGAAACTCCAGTGTGTGGCCTCTGACTCAGGTGTAAACATACAGGCAGGTTCATCAAATGTGTGGGTGGCACAAGGTTGGCAGACCCAAGCCTTAAAAGGATTTCAACTGGTGAAGCTGATGGACCCATGCTAACAGAATGAGACTTAATAGGGACATGTGCAGTCCTGCTCTTAGGTTAAAAACACCTGCAAAACCAAAACTACAAAAGCATTTACCCTCTGACCTGCAATCCCTCTTGTAAGTTCTTCAAGGTTCATCCATGTTGTAGCATGTATCAGAACTTCATTCCCTTTTATGGCTGAATAATATTCCATTGCGCACATATATATATATATATATATATATATATATATATATATATATATAAAATTTATCCTTTGATGGGTGCATGGGTTTCTTCTACCTTTTGGCTATTGTAAATAATGCTGCTATAAACATTGGTGTAAGATTACTATCTAAGTCCCTGTTTTCAATCCTTTGGGGTATATACCTAGAAATGGGATTGCTGGGTCAACTGGTAATTCTATCCTTAGCTTTCTGATCAACCACTAAACTGTTTTCCACAGTGGCTGCACCGTTTTACATTTCCACCAACAGTGCATGAGGGATCTTATTTCTCCACAACCTCCCCAAAACTTATTGTTTTCCTTTTTATAAATAATAGCCATTCTACAGGGTATAGGGTGGTATCTCATTGTGGTTTTCATTTGCATTTCCTTAAAGTCTAATGATGTTGAACATCTTTTCACATGCTTATTGGCCATTCGTATGTCTTCTTTGTTACAATGACTATTCAAGTCCTTGGCCCAATTTTTAATTGGGTTGTTTGTCTTTTTTTGTTGTTGTTGAGTTGAAGGATTTCTTTATATATTCTGGATCTTAACCCTTATCAGGTATAGGGTGTTCTGGTTTTCTAAAGCTGCTGTTATGTAAAATACCAGAAAAGGATTGACTTTTATAAAAGAGGTTTATTAGGTTACAAATTTACAGTTCTAAGGCCATAAATGTGTCCAAACTAAGGATCAACAAGAGGATACCTTCACTGAAGAAGGGCTGACGGCATCTGGGTTCCTCTGTCACATGGGATGGCACATGGCTGGAGATTGCTGGGCCTCTCCCGGGGTTAGCTTCTGGACTCTGTTGCTTTCTCCAAAATGTCTCTGGGCTTCTTTCTTAGCTTCTGTCTCTCAGCTCTTGTGCATCCTTGCTTGTTTCTCCATTTCTCCCAGGGTGTTTCTCTCTAAGCATCTGGGGGTCCTTTCTTAGCTTCTCCAAAGAAGCTCTGGGCTTCATCTCTTAGCTTAGCATCTCCAAATATCCTTCTGTCTGCATCTGCCAGAGTCTCCAAGCATCTGGATCTGTGTCAGTTCTTAGCTTCTCTTCAAAACGTCTTTCAGCTTCTCTGAGCTTCTTGCTTCTATGAGCTCTCTTAAAGGACTCCAGTGATCTAATTAAGACCCACCAGGAATGAGCAGGGTCACATCTCCATGGAAATAATTTAATCAAATGTCTCACTCACAGTTGGGTGAGTCATATTTCTATGGAAACACCCAATCCAAAAGGTTCCACCCCAATTAAAAGACTAGTAAGTCTGCCTCCACAAGATTGCAGTAAAGAACATGGCTTTTGTGGGGGACGTAAAGGATTCAAACCAGCACATATGGATTCCAAATATTTTCTCCCATTCTGCAGGTTGTCTTTTCACTTTCTTGATAATATCCTTTGATGCACTAAAGTTTTTAATTTTATGAGGTCTAATTTATCTATTTTTCTTTTGTTGCTCATATTTTTATTGTAAAGTCTAAGAATCCATTGTCTAATGTAGGTCCTGAAAATAGTTTCTTATGTGTTCTGCTAGGAGTTTTACAGTTTTAGTTCTTTTATTTAAGTCTTTGGTCTATTGCCTATTACAGTTTAAACTGCACAAACACAAGAATAGTTCATGTGGAAACGAAAAAAAACAAAACCCTGATGCTTTTAGTTTACTGTGGCCTGTATATAATGGGTTCATGTGTCAGGACTGAGGCAAGTTTCTGCACCACTGACAAGTAGAAGAACCTAGGAAATGGTTTTGATGTTTTTTGAGTAATTCCTGAAAAATACAGGAGGTACATTTCGGTTTCATAGAAGACTGTTTTATTGGTGCTACCCCCAAGCAAAATTGCTCTCTAAGCCTTCCATCACTGGGTGCCATTTTGTGGGGGCTGGCGTCACAGGGTTTCCTCCTCAGGAGAGAGACAGAGTGAGGAAATTCTTAATTCTTTTCTAAGATTTGGTGATACTGCTTAAACTTTAGGCTCCTTTTCTCATTGTTTTGTGCCAAATTGATTCTGTTAAAAAAAAAAAGAAGTGTGGGCCCTTGGGTTGGTCCTGGTGCTGCCATTTGCTGGCTCTGTGTCCTTGGGCAAGTTGGTTGACCTCTCTGAAGCACAGTTGGCTCATCTGTGGAATGGGCACGATACTGCCTGCCACCTTGTCGCACTGTTGTGAAGGTAAAATGAGAAAACGTGGGTAGCATTCCTGGCATATGATAGCCAACAACTATCCTTCCTTCCCTATAATACTGTTCATTATTAAGTCATATAATAAATCACATAGCTGAATTCTTCCATGAAATAGGGTATGATCAGTCAGAGTGTATCAGACCTACACGTTTCCTCTTGTGATCGTCTCTTGTTTCTTTTCATCAGGGTTACTTCCTGATTTTTGGGGGGAAGTGGAAGATAATTGCAAGTAACTGCTAAATGAAAAAACAGTTAGAAAACATGATATTTTCAGATTTCTTTGTTTAAAAAAAGAAACTGTAACCTTTTAAGGACTGAGCATAAAAGTGCCTCGCAGCTCGGCTCACGTCACTGCGCAGAGTTGGTGACATGCTTGTTTGACTTTCCCACCGGGCTGCGAGTGTCTTGACTTCTCAGAAATGGTGCCGCCCGTCTTTGGATCCACGGCCTGGAATGGATTAAGGGTTCGATCTGGGTTTGTGGGCTGAATGAACCCACTCTGTTTATCCCTTTGTCTTAGTTTCCTAGGGCAGTTGTGACAAAGAAACACAAACCGGTTGGCTTAAAACAACAGGTATTTGTTCTGTCACAGTTCTGGAGGCTCAGAGTCTGAAACCAAGATGTCAGAGGGCCACGCTTCCTTTGAAGTCTCCAGGAAAGAGTCTGTTCCATGCCTCTCCCCCAGCTTCCAGCGGTGGGTGGCTGGCAATCCACGGCATTGGTTCCCTGGGTCATCACATAGTGCTCCCCCCATGACTCTCTGTATCACATTTCCTCTCCTTATGAGGACACCAGTGATACTAGATTAAGGTCCCAGCCTACTCTAGTATGATCTCATTTTAACTTGCCTACTTCCATCTGTAACGACCCATTTCCAAATCAGGTCACATTCTGAGGTACCGGGGATTAGGGCTTCAATGTATCTTTTTGGGGGCCGCAATTCAATCCATAACAGTCTTTAACATGCTCTTTCACCTTTCTAGAGCCGGTGGACACCCCTGAGCTGGAAATCAACGTCATTCAAACAGGAACGAACCAACATATAACACTACGCTGCATCTCACGCATGGGCTCGCTGCCCATCAGTTATACTTTCTTTGAAAAAAATGTCACCGTATCACCAGTTATTTCCAAGGACGTAAGGGTGCATGCCGAATTTAACCTCACCAGGAAGAGCACTGGAGATGTGGAAGAGTACAGGTGTGAAGCTAAAAACAAATTTTCCAACACTGCAAAATACAGCCAGCCCGTCCCCATGCCCTTACCAGGTAAGAGCCACGTGAGCTGGTTTGCCTTTAAGCAGAGTGTGGATTTGCTTCCAGAAGCTGCAGCTGCTCCTCTGCCCTCCCACTTCCCATTTTGGCCACCTGCTTCCAAACCACCACACAGATGCAGATGGGCTTCCTTTCTGCCACAAAGGAGCCATAGAAGAGCCTAGAAGCCAGGGCAGGAAGGAGCCTTGTAGGAAGATTTCCTGACCTGTGTCTATGTCCTGCTCTGCCCTTCCACCCCCAGGTTTTAAGCAGCCGCATTAGAATTTGCATTGGTCTTGGAGCTGCCAGGTCACTTGATTTTCTTTTGCTTTTCCATCTTTTTTTTTTTTTTTTTTTTTTAATTGACTTCTAGTACCTGTGTCAGCCTGCTTGGGTGTTTATTGCCCCACTGCTAGGGTTTGGTGAGCCTGAACTCCCAGCACTGCCCTTAGCCCTTGAGGGGCTCCCTCTGCCGGACCCCTGGGTTTGGGGGTCCGCTGTTCTGGTACTTCTGGGCCATGTACCTTCCCATGGCCTGAGGAGTCAACCCCCCGGAATGGCCCTGCTTCTGGACTCCACACACCAGAACCTGGCCCTGAACTCCCTCCCACTTAGACCTGAACTGGCTTCCGGGGCCTGCACAATTCTCTTCCCCAGCTGGTTCTCCCAAGGGTGGACTTGAGCCGAGAGGGCTGTTGGGGGGTGGGGTGTGTGTGGACGGCACTTGGACATGCAGGCTGGGGGTGCACGTGTGTAGGTCAGAGTCTGGGTGGGAGGCGAAGCAGCCAGGGCTGGGGCTGGCTCTCCCCGTGCTGCCGTGCTCTGGCGCAGAACTCAGAATCTGGGAATTCCGGATTCAAACCTGGCCTTCCAGATCCTTATGAAGGTATAGTTGTCAAGGCAGGAGACGGATAGAACAAAATCAGAGGATACACTTGGGCATTGAGCATTTCCCCCAGCTTCATCCTTGGAAGAACAAAACCAGCACCCAGGCATCCGGTAAGTTTAACAAGCAAAGCAGTCTGTTGGAGTCAGGCTTTTGATTACACATCCCAGCCCTACTTGCTGTGTGACTTTAGGAAACAAGGCTCTCTGGGCCCTGTTTCCTCATCTGTGAAAGGGGAGGGATACCAGTGAGATAAATAAGGCAGCACATGTCAAGTGCTACTACAATGCCTGTGTATAGTTAAAACTCATAAATGGTCACTCTTTGGGTGACAAAAAATCATGCCAGCATAGCCAGGCCTTTCTGATGGTTCCAAAAGGCCAGTAATTGGCTGTTAAATGCGGCGTTGATTTCTCTCCCCTGTATGACCCCTTTATGGAAGACGTACTTGGCCATGACTTTGGGAATCTCACTGTCTGGCATGTTACCTCTCAAGAGTGGCAGGTGTCTGTCACAGCAGGGGGTGAGAGAGAGCACAGCCTCTTGGGAAGCAGCTGTGCTTGCCTGTTCATGAATACTCAGCCTTTCGTGAATGCTCTACCTTCTTTCAGGTAGAGACAGCTGTCCCTTCTGCCTGCAGCTGCTGCTTCCAGGGTTATTCTTGGTGCTGATAGCAATGACCCTAATTCTGGCATTTTGGATACTACCCAAATACAAAGCAAGTAAGTTTTTTAGGCGCTTGGTCTGCCCCCCTCCTCCCCACCAGTGGGTGAGGGGTACAGACCTCAGGGGCAGGGGTTGGGGTCGAGGGGGAGGAGGCGAAAGGGGAATCAGGAGTGGGATGGGAAGAAAATGAAAAGAGGAAGAAGAGATGAGAAAGGGGAGGGTGAACGAAATAGACTTCCTCAACAGTTCAAGCTAGTATAGCTCATTTCTCCAGAAACAGTCTTTTCTTATTTGGGTCACAAGCTGCACTGGCTCCATGGGCATGCAACCTGCGCAGTCACACGGGGTCTGCGCTCAGGGCTGCCACTCTTGCTTTAATGCTCTGCTGCCACCATCTTGAAATTCTTAATCGTTGTTTAACACAGGGCCCCCCATTTTCATTTTTCACAGGGCCCCAGAAATTATGGAGCTGGTTGTTTCAGTCTGCTAAAGCTGCTGAAATGTAATATACCAGAGCTGGGCTGGCTTTTACGATGTTGATTTGTTAACTTACAAGCTTACAGCTCTGAGGCCGTGAAAATGTCCCAATCAAGTCATCATCAGGGTACAAATATCCCTGTCAGATGGCAAGGCACATGGCAGCACCTGCTGGTCTGTGGCTTTCTCTCTGTTTTTCATCCTCTTATAAAGGACTCCACTAAGAGTAGTAAAACCCACATGGGCATGTCTCCACTGGAATATCCTAATCAAAAGCTCCCACCTACAATAAGGCTACACACACAGGAATGGATTAGCTTTAAGAACATAGTCTTCTGGGGTCCATTCAGCTTCAAACTACCACACCAGTCTTGTTGCAAGTGCCTCCAAGGCAAGAGGGTGCTTGGCTTTCTGTTTCTCAGCATCATCCCTGTGCCTAGCACTTAGCGGGGGCTCAGCACATGAAGACAAGAGCAGCAGCGGCTGCCCTCTCTTGCCCACGCTGCACCCAGCAGGAAACATCTGTACTCAATGTCTTCAGCAGAAGCCTGGGTTCTGCTTTTCACTAGTCATGTCTTATGACCTCTGGTTAAGATTTCAAAGTTGCCCCTCCAACTGGCACACAAGTGGAAGGAATATGAAGATTTGCCCAAAAGACAGTTTGCATCTCACCTCTGCCCCTCGCGAGCAAGCCAAGAGGTATTGGGCAGCCTCCTCTTCTCTCTGAGCCTCAGCTCCCTGCCCTGTCCAGTGAGGCCATGGGAGACGCTGTCAGAAATAGCAAGAGAACTAAGGGATAAATGTTGGGCTGCTGGGCCTCCTCTAGAACTATAAAGTCACAGTTCAGAGGAGTCAGGGATCCAGCTGACATGAAACCTGAAAACAGATGAATAAAGGTGTACATCAGATACATTTCCAAAACTTGTCTCCCCTTCCTGCAAAAAGCCCAGAAACCTGTCAAAGTGAAATTTATATTCTCGATCACAGGCCTGGGCTGGACTAGTTCTCAGCTGGATAACCTATCATCTCTCGCAGATATTACAAAACCTCTTGCATAGTATTCTCTTCCTCAAAGCAAAGACAATGTTTCTGACCCTCTCAAGCATAACCTGAAGGGCAAAGTATGCTTCTTCAGAGCTGGAGGATAAACCGTAAGGGCTTATGGCCTGGAGGAGTGGGTGCTTTAGACCCCTTGCCACGTTCGTGGCAGGTCACTCTCTTTCAGAACTTGGGGAATTCTGCTGCTTGGCTGAATTGATTTAATTTTCTTAATGAGTCTGTACCAATTTATGTAGGAAAAACTATGAGAGGTCAAGTACCCAAGGACTGTGGAGAGACACCCATGGAAGCTGGAGAATATGCAAATATCTGTACAAATCAAAAAGGTGAGAGAAGTTTGTGGGGCTTTAGGTTGGTTTGGTTTGTTGGTTGGTTTTAGAGTTGTTTTATTTTTTTTTTTAAATAATATAGACATGGGTGAAAAACTGAACAAAAGGAAGAAAGTACAATGTTTCCCTCCCTTCCCTGACTTCCAGTCCTGCTTTCCCAGGGCAACAACGTGTTTTTATATCCTTCCACTGATTTTCTGTGTGCATGCTCATGTTGGAACAAGTGGTACATCTTGATTATTTCATCCAGAAGCATATCTTGGAGATTTTTTGTTAGTTGGCCAGGGCGGCTACAAATACCACAAACTGGTTGGCTTAAACAACAGGAATTTATTGGCTCACAGTTTTGGAGACTAAAAGTCCCACATCGAAGTATCAGCAGGCTATGCTTTCTCTGAAGTCTGTACTAGTGGCTCGATCTCTGCTGCTGCCACATGGCCATCTGTCTCTCTCGATCTCTTCCTGTGGCTTCCACGTCCATGTCCAATTTCCTCTGCTTCTAAGGACTCCTGTCATATTAGATTAAGGCTCACCCTCATTCAGTTTAGCCTCACCTTAACTAACTCCATCTTCAAAGATCCTATTTACAAATGGGTTCATACCCATGGACCGGGGTTAGGACTTGAACATGTCTTGTGGGGAACATGGTCCAATCCCCAGCCTATCAGTTTGGAGAGATTCACACACATCCCAGAGTCTTTGATGGTCCCTTCTTACAGCAGACGTGGTGCATGGCTTCATGGTAAATGAGACCCAGGGCCTTGGTGAACAATGAGGACATCCCAACCAGCATTGATTGATCACCGACCACATTCCAGGGGTGGTGCTAAGAATTTACCCACCCTGTCAGTTAGCAAACACTGCCTAACTCCCAATGCCTGTCATTTGCATTTTTCAGGTGAGAGATCTGTGCCAGGCTTGGAACCAAGGCAGTGCGTTTCCATGGCCCGAGATGGTAAGAGCTCTCTGCAAAGTCCAGAGGCGAACGCCACTGAGAGGGCAGTTGGCTGAGCCCCTTCTCTTATTGGGCCAGACATTCTAATTATCCTGCAACTTGTCTTTTGCCCAGGGAATGACCACTCCTGGGAAATACATTACGCCTCCCCCATGTTTGGAAAGGTGACACCGGGAGCACAAGGTGAGCCACAGTGTGGCACAGGAGATGCTGTTGAAATGAGATAAGGATCCCTGTGAGGTCACCGTACTCCTGGGCTTTAAAATCCCAGGGATGGGCAGATGGGAGCAACATGCACATCCCAGGAAACCAATAGCAACCAACACCACAGCTCCTAACAGATACCGTCAGGAGGGGGCAGTGGGTAGGAGAGAGGGGATGGTGCTGTCATATAAAACATTCAGAGAGGAGGATGCAGGGTCACTACTAAAACACAGTCCAGGAGGAACCAGTTAGTACTTGGTCTGTCAGGCCACCCAGCCACTAGAAATTGGATTTTTATTTTTAGAGCCGCTCTGGTTTCACATTCTAAGTTTACTGAATTATCCTCCCTCTTACATTTCAGAAGCCTGTAATGATGATAAAACTGGATATGTATATTCTGAACTCATCCTCTGAAATATAAAGACACAAACTACATCTCAGGTAAGATACTATTTATCAAGATTATTTACATGAAGAAAAAGACAACTTGATTGACATGTATCTAATCTGCTAATGTAAAGTGAATCACTATTTTCCATGTTTATCACTAATCTTTTGGCCCATTTGGGTACACCCAATCCCGTCATCAGACAACAGTTTTGTCCACTGTGATCCCACTGGTAAAACAGTTTTTTTGTTTTGTTTTGTTTTCTTTTTTTTATTAAGATTTATTCACATACCATACAATCATCCAAAGTATATAATCCATTGATCACATTACTATCATATAGTTGTTCATTCATCACCCCGATCTATTTTTTTAACATTTTCCTTGTACCAGAAAAAGTGAAAGCAAGAATAAAAAAAAAAGAGTAAAAACAGAACACCCAAATTGTATCCCCCCATTCTTCCTTTAGTTCCCCCCTCCGCCCCATTTTTCTACTCATCCATCCATACACTGGACAAAGGGGAGTGTGATCCACATGGCTTTCCCAATCACATTGTCACCCCTCATAAGCTACATTGTTATACAATTGTCTTCAAGATTCAAGGGTTCTGGGTTGTAGTTTGATAGTTTCAGTTATTTACTGCTAGCTATTCCAATTCATTAGAACCTAAAAAGCGTTGTCTATATTGTGCGTAAGAGTGCCCACTGGAGTGACCTCTCGGCTGCTGGTAACAGTGTTAAAGGCTTTTGAGAATTTTATGCCTGGGCCATTCCATTCCCACATCATTTTTTTTTTTTTTTGTATTAAGAGTTTTTTTTATTGTGCTAAAATATACATAACATACAATTTACCATTGTAACTATTTTAAAGTAATTCAGTGGCATTGAGTACACTCACAATGTTATGCAACCATCACCAATAACTAGTTCCCGTACTTTTTCATCACCCCAAATGGAAATTCGTACCCATTAAGCAGTCACTCCCCACTGCCCCTGGCAACTGCCAGCCTACTCTCTATCTCTATGGATTTGTCTTTTCTGGCCATTTCATATAAATGGAGTCATATACTACATGACCTCACATCACTGTTTAAAAGGAATAATTGTTAGGCCGCTGTGTTCTCTGTCAGTAGCTCCTGGAGGTATCACAATAACCGTCTCTCAGGTTTCCCTGGTTCCTTATCCACTGAGGGTGCAAAAGTAAAAGCAAAAACTCGTATCTGGATTCTAAAAAGAAAACAACTGCCTTTGGAAATATGTCTGAAGAAAACAGAGCCCTCGGCAACCATGGGAGGAAGGCAAGATTACTCCACAAGGACACACATTTTATCCATTGCCATGTTCTTTTGTGCTCAGATTTTGTAAGGCTGCAAAAGTATTCCTATTGATTTTTGTGGTCCTTCTCAGTCTTTGAGGTTTAGCTAATGCCAAAGGTTTACTGTCACGGGCAGCATTTCCCATCAGCACTCTGCAGAGAGAAGTGCCCAGAGTTGAGCTGAGGGTAGGAGATGCGATAAAATGATTTCCAGATAGAATCTCTCACAGCAGTTTTTCGTGAGGTCCAATAAAAAGTCAAGAGTCGTTTCTAGGGTTCCAGACAAATCCTTATCAACTCGATCAAAGTATTTCAGCTCTGTTCTCGAGGGGGTTCACAACAATGAACCTCTGACTAGAAATATCATAGATACCATTTACTGAACATCACTCTGCAGTAACATCCTGCAAAGCTGATATTATTCATCTTCTTTTTCCGGTAAGGAAATTCAGACTCAGACATCAGTCAAATAATTGTATAAAGTCACCCACAGCTTGGTAAGTAGTGGGACTGGAAGTCAAAGCCTAGTAAAGAACAGCATGAGTGCTGGCCACTGGAAGGTCCTCTTTACAGTGGGAAGGGATACTGCACCTACAGGTCCAGATTAAGGTTAGGATTTTGTGCCATAAAGCAGCATTTGTGAGCATAATTTCTCCCTTTCTTTCTTGATTTTTTAATTTGGGGGAAATCTATATATCCCAGGGCTTAAGAGCTGGGGGACATATACCTGGTAAGGATCTAATATCCAGACTATATAAACAACTCTTGAAACTCAACAACAAAACTCCAACAACTCCATTAAAAAGTGGGAAAAGAACTTGAATAACATTTCTACAAAGAAGATACAAAAATGACCAAAAAGGCACATGAAAAGATACTCAACATGACTAGCCGTTAGAGAAATGCAAATCAAACCCACAATGAGATACCATCTCACACCCACTAGAATGACTACTATTAAAAAAATGGAAAGTTACAACTGTTGGAGAGCATGTGGGGAAATAGGAATATTCATTCATTGCTGGTGGGAATGTAAAATGGTGCAGCTGCGGTGGAAGACAGTTTGGTACTTCCTCAGAAAGCTAAGTATAGAATTACCATATGACTCTGCACTCCCACTACTATATTATACCCCAAAGAATTGAAAGCAGGGACTCGAACAGATATTTGCACACTAATGTTTGTAGTGGCATTATTCACAATTGCCAAATATAGAAACAACTCAAGTGTCCAACCACTGATGAATGAATAAACAAAATGTGGCATATACATGCAAAGGAATAGTATTCAGCCATAAAAAGGAATGAAGTTCTGATATATGAGACAACATGCATGAACCTTGAAGACAAAATGTTGAGTGAAATAAGCCAGACACAAAAGGACAAATATTGTATGACCTCACTGATATGAAATAGCTAGAATAAGCAAACTCATAGAGTCAGAATCTAGATTATAGGTTTCCAGGAGATGGAATGGGGATAGGGAATAGGGAGTTAATGCTTAAATTTTGGTAATGGAGGTTGGTGATGAGAGCACAACACTGTGACCATAATTAACAACACTGAATTGTATATTTGAATGTGGTTAAAAGGAGAAATTTTAGGTTGTATATATGTTAGTAGAATAAAATATTTTTAAAAAACCATGGGACTGTACAACACAAACAGTGAGCCCTAAGGTAAACAAAGGACTATAGTTAATAGTACAATTATAAAAACATGTTTCCCATCAGTTGTAACAAATGTACCACACTAATGCAAGGTGTTAATAATGGGATGGTATATGGGAACTATGTATTTTCTGCATGATTTTTCTGTAAACCACAACGTCTCTAAAAAAAACAAAAATTAAACATAGGATAACCATATAACCCAGCTATTCCATTTTAAGTATATGCCCCCAAAGAATTGAAAAAAGGTACTCAAACAAATAAATGGACATTCATGAGCATAGCAGCACTATTTAAAATAACCGAAAGATGGAAACAACCCAAATGTCCATCAGTGGATGAATGGATAACATATGGCAAATCCGTACAGTCATAAAGAGGAAAAAAGTACTGATACATGCTACACCATGGATGAACCCTGGAAATGTGCTAAGTGAAAGAAGCCAGAGACAAGAGGTCACATGTGGTATGATTCCACTTACATGAGATATCCAGAATAGGCAAATCCATGAAGACAGAATGAAGATTGGTGGCTGCCAGGAACTTGGGGGATGGCTGAATGGGGCAAAACTGCTTAATGGGTATAGGGTTTTATTTTGGAGTGATAGAAATGTTTTGGAACTATGTGGAGGTGGTGGTTGCACAACACTGTGAATGTAGTAAGTACCACTGAATTGTTCACTTTAATAGAGCTAATTTTATGTTATATGAATTTCACCTAAATAAATATAAAAAAAGAACATGGCCTTGCTACAGAACCCTAGAAGTCTGCGGTGCAACTCTCCTCTTAGGGCTTGCCAGAGACTCTGCCCAGGCCCCTTATTGACCATGGATACCTCGAGCACCCTGAGATCTGCCAGGTTGCATGGCCTGAGCCACAGGGCAGCTTGTAGCATAGCCTGGATCTGGGTCCCATTCAAAACTGGCAGCCTCCCAAGTACCTGCTAAATGGGTGACAGCAGGTGTGTTCTGTGCTGTCTACAAAATTCAAAGAGACCCTCTAGCCTCTGTGCCCCTCAGAGGGATGCTTCAGATTGTTGGACCCCTAAATATTTCACTGGTGTGGGAGAGCCCTGGATTTGTACAGGGTTTATCTCCCACCCTCTGGTATGCACATGTCTTACCAGGGCATCTAGAGGACCTGCCACAGGCTCACCAGTACAGTTAAGCATGGTGTTATCACTAGAGTAGACCAGTACGATTTTTGCAGATCTTAAAGCAATCAAGTTCCCTTTTCTGGTTTGCTAATGCTGCTGGGATGCAAAACACCAGAAATGGATTGGCTTTTATAAAGGGGGTTTATTTGGTTACACAGTTACAGTCTAAAGGCCATAAAGTGTCCAAGGTAAGTCATCAACAAGTGGGTACCTCCACTGGAGGATGGCCAGTGGTGTCCGGAAAAACTCTGTTAGCTGGGAAGGCAAGTGGCTGCTGTCTGCTCCAAAGTTCTGGTTTCAAAATGTCTTTCTCCCAGAATGTTCCTCTCTAGGCTGAGCTTCTCTCCAAAATGTCACTCTTAGTTGCTTTTGGGGCATTTGTCCTCTCAGCTTCTCCAGAGCAAAAGTCTGCTTTCAAAGGCCATCTCCAAAATGTCTCTGTAAACTGCAGTTCCTCTCTCAGCTCCTGTGCATTCTTCAAAGCGTACCTCTTGGCTGTAGCAAGCTTGCTCCTTCTGTCTGAGCTTATATAGGGCTCCAGTAAACTAATTAAGGCCCATGCTGAATGGGCAAACAACCTAATCCAAATGTTCCAACTTAATCCCCACTATTATGTCTGCCCCACAAGATTGCATCAAAGAATATGGCTTTTTCTGGGGGACATAATACATTCAAAACGGCACAGATGTCTACAGGTAAAGGCAAAGTAACCGTACACAGGAGAAAGGAGGCCACCCAGATCCTTCAGGGGCTTTCAGTGGCTGTTGCCTACAGGGTCTGAGCAGACAGAGACCAGGGGGTGTGATGGGGATGAATGGAGACTGATAGCTCCCATCCAAGCCGTTCTCACACGGGGGCCAATAAATCGGCAGAACCACCCCTTGTTCATTTCCCTAATTCCTGGTGCACAGTTAGGATGGATATACTTAGCAGCTGCTGGAACCCTCGCCCTGGTTCCCTGGCTTGTGGGCTGAGGACTATTTTTCTAGGAGGGGCCAAGTTCCTGAAACTGGCCACTCTGTCTCCAGTTAAGATGGTAAATCAGAAACAATACTGCATCTGGGTGGCACTCCAGAGATCAGAGCTGTTTGGGGAAAGATTGAAGGAATATTTATTACACATAATTGCTGTAGTTTCTCATGGTCCTTCCTCAAGGGGAACTGGTGTCTCATCAATTGATTGGTTCTGGGTCTGAGAAGTGGTCTAGGTCTAGAAACTGGGCAAGAACTGATGATTTTCCATTGCAGTGGCTGACATTAGTTCATCTGCCCTCGATCTTTTTGTTTATATCAACCATAAGATCATTGCATCCATTATAATAATCACCATAACTTTGCCTCATCCACCACCTAACCTCTATTTCAGAGCCCTATCATCCCCATTGACACTAGGGCCCAGTCCAGGGTGGCCTTTCCCACCACCAACTCTGGCTGACAGAGGCCAGCCACCACTTAGCTGGTCAGCAATGCCACTGCCCTCTCACTATTGCATTGCTTTAGTAAAGGAAGTGTCCTCTAGCCCCACCCCCTCCCCCCTCAAGGAACATAGTCAGCTGGTGGGTCTTCTGGCCTTATAATAAATTCATCCTAACACACTTCCTTTCCTGAGACTTCTGAACCCTTCCTCAATATTTTGCTCAGGCACTTTGGGCACCCCCTATACTTCGTATTTCCCACAGAAATACAATGTGCGCCACATGTGAAATGTTTACTTTTCTAGTAGCCACATTAAGAAAGCAAAATGAAACAGATGAAATTAATTTCAATAATGTATTTTATTTAACCCAGTATATACAAAATATTATCATTTTACCATGTGGCATTAACCATGTTTAAAGCCCTCAGTGGCTTGTGGCTACTGTGTTAGCTCAGCTGTTGGCCCCTCTTGTGTCAGAGCATATTTAGGGTCATCTCCAGGTGTCCTTGCTGTGACATTAAATCCTGAGTCCTCCATTGTATATTCTGCGCCCTAAAGCCCAATGCACTCAAGACCCACTCTTGCAGTTGTTCCAGTTCCTGCAAAAATGTATCACCAGACCCTGCAGTCCTTTGGCAAATAAGCACTTGCCTCCCCCAGCAGGGACTGTATCTCCCCTCTCAGTCTCTGCTGAGACCTGGCCCTCCTTAATGATCTAGAAGTAACAAGGGGAGGCAGGGATGGATCTTAACAAGACTGAGCAAATATTGTGAAGCATCTGCCTCCAGGATGCTGTCCCCTGGCAAGAGGGAAAAGCTGCTTCTGCCCGTCCCGAGTGCTCAAGAGAATTAGAGGATTCAAGGTCTCAAATGACTGCATCCCAAGTCCCAATCCTTCCTTTTAAAGTCCTGAGTTTATTTCTCATAGGAGAACTGGTAGATCTGCTCATTCAATCTTTGTCGTTTGATCAAATCCTGGGCTTGGTTTTCAGCACAGCCTGCCTTTTGGCTGTAGGAGATGAGGGTGGCTTTAAATGTGCCACGGAGGCCCTGTGGGTTTTACAGCATGCCCTCAATCAACAGCCTGTCATTTTCTTTTTGAAAAGCTTATAAAGCAGTTAATAGAAGCCAACCAACTCCACAGTCCATATAATTACCACTGCCCCACGCCTTCCAAGTGCTGGCACTATCGCATAACCCACTGCTTCCCTTTCTACCTGTGCCTCTTTCTCCACTGCCCATGAAAATCTTAGTACTTGTGAAGCTGTGGCGTGCTGAGGGTTACCACCACCCCACTTACCACCATCCAGGAGCCCTTGTTGCTGTTCATCCAGGGTCTACTTCAGTTCCCCAGGGGCTGCTTTTTGGGTCTTCGGATACCCTTGATCTTATCCTGGGCTAGCCCTGAAAGCAGCCCCTGAGATAAGGCCTTCTGTTCAACTTACTTGGGAGGTGACCCCAGGGAGCAGGAGTGAGGAATAGGAGGAAAGGCCAATATAGGGGTGTGTTATCAAGGTGCACTCTGCTAGGAGCACCTGGGGCTCAACCACTGGGACCTTCTGAGGAGTGAAAGCACACTCAGAATGGTCCACTTGAGGACTGACAGTGAGGAGCATTCACCCATGGGCCTCCAGCCTCTGTTGGTTGAGGGCTGTCTCAGGAGGTGTGGATCCCTCCTCCACTTCTAGGGTGTGCATGTGGGCATTGCAAGCAGGCTTCCATTGGTGTCTCAGCCCAGGGCAGAAGATGAAGGATAGATGGCGCGCATGTGAAGCAAAACCTGTCAGTGCAGAGCCAGTAGAGCCTCAGAGGCAGCTGGAATCAGAGGTGAGGCCCAGAGGATAAGATGCAGGACACAGAGATGGCTGATACACTACCTACCTCCCAACATTTCCTTTACAACAACTATGATGAGAACAATAATAACTGATAAGTATCAAGGACGTAACATGCTCTGTGTATTTGTCCTCATTAGTGCACAACAACCCTTTGGGACAGGTACTATTATTTCCCCCTTTACATACAAAAAAAAAAAAAATTGAGGCTCAAAGTTACCCAGGTCATACCTGGTGGATACAGGAAAGGAACTCAGGGCTGAGTGACGGCACAGCCCACACTTTTAACTGCTACACTGTTAACTTTCTAGGATGTACACATAGGTATTCAGAGCAGGGCTTAAGGAACCTGGTCAGCGGAGGGACAGTCGAAGTCAGAAAAGGTACGAGGACGTGGGAACAGCACGTGCTCACTGAGGATGAGACAATCGAGGGGAAAACCACTGGCAGAAAAGTGGGAGTAAGCACAGCCAAGCCTGCTGAATGGACTACCTGGAAAACACCTGGATGGGAGGGTGGGTCATCTGGGCAGGTGGCTATGGTCAAGGAGTGGGGGTACAGGCAGGGACAAGGCAGAATTCCTGAGACCAGGGCCAACGTAAGAACATAGACCAGCAAATAACAGGCCTTGGTTAGCTGGCGGAATATTAATTACCAGGCAGTTCTGACACAAGAAATAAAAGGCCCTAGTCCTGAAATAACAGTTCCCATTCCTAGTGCTCTTTATTTCTTTATGTAGATTCAGATTTCCATCTAGATTATTTTCCTTCTGCCTGAAGGACTTCTTCCAAGAATGTTCTCCTACATAACCACAATACAGTCATCAAAAATCAGGAAATTAACTTCTATATATTACTACCGTATAATCCTTGGACCTCATTTAAGTATTGCCAGTTGTCTCAATAATTTCCTTTATAGCAAAAGGATGCTGTGTTTGAATCAGGCATTGCATTTGGTTTTTGTGGCTCTTTCGTCTCTTTCGGTCTGGAGCAGTTTCTTAGCCTTTCCTTGACTCAGGTCTTTGACATTTTTGAAGGTAACAGCCCGGTTATTTTGGAATGTACCTCAATTTGGTTGTTTCCCTGATGTGACCCATGGTTAGATTCAGGATGCATCCCTGGAAGGAATATCACAGAGAATGTCATGTTCTTCTCACTTCCTCCTATGAGGTGGTGCACAATTTCAATTTGTCTCATTACTGGTGTTCACTTTGATCCTCTTTTAAAAGTGGTGTCTGCGAAGTTTCTCCATGTAATTAATATCATGTGATTGAGTAACATTTTGTGGGGTGGGCATCTTGAAATTATCTATATACTGTTTCAGTTTGCTAATGCTTCCAGAATGCAAAATACCAGAAATGGATTGCCTTTTGTAAAGGAGATTATTAAGTTACAAAGTTAGAGTTCTACAGTCATAAAAGTGTCCAAACCAAGGCATAAACATGAATATACCTTCACTGGAGAAAGGCCATTGGCATCTGGAAAACCTCTGTTAGCTGGGAAGTCATGTGGCTGGCGTCTGCTTGCTCCCAGGTTGCATTTCAAAATGGCATTCTCCAAAATGTCTAAGTGTCAGCCAACATCGGGGGTTCACAACTCTAAGCATCTCTGAACTAAGCCAGCAAGCATCTGGGTCTGTGCCAGCATTTTTGAAAGAGTCCAGTAAACTAATCCAGACCCACGTTGAATGGGCGGGTCCACACCTCCATTGAAAAAATCTAATCAAAATTATCACCTACAGTTGGGGGCATCATATCTCCATGGAAACAACATAATCCAAATATCCCACGAGATTGGATTGAAAGATCATGGCTTTTTCTTGGGGGACATAATACATCCAAACTGGCACAAATACCATTACTCATCAAATTTACATTTAATCATTTTTGTATTTATATCAGTATGGCTTCCAATTTTTTTCATTTAGTGCTCTGGCTTGCTAAAGCTGCTGGAAATGCAATATACCAGAAATGGATTGGCTTTTACAATAGGGGTTTATTTGTTCACAAATTTACAGTTCTAAGGCCAAGAGAATGTCCCAATTAAGGCATCAGTAGGAAGTTACCTTCTCTGAAGAAAGGCCAATGGCATCTGGGGTTCCTCTGTCACATGGGACAGCACATGGCTAGAGTCTGCTGGTCCTCTCCTGGGTTTGGCTTCTGGTTTCTGTAGCTTTCTCCAAAATATCTCTGGGCTTGTCTTAGCTTCTCTCTCTCAGCTCCTGTATGTCCTTGCTTGTTTCTCCAAGGGCATTTCTCTCTAAGCGTCTGGGGTCCTTTCTTAGCTTCTCTGGGGCAAACTCTGGATTTCATCTCTTAGCTTCTCTCCTGGTTATGGTTTCAACAGCTGTCTCCAAATGTCTCTGGGCGTTTTCTTTCTAAGCTTCTCTTGGCCCTCTGCTTGTTTCTCCCAGGGCTTTTCTGTCTAATTATCTCTGAGTTCTCTTCAAAATGTTACTGCCTTTTATCCTCTCATAGAGGACCCCAGTAAAGATGATTGAGACCCACCTTGAATGGGCAGGGTCACATCCCATGGAAACAATCTAATCAAAAGGTCTCACCCACAATAGGTCTGCCCGCACAAGACTAGGTTAAAAGAACATAATCTTTTATGGGGTACATAACGTTCAAACCAGCACAATGAGTTATAATCCATTACTATTATGATTTATTTATTATTATTTTTAAATTAGAGAAGCTGTAGGTTTACAGAAGAATCATGCAGAAAATATGGAATTCTCATACCCACCCCCACAGTTTTCCCTATTTTTAACACTTTTGTTACAATTGATGAAACAATATTATTATAATTATTGATGAAACAATATTATTATAATTATATTATTAACTATAGTCCATACTTCACCTTTTGGTTCACTCTTTGTGTCGTACAGTCCTATGGTTTTTTAAAAAATTTTATTCTAGTAACATATATGCCATCTAAAATTTCCCATTTTAACCACAAATACATAATTCAGTGGTATTAATTACATTCATGGTGTGCTATCACCATTGTCTGTTACCAAAACTCTTCCATCACCCCAAACACGAACTCTGTACCAATCAAGCGTTAATTTCCCATTCCCTACCTCCACTCTTACCTTGTTCTTAAGTCTTAGCTATTCTCAGCCTTTTGCATTTCCACATCAATTTTAGTCAGATCATCATGTTCTACAAACAACACAAAATTTTAGGGATTTTTAATATTACATTGAATGTATAGATCAATTTGGAAAGAATTGAATTTTTACAGTATTGAGTTGTCCTAACTATAAACATGGGATATTTTGCCATTTGATTAGTTCTTCAATTCTCTCAATAACAGCTTATCATTTTCTACAAAAACTTCTTGCACATCTTTTGTTAGATTTATTCCTAGGTACTTGATGTTTTGATGCTATGATAAGTTGTATTTTTATTTCATGTTGTTGATATATATGAGTACAATTTTTTTGTTGTTGACTTTGTATCCAGTGACCTTGCTAAAATATCATCAATTTTAACAATTTATCTGTAGATTTTCTTACAGTCTGGGGACCAGAAAACTGCTGCTGCTGCTGTTGCTGTTACCGTCGTTGCCTCTGCCATGGTGGCCTCACATCCAGAAATGAAACCAGATTGAGGAATGCAGAGCTCTGCACGGCAGACATGTACTTGACAGCCACAACATCACATCTTGCAACTGCAAATCCCATGCATGTGCATCTAATTGGTGGAAGATATCCACATCCATAACCCTGGCTTCATTTGGGAATTGTAATTTTTTTTTAAGTTTGTGACTCCATCAAAGAGGAGGGTTATAATGTGGTGTAAGAGAGCCAATCACAATATCTACCTTACTAGCCAAAACATCTAATCAAGAGTGAGGTTGATATAAAGAAATTTTAAGAGAAAGATTGAGGTGGCTTCTTAGTCACAGGTTTTCTCTCACTACCAGGAACTAAATGATATAATTCATGAAGAATGAAACTGAGTACAAAGGGTGAAGGATTCAAAGAAACATAAACTTCAATAAACGAGAGAGAGAGAGAGAGAGAGAGAGAGAGAGAGAGAGAGAGAGAGAGAGAGAGATGGAGATGGAGATGGAGATGGAGATGGAGAGGGAGAGGGAGAGGGAGAGGGAGAGGGAGGGAGGGAGAGGGAGTGAGGGAGAGGGAGGGAGGGAGAGGGAGAAGTAAGGATAAGGTTTGGAAACATTATAAAGTTACCGTGATTTCAAAAATATGGTATTAGTATATGAATAGACAATAAACATTGGAACAGGATAGAAAGTCCATATATAGATATAAATACTATAAGAATTTAGTATATAATATATATGGCATTTCAAGTAAGTGCGGAAAAGATGGATAATTCACAATATTGTATTGAGAATCACATTTTAAAAGTTGGACCACCACCTCACTATTTACAACAAAATAAATCCAGACAGATCAAATATTAAAATACCTAAAAATGAAGCCACAGAGGTGCTAGTATAAAACAGGGGTAATTTAAAAATAATCTTAAAGTGGAGAAGGCTTTCCTCGGTATGACTCACAAACCAGAAGACATGGAGGACTGTTAAATTTGATTAGATGAAACATTTAAAAAATTAAACTTAAAAAGTATAAACTAAGACAAAAGAAGAACTATTGGAAAATATTTGGAATCCATGTCTCAGATAAACTACTAAGTTCTATAATATTTAATGGGCTTCTAAAAAATCACTAAGAAAATGACCAAGAATACAATAGAAAAATAGGAAAAGAAGGTATCTGCAGGATAACACCAGGGCAGCAGAAAGCCCTTGCTGGCATGAGGCACTGCAAGCATGTGTGGTGTGGTCTCACCATCTGCCCTAAAGCATCTGTCCTTCTGCTCCTGTATGTCTAATCCACCCAGGGCTGGTGGGTTACAACCTAAGATGACTGCCTTTTCTCAATGCTGCTTCTCCCTCAAGACTTAAAGGTGAAACCTGTCAAGGGGAATGATCAACAGTGGTTTTGTGATCCTTCTTTCTCCTGAACTATTCTGGAGTGATATGGGTTAGGGCTTTACCCTTGATCCTTTCCTAATACCCATGATCAAACACAGTAACTAATATTTCCAGTAGTAAATAAACTCATAGGTCAGAAAAATTAAAAGCCTCAGGATTACAATGACCTCAACAGAAAAAAAAAAAAAAAAGTGGACAATATATACCAGCTAAAGCGGAATTATTGAAAGAAATAAATCAAGAGTTTTAAATAAGCATGATAAATATACTGAAGGATAACTGGGTAGATTTTAGTATAGAAAACAAAAAAAAAAATGAAATAATTAAAAAGGAAATATTGAGTAAGATTAAAATAAAGAACACAATAGTATAAAAAGAAGGATGGATATAGCTGAAGAATAAATACACTGAGAAACACTCAAATGGTAGGGTATATAGAATTCCCAAAACAAACAAAACAAAACAAACAAACCAAAGAAACTCACACCTAGACGTTGTATAGTAAAAAAAAAAAAAAAAAAAAAAAAAAATCTAAAAGCTTCCAGAATGAAAGAAAATCATCTGCAAAGGAGTAAGAATGACACTGATATCCAATTTCTCACCACCACCAATAGATGCAACAAGACAATGAAGTAATGTTTTAAAGTTTGAAGAAAAATAACTTCAACCCAGAATTTTATATCCAGCTAAACTGTCATTCAGAAGTGAGGGCATAAAAAAAAATAATCTCAGGTATATAAGGCCTCAGAAATTATGACACACAAAGGCATACTGAAAATACTTTTGGGAGTACTCAAATAATTAAAGAAAAAAATCTAGAAGATTGTGCAAGAGATATGGGAAATAAGGGTGATCAGCTACTTTGCTAATTTTTTATTATTGTGTATTAAAAGGGCAGGGGGGGAGGGCACAAAAGAAAAGAAAACAAATTTTTTTACTATATCCATATATGATTTGGGGTTGGCGAGAGAAGACCAAAGGAATATGGGAGTATTCTAAAGTATTTGTCCTTTTGGAGGAATAAACAAATTGACAAATTCAAGCAAACAGTAGGGTAAATGAACATGAGTATGGGTCTGAAGCTAAAGATAACCACCAAAAGAACAAGCAAGGTTTAAGTTTTAAGCCAGGGAAGATCTCCAATAAAAGCAGAAAAGGAAGGAGAGGGGGAAATAATGAAGGTACGGAAATAGTAAAATGAGAAATGGAGAACAAGATGGCAGAACTAAATCTTAATATATCAGTAACTGCAATAAATGTAATTGAGTTAAGGTTATTAATTTAAAGACAGAAATTCTCAGACTGGATCAAAAGGCAAGATCCAACAATATGCTCTCTACAACAATCTATGGAATAATCTTGCTAAAAAAATTGAAGCTGATCAGGCCTCTGGATTTAACTACCAATTTACAGGAAATAGAAGAAAGAAAGGTACATGTTAAACAATACCTTTGGAATACAATAAGCAAAATCCAGACTGTGGAAAATCCCATAATAAACAACCCAGTTTCTTAAAACAAACAAATAAATAAAATTATACACATATACATGGAGAGCAAATCTATGGGATAAAAGAGACTTTAGAGACCTAATACTCAATCTCAATGTATGGGCCTTATTTAGATCCTAATTCACACAACCAGTATAAAAATTGTATGAGTTTATAAGACAGTGGGAAACTATTTGATATTAAAGACTTGTTTTCTTAAACTTATTATGAAAATTCTCATACACAAAAATAGACAGTACAATGAAACCCCAATGTACAGATCAACCAGCTTCAACAACTCAATGCTATTCTTGTTTCATCTATCTCCTACTACTTTTATTTTACTGTTGAATTTTAAATTGTCTCATATATCATATAATTTCATCCCAAAATACTTAATAATGTGTGTCTATTAATAAAAGCTTTTTAAAAAGAAAATATAATCATAATCCATTATCACATCCAAGAAACTTATCAATAATTTAATGTCTAATGTCATCTAGTGTTAATTTTTTAGGTGTGAATAACGGTATTGTAGTTATGTTAACAAAAGGTCCTTAACTAAAATATTTATAGATGAAATATGTCTGCAATTTGCTTCAAAATAATATGAAAGAGTGGTGGTGGAGCAGTAAAGGCCATGGGTTGATAGTTGTTCGTGATGGGTGATAAGTTCATAGGATCAATTACATATGTTTGTGTTTGTGTTTGTTTGAAATTCTCCATAGTAAAAGCAAATAAATAGAAATAATAAAAACAAACATTCAAAACTATGGAGACAAGTCAGCCATCTTTCAAGATACTTTACACAAATTCTGAGTTGGAATTTTTGTTAGGTTGATACTGATAGGATATTTAAACACAAACATAATAGGCACATTAAAGTTCAAAGATTTCTTATAAAGTTATCTATTAAAATTATACATGAAGAACACTGCAAGAACTATATTATGACACAAAAAAATCTAACATTTACTTTAGCTTGCTTTTCCAATATGTTCTAATTTTTTAAGGTTAATCTTTGGTATTTGAACTTCTTTCCTGATAACAAAATCCACTTCAGAGAGTAAACCCCTACTTTTGCCCCAAGGGATATACTGTGTTTGGTCTAAATTAATCATGCTATTCTTATTGCCTTGGATGGTGACTGGCCTAGGAATGACTATAGAATCAATGAGATGTAAACAAATCTTCTGAGTGGGACACCTGGAAAAGTTTTTACTTCCCTGATTTAAAAGGGAAGAGACTTGGCTGGCTAGACCTTGTCTCTTTTACATTTCTCCTAACTAAAAAAGTGGATGAAAAGGCCGGAGATGCAGCAGCCACCTTGTGACCAGAGGAAACAATTATAAACCTAAAAGCCAATCTACTAAAGATAGTAGAACACAACGATGGAAATAGAGTAAACAGCTATACCAGCTCTGGACAGTCTACCCATTAGATTTGTTACATTAGGGGGAAAAATATGGTTTAATCCATTTTGGTAGAAGTTTTTATTTCTTATAGCTGAACATACAACTAGAGGCATCAAGAAATACAATAGAATGCATAAAGCAATACAAGTAATAAAAACTGAATCAAATAAAGCACCAAAAAACATCCACTTCATAAGTGCAAAAGGACTAAAAAACAAAACAAACAAAAAACTAAATTAACATAAGTCAACCAAATTAGGAAAGAAGAATATTTATTATACAAATATTAAAATCTATACATTCTTAGCTGATGATATATACTTAGTTAAAAAGTCTTTTAGTTTAGATATATGCATCATTTCCTTCATTGTGGTGTCTCTACTTCTTAGATGTATTAAGCCATTCTCCAAAGTAGCTTCAGTAATCAAAACTGTGAAGAGGATACTCATTTCATCATACCTAAGAAAAAAGTAGTTGAACAAAAAGACAGCACAAATATAAATTGTGAATTCACACACTGACAGCTTTGATTAATTTACAGTCCATGCCACTTTCAAAAGTCACAAAACTCAAAGACAGGGCTTGAGAAATGGACCAAACAAAACATTTTTCAAGTTTCAAAAGCCTACTCAAAGTAAAATTTTCAGAAAGTTTCTAACTTATTATAATAGCTGAAAAGTCATAAGAGAAAATAAAGTTTGAGAAATAAACACTGGTACCTCCATATATCATTTGGGGGTATATTATGGATGAATAAACTTCAGCCTTTTAGTACTTGGATGCAATCCAAGACAATATTTTGGACCATGGTATCTTATAATAAACAATATTATAATAAAGAGCCAGTGTACAAGTCATACTGAAATCATGCTTAATTTATAACTTAGTATATTTGTAGTTTCTAGTTTGGCAATAAAAAAATGTCCACACTGGCCTTTTTTGCTTACCTACTCACACTATTCATTACTGTTTATTTTCTATGACTCCATCAGAAATGATCACATTTATCTATACTTGTTTACTATCAGTTTTATCCCACTTGAATAAAATAAGCTCCATAAGAACAGGAAGCTTTTCCATCTTGTTCACTGTTGCATCAAAGTGCCTGAAACATAACTGGTGTTTAATAAATATTTGGATAAAAATTCCCTGAAACAATAAAGCCTTTATTATATAAAGAACATCTGTAACTGATAACGCCCATGTGACTCAAAGGATGAAATTCTACAACTTGAAAAGAATGGACTGTTCACGTACCGCCCCTTCATTTTATATATGATAAAATCATTAGTTGCTCTTATCTATAGAAACCTATTTTCCCACTGATAACATCAAAAAGTTGTATTTGAAATAAGTCATCAGCAAACTGAAAAGCAAAACACAAAGCTTCACAACTTTTCACCCAACAGGTATGTATTCAACACAAAAAGCTAAAAAATAACAAAATAACCCAAATGATGGAAGAATGGATTACTTTAAAAAACAGAAGTTAAGGAAATAATAGGGGAGGAATACTAGAGGCAGGGAAATCAATTATGAGATTATTTCAATAACCTAGACAAGAGATACTGGTGACCTTCATTTGGGTAGTGGCAGTGAAGATGGGAGAGATGTGCATGGATCTGAGACATACTTAGGAGAAAGACTGACAGCACTTGGTGATACATGGATCTAGGGAATAAAGAAGAGGGAGGAATTAAGGTTTCAGTTTTGAGTGACTGGGTGAATGTAAGCACTATTTGATGAAAAAAAAACAGTTCTCTGTCCTCCAAGATGGAATTAACTTCCTTCAGTCTCAGAATGAACCATCATGCCTGCAAGGAAAGGCACTCCACTGGTGTTCTTTCAGCCCTGACTCGATGTACGTATCTGTGATGGTTAGGTTCATATGTCAACTTGGCCAGGTGATGGTGCCCAGGTGTCTGGTCAAGCAAACACTGGCCTAACAGTTACTGCAAGGACATTTGTGGCTAGTTAATAAAAACCAGAAGGCAGGTTTATTAAATCATCAGTTAGTTGACTGCATCTGTGGCTGATTACATCAACAAAGGGAATGTCTTCTGCAATGAGAATTCAATCAGCTGGATTTAATCCAATCAACTGAAAACTTTTAAGGGAGAAGAGACAGAACTTTCATTTCTTCAGCCAGCGAGCCAGCCTCTCCTGGGGAGTTCACTGAAGACCTTCACTGGAGTTGCCAGCTCGCTGCCTGCCCTATGGAATTTGGACTCATGCATCCCCACAGCTGCATGAGACACTTTTATAAAATCTCATATTTACAGGTATCTTCTGTTAGTTCTGTTTCCCTAGAGAACCCTAACTAATAGAGTAACCAATTTAGATAATTTATCCCTGATAAACTGATGAACTGAATTACACTTACTTTGCAGCATTAAGGCTTGGTGTTGCTCACTGTACATGTTCGCATATACCTGCTGAACAAATATACTATTCCTACAATTAACTAAGGGTGTGTGATTCTGTAAATGGCAAAGACAGGAATTAAAAATTACCTTTTATATATATTTGGAAGAGATTTGTTTCGTTGCTAACAAAGTAACATCATATAATCAAAAACTCTCTGAATGCATTTTTTAATGACACGGAAGACAATTTTCTTACTTTGAATAAAGTTGTTCAAATGAGGAGTGTACAGTTTCCAAATAACCAGGCCACACAGAAATTCCATTTTCTAATAATTCATTAAATAGCCCTTGACAGACCTGAGAGGAAAATACAAAAAATTCAAATATGAAAGAAATAAAAATAGCTAGTGTGATTATCCTATTTTTGTCCAAACCAGAAATCACTTTTTTGTTCTCCAAAGTGGGTACAAATTCCGTTATGTGATGTTACAATTTATAAATTGTATATTTCCTCTGAAAATGAAGAAATTAAACAGTGTAAAGCTGAATACTAAATGCAAATCTTCTATGGGAGAAATTTTTATGCCAAATGTAAGAATTCTTATTATGATTGTTACCACTCAAGACACGAACAAGAGAGAACCTAAGATGGCGGCTAGGTGAGACCGGGCAAAAAAACACCTCTGTGAAAAACACTAGATAAAAGTCAGAAAGTGACCCAGAACATCAGTTCCAGCAATGCACCAGCTGGACAAGGTCTGCTAAATATACAGGGACCGTGCACTTGGTGAAACCGGGAGTCTGTGTTCTGAAACGAGCGAGTAAGCCTGCTGAATGTCTGGTGGCTGTGCTGTGGTGTGGGGAAACCATGGGTTGGCATTTGGAGGTGGACTAGTTCTTTTTTAAAAAAACCCAAAAGTGGCTGCAGGTACGGCAGCAAGAATCACACAGTGACGTGCGGCAGGAACGGGCTGTGTGAACGCCTCAATATCTGGCATGGAAGATAAACCTTTCATACACCTGCTGCTAATTGTCTTGGAGCAAGGAAGGTAGAGGTTAGCCAAAAGGGGAAAAAAAACCACGCCCCTTGCAGCCATCTTCCCAGTGGGCTGGGAATGCTCCTGCTCGGCGCAGGAGCCACAGCCCAGAGATGCGCCAAGGGACCCAGTGTGACAGAAAGTGTTTCCAGCAACATGAGCAAACACCACAATATTGGGCGTGGACAATAGCCTTTAGTGCGCCCACAGCTAACTGTCCCAGAGCTGGGAAGGCGGAGCTGTGCGAAAAGGGGGAAATTAACACGCCCCATTCAGCCATCCTTAGAGCAGGCTGGGAAGGCCCCTGCATGGCCCGGCGGCCCAGAACTTCCCTTGAGGGAGGGATGGCATGCACTTGTGACACAGCACAGCCTTCCCTCAGCAGAGGCCCTAAGAAGGGCACAGCTGGGAAGAGGGACCCACTCAGAAATCCCAGGGACCATACGCCAATACCAAGGACTTGTGGGTCAGCGGCAGAGGCAATCTGTGGTGAGACCAAACTGAAGGTTTAGACTCTTGTAACAGCCTTAAATCTCCAGGAACACCTGGGAGGTTTGATTATTAAAGCTGCCCTGCCTCCCTAACTGCTCAGACACATGCCCCACATTCAGGGCGGACAGCACCAACAACACACCCAAACTGGTGCACCAATTGAACCCCACAAGAATCAGACCCCCACACACCACAAAGACAAAGTTGGGGAGAACTGACTTGAGGGGAATAGGTGACTCGTAGACGCCATCTGCTGGTTAGTTAGAGAAAGTATACACCACCGAGCTGTAGATCTGACAAATTAGAGATTGGTGTTTCAGCAATCCTTCATATCCTACAAGAACCCTATCCAGTAAAGCAAATGCCAAGAGGCCAAAAACAACAGAAAATTTTAAAGCATATGAAAAAACTAGACGATATGGATAACCCAAACCCAAACACCCAAATCAAAAGACCAGAGGAGACACAGTACTTGGAGCAATTAATCAAAGAACTAAAGACAAACAACGAGAGCATGGCACAGGATATAAACGACATAAAGAAGAGCATGGCACTGGATATAAAGGACATGAAGAAGAGCATGGCACTGGATATAAAGGACATGAAGGAGACCCTAGAAGAGCATAAAGAAGAAATTGCAAGAGTAAATAAAAAAATAGGTGATCTTATGGAAATAAAAGAAACTGTTGGCCAAATTAAAGAGAGTCTGGATACTCATAGTATAAGACTAGAGGACGCTGAATAACAACTCAGCAACCTCAAGAAACACAGAATGGAAAAAGACAGAACAAAAGAAAGGGAAAAAAATTGAAAAAATTGAAATGGATCTCAGGGATATGATAGATAAAATAAAACATCCAAATTTAAGACTCATTGGTGTCCCAGAAGAAGAAAGAGAAGGGTAAAGGTCTAGAAAGAGTATTCAAAGAAATTGTTGGGGAAAACTTCCCAAACCTTCTACACAATATAAATACACAAAGCATAAATGCCCAGCAAATTCCAAATGGAATAAATCCAAATAAACCCACTCCCAGACATATTCTGATCAGACTCTCAAATACAAGAGAAGGAGCAAGTTCTGAAAGCACCAAGAGAAAAGCAATTCACCTCATACAAAGGAAACAACATAAGACTAAGTAGTGACTACTCAGTGGCCACCATGGAGGTGAGAAGGCAGTGGCATGAAATATTTAAAATTCTGAGAGAGAAAAATTTCCAACCAAGAATATTTTATCCAGCAAAACTCTCCTTCAAATTTGAGGGAGAGCTTAAATTTTTCATAAACAAATGCTGAGAGATTTTGCTAATAAAAGACTTGCCCTACTTCAGATACTAAAGGGAGCCCTACCAACAGAGAAACAAAGAAAAGAGAGAGATAGAGAAATTTAAGACATATATAGAACATTACATCCCAAATCACCTGGATACACATTCTTCTCTAGTGATCACGGAACTTTCTCCAGAATAGACCATAGGCTGGGACATAAAACAAACCTCAATAAATTTAAAAAATTGAATTTATTCAAAGCATATTCTCTGACCACAGGAGAATACAAATAGAAGTCAATAACCATCAGAGACTTAGAAAATTCACAAACACCTGGAGGTTAAAAATGAGGGGGAGATGAAAACATTTCCGGATAATCAAAAGCTGAGGGACTTCATCACCAGTAGATAAGTCCTATAAGAAATACTACAGGGAATTGTGTAGGCTGAAAGGAAGGGACATTAAACAACTGACTGAAACCGCATGAAGAAATAAGGATTTCCAGTAAAGATCACATGGTAAATATAAATACCAAGACTACTGTATTTTTGATTTGTAACTCCACTATTTACTTCCTACAGGATCCAAAAGAAATAAAGTGTAATGATAAATCAGTGGTTTTGGACTCAATGTAAAATATGTAATTTTTGACAAGAATTACATAATGGTGGGGAATGGAAGAGTATAGGAACATAGTTTATGTGTCTTATTGAAGTTAAGTTGGTATCAAAGAAAACAAGATTGTTATAGATTTAAGATGTTAAATTTAAGCACCATGGTAAACACAAAGAAAGTATCAGAAACATGATTATAGACATGAAAAGCAGAGTATGGGTTATGAGAAGTGGGGGAAGGGGTATTGGGGAGTTAATAAGAAATGAGTGTAGGGTTTCTGTTTGGGGTGAGGGAAAATTTCTAGTAATGGATGGTGGGAAGGTGATGGCATTGCAACATTGTGAATGTGATTAATCCCACTAATGGCATACTTGGGAGGGGTTGGAATGGGAAGATTTATGCTGTATATATGTTTCCACAATTGAAAAAAAAAAAAAAGACAGTCTAAACAGATAATGACAATTAAATGCCAAGGATGATCCTGGATGGGATCTGAGGATGGAGGAGGGGAGGCTCAAAGGGACACAGTTGGGACATAAGAAAAAAATGAATTATAGACTGTAAGCTTTGTATTGACGTTGAATTTCTTGAACTTCTTAGCTGCACTTAATGTGATTGCATAAATGAATGTTCTTGTTCATGGGAAATGTATATGTGAACTATATTGTTTGTTCAAGGATGAGTGCAACTTGCTCTCATACGTTCAGAAGACAGAGCAAGAGATGATGGATGATAGGGAAAGAAAGAAATGGTGGAGTGACAGGATGTTAAGGTTGGTGGATCTGGGTATAAGTGGAGGGCGGTTGGGGTATGCTGGAGTTCTGTGTATGGGGTTTGTATTGTTTTTGCAACGGTTCCTGTAAGTTTGAATTTATTTCAAAAAAAAAAAAAAAAAAAAAGACACAAACAAAACCAAAATACAGAAAAACAGGTCTAAAAGGCTATGTTAATTCTAAACTTGTCTGAGAGCTAAGGACTGAGCCCTAGGATATATTACCACGTCAGGAAGAGATGTGCCAGTAAAGATGACTAAAGAGAAACAGCCAGAAAAATCTGAGGGAAACCCAGAGAGTGGTGTCCCAGAAGCCACCTTTTCTTTAGTGTTTCAAGAAGAGAATGGTAATATAAATGCTGCTGATAGTGACCTAAGATGAGAACTGAGAATTCACCACTGGATTGGCAAGGTGGAGGTTTTCAGAGACCCTGACAAGCCTAGTATCAGTGGAATGGTGGAGACAAAAACCTGACCAAAAATACAGAAGTAATAATGAATAAATGACAAAAGCAAACTTTATTGTTTTCTTAACAAGCAATGGCAGAGTTAAAAAAAAAAAAAAAGCAAAATTAAGCACACTCTTAACAATCCAAAACTAAAATTATAGAGCTAGATTTCTCAACTTTGGCACTACTGATATAGGATGTTTAGCCGCTTCCCTGGCCTCTACTAGATGCCTGTAGCATCACACCTCCAACTTTGTGACAACAAAAATTGTCTCCAGATATTGCCAAACGCCTTGTGTATTTATGTGAGAAACCGAGGGGGGGGGAAGGGGAAAGACCGAACTACAGCAGTGTTTCTCAAACTCAATCCAGCATTAGAATCACCTGGAGGACTTGTTAAAACAGACTGCTGGGTCTCACTCCCAGTTTCTGATTCAGCAGGTCTGGGGTAGGGTCCAAGAATCTGCATATCTAACAAGTTCCCAGGATAGGAAAGTAGATGGCTGCTGAGGTACTTGATATTTTTAGGACAGAAGAGAATATAGATATTAATAAACCTAAGAAATTAGGGGAAAATAAATGTATGTGTTTTAATACGCCAGTAGTTGCCAGCCCCAAATTTGATCTTTCCAATGGAGGGCAGAAAAGATGAAGAAAGCTTTAAGCATGATCAAGTAAGGATATGGGGAAATGAGAATCTTCTTACACCATGGATGAGAGTACAAACAGATGCAGCCATTCTGGAGAGCAATCTAGCTGACTAGTGAAATAGACATTTTAACCGGCAATTCCATTCTTGTGTATATAATCCAGAAAAACTGTTGCATGGCCCAGAAAGTGACATGCAAAAAGATTTTCTCTATCATAACATTGCTGAGAGAAAAAGGAACAGAATAAGGTGTACAACACACTACTTTTTGGTAAATTTAACACATCCAAGGCACATAAAGCGATTATACTCTTATAAACAAAGAAAACAAAATCTAAGGAGCACAGTTCTTTTTTGTCCTTCAGGCAATAAACCTAGGAATTTGCTACCTGTACCAGGGTGTTGAAGAAACTGCCACAACCCTGGGCAGAAATGAGGAAAATATGCCAATAGCCTTCCTTTCCCTGAACTGACTACCCCCCACCTTCCCAGACCTCTCCCAGGGTCAGAAAGGCAGGTGGCTCTCAAAGTCTTTAAATCATGTTAGTGTCCTCACTCAGGTCCTGGGTGGATCCCAGTCACCCAGACAGAAATGATGGCTGCTGAAGGGGTCTCTGGAAAGAAATCAAAACCACATGCTTGGTTTTTCTCAAGATTATAAAAATCAAAATAAAATTATAGATCTAGAACCTTTGCTTATACCAACAAATATCAATAGTGTTAAGCTGAAAGGCAAACAGGTAAGAAATACTTTACCAGCACAAAGATTCTGATTACCAAAACTATGTATACTCACTTTAAAAATGGAACGTTGAGCATGACTTTAATAGTAAAATCCATTGAATTGTAGTCAGTTTCTCTAATATATTATACTTTGAATTATATACAATAACCACAGTATTTATCCACAGTTCATTGTTTAATTAAAAATTTTTAAAAAGGCAAATGAATCAAAATAAAACTCTAAATGGCAAGCTATGTGTTTACTTGAAATAAAGGTTAAAATTAAAATAACAGCAGTAAAACTTACTTAACCCACCTGTCTTAGTTCCACTGCTGGGCCTCTTCCCACATCCAAAGCAACCTTAATAGGGGCTAAACAAGGGTGAAGTTTAAGTACCTAAGACAATTAAAAGAAGGAGAAAAAAGAAAGACAGCACATCTTGTTTATATATAACACAAGTACTAACAAACATGGAGCATCTTAAGCGGTTAAGATTTTCTGCATGAAAATAGAAGCCAGCTGAGGTCATAAAATACCATGCAATGATGTATTCAGCCGTCTATATCCAGCTGCTCAAGAAATTTCTCCACGTACATGTTCAGCAGAAGAAAAAATAACTTACTACCCACCCTTCCATTTTCTGACAACTCCAATTTCCCTTAGTCAAAATGCCTCTTTTTGGCATCACTTCCTTCCCTTTCCAGCCTAGGCCTATGGGTCACCATTTGGATTACTCTCTTTACCAAAACCCATCACTCTTCTCATTCATTTATCAAATTTTTTTGAATGGTTACTGTGTGCCAGAAACAGTTCTGGGGTGCTGGGGACAAAATCTCTGTCCCTCATGGTGAGGAGAAACAGATAATAAACAAAGGGAGTGAGTAAATCATATATTTGAAGGCAGTAAGCGTGTAAAAAAGTGAGGGGGAGGGGGATAGGAAGTGCTGGCAAGAGGGAGTGCGGGGTGCTGTTTGCAATGTGGAATACTGTTGAGTAAGCAGACTTGAAAGGAGGATGGAGGAAGAGCATTCCAAGCAAAGGGGAGAACAAAGACAAGGGCTGAGTCGAGGAGCCTGCCTGGTATGCTCTAAAAAAGTGAGATGGAGAGTTGTAGGTATGGAGGTCAAAAAGGAAAGGGTTTTGTAACATATCCTATGAGCTTTGGCTTTTCCTCGGAGTGAGATGAGGAGCTTACTGGAGTGTTTTGAGCAGAGGCACAACATGTACACTTTAAAAGTGGCACTCTGGGAGGAGAGCAGGTGATGGTGGCTTAGATCAGGGTGGTAGCAGTGGAGGTGGTAAGAGGCGATCAGATTCAGGATATATCTTTTTTTTTTTTTTTTTTTTTTTTAATCATCATTTTATTGAGATATATTCACATACCACGCAGTCATACAAAACAAATTGTACTTTCGATTGTTTACAGTACCATTACATAGTTGTACATTCATCACCTAAATCAATCCCTGACACCTTCATTAGCACACACACAAAAATAACAAGAATAATAATTAGAGTGAAAAAGAGCAATTGAAGTAAAAAAGAACACTGGGTACCTTTGTCTGTTTGTTTGCTTCCCCTACTTTTCTACACATCCATCCATAAACTAGACAAAGTGGAGTTTGGTCCTTATGGCATTCCCAATCCCACTGTCACCCCTCATAAGCTACATTTTTATACAACTGTCTTCGAGATTCATGGGTTCTGGGTTGTAGTTTAATAGTTTCAGGTATCCACCACCAGCTACCCCCAATTCTTTAGAACCTAAAAAAGGTTGTCTAAAGTGTGCGTAAGAGTGCCCACCAGAGTGATCTCTCGGCTCGTTTTGGAATCTCTCTGCCACTGAAGCTTATTTCATTTCCTTTCACATCCCCCTTTTGGTCAAGAAGATGTTCTCCATCCCACGATGCCGGGTCTACATTCCTCCCCGGGAGTCATATTCCACGTTGCCAGGGAGATTCACTTCCCTGGGTGTCTGATCCCACGTAGTGGGGAGGGCAGTGATTTCACCTTTCAAGTTGGCTTAGCCAGAGAGAGAGGGCCACATCTGAGCAACAAAGAGGCATTCAGGAGGAGACTCTTAGGCACAAATACAGGGAGGCCTAGCCTCTCCTTTGCAGCAACCGTCTTCCCAAGGGTAAAACTTATGGTAGAGGGCTCAACCCATCAAACCACCAGTCCCCTATGTCTGTGGTCATGTTAGCAACCATGGAGGTGGGGTAGGCGAATACCCCTGCATTCTCCACAGGCTCCTCAAGGGGGCACCACATCTTTTTTTTTTTTTTTTCCTTGTTTGTCTTTTTTCTTTTTTTTTTTTTTTTAACTTTCCCTTCTTTTTTAAATCAACTGTATGAAAAAAAAAGTTAAAAAGAAAACAAACATACAATAAAAGAACATTTCAAAGAGACCATAACAAGGGAGTAAGAAAAAGACAACTAACCTAAGATAACTGCTTAACTTCCAACATGTTCCTACTTTACCCCAAGAAAGTTACATAATATAGCAACATTTCAGTGAACTTGTTCCTACTACATCCATCAGAAATTAACAGACCATAGTCATTTCTGGGCATCCCCAGAACGTTAAACAGCTTATCTGTTCTTCTTGGATTATTGTTCCCCCTTCCTTAATTGCTCTCTACTGCTAGTTCCCCTACATTCTACATTATAAACCATTTGTTTACATTTTTCAAAGTTCACATTAGTGGTAGCATATAATATTTCTCTTTTTGTGCCTGGCTTATTTCGCTCAGCATTATGTCTTCAAGGTTCATCCATGTTGTCATATGTTTCACCAGATCGTTCCTTCTTACTGCCGCGTAGTATTCCATCGTGTGTATATACCACATTTTATTTATCCACTCATCTGTTGAAGGACATTTGGGTTGTTTCCATCTCTTGGCAATTGTGAATAATGCTGCTATGAACGTTGGCGTGCAGATATCTGTTCGTGTCACTGCTTTCCGATCTTCCGGGTATATACCGAGAAGTGCAATCGCTGGATCGAATGGTAGCTCTATATCTAGTTTTCTAAGGAACTGCCAGACTGACTTCCAGAGTGGCTGAACCATTATACAGTCCCACCAACAATGAATAAGAGTTCCAATTTCTCCACATCCCCTCCAGCATTTGTAGTTTCCTGTTTGTTTAATGGCAGCCATTCTAACCGGTGTTAGATGGTATCTCATTGTGGTCTTAATTTGCATCTCTCTAATAGCTAGTGAAGCTGAACATTTTTTCATGTGTTTCTTGGCCATTTGTATTTCCTCTTCAGAGAACTGTCTTTTCATATCTTTTGCCCATTTTATAATTGGGCTGTCTGTACTATTGTCATTGAGTTGTAGGATTTCTTTGTATATGCAAGATATCAGTCTTTTGTCAGATACATGGTTTCCAAAAATTTTTTCCCATTGAGTTGGCTGCCTCTTTACCTTTTTTTTTTTTTTTTTTTTTTTTTTTTTTTTTTTTTAATCATCATTTTATTGAGATATATTCACATACCACGCAGTCATACAAAACAAATCGTACTTTCGATTGTTTACAGTACCATTACATAGTTGTACATTCATCACCTAAATCAATCCCTGACACCTTCATTAGCACACACACAAAAATAACAAGAATAATAATTAGAGTGAAAAAGAGCAATTGAAGTAAAAAAGAACACTGGGTACCTTTGTCTGTTTGTTTGCTTTCCCTACTTTTCTACACATCCATCCATAAACTAGACAAAGTGGAGTTTGGTCCTTATGGCATTCCCAATCCCACTGTCACCCCTCATAAGCTACATTTTTATACAACTGTCTTCGAGATTCATGGGTTCTGGGTTGTAGTTTAATAGTTTCAGGTATCCACCACCAGCTACCCCAATTCTTTAGAACCTAAAAAAGGTTGTCTAAAGTGTGCGTAAGAGTGCCCACCAGAGTGATCTCTCGGCTCGTTTTGGAATCTCTCTGCCACTGAAGCTTATTTCATTTCCTTTCACATCCCCCTTTTGGTCAAGAAGATGTTCTCCATCCCACGATGCCGGGTCTACATTCCTCCCCGGGAGTCATATTCCACGTTGCCAGGGAGATTCACTTCCCTGGGTGTCTGATCCCACGTAGGGGGGAGGGCAGTGATTTCACCTTTCAAATTGGCTTAGCCAGAGAGAGAGGGCCACATCTGAGCAACAAAGAGGCATTCAGGAGGAGACTCTTAGGCACAAATACAGGGAGGCCTAGCCTCTCCTTTGCAGCAACCGTCTTCCCAAGGGTAAAACTTATGGTAGAGGGCTCAACCCATCAAACCACCAGTCCCCTATGTCTGTGGTCATGTTAGCAACCATGAAGGTGGGGTAGGCGAATACCCCTGCATTCTCCACAGGCTCCTCAAGGGGGCACTACATCTTTTTTTTTTTTTTCCTTGTTTGTCTTTTTTCTTTTTCTTTTTTTTTTTTTTTTTAACTTTCCCTTCTTTTTTAAATCAACTGTATGAAAAAAAAAAGTTAAAAAGAAAACAAACATACTATAAAAGAACATTTCAAAGAGACCATAACAAGGGAGTAAGAAAAAGACAACTAACCTAAGATAACTGCTTAACTTCCAACATGTTCCTACTTTACCCCAAGAAAGTTACATAATATAGCAACATTTCAGTGAACTTGTTCCTACTACATCCATCAGAAATTAACAGACCATAGTCATTTCTGGGCATCCCCAGAACGTTAAATAGCTTATCTGTTCTTCTTGGATTATTGTTCCCCCTTCCTTAATTGCTCTCTACTGCTAGTTCCCCTACATTCTACATTATAAACCATTTGTTTTACATTTTTCAAAGTTCACATTAGTGGTAGCATATAATATTTCTCTTTTTGTGCCTGGCTTATTTCGCTCAGCATTATGTCTTCAAGGTTCATCCATGTTGTCATATGTTTCACCAGATCGTTCCTTCTTACTGCCGCGTAGTATTCCATCGTGTGTATATACCACATTTTATTTATCCACTCATCTGTTGAAGGACATTTGGGTTGTTTCCATCTCTTGGCAATTGTGAATAATGCTGCTATGAACGTTGGCGTGCAGATATCTGTTCGTGTCACTGCTTTCCGATCTTCCGGGTATATACCGAGAAGTGCAATCGCTGGATCGAATGGTAGCTCTATCTCTAGTTTTCTAAGGAACTGCCAGACTGACTTCCAGAGTGGCTGAACCATTATACAGTCCCACCAACAATGAATAAGAGTTCCAATTTCTCCACATCCCCTCCAGCATTTGTAGTTTCCTGTTTGTTTAATGGCAGCCATTCTAACCGGTGTTAGATGGTATCTCATTGTGGTCTTAATTTGCATCTCTCTAATAGCTAGTGAAGCTGAACATTTTTTCATGTGTTTCTTGGCCATTTGTATTTCCTCTTCAGAGAACTGTCTTTTCATATCTTTTGCCCATTTTATAATTGGGCTGTCTGTACTATTGTCATTGAGTTGTAGGATTTCTTTGTATATGCAAGATATCAGTCTTTTGTCAGATACATGGTTTCCAAAAATTTTTTCCCATTGAGTTGGCTGCCTCTTTACCTTTTTGAGAAATTCCTTTGAGGTGCAGAAACTTCTAAGCTTGAGGAGTTCCCATTTATCTATTTTCTCTTTTGTTGCTTGTGCTTTGGGTGTAAAGTCTAGGAAGTGGCCTCCTAATACAAGGTCTTGAAGATGTTTTCCTACATTATCTTCTAGGAGTTTTATGGTACTTTCTTTTATATTGAGATCTTTGGTCCATTTTGAGTTAATTTTTGTGTAGGGGGTGAGGTAGGGGTCCTCTTTCATTCTTTTGGATATGGATATCCAACTCTCCCAGCCCCATTTGTTGAAAAGACCATTATGGCTCAGTTCGGTGACTTTGGGGGCCTTATCAAAGATCAGTCGGCCATAGATCTGAGGGTCTATCTCTGAATTCTCAATTCGATTCCATTGATCTATATGTCTATCTTTGTGCCAGTACCATGCTGTTTTGGCAACTGTGGCTTTATAATATGCTTCAAAGTCAGGGAGTGTAAGTCCTCCCACTTCGTTTTTCTTTTTTAGAGTGTCTTTAGCAATTCGAGGCATCTTCCCTTTCCAAAGAAATTTGATAACTAGCTTTTCCAAGTCTGCAAAGTAGGTTGTTGGAATTTTGATTGGGATTGCATTGAATCTGTAGATGAGTTTGGGTAGAATTGACATCTTCATGACATTTAGCCTTCCTATCCATGAACATGGAATATTTTTCCATCTTTTAAGGTCCCCTTCTATTTCTTTTAGTAGAGTTATGTAGTTTTCTTTGTATAGGTCTTTTACATCTTTGGTTAAGTTTATTCCTAGGTACTTGATTTTTTTAGTTGCTATTGAAAATGGTATCTTTTTCTTGAGTGTCTCTTCAGTTTGTTCATTTCTAGCATATAGAAACATTACTGACTTATGTGCATTAATCTTGTATCCCGCTACTTTGCTAAATTTGTTTATTAGCTCTAGTAGGTGTATCGTTGATTTCTCAGGGTTTTCTAGATATAAGATCATATCATCTGCAAACAATGACAGTTTTACTTCTTCTTTTCCAATTTGGATGCCTTTTATTTCTTTGTCTTGCCGGATTGCCCTGGCTAGCACTTCCAGCACAATGTTGAATAACAGTGGTGACAGCGGGCATCCTTGTCTTGTTCCTGATCTTAGAGGGAAGGCTTTCAGTCTCTCACCATTGAGTACTATGCTGGCTGTGGGTTTTTCATATATGCTCTTTATCATGTTGAGGAAGTTTCCTTCAATTCCTACCTTTTGAAGTGTTTTTATCAAAAAGGGATGTTGGATTTTGTCAAATGCTTTTTCAGCATCTATTGAGATGATCAATTGATTTTTCCCTTTCGAGTTTTTAATGTGTTGTAATACATTGATTGTTTTTCTTATGTTGAACCATCCTTGCATGCCTGGAATGAACCCCACTTGGTCATGGTGTATGATTTTTTTAATGTGTCTTTGGATTCGATTTGCAAGTATTTTGTTGAGGATTTTTGCATCTATATTCATTAGGGAGATTGGCCGGTAGTTTTCCTTTTTTGTAGCATCTTTGCCTTGTTTTGGTATTAGATTGATGTTAGCTTTATAAATGAGTTAGGTAGTGTTCCATTTTTTTCAATGTTTTGAAAGAGTTTGAGTAAGATTGGTGTCAGTTCTTTCTGGAAAGTTTGGTAGAATTCCCCTGTGAAGCCATCTGGCCCTGGGCATTTATTTGTGGGAAGATTTTTGATGACTGATTGGATCTCTTTGCTTGTGATGGGTTGGTTGAGGTCTTCTATTTCTTCTCTGGTCAGTCTAGGTTGTTCATATGTTTCCAGGAAATTGTCCATTTCTTCTACATTATCCAGTTTGTTGCCATACAGTTGTTCATAATATCCTCTTATAATTTTTTTAATTTCTTCAGGATCTGCAGTTATGTCACCTTTTTCATTCATTATTTTGTTTATATGGGTCTTCTCTCTTTTTGATTTTGTCAGTCTAGCTAGGGGCTTGTCAATCTTGTTGATCTTCTCAAAGAACCAACTTTTGGTGATATTTATCCTTTCTATTGTTTTTTTGTTCTCTATGTCATTTATTTCTGCTTTAATCCCTGTTATTTCTTTTCTTGTACTTGGTTTAGGATTGGTTTGCTGTTCATTTTCTAGCTTCTTCAGTTGATCCATTAGTTCTTTGATTTTGGCTCTTTCTTCCTTTTTAATATATGCGTTTAGTGCTATAAATTTCCCCCTTAGCACTGCTTTTGCTGCATCCCATAGGTTTTGGTATGTTGTGTTCTCATTTTCATTCGTCTCTATATATTTAGCAATTTCTCTTGCTATTTCTTCTTTAACCCACTGATTGTTTAGGAGTGTGTTGTTTAACCTCCAGGTATTTGTGAATTTTCTAAGTCTCTGATGGTTATTGACTTCTAATTGTATTCCATTGTGGTCAGAGAATGTGCTTTGAATAATTTCAATCTTTTTAAATTTATTGAGGCTTGTTTTATGTCCCAGCATATGATCTATTCTGGAGAAAGTTCCGTGAGCACTAGAAAAGTATGTGTATCCTGGTGATTTGGGATGTAATGTCCTGTAGATGTCTGTTAAATCTAATTCATTTATCAGATTGTTTAGGTTTTCAATTTCCTTATTGGTCTTCTGTCTGGTTGATCTATCTATAGGAGAGAGTGATGTGTTGAAGTCTCCCACAATTATTGTGGAAACATCAATTGCTTCCTTTAGTTTTGCCAATGTTTCTCTCATGTATTTTGTGGCACCTTGATTGGGTGCATAGACATTTACGATTGTTATTTCTTCTTGCTGAATTGCCCCTTTTATTAGTATGTAGTGGCCTTCTTTGTCTCTCAAAACATCCCTGCATTTGAAGTCTATTTTATCTGAGATTAATATTGCTACACCTGCTTTCTTTTGGCTGTAGCTTGCATGAAATATTTTTTTCCATCCTTTCACTTTCAGTTTCTTTGTGTCCCTGTGTCTAAGATGAGTCTCTTGTATGCAACATATTGATGGTTCATTTTTTTTGATCCATTCTGCGAATCTATATCTTTTAATTGGGGAGTTTAATCCATTTACATTCAACGTTAAAACCGTGAAGGCATTTCTTGAATTGGCCATCTTATCCTTTGGATTATGTTTGCCATATTTTTCCCTCTCTCTATTAATATCCTTTATTGTACCCATACCGAATCTCTTTAGTACTGAACCTTTCTCCAAGTCTCTCTGTCCTGTCTTTGTTTCTCTGTCTGTAGGGCTCCCTTTAGTATCTCCAGTAGGGCAGGTCTCTTGTTAGCAAATTCTCTCAGCATTTCTTTGTCTGTGAAAAATTTAAGCTCTCCCTCAAATTTGAAGGAGAGCTTTGCTGGATAAAGTATTCTTGGCTGGAAATTCCTCTCACTCAGAATTTTAAATATATCGTGCCACTGCCTTCTTGCCTCCATGGTGGCTGCTGAGTAGTCACTACTTAGTCTTATGCTGTTTCCTTTGTATGTGGTGAATTGCTTTTCTCTTGCTGCTTTCAGAACTTGCTCCTTCTCTTCTATGTTTGACAGTGTGATCAGTATATGTTTCGGAGTGGGTTTTTTTGGATTTATTCTATTTGGAGTTCGCTGAGCATTTATGATTTGTGTATTTATGTTGTTTAGAAGATTTGGGAAGTTTTCCCCAACAATTTCTTTGAATACTCTTCCTAGACCTTTACCCTTTTCTTCCCCTTCTGGGACACCAATGAGTCTTATATTTGGACGTTTCATATTATCTATCATATCCCTGAGGTCCATTTCGAGTTTTTCAATTTTTTTCCCCATTCTTTCTTTTATGCTTTCATTTTCCATTCTGTCATCTTCCAGGTCACTGATTCGTTGTTCAACTTCCTCTAGTCTTGTACTATGAGTGTCCAGAATCTTTTTAATTTGGTCAACAGTTTCTTTAATTTCCATAAGATCATCCATTTTTTTATTTAGTCTTGCAATGTCTTCTTTATGCTCTTCTAGGGTCTTCTTGATTTCCTTCATATCCCGTACTATGGTCTCATTGTTCATCTTTAGTTCTTTGAGTAGCTGCTCTAGGTGCTGTGTCTCTTCTGGTCTTTTGATTTGGGTGCTTGGGCTTGGGTTATCCATATCGTCTGGTTTTTTCATATGCTTTATAATTTTCTGTTGTTTTTGGCCTCGTGGCATTTGCTGAACTTGATAGGGTTCTTTTAGGGTTTGTAGACCAGTTGAAGTCCTTATCTCTAATTTATCAGATCTACAGCTTCGTGGAGTACACTTTCTCTAACTAACCAGCAGGTGGCGTCCACGAGCCACCTGTTCTCCACAAGCCAGATCTCCCCTGCTTAGCCTTTTTGGTGAGTGGGGGAGTGAGTCTTGTGGGGCCCAATTGGTGTACCAAGCTTGCGTGTGTAGTTGGTGTTGCCTGCCCTGTATGTGGGGCGTGTTTCTGGGCAGTCGGGGAGGGGGGGTGGCCCTAACAATCAAATCTCCCTGATGATCCTAGAGTTTTAAAGCTGCTGCAATAGTCTAATCCTTCAGTTCAGTCCTGCCACAGTTTGTCTCTGCCACTGACCCACAAGTCTTTGGTATTGGCGTATGGCTCCTGAGACTTGCAAGTGGGCCCCTCTTCCAGGCTGTGCACCCCGGGTCCTCTGTTGAGGGATGACTGTGCTATGTCACAGGTGAGTGCCGTCCCCCCAGGGCAGTTCTGGGCTGCTGGGCTGTGTTGGGAGGCTCCCAGTCTGCTCAAATGATGGCTGAATGGGGCTCTGTTAATTCACACTGCTCCCCCTTCCCAGCTCTGGGACATTCAGCTGAGGTTGCAGGGAAGGCTAATGTCCACGCCCAGTTTTGTGGTGTGTGCCTGTTATTTGAAGCACTTCCGTCACACTGGGTTGTCTGGGGCAGCTCTGGGCTATGGGGCTGGCGATGGGCAGGAGTGTTTCCTGTCCACCAGGATGGTGGCTGTGAGTGGACACCCCCCTTTTCTTGGGAAGTTGTGTTGTTTAGTGAATTTTCTCAGCCACTGGATTATTGCCTTTTGTCTCAGAGCTCTCTTAGTTCTGCTCTTGACTTGACGTGCCCAAATTTCAATTCTTTGAAGCTTTCTGTATTGAGCTTCTTAGAGTAATTGTTTTAGAAAAAGCAAAAAGGATTTAAAAAAAAAAAAAAAAAAAAAAAAAACGGCCCTCCTCAGAGATCTAATGGGTTATTGAAATGCTAATAGACAAAGCAACCAGGGCCAGTAAGGAAAGGTGCACAGGGCAGAGAGATCAGCTTTGCTTCGGGATTTGCATATGCGCCTCAAGGCCTGATCTCCGTCCTTCCCCTTTCTGTGTTCACCAGAACTCCAAAAATCCTCTGCTTTTATTTTGGAGTTTTTCGTGTTGTTTTTTTTCTATGCCTGTCTCCTCTCTGCTGGGCTGGCTGCTCTCAGAGTCTCTGGTGTCTGGTCTCAGTCTATCTATGGTTGGAGTTTGAATCAGTAGAATGAGTTTCCGATAAGAGCAGCCACTGCAATTCTCCCTTCTCCTTCCCAGAGCTGACAGCCCCTCCTCCCCCGGGACTGAGCCTGGCAGGGAGGGGCGCGGGTCCCCTGGCCTCAAAAACTTACAGATTTCGCTGATCTCAGCAGTTCCACGTTTTCGTGAGTGTTGTATGAAGTATGCCCAAAGACAGATTGCTCTGTGGTGTCCAGTCCACGCAGTTCCTGGCTTTTTACCTACTTTCCTGGAGGAGTAACTAAAACATACAGCTCACCAGTCTGCCATCTTGCCCCGCCTCTCAGGATATATCTTGAAGGTAGAGTCAATGGGGTTTACTGATGGTTTGGATGTATGGTATAAGAAAGAACCTCCAGAACAATTCTATAATTAAGAACTTGTCTATATCCATATCAGGATAAATGAACACTGCATGATAAATCACTTAACGATGCAGAGTGGTGCTACAAGTTCACGGTGTCTGATCCTTGGTGGGCACTCCACATTACTTGTTAAATCTTTTGATTTGGGGCAGCTCCCTTTCACATTCAAGGGGAATACGTCTATTTCAAGCTCTTGCAACCTTAACCTTAACCCCAACTCCATCACATTTTAAGCTAATAAATTTCCCCCCAATTCCCTAAGAAAACAGAAGGTATGAGTAAAACTTTCTTCAAAGACTATCCAACCCCAGTAGCCTATTCATATCTGCACCACCCTTTTCTTGCCTGCTATTTGGAATAACTTCCTGAAGACAAATCCCTCCACTTGTGTTCTTGATCCCTTCTTGATCCCTCCTGTTTCCTCCAAATCCTGTTCCATTAGTCTTTCCTTTTCACTCCTATAGCTTCAACCTTTCCCCTCTCCTGATTTTCTTTGAGCCCATAAACGTGCTCAAATTGCATGTCCTAAAATAAGCCTTTCGCTTGCCCCAGGCCTACATCTAGCTCCTGTGACCCAACAATCAGTCGAGAAGTCAGATCCCTGGGGCAGACAGGACAACTCAGGTCTTGCAGGTCCTGTAGGTCCGGCTTACTTAGGCCTACTTACTAACACTTCTGCTCTTAATACAAATGAGGCTGTCAGGGGCTAAGAATCATAGAGAATGCTGTCTGCCCCCCCGCCATCAAACAGAAATGTTTTTGTGATTACCTAACAGGGATGCCTTTTTCTGTTCTGTGAAAACCTGAAAATTATTCCTGTGGTCAGATTCTAAAAAACTAAAAAATACTTACTTGCACTAAAAGAAATTTATTATTCAGAGTTTATATAAGAAACCAAGCATACTAATAATAAAAAAGGGAAAAACAAAACAAAACAACAAAAAAACCCATGTTTTTAGTTTCCCAAGTCTATCTCTAAAATATCAAACATACCTTTCTATGAAGATTTTTCTTCTTTGTAAAGGGATTCTCTGTGAGCTGGAAAGAATCATAGAGATAAGCCAGCATGCCTCGGTCTAGGTCTCCATTTATAGATAGAACACAAGGAATCACATTTTTGCGTCCATCTCGGCCCTTCACAGGAAAGTAGAGCAAAAAATAAAGCATTATTTAGCATATCTCTTAAAATTACATATTTTAGATGTATACCATCAGACTGCAAAATTTTTAAAGCCTGCTTTTTGGGTTATTACTTTAAGGCTATAATTATAAAATACAGCATAATGCATGACATAAATCAGGTATGATAAACAGATTTATCGTTTCCTCTCTTAAATTGCTTTTAAAATGATGAGGAAAGAAAGAACTCAAAATTAAAATTTTTCAATTTTAAGTTTCAAATGTAAGTTTTGCATATAAACAGTTCTGTCTTTATGTTCCTTTCTTCTATTATCATTGTTCACCTGAACATTCATGTGATTTTATTTATAATACTTAAAAAAAGCTTTTCAATCCTCAACCTCAACTAATTATGATCAGGCATGGTCTTCATTAATACATACTGGTACTGGCATTTTAAACCCATTTGAGTTGTATATGGTACTTTAAAGATTAATGTGAATTTGGACTTAAAGGGCAGTAAATGTTCTGCTACATAGGATTCTATTAACTATAACTCTATCAGCTGAGATCTTTCACACATTTATACAACTGATATTTAGTAAGATAACTACAAGATTCCATGGTGCCATTTGAATAAAAAAAGACTAAATGAAATTTAAGTATTAAAAGTGCTTTAGTGTTTTCTAATTTTTTGAAAACTAAATATCCAAAGGTGCCAAGATACCCAATGGCAACTCTTCTTAGCTAGAATATCTGATTTCTCACACCATCTAGAATGAATTTTTTCAATCCTTACACTGTTCTTCAGACTTAACTGACAACCTGTTTCATTGTTCTTAAAATACAATCCCTCCAAAGATATATTTAGATGTTAACTGAAAAATCTAAACACAAATACTAAATAGTGTCAGAAACCTTTCAAAAAAGCACACTAAACGATAAATTCTAGCTAATGTTTTAAAACATTTTCAACTAATGATGAATAGTTTTGTGAACTATGGAAACAGAGGAACAGTGTTGTGTGGAAGAGCAAACATTCCACAGCAGAAAGCTTCTCATTGAGTTCGTGAAAAGTATCCAGATAAAGAAAATAAGAGACTAATAGCCTTGATAAAGAAATCCTCTTCAAAACCCTAGTCACAAAGGGTAGAGTTGGTCTTTTACTAGGATAAGTAACCAAGCAAGTTTCATTTGAGAGTTGAGTGAAGCTGAATACCCCAAAATGAAGGGTGATGGTAGTGGGTTGTGGGAAAATATTCACAAATAGATTTATTTCATTAGTTAACCTATATTTAAAAATTAATCTTTCTATTCATTATATATGAAGCAGACATTTCCATTTTTATAATGCTTTCATGTTTCAATTAGCTTTTTTTTACTGCTAAGACTATATTAGCCACAAAATAGCACATAAAAACTCTGCTATCAAAATACATACGCACCTGTGGCCCAGTCAGAAAATCTAAACATTCAAATCTGGAACCACTGAAGAGTAATCAGTATATAAAAAGGCTCTGTCACAATTCTACCCATCCACGGGCTTCCTAAAACTTTGTATCTCACAGGACACCTAGTAAAAATCAATAATTTTTAAAGTATTTACAAGGTATCCTGAGCGACACAAAGTTTTAGAAGGCATGGTTCCTTCTTTAAAGGGATTATACCACTTGTTTGAATTCTTGAAAATGTTGTTTTCCTTTCAGAAGTAAACAGAGCTCCTCTTCCCTCTTACCAGGGCCAAGCTCTCGGGTCAGCTGTGGTAGAGAAGGGGGTGGGGGTGGGCTGTGTGTTCAGAGCCGAGCTTCCTAACCGCCTTTCCTCCTCTCCTTTGTTGGGGAGAAAAATCTGGTCAGAGCACCTGGTGAGGGGGTGCTGAGGAGCAGCAGCATGTCCAGGATCAAGCTTTCTAACTAAACTAGTCTCTCTTCCTTCTTCCTCCTTCCTCCCCCACCCTTCACGACAAGTGCCTGATGGGAATGGGGTGCTGATGTATCTGGGGTCTACCCTTGTGTAAGCATAGCTGGGAGTTTGGTTACATACAAGAAATGAAAAATAAGTAAATATGTTGAAGATAATGGGAACCAGGTCTCTCATTGTCAGAGAATAATAAATTTGGAAAGCGGGAAGGCTAGAATAAACTCTGTGGTGTTAGGTTTGAATATGGAGAATTGGTATAAACCTCTGGTTTTTAAATAAATAGATCAATATAGAAAAAGATACAGATGTGAGTGTGTAAATATTTATGCACATAATCACCTATAAATATTTCCTAGCTGTGTCCACTGAAAGGCCCTAGAAAGAATGATAAACAGTTGCAGTAAGTATACCTAGTGCTTAGATCTCAGTTTCAAAGACTGTTCTTCTCTAAAAGGAACAAAAGTCCCTTGGAGAAATGGCTAATTCCACCACCAGGGCAAGAAAATAAAGATGAGCCCAGAAAAATTTTTTGTCCTAGAAAGAAAGGAAGTGTTTGAAGAATTATGGAGGTATATCAAAAGGATACTTGCCTTTTGACAAGCTGAGCCTTAAAATAATGATAGTAACAGACAGTAAACCTCTTAGAAAATAAGAATCTGTGAATCCACACTAATTTAAATAAATATATGAATAAATAAATGGGGGAGAAGGGAAAGTTCTACTCTATAGTATACTGTTGATCAATAAATCTAGAAGTAATGATAAAATTAGGGAGAAAATCACCATTTGGCAATGTAATAATTGTATTTGGGCAAGAATCATTAATAGATGCTGCAAGTGATAAGTCAAAATTTGGTTAGAAACAGGGTATTTACAGTCTAAAGTATCTGCCCACAAAAGACTTATTAATTCTGTGTTAATTAATAAATACAAAAACTCATTAACTTTACATTGGGGAAACCTAGTAGGTGTCATCTTAACCAAGTGATAGAAGTTAACATCACCAGTAATGAGACAATTGATATTGTATGTTTCCAGATATGACACACTGAGAAGAGGACAGTGCCATTTCTATGGTATTCTCAGCCAAAATCATGAGTAAACATTAGATAAACCCAAAGTGAGAGACATTCTACAAAGTAGCTGGTCTGTACTATTCAAAAACACTAAGCTCATAAAAGACAAGGAAAGATTACGGAATTGTTCATCTGAAGGAAATTAAAGAGACATGACAACTCTATGAAATTTGTGATCCTGAAATATTAACTACATGAAGTACAAGTTCTGTGGATTGGATGGTAACAGTGAATTACTGTCAATTTCCTGATTTTGATGGTTGTAGTGTGCTTGTATAGTAGAGTGTCCTTGTTCTTGGGAAATACACACCGAAGTATTAAGGGGTATCATGTCTGCAACTTATTCTCAATTGGTTCAGAAATGTTCACAATTGGAGACTCTGGGTAAAGGCTACACAGGAGCTCAAGATCAAACATACATGTAATTTTGACACATTTCCAGGATATGTGTGTAAAAGTTCCTGATCTCCTAGATTCCACAGGGATTCTATTGGCTCCTTTCCCCAGGGAAAATTGTAGTAAAGTTTGTTTCCTTTTCGTCCCTCTTCATCCTGACAATCACTGCTGCTGAAGTTAGATGGACTCACTGCAAACTGGAAAAGAGAGTTTAAGTTTGACTTATTAACTCATTAAAGTAAACGTTAATCTATCATTAATCCCATAATTGTCTCTAAGAATTAAAATTACCTGAGACTTTTCATGATTCAACTGATTGAAATGTGTCAAGTCCTACATAAAAACTGAAATTTAATAAAATGTGAATCAATATACTCATAAAAATATTTTTTTTTAGTCTGAAAGAATTACAGAGAAAAACTATTGAGGCTATCTACCCTTTCCAAAAAGTGGTCAATATAAAGCGAAAGGTAACAATTAACTAAGTAGAATAAAGAAGGTATCATATACAAACCATTCTTTTACTTCAGTGACGTACATGATTATTTGTGATCATTCCCATTTAGGTTAGGTGGGTGTCTGGGGATTTTAAGAGTCGTAAAAAGGTAAGACAATGGCAAGACAAAAATGATTACTTCAATTCCTTTCTCTTCAGCATATACTAAAACTTTATTATAAATTATGGAATAATAGAGATGGAAGGACTCTTAGAGATGATTTGGGCTAGGGCTTTTCAAACTTTTTTGTAGCTGCAGAACCCTACCTAGTTCAAAATATCTTTTGTAGAACCTTAGTTCAAAATATCTATGCGAAAACCAAATATATAAAAAGACCAAAACCTACATTGTATTGAATGAATGTATAAACTCAAATTTAAAACATCACATTTACTTACTATAAAAATCAACCACAAAAGGGAGGCTGTTCTGGTGTACACTAACACATGAAATAAGGAGTTATGGATGACAGTTCTGGTCTTCTCTCAGCCTCAGTCTCCAATTTGTAACTGCATTTTCTTTTGGTTGCACAGAATTAAGAAAATGTTATTCATGCTAAGTAGTAATCTTTAGGTAAGCAATGTGCAATAGCTGAACAAGCCTGAGGGCCAAATGAGCTAATCTGTTAGCATAAATGAATGCTTGAACATCGGTTACCAAGTTGTTAAAATTTGGCATCTAAAATATTTGCCTTTTTTTAAAGGTATAGTCTAATAGAGTATAAATTAATTAAAATAAAAATTGAGTGAAAGACCTACAAAACCCCTGGAGGATCTCCAGAGAACCTAAAAGACTCCAACCAGCATAATCTGAAAGCCCAGTCTTTCCAAAGTGCCCAAGGTCGCATGGTTAACTGTCTTTCTGATAACACTGTTCCTTTTTTTCTTCATGCATTTCACAGTAGAGAGTGATAGGAATTAGCACAAGAATTTACTACTCAGAAATACTCATTGAAGTAATGATTAAAACAAAACATTTTCAATGCCTTATGAGATACAAAGTACTTATGAAGGCATTTGCCCTCAATTTATAATAGTTAAAAATTGCTAACATTTATTTGAGTGCTTCATTTTATTTTCTTCATTTTAAAGATGAGAAAACTGGCACAGAGGGGTTATATAATTTGCCTAACGTCACACAGCTAGTAAAAAGTAGAGCAGGTATTCAAAATGAAAAATCTCTGGCTTGAAGCCTTTCCCCTTAACAAAACTCGTTATATTGCACTCAAGGAATTAATGCAACTTTTAATCTTTTTAGTTAGTAAGATTATAATAGTAAAATAATTCAAGGCGACAACAGAAATCACAAGTCAGTACAGGATTAATCATCAAATAGATGGCAGAGATAGGAAATATGGGTAAGAATTCAGATATGGGAAGGATTACTACTTATAACATGGGGGGGGCAGATTACACGAAGAACATGGGACTTGAACAGAGTTTGAAAGATTAGGATTTGGAAAGCCAATTCAGATAGGGACTATACCATGAGCAAAAGCAAGAAGTGGAAAAAAAAATCAAATATGTTAAAGAAACAATTAAGTATTGGTAGTAAAAACAATAATAGCTACCATTTCCTGAGTTCTCACTATGCCCTAGGTATTTCTTAGCTCAAAACCATTTTGACTAATATGGAGAGTTCAAGGAGGTAGGCAGCAAGAGCTAAAGCTCTTGTAAGAGCAGGCAAGGGTCAAACTCTACACCAGCCAGGAATGCTGGATGAGGGATTTAAACTATACCCTGGACAAAAGTGCTTATTAACAAAATATCTGAGCATTAGAAAGAAAGAGATCAACAAATGTCTTTATACCAAAATAACTTTAGCTAGAACAATGAAAACCATTGCAAAAGGTTTTTCATTTGTATTTGTTGATTTATTGTAGCAGTCTCTTACAAATGTAACATTATTATATCAAATAAAATTTCATTTATTTTATAGAAGTATTACTTCTGACACACAAACAATTTACCTATTAGCTATTAAATTAAGGGTAATTATTATAGTACCTTTCTCCACCACAGGAGTCGATGACGTAACCAGAAATCAAGCCACTGGCTTGCAGTTCTCGGAGAAGTAAACCATACCAGAGAAGCTTCAGTCTTTTCCCCGACTCTTTAGATATCAGAAATATCAGAAAATTAACTTCTTTGAAATTTATATTATCTATCCCCAAGTGAGAAAAGCTGGTTTTTGACTATTTAAATAGAAGGTCAAATTATTTGCCAAGTGTTGTACCTTTCAGCACCATTAGGTATCTGATGAGTATCAGAGAGAGGATGAAAACACACTCCAATCTGAGCAAGGCCATAAGGTAGCCTCTTGTTTACCAGATCCAGGCAAGTAACATAATGCTTCAAGGCACCTGCCAAAAGATAAATCCATCATTGTACAAATCTATTCCAGAAACCCAAATATGCATCAATCAATGGACAAATTAACAGAATAACAATGTTAACACAGCAGTAAAAATAAATATAGCTATTACGGCAGATCTTAAGATCACCAAATTTTAGGTAATCTCCTCCAACATTTTATTTTGCAGATTTTCAAATCTACAAGAAGTTCAAAGAATAGTACAATACACAGTGGTATACCAACACCTTGATTCACCAATTGTCAACACTGTGCCACATTTGCTTTTTTTTTTCCTTGTTTTTTTCCCAAAACACTTCAGCATGCATCTCCTAAAAATGCTCTCTATAGACCACTATTATATTATAAAAAAATTAACCATAAGATCCTATCATCTAATATAATAGTTGATATTCTGTTTTTTTTCCAACTGTCACCCAAAATGTCATTTATTGTTGTTTTCTTTCTCCCCAATCCAGGGTCTAATTAAGGTTCATGCACTACATTCTGATTAGGTCTCTTTAATCTCTTTTAATTTATGCATTTCCTCTGACCCCTCCACTACAAGTTTGTTTTTAATGACACTAACTTCTGATGAGTCCAGGCCAGTCACAGAATTTGGTTGCCTGATTGTTTTCTGATGATTTAATTTGAGCTAATCACTTATGACAGGAATAGCTGATGTGTATGTCACATTACATCATATCAGAAGGAACACAATATCAAATGAACTCACCACTGATGAAATCATATTGGATTAATTGGTTAATGTACTGAATATCCACTCCCCTACAATATCCTTCTCCCCAGTAATCTTTTACCCAGTATTTTAGAATCCAATGATCTTTGCTGGGAGTGCAAAACGGTAAAATGATAGGTATTCTAACTCTGTCTTTCCTTCTACATTTACTGCATAGCTTCTGTAAAAAAGTAAGCTTTTTCCACTCCCCAGGCTCAATTACATATTTTTGATTAACACTTTATGGACTCTCAGATTTTTTTATTTTCTTCACTGTGTTATCACCCAACCATCAATATTCATTAGTATTTGTTGATTTATACAAATAATTTAATGTTCAATTTGTTGCAAATTTAGTCAGTGAGAGCCCTCTTCAAGCCAGCTCCTGTGTTCCTTTGACATGATCCCACTAATCTTTGAGCAATTTTTTGCCTTCTAGCACAAAATAAAGTGTCCCAAACTCACCTTGTACTTTCCCTGCCCCAGACCCGGAATTAGTCATTTCTCCAAGCACTGGTTCATTTTAGAAACCAAAATCTGGGTACTTGGTGTGTCCACTGCTACTGCATGTCATTGCTTCTAGGCTTTTTCAATGAAGAGAGTTAGGAAAGATATACTTTAAAAAATCCTGAGTTCATACTATATTACCAATTCAAATATAACATTACTGGGTTTCGCCTTGCCTTATTTTATATTTGCACCACTTTTCTCTTACAGTGAAGATCTTGGTTCTTAATAATTAAATTATCTATCTAACTCTTTGTTTTATCCTATAACCATATATACATATATATATATATCTTCAGAATTAGAATCCCAACATTTCTACTTAAAATAAACCTACTAAGAGCAGTTTAAGATTTCTTTGTAATTTTTATGCACTTAGACTATAGTCCATAACACTACATAACTAAATAACAGTGCTATGTTCCAGTTACTTGATGTAAAAAAAAAAAAAAAGTTACTTGATTTGAGATTTCCACATCTGTTAGTAGACTAGTTTGTCAACAACAATGATAAAAGTTGGTCAAAATATTCTTTTAAAAATTTGTTTAAAGGCATAGGAGTATTATCAAGACAGCAAGAACTTAAGTATCCATGATTTGAGGTAAACCTAACAGTTAGTGCTGCTATTCCAAATCTCAAGTGGCCGAGTTGAGAGGCTGAAATGCTTAGCCGAGTTTCCAGCTGTCTTAGGGAATGAGAAGTATAAAACTTGTAGTTTCCTGTCGTCCAGGGGGAGGGGTTCTAGTAAATACCCAGTCTTTCATCTGGGACACTGGAAGGGCTGCACTCTAGGAGTAGGGGTAAAGTGGAAAGATTGAAGCCCAGCCTCCAATCAGCTTAACTCATGATTGAATCATGAAGATACCACCCTATAACTGCCTGCCAAGAGCAAAAGTAAATCTCCCAGGAAGAAAAAAACACCATCTGGAGCCTCCTCAATTTATCTCTACAATTTTTCATACACAAATTACCTAGAATAATGGGAGAAACTGCTATTTGGCCCAAATGACCAAAAGCCCAGAGAAAAACACACTAGAAACATGGACTTCAAAATGTGATTAATGGGGAGAGGCAAGATGGTGGCATAGAGAGGAGTGGAAGCTAAGTAGTCCCCCTGGAACAACTACAAAAAACCAGAAACAACTAGTAAATAATCCAGAATAACTGCGGGGGGACAAACAAGACCATCCACTCATCACACACCAACCTGAATAGGGAGGAATGCCCGAGAACACAGCATAAAATCTGTAAGTAAAACCTGTAGATCCAAGTCGTGAGACCCCCTCCCCCATAGCCCGAGCTGCAAAGCCTCATGGTGCCAGAGAGAAGCTCTCTCCCAGCAAGGGAATATAGGTCAGCTGAGCTCCAACTGGGGTTTTAAGTAGCGAGTGTGAACTGCTCACTACAGATACGCATCCCCAAAAAACAGACAGAGGCTTTGGGTGACGACTGACCTTGGAGAGCCAGAGGGTTGCCTTGGACTGGGTCTGGAGGGGACTATCTGTTTCTTTTTCTGCTCAGTGGAGAAAGCCCCAGTCATTTTCAGTTTCCAGGGCTGTGACTCTGGGAAGGGTGGAGACAGTACAAGCAGAGAGCGAGACCATTGAAATGCTAATGACCTCCACCTGGGGGGTCTGTCTTCTCTAGGAGGAAAGGGGTGGGGCCCTTTCCATTCAGAACCAGACCCCAGAACCTGGGGGAACAGGCCATACCTCCTCATACCAGTCAAGAATTATAGGCTAACAGGCATCACCTGCTGGGCAGAAAAGCACAGTGACCTGAGGCATCAAAGGGTGGAGCAATTTTCTAAGACACACCCACAGGGAAACCAGATACTGAATATTTCTTCCCTCTGGGACCTGAGCCTGTTCTGGTCTGGGAAAACCTGATTTGGATAACCAAGGAAACCATACCTAGACAACAGAAAATTACAACCTACACTAAGAAAAACAGAGTTATGGCCCAGTCAAAGGAACAAACGTACACTTCAACTGAGATACAGGAATTTAAACAACTAATGCTAAATCAATTCAAAAAGTTTAGAGAAGATACTGCAAAAGAGATAGAGGCTGTAAAGGAAACACTGGGCATATATACGGCAGAAATCAAAAGTTCAAAAAAACAACTAGTAGAACCTATGGAAATGAAAGGCACAACACAAGATGAAAGACGCAATGGAAACATACAACAGCAGATCTCAAGAGGCAGAAGAAAACACTCAGGAACTGGAGAACAAAACACCTGAAAGCCTACACGCAAAGGAGCAGATGGAGAAAAGAATGAAAAAACATGAGCAATGTCTCCCGGAACTCAAGGATGAAACAAAGTACAATAATGTACGTATCATTGGTGTCCCAGAAGGAGAAAAGAAGGGAAAGGGGGCAGAAGCAATAACAGAGGAAATAATTAATGAAAATTTCCCATCTCTTATGAAAGACATAAAATTACAGATCCAAGAAGCGCAGCACACTCCAAACAGAAGAGATATGAATAGGCCTACGCCAAGACACTTAATAATCAGATTATCAAATGTCAAAGACAAAGAGAGAATCCTGAAAGCAGCAAGAGAAAAGTGACCCATTACATACAAAGGAAGCTTAATAAGACTATGTGTGGATCTCTCAGCAGAAACCATGGAGGCAAGAAAGAAGTGGTGTGATATATTTAAGATACTGAAAGAGAAAAACCACCAACCAAGAATCCTGTATCCAGCAAAGCTGTCCTTCAAATATGAGGGAGAGCTCAAAATATTTTCTGACAAACAGACAATGAGAGACTTTGTGAACAAGACACCTGCCCTACAGGAAATACTAAAGGAAGCACTACAGGGTGATAGAAGACAGGAGTGCGTGGTTTGGAACACAATTTTGGGAGATGGTAGCACAACAATGGAAGTACACTGAACAAAGGTAACTATGAATACGGTTGAGAGAGGAAGGTGGGGAGCATGTGAGACACCACAAGAAAGGAGGAAAGATAACAACTGAGACTGTGTAACTTGGTGAAATCTAGAGTATTCAACAATTGTGATAAAATGTACAAATATGTTCTTTTACGAGGGAGAACAAGCAAATGTCAACCTTGCAAGGTGTTAAAAATGGGGAGGCATTGGGGGAGGGATGCAATCAGCATAAACTAGAGACTGTAACTAATAGAATCATTGTATTATGCTTCCTTTAATGTAACAAATGTGATATACCAAGGTAAATGCAGATAAGAGGGGGAGATAGGGGAGGCATGTTAGACACTTGACATTGGTGGTATTGTCTGATTCTTTATTCTACTTTGATTTAAGGTTATTTTTCCTTTTCTGCTTCCTAGCTGTCATTTCTCTTCCTCTTTCTTTTGCCTCTCTACCTTCTTTGACTCTCCCTCCTGCCTTGTGGAAGAAATGTAGACGCCCTTATACAGATAGTGGTGAAGGTGGTGAACGCATAAATGTATGACCATGCAGAGAACCATCGATTATTTACTTGGGATGGAATGTATGGTGAGTGAACAAAACCATATTAAAAAAAATTGGGTTGATGACAAAACCTCGAGAGCAATAAGCAATATACTGAGTGAAATAAGCCAGACACATAAGGACAATTATTGCAGGGTCTCACTGATAGGAACTAATTATAATATGTAAACTCATAGACATGAAATATAAGCTACCAAGATACAGGACGAGGCTTAAGAATGGGGAGTGGTTGCTTAGTATGAGCAGAATGTTCAATTAGGATGAACTTAAATGTTTGGAAATGAACAGGGGTGTCGGTAGCAAGATGTGAGAATAACTAACAGCGCCGAATGGTGTGTGAATGAGGTGTGTGAAAGGGGAAGCTCATAGTTATACATGTCACCAGAAGGAAAGTTGGAGGTCAAAAGATGGGAATGTAGAAAACTGAATCCTATAGTGAGCAATGTCCATGATCAACTGTACAAATACTAGAAATCGCTTCCATGAACCAGAACAAATGTATGACAATACAATTAGAAGTTAATAATAAAGGGGCATATAGGGAAGAACTATATACCTATTACAAACTATATACTACAGTTAGTAGTATTTCAACATTTTTTCATAAACAGTAACAAATGTACTATACCAATACTACGAGTCAACAATTGGGGGGGGTTGGTTAGGGATAGGGGAAAATTAGAGTTTCCTTTTCTTTCTTCATCTTTCACTTTATTTCTTGTCTGGAGTAATGAAAAGTTTCTAAAAATTGAACAAAAATTAAGTGTGATGGATCCACAGCTGTATGAGGGTACCCAGGGGCAAGTGATTGTACACTTTGGATCTTTGGATAATTGTATGGTATCTGAACAATCTCAATAAAAATGAAAAAAAAATGTGATTAATGTTTTCAAGAAAGATAATGACATGATAGGGGAAAGGTCTAATGTAATTAGACACAGAAGGAGAAAAGAAAAGATAATGAGTCGTGGAGATATGTGGCTGAGATTTTTTAAAAATTACTCATAAATAGAGGCTACCACAATAGCTCAGACATGGAATAAAAACAGCAAGAGGATTGGGACTACAAATAAGTGGTAAACTGAGTAACTTCAAGCTAAAAACCTAGACAACCAAAGGATGTGGCAGATAACTGGATTTAAATTCCGGAAGGCAAGAAAAAGTCTGGCACATCAATAGAGGCTGAAAGAATGAATATCTAACAGAGCAAAATCTCATTTTCTAATCTCCAAGTCTGAGCAACTGGGAGGAAGGTAATCCCATTTAACAGAGACAGTGAAGAAAAAAATTGTTTGGGGGCATGGTAAATGAGCAGATAGTGATTTAATTTCCCAAAGTAAAGTTATCATAGAATAATAAAAGCACTAAAATCAAAATTGGTACATTTGTTCACCAGTTCGTTTTACTTGGCTTTATTTAAAGAAAATTTTAAAAGCCTAAAGTAAGGGTGCTAAATTTCAGAGAACCATGGACACAGGTCATTTTCAATTACTTAACAGTACCGCCCAATGGAAAATGCCAGAGTATTTTGCTAAAACGAGACACTGTGATAAGTATGCCCTGCAAAGAAGCCGAACTTTTTTCAGAATCTCTGCTTTCTTGTTCTATTTGACTTTAAAGGCAAATAAATGGTGCCCTACAAATTGCTATGCATTTTCTCACGAATCACTTATAAAATTTGATTAGTCCTACTGTTTTGTAGACTCAAAAATTACTTAAAGGGATCTTCAAATAACAGGTTGTATATCAGTTTTCAGTAAGAAAAACTAGGGGGAGGCATTTAACTTTTTGCTCTAGAAAAATGAGCTCAAAAGTTAATTATGTGTGAATTCGAAGAGTAACCGTGGAGGCATTAATAAACATTTTGGTAACGATGAACAAATGGTTCAAACACGTTACTGAATTTAGGTCCTAATTCGAGGGCTGCTCGGTCGAACTCTAAAAGTCTGGGTCTGCCCAGTGAAACAGAGTTACGAGGTCCTTCAGACAGATTCTTTAAGGAAAGGTAGCGATTCCATTGGACCAGTTTAGGAACAATGCTTCTGGATAGAAGCACGATCAATATACCCGACTACTTTAAAAACATGAAACTCAGACAACTTTGTTTTCCATGTGAATCAAGTGTCAGTGGTAATCCCTTTAATTCCACCCCCGACACCTATTTTGAAGCATGAAATCTTGAAGCATACCGTGCAGAAGATTCTCCCGTAGTTTCCCAGAAGTTTTTAACAAGTTCTCAAGAAATGCTACTAGCTGTTCCTTACTCAGCTCTTGGTCTTGCAAGATTTCGCGTAGAGTTTCTGTAGAAACTAACCTGAAGGCACAGTCCCCTGGCAGCGCAAGGCCTGGTTCGTGGTGCAGGGCGTCCACCGGGAAGACCTGCTCCCTGAACACGACCACCGAGGACCACCATTCTGCGGCCAGGTTCTTCCGCAACTCTATGCCCAAGGGTCCAAAACCCGGGTGGCACCCTTTCAGGAGAGACTCTCGGCTAAGCCGCCGCGTGGTTCCGCCGAGGAAATGCCTTCTCTGACAAATCTCTAGCAGCGCGTCGCTGCCCTCACCAGCCTCGGGGGCTTCTCTCCGCTCGCTCCCCAACGGGAGCTCCGCGTAGGACCGCGACTGCCCTCCGAGGGAGCCATTCCTGGTCGTCAACCGCTCCAGCTGCCCCCCACCTACTCGACTCCCAAACCCAGGGAACAGGCTCCTGCAGGTTTTACGGCAGGCCTTGACGGCTACACCGGAACACATCTTCCTCTCGGTTAAAGAACACAATCTCCCACAGGTAGTAGATCCAAGAAATCACCAGACAGCACCACACATCCGAGAGCCAACCGCGCAGGAGCGACGGAAGTCGGCGTGCGCGCCGGCGGCACGCCCCGCCCACGGAAGCGCGTCACAGCGTTCCGGGTCCGCCCGGGCTAATCTTCACCCCGAACGGCACCGGGCACGCAAATCTGGTTCTCTCCCCTTTTAACTTGCCGTTCTATACGTTTAAGTAGCTCAGGCCTCGCCCTCATTGGTGTTCTTGTTTTCCGTCCTGGTCAGCACCTTTAGAGATTATTACATCTTCTCTTCACTATAGCCATAGCCACTGTTGAGTCGGCTTTACTTTCCCTCCCCAAATATCTTTATTGCAACACCAAGTGTACACGGAAATTATTAGTTTTTCAGTCCATTACGATGGTTTGGAGACCCATGCCTTCGCAGCAACTCCAGGAAAATGCTGACACCAGCTGGCCTATCCCAGAGAAGTTACTTGCCTTGAAAGTTACCTTTCTTTCCATATTGCAATGGTTCTCAAAGGACCAGCATCTGCATCGCTTGGGAACAGGTTAGAAACCTTACATTGGACCAGGGGTGCTTTAACAAGACATCCAAGTGGTGCTGAGGTACATTGAGACCCACTTAACATGTAGGCAATTTCTTCTACCAGAGGACCCTTCTAAGGGTTGGGCATCAAAATAGATAGCAAGACTTTTACCTCTTTAAAACATACGGACCCATGATTACATGACAGCCTTTAGAAAGTAGTCCATTTAAACAGAGATCTTAATTGCCCAACCAGATAGTGGAAAAGTGGCACAGCCCAAATTCAGAAGAAAGGCTTATTACAAAGTTCTCGGTTTCTACTCCTAGTTCGAAAAACTAAATTTTCAAAGATCATAGTCCAGGTGAAAGGGAAAAGTTGCTATATGTCACTGTATTACAAGGAAGGGCAATTTATGAAGAGGGTAATGGCTTAGCAATCGAGTAAATGTAACGCAGAGCAGTTTTTATTTAAATCATGTCTAAGTAAGGCATAGAACAGGAAATCTTTTGGCACAAGCACCTGTATAAACATGTGAAAGTGGTCAAGCTAGAAAATAAAACGTATTGATGGAACACAAACCGTAGTAATTAAGTGCAAAGTGGGGCACTATTAACAGGTTGAGTTTCCCAGAATCAAACTCATTACCAGGAAAGAGGCCTAAACGCAAATAAGTATAAGAGAAGAATGGGGAGAAAAATCACATTTATTAGTTAAGACAACCACAGGTTGGACACAACATACATGCTAAAAAGTGGAGTCTTCTAAAGCTTATTCAAAAGGTAAATATGTAAATGTCTTCCACAGCCCCACAATCATTTCAATAATTGTTTACAAATTAAAAGGCCCACATTAAGACATTTAAGTTAAAAAAAATAAAAAATGTCCCAACTACCCAGAAAGCCTCTTAAAATGAATTTGACTACCCATGCCATTAAACACTTTTCAGTAAGAGAAACTAAACCAGTTTCCAATTTAATAGTCCTAGAAATACCTCTGTGCCCATCCCTCACATGTGAATTCCACTAAGACTTGGTTTAATAAAAAGAATTCTCATGAAGACATCTTCTTTCCAGGTAAAATCAATGAAAAGAAACATAACCAGACTCTCTGTAAAGACGTTCAGACCTAGTCATTACTGAAATAAAGGATTAGAAAGTTAACTGGTGAACTCAAGTTAAATATAAAGCTATCCCTTCTATCTTTCTAAGCAGTAAACCCATGTTAAATCTAATATGAAAACTTGTACTGATTTTCACTGCTTTTTTGGTAATGTTGTGTTGTCTTGATTAACCATTAATTTTGATGAGGGTTTTTTCCTTGTCTGAAAATGAAAATCTTCGTTTCAAGACCTCTAGCGTTCCCTGAATTATTGGAAAGACTTTCAATGTGACTAGTTACGAGCCTCAGGAAGCCTGTGAAGAGTAGAAGCTACATATAACCTGCACTAAGAACACTGAAAACAAATGCAATCAATTAAAAAGACTCAAATTTAGCTCCTGGTCAACAAGAGCTGGCCAAAAAGACTGCTTACAGTGGTTAAACCAGTAATATCTTGGTTTTGTTTTAGTTTCAGGAACTAACAATATAGCCAAGAAAAAGAATTTGATCTCTTTGTAAAGAGAAGCTATTTGGAGCCATTCCAATTATAATTTTGTAAAAGGAACAAACTAATCAGTTTTACTATTTCTCATTTAAACCATTATAGGCTTGATTTAAATGACCCACCTAAAGTTAAGGTAAGAACTACTGACAGAAAACTTTTATGCAATTTAACCTAGAACTGCAAATTTATATGCATCAATCTCACTTTAATTCTTGCAATATGAATAAATAGATCTTCATAAAAATGGCCCTCTGGGACCCCCACCCCCCACCCAAAGTAAAGGAACAAAGGAGGAAAAAGTCAATTTAATTTTTTTGAGTTAAAAAAGACCATTTAAAAGCAAAGTTTTACATGACATTAGATAAATAAAGTACAATTTCCACTTTAATTCAGTCTTCAAATATTTTTTTATTGGAAGGCCATGCATTGCCTTCATTTATTGTATTTCAAATCACTGTACATTTACTTTGTGAAAACACTGCCTGCATTTTCTAGTACAAAAAAAACCTAAAAATTGTTTCAGGAATGTAGAGAAATACCCAACTTAAATAGCGAAAAAGTGCACCATAATTACTGCTGCACTGCAGTCATTTCTGCTTTTCCCATGTTTCTTAAATAACTATCTTGTCTGATAACACACAATATAAAGAGCAATTATGAAAAACAGACATTTACATATACTTCTAAAGTCTTATTGAGAATATCCTGTTGGCATTGGATAACCAATCATAGGTGCAGCTGCAGTAGCAGGATATGCATATGCCTGTTGGTTCATACCATTGTGCATATTTGGAACATTACTTCCATATTGCTGAGTGCTATCATAACCATTCTGGTAAGTCCCTGTCGGATTACCAGTCCTAAAACTGGTCTGTATACCAGCAGACACAAAATTACTTCCAAAGCTCCCATTGGTGTAATTTGCGGCACTGTAAACACCATTCTGAGTTTTTGCCCCAAAATCTCTCTTAAGCAGACTAGAGTAACCTCTGTCGTAATTTTCCCTGTCTCTAAAGGTATTAAATCCACCCCTTTTGCCTGCAGAGTATCTGTCCCGGCGGTCATCTTTCATGCCTCCTCTACCCCTGGAACGACCTGTCAAAAAAAATTGCAAATTTGATCAATTTTTATGGCACAAATGCTAAAACAGGGAAGTGGCTCTATTCACTACAGGAATGAAGTGTTCAACAACTTCTCAAGTTTCACACTGAAATCTTACCCTGACCCCATTTAAACAGACTTGTAGACAACCCCAAACTTGAACATTTCTTATCCAAGGTTGGCCTTACCTGAACCTCTGTCTTCGACCAACTGAAGCAACTTGGGATTAATTGCTTGATTGGCTTCGCGAAGCACAGAGATAAGGTCGCTCACTTGCTTTATATTATTAGGTGTAAAGAAAGTGTATGCTGTGCCTGTTTTGGTACTGCGAGCAGTTCTTCCAATTCGATGAATATAATCCTCTGAGGAGTTAGGGTAGTCATAATTGATGACAAATTTCACATCTTCCACATCTGTAAGGTGTTGCAGTGTGGCAAAATAGCAATGTACGGAGTTTTGCACACCACAACAGCCAGACCAAAAATAAAAAGTTAGACAATTGTATTCCCAAGAAGGTACGGGCTGCAAAAAATACAGTTAAAATGGTTATCCATTCCCTGTAGGAATACCATTGAGGTTGAGATAAGAGAGGGGGAGGGAAAAAGCATGTCATCTGTATGTCTCATCACCCACCCAGTGATAGAGCCTACCAAAAGGATTGTGTATTCCCTAGCACATTCCCATATCAGCAAGTCCCCTTACAGATCATCAAGTGACATCTGAATGCTTCTGCGCAGTAGGGCCACTTAAAAGTTCACAGCAACCTCTTCATGTGCTCATTTTGAGGACCTTTAAACAAAAACGTACATGGTCCTTTTCATTACACACTCATCAGAAGTTCAAAACTCTGGCCACACTGCTCGTCTTGCCAAGACCTTTGAACCGCAGCTGCAAGAAAAACATACCTGTCCCCCAAAAGTTGTTTTTATGCACTGTGTCTCGTCTAGGCAAGCGCTTCCAAGAAGCCAGGATTCACTTGAGAATATGTCTCTCTCTCTGGCAGGTCTCGACATGACGACTACTGTGGTAGGTGAGGGAGGAACTTTAAAAGCACTGCTTTCTTTCCCACTGACTATAAGTGTGAGAAGTTGTTCCTGCTCTAGATCTCATGTGCCAGTACTCACCAATTTGTAAAAGGCTTAGTACCTTTTAAAGCTGCTCTCTCCATTTCAAACTTGAACAAAAATTTCATTGAACATTGAAGTTTGGAAATATTTCTTCGACATTTCAGCAAACTCACTGAAACTCAAAGACCCACAGATCACAGTAAACAGTTTGAAACAATGCTGTACACCATGGCAGTCATGCAAAGCATGGGACAGAAGAAATACCACGGCAGTGAACTGTGAGGGCAACTTCCATTTTTTTCCCCCGGAGAGAACAGTTTACGGGGCAGAGGTGGTATGTTCTGCCTTTTGAAGATTACTGGCACACTTTCAGCTTTTCACCTCTCTAATCGACTGGAGCAGCCAGCCGATCACTACTCCTCCATCCCCCTCGAGTCCTCCGATTGTCATGCCTAGGCCTTGCCACAAAGACTGCACCTTTATGTGAAAAAAAAAACTTAGAAAAAATGCAGAGGTTAAAGAAAGCAATAGACTTTCTTTAAAAAAATCGTATGGAGATCTTCTGGGAAACCAAGCCATGAATGCGAGTTTGTACTAACCTAGCCCTCTGGAGGCCACATCTGTAGCAATCAGAATAGGAGCTTTCCCATGTTTGAATTCTGCAAAAACAAAAACAAAAAGCATATATGGTCATTAATCTGAGTAGAATTCCACACCAAGGAGAGGAAAAACCTCTTCAACTTAAAATACTTACCATTTAGAACCCAGTCACGTTCCTGTTGACTCTTATCACCATGGATACCCATGGCAGGCCACCTAAATTAAAGATAAATTATATGGTAAGTAGACTCACATTTGAAACCTTATGGCCTATTCTAGTTCAGTGCTTAACCATTTTAAATCACAGATCCCATTAATCTCACTTGAAATAACGTATACACAGGTGATTCCTATCCATGAAACTAACTGATTACTCCTGATCTTCTGACCTTTCCTACATTCAACTCAAATATCTGCTTCATTGGAGAAAATCCACATACCCATCTCGCCTCATTTTCCTGGTAAGCTCATCACATCTTCTTTTGGTTTCAACAAAAACAATGGTTTTATTCTCTTTCTCACTCATGATCTCTTCCATTAGACGAATAAGTCTGGGAAGAAGAAAAAAACATGAATTTCAAAAGTTCACAGTTATGGCCCCAAAAGTTATGGTTAGTAAAGCATTAAGTTCAATTTATACAGCTATAAGTCAAAGAGAAAACAGCTGCATAACTGCTTAACCATCAAGCAAAATACTACTCTTGGTTCCTTAAGCAGACCATGGGATAATTCATTTTTCTACAAAAATGCTATAAATAGTGAAAAATTATTTGCAAGTTGCAACATTAATTCCAAAAGAATTGGCAGATTAGTTTTAAATCAACATATTCAGATTCCACGCAATGAAAATCTTTTTTAAATACCATTAAAAAAGAAGATCGATGAAACAAGAGTCCTCAATTTACATAGAAAATTATTTTTTAAAGTCAATTAAGATTTATGGAAAACTTACTTTTCATCCTTTTCTACATCATGACACACATCCACAATCTGAAGAATATTGTGGTTTGCACTCAATTCTAGCGCACCAATGTTTATATGAATATAGTCTTTCAGGAAGTCTTCGGCAAGCTGTCTTACTTCTTTTGGCCAAGTCGCACTCCACATTAGGGTTTGCCTATCAGGCTAAAGAAATTTTGGTTAAAAAAATTAGCACTTTAAGGATGAAGTCAAGAATTAAATTGGGAAAGATAATATATTTAAGAACACTAACTCTTATCTGATCCACAATCTTCCTTATTTGGGGTTCGAAGCCCATATCAAGCATTCTATCTGCTTCATCAAGAACAAGGTAGGTTGTTCTTCTCAGATTGGTTTTCCCACATTCTAGAAAGTCAATCAGTCTTCCAGGTGTTGCAATACAAATTTCCACACCTTCAATGAAACATAAAATGTAACAACCAAACATGTAATTTTTAGCATCACTAGCAACAAAGCTTTTCTATTACATACCTCTCTCCAAATCACGTATTTGTGGTCCCTTCGGCGCACCACCATAGATGCAAGTAGACTTCAAGCGACACGCTCTACAGTATTCAGCAGCTACTTGCTGCACTTGTTGGGCCAGTTCCCGAGTTGGTGCCAGCACCAAGCACTAAGGAAAGAAAGAGCTTTTAGCACAGACCTGGATCCCTACTCTTAAACGAATTTATTAGTGTTACACTAGCAGATGACTTCCTCTAATGTCTTGTCCATTTCCCAAAACAGCTTCTCACTCTGTGAGATCACTATCCTCTCTATATACAAAACCACAAAAATCACCTTATCTTTTGCTATACATTCTACAACTCTCTACCTTACCCTTTAAACCACAAACTATATACTTACAATAGGCCCATCACCTCTCTCTAGGAATGGCTGATGATTGATGTGAACGATGGCAGGCAGCAAATACTATGGGGAGCCGGGTGAAGAGAAACAACAGTTGTATTAAAATTCTGAATCCACTTTATCTAGTGTATTTTATAGGGTACTCCAAAGTCTTCCCAGACTTACAGACAATGTTTTCCCAGATCCAGTCTGTGCTACTCCAACCATATCCAATCCACTTAAAGCAACCGGCCATCCCTGAGCTTGAATAGCAGTGGGCTCGGTAAAGTTCTGTCTTGCTATCACATCCATGACGTTTGCTGTAATCAACAGCAGCAAATTTAGTAAAAATTAATTACACCAAGAAAAAGAAAAGAACAAAAATGTGAAATTCAAAACACTTACCAGGAAAGTTCGCTTCATAAAAATTCAGAACTGGCTTTGGGCAGTTGTGACCTCTAACTGTAACTTCCTTGCTTCTTCTGTATGCCTCTACCTCTTGCTGAAAGAAACAATGACAGTAATCTAATAAGTCTGACCACAACCTCCCCTAAGTATACAACCATAAGCCCCTAAATTTCTTAGCTACTTTAAGGGGCCTTGATTTTTAACCTAGAGCCACACATGAAAACCTACAAAACACAAAAATCACCTATTCCATTTTATCAGATAACCATTCTAATTAGAAAATCCAAAGCCACCTGTTTCCAAAAGTGGGTCACACCCTTCCATGTATGTAGGTAGCCAAAAAAGCATGAAATCTCCCCTAGATTTCCAAGACACTTGCAGTCAGATCTGGATTTACTAGAAGATACTGAGTTATATCCTAATGATAAAGTCACATGAAATACTCACCGCTGTGCGCCTAGCCAAATCAGGGTGTTCTTGATAAAAATTCTTCTCAAATTTGGGCAGCTCATCAAGATTCCACTTCTTTTTAACTAGTTTCTCCCCAGGGTTTCCAAACTTCTTTCCAGACAGGGGCCCTGCCCTACTTCCTCCAAAACGAGGTGCACCAAACCTGAAATAAAAATATTCTGTATTTTCAAACATCTGTGTATAGGTTTATATACAAACTTAGGATTCCTTGGCACACACTAACGGTTATTCACCCTTATTTATTCAAAACACACTTCTGGAGATAAAAAAAACTTAGCACTGCCTTAGTGACAGTCTTCCTTTCAAGAGCCACAATCAACATCGTAAATCTTATTTCATCTCCCCAGTACACTCTATTAAGGCCAGGAAAGGGAGGCAGACTGGGATTTATGAGGTTGGAAAGTGGCTGCTCCAACACCAGAACTTCAGATTACTAGAATAGTATCTAGAATAGACAATCGCTTGTGGTTAAAGCCCCACAAGCTTAAAAACTAAATGTTTATTTCGGAGAGAGAGAATACACGATAAACCTGACAGCGATGTTATTTATACAGCTCTTTTCCAGCAAAAGGGCTTTAGTTTTAAGAACGGAGAAGGAAACAGCACAGGCCCAGGGGGGATCGGGGACACTTATGCAAGCGAATCGAGTTGGGGGGATCAGCAGAAAAGCTCCTGATCAAGGTAACAAAATTATATAACCCAAGTAAAAAAACGAAGAGGAGCCGGCGACTACCGGGGGAGGAGTCCCGGCCCGGGCGGAGTCGGCCGGGCGGCGTTCCCGCTGGGGCGGCGCTTCCCCCTTTGTCTCGCATTTCTCTCTGCGCCACATTTTCTCGACGCTGCCATTTTGAGCTCCTCCGCCGGGCGGGGTAACAAAGGCGCCGCCGCCATGTCCGAGGCCGGCATTTTGTACTCGCGGCTCAGCCACATGGCTGAATCCCGCAGCGCTGGCCACCCTCCTGTCCCCACTGCCTCAATGGCTTCGAAACGGCCCCCTAGCTCCGATTAAATTCCCAGGTCCCCTGAAACACCTCCCGAATGCTCGAACCTAATGGCGGATACTTCGCCCGCCTCACAGCGTCGAGCCTTTCTCCCTTCGAAACACGGTCCCCCGTGTTCTCACAACTGCTAAATAACAGGGGTTCGGGAGCCCCCCTCCACCCCAAAAAGTGTACCTGAGAACCGTTAACAAGCAAATCTCTCATGATCAGATTTGGATAAATCTCAGAAGTTGCGCAAACCTACTACTGGGGAGGCACAAAAATAGGCTGGGAAGACCCAAGTTTCCATTGCACCTTCCCCGCCGCCGCCCTCCTCGCCCTCCCTTCCCCCACCCGCGGGCCTGACAGGTCGGTTCCCGCACTCACCCTCGATCCCGGCCGCGATCTCGGTCACTCGAATAACCCGACATGGCGTCAATGGTTGCGGTTGGTGGGGAACGAAGAGGAGAGAATCAGGTGCGGGGAGTTGCTGGGGGAGGCTTCAGCGACGGCGAAGCCTTGCGGGGGCGGCAGCGGCAGAGAGAAGGCGATGGCAAGAGCCACAGCTACACAACTAAACACCGGTGAAAATGAATGAGGTGCCGGCCGCCTCCCGGCAGCCGGTTTTATAGCCTGGACAGCCTCCGCCGCCGCAAAGGATGCTGGGAACCACTCTATGACCTAATCGCCCCGCCCCCTGTGCAGAGGCCGCAACGCCCGCCGGCGTTCCGGAATCCGCCATGTTCTCACCCCTCCCCCCCGGCTCCGTCCTGGGAGCCGCCCCGCCCCTTTGTCGCCCCTTTCGTGTCCGGGCCCACCCACCACTGGGAGGCCTCATCCTACCCTCCCTTGAGTTCACTTTTTTCTCGTCTTTACACACCTTAAGCAATCCACTCCCCCCTCTCCTTTTCCAGGTCCGGCCTGGAAGATGAAGCGGTCAAGACAAGCCACTCTGCCCTCTCTGCCTGCAGATGTTTACGTCTCCAGAGAGCCTGACGTTATCACGTGGCTGCTCCCCGCCCACTGGGTGGGGTCGACGGCACTACTTCCCAGCTGGCGCCGGCGGAGGGATACCGCAACGAAATACTCGCCGGAAGTGCGGTTCTAATTCTCCCGGGAGACCGGCCAAGACCGGTGGGCGACCTGTACTGTCAAACCCATTCACCTGAGAATCCCTCAGCTGAGTCTTGCTGTGGGAGAATGGTATCCAGGTCCCGCAAACCGCCGCCTAGGCGCGTGCTGCGAAAGGAAGTGCTCCTCTAATGACCAATCAGCGGCGGGAAGCCGTTCTAACGTCCCTTCTTCTTTCACTTTTCCTTCCCCACAGTTGCCTTTCGGCTTCTCTCGTCCCACAGCTGTGTGTTCGCTGTGCGGCCCCTCCAGGACACCGTCCCCCGTGCGCCTGTCTGGGAGTCCGGCGGCTACCTTCCTTCGCGACATGGCCGGCTCAGAGGCTGGTGAGTCTCGGCCTGGAGCCTTGCTGTGTGTGAATTGAAGCCGCCCAAATCCCCGAACGCCCCTGTGCATTTTATCTTGAGGCCTCGGGCCTCACTGAACCTGGGTCTGGGCTGCCGGCGGGGCTCGTGACTGTCAGACACCCCGTGGCAGTTCACGGGTCCTCTGGGTAGGGTCTCCCAATCCCGCTCCCTCTCCACTTCCAGGAGCGATTTGAGGTGGAGGAGGCATGGTCTGTGGCGAGGCCGGTCCCGTATCCAGGTTGCAAAAGAGCAGTCAGGATTTTCCCCGGGTTTGTATTTCTCTTGAGTATCAGTTCACTTTCAGTGTACTTTGCACCCTTGTGGAGACTAAGACGTTTGAATTCAACTTTTAAGGAATAGCATTCTTAAGATCTGTTGATGCCCCTGCCAAAGGTAGAATAGTGCTTTTTTGTTTTGTTTTGTTTTTCTCTTCACTGCCCTCTAAATTTACCGGCCTTGTCTAGCACCGGCTTTTGAAATGCGAATTGATTTTGTTGTCTAGGACGCTTTTATCCTTTTCTCCAGGGCATCGTACGAACCAGTTGTCGGTTTGGTGAGCCGTGAGAAATAGGCATGGGGAGAGGGGATAACGTACCTTGAAGGAAAGTTAGGGTGATAGGAGAGTTTCTATCCCTGGCCACCGCCAATAATGTTTGTTTGCTTCCAGAAGATACTGGAAATGTGTATAGTAAGGAGTTTTCCAGTTAATCGCCTGTCATTTCAGGGAACGTGTGTTTCAAGCTTTCTAAGTTACCTTTGGTCGAGAAACATTTGAAATATTTTGTTAATGCCAGCAGTATCTGGGAGCGGAAGGGCAGGACGATATGCAGGGAACTTCAACAGTATTGGTAATGTGCCGGTTCGAGGTTAGGTGGTGAATACAGAAATGTTTTTATGTGTTTCCCAAATTTCTTTCAGATACATCAAACATAATAACCAAAATGCAGTAGTGGGGTGTTGTCATTACTTCAGTCTTTAACAGCCTAAGTTAATCATCAGTATTTGGGCACCGGAGAAGTCCTGACTTGCACAAGATAATTGAGCTAAACACATGTCCATTGCTATTAAGAATTTGAAGCAACATCTATTAATCACTTTCTTCTAACCTCAGATTATCAGTAACAGACTGTCTTGTGTATGCCATAATAGTCCCATTTATTTGTTAATAGTTGTTAACTAAAAACACCTATGTAAGGCTTATAAAATAAAATCCACTGATAAATACCCAAGATTTTAGATTGCAGCCGTTAAAATTGTATTTGCATTACAGTGTTGATTATATTGAAATTATACCTCTCTAGAAGTCATCCCAAGAAATTAAATGCTTCATTTCAAAAATCTTGTCTAGTAGGGTCTTTGAAATTTTGTAACAGTTTCTTCTATGAAGTTCAGTGTTTATTTTGCTGGGTATTTATTAGTTTTGTTTTTTTTTAACGTATGTATATTGGGCTTTTTCTAATACTACTTGAGGCTGATCTTTTCCCCTGCTTCCCAACAGAGTGGATAACCATTGCCAATAACCTTCTTTCTAAATGTCACATACACCTGAGGATACATGAACTTGAAGATTGTGATGCTAATGTTTTTATTGCTCTTTATCAATCAATCTTGGGAGAAAAAGTACCAGGTAAGGGTACTAAAAAGCGGGAGTAATTGTGTCTGTATCTTGGGCCACAGGTTTCTAGTGCCTTTAGTTTGATCCTTTGGTAATCATAAAATCTTGTATTTTCTCTTTGTCTACATCTTATTTCTATCTAAATATTGCATTCATCACCTTAATAAATACCTTATGGGACCCACCCATAATAACAACCTTGATTAAATCAGTTGGTTCTTGGTAATCACTGATTAATCTAATTATGCCTAATGCCTTGTGAAAGTCAAACGCTTTCTGCACATGTACCTTCAAAGATTTTTAATTGAGTGGCACTCAGAAACTTGTTGGGTCTTGTTACTTAAACATTGTTGTAGATTAGATTTGTAATTTATGAAACTACTTCACCAAGAAGACATTTAATAAATTCATATGTCCTGTCATCTTATAAGTTGTGACTTGCTCCTTTCTTTCAGGGGTGCCGCATGATTTTTTCTGTATCTCAGGTTTTCTTAAGAGTCCTAACCCACAGATTCCTCTACTGCTTCTGTCTCTTTATATAGCTTTCAACCATTAAGTACTATAAGATCTGTAGTCTCTCTTCCTTTGCCACTGTTACAGTGAGTCAGTGCCCTTACTTCCTGAATTGATGGGATATCCTCTAGCTGCTTTCTTTGATGCTAGTCTCAACTTAATTAAGACTCTCTAATTATGTTTGGCATATAGTTATTAGAACAGTCTTTTAAAATGCTCTCTTTATCCTGCCCCAAAACATTGCTCTTCCCCTCGGTATCAGAGGAGGAAACTCCAAACTTAACTTGATATTAAAATCTTTCCATGCTCTGATCCGTAGTGATTTTTTAAACTTTATACCATAATTCTCAATAGGCCACTTTAACAGGACATATAAGACTCCTCCATTCACATCTGCTGTTGTTTCTTTTTCCCCTCTTGGTACCCTGGAAAAGCAGCCCACAGTTACAGGTTAAAGTCTTCCTGCCTCCCTCATTTAGAGTATGCGCATCTCCTTGAATTTAGGAACCTCTTTATCTTCCATTAGCATGGTGCTTTTTGTACAGCATGTAAGTATGTATGTCAGTAGAATAAATGAAGATTCTCCTGTGTGAAAATCAGGCTCTGTGAACTTTATCTGGACTTTATAGATTTCTCTGTTTGAGTACAGCCTTCTTTTATAGCAGCTGAGTTTATTCAGAAACCTGGTCAGAGACAGATAGATAAAAATTAGGACCCTTATAGAAGCAAAATTATGTAACTTTTTTTCCAGACATCATAGCTATTCCCAAGAATCAAGAGGATGATGCACATAATGTACAAGCAGTAATTGATTCACTGGCCTTGGATTACCTGCAGGTCAGCTTGTCTCACATAACAGGTTGGTATATACTTAACCATCAGATAATTATGTATTTCATTAAAATAATTTGTTAGACCCCAGCTTACTTAACCAAATAAGTAAGCTTATAGAATACACCAAACTGCAAGACTGAACCAAGACAGTCCAGTGGTATCATTCAGGCAACCGTACATGGGAGATCTTCCAGGCGAGTCAGACACTCAGTTTCTAATGAGGCTGGATCTGAGATGTAGGTATCCTAGCTGGTAGTTTAAGGTATGTTTTTGGTTGTTGTTGTGTTATTTTAAAGCATGCCATACTGTTTGTTAGTGATTGGAAACACCTAAATTCCATTATAAATAAAATAAATTTTAATAGCTGCTAGCAATGAACTGTAAAATGCAGCTGTAAAAAGTGATTGAGGATGGCCTTATGTACAGTGTCCCACATCAGTGGAAATCTTGTGTATATTGTGATGTGAAAAAATGTGGTCCAGTTAGAATGATAATGTGCAGAGTATGCTAAAGGTGGAGAATATATATGCCGTTGATTGCATGAATTATACAAGAAACCTAAGACTGATTTCCTCCAAGTAGGGGAACTTCAGAGCTGCAGAAAAGGATGGGAGGAGACTTTTCACTGTATACCTTTTGTACCTTTTGAATATTACCTATTCAAAAAAAAAATTTGAAAGTATAAACTGTTTTTGAGCCATTTTCCAAAATAAAGTGTATCATGCTGTGTTCTAAACCCATACACACCAAATATATCTCTAAATACCTGTATTTGCAGGTAGCAAGAAAATGAGGCTAATTCCAATAAATTATTTCAAGTTAATGAATAGAGGCAATCTCAGGGATTTGAAACTATACTGTCAACCACTAAAAGGTTTATACTGTTGATTTTTCCTTTGACGGTAGTTAAGGGAAATAAATGTTCATCAGGACAGGTCATGTATATCTCTTAATTTGCTGTTGACAGCAAATTTTTGAAAAGAGAAAACAGTGTATCTTAAGTTTTTGAGAGCAGTTGTAGGTGGGTAAATGTGGTATATAAAGTTTGGAGATAATTTTTCTTGAGGGATAATCCCATAGTTTTCCTGTTCTTTTGCAGTTTGCAATTGCTTTATCACCTGTGTAGGGCAATTTCTGGTATTTGTGGTTTTTTTTAGACACAAAGTTGTCTAAGTTTAGAGAATTTTTTAGTCCAGAGCTATCCCAGACAAATGACACCCATCCCTGAAAAGTTGGAAAACTGCTTACGTTTTCAAACAGACAGCAAAGCAGCTTGTTCTACTTGTGCTCTGTTTAAAGCAGATTTCTCTACGCCCTAAAGCACTGTATTCTGGCTGGTAGTCTTAGTTGCTGGGTTGGCAGAGTATGCTCCCCATCCTGGGAACTGAGAGGTCTCGAGTATGCCCTTGGGGTATACTTGTGTATCTTGTTAAACCAGAAAAACACAGGGCTTGAAAACAAGATTTCTTGTTTGTTGTTTTAAACAGAAGAAGTTGTCAATCATTGTCTGGCTCTACTTATACTACTGTAAAACATCAAATTTCAGGTTTAGGTATGTTTTGCACCATGACTGAAGTATGAATGGCTAGATTCTCTAAATTATCAGATTTCCACCCTGCCTCTCCCTTACTGGTTTGAATTCATGAGAATGCCAGACATGATCCCCCAGAGGACAACCAGAGTGTTGCAAGAGTTTAATTCCATACCTGATTTTGATTGGAGGCCAGGCATGGAATCCATTTTAGGTGATGTTAAATATGCCAGGTTTCATTAAATATGTCAAGTTTCTATGCTTTTACCAACTTGTTTCTATTAAATATTTCAAATTAGCATTTGTTAGAAATCTATGGGTCAGTTACTGTGCCAGGGCCTGTTTAAAGACTAACTTCTGAGTATAAAGTGAACATGGTAGGAGGTAAGATGGAAGAGGTTGGGTATGGGGTGAGATTTAAAAGGGCTTTATATGTAGGGCTGAGATTTTAGAAAGGGAGGAGCGTGTAGGGTAGACAGGTTTTAATTAGGGGAGAAAAGATAATATCTACAGAAAGTCAATAGGAATGAACAAATGTGGAGGGGAGGAATCTGTGAATTCCTGATGAAGGTATCCCAACAAGTTTGTTTTCACTCTGCCACTATTTTCTGCTGAACAAATCACCATCTAGGAGAAGGATCCCACAGTTGGAAATAGTGTTCTCATCTGCCGTTTTTTTCATCAGGCCTAGTAAAATTCTACTAGCTGCTTTTTACTTTAGTACAAATTTTACTATGTTTTCTTAAGTCCAATTATTTTGCTTCTTGGAAATGGAAGGAATATGCCAGTGAATTATTATCAAACACTATATTCAGTTTGTTTTTTCAGATAAAATTAGCAGGAAATTGATGTCTTTAATATTTATATCATTGTTTTTTCTGGGTTAGTTTATGATTGCTGTATTTTTGAAGAGCATTTTCACAGTGGTTTATCCTTTTCAATATTATAAGGCTTTCAGACTTCTTGGTTAAATTTTTAATAACTCTGTATTTTGTGTTCAGGAGAAAATATAGTGAAAGGAGATAAAGAGTCTATTAGGAATCTCCTAGAAATATTTGATGGATTGTTGGAGTATCTCACAGAACATACCAGTGAAACATCTCATGAAAAAAGTAAGCTTAAAAATGGAAATTTGGTTTGGAATACATTACATGTTATGTCCCTTTTTGCCTTTTATCTTTTTTGCCTTCATTTTTCTTCGGAGGAAGCAGAATCACCAATACAGTATACCTGATAAAGTGTACATAAAGTAATTGTATGTTTCCAATTCTTACTGTTCCAGTGATTGAAAGCTGTCTGTCCTAGACTGTCATCATGTCCTTTATTACCTTGGATGTTGCTTGTAAATTACTTTAAGGCTAATGTAAGGAAAGCTAAGTTTCTGGCTATATTGTCCTATTATTGTGTGATTGTCCTGTTATATATTGTCCTATTATTCTGTGATGTGATACTCCTTATTCTAGAATTTCCTGTGTCAGAACTGCCATTTGTGTTACAAATTTGGATGTTGCCAAGGCCTCAGCAGGAAGAATTGGTGCATTTCTCTCTTCAACCTATACTTAGATTTGTGACAGCCTGAATGCTATTTATTTTACTGTTTTCCCCAAATTGTGGACATTTATTGTATGAAATTTTGGCTTTGTGTTTTTAAATGATAATTATGAAGATTGTTATTGCATTATTATTTTCCAAAAAGGTTATGGTTATTTAAACTGGATTAGCAATGTATAAGAGCTGTTTGTAATCTTTGGCTCATTAAATCCCATTTCTAGGAATTTAGTCTAAATAAATATTACAAAATAAAGTTAGGAGTTTGATGGTCTTAATTGCAGTGTTTATCATTGCAAAAAAAGAGAGAATCTAAATCTCATAATAGTATGAGATCGGTTAAGTAAATAATGCTATGTGTCACTGATGGAATAATATATGGCCCATTCTTGTAAGATTTTCCAAAAGGAACTTTTCAGCAGTAACAGCAATTATGTAGATTCTAATGTAAATGAGGACAAAATATTTGGGTATGCTCATTCTTGATTCTCACATTTTTGGTGGTGAGATCTATGCTGTGATTACAACATTTGAAATTAACCTTAAAATCTTTAGAGATAGTTTTCTACCTTTTAACCTTGTTGCTAAAAAGATTTTAAAGTGTATTTAGGTCAAGTCTGGAAGGAAAGATCCAGCATGCCACACTGGAAATTTATATTTTTATTTCATAAAATTTCGAGTGTTTAATGTCTATAAAGTATACATAAAGTATATATAAAAGTATATATAAAGCCTTGGTACTCTGGGAGAATTTAAAGCTGCTTGTCATGTTCATTCCTCTTAAAGAAACTTATATGCAAGTCAGGGAGACAGCCATAACCCATGTATTAAAAATATGAAAGAGGAATTGGAGAAGAGTATCAAAAGTGAACCACATGTGGAACTCACCTATTTCAAGATTACCAGTAGGTATTTGGATGCTCTGTGGCTTTTTAGTCTTTTGGGCAATTAGGTTAAGAGGTTGAAAACCCCTTCTAACTAAAGATTTTAAGATTAACTCAAAATGTTGTGATGACTGCAGCAGCTTTTGCAATGTAGTGCTTGATTGGAGGTAGTGGAGGGATGATGGTGGCCTGACTAGGATAGGGCAGTGGGGATGGAGAGACCAGGACAGAACTGAAGGATACTCCTGTAAGTCTGGTGATAGTGAAATGCCAAGAGGGATTCCCAGAGGAGATTGGTAATATGTACTGAGCTTAGACGTGTTAGGAGGGAATTGCTCAGATGGGGCCTACCTATGTGGCACTGCTTTAGTTGGACAACATTTTCTAAGGTCTGATTCTCACCTTTGTAGCTCCAACCTTTTTATTTGGCAGTATTACAGAGAGCAGATTGGATTCTTCAACATGCCAATTAACGATAATGGGCAATAAATCTTTACTGTTGCTACTCATATCAGCTGTGCAAGGCAGCGTCTACCTGGTACCTGAGCCAGCATTATCCTTTGCAGCTGAAGAACAAGGGTTTTGAAGGCAGACTGTGGGCTCAGTTCTATCCCTCACTGTGTGACTGATGCTCTCTAAGCTTCAGTTTCTTCATCTGATCTTTTCATGGTTGTGAGGGTTAAATAAGTCAATATGCATAAATAGTTTAAAATGTTGCTTGGTGAATATGGAAATAGGAAAAAAAGTAAAACTGGATGTTGCAACAGTCAATCTGTTGAAATGGGGATGGAAGTATCCAGAGGGGTGAATCCAAATTCTGTGAGGTTTCATCCACATAGCTCCTGAAATCACTGCCCTGATGAGTTACAGCCTCAGTATGGTGGGGTAGAGAAAGGTTTACAACAATTAGTCTTAAGGAAAATTTCATCCAAGCCTTAATTTGATGTGGTCTTACTTATAGTCTAAGGCATGATTGTCTTGGAGCTTGAGGTGTGTTGAAACTGATGTTTTTTTAAAGCCACACCCTAACCATCTTGATTGATTGCCTCAGACATCCCTTACAGATAGTGTAAAAATAATAAACAAACCTATCACCTAGCTTAAGACAAAACTTTGCTAATACAATTACAGATCCTCCTTTTAAAGCATGCCTGTCTTGTTTCTTTGTTACCAATATATGCTCACTGTGGATGATGATTTAGTTCCTTCTTCATTCTAATTTCACTTTCACAAGAGTCCAGTTTACCAGGAGGAGTTGGGGGTACCTTACATGTCCTTACCTCTCCCTACCACCATATAGATAGAGTAGTATGGCCTTGGGATTTTTTTTGGTGATAATGATGTTTTTCTCTATTCTAAATAGGTGACATTGAACAGGGTTTTAAAGAATCACATCAAGAAGTACATTTGGAGGGGCCAGAAAGTACCAAAGAATCCAAATCATTATGGAAAAGAGTTTCCTTTGGAAGGTAGCACTCAGTGTCTGTGAATTTAGTTGGAACAATTTATGCTTTTCCTCCTAAGAATTGAATTTGTGCATGGTATACCACAATGGCAACAACAACAAAAAAAACAAAGCCAATGTGCAGATTTTACTAACTTCTCATGTTAAACCTTCCTGAAGGAGTTTTAAGAACCTTGATCTGTATTTAATACTTAATTCTCAGCATTAACTACTTATTTTTTCATTTTTTTCCCTTGATCATCAAAGTAATTCATGTTCCTTGCAGAAAACTTGTAAAGTACATATAGAGAAATAAAAAAGAAGCAGAAAAAAAGATAAAATCTACCTTTCAAAACTAAGTAACTGCTATTAATATTTTGTTGTATTTTAATCTCTTTACTATGCTTTTTCTTTCTTGGATTTGGTCAAATTGTGTAATTTTGTTTCCTGCATTTTTAAATTTAATACATCAAGTCTATTCCCAAGTTGTTAAACTCTTTATAATTATTTTAAATCACTATAAATGTACTACTCATATGGTTCATTAGACTTTATTAAATCATTCCTCTAAAATGGAGGTTTAGTGTCCCTAGTTTGTTTTATATTTTAAAAATATGATTAAAACCTTTGTTTATTCTTTCTTTCTCCTGTCACCCCCTCCCCCCCCATCTCAAATCTTTAGGCTAGGTACGGAATCAAAGAGTATGAATGTTTAAGGCTATTAGTAAAAGTTGCCGAATTGCTTTCCAAAAAGGCCATGCCTATTTATGTACCCAACAGCAGTATAAAAGTGTTAGGTTACTGCCCCTTCAGTATCACTGACTACTATCAGAGTTTTAAAATCTGTTCTACTTTCATAGACAAATATGTCATTGCTAACTAGAGGTTAAGTGTGATGCTATGACTTTCTTTTAAATATCTGATTCTCAATTTTTTTATGGAGTTTGTCATGGTTTGAAAAGTATGGGCAATGCCTTCTTTTTTTAGGCATAATACCTGGCAGAGAAAGTTCCTCAAAGGAGACCACTATAAGATGAAATTTCTTGACTTTATTTTTATTTATTAGATTTTAAAAAAGCAACAACAAAATAAGTGCAACAGTGAAACAATAAAAGATATTTAATGTAAAATTAATGCCCTACTCAGATTCTCCTCTACTCCAACACCCATACAGTAACCAGTGTTTATTCTTCTCTGTGTATGTGTTCTATACAAGTCCTTGATGCTACATACACAGCTATTTCCAACTTTCATATAGCAGTCAAAACAAACAGATAAGCAGCAAGATGTGATAAGCAGTAAAGGGGAGAGTCTTTTCCTTTTTCTGCCCTTGGCAATAAGCAATTTGAACACCTGCAGGCCCAGCAGGCTTCTTGAAGTAGGGGTGGAGTTGGGAGTGGGGATTGGGTCCCATGGTAAGGGCCCTCTATGGTCAGCCGAACTGCAAGTGCATAAACTCTTTCAGGTGCTCCCCGTTGTCATCTGAGGAGTTGGGTCCCTCTTGGGATGGAGATGAAGCAGAATCCACTGGTGAAATAATTAGACTTGGGGACACAGCACACACCTTTTCTCTAAGAAGTAATGGTGAGTAGCTGGAACTTTAAATAGTTATTGGTATTCAACATACAACTATAAAAATGTATAATTTTACTTTGGAGTTTAAAAAATTTAGAAGAGTAGAGAAAGCCCTAATTGGACATCAGAATTGAAATTCCAAAATATTACCATTGTCCACTAAATATGAACAGTTAACCAAAATCGTAGTCAAGTGATAGTTCTAGGCATGTAGGCACATAAGCCCAATGCAAATAAGTGGGTGCAAGTTTGTCATGTAATTTGTGGGATCTCATATGCTGGGAAGGGAATCCTAGTTGCAGCTTTGCAGTCTAGTACCCCCTAAATACAATTTCCTGAACTGGGATGGCTCCACTTTTTTTATGGTTTCAACTACCAAATCCTTTAGGCCACATTCCCAGCAGTCTACTGCTTGTATACAGTAGACATGAGTATCTTTTGAGCCCTTTTTTTTTTTTTTTTAACATTTTTTTATTGTCAAATATAGCATATATGCAGAAAAATGATAACTTCCAAAGTACAGTTTAACAAGTAGTTATAGAGCAAATTTCAAAGTGTGGTATGAGTCACAGTTTTGCAATTTCAGTTGTTTCCTTCTAGCTGATATAATATACCAGAGACTAAAAAGAAACATCCATATAATATTTCAGCAGTCACCATCATTTGCAAGATCCTATCTTCTCTGTTACATCTCTTCCCTCTCCTTTGATCATTTTTTCAATCTTCATTGATATTTGGGCAGTGACCATTCTGATTTCTTCAGGTTGAAAAGGGGAGTTGACATTATGGGGTAGGGGGATGCAACTCTTTGATGTTCTTCTAGAGACTGGTACCTCTGGGTTTCAGGGCTTATCTGCCTTAGGAACAACCTGAAAGTTTTAAATTTCTGAAAAATAAACTTAGTGAGTGAAACTTTTATATAGAGTCTCAGATATAGCCCTGAGTATTTAGAGTTTTCAGGAATACTGTTGGTTGGGGCTTGGCATAATGTAACAACTTACAATATCTAGCTGAAGCTTGCATCAGAGTAACCTTTTAATAGCCTGTTGACTCTATTTGAAATCTCTTAGCCACTGAAACCTTATTTTGTTACATTTCTTTTCCCCTTTTTGGTCAGGAGGACAGTGTTTATCCCATGATGCCAGGGCCAGGCTCATCCCTGGGAGTCATGTTCCACTTTGTCGGGGAGACATACACCCCTGGAATTCATGTCCAATGTAGAGGGGGAGGATAATGAGTTTATTTGCTGAGTTGGCTGAGAGAAAGAGGCCACATATGAGCAACAAAAGAGGTTCTCTGGAAGGGACTCTCAGGCATAATTATAGTTAGGCTTAGTTTCCCCATTAGAGAAATAAGTTCCATAAGAACAAGCCTCATGATTGGGGGCTTGGCTTATTAAATTGAAGGTCCCTGATGCTTGAGAGAGTATCAGGAATTTCCCAGGTGGGGAAGCTTAAAAATTCCATATTTTTTTCTACAGTCCCTGAAGCAACTTTGCAAATACTTTTTATTATCTGCACGACATATTCTGGAATATATCAGGGTATTACATTTTGCTATACAGAATTACAAGATCTCATTCCCTATTCTAGGCTCCATATGTTTAGATTGTTTAAATGAACTGGCTTCACAGGTTAAGTTAGATTGTGGGCTGCAGAAAATTTAGATTTTGGATTAAATAAACATCTTTTCCTTTGGTCTGAGCCTAGTTTGGAGCCTCCCATCTTGCCCTCCTCTAGTTATCTCACTCCTCTCTTGATCACCATGGTTGCCACATCCTTCTCTGTCATTATATTGTTTTCTCTGCTGGGATGCTCTTCCTTCCTTTCTGTTCCTGGCAGATGCATCCTCCAGTGCCTAGCCTTCCCCACCTGCATAAGACTGTTTCTACAGTGTGGCCTTCTCTCCTTATTTCTGTGTTACCATTTGTTCTAGTTTGCTAATGCTGCTGGAATACAAAACACCAGAGATGGATTGGCTTTTATAAAAGGGGGTTTATTTGGTTACACAGTTACAGTCTCAAGGCCATAAAGCATCCAAGGTAACACATCAGTAATTGGATACCTTTACTGGAGGATGGCCAATGGTGTTCAGAAAACCTCTGTTAGCTGGGAAGGCACGTGGCTGGTGTCTGCTCTAAAGTTCTGGTTTCAAAATGGCTTTCTCCCAGGATGTTCCTCTCTATGCTGCAGATCCTCAAAAATGTCACTCTTAGTTGCTCTTGGGGCATTTGTCCTCTCTTAGCTTCTCTGGAGCAAATCTGCTTTCAATAGCTGTCTTCGAGCTGTCTCTCATCTGCAGCTACTCTCTCTTCTCAGCTCCTGTGCATTCTTCAAAGTGTCCCTCTTGGCTGTAGCTCTTCTTCAAAACGTCATTCTTAGCTGCACTGAGTTCCTTCTGTTTGTCAGCTCATTTATATGGCTCCAGTGATTTAATTAAGACCCACCCTGAATGGGTGAGGTAACACCTCCATGGAAATTATCCAATCAGAGTCATCACCCACATTTGGGTGGGGCGCATCTCCATGGAAACAGTCAAAGGATTCCAGTCCAATCAGTAGCAAAACGTCTGCCCCACAACATTGCATCAGAGAATATAGCTTTTTCTGGGGGACATAATATATTCAAACTGGCACATTGCACCCCCTGGACCCCAGAAAAACATTCTTTCCAAATACAAAATACATTCATCCCATCACAATATCACAAAAACTTGAATCATTTTAGTAATAATAGGTAATTACAGGATCCCATTAGAATCAATTACAGGCGTGATTGGTCCTAAGGCATAATTCCCCTCTAGCTGTGGATCTGTGAAACTTTGAACAAGTTATGTGCTTCCAGTATACAAAGGAGGGACATTCATAGGATAAACATTCCCATTGCCATAAGGAGAAACAGTAAGGGAAGCAGGGTTTAAGGGACCAAAACAGTTCCTAAAACTGGCAGGGCAAACTCCATTAGAGTTCAAAGTCTGAGAGTCATTAACAGAACAACGTTTCATCCTTGGGGCTTGAGAGAGCGGGCGTCTAACCTGTCCTACTAGCCTTTGCGGCAGCCTTTTCCTCTCCAAATGCTGGGGTGAGTGTTCCAACATATCCACACATTGGGGAGACTGCCTTCTCGGCCCCACCCTCCTCAAACATCAGAGCAGTGCCCGGATTCCCTTCCATCTCCGCGGCACATGCTCAGCCCCTTCAGAACAGTGTGGTGGCAGCCAGGCTCTCTCCAGTTCCCTGGGAATGTGCTCCACCCTCTTTGGGGCTTGGGGTGGCAGAACATTTCCTGAGCATCGAGGTGGAAGGCCCGCCCTCGACCTCCGGGGCAAACTCACCCTTTCTGTGCATGTGGGCAACTCTGCTCTCCGTCTTGACTCTAAGCCTCAACCTCCATGGCTCTGTCTTTGAAGAAATTTTTCCTTCTAAGCCTCAACCTCCATGGCTCTGTCTTTGAAGAAATTTTTCCTCCAATTTGTTCCTCGTCTGTCCCCTTCAGTCCAGACTGGCAGCGGCTCCATCTATAAAGATCTCGCAAAAATTCCATTGGCTTCGCATGAAGCACACGGGTCAAAGCCATCAGACAATAGGACTTTGCACAAATCCTTTCTGCTTAACTCCTTCTCCAATCTTGGCTTGTTCTGAAATGGCCATCGGGTTCCATGTTTGGTTAAATCCTCACGTTGGGCTATAGCTTCTGGGATTCCACCCCCTGGAAGCCCGTAATTTTATAAGCCATCAGCTTCTGGTTTCTTTGAACCCAAGAGTTCAGTTCTAAGTTTATCTTCCTGTGCTCGCATTTTACTGTAAGCTGCAAGGAGAAGCCAGGGTACATCCTTCACACATAGCCTGGAGATCTCCTCAGCTAAATATTCCAGGTTGTCACTTTCAAATTCTTCCTTCCATCTGATACCAGGACTCATTTTTGCCAAATTCTCTGCTACTTTTTTTTTTTTTTTTTTTTTTTCCCAGTGGAAAAATGTCAATTTCTTTAATTATTCTTGTTGTATTTCCCTTAGCAACAGAGATGTTCTCTTATGCATTCACTGGAACATTACCACAATCTTTAAATTAACCTGGTCGTAGTACAGGTATGTCACCGAGGGACCTGGTCCACACCTCAACAATTCCCCAGTCATGACGCAGAGACCAAGCAAAATGTTAATACTGATAATAATTATCGAAATACAGAAAGGAAAAAAACAAAACAGAGTGTCCAGTCTCATATCAAACATTGCATTTTTTTCAGCTATATTTATTCTCTTTCACATGAATATACATCAATTATTTCCTTCTGCTGTACGAATTAGAAGACTGCTGAACCATCTTTAAAAAACATTCCCCAAATTCTGTTTTATTCAGAGATTTTTCTTGCTGAAACTGACTTTATGAGCTTTAGGCGAGATAGGCCGATAATTATTTTGCCCACACTGTGGTTAGTTTTTTTTTTTTTTTTTTTTTTTTTAGGTTCTATTCACTTTTTTTTTTTTTTTTTCATTTTTATTGAGATTGTTCAGATACCATACAATTATCCAAAGATCCAAAGTGTACAATCACTTGCCCCTGGGCACCCTCATACAGCTGTGCATCCATCACACTTAATTTTTGTTCAATTTTTAGAAACTTTTCATTACTCCAGACAAGAAATAAAGTGAAAGATGAAAAAAGAAAAAAAGAAAATCCTCCCCTATCCCTAACCAACCCCCCTCAATTGTTGACTCCTAGTATTGATATAGTACGTTTGTTACTGTTTATGAAAAAATGTTGAAATACTACTAACTGTAGTATATAGTTTGTAATAGGTATATAGTTCTTTCCTATATGCCCCTCTATTATTAACTTCTAATTGTATTGTCATACATTTGTTCTGGTTCATGAAGTGATTTCCAGTATTTGTACAGTTGATCATGGACATTACCCACCATAAAGAATCAGACAATACCACCAATGTCAAGTGTCTAACATGCCTCTCCTATCCCCCCCTCTTATCTGCATTTACCTTAGTATATCACCTTTGTTACATTAAAGGAAGCATAATACAATGATTCTATTAGTTACAGTCTCTAGTTTATGCTGATTGCATCCCTCCCCCAATGCCTCCCCATTTTTAACACCTTGCAAGGTTGACATTTGCTTGCTCTCCCTCGTAAAAGAACATATTTGTACATTTTATCACAATTGTTGAATACTCTTGATTTCACCAAGTTACACAGTCCCAGTCATTATCTTTCCTCCTTTCTTGTGGTGTGTCACATGCTCCCCATCTTCCTCTCTCAACCGTATTCATAGTTACCTTTGTTCAGTGTACTTCCATTGTTGTGCTACCATCTCCCAAAATTGTGTTCCAAACCACACACTCCTGTCTTCTATCACCCTGTAGTGCTCCCTTTAGTATTTCCTGTAGGGCAGGTATCTTGTTCACAAAGTCTCTCATTGTCTGTTTGTCAGAAAATATTTTGAGCTCTCCCTCATATTTGAAGGACAGCTTTGCTGGATACAGGATTCTTGGTTGGTGGTTTTTCTCTTTCAGTATCTTAAACATATCACACCACTTCCTTCTTGCCTCCATGGTTTCTACTGAGAGATCCGCACATAGTCTTATTAAGCTTCCTTTGTATGTAATGGATTGCTTTTCTCTTGCTGCTTTCAGGATTCTCTCTTTGTCTTTGACATTTGATAATCTGATTATTAAGTGTCTTGGCGTAGGCCTATTCATATCTCTTCTGTTTGGAGTACGCTGCGCTTCTTGGATCTGTAATTTTATGTCTTTCTTAAAAGATGGGAAATTTTCATGAATTATTTCCTCTATTATTGCTTCTGCCCCCTTTCCCCTCTCTTCTCCTTCTGGGACACCAGTGATACGTACATTATTGTACTTTGTTTCATCTTTGAGTTCCCGGAGACGTTGCTCATATTTTTTCATTCTTTTCTCCATCTGCTCCTTTGTGTGTAGGCTTTCAGGTGTTTTGTTCTCCAGTTCCTGAGTGTTTTCTTCTGCCTCTTGAGATCTGTTGTTGTATGTTTCCATTGTGTCTTTCATCTCTTGTGTTGTGCCTTTCATTTCCATAGATTCTACCAGTAGGTTTTTTGAACTTTTGATTTCTGCCGTATACAGGTCCAGTGCTTCCTTTACAGCCTCTATCTCTTTTGCAATATCTTCTCTAAACTTTTTGAATTGATTTAGCATTAGTTGTTCAAATTCCTGTATCTCAGTTGAAGTGTACGTTTGTTCCTTTGACTGGGCCATAACTTTGTTTTTCTTAGTGTAGGTTGTAATTTTCTGTTGTCTAGGCATGGTTTCCTTGTTTATCCAAATCAGGTTTTCCCAGACCAGAACAGAGGGAAGAAATATTCAGTATCTGGTTTCCCTGCGGGTGTGTCTTAGAAAATTGCTCCACCCTTTGATGCCTCGGGTCACTGTGCTTTTCTGCCCAGCAGGTGACGCCTGTTAGCCTATAATTCTTGACTGGTGTGAGGAGGTATGGCCGTGTTCCCCCAGGCTCTGGGGTCTGGTTCTGAATGGAAAGGGCCCCACCCCTTTCCTCCTAGAGAAGACAGAGCCCCCAGGTGGAGGTCATTAGCATTTCAGTGGTCTCACTCTCTGCTTGTGGTGTCTCCGCCCTTCCCCGAGTCACAGCCCTGGAAACTTAAAATGACTGGGGCTTTCTCCACTGAGCCGAAAAAGAAACAGATAGTCCCCTTCAGACCCAGTCAAGGCGACCCTCCGGCTCTCCAAGGTCAGTCGTCACCCAAAGCCTCTGTTTTTTGGGGCTGCGTACCTGTATTGAGCAGTTCACACTCGCTACTTAAAACCCCAGTTGGAGCTCAGCTGAGCTGTATTCGCTTGCTGGGAGAGAGCTTCTCTCTGGCACCACGCGGCTCTGCAGCTCGGGCTATGGGGGAGGGGGTCTCACGACTTGGTTCCACAGGTTTTACTTACAGATTTTATGCTGTGTTCTCGGGCATTCCTCCCAATTCAGGTTGGTGTATGATGAGTGGATGGTCTCGTTTGTCCCCCCGCAGTTATTCTGGATTATTTACTAGCTGTTTCTGGTTTTTTGTAGTTGTTCCAGGGGGACTGCTTAGCTTCCACTCCTATCTATGCCGCCATCTTGCCTCCCCCTGCCAATTCTCTGCTACTTTAAAACACAGATCGCCTTTCTTCCAGTTCGCAAAACACGTTCATTATTTCTATTCAAGGCCTCGTCAGAAGTATCTTTAGAGTCCATATTTCTAGAAACAGTCTCTTCAAAGCAGTTTAGGCCTTTTCTGTCAAGCTCCTCACAGTTCTTCCAGAATCTTCCCCTTATCCATTTAAAAAGCCAGCCATTCCAACATGTTTGGTATTTGCAAACTCAGCAGCACTGCACTTCTCTGGTACCAAAATCTGTTCTAGTTTGCTGCCAGAATGCAAAACACCAGAGATGGATTGGCTTTTATAAAAGGGGTTTTATTTGGTTACACAGTTACAGTCTTAAGGCCATAAAGTTTCCAGGGTAACACATCAACAATCGGGTACCTTCACTGGAGGATGGCGAATGGTATCCAGATAACCTCTGTTAGCTGGGAAGGCATATGGCTGGCGTCGGCTCCAAGTTCTGGTTTCAAATTGGCTTTCTCCCAGGATGTTCCTCTCTAGGCTTCAGCTCCTCAAAAATGTCACTCTTAGTTGCTCTTGGGGCGTTTGTCCTCTCTCAGCTTCTCTGGAGCAAATCTGCTTTCAATGGCTGTCTTCAAACTGTCTCTCATCTGCAGCTACTCTCTCTTCTTAGCTCCTGTGCATTCTTCAAAGTGTCCCTCTTGGCTGTAGCACCTCTTCAAAATGTCACTCTCAGCTGCACTGAGTTCCTTCTGTTTGTCAGCTCATTTATATGGCTCTAGTGATTTAATTTAGACCCATCCTGAATGGGTGAGGTAACACCTCCATGGAAATTATCCAATCAGAGTCATCACCGACCGTTGGGTGGGGCACATCTCCATGGAAACACTCAAAGGATTCCAATCCAGTCAGCACCAAAACATCTGCCCCACAAGATTGCATCAAAGAATATGGCTTTTTCTGGGAAACATAGTACATTCAAACTGGCACACCATTCATACATTGCATACATTGCATGGTAACTTATAGTTTGTCTCTTTTGCAAACCATGAATTCCAGGGATAGTAGCTACATCATACTCATTCAGTAAATATTTTTCAGGTTCCTTCACTGTGCCAGGCACTATGCTAGGCAGTAGTAATGCAGAGGGTGAACAAAATGGACACAGATCCCTGCCTTCGTGTAGCTTACATTCTACATGTGGAGGCAGCCAATCAAAATATTAAATAAATAAAATATATAGTGAAATTATTCTTATTCATCTTTAGTATTCCAAAACTTAACAAAATATCAGTCCCATAATAAGTATTTTTTTGAATGGAAGGACAAAAATTCTAGAGTTGAATTAAGTACATTAAATTGGGAATCAGGTGGCCTGTGTTCTTATGCAGATACTGCTACTGGCTATGTGACTTTGGACAAGGCCCTGTTTTTTTTTTCTGTATCCCAGTTTCTTCAAGTGTGAAATTAAGACAATTGTACTACATCATCTCTAAAATCCTAATTCCAAGGAATAGACACTACCTTCAAAGGAATTATGTTCAAAGAACCAAAATCTAGAAGATCAGACAGTAAACCAAAAATGTAAGTTTGCCTTCAAGATAGGCAAAGTAATGGAGTGAACAGAGTCAAGTGTAGGTAATACAAGATGATTGACAGGATGGAAGGGATGGTGATTTTAGAAAGGGTGTTCTTTGCTATCTGTAAAAAATCAATTATTTGTTTTCAAATTATAAATTGTCTGACAAGAGACAAGAGTTTATAATAATGTGATTAAGGCAAAGGAGAAAAGGTTGAGAGAAGAACCAGGTTAAGGTGTTTTTTGTTTGGTGGGCTTATGGTAGCTTCCTTTTATATTAGCATTTAAGAATTGCATTAACTCTCTCATCCACATTCACAGGCATCTAACTGAAGTCTCAATTCCTGGACTTAGAAATCTTTGTTTGTGGTACCAGCCAAGACCCCTAGCATACCCAGGGAGGTACTCACACAACAATCAGCATTTCTATAACTCTGGAACCTGTTTTTTCCTAAAGCAAAGTAATGAAACATTGTATAAAACATCACTTTTAAGTTGTGTAAATGATTCTGGGCTACAGAACTGCATCTTGCTATCTGATAATAATTAAAAGTAATTGGTATTTTGAGCAATCTGACCCACATATTTTTATAATTACACCAGTCCTGAGGTTTTTATCCCCCGAGTATAAAACTCTTGGCTTCTAGAATAATATTCAGCAAACTACTGTGACAGTTTTTAAAAATTTTATCTTTAATATTTTCTTTTCTAGGTGCCCAAAGTTCTAATGAAATGCAGTCTAAAAAAGCCTCAACCTCTCCAACTTATAAATCACATGAAGAAGTGTTGAACCCTCTCTCATCTAGTTTTTTGTCTAGAAGTAAGACAACCTTTGGTGAAGACAGTGAGTAATAATGTGTTATTTATTGGTTCTTGAGACTACTGCTGTGAGTTGGGGACAGTAGTTCCTGGGACAATTGCTTATTGTTGTTAGTCTCTTTAGTTTTGCTGCTCTATCCTTTGTGATTCTCTTTGGTCTTAGAAGACCTAATTTTTAAATGTTTGCTATTAATTATTAGGTCTGATTCTGCTTGAAATGACCTTTGGTTGCATATTTTTGCATCTCCTATTTTATTATCTAAATTCTTTCAAACAAAGACAAGTTTTTGTTGTTGTTTGGGATGATAAGAGTCTCTAATACATTAGTCTATCATTTGGTAGTATCCAAAATATTAGTGAATGACAAAATGTAGTAACTTGAAAAGTATTCCTGTTTCTTATTATTGCTGACATTTTCATATAGTATTACAAAAAATTATTGTTAATGGCTAATGTGGAAAAACAATAATTTACATAGCCATTCTTCAAGCCATTTTGGTTGCTTCAATTTTCCTTATTTTTAATTACTTTTCAGGGAATGGTTTATGTTAACAACATTAAATTTTATGTTCTTCCTGATTTAATTAGATCCCTACTTGTTTACTGAGTGTGAGTTCCTGGTTTAATTGTTTTTTTGTATGCTTTTTTTTTAAAAACCAAGTTTAAAATTTCCATCTAAGAAGTGTGTGTGAACATGTTTATTTGGGTATGTGTATATTAAATGATTTATTTCTTAAAAGTTTCATCATAATGTCCACTTTACTTTGTTCCATTAGTGGAAATTCCTTGTGCAAGTATGATTCCAAGTGCCAGGAAGCTAGGGGAGCCTATCCAATCAGCTATTCCTTTGCATCCACCCTACCACCCTTCACAAACTCGAGCACCCTGCCCCATAGGGAAAGAATACTGGCATTCAAGTCACTGTTCCCCTGCCATGAATTCTCCTGGAGAGCACACAGCATTTTCTGTGGTATGTGGAAAAGTTTGCTTCCAATTGAATAAAGAGGTTTGGTATTATATATGTTTACCTGATCAAATTTGATCAAAATCAAATCTATATATTTACAAAGGTCTGTTCTGATAGTAGTCAAGGGTATTCCACTAATAAAAGTTTTGTACTTAAAATTCACCTCTGCCTACACATGCATGTTCTTGTTCTGGGAAGACAGAGACAAGATAAATGTATAAAATTTTGTGCCAGGCATGGTTCTGGGTACTATACAGGTATTAAATAATTTACTCCTCCCACCAACTCTGGGGTAGGTGCTTGTTGTCTTAGTGTCCTAGGGCTGCCATAGCAAAGTGCTACAAACTTGGCAGCTTAAAACTACAGAAATTCATTCTCCCTCCCTTCCCTGCTTCTGGTGGTTTACCGGAAATCCTTGGCATTCTTTGCCTTGTGGCTGAAGTACTTCTGTTGTCAAGACTTGAACATATCTTTTTTGAGGCACAATTCAACCCGTAGCAGTACTAGTTTTTTTTCTTGGGCAAGCTGATATAGAGAGGTTATGTATCTTGTCCGAGGTCACATAGCTGTTGTAGAGCCAAGATTTGAACTTGGGTACTTCGGCTTCAGAACCCATTTGTGTGTTCTTAAATAAATAATTTGCAAATTTATAAATATAAGAGAGTATGGAAAAGAAAATAAGAACCATCCATCCATATTCCCATTATTCAGCATTAACCACTGTTTATATCTTGGCCTGTTTGTCTCCACTCTTTTCTCCTTTGAAAAAAAGGAGAAATCCTTTTTATGCAGTCATCCTGTCCCTATTTTCCTTGAAAGAAGAACAGGCAGGTTTGTACAGAAGGTGAATATGTAAATAATTATACATTTTTGTTATTAAAAATATTCAGTCAATGCAGAAAAAGTATAGAGATTAAATAAGCACCATTAGCAAGAGGTGACCATCATTCTAAACATTCCATGCATCTATTCAGATAGGAGGGTGGATAGATAAAAAGAGAGATGAAAATGGGATCATAGGATAATGGTTACCTTGGGGGGTGGTTGAGGGAATGGTGGGAGGGCTTTTGAGTTAACCTGGGTGACAATTAAATGGGAGTACTTATTTTGATTAATTCATTGAGCTGCACACTTCTCTAAACTTCAATAAAATTTATTTATGGGATCATATTATTGTTGTTACTTACTAAAAAGTATTTAATTTTACTTCAGTAGGGAAAAAAAATACTGAAGTGAAATGGAAGGGATCTTTAAACATCAAATAAATGTTTCTTCACCACAAGAAATATTTTCCAAAGGATCCCATCTAAGGTTAGGAAAATAAATTATTAAAAAGGTTAAGATTTTATTTTCATATTTTAGATGGTTTCTTTGTTTTAACGGCTTTAATTTTAGACAGTCTCTTTTGACTCCTTCATAGGAAAGATAACAACATGCATACTTTCCACCGATTTGGTCATTTTATCATTATCCAGGTATAGCTGTAATCTCTGAATTTTCATGTTGGAGAATACCTACCTTTGTGTTTGTATGGTATCTCGACTTACTACAGTATTCCAGAGCCATATTATTTTTCTCAGTGCAAGTTTGTAGATATTGTTCCATTCCTTTGGCAATTGGTATTGATGAGTTATTTTGACAAGTGCAGTAAGCAAACAAACATGGAGAGTAAAGAGACCTCGCTTTGTGCCATGAGCCACCTCCTACCCCTCATCCCCCCGGAAAAAGTTTTTATTTTTATGTGTCTTCTCTGTGTTTTTTTCCGATCAACTCTTTTCTGTTTTAATAGGAACCAGATGATAGAATTCTCTTAACTTCCAAGCTGCCTAAAGATAGTGAACAGGAAATTTGCCCAGCTCAGGTCCAAGGCCCAAGGATAAGGAGGCTTTCCAAAGAAAAACGGTAACGTTATAGCAGACTTCAATGCTTACATACTGTTTGCAAAGAGATTTGCACCCCAAATTTAGCTCTGAAAACCAGTATGAAATATTTTTTAAAGCAGTTATTTTGAATTAAGTAATATACACTTGGGTACTTAAATGTTACATGGCCACTTGCATTACAGATCTGGAAACAGATCAGCAGAATCATCCTGGGATTCATCTTTTCCCCAGAGGCTAAGAAAGAGGTTAACGGAACAAGAATTACATGCAGTATCAGAGAAACTCTCTCAACGGCTCTCTGAACTAGATTGGGTTAGTCTCATTTTTATTGGATTTGATATTGCCATGGGATGGTTAAGTATTTATGTGAACTCCCAATTGAAGGTGTAAGCTAAGCTTAAGGTATTGGAAAATGAGTTGTGTCTTAGTTACTCTGAAAATGTTCTGTAAATCAGGTAGGACATAGCATGAACAATGATGCCTTTCATGATACAACCAAATTTGGTACAGATTTATCAAATTTTATTGAATTCTGATGAAAACTAAATTAATGCATATGATTACATTAAACAGTTTATTCTTAGATACATCTGTGTAGTTTCTCCTTGCCACTAAAGACAAATCTGGTATATAATTAGGTAGACGGATCAGTGATTCTCACAGAATAAAATATTTCAGCAAATAAATGAATCAGATCCCTAGGTAACTTACTCTAAAGTTTACTGAAATTGAATTATCAGGACAGGTAGACACCCTTTAAAAATTAAACATGGCTGATGGGCAACACCTGGTGATAAACCAGTTTTGGTCCAGGAGAGATAGCTTATCAGATTAGACATAACATACTAACCAAGTATATTTGCTCCCATGTTTGCCCTATATAAGCAGCTCCTTTTTATCCCCACACTGGAGCTCCTTTCTATTTTCTGAATGAGATGCTGCCCGATTCATCAATCGCTCAATAGTCCTGAGATCCTAAATTGCAAAACAAAAACATGTACAAGTATCTGAAAACTTGTTATTAGCACCTACTTATCAGAGAAAGCTTTTTATCTATTCCTACCAACTTACATTATGGTGAAATCAATGAAATATGTTGAAAATAATTTTCTTAATAGATGTTAAAAAGTGCCTTGGGTGATCGAATTAAAGAAAAGACTTACTTTGAAAAAGAGGGTGCTGGAAATGAAGAGGTGGAATGTGGAAATGATGAGGCACTGTCTCAGCATAGTGACAGCATCATGGAATGTGGACCAAAGAAGCTAAGAACAGGTACTTGACCCAGAGAGGTTCTCAAATGAGGACATCCACTTGAACTACGTAGGCTATTTCCTGTAGTTGTGGTGATTGTTTTTTCATTTTTTTTTTATTAGAAAAGTTACAGTTTTACAGAAAAATCATGCAGAATGTATAGAGTTCCCATATACTCCATGACTGTACACATACACTGTTCCCTATTATTAACGCTTTGTATTAATGTGATGATTTGTTACAATTGATGAAACAATATTATAATTACACTATTAAACCATATGTTCTGGTTTGCTAAAGCTGCCAAAATGCAATATATCAGAAATGGATTGGCTTTTACAATGGAGGTTTATTAGTTCACAAATTTACAGTTCTAAGGCCATGAAAATGTCCGAATTAAGGCATCACTAGAATGATACCTTCTCTGAAGAAAGGCTGATGGTATCTGGGGTTCCTCTGTCACATGGGAAGGCACATAGCCGGGAAAGCTGGTCCTCTTCCAGGTTTAGCTTCTGGTTTCCATGGCTTTCTCCAAAGTGTCTATGGACTTCTGTCTTAGCTTCTCTTAGGGGCAAACTCTAGATTACATAATTTAGCTTCTCTCAAAAATGTCTCTCAACTTCTCTGAGCTCTCTATCTCTATAAGCTCTCTCAGAGGACTCCAGTAAAGGATTAGGACCCACCTCAAATGGCAGGAACACATCTCCATGGAAATAATCTAATCAAAAGGTCCCACCCACAATAGATCCAGCCCCCACAAGATTGGATTAAAAGTTCTGGGGTACATAATAGATTCAAACCAGCTCACTATACTAAATAGTTAACAATAGGGTTCACTTTTTGTGTTGCACAGGTCTATGATTTTAAAAAATTTTTATGCTAGTAGCATATATATAACCTAAAAATTTCCCATTTTAACTACTTGCGAATATACAGTTGATTGGCATTCATTACTATGATGGTTAGGTTCATGTGTCATCTTGGCCAGGTGATGGTACCCAGGTGTCTGGTCAAGCAAACACTGGCCTAACCATTGCTGTGAGGACTTTGTGGCTGGCTAATAAACCAACAGGCTGGTTTGTTAAATCATCAGTCAATTGGCTGCAGCTGTGATTGATGATGTCAACAAAGGGCAAGTCTTCCACAATGAGAGAATGCAGTCAGCTGGATTTAATCCAATCAGTTGAAGACTTGGAAGAGAGACAGATAGAGGACCTTCACTTCTTCCACTAACCAGCGAAGCCCTGAGGAGTTCGTCGAAGTCGTCAGTTCGTTTCCTGAGGAGTTCATCGAACATCTTCATTGGAGTTGCTAGTTTGCTGCCTGCCCTACAGAATTTGGACTTATGCATACCCACAGTTGCATGAGACACTTTTATAAATCTTATATTTATAGATATCTCTTATTGATTCTGCTTCCCTAGAGAACCCTAACTAATACAACTTGGTACCAGGAGTGGTTCTTGAGAAACAGAATCTTAAAATGGGCTTTTACAATTTGTCTTCTACTCTGATTAGATTCAAAGGCACTAATGAATCCATTTCCAATAATCAGGGTGGCACTGACAGTCCATGGCATGAGTTGGCAATGGAGATATGCAAAATAGCACAGTTTGATTCTCCTAATCATACTCTTGTATGAAATAAGGCTGTGGGTGACAGTGTTTTCAACACCTTCACAGAGTTTTGCAGAATTAAGAGATAGAATTATTGGCTGGCTGCTCTTAGATACATTGGATAAAGTTGTAAGAGAAAGGGATGAGCTAAAGGCTTCAAATTTAAAACTTAAGTGCCACATGACAGATGTAAAGGTTTCTATGTATGCCCTGAAAGACAATCTTATTTCCTGTGGCCACAGACTTGAGATTTCTGAAAACCAGGCACAGACTCTCATTGTGCGAGTAGCAGATTTACAACGTGAACTAAAATCTCAACCTCTCAGGGTGTCTGCTGTTAAAGTAAAGGCATTGATTAGAAAAGAATGGGATCCTGAAACTTGGGATGGGAACATATGGATTGATAATAATGGCAGTGAGGACACTGGAAACCTGGATTCTGCTGAGTCATTGTTAGATTTATCTGTAGTAGGCATCCTCAGGAAACAGCCCCCCCCCCCCACTTCCAGTCTGCCCTAAGGAGCCTGCTATGCAACCTCTACCTAAAGAAATTAACCCTTCAGTGCCTGCTAATCCTGTAATCACCTCCCCTGAGGAAGCAGCCCTCACTCCTCTGTCTGGAGAGATTAATCCTGTTTTAAGATGAAAATGCAACACAGTGTCCTGAGGTAAATGGCTTTAGGGGATACTTCCAATTCTTTTCATGACCCACCCCCACCACCAGTCTTTGCTTCAAGACCTATAACTAGACTAAAGTCCCAACAGGCCCCGAAGGGTGAGTTACAAAGTGTGACCCATGAGGAAGTATGCTATACTCCAAAAGAACTGTATGAGTTTTCCAACTTATACAGACAGAAACCAGGGGAATATGTGTGGGAATGGATATTAAGGGTGTGGGATAATGGTGGAAGGAATATAAGCTTGGATCAGGCTGAATTTACTGATATGGGCCCATTAAGCAGAGATTCTGCATCCAATATTGTAGCTCAAGGGGTTAGAAAGGGCGTTAACAGTTTGGGTGGTTGACTGAAACATGGATCAAAAGGTGGCCAGCATTACCAGAGGTTGAAATGCCAGAACAGCCCTGGTATAATGTAGAGGAGGGGATTCAAAGGCTTAGAGAAATTGGAATGTTAGAGGATTTATCATGGAAGACCTGCTCACACACCCCTGGAATGTCCAGAGGACATACCTTTTACCAGGACTGTGAGGAGTAAATTTGTGAGACTAGCTCCATCATCCCTGAAGAGCTCTGTAGTCGCCCTTCTCTGTAGGTCAGATATTACTGTAGGAACTGCTGTAATCCTTAAGCTGGGATCCTTAAACACAATGGGGATAATCCGATCCCAAGTTGGCAGAAGCCAAGTGGCTGCAGTTAATTGCCACAGACAAGGTGGGCATGGCTACCATAATGGAAAACCGGCTCAAAGCAGCAATCAAAATAATCTGACTCTCAGAGACTTATAGTGTTGGCTAGTAGATCATGGAGTACCAAATAGTAAAATAGATGGGCAGTCGACTAAATACTTGTTTGAACTATATAAGCAGAAGAATTCTAGGTCAAGTGAACAAAAGTCTCCCTTGAATTATGAAAAGAGAGTTGTGGCCCCTTAATCAATTCCCATACTTGAGACAGTTTACAGATCCAGAGCCCCTTGAATGAGGGGAAGACCAGTCCTACCCTTGAGGAAGGACCCTGTTACACTGACAAAAATTTATACTGTTAATCTTCTCTCAGCCTTCCCCAGGGGGACCTACGGCCTTTTACCAGGGTAACTGTGCACTGGGGAAAAGGAAATGATCAGATATTTCGGAGATTATTAGACACTGGTTCAGAAGTGACATTAATTGCAGGAGAACCAAAACGTCACTGTGGTCCACCAGTCGGTGTTGGGGCTTATGGAGGTCAGGTGATCGATGGAGTTTTAGCTCAGGTCTCTCTCTCAGTGGGTCCAGTGGGTCCCTGGACCCATTCTGTGGTTATTTCCCCAGTGCCAGAATGCATAATTGGATTAGACATACTCAGCAACTGGCAGAATCCTCATATTGTTTCTCTAACTCATAGAGTAAGGGCTATTACGGTGGGAAAGGCCAAGTGGAAGCCACTAAAACTACCCCTGCCTAGCAAAATAGTAAACCAGAAGCAATATCGGATTCTTGGAGGGATTGCAGAGATTAATGCCACTCTTCAGGACTTGCAGGATGCCGGGGTGTTGATTCCCACCACATCCCCATTCAACTCTCCTGTTTGACCTGTGCAGAAAACAAATGGGTCTTGGAGGGTGGCAGTGCATTATCGTAAGCTTAACCAGGTGGTGACTCCAATTGCAGCTGCTGTTCCAGATATGGTACCATTGCTTGAGCAAATCAACACATCCCCTGGTACCTGGTATGCAGCTATTGATCTGGCAAATGCTTTTTTTCTCAATTGCTGTTAGTAAGGACCCACCAGAAACAGTTTGCATTCAGCTGGCAAGGCCAGCAGTTTACATTCACTGTGCTACCTCAGGGTTATATCAACTCTCCAGCCCTATGTCATAATACTGTCTGCAGGGATCTTGATCATTTCTCCCTCCCACAAGATATCACACTAGTCCATTATATTGATGATATGTTGGTTGGACCTAGTGATCAAGAAGTAGCAACTACTCTAGATTTGTTGGTAAGGTATTTGCTTGGCAGAGAGAGGATGGGAGATAAATCCAACAAAAATACAGGGGCCTTCCACCTCAGTAAAATTTCTAGGTGTCCAGTGGTGTGGGGCCTGTCGAGATATCCCTTCTAAGGTGAAAGATAAGCTGTTGCATTTGGCCCCTCCTATGACCAAAAAATAGGCACAATGCTTAGTTGGCCTCTTTGGATTTTAGAGACAACATATTCCCCATTTGAGTGTGCTACTCTGGCCCACTTACCGAGTGACCAGAAAAGCTTCTAGTTTTCAGTGGGGACTAGAACAAGATGAGGCTTTGCGACAGGTCCAGGCTGCTGTGCAAGCTGCTGTGCCGCTTGGACCATATGATCCAGCTGATCCAATGGTGCTGGAACTGTCAGTGGCAAATAGCAATGCTGTTTGGAGCCTTTGGCAGGCTCCTATAGGAGAATCACAATGCAGGCCCTTGGGAGTTTGGAGTAAAGCTTTACCATCCTCTGCAGATAACTACTCTCCATTTGAGAAACAGCTGTTGGCCTGCTACTGGGCCTTAGTAGAGACAGAATGCTTAACCATGGGCCACCAAGTTATGACCTGAGTTACCTATCATGAGTTGGGTGTTGTCCTATCCGTCAAGCCATAAAGTTGGTCTTGCACAGCAGCACTCCATCATAAAATGGAACTGGTATATACGAGATAGAGCTCGAGCGGGTCCTGAAGGCACAAGTAAGTTACATGAGGAAGTGGCCCAAATGCCTATGGCCCCCACTCCTTCCACCTTTCCTTCTCTTTCCCAGCCCACAGCTATGACATCTTGGGGAGTTCCTAACAGTCAGTTGACTGAGGAAAAGAAAACTTGGGCCTGGTTTACAGCTGGTTCTGCATGATATGCAGGCACCACCTGAAAGTGGACAGCTGCAGCACTGCAGCCCCTTTCTGGGATGTCCCTGAAGGACAGTGGTGAGGGGAAATCCTCCCAGTGGGCAGAACTTCGAGTAGTGCTCCTGGTTGTTCACTTTGCTTGGAAGGAGAGCTGGCCAGAGGTGCATTTGTGTACTGATTCACGGGCTGTTGCTAATGGTTTGGCTGGATGGTTGGGAACTTGGAAGGAACATGATTGGAAGATTGGTGACAAAGAAGTCTGGGGAAGGGGTATGTGGATAGACCTTTCTGAGTGGGCAAACAACATGGAGATATTTGTGTCCCATGTGAATGCTCACCAGAGGGTGACTTCAGCAGAAGATTTTAATAATCAAGTGGATAAAATGACCCGTTTGGTGGATACCAATCAGTCTCTTTTCCCCAGCAACTCCTGTCATTGCCCAATGGGCTCATGAACAAAGTGGTCATGGTGGTAGAGATGGAGGTTATGCATGGGCTCAGCAACATGGACTTCCACTCACCAAGGCTGATCTGGCCACAGCCACTGCTGTGTGCCCAATCTGCGAGCATCAGAGACCCACACTCAGTCCCCGATGTGGCACCATTCCCCGAGGTGATCAGCCTGCTACCTGGTGGCAGGTTGATTACATTGGGCCACTTCCATCATGGAAGGGGCAGCAATTTGTTCTTACTGGAATAGACACATACTCCGGATATGGGTTTGCCTTCCCTGCACGAAATGCTTCTGCCCAAAGTACCATCTGTGGACTTAACAGAATGCCTTATCCACCGTCATGGTATTCCACACAGCATTGCTTCTGACCAAGGAACCCACTTCACAGCAAATGAAGTGAGGGAATAGGCACATGCTCATGGAATTTTCTGGTCTTGCAATGTTCCCCATCATCCAGAGGCAGCTGGGTTGATAGAATGGTGGAATGGCGTGTTGAAGACTCAGTTACAGTGCCCACTAGGTGGTATTACCTTGCAGGGCTGGGGCGGTGTTCTCCAGGAGGCTGTGTATGCTCTGAATCAGTGTCTGCTCTATGGTGCTGTTTCTCCCATAGCCAGGATTTATGGGTCCAGGAATCAAGCGGTGGAAATGAGTGGCACCACTCACTGTTACTCCTAGTGATCCACTAGGTAAATTTTTTTTTCCTGTCCCTGCAAGCTAAGCTCTACTGGTCTACAAGTCTTGGTTCCAAAAGGAGTGCTTCCACCAGGAAACACAACAATAATCCCATTGAACTGGAAGTTAAGACTGCTACCTGGCCACTTGGGGCTTCTTATGCCTCTGAATCAACAGGCGAGGAAGGGGATTACTGTACTGGCTGGGGTGATTGATCCTGACTATCAAGGGGAAATAGCACTGCAACTACACAATGGAAGTAAAGAAATTTTTCCTGGAATACAGGAGATCCCCTCGGGTATCTCTTAGTACTACCATGCCCTGTGATTAAAGTCGATGGAAAACTGCAACAACCCAATGCAGGCAGGACTACCAATGGCCAAGAAACTTCAGGAATGAAGGTTTGGGCCACCCCACCAGGCAAAGAACCACAGCCAGCTGAAGTGCTTGCTGAGGGTAAAGGGAACATGGAATGGGTAGTGGAAGATGGTAGTGATAAATATGAACTACAGCTATGTGACCAGTTACAGAAACGAGGACTATGATGGCATGAATATTTCCTCCTTGTTTTGTTATGTTTGTATTTGTCTGTAAAGCAAATATTTTTGCTTTCTTCTGTCTTATCCCCTTATCATATGACATAAGCTATATTGTTCATTTTGCTGTATTTAAGCTAAAGGAAATCAGTTTTAACACTTAATGTCACCCAAGGACTTGCACCCTATTCTGCAGAGATTTAGTGTGTTTCTGGTTGTACACTGGACAGCGGAGTATTGTTAGGTGAAATGTATGTCTGTTATTGTTCTCTACTTAGAGATAAAGCATGTTTTAGGTGATGTGTATAACTGCCAAGTTGACAAGGGGTGGACTGTAATGGTTAGGTTCATGTGTCAACTTGGCCAGGTGCTGGTACCCAGGTGTCTGGTCAAGCAAGCACTGGCCTAACTGTTGCTGCGAGGATGTTTGTGGCTGGTTAATAAACCAACAGGCTGGATTGTTAAATCATCGGTCACTTCACTGCAGCTGTGACTGATGATGTCAACGAAGGGCGTGTCTTCCATGATGAGAGAATGCAGTCAGCTGGATTTAATCCAATCAGTTGAAGACTTTTAAGTAGACAGATAGAGGACCTTCACTTCTTCTTCAGCTGACCAGTGAAGAAATTCGTCAAAGCTGACCAGCAAAGAGTTCGTCAAAGTTGCCAGTTCGTTTCCTGAGGAGTTCATCAAACATGTTCGTCGAAGTTGCCAGTTCGTTTCCTTAGGAGTTCATTGAACATCTTCATTGGAGTTGCTAGTTTGCTGCCTGCCCTACGGAATTTGGACTCGTGCGTACTCACAGTTGCATGAGACACTTTTATAAATCTTATATTTATAGATATCTCTCATTGATTCTGTTTCCCTAGAGAACCCTAACTAATACAGTTACTTTCACAATGTTGTGCTACCATCACCAACATCCATTACCAAAACTTTTTCATCACCCCAAACAGAAACTCTGTATCAATTAAACATTAACTCCCCATTCTCAACTCCCACCACAGCTCCTAGTAAGCTGTGTACTTGTTTCTGACTCTATAAATTTGCATATTATTATTATTTCATGTAAGCGAGGTCATATGACATTTGTCTTTTTATGTTTGACTCATTTCACTCTACATGATGTCTTCACGTTTCATCCATGTTGTCACATGTATCAAAACTTCATTGCTTTTTATGGTTGGATAATATTCCATTGTATATATAAACCACATGTTTATCCATTCATCTGTTGATGGACACTTGGGTTACTTCTGTCTTTTGGCAGTTGTGAATAATGTCACTCTGAACATCAGTTTGCAAATACCTGTTCAAGTCTCTGCCTTCAGTTCTTTTGGGTCTATCCCTAGAAGTGGGATTGCTAGGTCAAATGGTTAATTCCATAGTTAACTTTCTAAGGAACTGCAAAACTGCTTTCCACAGTTCTACATTCCCACCAATAATGAACAAGTGTTCCTGTTTCTCCACATCCTCTTCAACACTTGATGTTTTCTGTTTTTTTAATAGTAGCCATTCTAATGGGTGTGAAATGATATGTCATTTTGGTATTGATTTGCATTTCCTTAATGGCTAATGAAGTCGAGCACTCTTCATGTGTTTATTGGCCATTTGTATGTCTTCTTTGGAGAAATGTCTATTCAAGTCTTTTGTCCATTTGTTAATTGGGTTGTTTGTCTTTTTGCTGTTGGGTTGTAGGATTTCTTTAAATGTTCTGGATATTAAACCCTTAGCAGATATGTGTTTTCTAAATTATTTCTTCCATTCTGAAGGTTGTGTTTTTACTTTCATAAAACATAGTGTTTTTTTAAATTTCCTTTTCAAAAATTTTTTAGTTTTACAAATTAGCACTCCATCTACCCTTCTTCCCCAGTAACTTCTCTTTTTATGTTGTTGTTTATTGTTTTTATTGTTTTTATTGTTTTTAACTTCTTACCCACTTTCTGCCTCTGCAGGTTTGGTATTTCTCGTCATCTCTTAAGTGGTAGCATACAATTTTTGTCTTTATTTGTCTTGCTTATTTTGTTGAGCATAATTTTTTAAAAGTTCTTCTGTATTGCAGCATGTCTCAACTTCATTTTTTCTTGGGGCTGAATAATAATCCATTGTGTGTATGTACTGCATTTTATTTATCCATTTATTTGTTGATGGACACTTGAGTTGTTGCCAGCTTTTGGTAATTGGGAATCATACTGTTACAAACATTGGTGTACAGATATTTGTCTGCAACCCTGTTTTTATTCTCTTTGGGTATATAGAAGTAGAATTGCCAGAGCAAATGGGAATTCTAAATTTATCTTTTGAGGAACTGCCATATTGCTTTCCACAGTAGTTGCACCATTTTACATTCCAACCAATAATGCACTATAGTTATAATTTCTCTGCATCCTCTCCAACACTTATTTCCCATTTTTAAATAATAGCCATCCTTGTGGGTGTGAAGTGGTATTTCATTTTAGCTTTAATTTGCATTTCCCTGATGACTAATGATGCGAACCATCTTTTCACGTATGTATTGGCCATTTCTATACTGCTTTGGAGAAATATCTATTCTAGTCCTTTGTCCATTTTTAAATTGGGTTGTTTGTCTTTTTGTTGTTGAGTTTTAGAATTTCTTTATATGTTCTAGAAATTAAACGCTTATCCCATACGAGATTTGAAACTATTTTCTCCCATTCTGTAGGTTGTCTTTTCACTTTCTTAATAATTTTCTTCAGTGTACAAAAGTTTTTAATTTTTTTTATTGTGAACTTTAACATTTACGTAACAGTGATAACTTTCAAAGTGTGATTTCACAAGTTTGCAAATTTCAGAGAATTTCAAAAGTTTTTAATTTTGATGAAACCAAATTTATCTATTGTTTCTTTTACTTTTTATGCTTTTGGTATCATATCTAAGAATCCATTGTTGAATCTCAAGTCTTGAAGATTTGCCCCTATGTTATCTTCTAAGAGTTTCATATTTTTAGCTCTTATATTTAGGTTTTTGATCTTTTTTTAGTTAATTTTTGTATGTGGTGTAAGGAAGGGGTCTAACTAAATGCTTCAGCAGATAGATGTCCAGTTTTTTCAATACCGTTTGTTGAAGATGCAGTGTTCTTTCCCCACTGCATGTAGTTAGGACCCTTGTCAAAAATCAGTTGGCCATAGAAAGGGTAAAGGACAATACTGACTGTGGTTTTTTTTGTTTTGTTTTGTTTTTTTAAATTCAGTTTTATTGAAATATATTCACATACCATACAGTCATCCATGGTATACAATCAACTGTTCACAGTACGATCGTATAGTTATGCATTCATCACCACAGTCTATTTCTGAACATTTTCCTTACATCAGGAAGACTCAGAATAAGAATAAAAAATAAAAGTGAAAAAGAACCCCCAAACCATCCCCCCCATCCCACCCTATTTGTCATTTAGTTTTTATCCCCATTTTTCTACTCATCCATCCATACACTGGATAAAGGGGGTGTGATCCACAAGGTTTTCACAATCACACTGTCACCCCTTGTAATCTACATTATTGTATAATCATCGTCAGGAGTCCATACTACTGGGTTGGAGTTTGGTAGTTTCAGCTATTTACTTCTAGCTATTCCAATACATTAAAACCTAAGAGGTGTTATCTATATAGTGCATAAGAATGTCCACCAGAGTGACCTCTCAACTCCATTTGAAATCTCTCAGCCAGTGAAACTATTTTGTCTCAATTTTGTATCCCCCTTTTGGTCAAGAAGATATTCTCAGTCCCACGATGCTGGGTTCAGATTCATCCCCGGGAGTCATATCCTGCATTGCCAGGGAGATTTACACCCCTGGGAGTTGGGTCCCACGTAGAGGGGAGGGCAGTGAGTTCACGTGCCAAGGTGGCTCAGTTAGAGAGAGAGAGGGCTACATCTGAGCAACAAAGAGGTACTCGGGGAGACTCATAGGCACGATTATATGCAAGTTTAGCCTCTCCTTTGCAGTAACAAGCTTCATAAGGGCAAGTCCCACAATCGAGGGCTCAGCACATCCAACCACCAGTCCCAATGTTTGTGACAACATCAACACCAGTCTAGGTGAGGACTGACTGTGTTTTGTTTTGTTTTTTTTTAATTCATTTTTATTGAGATATATTCACATACTGTACAGTCATACAAATCGTACATTCAGTTGTTTACAGTACCATTATATAGTTGTGCATTCATCACCAAAATTAACTTTTGTACGTTTTCCTTACCACACACACAAAAATAATAAGAATAAAAATTGAAGTGAAAAAGAACACTGGATACTGGGTGTCTTTTTTTTTGCCCCCATTTTTCTACTCATTCATCCATGCACTGGACAGAGAGGAGTGTGGTCCATATGGCTTTCCCAGTCGCATTGTCTCCCCTCATAAGCTACATTTTTTTTTTTAATCTTCATTTTATTGAGATATATTCACATACCACACAGTCATACAAAACAAATCGTACATTCGATTGTTCACAGTACCATTACATAGTTGTACATTTATCACCTAAATCAATCCCTGACACCTTCATTAGCACACACACACAAATAATAAGAATAATAATTAAAGTGAAAAAGAGCAATTGAAGTAAAAAAGAACACTGGGTACCTTTGTCTGTTTGTTTGTTTCCTTCCCCTATTTTTCTACTCATCCATCCATAAACTAGACAAAGTAGAGTGTGGTTCTTATGGTTTTCCCAATCCCATTGTCACTCCTCATAAGCTACATTTTTATACAGTTGTCTTTGAGATTCATGGGTTCTGGGTTGTAGTTTGATAGTTTAAGGTATTTACTGCTAGCTATTCCAATTCATTAGAACCTAAAAAGAGTTGTCTCTGTTGTGTGTAAGAGTGCCCACCAGAGTGACCTCTCGGCTCCTTTTGGAATCTCTCTGCCACTGAAGCTTATTTCATTTCCTTTCACATCCCCCTTTTGGTCAAGAAGACGTTTTCCATACCACGATGCAGGGTCTAGATTCCTCCCTGGGAGCCATATTCCACGTTGCCAGGGAGATTCACTCCTCTGGGTGTCAGATCCCACGTAGAGGGGAGGGCAGTGATTTCACCTTTCAAGTTGGCTTAGCTAGAGAGAGAGGGCCACATCTGAGCAACAAAGAGGCACTTGGGAGGAGGCTCCTAGGCACAATTATAAGCAGGCCTAGCCTCTCCTTTGCAGCAACAGTCTTGCCAAGGGCAAGTCCTGTGGTAGAGGGCTCAGCCCATCAAACCACTAGTCCTCTGTGTCTGTGAGCACATCAGCAACTGACTGTGTTTTAAAACTTCAGCTTCTGTGTGAGACCAAGGCAAGAGATGTTTATTTGGTACAGGATATATGTATCTTCTACAGCACACTAAATAATTTGACTTGTACTGTCAGTTTATTCAAACACCATAATTACATGGAGCTTTGAATAGGAAGTGAGACCTGGTAGGTTTGTACAGGTTAGTGTGAAATAGCGATACATCCTAAAGTAATCTGGGCGGAGAATAAAAATATATATGCAGGGCCCCCCGAGGAGCTGTAGGAAATTGTGGGAATGTTGGACATCCCCACCTGGGTTATAACTAATATTCTCACAAACATTGAGGACTGACAATTTGGTATACCAAGCCCTCAATCTTGGGGCTTGCCCTTATGAAGCTTGTTGCTGCAAAGGAGAGGCTAAGCCTACTTATAATTGTGCCTGAGAGTCTCCTCCAGAGTACCTCTTTGTTGCTCTATGTGGCCTCTCTCTTTCTAAGCCAACTCCGCAAGTGAACTTACTGCCCTACCCCCTACATGGGACCTGACTCCTAGGGGTATAAATCTCCCAGACAATGCAGGATATGACTCCCAGGGATGAGCCAGGACCCAGTATGGTGGGATTGAGAAAATCTTCTTGACCAAAAGAGGGAAGCAAAATGAAACAAAATAGAGTTTCAGTGGTTGAGAGATTTCAAATGGAGTCGAGAGATCACTCTGGAGGACATTCTTATGGATTATATAGATACCTCTTTTAGGTTTTAGTGTATTGTAATAGCTAGAAGTAAATACCTGAAACTTGAATTGCAACCCAGCAGCCTTGACTCTTAAAGACGATTGTATAACTATTCAGCTTACATGGGGTGACAGTGTGGTTGTGAAAACCTCGTGGCTCACATTCCCTTTATCCAGTGTATGGATGGATGAGTAGAAAAATGGGGACAAAAACTAAATGAAAAATAGGGTGGGATGGGGGGGATGATTTGGGTGTTCTTTCTTTTTATTTTTTATTCTTATTTTTATTCTTTCTGGTGTAAGGAAAATGTTCAAAAATAAACTGGGATGATGAATGCACAACTATATGATGGTACTGTGAACAGTTGATTGTATACCATGGATAATTGTATGGTATGTGAATGTATCTCAGTAAAACAATTTTAAAAAAAAGAAGTAGTAGTATAAGAAAATTAAAAACAAACAAAAAAGGTAATGGATGAAACTTTTTCTTTTTTGGTGATACAGTAACAAGTTCAAAGAAAGAATTTAGGTTAAATTTTTAAGTATTTTAATCACTTATTCTCAAATACAGAAAATCATTCTCATTTACTATTTTAATTGTCTTAACCATTATCTTTTTGGCGACAGCAGAGGCACTCAATATTTACAAGTTTATCTTTTGCACAAAATTAGCATTTTTTATATGATTTTCTACAGAAAAATAATAGAATTTAGTGAAAGTTCAGCATATTCAATGGCAGAACTTGGAATCCGATATATAAGAGATTTGTCCAAGAAATATAACTTTCTTCCAGTGTAAGCACCTGGTTCTGTTGTGTGTCCTTTTTTTTTTTTTTTTTTAAAGATAAAGGCTCTATTTTTTGGTCTTGCATCACTCTTATGTGTACATATGAAAAAAATAAAAGTGGAATCAGTAAAACATTAAAAAAAAAATCATTAGGCCAGAGATATGTGCGTCTATTTCTGAACTTTCAGTTCTTCTCCATTGATCTATTTGTCTGTCTTTCTGTCAGTACCACACTGTTTTGATTACTGGTGCTTTGTAATATAACTTGAAATCAGAATGTGAGTCCTCCAGCCCTCTTCTTCTTTTTTAAGGTTGTTGTGGCTATTCATGGCCCTTGCAGTTCCATATTAATTTGAGAATTGGTTTTTCTACTTCTGCAAAAAAAGGCTACTGGAATTTTAATAGAAATTATTTTGAATTTGTTATATTTCATTAGGTAGTATTGACTAACAATGTTAACTTTTACAATCCATGTACATGTGCTGAGGGCTGGCCTAACCCTCAGCAACGGTCAGGGTCCTGATAGGGGAGCTGGAGTCGGTGAAAAAACGAGACAGACACCTTGTTGTGTCTGGGTACGAAGATGAAATCTCCGACCAAGCAGAGCATCAGAGCTTTATTTTTATAATTTTCTATAACATACACACTAGCATTTAGGCATACAATACTAGAATAGTTTGGCTAAATTTCAGACATTATTTATTCTTACACAATGATCAGTGGGTTTGCAGGGACAGATTTCTTGAAGCGTAGCAAGACACAGTGTTCGGGCACAGGCATAACAGTTCCTATTATTTAGTACCAAGCAACCTATAACTATTTTTTGTGTTCATGTTTTAGAGTCTGTTAATCATTACCTTTTTATTTCTTCTAGCTAACTCTTTCAAAGCTTGGGAAGGGGGATTTTGAGCAGAAAGGGGAACCTATTGTTTTCTAAGAAAGGAGCAGGCATTTTCACTACGCTGACGCTAATGCAGGGTAAGCTGCTGGCTCATTAAAGTAGCTAGGTGTGGGAGCATGTCACCATCACAGAGCCCAAAAGACACCAAATGAGAAAAAGAAGCAGTGTGAATATAAGAAACATATAAGAAACAGCATCAGAAACAAATTTCTTTTAGGCAGGAGTCATAGGTGCCACTCGACGCTCCGCCTTGCGGAACGGTCACCACGACATGTACTGAAGGCTCAGGAACTGTGCCACTAGGCCGACTGCCGGGTGCTGAGTTGGCTGCCCACATACATGGAATGTCTTGCCATTTATTTAGTTCTTTAATTTCTTTCAGCAGTGTTTTATAGTTTTCAGTGGGGAAATCTTTTTTTTTTAAAATGCAGTTTTATTGAGACATATTCACACATCATACAATCCAATCAGAGTGTACAAGCACATGGTTGTGCATTCATCACCACAATCAATTTTAGAACATTTTTGTTACTTTAAAAAAAAAAGAAAAAAATGAAAACCTAAAGCTTCCCATACCCTTTATTCCCCCCTAATATTGACCCTTAGCATTGGTGTGACACACTTGTTACTGTTGATGAAAAAATATTAAGATACCACAGTTAACTATAGTCCCTAGTCTGCAATAGGTACATTTTCCCCATATACCACTCCATTATCAGCGCCTTGCAGCAGTGTCGTACATTTGTTCTAGCTCATAAAAGAACTTTTTTATATTTGTACTGTTAATTACATTCACCATTCACCACAAGATTCTCTGTATTATACAGTTCCATGTTTTCACATCTAGCTTTCTTTCTGATGACATACATGACTGTGCACTTCCCCATTCAGCCACATTCACCACAGTTAATTGGATTCACAATAACATGCTACCGTCACCTCTATCTGTTTCCAAATGTTTAAATTCAGCCTAGTTAAAAATTCTGCACATACTAAGCAACCACTCCCCCCATTCCCTAGCCTCAGTCTATCTCCTGGTAATCTATATTCTAGATTTTATATCTGTGAGTTTACATGTTATAATTAGTTCATATTAGTGAGATCATACAATATTTGTCCTTTTTGTCTGGTTTATTTCACTCAACATAATGTCCTTAGGGTTCATCCATGTTGTCATGTGCTTCAGGACTTCATTTCTTCTTACTACTGAATAATATTCTGTTGTATGTATATACTACATTTTGTTTATTTGTTCATCAGTGTTGGACAGTTGGGTTTCTTCCATCTTTTGGCAATTGTGCATAATTCTGATAGGAGCATTGGTTGGCAAATGTCTGTTCATGTCCCTGCTTTCAGCTCTTCTGGGTATATACTGAGTAGCAGGATTGCAGGATCATAAGGCAACTCTATACTTAGCTTTCTGAGGAACTGCCAAACTTTCTTCCACAGTAGCTGTACCATTTTACATTCCCACCAGCAGTGAATAAGTATTCCTATTTTTCCACATCCTCTCCAACACTTGTACTTTCCTGTTTGTTTAATCGTGGCCCATTCTAGTAGGTATGTAATGTAATGATAGCTCATTGTGGTTTTGTTTGCATTTCCCTAATAGCTAGTTAACACGAGCATCTTTTCATATGCTTTTTAACCATCTGTATTTCCTCTTTGGAAAAATGTCGATTCATGATTTTTGCCCATTTTAAATTTCGGTTGTTTGTCTTTTTATTGTTGAGTTGTAGGATTTCTTTATATATTCTGGATATCAAACCCTTATCAGATATGTGGTTTCCAAATATTTTCTCCCTTTGAATTGGCTGCCTTTTCACCCTTTTGCCAAAGTCCTTTGAAGCACAGAAGTATTCAATTTTGAGGAGGTCCCATTTATTTTTTTCTTTCATTGTCTGTGCTTGTGTATACGGTCTAAAACATGACCATCTATTACTAGATCTTGAAGATGTTGCCCTACATTTTCTTCTAGGAGTTTTATAGTACTGGCTCTTATATCTAGGTCTTTGGTCCATTTTTGAGTTAATTCTTACATAGGGTGTGAGGTAGGGGTCCTCTTTCATTCTTTTGCATATGGATATCCAGTTCTTCCAGCACCACTTATTGAACAGACTGTTCTGTCCCAGTTGAGTGGACTTGGGAGCTTTGTCAAAAATCAGCTGACTTTGGCTCCATTGTTTTTCCAAATGTGAATTTGTTTTTCTTTCTAAAGAAACAGCTGAATAAAGAAGTATGCATGGAAAAAAAGGGAAAAAAAATCAATTGACCATAGATGTGAGGGTCTAATTCTGAACTTTCAGTTTGATTCCACTGATCAATATGTCTGTCTTTATGCCAGTACCATGCTGATTTGACCATGGACTTTATAATATGCTTTAAAAGTCAGGAAGCATGATTCTTCTTTTTCAAGATGTTTCTGGCTATTTAAGACCCCTTACCCTTCCAAATAAATTTGATAATCAGCTTTTCCATTTCTGCAAAGTAGTTTGTTGAAATTTTTATTGGTATTGCATCAAATCTGTAGATATTTGGGGTGCAGTTGACATCTTAACAACTTTTAGTGTATTCATGAACACGAATGTCTTTCAATTTATTTAGGTCTTTGATTTCTTTTAGCAGTGTTTTGTAGTATTCTGTGTACAGATACTTTACATCCTTGGTTAAGTTTATTCTAAGATATTTGATTCTTTTAGTTGCTATTGTAAATGGAATATTCTTCTTGATTACCTCCTTGGATGGCTCATTACTACTGTAAAGAAATACCACTGATTTTTGTGTGTTGGTTTTGTATCCTGCCACTTTGCTGAACTTGTTTATTACCTCTAGTTTGTTGAAATTTTGGGGGACTTTCTAAATATAGGATCATGTCTTCTGCAATAGCGAGTTGTACTTCTTCCTTTCTGGTTTGGATGCTTTTTTTTCCTTGCCTAATTGCTGGGGCTAGAAGTTCTAGCACAATGTTGAATAACAGTGGTGACATGGTGACAGTGGGCATCGTTGTCTTGTTCCTGATCTTAGACGGAAAGCTTTCAGTCTCTCACCATTGAGTATGATGTTAGCTGTGGGTTTTTCATATATGGTCTTTATCATATTGAGGAAGTTTACTTAGATTCCTACCTTTCAAAGTGTTTTCATCAAGAAAGGATGCTGAATTTTGTCAAATGCCTTTTCTGCGTCAATTGAGATGATCATGTGGTTTTTCCTTTCTGATTTGTTAATGCGGTGTATTACATTAATTGATTTTCTTGTGTTGAACCATCCTTGCATACCTAGAATAAAACCTGCTTGGATCATGGTGTATAATTCTTTTAACGTGCTGTAGGATTCAATTTGCAAGGATTTTGTTAAAGATTTTTGCCTCTATATTGATTAGATTGGTCTGCAGTTTTCTTGTATCTTTATCAGGCTTTAGTATTAGGGTGATGTTGGCCTCATAGAATGAGTCAAGTAGTGTTCCCTCTTTTTCATTTTTTTTTTAAAGTTTGAGCAGGGTTGGAATTAATTCTTCTTGGAATACTTGATAAAGTTTGCCTGTGAAGTCATCTGGTCCTGGGCTTTTCTTTGTTGGGAGGTTTTTGATGACTAATTCAGTCTCTACTTGTGACTGGTTTGCTGAGGTCTAATATTTCTCAAATCAGTGAAGGTTCATGTGTTTGAAATTTTCCATTTCATCTAAGTTGTCTAGTTTGTTGGCATACAGTTGTTCATAGTACCCTCATCTTTTTTATTTCTTCAGGGTCCATAGTAATGATTCCCCCTCATTTCTGATTTTATTTCTTTACATCTTCTCTCTTTTTATGTCTCTCAGTCTAGCTAAAGGTTTGTCGATTTTATTGATCTTCTCAAAGAACCAACTTTTGGTTTTATTGAGTCACTCTATTGTTTGTTTTTTTTTTTTCCTCCTCCATTTCATTTTTTTTTGTTCTCTAATATTTATTTCCTTCTTTCTGCTTGCTTTGGGATTAGTTTGTTTTCCTTTCTCTAGTTTCTCCAGTTGTTCACTTAGGTCTTTGGTTTTAGATTTTTCTTCCTTTTTAATGTAGGCATTTAGTGCTATAAATTTCCCTCTCAGCACTGCCTTCGCTGCATCCCCTAAGTTTTGATATGTTGTGTTTTCATTTTCATTTGTCTCAAAAATAGTTACTGATTTATCTTAGTTTCTTCTTTGACCCAATGATTGTTTTAGAGCCTGTTATTTAACCTCCATATATTTGTGAAATTTCCAGTTCTCCAGTTGTTATTGATTTCCATCTTCACTCCATTATGATCAGAGAAAGTGCTTTGTATAATTTCAGTCTTTTTACATTTATTGTGTCCCAGCATGTGGTCTGTTGTTAAGAATATTCCATAAGCACTTGAGAAGAAAGTATAGCCTACTGTTTTGGGGTGCAGTGTTCTACATATGTCTGTTAGGTCCACTTCATTTATCATGTTATTTAGGTTCTCTGTTTCCTTATTGATCCTATATTTAGATGCTCTACTATTGAAGAGAGTGGTGTGTTGAAGTCTCCTACCATTATTGCAGAGACATCTATTATTCCCTTCGGTTTTGGCAGTGTTTTCGTCATGTACTTGGGGGCCCCTTGATTAGGTGCATAAGTATTTATGACTGTTATTTCTTGGTGAATTGCCCCTTATATTTTTATATAGTCTCCTTCTTTGTCTCTTATAACCATTTTGCATTTAAAGTCTATTTGTCTGATAGTAGTATAGCTACCCCAGCTTTTGTTTGGTTACTGCCCTTGTGTGGACTATCTTTTTCCATTCTTTAACTATCAACCTGTTTGTATCTTTGGGTTTAAAATGAGTTTCTTGAAAACAGCATATAGGTGGATATTTTAAAATCCATTCTGCCAATCTGTGTCTTTTGACTGGAGAGTTTAATCCTTTAACATTCAATGTTATTACTCTAAAAACCTCAACCATTTTATCTTTTGGCTTTTATTTCTCAGACCTATTTTTTTCTCTCTTTTTATCCTTTTAGTTACCTTTTCTAGTACTCTTCATTTCTGTACCCTCCTCCAGACCTCTCTCTCCTGTCTTGTCTTTTCAGCTTGCAGAACTCCCTTTAGCAGTTCTTGTAGGACAGGTCTCTTGTTAACGGACTCTCTCAGCGTCTATTTCTCTGAATATTTTAACCTCTCCCTAATTTTTTTAAATTAAATTCTGTTTTATTGAGGTATATTCACATATCATACAGTCATCCATGGTATACAATCAGCTGTTCATAGTACCATCATATAGTTATGCATTCATCACCCCAATCTATTTTTGAACATTTTCCTTACACAAGAAAGAATAAGAATAAAAAATAAAAGTAAAAACATCCAAATCATCCCCCCCATCCCACCCTATTTTCCATTTAGTTTTTGTTCCCATTTTTCTACTCATCCATCCATACACTGGATAAAGGGAGTGCAATCCACAAGGTTTTCACAATCACTCTATCACCCATTGTAAGCTACGTTGTTATACAATTGTCTTCAAGAGTCAAGGCTACCGGGTTGCAGTTTGATAATTTCAGGTATTTACTTCTAGCTATTCCAATACATTAAAAGCTAAAAAGGGTTATCTGTATAGTGCATAAGAATGCCCACCAGAGTGACCTCTTGACTCCATTTGAAATCTTTCTGGCAGTGAAACTGTGTTTTGTTTCATTGTACTTCCCCCTTTTGGTCAAGAAGATATTCTCAATCCCACAATGCTGGGTCTAGATTCATCCCTGGGAGTCAGTCATATCCTGTGTTGCCAGGGAGATTTACACCCCTGGGAATCAGGTCCCATGTAGCAGGGAGGGCAGTGAATTCACCTGCTGGGGTGGCTTAGACAGAGAGACAGGCCACATCTGAGAACAAAGGAGGTACTCATGGGGAGACTCTTAGGCACAATTATAAGCAGGTTTAGTCTTTCCTTTGCAGAAACGAGCTTCATAAGGGCAAGCCCCAAGATAGAGGGCTTGGCATACCAGTCAGTCCTCAATGTTTGTGAGAACATCAGGAACAATCCATGTGAGGAAGTTTAACACCTCCGTATTTTCCCCCGGCTCCTCAGATCTTCCTCATTTTTGAAGGGCTGCTTTGCTGGACAGAGAATTCTTGGCTGGCAGTGTTTCTCTTTCAGTATCTTAAATATATCATACCACTGCCTTCTCACCTCTGTGGTGTCTGATGAGAAATCAGGACTTAGTCTTATTTGGCATCCCTTGTGTATGATGAATTGCTTTTCTCTTGCTGCTTTCAGAATTTTCTCCTTCTCTTTGGCATTTGACAGTCTAATTAGTGTATGTCTTAGAGTAGGTCTATTTGGATTTATTCTGTTTGGAGTTTGTTGGCCTTCTTGGATTTGCATATTTATGTCTTTTATAAGGGTTGAGAACTTCTCAGCCATTTTTTCCTCAAATGTTCTTCATGGCCCTTTTCCTTTCTCTTCTCCTTCTGGGACACCTACGATGTGTACATTTGTGTGTACTTCATGTTGTCAAGCATTTCCTGGGACCTTGCTCATATTTTTCCATTTTTTTCTCCATTTGTTCTTTTGTCTGTTGGAATTTGGTTGCTCTGTCTTCTAGCTCGCTGATCCTTTCTCCTCCCTCTTTAAATCTACTGTTGTGTGTCTCTAGTATATATATTTTTATTTTTAAATTCAGTTTTATTGATATATATTCACATATCATACAATCATCCATGATGTACAGTCAACTGTTTATCATATAGTTATGCATTCATCACCCCAATCTACTTTTTGAACATTTTCCTTATACCAGAAAACATAAAAATAAGACTAAAAAATAAAAATAAAAAAGAACACCCAAATCATCTTCTCCCTCCCACCCTATTTTTCATTTAGTTTTTTGTCCCCATTTTTCTACTCATCTATCCATACACTGGATAAAGGGGGTGTGATCCACAAGGCTTTCACAATCACACTGTCACCCCTTGTAAGCTACATTGCTGTAGAATCGTCTTCAAGAGTCAAGGCTACTGGGTAGCAGTTTGATAGTTTCAGGTATTTCCTTCTAGCTATTCTAATACATTAAAGCCTAAAAAGGATTATCTATATAGGGTGTAAGAATGTCCACCAGAGTGACCTCTCGACTCCATTTGGAATCTCTCAGCCATTGATACTTTATTTTGTTTCATTTTTATCCCCCTTTTGTTTATGAAGATGTTCTCAATCCCATGATGTCAGGTCCACATTCATCCTGAGGAGTCATATCCTATGTTGCCAGGGAAATTTACACCCCTGGAGTGGTCAATGATTGTGACTAAATGCACAGATACAAAAATATTCTTGCATGTGGGAGAACAAATGAATGTCAACCATTCAGAGTGTTGTAAGGGGGATGGTATTGGGGAAAAATATATAATCTCTAGTATATTTTTAATCTCATCTTCAGGGTCTTTCATTTCTGTAAGGTCTGTTTTCTGTGTATTTTTCCAAAGTTGTCTTTATGCTCTCCCAGTGTTCTTCTTAATATCATTTAACTCTTTATGCATATGTTCTTTCATCTCCTTGAATTAATTTAGAGATTTGTTTGAACATCTTTGATTAGTTGTTCCAAATTCTGTGTTTCCTCTAAATTTTTAATTTGTTCCTTTGACTAGGCCATTGCTTCCTGTATTTTAGTATGACTTGTGATTTTTTGCTGATATCTGCTCATCTGATTATCTTGATGGGTCTATTCTGAAGGTCAGTTTCTCTTTCTTGTCTAGGACTTAGTTGCTGCTTCGGTTTGTATTAGGGCGCTACTTTGACAATTGGATTGTCAGTATTTCCTGGCCAAAATAGGGCTGGGTTCCCATGCCAGGGGTATAGACCAGCTGTGATGGGTCTGGGATAGGATCTGCAGAGGCTTCAAAAAGCCCTGCTTTTTTCCCCTGCACTTTCCAGCTTGCCCAGCAGATGGCACTCTTCGGTTACTTACTTGTCCTCAAAAACTGTTTTAACTCATGGAGTCCAGCAGCATCTGACGGGGCAGGGCTGAAACTGTGGAGATTCCCATTCTCATTTCCCCTGGCTCAGTGTTGGCCTGTGCTCCCTGTGTAATTGTGCCAGAGGGCTCTCTCTGCTGCCCCAGTCCACAGCCATCCCCTAGGCAAGGATTAGGCTGCCCACTGTTGCTTCCCTCGGTGGGGGGGGGGGGGTGACAGGAGCTGCAGCTGGAATTGCAGTCTTTGCCCATGTTTTCTCAGTTTCTTCATACCACCCTGACCTGGGTGTTGAAATGTCCTCCCCTGTCCCCAAGATCCCCAAACAGTCCATTCAGACGTTTCTACCTAAATACTTGCTGCTTTGGGGAAAGATCTAGGTTCTGCCATTCCCTCCCTAATCCTCCATTTGGAAGCTCCAGTTTGGTATTCTGCACTCTTCAGTGGCTTGTGTCCTGCCCTGGGTGTGGACTTGGGTCTCTGTGTCTGGATATATGTGGCGATCTATCTCACTGCTGTCAAAGTTTTTTTGTTTTTTTTTTAAATTCATTTTTATTGAGATATATTCACATACCATGCAATCATACAAAGCGTACATTCAGTCATTGCTGTGAAAGTTTTTATAGTCTGTGGCCCCACTGGGAGGTTGGAAGAACCCAGCTACTGCCCCTGGGCACTTCTCAAGCTTTGTGAGACTGGTGAGTGGGAGTGAAGAGGACCAGCTAGTCTGGGACGGGGTTTCTTGTCCGATTTTTTTTTTTTTTTCTTTGATTCAGTGTTTGTGGGATCATTCTCCAGTCTTCACCTTCCTCCAGAGTTCTCAACAAGTGAGAGTTGTCCTTTTTTTCCACTGAATCTCTGGTAACAAGTTTTCAGTAGATGTCTTACGTTGCCATGTTGATCTGAACACAGTTGTTTTTTATGTGTTGATCTGTACCCTGCCACTTTGCTGAATTCATTTATTAGCTTTAATAGTTTTACTTCTTCCTTTCCAATTTGCATACTTTTTCATACCTAATTGCTCTGGCAAGAACGTCTAATACAATATATATATATTTTTTCCAGTTGTAATTTGCTTTTTCTTTACTTGGTAAATAAAAAGACAAGTCTCTCTATAGTCCGTTCATTGAAATGTAAATATTAACATAAACAATCAACCTTGCAGAAGTTTCAAGAAAGAGCTATCAAGCAGAGGATTGTCTGTATTGCTCATATTCAGCTTGAAAGGTACCCCTGATGGCCAGAGAGGAGAGACAGCTGAGGAGTTCAGGCAGAGGCATTTATTCTGAGAGTGGAAAGGAGCCCACCTGGGCAGTGCACAAAGCAGCGTCTGCACCGGCCGTGGCGGGGAGCATATGTTGTGTAGGCAGGTTCGCATGTGTGCGAACCTGTGGGGGAAGAGGAGGAAGAAGAAAAGTTTGTAGCAAAAAGTTTTTTAGTTGATGTCAGTGCTGGATGGGGGGTAATCTCTTATTGCCGTGGGCTGGTTTTCTTCAAGGCTTCAGAGGCTGCTGCTGCTCTCTGCATTTCTTGAGGAGGCTGGACCTATCATCCCTGTCTTTTGGGTGAGGGGGGTTAAGGGGCGGCCTTATGCTTCTGTAGCGACTTTATGCTGAGGAGGGCAGTAGTTGTCAGAGGCGGGTAGCTTCTTGTGGAGTTTGAGATGCCTGTTTTGATGATTACCGATTGGTTTGTGAAGAAGCGGCATTGTTCTTGTAATAGAGCACAAATGCCTCCATGGGCAGCGATTAGAAAGGTCTAGGACTGAAAAATGTGTGGTGGTGGGTGGAATTTTGAAGAGGAGGGTATATGGGTTGGGGACTACGGGGTGTATCTCCGATACAATATTGAAGAGCAGTGGTGAAGGGGGCTTCCTTGTGTCATTCTTGATCTTAAGGGAAAAACTTTCAATCTTTCACCAATGAGTATGATCTTAGCTGTAGATTTTTCATGAATGACCTTCATCGTGTTGAGAAAGTTCCCTTCTGTTCTACTTTTCTAAGGGTTTTGTCTAATGCTTTTCTGCATCTATTGAAATAATCGTGGGTTTTTTCCTTCATTCTATTTTTATAGTGTATTACACTGATTTTTTTTACATTGATTTTTTAAAATTTTATTTTGAAATAAATTCAGTTATAGGAACAGTTGCGAAAACAATACAAACCCCATACACAGAACTCAAGCATACCCTCTCCCCCTCCCCCGATACCCCAATCCACCAACTTCAACATGCTGTCACACCTCCATTTCTCTTTCCCTCCCTGCCTTCCCCCTCCCCTATCTATCATCCATCATCTATTGCTCTGTCTTCTGAACATATGAGAGCAAGCTGCACACATCCTTGAACAAACACTATAATTCACATATACAATTCCCATGAGCAAGAACATTCTTTTATGCAATCCCATTAAGTGCAGCTAAGAAGTTCAAGAAATTCAACATTGATACAAAGCTTACATTCTATATTTCCTTTTTTTTTGTTTGTTTTCTTTTGTTTTCTTTTGTTTTTTCTTATGTCTCAACTGTGTCCCTTGGAGCCTCCTGTCCTCCATCCTCAGATCCCATCCAGGATCATCCTTGGCATTCAATTGTCATCTGTTTAGACTTTTTTTTTTTTTCAATTGTGGGAACATATATGCAGCCTAAATCGTCCCATTCTACCCCCTCCCTAGCATTTCGTTGGTGGGATTAATCACATTTAGAATGTTGTAATGCTATCACCTTCCCACCATCCATTACTAGAAATTTCCTTTCACCTCAAATGGCAACCCTACACTCATTTCTTAACTCCCCATTGCCCCTTCCCCCACTTCTCGTAACCCATACTCTACTTTTCATCTCTATGGTCATATTCTCTGATAATTTCTTTGTGTTTACTGTGGGGCTTAAAATTAGCCTCTTAAATCCGTAACAATCTTGTTTTTTTCTTTGATACCAACTTAACTTTAATAGGACACATAATCTATGTTCCTATACTCCTCCATTCCCCCACCTTTATATAGTTCTTATCAAAAATTATGTATTTTACGTTGAGTCCAAAACCACTGATTTGTCATTAGAGTTTGTGTATTTTATATCATGTAGGAAGTAAATAGTGGAGTTACAAATCAAAAATTATTGACTTCTATTTGTATTCCATTGTGGTCAGAGAATGTGCTTTGAATATATTCAATTTTTTTTTTTTTTTTTTTTTTTTTTTAGTTTATTGAGGCTTGTTTTATGTCTCAGCATGTGGTCGATTCTGGAGAAAGATCCGTGATCACTAGAGAAAAATTTGTGTCCTGGTGATTTGGGATGTAAGGTTCTATATATGTCTGTTAAAATTCTCTGTATCTCTCTCCTTTTTTTGTCTGTCTGTTGGTAGGGCTCCCTTTAGTTTCTGAAGTAGGGCAGGTTTTTTATTGGCAAAATCTCTCAGCATTTGTTTGTCTGTGAAAAATTTAAGCTCTCCCTCAATTTTGAAGGAGAGTTTTGCTGGATAAAGTATTCTTGGTTGGAAATTTTTCTCTCTCAGAATTTTAAATATATCATGCCACTCCGCCTTCTCGCCTCCATGGTGGCCGCTGAGTAGTCACTACTTAGTCTTGTGTTGTTTCCTTTGTATGTGGTGAATTGCTTTTCTCTTGCTGCTTTCAGAACTTGCTCCTTCTCTTCAGTATTTGAGAGTCTGATCAGAATATATCTTGTGGGTTCATTTGGATTTATTCTATTTGGAGTTTGCTGGGCATTTATGCTTTGTGTATTTATATTGTGTAGAAGGTTTGGGAAGTTTTCCCCAACAATTTCTTTGAATACTCTTTCTAGACCTTTACCTTTCTCTTCCCCTTCTGAGACACCAGTGAGTCTTAAATTTGGACGTTTTATTTTATCTAATGTATCCCTGAGATCCATTTTGATTTTTTCACTTTTTTTCTCCATTCTTTCTTTTGTTTTTTCATTTTCTGTTCTGTGGTCCCCTAGGACACTGAGTCATTGTTCCCATTCCTCTATTCTTGTATTATGAGTATCCAGAGTCTTTTTAATTTGGCCAACAGTTTCTTTTATTTCCATAAGATCTTCTATTTTTTTTAATTTACTCTTGCAATTTTTTCTTTATGCTCTTCTAGGGTCTTCTTTATGTCCTCTATATCCTGTGCCATGTTCTTCTTCATTTCCTTTATATCCTGTGCCATGCTCTCGTTCTTTGATTGTAGTCCTTTGATTAATTGCGCCAAGTACTGTGTCTCTTCTGATATTTTGATTTGGGTGTTTGAGATTGGGTTCTCCATATCATCTGGTTTTATCATATGCTGTAAGATTTTCTGTTGTTTTTGGCCTCTTGGCATTTGCTTTGCTTGATAGGGTTCTTTCAAGTTGTAAAAAATACCAGTCTAATTTTTCAGAACTACAACTTGGTGGTATACACTTTCTCTAACTAACCAGCAGATGGCGTCTGTGAGTCACCTATTCCCCTCAAGTCAGTTCTCCTCAACTTTGTCTTTGTGGTGTGTGGGAAATGATTCTTGTGGGGTTCAATTGGTGAACTCCATTTGGGTGGGTTTTTGGTGCTGTCTGCCCTGAATGTGGGGCATGTGTCTGGGTGGTTAGGGAGGCAGGGCAGCTTTAATATTCAAACCTCCCAGGTATTCCCAGAGATTAAAGGCTGTTGCAAGAATCTAAACCTTCATTTAGGTTTTGCCCCAGATTTTCTCTGCCGCTAACCCACAAGTTGCCGGCATTGACATAGTGTCCCTGGGTTTTCCGAGCAGGCCCCTTTCTCAGCTGTGATCTTCCAGGACCTCTGCTGAGGGAAGGCTGTGTGCTATGTCACAAGTGCGCACCATCCCTCAAGGGAAGCCCCAGGCCACCAGGCCTTGCAGGGGTGTTCCCAGCCTGATGCAAAGATGGCTGAGTGGGGCATCTCAACCCCCCCTTTCACACAGCTGCACCTTCCCAGCTGCGGGACAGCTAGCTGTGTATGCACCCAAGGCCACTGTCCACGGCCGATATTGTGGCATGTGCCTCCTGGTGTGGCTCTGGGCTGTGGGTATGGCCCTGGGCAGGAGTATCTCCAGCCCGCCAGGGAATCAGCTGCAAGCAGCGTGGTTTCTTTCTCCTTTTGGCTCTCCCCTCTGGCCCCCTGGCCCTGAGGGAATCGACAGCAGTCTATCCCCCACACCAGACACTGAGAGGTTGGCACAGCCGGCTCCAGCCATGCTTCACTGCGCGTTTCTCACCGTCGTAACTGCAGCTGCTCCTGGGTTTTTTTTTTTCTTTTTTTTTTAAAAAGAACTAGTTTGTCTTCAAACGCCAACCCCCGGTTTCTCCACACTACACCGCGGGGCTTTCAGCCAGCTTACTCACTCGTTTCAGAATGCAGACTCCCGGTTTCACCAAGTACACGGTCCCTGTGGTTTTAGCAGACCTTGTCCAGCTGGTGCATTGCTGAAACTGGTGTTCTGGGTCACTTTCTGGTTTTTATCTAGTATTTTTCACAGAGGTGTTTTTTTTTGCCCTGTCTCACCTAGCCGCCATCTTAGGTTCTCCTACATTGATTGATTTTCATATGTTGAATCATTCTTGCATTCCTGGGATGAATCCCACTTGATCATGGTGTATGTTGTTGGATTTGGTTTTCTAGTATTTTGTTGAGGATTTTTGCATCTGTACTCATAAAGGAAATTGGTGTGTAATTTAATTTTCTTGGGATGTTTTTAACAGACTTGGGTATCAGAGTAATTCTGGCCTCATTGAATGAAGTAAAAATTGTTCCCTCCTCTTGAATTTTTTGGAAGTGTTTGAGAAGGATTAGTATTAATTCTTCTTTGAATGTTTGGTAGAATTTACCAGTAAGCCATCTTGTCTTGGACTTTTCTTTGGTGGAAAGCTTTTGTTTTTGTTTTTAATGCAGTTTTATTGTGATACATTCACATACCATACAGTCATCCACAGTGCACAATGGAAGGTTTTTAATTATTGATTCAGTCGCTGTATTGGTTATACATTGATGTTTTCTAGGACTTTTTGAGTCATTCTGGGCAATTGATGTAGTTCTAGGAATTTTTCAGTTTCTTCTACATTATCTATTTTGTTCGCATACAATAGTGTGTAATAGTCTCATATGATCTGTACTGATTTGCATATATTGTGCCTGCCAGAAAAAGCCGTGTTCTTTGACGCAATCCTGTGGGGGCAGACATATTAGTGGGGATTAAGTTGGAATGTTTGGATTAGGTTGTTTCCATGGAAATGCACCCCACCCAGCTGTGGGTGATAACTCTGATTGGATAGTTTCCATGGAGGTGTGGCCCCGCCCATTCAGCATGTGCCTTGATTAGTTTAGTAGAGCACTGTATAAGCTCAGACAGAAGGCGTCGGCTTGTTACAGCCAAGAGGGACACTTTGAAGAATGCACAGGAGCTGAGAGAGGAACTGCTTTACAGAGACATTTTGGAGACGGCCTTTGAAAGCAGACCTTTGCTAAGAGAAGTCAAGAGAGGAGAAGCTAAGAGAGGACAAACGTCCCAAGAGCAACTGAGATGACGTTTTGGAGAGAAGCTGAAGCCTAGAGAGGAACATCCTGGGAGAAAGCCATTTTGAAACCAGAACTCCAGAACAGACACCAGCCACATGCCTTCCTAGCTAACAGAGGTTTTGCGGACACCATTGGCCATCCTCCTGTGAAGGTACCTGATTGTTGATGACTTACCTTGGACACTTTATGGCCTTAAGACTGTAACTTTGTAACCAAATAAACCCCCTTTATAAAGGCCAGTCCATGTCTGGTGTTTTGCATTCTGGCAGCATTAGCAAACTAGAACATGATCCTTTTTATTTCTGCCAGGTCACCATTTTCGTTTCTAATTTTATTTGCATCTTTTCTCCTTTTTTTCTTTTGTCAGTCTAGCCAAAGGATTTCCAGTTTTATTGATTTTTTTTTCCAGAGAATCTACTTTTTTTAAAAACAGTTTTATTCACACACCATACAGTCCATCCAAAGTGTATGATCAGTGGCTCACACTTTAATCACAGTTTCATCACCATCGTCAATTTGAAAACTTTCTTATTGCTCCAAAAAGAAAAAATACCACACCTCTTATATCCATCTATTATTGACATTTAGCATTGGTATAATACCTCTGTTACAGTTGATGAAAGATTATTACAATATTACTGTTAATTGTAGTCCATAGTTTGCATTAGTTGTATTTTCCCGTATACTACCCTATTATTAACATCTTGTAATAGTGACATACATTTGTTCTAGTTCATGTAAGAACATGCTTATATTTGTATAATTAACCAGTCATCATCCACAGCAATTTTCACTGTTATGTAGTCCCATATTTTATTCTCTAGCTTTCCTTCAAGTGATATATGCAACCCTAATCTTCTTTTCAGCCATAATCACACCCATAATTCAGTGCTGTTAATCACGCTTAAAGTAATGTGCTGCCATCACCTCCATCTATTTTGAAACATTTACAATCAACCTTATTAAAAATTCTATACAAATTAAGCATCAGCTCCCCAATTTCTACCCTCATTCTATGTTCTGGTAACCTTTACTCTAGATTTTAACTCCAAGAGTTTGCTCATTACAATTAGTTCATATTACTGAGACCATACAATATTTGTCATTTTGTTTCTGATTTATTTCACTCAATATAATGTCTTCAAGATTCATCCATGTCATCACATGCATCAGGACTTCATTCCTTCTTGCTGCTGAATAATATTCCATCATATATATGTACCACATTTTATTTACTTGTTCATCAGTTAATGGATACTTGGGTTGTTTCTTTTGACAATTGCGAATAATGCTGCTATGAACATCAGTGTGCAAATGTGTTTGCGTCCCTGGTTTCTGTTCTCTGCTACCTGGTAGCTGAGAATCTACTTTTTTTGTTGTTTATGCTCTTAATTGTTTTTCTATTCTCTATTTCATTTATCTCTAATCTTAAATTATTTCTTCTAATGTTGAGTTTACTTGCTGTTGTTTTTTTAGTTCCTCATAAGCTTAGGTTATTAATATGAGATCTTTCTTCCTTTTTAATGTAGACATTCATAGCTATAAATTTTCCTCTGATCAGGACCTTTGCTGCATCCCAGAAGTTTTGATATGTTGTGTCTTTGTTTTCATTTATCTCTAAGTATTTTCTAATTTCCCTTACAATTTTGTCCTTAACCCCTATTTGTTTAAGACAGTGCTGTTTAATTTCTATATATTTGTAAATTTTTCAATTTTCCTTCTGTTATTAATTTTTAGCTTCATTCCATTGTGGTCAGAGATGATGCTTTTTATGATAGCACTATTAAATTAATTTAGACCTTTCCTGTGCCCTAACATATGATCTACCCTAGGCAATGATCTGTGCGTACTTGAAAAGGATGTGTATTCCATTGTTGTTGGGTGAATTGCTTTATATTTGTCAGTCCTTGTTTTTCTCAGGTCCTGTATTTCCTTATTGATCTTCTGTTTAGATGTTCTATCCAGTATCAAAAACTGTGTATTGAAATTTCCAACTATTGAAGAACTGTCTATTTCCCCCTTCAATTCTGTCAATGTTTGCTTTACATATTTTAACATTTTGCTATTAGGTGAAAATATATTTATAATTGTTAGACTGCCTTGTTGAATTGACCTTTTTTATCAATATGTATTGCCTTTCTTTGTCTATCATAACAATTTTCGACGTAAACTCTATTTTATCTAATATTAACATAGCCATCCCCTGTTCTCTTTTGATTACTATTCGCATGGAATTTTTTTCCATCCTTACACTTTCAGTCTGTTGGTATCTGTGAATCAAAGATGAGTCTTTCTAAGCGGTATATAGTTGGGTCATGTTTCTTTATTCTGCCAACCTCTACCTTTTTATTAGAGTTTAATCCATTTATATTTAAGGAAATTACTGATGAGGCAAGATTTACTTCTTCTGTTTTGCTCATTGTTTTTTGTAAATCTTATGCCTTTTTTGTCCCTTTTTTCCTCTATTACTGCCTTGCTTTTTTTTAGATGATCTTTTATATTGAGTCATTTGAATTACTTATCCTTTCCTTTTGCATAGATTTTTCAGATATTTTCTTTCTGGTTACCATGGGATTACATTTAGCATACTAAATCTATTACAACTTCGTTTGTGTTGATTCTGACTTGACTTCAATAGCCCACACATGTACAGTACCTATTGCCCTCCATTCCTGCCTTTTATGTTGTTCTTGTCACATACTATATCTTTATGCATTCCATAATCAGTAACAAAGATTGTTTTTTATGCTTTGAATTTTAAGGAATGTAAGGAGTCAAAGACAGGAGTAGAAATAAAAAATAAAATACTGGCATTTATATTCATCCATATTATTTGTTATACTAGGGGTCTTTATTTCTTTATCCAGCATCAAGATACTGTCTGGTGTCCTTTCCTTTCAATATAGAGGACTCTATTTACCATTGCTTATAAGGCAGGTCTAGTGGTAATGAACTCCCTCAGTTTTTGTTTCTCCAAAAATGTCTTAATTTCACCCTCATTATAAAGGACAATTTTGCTGGGTATATTATTCTCAGGTAACAGATTTTTCATGCAGCACTTTAAATATGTCCTCCTACTGCCTCTAGCCTCTGGTTTCTGTTGAGAAATTGGATGTTAATATTAAGGATCCCTTATCTGTGACACATTTCTATGCTATTGCTGTTTACAGATTCTGTCTTCATTCTTGGCATTTGAAGATATGATCTTAATATGTAACGGTGTAAATCTGTTTGGTTTCCTTCAGCTTGGCATTTATTGAGCATCTTGGATTTGTGTATTTATACTTTTCATCAGATTGGGAAGTTTCTGCCATTATTTCTTTAGATACTTTTTTATGGCACTTTATCTTTCCTCATATGGGCCTCCTACAATGTATATATTGGTATTCTTGATGGTGTAGTACAGGTTTCTCAAGCGTTGTCCATTTTTCTTTCATCTTTTTTCTTTGCGCCTCAAACTGAACAATTTCAATTGTTTTGTCTTTTGGTTAGCTGAACCTTTTTTCTGCCTCCCCCAATCTACTCTTTTTAAAAAAAAATTCAGTTTTATTGTGATATATTCACATACCATACAGTCATCCATTGTGTACAGTCAGTTGTTCACAACCGTTATATAGTTGTGTATTCATCAACACAATCAATTCTTGAACATTTTCATTACCACACACAAAAAATAATAAGAATAGAAGTTTAAGTAGAAAACAACACCCAGAACATCCCATACTTCCCAGCCCTCCCTATTATTCATTTGCATTTTGTCCTTATTTTTCTATTCATCTGTCCATACACTGGATGAAAGGAGTGGGAGCCACAAAGTTTTCACACTTACACACTCATTTTCAAGAATCAAGGCTACTGGGTTACAGTTCAACAGTTTCAGGTATTTCCTTCTTGCTATTTCAATACACTAAAAGCTAAAAAGGGATATCTACATAATGCATAAGAAAAACCTCCAGAATGATGTCTTGACTCTATTTGAGATCTCTCAGCGACTGAAACTTTGTTTCATTTCTCTTCCCCCTTTTGGTTCAGAAAGGCTTTTTCCATCCCATGGTGCCAGGGCCAAGCTCATCCCCATAAATCAGGTCCCACATTTCCAGGGAGATATACACCCCTGGGAGTCATGTCCCACATAGGGGGAAGAGCAGTAAGTTTACCTGCCAAGTGGGCTTAGAGAGAGAGGGGCCACATCTGAGCAAAAAAAGGTTCTCTGTGGTTGACTCTTAGGCACAATTATAAGTAGGCTTAGGCTCTCCTTTGCAGTAACAAGCTTCACAAGGGCAAGCCCCAAGATTGAGGGCTTTGCCTTCTTAATTGGTAGCCCCCAGTGCTTGTGAGAATATCATTAATTCTCCAGGTGTGGAAATTTAGTATTTCTACATTTTCCCCCAGTCCCTCAAGGGGACTTTGCAAATGCATTTTTATTCTCTGCCAAATTACTCTGGGATGTATTGGGGCTTCACATTAACCTGTGCAAACCAACCAGAGTCCACTCCCTATTCAACGTTCCATGTAATTATGGTGTTTGAATAAACTGATCATACAAGTTAAATTATATAGTGTGTTACAAAAAATATAGATTTTTCACCTTTGGTCTCACACAGAAGTTGAAGTTTAAAAAAACTTCCAGTGATTATTGTCTCCATTATTGTTTCTGCCCCCTTTCCCTTCTCCTTCTGGGACACCCATGACACATATATTAATGTACTTCATGATGTCATGCAGTTCCCTAAGATACTGCTCATATTTCTCCGTTCTTTTCCCTATGTGTTCTTTTTTGTGTAGGATTTCAGATGTCTGGTCCTCCAGTTTATGAATCTTTTCTTCTGCCTCTTCAAATCTCCTGTTGTATGTCTCCTTTGTGTTTTTTATCTCTTGTATTGTGCCTGTTCTGCCAATTGTTTTTTGAAAATTTCAAGTTCTTCCTTATGTTCGCCTATTGCCTTCTTTATATACTTCATCTCTTTTGCCATATCTTCCCTCAACTTGTTGATTTGATTTTTGAATTGATTAAACATATTTGTTTGAAGACCTTTAATTAGTTCTTTCAACTCCTGTGTCTCATTTGAAGCGTAAGTTTGTTCCTTTGGCTGGCCCATATCTTTGTTTTTCCGAATGTGACTCATAATATTTTGTTGTCTAGGCATCTGGTTTCCTTGATTACCCCATCAGATTTTTTAAGACCAGATGGGTCCTGGTCTCAGGAGGGTGGAATCTGGATCATGTTTCCCTGAGGATGAGGCTCAGCAGGTTGTTAGACTTTCCTGTGATGCCTCTCTACTCTGTGCTTTTCCTGTCCTGTCCAGCAGGTGGCACTTGTCAGCCTGCAGCTCCCCACTGGTATAAAGAGGTGCGGTCCTTTTAATTCTCAGTAGACCCTGTCCTGGCCAGGGGCTGAGAGTGTCAGAAACCAAGCTTAAGTTGTTTCTGGTTTCCCCCACCCCCAGGCCGTGGGGTCTGAATTCTCTGAGGGAAGACAGTCATTTGAGCTGGGTCCTGCCCCCCTTTCTTAGGGAAGATACGCCCTTTATGGAGTTGTCTCCTACATTTCAATTCTTCCTTTGTCTCTCTGACTCTGTTAACTCCACTCTTGCCTAGGTTAGCACTAAAAATTGAAAATGCCGAGGTTTTCTCTAGTGAGCTACTTGGAATGGGAGGGAAAAAAAAGTTAAAAGAGAGGAAGCCCCTTTTCAGAGCCAGTCCCCAGACCCCCAATTTTGCCTGTTGACCAGTGTTGGTACCTGGTTCTCTGTGCCCGTTTTTGTGGAACACAGCTGTTTTCCATATTCTGAGATCAGCCATCTCCAAAAGCCTGTTTTTATTTTTTATTTTTTTCTGTCAGCCCTGCCTCTTCTCTTCTGGGAGAGACCTCAGGGTTCCTTTCCTCCTTGCTCTGGGTTTGTCTGTGCTTGTAGCTTTTATTCAGTAGTTCAAATTTGTTAATTAAAACCACAATTGGAGCTTGGTTGAGTTATTTTCCCTTGCTCCAGGTAGCCTGTTTCTTTTTTCCACAGGGAAGTGTTACAACTCACCTGCCATGCTGTTGGGGGAGGGGTGCCACCTCCACAGTTTGGGGAGCTTTACTTATGGTTCCATGCTGCAGGCTCAGCCATTCCACCCATTCCAGGCTGAAATATGATGTGTGTCCGGTCACAGATGTCCCCTACCAGTTGTTCCTGGCTATTTACTAGTTGTTCTAGAGGACTAACCAAATTCCACACCTCTCTATGCTCCCATCTCACCCTGCCTCTTCCCAGTCTACTCTTGAACCCCTCTATTCCATTGTTCACTTCAGTTGTACTTTTCAGTTCCAGAATTTCCATTTGGTTCTTTTTTATAATTTCTATCTCATTATTGAAATTCTCATTTTGTTCAAATATTGTTTACCTCATTCCTTTTAGTTTTGTTCATGTTTTCCTTTAGTTCATTTATCCCATTTATGAGACTTGTTCTAAGATCTTTGATTAGTAATTCCAGAAACTGCTCTTCCTCTGGAATCCTTTTTGTCCAATTATTTTATTCCTGCGACTGTCTTGCTGTATGTTTTGTAATTTTTTGTTGAGAACTGGACATTCTGATTGTTATGTTGTTGTCCCTCTGGAAATCTAGTTTTCTTATTCTACAGCCCACCAGACTAAGAACAAGAAGAAAAATATAATATTGAAAAATACTATATAATATTGAAAAGTACTGTTCTAGTTTGCTAATACTGCCGGAATGCAAAACACCAGAAATAAATCAGCTTTTATAAAAAGGGGTTTATATGGTTACAAAGTTACAGTCTTAAGGCCATAAAGTGTCCAAGGTAAGGCATCAACAATCAGGTACCTTCACTGGAGGATGGCCAATGGCTTCCGGAAAACCTCTGTTAGCTGGGAAGGCATGTGGCTGGTGTCTGCTCCGGAGTTCTGGTTTCAAAATGGCTTTCTCCCAGGACGTTCCTCTCTAGGCTTCAGCTTCTCAAAAATGTCACTCTTAGTTGTTCTTGGGGCGTTTGTCCTCTCTTAGCTTCTCTGGAGCGAAAATCTGCTTTCAAAGGCCATCTGCAAAATGTCTCTGTAAGCTGAAATTCCTCTCTCAGTTCCTGTGTATTCTTCAAAGTGTCCCTCTTGGCTGTAACAAGCTTGCTCCTTCTGTCTGAGCTTATATAGTGCTCCAGTAATTTAATTCAGACCCACCCTGAATGGGTGGGGCAACACCTCCATGGAAATTATCCAACCAAAGCTCTTGTCCACAGTTGATTGAATCACATCTCCATGGAAACACCCGAAAGATTCGAAAATCTAATCAACACTAATATGTCTGCCCACACAAGACTGCATCAAAGATAATGGCATTTTAGGGGATATAATACATCGAACTAGCACAAATACTAACAGACAAAACACCCACAAAGAAACATAAGGGATAAAAAATAGTGCACTCTCTCTCCAAGTTCCTTTTATCTGCCTGTGGGTAGCCAGAAGCTGCTGCTTTCAAGGTCAAAACCTAGACGAGACTCCCTGCTTATCCCCTAGGGATCTGCCAGACCCAAAAATATAAAACAGAAAAAGAAAAAGACAAAAAAAGAAAAAGATTTGCACTTTTTTTGTTTTGTTTTGTTTTTTCCTTTACTAGGAAAGTTGTAGGTTTACAGAAAAATCATGCATGAAATCCAGACTTCCTATATACCATCCTGTTATTGCCTTAGTGTGGTATATTTGTCACAATTCAAGAAAGAACATTTTTATAATTGTACTGTTAACTGTAGTCCAATTTTACAATATGATTCATTGTGTTATGCAATCCTATGTTTTTTTTTAATTTTTATTCTTTATAACATATATACAACCTAAAATTTCCCCCTTTTAAACTCCATTTGAATATATAATTCAAGAGCTCTTAATTACATTCATAATGTTTTGTTACTATCACCACCATCCATTATAAAAACTACAATCAATCTAAATAGAAATTCTGTACACCATTCCATTCCTTACCCCTACCTCAGCTGTAGGTAACCTATATTCTAGAATCTGAGTATGAGTTTGCTTATTCAAATTATTTCATATCAGTAAGATCATGCAATATGTGCTTTTGTGTCTGTCTTATTTCACTCAATAGCATGCTGTCTTTCAAGGTTTCATCCATGTTGTCACATGTTTCAGAACTTCATTACTTTTTATGGCAGAATAATAACCCATTTTATATATATTCACATTTTATTTACCCAGTTCACCCAATTGATGGGACAACTTGTTGAATAATGCCACCATGAACAGTGGTGTGCAGATATCCATTCACGTTCCTGCTTTCAGATCTTTAGAAGTGAGATTTCCAGGTCATGTGATAATTCTTTACTCAGGTTTCCGAGGAACCACCACACTGTCCTCCACAACTGCTACACCATTTTACATTCACACCAACAGTGAATGAGTGTTCCTATTTCTCCATATCCTGTCCAACACTTGCAATTTTTTCTTAATAGTAACCATTCTAGTGGGTGTGAAATGTGATCACATTGTGGTTTTGATTTGCATTTCCCTAATACCCAATGATGTAAAACATCTTTTCATGTACTTTTTGGCCATTCGTATATCCTCTTTGGAGAATTCTCTATTCAAGACTTTTACCCATTTTTAAAATGGATTGGGTTTTTGTTTGTTTGTTTTAGTCTTTTTATTTAATTGTAGGATTTCCATATATTTTCTGGATATTAAGCCATTATTGGATATGTGGTTTCCAAATATTTTCTCCCATTGAATAGGTTGGCTTTTCACTTTCATATAAAGTCTTTCGATGCATAGAAGATTTTCATTTTGATGAGGTCCTATTTAATTTTTTTTCTTTTGTTGCTTGTGCTTTGGGTGTAAAGTCTAAGAAACTGTTGCTTAACACAAGGTCCTGTTGTTGCATTCTTATATTTTCTTCTAGGAGTTTTATGGTTCTGCTTCTTATTTTTAAGTCTTTGATCTACTTGAGTTAATTTTTATATACAGTTTAAGACAGGGGTCCTTCTTCATTCCTTTGCATATGGATATCCAGTTCTGCCAGAACCATTTGCTGAAGAGAGTGTTCTTTCCCAGTTGAGTGGACTTAGCAGCCATGTCAAAAATCAATGGACCATAGATGTGAAGTTCTCTTTCTGAACTCTCAGTTCAATTCCGTTGGTCTTCTCTTGTGCCAGTACTGTGCTATTTTGAACTGTAGCTTTGTGATATGTTTTACAGTCAGAAAGCGTGAGTCCTCCAACTTCATTCTTTTTCAAGATGGTTTTGGCTATTTGAGGCACCTTACCCTTCCAACTAAATTTTATGATTGGCTTTTCCTTTTCTGCAGAGAAGGCTGTTAGGATTTTGATTGGGATTACATTAAATCTGTAAATCGCTTTCGGAACAATTGACACCTTGACAGTATTTAGTCTTCCAATCCATGAGCATGGAATGTCCTTCCATTTATTTAGATCTTCTGTGATTTCTTTTAGCAAAGTTTTATAGTTTTCCGTATGGTTAAATTTTATTTTTTAGCTATTTGATCCTTCTAGTTACAATTGTAATGGAATTTTTTTTCTTGATTTCCTCCTCAAATTGTTCATTACTAGTGTATAGGAACATTACAGATGTTTGTGTGTTGAGTTTGTACCCTGCAACTCTATTAACTCTAGTAGCTTTGTTGTGGATTTTCTATGTGTAGGATCACGTCATCTGCAAATAAGTTGAAAGTTTTACTTCCTTCCTAATTTGGATGCCTTTTATTTCTTATTCCCCTTCAATTTGTTAATGTGGTATATTACATTCATTGATTTCTTATGTTGAACCACCCTTGCATAACTGGGATAAAAGTTCCTGGGGACTTAAAGCTGTTGCAGGAGTCCAAACCTTCAGCTCAGCCTCCCCCAGTCTGTCTCTGCCGTGGACCCACAAGTCCCTGGTGTTGGTGTAGGGCCCCTGGGACTTCCATGCGGGTCCCGCATGCAAGCTGTGCCTTCCTAGGTCCTCTGCTGAGGATAGACTGTGCAACATCACAGATGAGCGCAGTCCCCAAGGGAAGCTCTGGGCTTGCTATGCTGCGCAGGGGCATTCCCAGCCTGCTGAGAGGATGGCTGTATGGAGCATGGTAATTTCCCCCTTTCGCGGACCTCCGACTTCCTAGTTCCAGGATTATTAGCTGTGGGTGGGCCAAAAAGCTATCATCCATTGCCAGATACTGAGATGGGTGCTCGGGGTGTGGAAGAGACTCCCCACCATGCGCTCAGCTTCTCAGCTTTCGCTGCTGGATCTGCAGCCGCTTTTTGGTTTTTAAACTAATCCTTTTCTAAATGCCAAACCCCCGGTTCTTCCTGACCGCAGCGTGGTTGCCGGTTCTCCAGCAGCCTCACTCACTTGTTTCTGAATGCACAGTCTCGGTTTCACATGTGCACAGTCCCTGTGGATTTAGCAGACCTTGTCCAACCAGTACATCACTGGAACTGATATGCTGGAGCATTTTCTGTCTTTTACTTAGCGTTTTTCATGGAGATGTTTTTTTGCCCTGTCTCTCCTAATCCACCGTCTTCCCTGATTTGCTTTTATTTTGTTGAGGATTTTTGCATCTAACTCATAACAGACATTGATCTATAATTTTCTTGTAATATCTTTATTTAGCATTGGTATTAGGGTGATGTCAGCCTCATAGAATGAGTTAGGTAGTGTTCCCCCCTCTTCAATTTTTTGGAAGCGTTTGCTTTGAGCAGGGTTGGTGTTGATTCTTCCTGGAATGTTTGGTAGAATTCACCTGTGAAGATACCTGGTTCTGGGCTTTTCTTTGTTGTGAAGTTTTTGATGACTAACTCAGTCTCTTTATTTGTAATTGGTCTGTTGAGAGCTTATTTGTTCTTGAGTCAGTGTAGGTAGTTTGCATGTTTCTGGGAATCTGTCAGTTTTGTCTGGGTTGTCTAATTTGTTGGCATTCAGTTGTTCATAGTATCCTTTCATGATCCCTTTTATTTCTGTGGGGTTAGTGGTAACATACTCCCTCTCATTTCTGATTTTAATTATTGTATCCTCTTTTTCTTTTCTTTGTCAGTCTAGCCAAAAGGTTTGTCAATTTTATTGATCTTTTCAAAGAACCAGCTCTTGGTTTTGTTTGCTCTGTTTTTTTAATTCTCTATTTCATTTGTTTCCGCTTTCATCTTTCTTTCTCCTTGCTTTGGGATTAGTTTGCTGTTCTTTGTGTAGTTCCTCCAGGTGTGCAATTAGGTCTTTGATTTTAGCTCTTTCTTTTCACATAAGTATATAGGGCTATAATAAATTTCCCTCTGAGGATTTCTTCACTGCATCCGTAAGTTTCAATATGTTTTGTTCTTGTTTTCATTTGTCTCAAGGTATTTACTGATTTCCCTTGTGATTTCTTCTTTGATTGATTGTTTAAATGTGTATTATTTAACTTCTATATATTTGTGGATTTTCCAGTTCTCTGCATTTTGTTGATTTCTACCTTTATTCTATTGTGGTCAATGAAGATGCTTTGTATAATTTTTTTTTAATTTATTGAGACATGTTTAAGGCCTAATATATGGTCTATCCTGGAGAATGATCCATTTGCACTTGAGAAGAATGTATCCTGCTCTTTTGGGGTATGGTGTTCTATATGTGTCTGTTAGGTCTGGTTCATTTATTATATTATTCAAGTTCTGTTTCCTTATTAATTTTCTGTCTACATGTTCTATCTATTGATGAAAGTGGTATATTGAAGTCTCTATTATTATAAAGGTGTCTCTTTCTCATTTCAGTTTGCCAGTGTTTGCTTCATGAGTATTTTCGGGCACTATGTTTAGGTGCATAAATACTTAGAATCGTTATTTCCCCTTTCTTAATATATAGTATTCCTTTTTATCTTTTGTAACAAGTTTTTTTTTTTTACTTAAAAGTCCATTTTGTCTGATATTAGTATAGCTATCCCAGCTCTCTTTTGGTTGCTATTTGCATGGATTTTCTTTTTCCATCCTTTCACTTTCAAACTATTTATGTCTCTTTGGGTCTAAGGTGAGTCTCTTGTAAATTATGTAAACAACATATAGTTGGATCATACTTTTTTATCCATTCTGCCAATCTGTGTCTTTTGACCAGAAAGTTTAGTTTAATCCATTAACATTCAGGGTTATTGCTTCAGCCATTTTGTCCTTTGGTTTTTTTATATGTCATATCTTTTTTGTCTCTTTTCCTTATTGCAACCTCCTTTTCTGAATAATTGATCTTTTGTGATGTAGCTGATTCTTTTCTCATTTTTCCTTCTGTGTATTTTAAAAATATTTTCTTTGAGGTTACCCTGGGGTTTGTAACCTAGACATATAACCTACTAAGTTGAAAAGATATCAACTTAACTTCAATAGCATACACATCTGTGCTCTCATATCTCTCTGTTTCTCCTGTTTACATTGTTTTATATTTATCTCTTTATGTTTTACATGTCCATTATCAGGAAATATGACTTTTTCTTATTTAATTGTATTCTAACTCTTATTGGAATTAAAGAGTAGAGTTACACATTGATGATACAGTGCTATTGGGTTTTGCATTTACTCATTTAGTTACCTTTACTGAAGATCTTCACTTCTTCACACTACTCAAGCCACTCTCTGTGCTTTCTTTCCACCTGAAGAATTCCCTTTTGTCATTCTTGTAAGGCAGGTCTTTTACTGACAAACTCTCTCAGTTTCTGTTTATTTGTGAATGTCTTAAACTCTCCCTCGTTTTTTAAAATGCCATTTTATTGAAATATAGTTACATACCATACAATCATCCAAAGTATACAACAATTTTTCACAGTATCATCATACTCTCCCTAATTTTTGAAGGGTAGTTTTGCTGGATAAAGAATTTTTAGCTAGCAGTTTTTCTCTTTCAGTACCTTAAATATAGCATACCACTGCCTTCCTGCTTCCATGGTTTCTGATGAGAAATCAGTACTTAATCTTATTGAGTATCCCTTGTATGTGATGAATTCTCTCTCTCTAGCTGCTTTCAGAATTCTCTCTGTTTGGAATTTGACATTCTGATTAGTGTATGTCTCAGAATAGGTGTATTTGTTTCTTTTTGATTACACATTTTCTTAATATCCTTTAGCTCTTTATCCACCATTAGTTTTTCTCTCCATGTTTTCCTTCATCTCCTTGAAGTGATTTAGATTTAACTTCTTTGATTAGTTCTTCCAAAGTCTGTGTCTCCTCTGAAGTTTTTAATTTGTTCCCTTGACTGAACCAAATCTTCCAGTTTCTTAGTATGGCTTGTTATTTTTTGCAAATGTCTGGGCATCTGATTATTTTGATGCGCTAACTCTCAGTGTTGGTTTCTCTCTGGAACCTAGGGTTTTATTGCAGATTGGCTGTGTGTTAAGGCTCTTCTTTGAGGCTTGGTTCAAGTTACACTCAATCTTTAGAGTAGCCTGTGTTGAACTGTTGAGATTTTCTCAGGGCCTCTGCACCTGTTTCACTTCTTAGACATGTGGTACAACTTTTAAGATTGCCCTTTTATCTGCAATTTTGTCACCTCCAGGAGAAAGCTTCCATTTCTCTGTTCTTTCTCCAGAAATCCTGATTTGTTGTGTTTGTTTTTGTGCAGAATTTTCTACCGATCTCCTATGATTTGTTTAACTTCTTTTCTTCACTCAGTGACCCCCTTTCTGTACACATGTCAGGCCTGGGACCCATCCTGCCTTACCACAGTTCAGTTCTCCTTTTATTTCTCCTGGGAGGTTTTTCCATCTCTGACTACTTCCCTGTTCTTAGGATATTCCACCCTGGGGAGCCAGATGGGGTCACTGTTCAAAAATGTCCATTTTTTTCATTTAGGTGATCCAGCAATCAGAGACAGGGCTGTGTATGTGCACCTCTCACAAACAGTTCTGCCATGGTCTCTCTTTCTTCCCTTGGGGCACTGTAGTATGCGGCACTTTTCAGCCGCTTGTGTTCCTCCCTCGGTCTGTGCAGACTTGGGTCCCAGTGCCTGGATATTTGTGTGGGGTTCTAATTCACTGCTGTGAACTGCATCCAGGGCAGGAGGAGCCTGGGCTGTGCTGCCTCTGCATGACTCCTGAGCTGCACGGGACGAGTGAAGGGGAGGGTCCAGGCTGGCGGGTCTGAGAATTTTTCCTATTTTCATAACTACACACTGTTCTGCAATGACAGCCTGTAATGTGTATATATGCAGGAGCTTCTCTAGAATCAGCATATTGTAGAATTGGCTAGATCATGGGATTTACTTTTTCAACGTTGCCAAATTGTCTTCCAAAGTGATTGTACCATAGCAACAGGCTATGACAGTTTTGCAGATCCTTGCTTCTGTTTAATCTTCTGCTGTTCAAATTCAAAGAATTATCCTGTCTTCCACCAAATAAAATTCTGTGTGTTTTGCATTCAGTTTTATCTACTGTAATCATTTCATGTGTCTCTAGGGAGTCTCTCTCATCAAAAAAATTCCTTAAACTTTTTACTTGTTCTTTATTCTTTGAAGAACGCCATCTTTCTTCCTCTTATTTTATCTCTCCTCCCTTCAAAACTTGTCTCAGCTAATCTTCCAGGAAGCCCCATGTTTCCCTTACTATACACACACACATGGCACCTCATTTGAAAATCATTGTAAGTTAAAATTTATTTTAGTTTGGTCTTCATTTTCTAAAGAATACATTATGTTAATGTCATAAAAATATATCATTTAAAATGGATTATGCAAGTCATTTTAGTCATCTTATTTTTTTAGTGTGTTCTTAGAATTTAAAATGAATTTGAAATACTTGAATTAAAACATAAAGAAAAGAAAAAGAAAAACTGACAATTTGAATTCTCTGGGTAATTTTATTTAGAAAAATATCAAGCTAATTTCCTTGACCTTAGAACTGTATTTTTTTTTTTTAATTTTTATTGGGATTGTTGAGATACCATACAATTATCCAAAGATCCAAAGTGTACAATCAGTTGCTCCTGGTACCCTCATACAGCTGTGCATCCATCACCACACTTAATTTTTGTTCAATTTTTAAAATCTTTTCATTACTCCAGACAAGAAATAAAGTGAAAGATGGAAAAAAAAAAGAAAAAAAAAAAAAGGAAACTTGAATCCTCCCATATCCCTAACCAACCCCCCTCAATTGTTGACTCGTAGTGTTGGTATAGTACATTTGTTACTGTTTATGAAAGAATGTTGAAATACTACAAACTAGTATATAGTTTGCAATAGGTATATATTTCTTCCCTATATGCCCCTCTATTATTAACTTTTAGTTGTATTGTCATACATTTGTTCTGGTTCATGGAAGAGTTTTCTAATATTTGTACAGTTAATCATGGACATTGCCCACCATAGGATTCAGTTTTATACATTCCCGTCTTCTGACCTCCAGCTTTCCTTCTGGTGACATATATGACTCTAAGCTTCCCATTTCCACCTCATTCACGTGCCATTCGGCACTGTTAGTTATTCTCACATCTTGCTACCAACACCTCTGTTCATTTCCAAACATTTAAGTTTATCCTAGTTGAACATTCTGCTCATGCTAAGCAACCACTCCCCATTCTTAAGCCTTGTCCTATATCTTGGTACCTTATATTTCATGTCTATGAGTTTACATATTGTAATTAGTTCTTATCAGTGAGACCCTGCAATGTTTGTCCTTATGTGTCTTGCTTATTTCACTCAGTATATTGCCCTTGAGTTTTTGTCATCAACCCATTTTTTTTTTTTTAAGACGGTTTTGTTCACACACCATACATTCCCTCCTAAGTAAACAATGGTTCTCTGTATGGTCACATCTTTATGTGTTTACCACCTTCACCACTATCTATATAAGGTCATCTACATTTCTTCCACAAGGCAGGAGGGGGCGTCAAAGAAGGTAGAGAGAGAAAAGAAAGAGGAAAAGAATGACAGCCAGGAAGTAGCAAAAGGAAAAGTAACCTTAAATCAAAATAGGGTAAAGAGTCAGACACCACCACCAGTGTCAAGTGTCTAACATGCCTTCCCTATCCCCCCCTTTTATCTGCATTTACCTTGGTATATCGCCTTTGTTACATGAAAGGGAGCATAATACAATGATTCTGTTAGTTATAGTCTCTAGTTTACATTGGTTGCATCCCTCCCCCAATGCCTCCCCATTTTTAACACCTTGCAAGGTTGACATTTGTTTGTTCTCCCTTGTAAAAGAACATATTTGTACATTTTATCACAATTGCTGAACACTCTAGATTTCACCAAGCTACACAGTCCCAGTCTTTATCTTTTCTCCTTTCTTCTGGTGTCTCACATGCTCCCAACCTTCCTCTCTCAACCATATACATAGCTATCTTTGTTCAGTGTACTTACATTGCTGTGCTACCATCTCCCAAAACTGTGTTCCAAACCACGCACTCCCGTCTTCTCCTATCACTCTGCAATGTTCCCTTCAGTATTTCCTGTAGGACGGGTGTCTTGTTCACAAAGTCTCTCATTGTCTGTTTGTCAGAAATTATTTTGAGCTCTCCCTCATATTTGAAGGAAAGCTTTGCTGGATATAGGATTCTTGGTTGGCGGTTTGTCTCTTTCAGTATCTTAAATATATCACACTACTTCCTTCTTGCCTCCATGGTTTCTGCTGAGAGATCTGCACATAGTCTTATTAAGCTTCCTTTGTATGTGATGCATTGCTTTTCTCTTGCTGCTTTCAGGATTCTCTCTTTGTCTTTGACATTTGATAATCTGATTATTAGTGTCTTGGCATAGGCCTATTCAGATCTATTCTGTTTGGATTACGCTGCGCTTCTTGGATCTGTAATTTTATGTCTTTCATAAGAGATGGGAAATTTTCATTGATTATTTCCTCTGTTATTGCCTCTGCCCCTTTTCCCTTCTCTTCTCCTTCTGGGACACCAGTGATACATAGATTCTTGTACTTTGTTTCATCTTTAAGTTCCCGGAGATGTTGCTCATATTTTTTCATTCTTTTCTCCATCTGCTCCTTTGCGTGTAGGCTTTCAGGTGTTTCGTTCTCCAGTTCCTGAGTGTTTTCTTCTGCCTCTTGAGATCTGCTGTTGTATGTTTCCATTGTGTCTTTCATCTCGTGTTGTGCCTTTCATTTCCATAGGTTCTACTAGTTGTTTTTTTTGAACTTTTGATTTCTGCTGTATATATGCCCAGTATTTTCTTTACAGCCTCTATCTCTTTTGTGAAATATTCTGTAAACTTTCTGAATTGATTTAACATTAGTTGTTTAAATTCCTATATCTCAGTTGAAGTGTACGTTTGTTCCTTTGACTGGGTCATAGCTTTGTTTTTCTTAGTGTAGGTTGTAGTTTTTTGTTGTCTAGGCATCTGACCTCCTAGGCCACCCCAATCAGGTTTTCCCAGATGAGAAAAGGCTCAGGTCACAGAAGGAGGTAATATTTCAGTATCTGGTTTCCCTGATGGGTTTTCTTAGAGGATTGAGACACCTGTGCTTTTCTGCCCGGCAGGTGCACCTGTCAGCCTGTCACTGCCTGTGTAAGAGGGTGTGGCCTGTGGCTCTCCTCCCCCAGGCTTTGGGGTCTGGTTCCGGAAAGACTGAAAGACGGGCAGTAGAGCTGTGCCCGTCCCTTTCCTCTTGGGAAGCTGTGCCCCCTCCAGAGTTGTCATCTGCATATCAATAAGTTCTTTGTTTCTGTGACTCTGCTGATCAAAGTGTTTTGATTTTAAAATGGCGGAGGCTGTCTTTACTGCAAAGCGCTGCAGGCTGGGAACGGCTGAGGTTTTCTCCACAGAGAGAGAAAGGGACAGAAAAACTCCCAGGTTCACCCGTCAGCCAGAGATAGCACCCGGTCCTCTGGGCTCCCTGTCCTGAGACAGATATGTCCCCCAACTCTCCCAAGGTCAGTTATCACCAAAAGCCTCCATCTGCTTGTTGAGGATTCGCTGTCTGTATTGAGCAGTTAACATTAAAACCCCACTTGGAGCTGGGCTGAGAGAGTGTACCACGCGGCTTCCGTGAGGGAGGGGCTCTCGGCTCTCAGCGTGGGGGCCGCAGGTTTCACTTACAGATTTTATGCTGTGATCTCGGGCATTCCTCCCAATTCAGGTTGGTGGATGAGGAGTGGACAGTCACGTTTTGTCTCCCCCCCTGTTATTCCAGGTTATTTACTAGTTTTTTGGTCCTTTATGAATTGTTCCGGAGGGGACTAACAGTCTTCCACTCCTCTCTATGCCACCATCTTAGCTCCTAAGGTCAGAACTGTATTTTTAGATCACTTTTCCAAAAGCATGGAGTCCGTCTCTTCTCTGCTAAAACATGCTCAACTCATGTATAAACCATGGAACACAAAAAGGTTTATGGAGAGAAGTGAATTGCCAAATATCTTAGGCAGTGTGGAGTTATGAGGGCTAAACTGCTAAGGAGGAAACATCAAGACAGCCTAGAGAATGCTAAGCTACATGAAACACCTACTTATGAGCCTGCTGCTTTGTTTTTATAAAATAGGTTTATGGATTTATATCCCACCTCCTCAGAGTACCTAGATTGATAAAAGAATAGCAGACACAATGCTCTGGTGATTCACCTTTTCTTTCTCCCCATTACGCTATACTAAGAGCACTTCCTGTAGGGTTTTGCGCACGGCAGGCAGTCCATGTGTTGCTCCATTTTCAAACCAAAGCTGAGTATAGTACGTTCTTTGAGACAATGCACATTTATGTGCATTTGTCCATTTATTTGCTTTGACTAAACATACAAATAAATACAAATTAGTTTTAGGAGAGAATACATTTAGCACGTTTACTTATCAGTCTCTTTGCATTTGGTAAAACCAACTATTTGGTTTCCAGCTTAACATCTGTGGCTGTCATGGGACTAATGGTACTTGACTCTCTGTGTTACAGGACTTTCCATACATAGAAAGCCACCCTACAGATCACATTCGCTCTCTCCGTCTCCAGTCAACAAACACAAACAGTTACATATGGAGAGAACAAGGCAGCAAAAGCCAAAAGAAACAGATATCCGCCGATTCCGAGCAAAGGTACATTTCTTGACTACCATTGGGCAGGAGACAATGCCATTTACCTTTAGCCAAATCTACTGATTAAAGGCTTAAAATATGTTTAATATTCTTGAGTCTAGTGGATGATAGAGATTTATGTGACAGCTTTTGCCCTTCCACTATGAGATATAAAATTTGCACTCCTTAAACTATGAGAAAATACTTGGTCAGGATATGGTCCAGTGCTCCAATGGATTAAGACAGATGAGTTCATTGTGGGTTGGTATTTTTTAGAGAGAGCTTAAGGGAAGAGTATATAGATAGGATGAGAAAGTACCCAAGACAGGAATGAGACGTGATTAAGATTCAGTAAGACTGGTGGGAATTACCAAGGAAGACTTGCTTGCTACATAGTAGAGATTTTGAAATGCAGTAAAAATTTAGCACATTTCTCATTATTTGCTTGTTAGTATTTTTTATAATGGTGTAAAACTATTTCAGACTGCTTATTTCATTCAGCTGAGTATATAATTCAGCATGTAACTTCAACTCAGAAGAATATCAAAATAATTACAAAAACTATGGGAACAAAAAATGCATTATAAATAATTTCATTTTATGTCCCAATTATATCTGTTAATATATATTTATGATAAAGAGTCTGAAAGGAATGAAAAAAAAAAAGAGTTGGTATTTTAGGTGTAGCAGGATACTAAGTGAAATTTTTTCCTTATTTTCATTTATGGATTTTGTCATTTTTTAAATTGTAGAATATGACATATATACATAGAAGTGAAAACTTTCCAAGTGCAATTTAATGAGTATTTAGAGAGCCAATTTCAAAGAATGTTACGGGTTACAGTTCCATAGCTTCAGTTATAAATGTTTTTAATAGCTATAATATCATATGACCTTTTCCGTTCTAGGCAATAACTGAAGCATTTGAAAGGGAACTAAGAAGAAATAAAGTTCAAGAGAACATTGGACCTCTAGTGAAAAATGATGATGAGGAGGAAATAGTGGGTAAAAATCTCCGCTGTAATAAATGACATTTGATCAGATCAGTGAAAAATACAGAGATGATCTTTTTAAAGGGAAAAAAACACTAGCAGGGACTTAGTTTGTTAGGAAAATGCAGGATTTCATTTCATGATACAGGAGTTTCTCTTAACTCATTCATTAGATAGTCAAGTTGCTAACATGTGGCAAGTCAGGATACCAAGGAAAATTAGCATTTTTACTTCCTGCCTAAAACTTCTGTCAGTTTCATGAGTTTCTATTGCTTAGCAGTTCACCAAGAGTTCAAAAAAATAGTTAGGCTGACAAAATTAAAGAGCAGTAAAAGGAGACAGAAAATCCCAGTTGTTCTATGCCAGGTGAGAAACCCAAAGCATAAGTTTCCACTGCCTTTCAAAAAGATGGTTACAGAAGCTAAATGAAACCACAGGGAAAATATTCATGCAAAATGTTAATGAACAAAACAGTTTATAAAATACAATATGATTACAGTTAAACATTAAGAATTTTTAAAATCTACATGGAAAAGCAGCAAGTACCTCAAAATGTTAACAGTGGTTATATTTAGGGTGTGGGATTTTGGTGTCTATGAAACCTGAAAACGATTCAGTGCCTTTTCAAATTCCAAGGGATAGCAGAGGCCAAAGGATACGTTTCAGCTTACTTAGAGTAGATGAATGCTTGACCAGATTTAAATGTAAGAAGTAAGGTGGTTTGGCTGGGGATTAATTAGTCTTTTTTTGTCAATATGTAATACTTGAAGGTGATGTATCAGAGTTATTAGACCTACCTCTTATTTCTATTCTGTTTGTATCTGCTTCTAAGGAAAAAACTATACAGAGAAGCTGTTTATAAAGGAACTCCAAAACCTGGTCAGCCCAGGAAGATTTACTCTAGAAAAACCACAACTCCAAGTCCAAGAGGCAGCTTCCCAAAGCCAAATAAAGCTGTTCCAAGTAAGAACCACAAAATCATACTTTATGGAAAACTGGCAGTGTTTGAAAGCGTATGCTACATTCCAAGGACACAACACTGAAAACCAGCATACACCAGTTAGCTGGAGAAAGTTCCTCTTTTATCACTGCCATAGGGCTAGATTTCTGTAAAGAGAATACTTTCAAATGGCAGTACCTTATGGAAAACCATATTTTAGTGACAAAGGAGATGCTACAACTACTACCTACGGTTCTGGCTTTGGCCTCACTCTGTGTTCACTCACTCTGGTTGCCTTTTGTTTGTTTCTGAGAACTTGGTAGAACTAAAGGGATGGTTCCAAAGCAAGCAGATGGCTTGTCAGTTGGTTGCCAGTGAGTGTTAGAGCCCTGGTATAGGAGAAATCAGGTCATGTGAAATGCTAGGATGCAGTTTCAGAGACTACTGGCCTTCCAATTCATCCCATTAGACAGAGACTTTTTATTCTCAGCACATGCCTACCAAGAGAGCTGAAGAGTCTTCAGTTTACCACACCCAGAGCATCCATCCATAGACTGAATCAGCTGGGCAGTTAGGATGGACTTTGCAACAAGACCAGTAGGTCATGAGTCAGAACTGTTGAGCTTATTTTCCTTTTTATGAGAAGCTGTCTCACTGATCAAAGAAGGAATGCAAAAATAATATGTAAATTTAGAATTGTTCTTTTCAGGATTCGAAATGCCTCACTTAGATAAGCTTTGTTCTACTAGAAAGGTAAGATGAAAACTCTCATAAAAAGCTGTTGGCAAGTCTCTCAGATTAAGAGTATCTCGTTTTACCTTGCAGTGAAATTAAAGGAATACAGTCTCCTGCCCCTGATGCTGGAGGAGTTTCCATTTCTCTATGTTTCTGGCCAAACACTAAGCAAAATGTGGAAACAGCAAATTGCACAAGTTGAACAGCTCAAAAAGGATGCATTTGGAGAAAATCGATCAAAGAAGAAACTCCAGGATGAAGTAAGTTAGTGTCAATTTTAAGAGTAGGAATACAAACCAGAAAGGGGAGGAGCTTATCCTTGAGAATCCAGTAAACAGCATTATTAACTCACTTCCCCTCGTGTCCCCCTTAAAGATAGAAGAAGCCTTGAGAAGGCATGACCTCCTGACTGGACTTGTCAAAAAAGAATATGAACATAACAAGAGACTGGTACGTCAAGAGCAATTTGAGTGTTTTAATTTTTAATGTATAAGCTGTTATAAACCTTTCTTATTGGTACCAGTTGGGCAGTAGTCCCCCACAGACTCTTATCTCTAACACTTGCCTGTTAAGGCATGTAGGGCTTAATCCGAAATTGATGAGGGGGGAAGTGCTAGATGCTTTATATGCACAGTTTCCTTTAGTCTTTACAGTAACATATTAGAGTACATGTTTGCTAATAAACGAAATGAAAAACCTGTAGCTTTGAGGTATTAAGTAATTTGCCCTGGGTCTTGCCCTAAAGGGGCAAGGTCAAGATTTGAATCCAGGTCTGTCCCACAACCCCTTCAAGATGCCACATGGTTGTAAATTAGTGCTTTTAGCCCTCTCCTATCTTTTTCAGGTTCAATAGAGACCTGAGGTAGTATCCCAGCCTCCATTGTAGTTTCCATTGGGAACTGTACCTGGAACATTATCCTCTGTTGAGCATAGTGAAGAGCAATGACAGAGGTTAGAGACAATAAGCCAGAAGAAGAGATATGAAAACACTTAATTGAGTGTGGAATAGATATAAGCCACGGAGAACTATAATTCTAAATAATCCCAGAGAAAGGGGAAGGCATCTCAAGAACTGCATGTGGTACTTTGATATAGAGAGAAGAAAACAAATACCTGAACATACAGTTGGAGGCTTTGTTATATACATGACCTCATTTCAGCCTCACTACTTTGTCAGGTATTGTCCAATTTCATAATGAACATACAGGTTCAGAAGGTTTGTGAGCCCCTTACCACTGGTAGCAGGGGGAAAAACAGTTTTAGTGTAATCCTTACTTACAGCCTAATTAATTTAAATACTATTGGTAACTCTAGTTTTGCTTGAAAGTCTTTAAGAGTACTCTTTTCCTACTCCTTTTAAGCTGGCATCTGGGTTTGGCTTAGGCAACCCCATAGTGGAATGGGGAGATGAGATCCTCAAATCCACCAGGGTGCCGAGGATCATGCTGCTTTCTGCAGCAGTGGGTCCTCCTGGGGCAGTGGATTGCTCCTTGGACATTGAGGTCGTGAACCTGCCAGAGTCTGGAGGGCTCCTGGGGGACAACAGTCTTTCACACACTGCCCAGGCAGTGGGACTGGCCCTCCATAGATGGTTCACTGTGTAGAAGACATGATGGGGAGTGGGGTAGAAGAGAACGCTGAAGTCTGTCTTCCTTTGTCCTTGCCTCATTTTCCCTTCCTCTTTCCCTTTCTTAGCAAGAATTTAAGGATCGCATTAACAGGCAGAGGTTGACCCAATCAAAGATAAAAGAAAATCGGCAGCAAACTGTTCGTGCCCGAAAATATTACGATGATTATAGAGTTCAGCTGCGTGCAAAAATGATGAGAATGAGGACCCGGAGGAAGAAGAAATGGTTACACAGAATTTCTTAAATCCAGTCTCATTAAAGTGAATTTCATCTGTTACCTTTCAGGACCACCTCCTTTGTAACTCGTGTCACAATTTGAAATCCAAATGCCCATCCTAAATTGCTGGCAGTGAGAATCCTTACTTGTCCATGATTCATTTGATCATCCCTTAGTGCATCTCAGTCTTTCTCTTGCTGCTCTTATCTTAATGTGAAGTTGTAACTTGCTCTGACTTCCAGCACTTAATTTGGGAACTTACTGTACGAGACAGGAATTTGAGGTCGTGATTAGATGATTTAGGAATCCACATAAAATCAGACATCCACATAAAATCAGGAAGAGGATAGGACAGATATGCTGTCTCGTTATCCTGATCAAGCTGAAATGCTTAATCTTTTTGGGATACCACAATGGCAAATTTCATCTCTAGAGTAAACCATTTTAGTAATTATAGTCAGTTGAGCTCAGTGCTTTGAAGTGAATCCTATTATTATCCTCATTTCCAAAGAACGACACTACTAAGGCTCAACAAGTAACTATCGTAATGTAGCTAATAAATATATCTGTCAGAACCAGTTCTATCAAGAATTCTCACTAATGAATGGAAGACAAGTGAGCATATCCAAAACCTGTGAACAACTTGTTTTACTGTAGCCTAGACAGATGATAACCATCTTACCAGTTACGCACTGGGGTTCTTGCCCTGTATATACAGCTGCTTGAGAATTATTTTTTGAAAGCAGTACAGAATCTTTGGGATGTGCGAGAAGATGCTCATCATCATTATGGAAATGCATCAAAACCACAAGGAGTTACCATTTCACACCCACTAAAATGGCTAAAATAAAAAAAGACATAATAAATGTTGACAAGGATGTGGAAAAATTGGAACCCTCATTTAGGGCTGGTGGGAATGTAGAATGGTGCAGCTGCTTTGGAAGACAATCAGGCAGTTCCTCAAAAAGTTAAACATACAATTTATTATATGTCCCAGCAGTTCCACTCCCTAGATATACATCCACACTAAAGCCAGGGCACGCATCTTCATAGCAGCATTATTTGTAATAGGCAAGTAGTGGAACGAACCCAAATATCCATCAATTTATGAAGGGATAAAAGAGAATATATACACTCAACAACATGGATGAGACATGCTTGAAAACATGCTAAATGAAAAGCCAGTTACCAAAGGCTACATATTTTAAGATTCCATTTATATGAAATGCCCAGAACAGGCAAATGCATAGACATAAAAAAGATAAATGTTTTATAGGGGCTAGAGGGAGGGGCAAAAGGGGAGTGACTGACTGCTAATGGGTGTGGCATTTCTTTTGGGGTGATGAAAATGTTCTGAAATTAGATAGTAGCAAGGGTTGCATAAATCCAAATACATTAAAAACCAGTGAATTATATATTTTAAAAGCGTAAGTTTTATGGATATGGATTATATCTTAAAACTTATTAAAATGTCTTTGCAAAATACAATCAGTATCTATTTCTAGTTAGACAAAATGATATTCCTCAATAACAGTTCAGTATAATCTTATGGTTAAATAATTGGCAGATATTTAAGAAACTATTTGAAGAAGGTATACAAATTCAGAAGCAAAGATTACGGGACCTAAGAAATTATGCTAAGGAAAAGAGAGATGAACAAAAGAGACAGCACCAGAATGAACTGGACTCAATGGAGAACTACTACAAAGACAAGGTAGGTTCAGTCTTTTTACATTATAATACATTTAATTCTGACCACCTGTGTTGAAAGTCAGCTTAGTCTGTTGAACAATAAACCCCTATGTATTAAGTCAGAATTTTTCAGTTTTCAAGTTAGGCTGTCCATTTTAAAACTTGAAATTTTAAGAGAAAATTAGCTAGTTCTTGACCATAGACAAAATCTGTATTGTCCTGTTTTACATTAAAATAAAGACTTTAAACCTATGGATATTAAATACAAGATTTATTATACTTTGACCACAAACGTTAAATACAACATTTCTTTTTTTCTTTCCTGTAAACAGTTTTCATTGCTGGCAGAAGCCATAGCACAGGAACATCAAGAGCTCAAAGCCAGAGAGAAATCCCATGCCCAGGTAATAATGGGATAATAAGTCATTTATTGACATTTTCAGGAAATAAAAAACAATGGTATTATCCTGTTCTGGTTTGCTAATGCTGCCGTTTTGCAAAACACCAGAAATGGATTGTCTTTTATAAAGGTGGTTTATTTGGTTACAAAGTTACAGTCTTAAGGCCATAAATTGTCCAAGGTACGGCATATACAATGGTACCTTCACTGGAGAAAGGCCATTGGCGTCCGGAAAACCTCTTTTAGCTCAGAAGGAACATGGCTAGTGTCCACTTGCTCCCAGGTTGTGTTTCAAAATGGCATTTTGTCCTTTTAGCTGTAGCTCCACTTCAAATGTCACACTCAGTTGCTCTGAGCTCCTTCTGTCTGTGAACTCCTTTATATGACTCCAGTGATCCAATTAACACCTACCCTGAATGGATGGGGTTAACACCTCCATGGAAATTATCCAAACATTTCACTCAGAGTTGATTGAGTCACATTCCCATGGAAACACTCAATCAAAGAATTCCAATCTAATCAACACTAATACATCTGCTCCCACAAGATTGCATCAAAGAACATGGCGTTTTGGGGAACATAATACATCCAAACTGGCACATATCCTTTTAAAGGGAAATGGAGACAATACTAATTAGAAAACCCAAGACATTTTGACCCAAGATATTTATCCTATGATTTTAACTTAACCTGCTCAGGTCTCTGTAAGAGATGCCGCTAAATTAAAACCATTGGTGGGACTTGATGAGCAGGAAGGTTGAGACGGAATAAAAATAGATGAGGGCCTGGATAAATGTGACTAGCAAGATGACACGAATTCTCTTTTAGACTTTACATAAGGTGAAGAGGGAGCTGAGATCTAAGATGGAGAAGGAAATTCAGCAACTACAGAACATGATAACACAGAATGATGATGATGCTTTCTTCCGGGAATTGGAAGCTGCACGCTTCAAAGCTCGGCTTCATCTGGCTTCATTTCAGTTGAGTAAAAATTCCTTCCTATGAAGCCGGATTTCATAAAGTGAAGTTTTGGAGCTAGAATTGAGCCAATAAACAGTCTAAATCAGAAGAATAATTTTTAAATTCTTTATCTATGTATTCATTCCAGTACTTTACGAAATGATTTTTAAATAAAAATTGTTTTCTTGAACTTACTGCTTTTGGATTTGTAACTTAAAGCCTTCAAAAGGGGAAGGAAAGCAGATACTCATTAGTCATATTTGTACTAAGGCAATTAACAAACTGATGGAGCAACCAACTCCTGAGGCCTATTGCTATAGGCCAAGAAAATAGGAAAAAGACTTTAAGGACAAGAAAAAATCTCTAATTAGGAGAAGGACTAGGAATGTGGGCTCATCATCTGAGGTGGGACTTAGGTTGAACATTGAAGATGGAGGCATGGGTGGGGAGGTGGGGCACTGCTTCTATCGGTTGGTAGAGGAAAGCAACGAGAAGCAGCAAAGGGTGGTAAAACCAATATGCGCTTCCGAGAAGCAGCCAGAATTGCAGCAGGGCGGGCAGCACAATGGTTTTGAAGTGGGCAAGAGTATACCAATCCCATCTCTAGTGTGGTGGAATATGAGGGGGGAAAATCCACTTGGGGTGCTGTCTTCCATTAAAAGGAAGGCTTCAATGAAGGTCAAGAATTGGAGGGAAGATTCAAAGGTGCTGGGGACATTGGGGGGCTTTGCTGTGCATAGCCAAGGAGTGGCGGAGGCACCAGGAATAGCATTGGGAGGCAGAAGAAAGGTGGTAAGCAGCTCACGTTAGGGCATGTATAGAGTAGAAAGGGTGCAAGCATAATAGATCATAGATGTCCAGGGAGACCAGGAGGCATGATGAGTGAGATCCGACTCAAAAAAAGTAAGCAACTGACTACTGCTTCCCAAGTGCTTTCCTCTTGGAATGGCTAACGTAATGTTGGGCTTCTAGGCAGGCAGGGGCTTCCAGGGAAAAGACTTGGAGGATCAGCCAAGTTTGAAGCATAATGAGGAGACATGCAGTTAACTATAATGTACTGTGACAAGTCGATGACTGAAGGTGAATGGGAAGGATGGGAAAATGCAAAAGAGGCTACACATACATAAGGGGCTAGAACACAAGCTCTAAAAAATGTTGAGAAAAATGATAAAGTAAATCTTGATAGATATCCACAATTTATTCTTGAGTAAAGTGAATAAATTTTACACTTGAAAGCATGATGCTCTTTTATTAAAAAACTGTGGTATGAGTGAGTATTATACATAAAATGCAAATAGCCATAGAATAGGTCTGGAAGTATAGTTCCCAAACTTAACAGTGGGTGTGACTGAGTGGAATATATAAACTTCTACTCTTCACAGTATATTTTAATACTATTGAAGTGGTTAAAGTAAGCATAGCCATACTTTTATAATTCTTTTTAAAACAAAATATTTTAGGAAGACTCAGGTTGCTGCTTTTGATGACAGGGTGGGTGCTAGTGCTGCTTACCAAGCTAGAGAGTAGCTAGGAAATACCAAAAAGAATAGGTGAGGGAATTGACTAGAGAATGGATTAGGATTCCTAAACAAAGGTCAAAGAATAGGAAAGGAGAAAAATAAAACATTTTTGAAAAACTGAAAGCAAATGAAGTGGTAACTCACAAGTGGAGGATGTTGAGATCCAAGTGCCTGTGGAGAGGGAATTGGAAGTGAAGCAAGCCAATTTAGCCATAAGAACCCAGGAATGGCTCATCATAATTATCCACACTAAAAAGTTTTTTAGAACTGTGATATAACCATATTGTGCGGGGCAGGAGAAGTTAGGGTTAGGTGGTATGAGAATCAAGTCCTCATCTACCATAATGGAACACTAACCAGACGGTCTAAAATTTGTGAAGAATATTAGCATATTATTTACAAATATGGAGCTAAATACCAGAAGAGCTGAAAATACTGGTCTCTGGGAAATAAGACTTAGGGATGGGGGAAAAAGGTGATGATTTTTCTTTTGAACTATGTGTACCTGTGTGTGTATGTGTGTGTTTAACTATTAGTTGCCTCCTCTTGAAAGGGAAGGAAGGAGAAGAAAGAGCCAGTGCTGGAAGCAAGCCAGAAGAATAGGGCCATTAAGTGAAGGGGCTGAAGAGGCTAAAGGTGTAGGGGAAATTTATTTGCAGTAGAAACAAAGCATCAGGTAAAAACAGAGGAAGGTCTACATTGGGAAGACAAGAAGGGCAAGGCACAAGGTGGTATCACTAAGAGACACAGACAGGATTGAGTGACCCTCCTTTGGTTTATCTGAACTGGGTGGGGGCTTAAGCTGCAGTTTATAGAGGAATCTGTCAAATACCAAATCCAAACAGACTTGAACTGCCTTTAAAACTTTGTTTTTCTAGTCCATGAGTTACTGAAATTTATATCTAACTGTTTTCTTGCAATGGTTCTCTACCTTTTTGCCATCACAATCTTTGGGAGGAGTGGTTTGAACAATTGATTCACAAACGCCCTCACCTGCACTTCCAATTGCTGGGCTGAAATACATCTTAGAAGGGTCCTTCACCCACCCCACAGGCTGCTACAAGTGCCTATTTCCTTCACTTACAAGACTCTATAAGGGAGACAGAAATGAGGTTTACAATTCATATTAGAGACTAAATGATACCCTCGATAAATCCCAGCGCAAACATCCATAAAAGATATGCTAATTGTCAACAATTGAGCATATCACCTTGGAAATACAGCCTCCTCTCCCCAAAGTAACAGGATAGCAATATGGCTGGCAATTGTAAAATGAACACACCACAAGGAAGGCAGGGTTGCCTCCCGATCTAAGGTGTCACACCCAGGGAGGGCAAAACCAATTGTTTTAAAAAACCAAATCTGAGATGCAGAGCTTGCTGAAATAGGGTATGTAATAGAATAAAATTTAATAGCATGTGATATATAAATGAAATCTGATTTATCTAGTTAGCTAAGCACGTTGATGTAGGGAAGTAACCCTTTTTCTGGCATAATTACTTCCTTTCTCCTGTTACTAGGCTCTTGTTCTATTGTACATATATTATTATAAGCACATGGGTTTATAAAGTATAAATAAATGCAGTGGTTAGCATGGTTAGCCTTCATTATAATGAAGGTACAAATTTTTTAGGTCACCACACAGCAGAAAAATTCCCAGAATAGTCAAATAAAACTTTGGGGCAATTTATAGACTATTACAATACTGAAATCCTTAATGTTCTTATATAACCAGTAAAGGTGACAATATGAGATAAAGCAAAAAAAATTCAAAAGGATATTAAAAATGGCCATTGAACCTACTCTTTTAACTTTAACACATTGCTACTAACATGTAGTCTATATTGTGTAGAGATTTACACAGACCATATTCTGGAGTATGGAAAGAAAACATACTCTAGTCATTCCTTTTTCCACCCATGTATTTAGCTGGACTTTTATCCATTGCCATTTATAGAGCTGTGAATCACAAAACTTAAAGTCCATGGCTTCTTGGAAAAACAACTTCTCATCTTCATTTTAAAGATTTTGCTGCTTGGCACCAAGGTAGGGATGGCAAATACGAGGCCCCTGGACCATAGCTTTGCCCTCCGGAGCCCTGACATTGTTACAGGTCAGGAACACTTACCCATTAAGCCTGGACCAACCATTTAAGTCTACCTCCACACAGCTTCCAAACAACCACTGCCAACTGGTTCTGAGCTCTCCGAAGCTCTGCAGTGTGACAAAAGTATCAACTAAAGAAGGTATGTGTTATTCTTCCTGAACGTCTCATTTTATGGATCATATGTTGTCATCACAGATTTTTCCTAAGCAGCGCATTAAAAACGCAATATTCTTTAAAAACTGATGCTGTGACAGTGCAAACAGCATTCATTTTATTGCTCAACTTCAGCAAGGACAAATACAGTTATTTTTAAAAACCGTTTATACAGATGTTATTGATAAAGCTCATATAACAACTGAGTGAACATACAAAGAATACCAAAGCTAAAACACTCTTTAATAAATACAAATAAATGAAAATGATAAAATTTTGCTTTTAAAGTCAGTTTGAGAAAAGGAAGAATATTACATTAAGTGAACTAATTACATGTAGAAACAAAACAACTCAGCATTTGGTACAATCACCGTCCTAACATAAGAATGTTAAATACCACGAATGGCACCCGTTGACTGCATGGTGCAGCTTAAAAACAGAAGTGAGGAGCTGCTCTACCAAGCTGTGAACATGGCTGGAACAATCTCTTAACTTCCATCACTGCCATCAGTTCAATGCCCAAGAAGTTCAAAGCAGATTTAGTGTTGTGAATAAAACAAATTACATTGTTTTTAAAAGAAGAATGGAAACTTGTGCTCTGGACTGTAAATACAAGAAAAGAAAGGACCTAGTAAAAATAAAACCAATTCAGGGCAACAAACTATGTGTAAAACAAAATGTACACTGTACACAGCACTATTTAAAAACTCTACACCAAGAAACGACTTTCGGAAACAAAACTCACCTCTGTACTGCATATGAGCTCTACAGATAATCACTGTTTGTAATTAAGAATTCATGATGAAAGGCAATAGTACAGAAATGTGAGTTCACCTACCTGAAATCATGCAACTAGAGGATCGATAAGAAAAAACCCAGTTAAAAGGGATATGTGGAAATAAATATTCACATTAGAACATGAGGTGCAAGGTCAAGGTTCAATAACACATGGAGTTTTTGTTGCTTAGCACCTGTTTGGAAGTAATCAGGTAATGTAATTTTGAAATTGAAATCTAAATCATTGTGTTTTTTAATAAATTGTGGTGATACCAGACTGGCATCAGGGTTTATTTAAAGCTCTATTAAAGAAATCATCATAATAATGTTAAAAAGGCACTCAAAAAGTGATGGTGTTTGCCTGCTTTATACTGTACATTAAAACAACTTACAGTAGCATTTCACCATTACTACATCAGTTATGGTTTCTATAGAATGTTCATCATGTACTTTTTGCTGAAAGATTTTAAGAGTAGGCACAACTACAGCCTGCACTCATGCTTCAATATAAAATAGATGACCTGCAACCAATAAAGCACAAACTGTGCAAACAAAACTACTGATGATCAAATAGTATAGAAATCACTTCTGTACATTTCAAGATTTTTTTTAGTACTATGGAAGCAGTAGGAAAATGCTAAGTTTGGGAAGAAAATGGTTGGCATAAACACATTACTACTGCACAATATGACTATGACTAGCTTACTTGTAGAGGTCAAATTTGGCAGAGTTAAACACATTTAAATACTTACAAACTACACAGGTAGTTCTCAACTTTTTTTAAGCAGCAAAATTTCCACCTCTTTTATCTTCCCCCACCCCCATGAAAAAGTATACTTGGAATCCCAATAGAAAAGAGAAAAACTGAAGCTGTTCTGGATAAAGGGGGGTGGAGAGGGCTTAGAGGCCCCTGCTCAAATACCAACTCTTTATCTCTCCCTTCCTTTACTCCTGATACACCTCTGAAGAACCGTTTGGCTCCAAAGAACACAGTCTGGAAACCACTCCATTACACGAAACAACACAAAGAGCCTATTCACTTGACCATTATAAACAGCAAAATGTAAACAATTGTCAGCTTTTGCTATTCTTGATTTCATGTCAATGTAAAAACAAAAAAAGAACAGTGCAGGTTTCTGAAGGTTGAGCTTAAAAATCCACCCATGATTTTGGACTTTTCCAATCCCTCACCCCAGAGTTTTGGCTACCTTCCATATCATGCAACATGCCACACACCTTGAAAGCTAAATCAGGACATTTCAAAATCAGATTATCTTTCATACCAAGGGAACTAGGATTCCCATACTTCCAAAATTAACTCTTCAGTTTTAACGTAATTTATACCGTAGCATTAGAATCATTGTTTCTTTAGTAATCGCATTCCTCACCCCTACCACCCCCACTTAATTTTGTTGGGAAAAGCAGGCCTTTTTCTAAGTTTCCTAAATAATATTTAAAGCAAATTTTTCCTTTAAAAAAAATTAGAGAATTAAAATGTAACGAGCAGCTAAACAAGTATTCAGGATGGTTTACTCAATAAAAATATACATTACAATTAAAATTAAAGATTTAGGGTGGCTTACTCAAGAGAAATGTACATTATAATTAAAATACAATATAAGTTAGGTGCACTTGTCAGAAGACTTTGGTTTATAGAAATAGTATATATAAAAGATAAGCTGACCCAGCAAAAGAATGAAAATCCCATCCCATCCACATGATCTGAGGAGCTATAAAAATGTAGTATTTCCATTTAAGATGAAAAGTAAATCCAAAATATCTGATCATATTGATTCAAGAAACATTTGGGATTTTTTTTTTTAAGTCTCTTAAAAACAGGGGGCCCGGAAATGCATCTTATTGTAGCAAATAACCTATTCTAAGTGTAGACTAAATGGTTGCATTAGGAATTTGATAAAGTTATATAGCTGTATTCCAGGAAATTCATGCTTGAAAAATATTAGGAAAACGATTCATTTAGGCTACGCTGAAACATACAATGCAAAATATAAGGCTTTGCTATAGGAAAATGTAGTTAAATATGCAATGGCTTATTATTTTTAAGATAATGATTCTTTTAGCCAATTTTTTACAAAGTTAGAATAATCCAAAATAATTTTATTTTTTTTTACAAAGAACAAGTACAGAAGCTGTTCCAAATCATGTATTCAATCAAAATAAAATATGACTTGTACCGACTGCTGAAGTTGTCTTGATGTTTGAAAGACTTGAAATCTATGAAGCAATTTGAACAGGTTACCTTTTATAAAAATAGTAGTAGTCTTTACATGTAGAATACTGCCTAACTCTGGAAATTTAGGAAAAGTCAGCATTCTTTAGGTTCAAGATATTAATTTTAAATAGCAGCTGAATATGGCCTCATGGCAAAGCATAAAGACCTTTTTTTCCTTGAAAAGGAATTTCAAAATTGTCCTTTCCCCTCACAGTGTCCTAAAATTTAAAAAAAAAGGGGGGGGGGGGTTCCTGTATTTCAGCATTCCTTGAAGTTGCTGAAAGGAGGCTGTTGGTCAGGGGTATAAATAGAGTCCTGGGTAAATCCTTGAAGTTTGTCATTCCACAGCAAATCCACATGTTTCTTCAATGGCTGTTAGCAGCTTTTCATAGAGCTTTTCATAGCTTTCATAGGGCGGAATGTCTATTCGATTGAAGCTGTGAATAAACAAATCAGATATTATACAGTTCATTTGAGATACGTAAACTGGCCTAGGAAGGTTATACAAATACAGCCAACACCACTCTTTTTGTGTGACACAAACAAATTAACAGAAAAAGGGTATATTTCTCTAAAATAGAGATTACCCCTTTGGCGTTCTACCATCAATCTCTAAATAATAACTTTTAAATCACTTTAAAAAGTCCCTTAACATTCCTTTTAAAGGTCCATTTAATAGTAAGAATAATAAAAGTCAAATCCGTTTGAAACTAGCACCTATACAGAATAGGAAAAAAACTATAAAAATAACTTACCAAGTGTGAGCTTTGGGCAGGTTGTTAGTGCAGGCATCAATTTGGTGTATTGTAAAGAGTCGAGGGCCTGCTGCACCTGCAAAAGAAGCAAATGTGGGTCAAATCACTGCAGGTACATTTGTCACTCTCCCAAATCTCAGAATAAAACTGATACATAAACTACAGGGTATAGGGATAGAATGCTGATGAAACCACACCAGCCACCAAGAGGCTGCAGGAAAAAATCTGAGTTTTGAAAGCTGGAACTGTCCTTGGATAAGGCTGGATTCCTTAACAGACTAGCATTTCAGTCTGAGGAAAAATACAGGATTGAAATCTCTTTGCCAACTTTTATCTTCTATAGAAAATCAATGGCCCAAAAGTATGAGAAAGAAGGTTGGCCAATCTAAGAAAAAGCACTACACACTTTTTTTTTTACTCCAGGAATCATCAGATTTGAAAAGATGTGAACCTAATGCAAATTTAGGTTTCATGACTCAAACTGGGCTCAGAATAAAAGATGAGCAGTTTACAGAATAAATTTCAGTTAACATAGACATCCCATATACAAATGTATGCAGGAGAAATACATTCACTTTTGCGCATTGTGCATAGTCTGAAAATGAGTTGTCTAAACAGGGACTACACACACACTCAGTATGTCTCCCTGTGAACAAGCAACATATGCACTGCAGGGAGCACTGTTGGTTTGTATAGCCTCAGTCATCACCAGCAGCAGCAGCTTTAAAAAGAAAGGCCATAAGAAATAAAGAAATGAAGCACCACAATTATTTGCAATACTACTGACTCATCCAAAAATTAAACAGCTTATTTCATAGAAAACAGTTCTTAAAAATGGAATATGGCTGTAAATAAATGGTTTGATGCCATGCAATAATAAACGTGCTTCTGACCAAACAGATGGTGCCCATGACTCATGCTGACCCTTTCCATTAAAAGACAAGGAAAAAAAAGGTGGAGGGAGAGGCATCCCAGATGGCTATATGTTTTGCTAGGTTCAGATGTGAACATGTAAGTAGATGGACTTCCCCTTTAGGAATGTGCAAAAGATTTTAAAAAGCAAGGTGGCCAGAAAACAGAAGGCAAGCATACCCCCATATGTTCTCTAACATGCAGCACTCACTACAATCACAGAGAACCCCAGGAGAAAAGGCTCTTGGGAAGGGATCAAAGATAAGGAAGGAGAAGAAGATATTAAGATATGACAGTTACAGATAAGAAATAGAGTGAGAAGAGAATCTGATTTTAAGCACATGGCTTGTAAAACCATCTGCAAGATACCTATAAAAATACAATATTGATGCCTACTGACTCTTTGATGCCACATTATGTCTGTCCTCTGGCTTTTTTACCTTGTAAAGCTTTGAAGCCCTGCAGAGGCACTCTAGATGATCCTGTCACAAACTGAAGTAACCGTGCTCGTCGCTCTTCATCAAAAAACTCCACGGCTTTCCAGAACCACTTGACAACATTGCTGTCTGGTGTACAGTGTTTTAACCGGGTGTTTACCTTCCAGTCATTAACATCTATCTTTCCAAGTCCACAAATAATGAGCTGTTAAAATATTGCATAAATAATGAACCAGTGGTAACCAAAGTTACTCCCAAAATTCCTCAGAATAGAACTTGAGATTTACAGTGTTGGCTCTCATATGGTGATTCTTAATTAAAGACGCATGTCAAAATCACCTATAAAGATTTTCAAAATATACACACCAGGTCAGGGATTTAAATTTGAGTCTGGGGCAATATTCAGGAGTTGTATTTAAAAAAACTCCACAGGTCTTCAGGTTTCCTACTAAGAGTTTGAGAACTACCATTATGATAGACATGACCAGCTGAAAAGAATTATGAAAGTTTTGGAATTTCATAATAGAATCCTAAATATTTTTAAATAATAAATGGACAGAAATTGAGACCCAAAGAGTAAATACAGTTTTTATATGCCTTCTTCGGACTTGCACCGTGTTATACTAGCTTTAACTGTCATTAGCTTGGTGTTTGGGGACAATTCTGTCCCCCTCCCTTGCCCAGCAGTAACATCTATTTCACTACATCTTGTGAAAGCAACCACTTGAGTGCATAGACACTCAAGAAACATGTTAAATAAATGAGTTAATACAATCTGCTTGAAAATCTTAAAATTGTATCCAAGTACAAAATATGTGAATGCACTGATAAAAGAGCTCTGCTTGGCACCCTGATGTGGGGTCATGACAGATGACTATATCAAATCTTTTTGACACTATTAATACATCTCCTTAGGGTCTAAGACATCTTTTTAACATGCTTATAACATAACAGTGAATAGTATAAAACATAATGTACTGTAACTTGCAAATCCAAGATTTTATAATCAACTCTGTTAATCCAGTTTAACACTAAAATATGATTTACATATATTTTTATAAGAAGTTTAATGATTTCATTAGCAGTAGGAACAATATAATAAATCCAAACCCTACTGAACAAAATCTACGAGAAAGCTTCTACAAGATTCTTATTACTGAATTGAAGTCACATTGAATAGGGACATGGTTATCCAAATAGGATTATGGATATATTTGTAACACTAAAGATATATCTTAAATTCTTTTCTTCCAAGGGATGGCAATTATAAGGCCAAATTCCTCATTCGTGTATAAACAGAAGAAAACGCATTTATATTTCAACTTTATTGCTATTCCTGCCAGGTCTTCCTCCTCCTTCTGATTACTACCTTCTGGGCATTTCACTACTGAATAATTAAGTCACAAAAGAAATGGGGGATGGTACTGAGTTAAGCCAATCTTTTTAGATTATTTTGTTAACAAGTCTGATATTTACTTAGAAAGGAGACAGGAGTTAATAGATAAAATCATGTTTTATATTATTTGTAGATCTCAAATTTTCATGCTGACCTTCGCCACTAATTACATTTGGGAAATTTGGTAAAATAAAACCTCATTATTTTTTCAAGCTAGTTCAGTGGAAATTCAGATATATTCAGATGTTAAAGGTCTTAATTATAAAACCAGACCTGAGGTCCTTTAAGGACCAGCTTTAAAAGAAAACTAATAAGGAGAAAACATGGTGAAAGGGATGATGCCTCACCAATATGGACTAACTACAATGTGTAAACTCAGAATTGAATCTTAGAACATAGCCTAACGTGGACACAATAATTGTAATAGTCCCTAAATTGTAAGCTCTTACAGCAGTTAACTCTCCCTGAATTGTAAGGCCTACGTCTAAACTTTGAGATGCTGATCCCCTAGGGTATAACCTGATTGGTCTCTGGAACAATGCATATCTCTGAGACACCTGAAACTCAGAGCTAGAGCTCAGCAGATATGAATGTCAGTATTAGTGCATACAGCACTGTCAAAAAAATAAATAAATAAAAGGTGAAAAAGAGCCCAGACTTCAATTAGTGATATGAATGAAGCAGGTCTGGTTAAGACCAGGGCAAGCCAGGCCAAAGGATAAAGGGTGAAACTGACTGTGTTTTAAAACTTCAACTTTCATATGAGACCAAGGGAATAGATATCTATTTGGTACAGGATCTAAATTTTCTAAACGGTACAACTCTACAGTCGATTTGTTCAAACACCACAATTGCATGGAACTTTGAATAGGAAGTGAGATACGGTAGGTTAGTATAGGCTGGAGTGAAACAGTGACACATCCTAGAGTAATCTGGGCAGATAATAAAAAATATATTTACAGCCTCCCCCTCCCCAGCCCCGAGGATCTGGGGGAAGGTGCGGATTTGTTGGACATCCTCACCTGGACTGGTGTTGATGTTGTCACAAACATTGGGACTGGCGGTTTGATGTGCTGAGCCCTCGAGCACGGGACTTGCCCTTATGAAGCTCATTACCACAAAGGAGAGTCTAAACTTGTATGTAATGGTGCCTAAGAGTCTCCCCGAGTACCTCTTTGCTGCTCAGATGTGGCCCTCTCTCTCTCTAACTGAGCCATCTCGACAGGTGAACTCGCTGCCCTCCCCTCTGCGTAGGACCCGACTCCCAGGGGTGTAAATCTCCCTGGCAACGCAGAGTATGACTCCTGGGGATGAATGTGGACCCGGCATCGTGGGACTGAGAGTATCTTCTTGACCAAAAGGGGGATGCAAAATGTGACGAAATAGTTTCAGTGGCTGAGAGATTCCAAATGGAGTCGAGAGGTCACTCTGGTGGACACTCTTATGCACTATATAGATAACACTCTTAGGCTTTAATGTATTGGAATAGCTAGAAGTAAATACCTGAAACTACCAAACTCCAACCCAGCAGTCTGGACTCCTGAAGACAATTATATAATAATGTAGATTACAAGGGGTGACAGTGTGATTGTGAAGACCTTGTGGATCACACCCCCTTTATCTAGTGTATGGATGAGTGGAGGAATGGGGATAAAAACTAAAGGACAAATGGGGTGGGATGGGGGGATGATTTGGGTGTTCTTTTTTCACTTTTATTTTTTATTCTTGTTATGGTTCTTTCTTATGTAAGGAAAATGTTCAGAGATAGATTGTGGTGATGAACGCATAACTATGTTATCATACTGTGGACAGTGGATTGTATATTATGGATGATTGTATGGTGTGTGAATGTATTTCAATAAAACTGAATTTAATAAAAAAAAAAACTAATAAGTAAACTGATCTAGAAAGTTAGTTTATGAGTGTTTCCAAAGAGTCCTAGGATGTTTAGACCCAGTTTATGCTTAATGTTTTACTTCCCCTATGATCTTATCTGTGAAATGTTTCCTTGCAAAGCTTAGTGGAAAGCAATTGAGCTTGGGCCCTTATCCAAATAAATTTCATTATGATGAAGACCAATTAGTGAAAATTTCTTTAACTAAATAAATCATTTAGGGAATAGGAAAAAAAAAAATACCGGGAGACTGTGCACAAAAACATGAAATCTGTTTAAAACAAGAAAGGACAATATGGAAAAAAAAATGACGCAAATTCACAATCTAAGAGGTTGCTTATCATAGAAATTCCAAACCATGAAAGACTCCCTGTGAATAGGAATTCTCACAACACCGCACCACAAAACTTCAAATGCATCAGAAAGACCATGTTCCTCCAAAACTAAGTTACAGAGTAATTCTGAGTCTTTCCTTGTTACACCAGATGATGTTGCAAGATTAATACACTGACCTCTAACTCCTTCTCATCAAATGTCTTCAGCAGATGCTGTGGAATTACTTCATTAAATCCTTTCTGTAGAGCTAGGAATTGCGCTTCAATGCCTCGTAAAAATCTCCAGTTCACATATAGCCTGGTAAAAATTGGGCAGGGGTTATTCATATTTAGTAATTATCATGAACCTCTGGCTTAGCAATATTGCACTGTACAAGCATCTATCATTAAGAATTTAGTCTAAAGTCTTAAAAGCATCTCAGATTAATGGGGACAGAAGATCCTGAGCTGAGATAGTTCAACGTAGATAAAAAGTGATAGCCTTCTACTAACAAAAGCAGCATAAATAAAACAACTCTTCAAATCTGAGAAACTTCCAGTAAATTGGACATCTATTAGAGCTTAGATGGTCTGAATACAAACACATTACAAAGCATCAGGTCAAAATTTTTCGAAACACTATACATGCCAACAACCAGAATAAAAGAGCCCATTCAACCAAAAGTGACTATTTTTCTGGTTTTACTTGAAAATATAATCTGAATGTGTTGGGTGTTTTGTTTGTACTTGGGGTGGGAAGTAGTTGGGGGAAAAAGAGGTAAAGAGAATTTTCATATTCAAAATGGGAAGAAACCGTAAAAGCCAATGGTAAGTACTTTGATTAGCCACTCAAATGCTTCCTGGAGGCTTTAAAAACTCTGGAAAATGTAACTTTGCCAACAAAAAGTACACTAAGCTACATCTACTGTGTAACTTTACTTACGCTTTTGACCTGAACTTATAATTTCTAAGTGATATGCTTTTATTTATCTTTCTACCCAGGAAAAGTCTCCATTTCACACATTTTGGTACTATTTTTCTTCCCAACTTGTCATCAACATTTCCTTTTCCAAACTTCAATAGTTCTCTACTTAAAGAAATACATTAGTAATACATTCTTTGGGGGACTAAATTTTTGTTTGTTCAAGGGGACAGCAAAATTGCACATCTGTAGAAAGTTTTTCTTTTTTTAATCTCAAAGCTGAAGTTGGCTAGGAATTAATACTGTGCTTTATAAACATGACTGAATCCTGGACAGTGGGACCCATGAACTGAGTACTACACGCTAGATTCTGAGGGACTTAGGAAACCCCCATTCATTCTTTTATTTTTTAAATCAGGAAAGTAATACAAGCTTGTTGCAGATACATACACACAAATGCAGAAAAGTCAAACAAATATGGATATAGGGTAAAACATGAAAACATATTTCTTTTTACCCTTCCCTTCCCCACCCTGCCTCCCCATCCCACCAACCCTGTTCCCCTATTTTACGCAAATCCTGTATTTGGTATGTAGACGTCCTGAACATTCTCCATTTAATGATAAAACATTAAATGACTTAAAACATTAAAGCATTTGCTCCTACATAAGACTTGCTTTTCAACGTGAAAGCTTATACAGCCTCTCTTTTAAATACATGCATATTCTGTGAATCTATATATTTAATCATTCTCCTCTAAAACATTTTGGTAGTTTACAATTTCTTTTTTGCAAGTCATATTTAATTGAACATCCTCATTCATATTTCTTTAATCACAAGTGTATTTCTGTGGAAATAGAGCTGCTAACTAAAGGCATGTGCATTTTACTTTTTGGTTGCTGTTATCAAATTGCTTTCCAAAAAAGCTATATCAGTGTTCACTCCCATCAACAGAGTATGAGACTGATAAATTTCATTTTTAAACTAGGAAAATTTTACTAAGTTTTGAGACAGACTATATAAAAAAGTATAGCATTCATGTTTATGTGTACATATATTAAATTCAAACTCTAAATTTTGATTACTGTAGTTTTATTTTTAGAAGGCTTTAGATATCATCAGCCAAATTATCTAACTCAATACTTCTAAACTCCTCAATTAACAGGCTATTTTATAAAACTTCAAAAATATTTTCTTATACTTATCCCTTGGACTCAGAATGTACTCATTTGTAAACAGGCTCAGCACTAGTAATACAGCGCCAAAGTACTACTGTGTTGCTACCTGTGACAGCTCACACAGACAGTTCGATGGACCATGCTTTGTACAGCCCCTCACACTGAATTTGGGCTGGCATGTGACTCACTTAAACAAAAAAATGTGGCAGAAATGACATTGGCCGGTTCCAGACTTCCTCAAAGAGAGGACTTTTATGATCTGCAAAGCCGGTCACCCCATAAGAAGTCTTGCTGTGGAGAGGCCATGAATAGAGGGAGACGCTTCTGAAACCACAGGGGAGAACCAAGGAATCCAACCTTGAGTGAGAACTGAGGCCCCAGACAGTGTGATCCCAGTCAAGCCATTGCAGCCAACTGCCAGCTGTTCAAGCCATCCTTGCTGAGGCATCAGATGTGTGAATGTGAAGAGGCTATCTCGGTGTTTCAGCCCTAGCAAGCATAGCATGGAACAGCAATGTGCCATCCCTGTTGTTCCCTGTCCAACTTACTGTCCCCCACAATTGTGATCAATAAAATGGTGGTTGTTTTAAGCCACTAAGTTCTGAGCTAGCCTACGTTGTAGCAATAGTATCATTACCTAAATACTTAAGGGTTTTTCCATATTGCCATTAGAACACTTAAAAATTCCCCGGCTTGATAAGGTAGAATCGTTTACCTGACATATTCCTTTTTATTTTCCTCAGTAACAGGGATGCTTTTGCCATTTGGTTTAAGTTCATGCTGAATAATTTCACCATATGCATTATGTTCAACACAGAAGGTATGGTCTAAGACCCCTGTAATGTCATTCTCACTAGAAAGGAAAGAGAAGAAAAGATACTTAACTGGAAAACCTAAAATTCAGATCCTGTATATGTATTAACTGGTAAAACAGAAAATGAAGATAGTTTTATGATATGACAAATGTAAGACCAGATCCTCGTACTAGTTCTTATACTACCATACCACCTGATTCTCAGGCAGAAAAGTCAAAGAGTTTTAAACTTCATAAACAGGAAATATTCCATATTCTGAGTAATGAGAAAGAGCCCTGACCAAAGCTAGGCTTTGTTAGAACAAACATAGTGAAATTTCAGTTACTTTGGTCATTCAGCTAATAGGCCCTACTTGAATCTGGATATCCTCCAAGTCGCCAAATGCAAGAAGATACCCAATCAGAAAGCTACCTTTGTACTCTGTAAAAATAAGTATCCCCAGTGTATCTTCATAAACTAACAACCTCTTGCAAAACAGAGCTAGTTCTTACAGATACCCTTTTAAAGGTATGGTTTTAGCAATCATCACTTCATTAAATGCAGTGGCAGCAGCAATTTGCTTTTCTAACATATGCAGCATTGGAATAGAACTTCCATCGCCTTGAATGAATCATAATTAGCACTGTCTAAAATAGAGTATACTAGGCTTTTCCTTTTAAAAGTAATAAATAATGCTAACTTTAGGGAATCAAATATATAGGAAAGCAGTAGAAAGAAGAAAAGTCTTATATGGTGTTATCAAATAACCACTGTTAATATTTTCTGTGCATAGTTTTTTTAAGTTAAAAAACATCAGTTTTGTAACATCATTTTTAAAAGCTCAGATTCTAACTATAATAAATAGATATAAGATTTAATACGTACAGTATCCACACTAAACTGTTATGAAGATCGGGATCAACTAACTCCATGTCATCCAAAGTAATTGACTTCCCAAGCAACTGTTTATAAAAAGGTAACGTGAAACCACCATCAATATAGTGTCCATGAAACACAGCCATTCCCATTATTCGTCCAACAAAATGGAAATATGATAAATGTTCCTGAAATTGAAAAGAGTTTATATAAATACTCAAGTTACAAAACTACATCTAGGAAATGTTTAATAAAAATTAAATATTTAAGCAAAATTATTTTTTTAATAACAAGTAGCAAATCTATACTCTAATTTACAACTATTTAAATGGAATAGGCTATCAAAGCTCAATAATCATTAGGGAATGTTTCTATAGGATATACTCAAGATTCTCTACCTCTGTACAAAATAATATATCACATAAGAGTCAATGTCTCTCTCAAAGGGTTTAGTCACTTATAAAATTTCCTTTAGAACTAAGTCCAAACTATAGTCCCACTGGCAACTTCATTAAATTACTACAGAATCTTGCTTTCTAACCCTCCTCTCCTCTGCTGAACCCTGGCTCTGTCACAGAAAAAAGCTTTCAATTCTAAACTTCCAGGCTTTCTTGACCTAGCCAGAAATTGAACCTCAAAACACTGTGGATTTAGGAGCACAAAACTGGTGTCAGACTTTGATTACAGTCCTGATTCTGCCAGTTACTAGCTATGCATACCAGGGCAAATTACTTAACCCTGTAGGATTAACTTTCCACATCTGGCAAAATGGAGATGACGACTAGTATCTAAAAAGGGTCTCTTTAAGAATTAAAATGAGACAATGAAACCCAGGACAATGGAGCCTGGTGTATGGCAAGCACTCAGCTAACATGAGCTGTTATTACTGCACTGGCAGTAATACTAGCTCCCCAAGCAGAACCTTCATCTAAAATCCTTCCTGTGATAAATAACTTCCTACAATGAATCTAACCATTTCTACCATCTTCAGCTCTATTTGGTCTTTCATGATAGATTATTTTCTTAGTTGGGTAGTTGTATTTTTAAATGCTTTTATTTCTCTATTTAACAAGTAATCTTTAAGCTTATCTTTAAAGCTTCCTTGTATCTTAAAAGTAGCTTTTATTCTTTTTCAAAAATAATACATGTTCACTACAAAATATTCAGAAAATGAAAATAAAAAAGAAAATGAAAATCAACCATAATCTAATAATACCTAGAGAAAACAACTGCCAATATATTATAGTATGGAGTCTTTCAGTTATTTACACACATCCATATTTACCAAAATTGTATCATACTAATTTTGTAAACTTTTCACTTAACATTACCATGAACACCATCTTTATATGTCATTAACTATTATTCCACAATATATCATTTTATGGCCATACAGCATGTCCTTAGTAGAAATAACATAACAACAATAAATTAATAGTAGCTAAATTTTGTTGAGTGCTTAATAACATACACCAGGCACTATCCTAAGTGCTTAATGTGCAGGGTCGCATTTAATTGTCACAACTCCACTCTGATTGCATTTATTATTATTAATGATGAAACTGAGGCTTCAGTCAATGTACTTGCTTGCCCAAGGTCAGAAAGCTAATAAATGCAGGACCAGGATATGATCCCCTAATTCCACAATCTATGCTCTTAACCGTTTACATCATTCTGCTTCACATCGTAATTTAATCAACCCCCTTTTGTGGAACACTGTTGCTTCCAAGTGGGGCCACAACAATGACGCAATAAACATCTCTGTGCCCAAACTGTTGCACATATCCATAATCATTTACTTGGGGAAAAATTCTAAAAGAGAAACTGCTGAGTCAGAGGGTATGACTAAGAGAAAGACAAGCAATTCCTATGTAATAAACTACATTGGCATTTAAAGATGAAAAGCATTGTGCGTCCTAAGTTAATTCAAATCATCCTAACTACAAATCATACCGGATTAACTGCAGAATCAGGATTGATCTGCAATGTATAGATATCATCTCTTGAATACTGGAAAAGGCCATAGTACGGATTCAACATTTCATGTGACAAGAGATACAACCATTCCCTAAAAAAAACAAGATATGACAAAGGACTTTTTTTGTTAATGAATACATTTGTATTTAGATTTGCCATTCATTAATCATTTTAGCAAATTTTTAAAATTAATAAAATGAAATAAAGCATTATTTTTAGTTATGTAAGATCACACTGAAAAAATCTACCATGCCCAAAAACATATGAAATTCATGTTTTATTATACTGAAGTCACTTCTCACTCAACCTTGGAGCAATTTCATTATACTTGAGCATCACAGAGTATAAAGGCATTATCCAGAAATACCAACTATTAGATGCTACAGCCAGTCAGTTACTTTTTATTGCTAAACAATTTTGTAATCCATGGTAAATATAAAACGAAGTGAAGAATCTGGTTTTACTTCAAAATGTCCATGTGATCCATATTACCCTGGTACACTTCTACCATGGCAGATTTATAGTTTATATAGATATATTAAGATATATTATATATAGCACTAACTTATTCTCATATTGAACAAGAGTATTTTGTTATTGATGTTGCCTTAGTAAGGAAATTTAATCATCTTTTATTGCATATAACCCTAAAATATTACCATGATAAAAATATAAATGGTCAGAGATTCCAAGGCATCTAGTGAAAGTAAAGAGCACAAGGGCAAGCCTGTGCTTTCAGCATGTTCTATGCCGCATTTTGACTTCAAGTGTACATCCCTGTTTTAAACAGTAATAAATAGTATTACTGCCTCAAACTTATTAAATCCTCTATATTTTCCAAGGTGTAAAAGATAACTTGTTATCCATAACTTGCTGAAATAGAAAAAAATCACTAGTCTACTAGCATTTAGGAGATGTAGTTCTAGTATCAACTCTTGTCATTCCTTAGGGAGAGTTACTTAAATGATACGGTCTGATACAATGGGTTAAATAGATTTAATAATATATTTTTAGCAAATGCAGTAGAATACTATTAATAGCCAGTTAAGGAAAGGTTTAGGTTTCAAAAATCTATGAGATGGAGTCTATATCAAATAACTACCACTTATAAAAGACTTAAACTCTTCTACCCTAGAGATTAAAAAAAAAGTGCTGTCTCCACATAAGCAACCTTGCCAACACACATACAATCACTTGACATGTCCCGTATGCTTTTTGCATGTATGTGTGTTTGTTTAAGGAAAATCCAAATTTTTCTTTTGTTTCCCCAAATGTTTAGAACATGTTTAAGGGCAGAACCCAGCCGTTTTTGGGTACTATTATGAGATAGAAGTTCAAAAAAAAAAAAAGCCCATTGCCACATCCCATTTAGTTTGCCCAAATCCTGACAGCAGTAAGGTTTAAAACAAACAAACAAAAAAAAACCTGACTACTTATGTGACCTTTACAATATAATTATAAATACCTACATGCCAACAGTAAATATTTAACAAGTTTTTCTAATAACCATGCAAAATCTAATTATGAGTAAATAATATGGATTCCACAGAAACTATTAAGTCCTAAGTATGATGTGTAAGAAATCATTTCTGAAAATCCAAATTAAAGAAATCTTCCATTTGCAGGTAATAAAAAAGGTCACAGAATGGGAAAAAAAAAAAAATCAGTGAACATAAAGTAATGCTAAATAACAACTATGGCATTAGTAGAGATGCAAATTAACTTAAGTTGTTTTACATGAGAAGAAGCAGAGAATTATGATGGTCCTTGGAACATTTCAATACAGAAGCTATAATGTTTCAGTTACATTTACGTAAAGTGCATCTTCACACCTAGAAAAAAAAGTCAAATTGATTTATATATGAATGTGTGTATGTGTTTTAAATTCAAACAATATTTGTTTAAGTGTTCTTTTTACCCATGGCATATGAACATTTCCAAATTTACTTCCTATTTGGAACAAGGTTAAAAAGTACAGCAACAGAAGAAAAAGTGAAACACTACTACTCAGTTTAGAGTACATATCAAGTGTCAAGATCGTTTTTGACAATGTAAATCAGAGAGAATAAAATGTACTGAAGGAGAGAGATGAAGAAGAAATAGGGCCTGTAGGTCCTCCCAACAGTCCATTTACGGCTGTGGCTATTTTTTAGAGAAAGTCTCATTGGGATATATGATCCATTAGGGAGTTCCAAAATACTCTAGGGTAGCAGTACTACCCTAACCTCATTATGGACATTTCTAGTAATATATCCTTTCTATTGCAAACCTTAGGGAACATTATACTAGAAAATTAATATCAATGAGAAAGTTACACCACAGGAAGTATCTTAAATCTGAAGTTTAAGGATCCATGTCACTAACTGACAAGCAAGTCTTTACCTGGCAACTCCTCCATAGTCAAGGCCTTCTTCTCCACGAAATTTTATCATTAACCGCTTCCACAAATCTTTGGGTCTCATTTTCATGACCTGTCGATATGATTCCTGAAAACATTTTGAATATACTATTATTACTAAGTGCTTTTAACCTATTATTTAAACTCTCCCTCCCACTCCACCCACAAAACCTTTATTGAAATAATGTGAACTTTTTTTAACAATCAAATCAATGGATAAACTCCACACATTTTAAACTTCATGGAACTTTTAAAAAACTGATATAGCATACTACTACTAAAATCAAGTCATTTGATAAATATTTCATTGTAAGCCAACTAAGTGTGAAACTTCCTATTTTAGTTCCATGAAACAAAGCAGTAATTCCTCTCACATATTAAAACAGAATTTGATAAAAAGGCAAGTTTTTCAAAAACTGGCTGACCTAATTCTAGGTAACAATCATCAGTGGTAAGTAAAGGTAAGAAACAAAAAGAACATAAGTAATCATTAACATGCATCTTCATTAAAGTGACAACTTTATACTATTTTTAAATGCAAATGATTGACTATGAACAAGGGCAGACTAGTCTCAAAGAATGAAGTTTATACTTTAAGGAAAGCAGTATCATGTCCCCAAACAAGTCTTGTCCAAGACTGCTCCAAGTAGGAAAGCCTTGCCTTTGACTTCTGTAACCTATTACAAGAAGAACTCTGAAGCTGATTACTAGGGCTATAATCCAAAGATAAAAGAATATGCCAGAAAAGAAAGATTTCAATAAATTCAAGAGACAGTCTAATAGTAATTAAACAAAATAATTTTCTGATTTAGGAGCCTCTTACCTTTTGGAAGAATTAGAAACTAAGGGATATATATTTGTAGTCTTTTAAAATTTGTTAACTAATATTTCCAATGCAGAGACCAAGTTGAACCAACCAGAACATCTAACACTCTTCATCCCTTTCAAATGCTCATTTTATATATAAAATCTCTTCCATATTATTGCCTTTATTCTCCCCAATCAATAAAGAAGTTAATGAGAACCCTCCAGTTCTAAAGAGATATGAACCCCAAAAAGTATACTCGGAAAAGAGAGAATAAAACACTAAAATTTAATTTTTTCTCTATTTTTAAAATAAGACATTAGTTTACCTCAAAAATCTCTTCCCTGGAAACCTCAATGCGGCAGTGGCCAGCCTGAGGCTGTTGTTGGGAAAGTTCTTGCCGCAAAATTTTTAGTTTCTGAACCAGGTCTCGCTTGTACCTTGGGACTGTCAGACATTCTGTGTCATCGGGGCACAATGATACCACTTGCTGTTGCTGTTGGTCTTTCAATTGATTCTGCCGGCTAGAAGTAAACAGATTTTATTAACAAGGTATTTTAAATAAAAAAGTACTGGTGGCAGAGCGCTAACTCCCATCTTTCCCAGGCCACCACCACTGTAAAACAAATTATCTCCTGTAATATCTCCCTAGGAAAATCAAGCCAGCCTGCATTTGCCTTCTCCTGGGGAAACCCACAATGGACTTTTACTGTGTTCCCTAAGGCTTACGTACAAAGCCTGACCATCTGCCACAGTCTTGTGGCAGAGGACTTGGCTAAGTGGAAAAGTCCCACAAGTTTAACTCTATTTCACTTAACCAGTAACTGTCTTTAAGGTGCAATGTTTCCCCATGCCACAAACGCCAAAGCAACTAATGACTTTCTTGGGATTGTTGGGGCATTGGAAACCTTTGTTCTTCACGTAGCCCAAATATTAAAACTTTTATATTTCTTGATTAGGAAAGGCTATCCCTGGGAATGGAACACCTCCCGATAGGCTGCATTTAAAAAGGCAAAAAGAGCATTAGCACAGGCACAAGCACTGCTGGGTGGAGATCCAGCCCTGCCCTGTGAACTGGATGTAGCCAGCACTAATACTGGCTTTGGGTGGGGTCTGTGGTGATGCAACATTCTAAACCAATGCCCCTTGGCTTTGGTCACCATTATAGAAAGGGGCAGAACTGAGATACAGCCACCTGAAAAAGCAACTGTGTGCTGCACATAATGCCTTATTACAAGTGGAAGGACTCATGCAAAGATGCACAGACACCTTAAAAATGGCCATCCCTATTCAGGGGTGGATAACTGACACAGCTTCTAAGCCACGCTCTGGCAGTGCCCAGCTGAGCACATGGTCCAGATGGCCATGTGGAGAGCCTACTTGCTACAATGCTTTTTCAATACCAGCCCTCTGAATGCAGAAATGCAAGTGATTCTCGGATTGGTGCCCTATATAGAAGATTCAACAGCTAAACTTGCTGCACCTGAGGTAGCTGTTGAACTACCGATAATTGTGGAAAGACATCTGGGACGCCTGCCAAAGACAAAAGGTAACTGTTGCCAGCAGCTAGGGGCCAACACTAGAGAGTGCCCTCCATGCTCCCTGGGTCGACCACATAGGCTACCACACCAGATGGGACTCGTGGACTAGATCAGTCCCCTCTGTTCTCAGGTATGCTTTTACTGCTGTGGACGCGGCTCCAGGACTCTGTTTAGCTTTCCCAGTGGGGAAGGCAAACCAGCGGGCCACCATCAGCTGTGCCACCATCAGCTGTTTAGAAAAGGTATGTGCTTTGTATGGCATACCTAAACAAATAGACAGTGATCAGGGGATCCCTTTAACTGAACAAATGACCCAGGCATGGGCTGTGGACTATAAAATCCCTACAATAAAAAGGTTTTATCAGACCCTAACCTGCCTGAACTCCAAACCTAGAGCTGCAGCCCCAGCTCCTATTGAAATGCTAATGGCAGGACCAATGCAAATCCAAGTTAAAGGGTAAGCAGCTTTACAGCCTAAGTGGGGAAATAGTAACAATTTGTTGTTGCCTGTGCTTCAGACCATACAAAACTGGGAAAATAAGGTCAATTGACCTTGATGCTGACCTATGTAGCCACATTGGTTAGGAATCCTAAATCCCTGGGGAATAGGAGTTATCCCAAATACCGTAATAAGCCAGGGCCTCCTTTTCCCAGGGGGAGCCTTATGCAGGACTATGTGTCTCACTGGTACCTCGTTATCAACCAACAGATCTGTAGCATGTAATTACCCTTTATCGTTCCCCATAAACACCTCCCTGCAATGGGCCTCAGCAGTAACTCATGCCCACAATTGAACCCAATGTTGGGTTTGCATGGACTACCCACCTTTAGGTGATACCAGCCTTTCTTGGACTGTGACCCCTGTGAATTGGACTGCATGGAACATCTTACTGGCCTGGCAGAATTCAGCTATTATCAGTAGACCCCTTGTCTAAATGGTTAAATTCCCTTTCTTGGCCATGGCGGCATCTCTTTGTAAATTTGTTATCTCTTTTGGGGTGGGGGACTTCTAGTGTTCTGTTGTCTATGGATGCAATGTCTGTCCTGTGGTCAATGTCCTTCTGCTACATGGGGGTGCACTGTGGGGGCACAGTGCCTGGGCCCCCTCCTGTCCATAGAGATTTCGCATAGCAGCCTACCTGACCAGAACAGAGGTTAAAAGTCATCAGACCTTCCCAGGGAAGGAAGAAATGTATCCTCAACAAAACACTGAAACTCCCCTCCCCTGATCACTGTGGATAAAAATCTCCACACCCTTGTATCACAAGATCCTGATGACTCTGTCCTCACACCCTCCTTGTACTAACCCTTATACCCATCCCCATACCTCCTGCTTTTGCAGAGCTCTGATTTCCATCTTTTCTGGCCCACAGCTGCTGTGGAACCATAACTCCTGTAAGTAAGTCCTATTAAACTCACGTCTAACTCTAGAAAAAAAAGTACTGGAGATGTATATTTTTAAATAGCATCATATTTCATATAAAACAAGTTTAGCTATATCATTTTCCAAGTCAAGTTGTATCAGTTTCTTATGTGCTTGGCTTGTCTGACAATGATAAACCACTTCCAATGTTTATTTCTCTTAGTACATACGATTTTATGATATTGAATAATCGAGTATCATTCATAAAGTTTATAGCTGCTGAGAGCAAATTTCTCAAATACCATTTCTCATTTCCTCCATGTGGTTGACCTTCACCCATTTTAAAATTCAGTCATATGCCAAACATTTGTGCCTGTCTGCTGTCTAGAGTCTATATAAATGTCCTGTCTGGAAGGACAAAGAGGAGTCTAAACTGGCAGCTTGGCAGGATCCTCTTCTATACCTGCTATAGCCTAGATCACAAAAATGTGGGGAATAAACAAGCATAAAGTCTAGACGCTTTATAAAGTGACTAAATGCAAATACATGGTTTACTAACATAAGAAAATAATCTCCCAAGCACACCAGAAACATGATGATGGTGATGATGATGATAAAAAAGACACATTTCCCAGATATATTTGTATTCTTCTGGCACAAAATATTAAATACTTTACATAATAAATGTTAAATATTGCATCTAAGAATCTTTTTTTAAAGAACACTATGACATAATGAACTAGTTAATTTCAGTAAGTTGTCAGGAAATGAAAAGTTTGCTAACTCCAACTGATGTCTGTGCAGTCATTGAGAGATACAATTGGAGTTTACAATTAATGTTACGTATAACACAGAAGAGCACAGCCTCCTAACCTAAAGGTAAAAGAACAATGATTGCTGTGATAAAATAAAATAAAAAATAACTTTCATTTCTCTAACAGATCACCCACACATACAATGATTCTTACATAACTGGTCATGTTTTATATCTAAAACAATACTATTCTTAGAAATAACCACACAGAGAAAATACAGCTTTGATGAAAATTATTAATCATTATTAACTATTCTTTCAAACATTATAATAAAGCTGTTGTGAAATAGTAACCCCAAACAAAATGAAAAAAAAATAATAAAAATACTCGTAAGAAAGAGATGAAGAGAGGAAGGAGTAGCAACAAACAAGATAAGACTGAACAAAGGTCTATGAATACTGAAACTTTTTATAATTATATATGTATTTTTGGATGCTGGGTGTTGGAATGGCTGGAAAGAGGTAAATGACATGGTGGAACTATAGTCTATAGCATCCCTTAGGATTTGCTCTGTAAGCTGCTCGTTCAATTGCGCCTTGAAGGTCTGCACCTTTCTGTATATATCTTGTATTGCCTAATAAGGAAAGAACTGAAATTGTGGAACTGTAACCCAAAACAATTTTTTAAACCATCTATATGACTGCTTGTTAAGAAGTACATCGAGATATGACACCTTTCTGTATGAATGCTATATTTTACAATAATGAAAATGCCTGAAGTTGTGGAACTGTGACCCATGACATTCTTTAAGATTTGCTCTCTAACTACCTGTGAAATTGTACATTGAAAGTTATCACTGTTATGTATATATGTTAAAGTTCACAATTTAAAAAAATAAAAAAAAAGAAAAATATTCCATAAGCAATTGGATAATACTATGCAAAAACAAAAAAGGAACTTGGATATATCTTGAACCAGACACAAAAATTAACTCAAAATGGATCACAGATCTCAAGGTAAAACCAAAAGCCATAAAACATCTAAACGCAGAAGAAAATTTTTATGACCTGGATTAGGCAATGATTTCTTACATAACACCAAAGGCACACACAATGAAAGAACAAATGGATAAACTGAACATTAAAATTTAAAAGAAAACTTCTGCTTGTCAAAAAACACTGTTAAGAGAATGAAAACAAAAGCCACAGACTGGGAGAAAGTCTTTGCAAAACAAATCTGATGAAAGACTTGTATCCAGGGGATCTAAAAATTACTCTCAAAACCCAACAACAACAAAAAAAAACAAAAAACAACTCAATCATCTTGGAAAACAGTCTGGCAGTTTTTAAAAATGTCAAACATAAACTTAGCATATGATTCAGCCATTCCACTACTAGGAATTTATTTGCCAAAGAGAAATGAGAGCATGTGTCCAAACGAAGACTTGTACGTAAATGTTCATAATAGCTTTATTAGTCATAGCCAAAAACTGGAAAAAAACTAAATATCCATCAACAGGTGTATGGATAATTGTGGTATATCCATATGATGGACTACTACCCAGCATGAATAGAAATGAAACTACTGATAAATGCAGCAGGGATAACTCTCAAACTAATTATGTTCACTAAAAGAAAACAAGAAAAGATCACATACTATATGATTCCATTCTAAAACCTCTAGAAAATGCAAACTAATCTGCAGTGACAGACAGCAGATCACAGTGGGGTAGAAGCTCCCAGGGAAAAGGGCAGAAAGGAAGGATTAAAAAAGGGGCAAGAGGAACTTTTGGGGATGATGGATATTTTTACTATCTTGATTGTGGCACCGATTTCACAGGTATATGTCAAAACTTATCAAATTATACACTTTAAATATGCAGTTTATTAATGTCAATTATATTTTTTAAAAATCCAGGAGACATTAAACTCATTCACAAAGACCTGTCTGAAAACCTAAGGCCTGCAAATAGGAAAGAGGGTTTAAAGTAGAAGGATATAACGTGTGAAACTTGGGTGGATGGGAAAGTTGAATATTAATCTTTTAAGGTGTTTTGCTTTTGCTATTGTTAACACTTGTCTTTGTCTTGATGGTAAAATGCCAAAAAATGATCTGGTCCTTGTTGCTTTTTTCTCTACTCCCCCCATCCCAGCCACTCCTCTACAGTGACTTCTGCCTACTGCCAGGCATATAGCAGTGTCTGTCTTGGCCAGTCATAATGCCTTTCCTACAAAGACTGGCCTATGTCTTCTAAGATTTAGTCGAATTGCATGCTCATCTCTACTGTCCTCTGTCCAATCAGCAGTCCAGGGGAGAAGCTTCTGCATCTTCGGAGCTTCTGCTAAACCAACCTAATTCATCCAAATCACTCAAAACCACCATTTCTGACTCAAGGTTCCGTAAGTGGAACCTAATCAGCTTCCCTGGCCCGGTCTCTTGCCTGGGTTGTGTCTCAGGCATACGTTCCATGTCCCCTTGAGGTCGCCCTTAAGTTGTGTGGTCACCAGGTAGCTTGGAGTTGGAGGAACCAAGGGCCAAGGAACAACAGCCAGGGTCCCGGCGTCTTGTAGGACCTGACCTTGGCTAAGTCAGGTCTCAGATCTTCCAGTGGACTGGTATGAAATTGGCAGCCAGTCTATTCTAGAACTCCCTGTCCCCTTTGCCAGGACTGGAGCAGGAAAGGGGTGTGCCTTCCAAGAGAAAACAGCCCTTTTCCCTCCCACCATCACTCCTTGTGGCTCCAAATTTAAAAATGAACTTCCTGATGGTCAAAGTCCTTTAGAACCAGTGGGCTATGGGGGTGGAAGCTCCTGCATTCCTAGAGAAAGGTATAAAGAAGCCCAGGCTGTGAAAGTGCTTTGCGGCTGACACCCCATGTCTGCCACGTTTCCCAGCTCAGGAAGGAGAATTGGGAAGATGAGGCTTGGAGTGGGGGGGGAATCCAAGAGGAGGCTGTGGCTTGGTTGAAGGCGATTGGTTTAGTGCTGTAATTGTCTCATTTTATACACACACACACACACACACACACACACACACACATATACACACACACCTCTGGGAGTAAATATTTTAAATAAATGACATCATTTTTTACTCTGGAAAAAAAACAGTTGAAGGACAAAACTGACAGCAAAAAATTCTACTGGGATGGAGTCAGCCTTCCTGGAACTATTTCTGATGCACTCCGGGGGAAAAATCCAAATACCCCCCTAAAGCAGGCTGTCTTCTGTTCTTCAGGTATGTTGGGGTGCAAAGGGGTATATAAGGACCAATGTCTGTGCTAGCCAGGGAATGAGGGGATGCCAGGGAACGAAGAGATTCTATCAAGCAATCAAATTATTTTCTTGAGACTAAGTGAACCTAATAAAGCAAAGACTTGAATTATAAATACCTTGGTATATATTATCCATAATCATCATTTAAAAAAAAATTTTTTTAAAGCCTCCTTTAAAAGTGTAAGACAGAAGATCTTCCTGCAACAGCAGGCAAAGAAAGGGAAACAAATAATTAGTGTTAAAGGTATCAAAAATGAGGAAGGGGGGACTTCCACAGTCAGGCTGTCTGGGCTCCAATTCCAGCTCCACGACTTTTTATGTTCATTTGGACAAATTACTTAAATGCTTGAGGCCTCATTTTTCTCATTGGTGAGCTGAAGGTAACCTAGGACAGTAATGAGGATGAAAATGGGATAGTGGATGTGAGTGCTTAACCAGCACTTAGATCACAGAAGGCACACAGTAAATGTTAGTTATTATAACTATTAGTACTATAGTTAGTGTATTTATTTTAAAAATCTATATAGCATGCTTTTCAAGCAAGGGAAAGGAAAACACTGACTAAAAATGATTTCTTAGAAGAATATATTTCCTTGGCAAAGTTTTATTGAACCATAAAGACACTGTTTTGCAAGAGCTTAACAACATTATACCCAGTCATTGATGGATTATATGTTGAGGCCCTTTGAGGAGAATAATGCTAGTGATACTGAAGAAGGGATTCAAGTAAGAGGAAAGGACTGGGTGAGATTAATCCATCTGCATAAGAAAGGAGATTACTTTTAAGTCAAACAGGAAGTTCAAACCATAAGTGCTATTAAAGTATTAGCCATTAATTAATATAAGTAGTTGTGTTGCAATGGCAAAGCAAAATTAGCCTGTTCAGCCTCTATTTCTTCTGTTGAACTGTTGCCTCTGTAACAAGCTCACTTTGGGGGCCTTGATACATACCCTTTTCCTGACATTTCAGGACAGGTTCCTACTTAAGTGTGGGGTTAGGATTACTGATGCATCACAGTAAAATCTGTCATAGCCTTATATAAAACTTGGCTCAACAAAAGTAATTTATAATTGAAGAGAGCATACATTCTATCATATTTCTCACAAAAAGCATCTATTGTCTTCTCTCACATTTAATGTATTTTTTTTAGGAACTTACTTTAAAACTAAATGCAAGTTAGCAGAGAGCCGAGGGTCTGTAAACTGTGTTGTTCTGTTGTTATGGTCAACAAAATAAACTCTGCCTGTTGCTGTATTACGGATCTCCCATCCAGGAGGCAGTGGACCAAGTTCTTCACAATTGATGTTGCTAAGATCCCTGCAAAAACAAATATAAAATGAAAAATACCTCATTTCTGGGTCTCCTGAGCCAAACGAGTAAATGACACAGAACAATTCCATGAAGTCTGAGAAAATGTATTGTTTCAGAAACTTGAGATATTCAGCTGCAATCTTTAATTCCCAATTGGTTTATAACAAGCGCACATATTCAAAACACAATCCATAAATGGCTCAGAAAAACTTATCACTTAGCCTGCATGGTTACTAAGTTAGTTCCCGGGGCTTTACTATAATACAGTTTTTAAATTAACATAAAAGTTAATTTATGTTCTTTTGCCAAAAGAAGTTGTACTTCAGTATTTATTTTGACAGAAAATATTATTTTAGATGTGTCAGTGATATAAGGAATTTAAAAAAAAGATATGATATCAATTTTTTAAATATTTTGGAACACAGAGACTAAGAAAAACAATCCAGAGCATCATTTCATTAAGCTCGTCTTCAAAATTGGTACCAATATTCACTTGAAATATTCTTAAGCCTTTACAGAAACCCCTTACTCAATAGTGGAAAATTGACATGTTTTCTTAGATATAAGAGCATGTTACGAATTCTCATTAGCTATACAACAAAGTAAAATATTTTCCTTAAAATCGTTTTATTTATAAATAGAGTATCAAATGCAGAGGTTATCAAAGCAACCCAAGATCAGCAAGTCACATCAGTTTTTGATTCAAATACATGATTTTTTACTAGTACAGCTTTGAGTATAAGTTTAGGCAGAGAAGGATCTCCTGACTCTCTGGATTTTTTTTTTTTTTTTTTTTTTTTTTTTGTGGTGGGGAGGAGAGATATTATTTTAATATAAAAAGTATCCTTATCTTACAAAAGTAGATGTGCATCTTACAAAGTTGTATGCATGTGATTTAGAACTCAAGTTTTGTTTTCCTTTGCTTCAACTGGCTGACTTGGCACTTTGCATCTATTCATTAGAAAATAACTCAAAATGTCTAAGTAGTGTTCGAAAAACTTATTTGATACTAAAATGTATCAAAAGTTATGTTAAACTATTAAACTGATTTGTGTGTCATTCCACCTTCTTGAAATTAAAAGATAACTGACAGTTTGGTTTGTACATGCTCTCAACAATGCCTGCAGTTCAAAGAACCCCTAGTCTATACATACAAGTTTTGGCATTTAAAAGAAATTGTTTTGTATACTACACACACACTCACGCGCACACACACACAGGACTCCAGAGTGGGATTACAGAGAAGTAGGTAGGACTTTTTACTAAATGTCCAACTAAAATGACCACCAGAGGTGACATTTTATATAAACTATTCTTAGACGTTAAAGATTAAATACTCAAAGAAATCTTAGGCAAAATGGATATTCAAATGGTTTGAAGTGTACTTAAAATATGCTCTTACCTAGGCACTCGTGGATCATGCCATGTGCTCACACCAGTCTGAGTATGTAAGAAATACACCTGACCTTGCTGGGTTGTCCTCTGTTCTGTAAAAATAATAACACATATTCAGAATGTTCAAATCAAAGAAAGTTATAGGCACTAGGGGGACACTATAAGGAAAATTTCTCCAAATTACAAATTTACTTTATTATAAAAAATTGCTGTATAAATTATTTGTTCTGAATTCAGAACCCATTTTTCCCTGGAAACAATCATATAAATGGGGATAAGGTTCACAGGCCAACCAAACTTATAATGTGGCTCAAATACTAAACGTGTTGCAATGGAAGATAGAAAACAAGATCATCACAATACCAATAATTAAACAAGAGATGAAGAAATGATCTTTCATTTGACTTAAATGTGGAGAATAAAAGAAGGCTCAGAGGAAGAGGCTGGCTGAATCAGGATATTCTGAGGGGACTTCAGAAACTTCTGAAGGGTTTAGAAGCTGATAGTTACTTTTTATTATGCCTAATTTTATACCCAAACTTATTTTTCTCCTTTCTTGACAGAGGTCTATTCTCAAGACAACATTTGGGTTCAAACAGAAACAAAAAAGATGGTATACAGGAGAGCACTGTTAATCATAAACAGGCAAAGATGGGAAAATAACCTACTTAGAAAAAAAGAGTAAAGAGGATGTGTGCATACTAAAGAGAAAAAAGCCAAAGATAAAATTAATTAAAAGAAGGAATCTGTAAAAGGGTTTCCTCAATGGTGTTTTCCAATCTTTTTTTTTTTTAAAGCAACAGAACCTTTGTTCTTTAAACAAAATCTTATCGGAAATTCTAATACATAAAATAATAAAATTACTGTTTGTATTTATTAGTATAAATTTAAATTCCTTATAAGCCTAAAAAATTAATCAATCTAAACTATAAATTTTTTAAAATTATAAACATAAAAATGTTTAAAGTAAATTAAAGAGGGCAGTTGCAGTAAATTCAACCTTATTAGCGTCTTCATTTCTATGTTTTGGTTGTACAGAATTTTCTTAACACAAATCACACAAATATAAAAGCATAACCATGCCCACTCCAAACAGCTTGCCTTATGATCACAAAGAGAAACAGTAGAAGATACCTTATTCTAAGGTCTGAATACTAACAACAACAGCTAAAACAGTGTTTTCCATGCAAGACACCATATCTGGCACCTCATATTAAATTATATACCATTTATCTCTTGTAACAAACCTACATGGTTAGCACTGTTACTTCTCCCATTTTATAGACAAGAAAACTGAGGCTCAGAAAGGTTAAGGATTGGACCCAGTGTCACACAACGAACATGTGACAAAGCCAAGACATGAACCCAGGTCTGTATGCCTCCTAAGCCCAAGATCTAATCACTGTGCTTTATTATAAAGTTAACCTATGCAACACAAGACAGGTGGTGGGCAAACTGGTGGGGGTTTTTTTCTCATTACTTTAAGAGTTAAAGTTGTTTAAAATAAAATTAGAATCATGAATTTGTAGAAGTTATAAACAAATATTCTAGAATAAAATTAAAATACAAGTTAGATCAGGTGATTCCCAATGTTGGTCATTAGGTGTCACCGTCAGCCCACAATAGTTTATCTATAGCATTGAGAGGGCAAAGATTTAAGGAACTCTGGATAAATAATTTAGAATAATCCAAAATCAGATTTGGTTAAATCATTTAGATACTCCAATATTACAGACATACAAATATAATTTATAAATACCTTCATTAATATGCCTTTCAAATTATTTTTAAATACTGCTCAGAAAATTACATTGTAGGTCAGGCTTGAGATTACTAACAATACCATCTTGCCATTTCTTATAAAATGCCTATTTACAAAGAAGTCTCTTATTGTTTCATATGCTCCTCATAATTACTGTGATAACGGGAATTATTATTCACCTCTTATTTTATTATAAAGATGCAAAAAGACAGAGGTTAAACAACTATTTCATGGTCAAACTACTGGTTAGGTAGTCTTTTACCAGTTCAGACTTTTCAAAGTTGGAAGGTTTTATATTTACTTTCATTTTCATGCAGAATCCCTAAACTCACATTAATCAATTTTTTTTTAAGTTGAATTTCTGGCTTTCTTAGAAAGCTGAAATTAGCAAACCACAGTTTATTTTTCCTATGATTTGCATACCATAGCCTTCTGGTAGGTCTGGAGGAGTATGTAAATGTGTTCTACTCATGTAATTTCCTGTGTCGGTTGTGACCTGACTCTCCTTTCTGCCAGCCTGGGATCTGAAGTCTGTCACATGTTGCACCATTGTTCCACTAATTGGAGTGTTCTCATCAACAAAGCAGCTAAGAGGTCTGCCAGGACTAGAATATTCTGATGCCGGCCTATTGAAAAGGAACGAGATTAAAAAAAATTACTCAATTCAAATAGCAAAAGTAGAGTTCTCTAGACAAGTGTATAACTGCAGTAAACAATCACTTCTGTAAGAAAATGGAATGATTAATACAAAAATAATGATTTCAAGAACTCTGAGTAAAAGTAAGTCTGACCAAAGAAACTCAAGTGATAAGCATGGGCATGTTGTCAATTATGTATTTAGACAATTTTATATTAGTTTTAATTATATCTTATATAAAATCCATACATGTTTGTAGATGTGAGAACTGGCTTTCAAAGCCCCATTTGATCTAGCTACAGTCTCCCTCTCAGATGTGATTTCACACCACTTGCCCTCCACACCCTTTCATTCTTCCTGTTCTTTGAACTTCCCAAGATCATTCTACCTTTAGTCCTTGGTAGCTCTTCCTTCCACCTGGATTTGCCCTTTTCTCCATTCTTCCTAAACCTGGCTCCTTTTGTCAAGCAAATCATGGTTTTAAGCTTAAATGCTGCCTCCAAAGAGGTCTTTCCCCACCCTCGCAATCAAAACTCAGTCATTCAATAGCCCATCGCCTTAGTTTCTCATATCACTGGTATTTTTCTTGTTATTTACACGCTTGTTTTTGTTTATCTCCCCCAACTAGAATATTATTGAGAGAAGGGAGTCTGCCTAGTTGTTCCCAAATATATCTCCAGCACCTAGAACAGTGTCCTGGCATTCTTAAGAAGAGCTCTATAAATATTTCTTGAGTGAATAAAGGAAGAAGATAGTTTGTTCAAAGAGCTTCTGGTCCAATGTAAGTCTTCTTCCGAAATAAAAGGAAAATTAAGAGTGCTTTTTTAAACCAACATTTACAAAACAACAATGTTATACATGTGGAAACTGAAGTCAATTTATCAGTTAAATGAGTTAGAAAGAAAAGGACCTTACTAAAGCACTGACAAACACTTTCATTATACTCAGATATAATAAAAATGGGTAATTCAATTTCAATAAAATCCTTGGCAGTTTAATACTAGAAATGTAACTCTCATATCAACATATTTTTAAGTGCATCAGGAGCTAAGCTTTTACCCTGAGAATCATAATACAGTAGAGAAAACGTTTGTGATTCAATGAATTAAGCAATTTAATCCCCAATAATGTAAGTATAGCTATTGGCAAGAATTTGATATTCTATGCCTGGTGTCAGTTCTGCTCAGGAAAAAATAAAACAAACACAGAGCAGAGGTGGCAAAGAATTTTTTTTAAGTAAGACAAAAGAAATAAGCCACTTAATGTATTCCATCTCCAGGTACTTAAAAAGCATCTTCTTGCACTTTCGCAAAAAATTATCTTGTATCCCATGTGGTTTACACATTAAGCTCCAAAAAGAAAATGACCTACATTTCCTCTCTGCCTGTTTTCATTGTCGTAGCACAAATCTGCTCAGAGTGCCTGGAACACATTTAGAGAACTGAAATGATGGCTGTTACCACCACTCTGAACACTCTTCATCAACTTCTTCCTACTCAACTAAATCCTACATACTTCAAGATTTAGTTCAGAGAGTTTTTCTTCAGAAGTTCTACCATCCCTTTCCTCCAAGTTAGGTGCCTCTCCCATACAGTGCCAGAGAACCTGATTCTTATCAGTCACAAATCTTACTGGTCACGATAAAATATAATAATCCTCCTAAACGACTGAAAGAATGGAAGACCATGTATATATATTTTGTTACAGTCATCAATAATGGACTTGAACTCAAACTTAAAAAAAGAAAAGAAAAAAAAAAGTTGAGATTCACAGAAAAAAGATGACTTCTCAACTCATTCATTTAATTTATTCAAAATATATTTACTGAGTAGCAAGCCAGGCCCTAGAGCTATAATAATAGGATAATGTGGCAAACAATCCTTATTGATTATTATTTTTAAAAAATAATAATGGCACCTGCTATAAGAGTTACTGGTCTACAGCCATACAAAATGTGCTCGTTGGATATATTACGTCCCCCACAGAAGTCATGATCTTTTAATCCAATCTTGTGGGATATTTGGATTAGGTTGTTTCCATGGAGGTGTGACTCACCCAACTGTGGGTGAAACCTTTTGATTAGATTATTTCCATGGAGGTGTGGCTCTGCCCATTCAGGGTGGGTCTGAATTAGATCACTGGAGACCTTTAAGAGGCTCAGGAAGAGAGAGAGAAGTGGAGCCAGAGCTGACAGAGATGCTTAGAGATGCTTGGAGTTGCAGACAAAAGGACATTTAGAGATGCTAAGCTAAGAGATGAAGCCCAGAGTTTGCCCCGGAAAAGCTTAGAGAGAACACCCCAGGAGAAAGAAGCAAGGTGGCACAGGAGCTGAGAGAGGTGAAACACAATCGGGACCAGCAAACACCAGCTGACAGGTGGTGCCTTCCCAGATGACAGACGTGTTCCAGACACCACTGGCCTTTCTTCAGTGAAGGTATCCTCTTGTTGATGCCTTAGTTTGGATACGTTTATGGCTGTAGAACTGTAAATAAACCCCTTTATAAAGGCAAACCATTTCTGGTATTTGCATAATGACAGCATTAGCAAACCAGAAACATAACCAGAAAAGAAATCTAATAAAGCTGACATAAACAGGAACTTTGGGAGGGCAAACAGTGCAGACTATAGGCCTTATGTTTTTACCGTGTTGGGCGCTCCCACTGTGTTGTTCGTGTTATGTGGTTTAGATACTGATTCTTCCAGAGGCAGTTCGCCTTTCTTCCCATCTTTAATGAAATATCAAGAGAGCGGGCATTAATAGGAAGCTGGGATATAGAATGTTTTGAGTGCAATTACCAAACCAGGAAGAAGTACATGCTGTTTTGAATCAGGAATGCCAAAGTGAAAAATCAATTCATAGAATGCAGGTTTTCCTTCCCCAACTTACTATAGAACTATATATTTTATGGAATTCTGAAGCTTCTAAAATATTTACAATGAAGTGTGACTAACACAGGCATATCTCACTTTATTGTGCTTTGCAGACATTGCATTTTTTTACAAATGGAAGGTTTGTGGTAACCATGCATGGACCAAAGTCTACAGTGCCATTTTTCCAAAAGCATGTGTGCACTTCATGTCTGTGGTCACATTTTAATTAAGGTATGTACATTGTTTTTTTAGACATAATGCTACTGCACATTTACTAGACATAAGTATAGTATAAGCACATTTAATAGACATTAGTATAGTGTAAACATAACTTTCATATATATATATAAATTTTATATGCACCGAGAAACCAAAAAAATTCATGCGATATTTGCTTTATTGCAGTGGTCTGGACCCAAACCCACAATATCTCTGAGGTATGCCTGTATTCTTCTATCAGTCAAACTCTGATAATCTTTCAATAATTTCAATTCTCAAATTATAGTAATTTCCCCAGAATTTGGTGAAATAATGGCTACCCCAAGATAATTACTCTTTTTTAAAAACCAAATTTCACTAGAAAAATATGTAGCAGGAAATTTTAAAAATCATTTAGTCAACACCAACTAATTTTTTAAAAAATCAAGAATACCACTTCTCCCTATAAACCATACAATTTACATAAAGAAAAATAAGCAAATGACTATATAAATGTAGTGTTAATATTTCCACTAAAAGGCAGAGGTTGGGGGCCTTAAAAATTAGAAAATCAAGAGATTCTAGGGGGAAAGTAATTACTGCGTACAATGATGTACTCAGTTTTTTTAACCAATAAAATGAACGAGAGTAAACAATAGCAGCAGAAAACAATGACTATTTATTAAGCGCTCACTAGTGTGCAAGACATTGTGCTAAGTGCTTTACATGAATGCTTTCATTGAATCCTACAATTTACGGGTGCAGGTTGTATTATCATCATCCCCTTTTATAAATGGACATAGACTGACGCATACAGAAGTTAAGTTCATTGATCAAGGGCATAAAGATAGTAAGCAGTAGAATAAGAAACCAAGTGGTCTAATTCCAGAATCACATGCTATATTCTGCCTTCCAAAATGCTATGAGAATTAAATGATAGAATGTATTTAAATCGCTTACAAATCAGATCTGACACATAAATACTCAATAAATGTTACTATATTAAATCTTTATCTATCCCTTTAAATAAAGCAATGTTTCAAATATACCACTTTTATGCCCTTTCAAATAACCCAAGCAAAAAAGTCTCTCTTCAAAACACATAGATATCATTTACAAAAGAGTTGTTATAATTGTCAAGAAATTTCATTTGTCTCCTAATCAAAACTCTTAACCAAATTTAACATATCTAATTCACGGCTTATTTACAAATGTTATGACAAAATCCTTCACTATTTTCCACAAAGAATGAAACCTAGATTCTAGAATTGGTCACGGCAAATTTTCTAAAGTTAAATGTACAATAAACACCAATTTACTTCTCATTATTTAAAGGATAGTAATCTACATATAACTCAAATGATTTAGTAATATTAGCTTACCCATCTGGTAATCATTATCAAACAACAACGACTGCAGTCCACAACTTGTCCTCCTGTTCCTATTCGGTCTCTAGACTGAAGACTTACTATTAAACAACAGAAACTTACTAAGATTCATAGAACTGGAAAGAATTATACTCTAAAACACATATCCTTAGAAGACATATGGCTTAGCTTCTTTTAACACTTTAGACCGAACTCTCTGGTTTCTACTAAAATCTGTAATTTCTTTTCCATGAGATTTTTCAAATTTTAAAGGTTTTTCTACACTTTAATTGGGATCATAGAAGAGAGCATAATCCTTTTTTCCCTACAGTAATGGGGGCAATGCAAGGTCACTCTAACGCTTAAGAAGTATATTCATGCACAGAGGGAATTAAAAAAAATAAAGTTCACATACCAATTTGAGTTTAACTCTTGACAGTCTGACCATCTTAAAAATATATAACTGGGATTCTGGCAATAAGGGCAATCTTGGGACTGCATGAGTTTTAACAGTATGTCATCATCCCACGTGGTATAAAACTACCACCATAAACTTAGAAGCAGGAATGGTGAATGCTAGACCCAGCTCTGCCAACTAGCTTTGTACTGTGACCTGGAATAAAACACTTAAACTTATTGAGGTTTAGATAATCCCAATCAGAAAAATGAGGAAGTTAGGCTAAATGAGATCCCTGATGTCTTCTTGGCTGTCTTAGTATCCTTTAATTGTTTTAATCAACTCTCCCCAAAAATAAAAGAGGTATAGCCAAACATGACCATAACCCAACTTATTAAAGAATAAAAACCCAACGTATTAAAGAATTATAAAGTATGACATTTTAGGTCCCTTTGTCCAAGGAAGGGTCCTCAAAATTCTGAAATCTTCAAACTCTGTAAAAAAAAATTTTTTAATTACAAACTCATCACAGAGCTCCTTATAGGAGAGAACACTGTAACATACCTTCTCATTGAATGTAACAAACGGTTATGAAAACGTACAACAAAATTGTATTAAATCCACTTTAGGAAAAAAAAACAAGTGGAAATGCTTACCTAAATATAAGCACAATAGAAACAATGTGTTTTCTCGCTAGCATTGTTTTGAATAATATTAGGGTTCAATGCTAAAGGATTTTCATGGGCATCAAGTTACATTTCCAAAATGCTGTACTCCAAAACACCTAAGCAATTGTTAGGTAAGCTTGTGTTTTTAAATGGCATAATTCTAACAATATTTTAAAAGAAATACCACATTTATCATAACACTGTTTAAAAACAGCAAAACATTTAAAACAACCTAAATATCCAAGAAAAGGGACTAAGTTAAATTAATTATATGCCCACCATGGACATACAACAAAAGTACTGTAGAAATGAATTCATGGACCAAAAAAAAATAATAATAAAGAAATTTTATGATAGACTAGAACAGGGGTTATTAAAAAATAAACAAAAAACTACATGTTATAATCTCACTTTTCAAAAACAGGTGTGCAAAGTGATGACAACAATGGTTTATTACAAGTATTCTTTAGATTGTCTATGTTTGAATGTTTGATTTTATTTTGTAACAGCAACAACAAAACCTCACAAGGGGTTTAAAAAAAAAAAAGCTAAATAACAGTTTTAAGTGCAAGGGAAAAGTCTGTGTATCCCTTAAATCAATAATCTCAATTTGAGAGATTTTTTTCAAGCTAACAATCAAAAAAAAAAAAAAAAATGGATAAAGCTAAGCATACAAAATGTTTGCAAGTGACAGTGTTATAACAGCAAAAAGCAACTTCAATGGTTAATTAAATTATGATCCACCAACATAATTCATCCTTTAAAAATCATTAATTGAAAAGATTACACAGAAACAATAAAAATGATTATGAAAGTGAAAAAACAAAATAAAAAGTTTTATGTTTACTGTAATTAAACTCATAAAAAAATATAATATTAGAAGGGGACACTTTTTTAAGTTATTGTTCTAGTATATTGTTCTTCATTTTCCAAAAAGATATCATGTACTTCTATTTACAATTATTTGTAAATGACAAATTCTGCAACTGAAGCTCATTCTGTCACCAAATCACAGAACTGCAAGATCAGAAAGTATGTTTTAGTCCAGCCTGCCTCTTATCAATGGTCCTATTGTGAACATCTAATTCACTCAAGAACTTTAAATCAAAATATAAAAATTAAAAAAGCATTTTAAAGAAAAACTTTTATGTAGTATACTTTCCCCTAACAACTAATAAAAGTCTGTCTTTTAAATGCAAATCTGCACCTAGAAAACTATTTAGCATTATATAACATACCAAATCAAATAAAGCAGGAACAATTTACCTATAAGTCTTATATACCAGGATTCATTCTGAGACGTTGTTTACTCCCTTCTCAATCTAAGAATGACAGGAATCATCAATAACGGTGTAGACAGTTTCCTGAGATAAACACAATACGCTTTCTTATGTTGCCACTCTGGCAATTCCCAAACTCTGAACCTAACACATTGCATTTTAAAATGAAGTCCTTCAAATACCTTCAGAAACTTAAACCTCTGATAAATTCACATTTTATTCTGAATTCTGCTCTACCAGAAAGCGGTAAGATTCCAATTACATTTCTTCCTCTTTAACTTAAGAAGCCAAAAAGGTGCCTACCTCAATGATATATATCTTGATCAAATCTCAATCCATCAAACCTTGAGTCTCAGGAAATTTTACAAAAAGCCCTCCCTCTTCGTCAATTCAAGAAAGCCCATTAGCCAACTAAACTGCCTTTATGAGTAAGTTAACAATTTTTCCCTTTTTTCAATCAGTGCTATACCACTCTGTTCATTATGTATTTTTTTCAATTAGCAAAGATTATTTTCAAACTGTAAAGCATTAAACTTTACACAAAGCATTAAACAAAAAGTTCAATAAAATACTCTCTTCTTACTCAAAAACTAGTTTGAGAATTATTTTCAGAAAACATAAATACCATCTACAAAGTCTGTCTTGATAGTCTACTATATTCAAATTCTTTGAAAGAATTCTTTCCTAAACAATCAATAGTTCTTCATAACACCAGGAGCCTCTACCCTTTTTTTTTTAACATTATTTGTATTTTGTGTGCGTGTGTGTGTTTTAAGCTGGCCTGAATCCACTGTTTATAACGTTTTACATGACTCATATTAAAATCATGCCAATACACTGGCACTACAGTAACTGTACTTTTTGATTCAAAAGGTTATTTAGTATTAGGTCTGTTTGAATGAGGCCAAAATCCATGTAGCTTTAAATTCCACACTTACCTACTATCTGTCCTCTAACTGCATCATTGTCATTTGGCCCAAGTTTGCATAAATCCAACCTCTGATCTATTTCAAATGAACAAAAAAAGCAATTACAAAATAAGCTGGTGTCAGAGATTCTAACACTTATAGAATAATAGCAAATTTCCACAATCCACTGGAAATCAGGTCTATCATTTAAAGAATTAATTGCATCACTGTAGCGTTTTAGTAAAACAAATATTAAAAATTCTCTAACTGCATAATTAGTACAAAGGTGTCAACAAAACTTTGATTCATATTTTAAAACCTATAAAGCAATGGTATATTATATTGTCAATAAGCAGTTACTTTCTCTCAAAAGCTTTCAGACCATTTCACTCTGAGTCTTAGCTTTGCCTCTTATTAGTTGTTTACCTTAAGCAAACTATCCCTGAGCCTTGATTTTCACATGTATAATATAGCATCTACCTCATACAGTTGCTCTAAGGATCAAATTAAATAATTATGTAAAACTCTTAGCTAGGCTAGGCCTCCCTATAATTGTGCCTAAGAGCCTCCTCCCGAAGGCCTCTTTGTTGCTCAGATGTGGCCCTCTCTCTCTAGCTAAGCCAACTTGAAAGGTGAAATCACTGCCCTCCCCGCTATGTGGGATCAGACACCCAGGGGAGTGAATCTCCCTGGCAACGTGGAATATGACTCCCGGGGAGTAATGCAGACCTGGCATCGTGGGATGGAGAACATCTTCTTGACCAAAAGGGGGGTGTGAAAGGAAATGAAATAAGCTTCAGTGGCAGAGAGATTCCAATTTAGACAACCCTTTTTAGGTTCTAAAGAATTGGGGTAGCTGGCGGTGGATACCTGAAACTATCAAACTACAACCCAGAACCCATGAATCTCAAAGACAATTGTATAAAAATGTAGATTATGAGGGGTGACAATGGGATTGGGAAAGCCAAAAGGACCACACTCCCCTTTGTCTAGTTTATGGATGGATGAGTAGAAAAATAGGGGAAGGAAACAAACAAACAAACAGACAAAGGTACCCAGTGTTCTTTTTTACTTCAATTGCTCTTTTTCACTTTAATTATTACTCTTGTTATTTTTGTGTGTGTGCTAATGAAGGTGTCAGGGATTGATTTAGGTGATCAATGTACAACTATGTAATGCTACTGTGAACAATCGAATGTACGATTTGTTTTTTATGACTGCGTGGTATGTGAATATATCTCAATAAAATGAAGATAAAAAACAAAAAAGTGCCTGGCACAGTAGTGTTCAATAAATGCTGCTTGTCTTTATTATTAATTATTTTATCCAACCATTTCAAATGACACAAACACAAAGCAAGTATTAATAAGAAGTCAAAGAGATGACATCAACATGGCGATGTAAACAGCTACTGAAAACGTCTCTCCAGAGATTCAATTAAAAAAAAAAAAAAGGGGGAGGCGGGGCAAGATGGCAGACTGGTGAGCTGTAAGTTTTAGTTACTCCTCCAGGAAAGTAGGTAAAAAGCCAGGAACTGCGTGGACTGGACACCACAAAGCAATCTGTCTTTGGGCATACTTCATACAACACTCATGAAAATGTCGAACTGCTGAGATCAGCGAAATCTGTAAGTTTTTGCGGCCAGGGGACCCGCACCCCTCCCTGCCAGGCTCAGTCCCGTGGGAGGAGAGGCTGCCAGCTCCGGGAAGGAGAAGGGAGAACTGCAGTGGCAGCCCTTCTCGGAAACTCATTCTACTGATCCATACTCCAACCATACATAGACTAAGACCAGACACCAGAGAATCTGAGAGCTGCCAGCCCAGCAGAGAGGAGACAGGCATAGAAAAAAAAAATAACACGAAAAACTCCAAAATAAAAGCAGAGGATTTTGGAGTTCTGGCGAACACAGAAAGGGGAAGGGCGGAGCTCAGGCCTTGAGGCGCATATGCAAATCCCGAAGAAAAGCTGATCTCTCTGCCCTGTGGACCTTTCCTTAATGGCCCTGGTTGCTTTGTCTATTAGCATTTCAATAACCCATTAGATCTCTGAGGAGGGCCCTGTTTTGTTTTGTTTTTTTTTTTAATCCTTTTTTCTTTTTCTAAAACAATTACTCTAAGAAGCCCAATACAGAAAGCTTCAAAGAATTGCAATTTGGGCACGTCAAGTCAAGAGCAGAACTAAGAGAGCTCTGAGACAAAAGGCAATAATCCAGTGGCTGAGAAAATTCACTAAACACCACAACTTCCCAAGAAAAGGGGGGTGTCCACTCACAGCCACCATCCTGGTGGACAGGAAACACTCCTGCCCATCGCCAGACCCATAGCCCAGAGCTGCCCCAGACAACCCAGTGTGACAGAAGTGCTTCAAATAACAGGCACACACCACAAAACTGGGCGTGGACATTAGCCTTCCCTGCAACCTCAGCTGATTGTCCCAGAGCTGGGAAGGTGGAGCAGTGTGAATTAACAAAGCCCCATTCAGCCATCATTTGAGCAGACTGGGAGCCTCCCTACACAGCCCAGCAGCCCAGAACTGCCCTGGGGGGATGGCACTCACTTGTGACATAGCACAGTCATCCCTCAACAGAGGACCCGGGGTGCACAGCCTGGAAGAGGGGCCCACTTGCAAGTCTCAGGAGCCATACGCCAATACCAAAGACTTGTGGGTCAGTGGCAGAGACAAACTGTGGCAGGACTGAACTGAAGGATTAGACTATTGCAGCAGCTTTAAAACTCTAGGATCATCAGGGAGATTTGATTGTTAGGGCCACCCCCCTCCCCGACTGCCCAGAAACACGCCCCACATACAGGGCACGCAACACCAACTACACACACAAGCTTGGTACACCAATTGGGCCCCACAAGACTCACTCCCCCACTCACCAAAAAGGCTAAGCAGGGGAGAACTGGCTTGTGGAGAACAGGTGGCTCGTGGACGCCACCTGCTGGTTAGTTAGAGAAAGTGTACTCCACGAAGCTGTAGATCTGATAAATTAGAGATAAGGACTTCAATAGGTCTACAAACCCTAAAAGAACGCTATCAAGTTCAGCAAATGCCACGAGGCCAAAAACAACAGAAAATTATAAAGCATATGAAAAAAACAGACGATATGGATAACCCAAGCCCAAGCACCCAAATCAAAAGACCAGAAGAGACACAGCACCTAGAGCAGCTACTCAAAGAACTAAAGATGAACAATGAGACCATAGTACGGGATATGAAGGAAATCAAGAAGACTCTAGAAGAGCATAAAGAAGACATTGCAAGACTAAATAAAAAAATGGATGAGCTTATGGAAATTAAAGAAACTGCTGACCAAATTAAAAAGATTCTGGACACTCATAGTACAAGACTAGAGGAAGTTGAACAACGAATCAGTGACCTGGAAGATGGAAGAATGGAAAATGAAAGCATAAAAGAAAGAATGGGGAAAAAAATTGAAAAAATCGAAATGAACCTCAGGGATATGATAGATAATATGAAACGTCCAAATATAAGACTCATTGGTGTCCCAGAAGGGGAAGAAAAGGGTAAAGGTCTAGGAGGAGTATTCAAAGAAATTGTTGGGGAAAACTTCCCAAATCTTCAAAACAACATAAATACACAAATCATAAATGCTCAGCGAACTCCAAATAGAATAAATCCAAATAAACCCACTCCGAGACATATACTGATCACACTGTCAAACACAGAAGAGAAGGAGCAAGTTATGAAAGCAGCAAGAGAAAAGCAATTCACCACATACAAAGGAAACAGCATAAGACTAAGTAGTGACTACTCAGCAGCCACCATGGAGGCGAGAAGGCAGTGGCACGATATATTTAAAATTCTGAGTGAGAAAAATTTCCAGCCAAGAATACTTTATCCAGCAAAGCTCTCCTTCAAATTTGAGGGAGAGCTTAAATTTTTCACAGACAAACAAATGCTGAGAGAATTTGCTAACAAGAGACCTGCCCTACTGGAGACACTAAAGGGAGCCCTACAGACAGAGAAACAAAGACAGGACAGAGAGACTTGGAGAAAGGTTCAGTACTAAAGAGATTCGGTATGGGTACAATAAAGGATATTAATAGAGAGAGGGAAAAATATGGCAAACATAAACCAAAGGATAAGATGGCCGATTCAAGAAATGCCTTCACGGTTTTAACATTGAATGTAAATGGATGGATGAGTAGAAAAATAGGGGAAGGACAATTGCTCTTTTTCACTCTGATTATTATTCTTGTTATTTTTGCGTGTGTGCTAATGAAGGTGTCAGGGACTGATTTAGGTGATGAATGTACAACTATGTAATGGTACTGTAAACAATCGAAAGTACAATTTGTTTTGTATGACTGCGTGGTATGTGAATATATCTCAATAAAATGATGATTAAAAAAAAAAAAAAAAAAAAAAGGGAAATTCTGAATTGTCTGAAACTCCAGAGGAGGATACAGACTGGAGAAAGACCCTGCAAATGCCAAATTAAAGAAAGAGAAGAAATATCAGGTAGGAATTTTCCGTCCCAGATCAGCCGCCCTACTCCACCCCCCACCCCCCAATTGGTCTCCATGTGGGAAAGGCACAGAAACAGCAGACAGGAACCCTACCACCAGGGACACAGATTTTAAAATCTCTCGCAGCAGTGAAAAATACCCTCAACTGTTTGAAGTCCCAGGGGATAGGGGAGCACATTTCAAGGCCCAGATCAGTGAGGAACAGAGAGACTGAGAAAACGTGGGCAGAGACTGTTTCCAGCCCTGGGTCTGAAAGCCCTTCCCCCACCCTTGAGGGAAGCAGTAGCCAGCGGCCATTTCCTTGCATTGGGGATGGCTGGAGTACTGGGTCAGCTGAGGGAGTACTTTGCGATAGGTGGAGCCCCACATCAAGTCAGATTTGGGCAGGCAAAGTGAGGGCATAGGAATCCCACAGTTTCAGCCCCACTGGGTCATACACAACCTGAGCTCGGAGGCAAAGCAGCCTCTGAGGACCATCAAGTTACCAAACAGTGCCATCTGCTGGACAGTCCAGAAAGTGGAAGAGATAAAAATACTTAACGAAAAGATGCTTCAGAACCTTTCTTAGGACCACAGGAGCTGATCTACATGCCCTGTACAGAAACCCGGCCCTGTTTTGGCTCAGAAATATGGAAGATCCAACTATTAAAGCCGGGCCCCAAAAGAAACCCAGGTCTTGCTAGCCAGTGGAAAATAGAGCACTGGGAGCCAGCAGATCTGTATTACCACACACAGCGAACTTGCTGGGGTGCCCATACCTCCCACCCCTGCGGCAGGCCACAATGATCACCTGATTTGGGGGGAAAGACTGGGGGACAGAGCTAATCTGAAAACTGGCCAGTGAGAGAAACAAAGAAAAGATAGAGATTCAAGTCAACCAACAAGGAAACCTTAGGAAAAAGAGAGAAAACAACCTCCAGAAGAAACCAATCAAGAAAATAAGATGCCTAAACAGCAAAAAATCATGAGCCACATCAGGAAACATGAAGATATGGCCCAGTCAAAGGAAGAAACTAACACCTCAACTGATATTCAGGAGTTGAAACAACTAATTATACATGTTCAAACAAATCTTCTAAATCAAATCAACAAGTTGAGAGAGAATGTGACAAAAGAGGTGAAGGACATAAAGAAGACACTGGGTGATCATAAGGAAGAATTAGTAAGCTTGCAAAAACAAATGGCAGAACTTATGGGAATGAAAGGCACAACAGAAGAGATGAAAAACACAATGGAGACATACAATAGCAGACATGGAGAGGCAGAAGAAAGGATCAGTGAGCTGGAGGACAGAACACCTGAAATTATGTTCACAAAGGAATGGATAGAGAAAAGAACGGAAAAATGTGAGTAGGGTCTCCAGGAACTGAATGACAACACAAAGTGCACAAATATACATGTTATAGGTGTACCAGAAGGAGAAGAGAAGGGAAAAGGGGCAGGAAGAATAATAGAGGAAATAATCAATGAAAATTTCCCAACTCTTAATGAAAGATATAAAATTACAGGTCCAAGAAGCACAGTGTACCCCAAACAGAATTGATCCAAACAGACCTACTCCAAGACACTCATCAGATTTTCAAATATCATAGACAAAGAGAGAATCCTGAAAGCAGCAAGATAAAAGCAATCCATCAAATACAAAGGAAGCTCAAAACCATGGAGGCAAGAAGGCAGTAGTATGATATATCCAAGATACTGAAAGAGAAAAAATGCCAACCAAGAATCCTATATCCAGCAAAACTGTCCTTCAAAATGAGGGAGAGTTTTAAGTATTTACCAATAAACAGACACTGAGAGAGTTCGTGAACAGGAGACCTCCTCTACAGGAAATACTAAAGGGAGTTCTACAGACAGATAGAAAAAGACAGGATAGAAAGTTTTGGAGAAGAGTATAGAAATGAAGATATCAGGAGACAGAAAGAAGGTAGAGATCAGGCATTTGATGTTGAAGGTACAGAATTACAAAATGTTAAATAGGCTGAAATTGAGATCTGACTTCAGTTGGAGTATGAACGAAACGGACTTGATTGAGATTGGCGTGATCAGACTAAAGGATAGAGGATGATATTAACTGTGTTTTAAAACTTTGGCTTCTGTGTGGGACCAAAGGAAGAGATGTTTACTTGGTACAAAATCTATATTTTCTGTAGCACACTATATAATTCAACTTGTATGGTCAGTTTACTCAAATACCATAATTATATGGAACCTTGACTAGGAAGTGAGATCTGGTTGGTTTGTACAGGTTCATATGAAGCTCCAATACAACCCAGAGTACTTTGGGCAGAGAACAAAAAGTATTTGCAAAGCCCCTTTGAGGGACTGAGGGGAAATGTGGAAATATTAAACTTCCCCAGTTGGGGAATTCCTGGTATTCTCTCAGGCACTAGGGACCACCAGTGTAGTAGGCCGAGACCTCAATCTTGGGGCTTTCCCTTACGAAGCTTGTTAAACTGCAAAGGAGAGGCTAGGCCTACTCATAATTGTGCCTCAGAGTCATCCCGAGAGGGCCTCTTTTGTTACTCAGATGTGGCCTCTCTCTCTAAGCCAACTTGGCAGGTAAACTCACTGCCCTCCCTTCTACATGGGACATAACTCCCAGAAGAGTAAATCTCCCTGGCAATGTAGGACATGACTCCCAAGGATGAGCCTGGATCCTTCATCATGCATTTGAGCCTTCTGGACCAAAAAGAGGGAGAGAAATGAAACAAAATAGTTTCAGTGGCTGAGAGATTTCAAATGGAGTTAAGAGGTCATTCTGGAGGTAACTCTTACGCGTTATACAGGTATCCCTTTTTAGTTTTTAGTTTATTAGAATAGTTAGAAGGAAATATATCTGAAACTGTTGAACTGCAATCCAATATACTTGATTCTTGAAGGCAAGTGTATAACTATATAGCTTATATGATGTGACCGTGTGATTGTGAAAACCTGATGGCTCACACTACCTTTACCCAGTGTATTGGACAAATGAGTAAGAAAATGAGGACAAAAAGTAAACGAATAATACAGGGAGGAGGGGTATGGTGTCCTGTGTTTGGGTTATTCTTTTTACTTTAATTATTATTATTATTTTTATTTTTTGGTGAATAAAAATGTTCAAAAATTGATCATGGTAATGAATGCACAACTACGTGATGATACTGTGAACAACTGTTTTACACATTGGATGACTGTATAGTATGTGAATATATTTCAATTAAAAAACAAATGTAAAAAAAGGTAAGATAAAAAAAATAAGAAACCAAGAATAAACTGTAAGATCTGGGTTTGAGCCAGTTCTGCTACTAGCTCATTTATGGGCAAATCATTTATTCTCTCCGATGCCTTATCTGTAAAATGGAACACTGACCTGCTCTCAATCTTACACTATGAAACAATGTCATTGAGACGGTTTGGAACTGTATGTACCCCAGAAAAACATGTTTTAAAAATTAACCCACTCCTGTGATTGTGAACCCATTGTAAGTAGGACCTTTGGATGAGGCTATTTCAATTAAGGTGTGGCCCATCTCAATCAGGATGGGTCTTAATCCTATTACTGGAGTCCTTCCTAAGAGAATGAAATTCAGACACAGAGAGAAAGCCAGAGAAGAAAGAAGCTGAAATCAACAAAACCCAGAAGAGAAGGGAGAAACCAGCAGACACCGCCATGTGCTTTGCCATGTGACAGAAGAACCAAGGATTACTGGCAGCCAGCCAGTCAGTCATCAGGAAGAAAGCATCAACTTTTCCCAGTGTCAAAACTGTGAGCAAATAAATTTCCATTATTTAACTTGACCCATTTCATGGTATTTGCTTTGAGCAACTTAGGAAACTAAACAGTCATCAAATAGCAAAGCTGGTTTTACTTTGATTATAATTTTTACTATTGACTTCTTTTACAGTTGTATGCCATCAGTACATTTAAATTGTGAATTGATAAAAGGGGACCATTTATTAATCTTGGTATTCTCCACGCCAGTCTGGCAGAGCTTTATATCAGGTGCTCAATAAATGTTTAATTACATATTACTGCACATCAAAAAGTCAAATAAATTAATACAACAAAGCATTCATAAGCAACAGAAAAAGTGTATGTCCCAAAACCATAGCCCCTGGCTATCCAGCCAAAAATAGTCATTTTTCCCTTTGCAAAATAAACGGACACTACTACATTGGCTATACAGTGGACTTCTGCAGCACAATTCCTTTTTTCCTATTCAGTTCTTCCAATGTGTCATGCTCCCTTTGTCAGCAGGCCTTTGCCCTCGCTTCTCAAGAGGACAGGGAACATGCCTTTTTCACCTTTATGTTTTCCAGGGTTTAGAACAGTACCTAGCACATTAAAGGTTCAATAAATGCCGGCTAAAATGAACAAAGGATAGTGTCATACATCTGATCCATACATTTTCAGTTTCCCTGCTGGGTGGGTTAACCAAACAGTTCATTTTCCATTTGCAGAAATTTTCCAATCCTGTCTTCTCTCTGTTGGTCACCCTGTCAACCCTGAAATGTAAGAATTTCTCAGATACCTTTAAACTTCCCTGACTCAGAACTTCCAGTTCATAGACACTTTATCCCTTTTTCTTTTGCTGGGTCAATATTTACATATCTGGGCTGTGGTATAATACTACATGAAAAGGGATCAACTGTTAACATATGTAACATTCAAAGCTAAATTTACCGATTTTTTTGTGTGTTTTTTTTTTTTTATTTTCTTAGCTAGAACCTACATGAATTTGTTCAGCTTCAACATGTGGGCTAAAATCTCATGACCACAATTAGCAATATTTAAAAAAAATATTCTGTACAAACAACAAATAAAATTCTGTTGAAAGAGATATTTCATCTCCAAAATGATGCTGTGAAAACTGGTTATATGAATACTAAGTCATGTTAAGTCAACTTGTGTATCAATCATGGAAAGATCTAATGTCTTGACCTTGGTCTTATCTTCTTAATGCCCAGGTTGATGATAAAATGAACTATAGTTAAGTAGTTACATTCAAAATAATGTCTTATCTTTCTTAAACTTTAAAGTTTTTCATGGCATTTTTATATATTATAGTATCCTTATCCACTAATACTTCCCCTTTAACTGCAACCTTAAACACTCCAATTGCCTAAATAAAAGTCACTTCACTTCATCCCACAAATACACTAAAACCAAAGAAGGGTGCTAAGAAATAAAAAAGGGCATATATACTTTGACACCTTCCTTTTCACCCTTCTGGATACAAGTTGTTTCTTAATACTCATAAATTCATTTAAAGTAAGTGTCAGCTCTGATGCAACTCCAGGTTTCAGAGATTTTTAAATGGTTCATTCTTTTTTTTAAAGTCCACAAAATAAATTTAGACCACTAGTGTTCACCAGGAATTTCACCAATATTTCAAACATACATAACAAGTTAAATTTTGGACAACTGCGGGGAAAAAAATTTTTTTATTTATTTTTTTAAAATTTTAAAAGCACTAGTGTCTACTTACAACCAGTGTCTTTGAGACGGTTGATGGCATTGGAAAGAAGACGAACACAACCAAGAAATCCAGCACCTTGTTTTTTATGGATCTTCTTGTGATTCCATACACTGATTGTAACTGAATCAGACTTTCCAATATACCTAAAAAAAATAAAATGGCTGCATGAGCAACATGGTAGCTACAAGCAGTTATTATAAAATTTTTCTTTTATTCTGTTTATATTATAAAGTTACAAATATGTTTCAGAGTATGGCTAGATCACACAAAATATATTCCAATAATGTAAAGAAATCTGTGGCACATAATTTGTTAATCTGAATAATTTGAGTTCAGTTGTTACTGGACCAAGGCAGTGGATTCTTTTGCCCAATGTGCTCAAATGACCAATTCCTGAGACACCAGGGTTTCAAAGAGAGACACAGTTTATTGCTAGGTGCGAAGCAGGAGAACAGATGGCCTATCAGTCCAAAATCGGTCTTCCTGAACTACAATAATTCTGATAGTTTTATAGCATCAAAAGATGGGCAGGTTTTAGGATAATAAGTACAATGGCCCCAGATTATGTAATTAGAAGTATTCTAATTATTGAGCATACATAGATTGATTACATGCTTAGTCACAGAACGTACGTAAGAAAATGTCAGCCTTAATAGGATGATGAGCATGATTTTTAGTATTATAAAGAGGTACAGGTCACTTATAGGTTAAAGTCAAAGCTACTATGCATGTCAGGCAGGCCCATTTTGGTTAGATCCAGCTTCAGTTATCAAGATAACTTTGGACTTGGGATGGGTTAGTTCTGGGCTGACTCAAGGCCCTTCATTAATAAACATTAGGGGCTGTCATTAGTGTTCATAAGACTCTGAAGTCCACAAACTGGATAAATGGGTACAAGTGAAGGTTAGTCACAAGGTTTTTACAATCACAAGTTTACAAGATAAAGGCTATACAATCATTATCAGAGATCATGACAGCTGGATTACAGTTCAGGTTCCAGGTATTTCCCTTTGTCTACTCTAATATACCAGAAAGCAAAAAGGAATATCTATACAATGATTCAGTAATCATAATCAGTCCTTAAATCCTAACTTCTCAGTTATACAATAAATCCACAGTACTGAATTTAGGTTACAAATAATTTTCTGGGTAAATCCAGAAAGAATTTTCAATATATCCTTTATCACTTTTGCCACTTTCAGGCTAGGTAGCAAATTTTAGTTAGTGAAAAAAAATCTTTTAGTAGCTAGTGACTAATAACACTATGGGAATTGATAATGATTACTTCTTGCCAGGAACAAAAATTCTAAAACAAAGAACTTTCATCACAGTCACATTTTAAATACATTTCAATTACATTACTTACTACCTCAGGAAATACTTAGTTATATTTCAAAGGGCATTGTCAAGGCTGACAGACCAAAAATCTGACCTACCTGTTATGTTTTAAAATGCTGTAGAACAAAAGCTGTTTGTAACGCTTTTCCCCTGCTTCTTTCCTGTATGCAGGCCTTGAGCGAGCAGGACTCTTGCAGATTTCACTTCACTGCCTGCAGACAAGCAGAGCAGGGAAAAGCGTTACTGTACTTGTCTGTGCATACCTGCAAGTAAGTAAAAGCTCTACCACAGTGAACTGTTAACATGGCATAAATCCATGCAAAAATATAATCAAATAGCATAGTTATATCAGTAAAAACCCTACTTACTTCAATGACTCTTAGAGGTCAAATTTTTGGTCTAGCAACCTTGACCTTAAAGCATCATTCACTAAAGCAGTAATATTGGAAAACTTCACCTAATATATTAAAAAGCCTAAACCTCTTGAACGAGGGCTAAAACTTTTAATGAAGACCATGGAAATCACACGTGGGCCCCTGGACATAACTGTGACTAAAGCATGCCTACTCCTGTACTTTCAATAATGTAAGCCAAGACATTCCCTGTTTAAGACTACATGGGTTTGGTATTTGTTGCTTGCAAAGAAAATCTGGACTAAAATATCATTCACTATGCACATACCAATATTCAAATAGACCTAACAGACCTAACTTGGATATATCTATATGATATATCAAAATTCTAGAACCAGAATCAAAATCAAACCTTTTTTTAAAAATTTACTTTAAACCAGTTTTCCAAATGATAAGCCTGGTTTACAGGCATAGTGAAAAATCAATTCCCTCAGCCCTCAGGTAGTCTAACATTGGCTTAAGCAAATTCATCTGTTTAGTACAATGTGGCATAATATTGTTTGTGTGTACCGTAATGTGGAAAAGGTTTGGAAGCTCAGTAATGAACTAATTATGGACCTTCTGGAAGATATCCCAACCTTGAATTAGCATAAATTATGAATTATAGCACAGGATTTTAATATACATGTCACAGACATTTTTATCCAAATATTCGTGGGCTAGGAATAAATATTCTTGGGCGAGGAAACTGTCATTTCTTATACCAAAAGAAGTATGTGTTCTCACTTTTTTATTTATTTAAATGAAATTTTATTGATATATATTCACATAACATACTGTCCTTCAAAGTGTACAATCAGTTGTTCATAGTATCATCATATAGTTGTGCATTCATCACCACAATCAATCTTTGAACATTTTCATTACTCCAAAAAATAAAATTAAAATTAAATAAAAAAGAACATCCAAAACATTCCATTCCCCTCCTCCCCACATTGTTTATTTACTTTTTGTATGTTCTCACTTTAAGGAAACCTCACATAATACAATACACATGGCAACAGTAAATTCTTTCACAATTGAAAGTTAACTAAAAGGCTCTATTAGGTTCAACTAAAACTTTGACTAGACTAAAAACTATGTCATTTATAGACAACTTCTCAGGATACTCCACTGTGAAGGACACTTCTATAGTGAAGTACAATATCACCACACAGATTGCGGTAATCAAGCTATGTACCCCAGAAAAAACATGATCTTAATTTTAATCCTGTGGAACCAATGTTAATAGGACCTTTTGAAGAAGTTATTTTTAGTTAAGGTGTGGTCAACTGAATCAGGATGATAGGTCTTAATCCTATTACCAGAGGCTTTATAGAGAAGGCCACAGAGAGAAAGTCATGGGGAAAAGCAGAAGTCAACAGAATCCGGAAAAGAAAGGGGAAGACATCACCATGTCCATTATCATATGACAGAAAAGCCAAGGACCAAAGATCACAGGTAGCCAGCTCCAGAATGCTACAGTCTTCAAGGAAAAAGCATCATCACCTTGCTGATGTCTCGATTTTGGACTACTGCTAGCCTCAAAACTGTGAGCAAATAAATTCCTATTGTTTAAATCAATCCATCATGTTATTTGTTTTAGAAGCTGGGAAACTAAAAGATAGAACAAAATGTGGTAAGTACTCAATGAGGATTTTTGCTAACCTTAAAATATTAGACTTATGTTTGCAGACATACAAACATATAAACTGTTTCTCCCACCAAGGCCCCTCCAACGTAGCACCTTGGAAACAAGCAGGATAGAAGTCCTGGGTTGTCAGTTAATATCAGCTTTTTAAAAAGACAACAAGCATATGATAAGATGCTCAACATCACTGAGTCATTAGGAGAATGCAAATCAAAACCCCAAGATACTACTTTATACCACTAGATTAGCTACTATTTAAAAAAAAAAAAAATAGTAAGAATGTGGAGAAATTGGCACCTTTGTACACTGCTGGTGGGAATGTAAAATGGATCAGCCACTGTGGAAAACAGTTTGGCAGTGACTCAAAAAATGAAACAGAATTACCACAGACTTGGCAATTCCACTCCTAGACATACTGTCAAAAAAACTGATAACAGGTACTCAAACAAATAACATGTAAAAATGTGTCATAACAGCATTATTCACAAAAGCCAAAAGGTAGAAACATCCAAAATACTCATCAAATGGATGAATGGATAAACAAATTGTGCCTCATCTATACAATGGAATATATTCAGACATAAAAAGCAAACAAGTACTGATACATGCTGCAGCACGGATAAACCTCAAAAACATTATGCTAAGTGAAAGAAGCCAGTCGCAAAAGGTCATATATTGCATGATTCCATTTATATGAAATATTCAGAACAGGTAAATCCAGAGAGACAGAAAGCAGACTGGTGGTTCCAAAAGTTAGGGTATAGGGAGAATGGAATAATTGCTTAATGAGTTCAGGAGGCTTTCAGGAGTTCAATTCCTAACAGACCTAACTTGGATATATCTATATGATATATCAAAATTCTAGAACCAGAATCAAAATCAAACTTTTTTTTTAAAAATTTACATTAAACCAGTTTCCCAAATGATAAGCCTGATTCATAGGCATGGTAAAATATCGATTCCCTCAGCCCTCTGCATAGTCTAACACTGGCTTAAGCAAATTCATCTGTTTAGTACAGTGTGCCATAATATCATTGTTTGTGAGTACCGTGATGAGCTCAGGGTTTCCTTTTGGGGTGATGAATATGTTTGGGATCTAGACAGAGATGGTGATTGAACAACATTATGAATGTGAATTGTTCACTTTAAAATGGTTAATTTTATGTGATATGAATTTCACCTCAATTTAAAAAACACACACACACACACAAAAACTAAAATTGTGGGCCTATTTGAAGAAAATTCATTCAGGCCCAGCTTAAGAAAAATTAGACTAGAGACCATCTCCATTCACAGAGATCTTGTTCCCAAGGTGGCTTTGCAAGTTAATTGCCTGGAATGGCAGAACCTGTTTTCCCATAAAAACAATGTTATACAAGACTATGGGTCTGAAGCATAGCATCTTACCAAAAGTAGAGAATCAAACTAAGCAAAACAAATGTTTCTACAGGAAAATGGATGAGTTTAGACCTGAGGTGCCAAGGTTACTTTCTTACCCTGCTTTGAAGCCTTTGTAACTGAATCGAGAACTTCTCCATACCTCTGTTAACAGTGCTCCCTCTACCCAAGCAGAGTAGTAACCAGGAAAAGCAGGGAGTTCCTAGAGACCTTTCTTAGTTTGGTCAGGCCCTGTCACACCTTTTCACTTCTGTACTTAGAGGAAACTAGGACTCTAGCTACACCAACTACCACCAATCTATTTCAAACTAAGGTTTTCATCTCTAGCTTAGCCCAAAGACAAACTCACAGCTCTGCAGGATTTTTGGTTTGGGTTTTGCTTGTCGTTTGAAGATATTCTATAGCTTATGAAAGTGGGGAAAGCTCCTTTCTTACTTCCCCCATTTAGACATACAATTATGTGGAAATCATACAATGGTAATCAAAGGCACTAGTGGCATACAAAAGACTCGAGAATTATCTGGATTTCTTAGTATTTAAAAAAAAAAAAAAAAAGGGTTTCCAATATATTTCTTTTAAAGTCAACTCAGGAAAGTACTCCAAGAATGTTAACCTTTCTCTTTTACCCCTCCACTTCCCAATCCATACTAACAGTCCTAGGCAGAGTGAAAAGGTGCATATGGACTGACGACCTTCTCAAATAGCAGTGGTATATTTAGTGAATGTGTGAGGAAAGGCTCAGTGAAATTCTCTTATTTAGCTTGGGACTATTTCAGGCTCTGAAGACCCTAAAAGCCCGTCCCCAAGCCACCCAAAATCCCCTAACTATACCGTCTTAACAACTATCTTCTTCCCTCCCACACTCCAAATTTAAGAATTACCTCTTCCTTTCCTCTCTAATCAAAACTCCCACTTCTTTAGTACGATTAATCACTAAAAGAATCTAATTAAACCAGTAAAAACTTAATTATCCCAGAGGTATATGAAAAGAGGATGGTAAGTTGACCAAAATTAGTTTCTAAATAGTACACTTCTAAGCAGTGAGACAAAATGTAGGATTTCTGGTACAAAATGAGTATATAAAATAACATTAAATAAATATTTACTGTGTACCAAGTGCTATGTTACTTCAAAAGCAGGACAAGGGACACTTCCTGGAAAAACACATGAATAGTTTGTGATCTTACCATAACATGAACTCAAAAATGAGCTTTTACATTATTCACAAAAATCAGAGCTTTCACTAGATCTGAAATGGTATCAAGGACACTACAATCATATACTGTTTAATTATTATCTTTCTAACTTAAATTAGTCCAGATTTTCTATAAGCTAGTTTTCTTGATGCTCTTTTAAAACTTCAGATTCCAACATCTCTGTTCATAGAGTAAAGCAAGCCCACATGTACATCCATCATTTCAGACACCCTCCATTTCCTGGCACACATGTTATTTCCATGGAGTACAGGAGTTTTAAGTCAGAAATTATAGTTCCCATGGAATAGTGGATTAGCAATACAGTAAGTACTTTCTTGCCTTTAAATTCAATATGACAGCTTTCTGAAGATAAAAAACACAAAAAATCAATTAAGTCTTACAAATAATTCAAAAAGTCGTAATTACAGATAATTCTAAAATTTTTATATTTTTAAATAATTATTGACTTTTACACATAGCAGGTTGTAAAGTAATCATAAAATGGTTCAAAAAACAAATCCCAGAAAACATTTAAATAATATTAGCAGAAACACCGTTCATAGAACATACTACAAAAATGCCACAGCAGAGCTTCATGAAGTGAATAAGCTTGACTGCCCTTGTCATTTATCTTAAGTAATAAAAAATATAGAACAGATCATCTTAGTGACCGACTGTGATTCTATCATTAACAAGTCTTGCGATCCATTATGACTCTTGTCAATACTATCTACCGAAATGATGAGCAAATTTGTATTTATTTCCATGTTGGTCATTACATCTCAATCTTTAACTATGCCCCTCACCCCTTAGTCTTTATAGACTAATTAAAGCTTCAACTTGTTCGGTTTATCCTCATATAATACTTTCTCCCTACAAGTTCCTTCCCTATACTTCCTACTCAAAATCCTTCCATTGTTTTTTCTTTACCTGGCTCTTTCATTCATTCAATAGAAGTTTACTGAACAGCTCTAGGCACTGAAGACACAGCAGTAAACACACCAGGAATTTTACATTCTAGTGGAGATAGAAAATGAATGTCAGATGGTAATAAACGTGCTATGGAGAAAAAGCAGGATAGGAAAAGGAAAGGAGGGAATTGTTATTTTATAGAGATTGGTTAAGGAAGTCCTCGTGAAAAGGAGCCATTTAAATACAGCTCTCAGGAGGACACATCCTAAGGTGACCTCAAGGAGTCACACGCCTGTTGCAATCCCCTCCCCCACAAGTGCAGGCAGAACCTGTGACTTGCTTCTCAATCAAAACAATGTGGCCAAGGTGATAGGCTCTCACGCACATCATTCTATTACATTACAGAAGTCTGCATCTTAGCAAACCGGAGTAAGAGACTCTTACTGCTGGCCTTGAAGCAGCAAGCTGCCATGTTGTTAAAGCCCAAGTAAAGTCAAGGAACTGCAGGCAGCCTCTAGAAGCCAAGAGCAGTCCTGGGCCAACAACCAGCAAGAAGAGGGACATCAGTCCTACAGCTGCAATAAAATGAATTCTGCCAACAACCTGAAGGAGGCTGAAAGCAGATCTTTGCCCCAATCAAGCCTGTGAAGAGACCACAGCACAGACAACACATGGATTGCAGTCTAGTGAGCCCAAGTAGAGGACCCAGGAAATTCATGCCCAGACTACTGACTCTCAAAACCATGAGATAATAAATGAATGTTATATTTAAGCCACTAAATTTGGGTAACTTGTTACACGGCAACAGAAAAGTTAAAATGAATCTGGAGGGAGTTAAGAGAGCCAACTATGCAGATATCAGAGAAATCAAGCAGAGGAAACAAGGACCTGAGGCACAGGCAGGAGCGTGCTTTACATGTTCAACAAAGATCAAGGAGGACAGAGTGTGTGAGTGCAGCACAGTGGAGAAGAAGGGCCATGGATAAAGTTAGAAGTAATGAAGAGCTATGGCAGAGAATGGTTAGTTGTTCAAGCCATTCCTGCTTTCCTGGGCACTGAGCTAGACTACAACTCCCAGATGGCCATAAAAAGTTACAGGCAATGAAACATGAATAATGGCACATGTCACCATCAAGCCCGGTCTATTTTTAAAAATATCCCACTCTCCCTCTCCTCCTTTGGGGGGCTGAATGTCAAAGCCCAGGGAGATCCCTTGAAAACATACATTGATAATGAAGGTCTTGACACTGTCTTGCCTCCCTGAAAAATGAACTTTTTTTAATGTACAAAAAAACTAATATTGTGTTAAGCCTCTTTTTTTTAATTGTCACAATTTGATTAAGTAGTTTCCTTTTTTTTCAACTTTATCAAAAAATTAAAAAACAAACAAAACAAAGGAATAAGAAAAACCTAAAATAACTACTTTGCTTCCAACATGTTCCTACCATACCCCAAGAAAATTTGTTAAGTTCCTCTTATGGGTTGAATTATGTCCTCCAAAAAGTTAAGTTCAAGTTCTAACCCCTGGTCCTGTGAACGTGACCTGATTTGGAAATAGGATCCCTGAAGCTGTAACTGGTTAAAATGAGGCCAAACCAGAAAGGGACAGACCCCTAATACAATATGACTGCTCTCCTTATAAGAAGGGGAAGTTTGTACACAGACAGACACAGGGGAGAAGGCGATAGGAAGACGGAGGGAGATTCACATACAAGCCAACGAATACCAAAGACTGCCAACAAACACTAAAAGCCAGAAGAGGCAAGGAAGGATTTTCCCTTATAGGTTTCAGATAGAGCACAGCACTACCGACACTGTGATTTTGGACTTCTAGCTTTCAGAACTATAAGAATAAATTTCAGTTGTCTTGAGCTGCCAAGTTTGTGGTACTTTGTTATAGCAACTCTAGGAAACTAAGGCAGTCACTGACTGTTCTAGTTTGCTAATGCCGCAGAATGCAAAACACCAGAGATGGACAGGCTTTTATAAAACGGGGGTTTATTTCACTACACAGTTACAGTCTTAAGGCCACAAAGCATCCAAGGTAACACCTCAGCAATTGGGTACCTTCACCAGAGGACGGCCAGTGGTGTCCGGAAAACCTCTGTTATCTAGGAAGGCAGCTGGTGTCTGCTCCAAAGCTCCGGCCTCAAAACGGCTTTCTCCCAGGACATTCCTTTCTAGCAAGCTTGCTTCTCTTCAAAACATCACTCCCAGCTGCACTCTCTTCCTCCCCCCGAGTCAGCTCATTTATGTAGCTCCACCGATCAAGGCCCACCCCGAATGGGTGGGGACATGCCTCCATGGGAACATCTCATCAAAATGATCATTACCCACAGCTGAGTGGGGCACATTCCAAGCAAATCTAACCAGCACCAAAAATGTCTGCCCCACACAAGACCACAAAGATAATGGCATTTGGGGGACACAATACATTCAAACTGGCACATTCCACCCCCTGGAACCCAAAATGACATTATCTTTACAAATACAAAATACATTCATTTCATCACAATATCTCAAATCACTTCAGTAACAAAAGTTAAGTACAAAATCCCATCAAAATCAATTTAGGCGTGGTCAGTCCTAAGGCATACTTTTCCTTTAGCTTTGGATCTGTGGATTTAGAACAAGTTATATGCTTCCAATATACAAAGGAGGGACATTCATAGGATAAACATTCCCATTGCCATAAGGAGAAACAGTAAGGAAAACAGGGTTAAGAGGACCAAAACAGTTCTTAAAACCTGCAGGACAAACTCCATTAGATTTCAAAGTCTGAGAGTCATTAACAGAACAACATTGCATCCTTGGGGCTTGAGAGAGTGGGAGCCTAACCCTTCCCAAGGGCCTTTTTGGCAGCTGTTTCCTCTCCAAATGCTTGGGTGAGTGCTCCAACATTTCCACACATTGGGGAGACCACCTTCTCGGCTCCACCCTCCTCAAACCCCGGGGCAGCTCCCGGATTCCCTTCCATCTCCGGGGCACACGCTCAACCCCTTCAGAACAGCGTGGTGGCAGCCAGGCTCTCCCCAATTCCCTGGGAATGTGCTCCACCCTCTTTGGGGCTTGGGGTGGCAGGACATTTCCTGAGCAAGGAGGCGGAAGGCCCGCCCTCGACCTCCAGGGCAAACTCACCCTTTCCCTGCGTGTGGGCTGCTCCGCTCTCTCAGCCCTAGACCTCCTGACTCCTGACCTCAACCTCCATGGCTCTGTCTTTGAAGAGATTTTTCCTTTAATTTTTTCCTTGTCTGTCTCCTCCAGTCCAGACCGGCAATGGCTCTGTCTATAAAGATCTCGCAAAAATTCTGTTGGCTTTGCATGATGCATGCAGGGGTCAAAGCCATCAGACAACAGGAGTTTCCACAAATCCTTTCTGGATAATTCCATCTCCAATCTTGGCTTGTACTGAAATGGCAGCTGGATTCCATGTTTGGTTACATCCTCATGTTGGGCTGTAGCTTCTGGGATTACACCCCCTGGAAGCTCGTAATTTTCCAAGCCATCAGCTTCTGGTTTCTTTGAACCCAAGAGTTCAGTTCTAAGTTTATCTCTCTCTGCTCGCATTTTACTATAAGCTGCAAGGAGAAGCCAGGATATGTCCTCCACACGTAGTCTGGAGATCTCCTCAGCTAAGTATTCCAGGTTGTTGCTTCCAGATTCTTTTGCAACAACACATTCATCATTTCTGCTCAAGTCCTCATCAGAAGTATCTTTAGAGTCCATATTTCCACAAACAGTCTCTTTAAAGCAGTTTTGGCCTTTTCTATCAAGCTCCTCACAACTCTTCCAGAAACTCCCCCTTATCCATTTAAAAAGCCGTTCCAACATGTTTGGTATTTGCAAACTCAGCAGCAAAAGCACCCCACTTCCGGTACCAAAATCTGTTCTAGTTTGCTAATGCCGCAGAATGCAAAACACCAGAGATGGACAGGCTTTTATAAAACGGGGGTTTATTTCACTACACAGTTACAGTCTTAAGGCCACAAAGCATCCAAGGTAACACCTCAGCAATTGGGTACCTTCACCAGAGGACGGCCAGTGGTGTCCAGAAAACCTCTGTTATCTAGGAAGGCAGCTGGTGTCTGCTCCAAAGCTCCGGCCTCAAAACGGCTTTCTCCCAGGACATTCCTTTCTAGCAAGCTTGCTTCTCTTCAAAACATCACTCCCAGCTGCACTCTCTTCCTCCCCCCGAGTCAGCTCATTTATGTAGCTCCACCGATCAAGGCCCACCCCGAATGGGTGGGGACATGCCTCCATGGGAACATCTCATCAAAATGATCATTACCCACAGCTGAGTGGGGCACATTCCAAGCAAATCTAACCAGCACCAAAAATGTCTGCCCCACACAAGACCACAAAGATAATGGCATTTGGGGGACACAATACATTCAAACTGGCACACTGACTTTTTAAGGTTGTCTACTATATCAAATTAGCCTACCCTAACCAATATAAGAGACAAATGAAGGTCTTGTAATATGGTCCTGCAACCCTGTTATTGGATATATACTTGGAAGAACTGAGAGCAGGGTCACTAATGGACATGTGCACACTGGTTTCTACGGCAGCAGGATTTGGATGGAGGTGCCTAAGTTTACATCGACAAACAGAATGGTGAACTGTGGTATATGCATACAATAGAACACTGAGTTGCTGCAAGAAGGAATGAACTTGTGAGATTGCAACTAGGTGAATGGACCTTGAGGACAGTATACTGAGTGAAATTAAGACAGAAACAAAAAGACAAACATTATAACACCTCACTAATATGGACTAACTATAATGTGCAAACTCTGAAAATTGAATCTGAGAGCATAGGTTATCAGGGGAAGGCTTACTGTAAAGGTTCCTAGATTGTAAGCTCTTATAGCAGTCACATAATTTCATGAGTTGTATTGGTTATTTCTAAATTCTGAGATGCTAAGCTGTTTGTGTATAACCTGGTCGATCCCTGGAACTTCAGGTATCTGTGTGACACCTGACAATCAGAGCCAGAGTTCAGCAGCTACGACTGTCAGCATTACCCCACATAGCAACTGTTAAAGAAGCTGAAGAAGAGACCAGACTTCAATTAAGATATGAATGAAATGGACTTGGTTAGGACTAAGGTTAATCAGACTAAAGGGTAAAGGATGACAGTGGCTGTGTTTTAAAACTTCAACTTCTGTGTGAGACCAAAGGAAGAGATGTTTATTTGGTGCAAAATCTATATTTTCTGTAGCACACCATATAATTTAACTCGTATGGTCAGTTTATTCAAACACCATAATTAACATGGAAACTTGAATAGGGTGTGAGATCTGGTTGGTTTGTATGGGTTAGCATGAAGCCCCAATACATCCCAGAGTAATTTGGGCAGAGAATAAAAAGTATTTAGAAAGTCCCCTTGAGGGACTTAGGGAAAATGTGAAAATATTAAACTTCCCCACCTGAGGAATTACTGATATTCTCACAAGCATTGGGGACTACCAATGTTTAGAAGACCGAGCCCTAGATTTTGGGGCTTGCCCTTATGAAGCCTGTTACTGCAAAGGACAGGCTAAGCCTACTTATAATTGTGCCTAAGAGTCATCCCCAGAGAACCTCTCGTTGCTCAGATGTGGCCTCTCTCTTTAAGACAACTCAGGAGGTGGACTTACTGCCCTCCATCCTATGTGGAACATGATTCCCAGGGATGAGCCTGGACCCGGCATCGAGGGACTGAGAAAGCCTTCTGGACCAAAAGGAAGAGGAGAAATGAAACAAAATAAAGCTTCAGCAGATGAGAGATTTCAGAAGGAGTCAAGAGGTCATTCTGGAGGTTATTCTTATGCGTTATATAGATATCCCTTTTAGTTTTTAGCGTATTAGAATAGCTATAAAGAAATACCTGAAACTGTTGAACTGCAACCTAGTTGCCTTGATTCTTGAAGATGACTAACTATATAGCTTATACTGTGTGACATGTGATTGTGGAAACCTTGTGACTCACACTCCCTTTATCCAGTGAATGGAAAGATAAGAAGAAAAATGGGGACAAAAAGCAAATGAATAATAGGAGGAGAAGAGGGTTATGGGATGTTTTGTGTGTTCTTTTTACTTTTGTTTTTATTCTTCCTTTTTTTTTTAGAGTAATGAAAATGTTCACATATTGTGGCGATGAATGCACAACTATAGGATGATACTGTGAACAACTGTACACTTTGGTAAATGAATATATCTCAATAAATTGCATTTAAAAAATTACTAAAAAGGTCTTGTAAGCCACAGGATAAACTTTGGCTTTTATTCCAAGTAAGACAGGAAGTCAATGGGGGATCTTGATCAGAAGAGTGAAAAATTGGAAATATCTTTTAACATAAGCACTCTAGCTGTATGTTGAGAAAGACCATAGGGCAAGGTGAGAAAAGGATGGAGACTGGTTAGGAGTATAAGGCATGGGTCAGCAAACTACAGTCTGTGGTGCAAATCCATCAGAACAGAGGATATAGTATGATTTCATTTTTTTTCCAAGGATAGAAATATTTTAAAACTTTAAGGTCATATTAATAATATTCAGAATGTCTACTTCTATCCATTCACATTGCCACTTTCCCATTATAAGGCATCATTTTCCACTTGCTGGATTACTCCATAGTATTGGAACTAGTATCCTTGCCATTCTTGCATACCTCTAAGCCATTTTTCACATTATGGCCAAAATGTCCATTCTTAGATATAAACCTGATTATAGTATTTCCCCACTTAAAACGTTTTCATTGTTCCCCACTGCTTTTAGGATAGTATTCAAGTTTACTAACAGGTTTTCAAGGACTTTGATGAATTGGCCCCTGCTTACCTCTCTTTGCCTGTCATTTACCACTCTTCTCTTACCTTACATGACCTCTCTGATCCTGCCTATCTGAAACTGTTTCCAGAGACACATTTCCTTTTGTCTCTAGGTCTTACCACAAACTGCTTTTGCTTAGCACCTTCTTAGCTCTTCCTTTTTTAAAGCTAATTTCTACAAAAGGTTTAACCCTAAATGCCCCTTCTTCTGGGATACTCTCCCAACTCCTAAATCAGAATTAAGAAGTTCAATGTCTCTCCATAATGCCCTCTACCTTCCCAATATTCTTTCTTATCATACTTCTAAAGTAGGCATTTTCATTATTATTATTGTTGTTGTTGTTGTTATTGTTATTACTAGAAACTCACGCACAAGGGGTTAGATAACAAGCTAAAGCTCACAGAGTAAGTGGTAGAACTGGGAAACCAGGCAGTTTTACTTCTCTCTATGGCCTACATGTGAGCTCCTATTTATTTGTTCATTAAGTTAACTTGGAGTTATTGAGCCATAGACAGAGGAGCATACACAAAAACATTATTCTTAGTTGTTTCCAGGTATCTTAATGTTAGAGCAGAGATATGACATTTGTTCACATGTGGTTTAGAAGGTCAAATTTTAAAAACTGGCCAAAATCAAGGTTGAGCTGGGGAAACTAGGGTAGTTCTAGAGGTAATGGTTTAGAAGTAGGATAGGTAAGGTGTCAGACATAGAAGTTTTGCTGGGAGGCCTAAGTTCAATTTTTATAGGTAAACACAAGTGGAATGTTTTGAAGAAAAGTTGAGATCAATGAACAATGAAAAAGAATGGTAGTTAAGCTTAAAAGGCTGAAGGTCTTGGCAAGTCAGGGTAATTAACATGTTTATAATATGAGAGACGTTGAAAAAATGGTAGAAGCTGGAGAGCAGATATATATGCAGTAAACAAATTAGCAATCTGGAAAAAGCTGAAATCTAAGCCAGCAGAAAGGAGTGGACTAGAAGAAAGACTGTTACTGCTACAAACCCCCTGAAATATTCCCAAAATGGGAGCCCTAGATATTCTGCAGGGATTGGTGGGGCGGAGTGGGGTAGCAAACAACAGATTGGTGATGATGTTTAAAAGGAATAGAAAAGCCTCCAGAATCTTTTCCCCAGTCAGCTCATCCCCAGCCCTATAGGAGACCAATGATTTATTCTCTGCAAAGTTCTCTGCTCAGGGACACTGGGCAGAGCTGAGGGAGGAGGTAAAATTCCACAATAAAAACATGGGTATTTAGAAGAAGTTAACATAGTGAATGGATGGAGAGACCTCTCAGAACCCTTAAAACTGTTCGGCTCCAACACACTAGCATCTAAGATTATAGGCCCCAGGCAGGAGACAGGAGAATTCTGTGCAGTGAAAATATTACAGTTATGCCAAAACACTCTAGCCAGAAGACCACCTCCAACCACACTCACAGGGCTTACCATCAACATTTAAGTGCCTGAACTCAGAAATAAAAGATTGACCAAAACCAAACTAAGAGGAAAAAAAAGGAACTCAGAAAACAGAGGCAATTCAGGCAAGAGAAAAAAATGATGATTAACACCCACTCTCTCATCAGAGATAATACTGCATCTAAGAATAAGAGCTTATGAAAGAGATATTCAGAAAGCAAAATGATCTTGGAAGTTAAAAATAATGAGAGCAGAAATTAAAATTTAATAGGAATGCTGGAATCAAAGTTGTACAAACAACCCAGAAAGTATATCTTTAAAAACAAACCTTAAATACGGAAGAAACGAGAAAACAAAAGATGTTCAATTCAGGAGTTCCAGAAAAAAACAAAAAGCAGGAAAGAAGGAAAATGGAGGAGAGGAAATCAACTAAAAGTAAACAGAAAATTTTCCCCTAAAGATCTTAAACATTCATATTAAAAGGCCCCAAGTACCTAGCACAATGATTTAGATAACCAAGTCCACAATCATAAAATTTAACATCCAAGATAAAGAAAATACCATGAAATCTACTGGTAGATAACTTTAATCATGAAGGACCAAAATCAAAATGCCGTGAGCAAAACTCTAAATCTTCACTGCTAAAATGGTAGTCACTAGCAACATGTGGCTACTGAGTACTCAAAATGTGGCTAGTTCAACTACTTTCCAAAACAGCAGGATACACATTCTTCTCAAGTGCTCATGGAACTTTCTCAAGAACAGACAAAATGCTGGGGCACAATAGAGGTCTTAATAAATTTAAAGATACAGAAATTATACAAAGCACTTTCTCTGATCACAACGGAATGAAGGTGGAAAAAAATAACAAAAGGAGAACCAGAAAACACACAAATATATGGAGGTTAAACAACACACTCTTAAACAATCATTGGGTCAAGGAAGAAACTACAAGAGAATCAGTAAGTATCTCGAGACAAATGAAAATGAAAATGAGAATACAATGTGTCAAAACTTATGGGACGCAAAGACTGAGAGGGAAATTCACAGCCCTAAACACCTACATTAAAAAGGAGGAAAGAGTTAAAATCAATGACCTAACTGAACAACTGGAGAAACTGGAAAAAGAACAGCAAACTAATCCCAAAGTGACCAGAAGGAAAGAAATAACAAAGATTAGAGCTGAAATTAATGAAATGGAAAATACAAAAACAACAGAGAATCAATAAAACCAAAAGTTGATTCTTTGAGATCAATAAAATCGACAAACCCTTAGCTAGACTGACAAAGACAAAAAGAGAGAAGACACAAATAAATAAAATCAGAAACAAGAGGGGTACATTACCAGGAACCCCAAAGAAATAAAAAAGGTCCTACATGGCTACTATGAACAAATGTATGCCAACAAGCTAGAGAACTTAGAAGAAATGGACAACTTCCCAGAAACACATGAACAACCTACACTGACATGAGGAAGAACCAGAAGACCTCAACAAACCAATCACAAGGAAAGAGATAAAGAGATTAAATTAGTCATCAAAAACTTACCAACAAAGAAAAGCCCAGGACCAGAAGGCTTCACTGGCGAGTTTTACCAAGCATTCCAAGAAAACTTAATACCATTCCTGCTCCAACTCTTGCAAAAAAATTAAAGAGGGAACACTACCTAATTCATTCTATGAAGCCAATATTACCCTACTAAAGCCAGATAAAGACACTACAAGAAAATTTCAGACCAATCTCTCTAATGAATACAGATTTAAAAAAAATTCAACAATATCCCTGCAAATAGAATCAAACAGCATATTAAAAGATTTATACACCACGACCAAGTGGATTTTATTCCAGGTATGCACACGTAGTTTAAAACAAGAAAATCAATGTAATACACTACATTAACAAATCAAAAGGGAAAAACCATGTGATTATCTGGATTGACACAAAAAGGCATTTGACTAAATTCAGCATCCTTTCATGACAAAAATACTCTGAAAGGTAGAAATCTACTCCTTCATTATCAAATGCCCAACCTCCACCCTCTTTTTATCTCCTGATAACTTAATTTCTACACTCTTCTCCAAATCTCTCTCCCCTGTCTTTTCCTATCTGTCTGTAGCACTCCCTTTAGTATTTCCTGTAAAGGAGGTCTCCCGTTCACAAAATCTCTGAGTCTTGTTTACCTGCAAATATTTTAAACTCTCCCTCATTTTTTTTTTTTTAAATTCAGTTCTATTGAGATATAGTCACATACCATACAATCACCCATGGTATACAATCAACTGTTCACAGCACCATCTTACAGTTGTACATTCATCACCCTAATCTATTTTTGAACATTTTCCTTACACCAGAAAGAATAAGAATAAAAAAATAAAAATTAAAAAAGAACACCCAAATCACCCTTGCATCCCACCCTATTTTTCATTTAGGTTTTGTCCCCATTTTTCTACTCATCCATCCATACACTGGATAGATCTCCCTCATTTTTGAAGGACAGTTTTGCCAGATATAGGATTCTTGGTTGGCAGTTTTTCTCTTTCAATATCTTCAATATATCATACCACTGCCTTTTTGCCTCCATGGTTTCTGCTGAGATCCGCACTTAACCTTATCGAGCTTCTCTTGTATATGATGGATTGCTTTTCTCTTGCTGCTTTCAGAATTCTCTCTTGGACATTTGAAAATCTGGTAAGTAAGTGTCTTGGAGTAGGTCTATTTGGATCAATTCTGTTTGGGGTACACTGTGCTTCTTGGACCTATAATTTTATGTCTTTCATAAGAGTTGGGAAATTTTCATTGATTATTTCCTCTATTATTCTTTCTGCCTCTTGTCCCTTCTCTTCTTCTGGGACATCTATAATGTGTATATTTGGGCGCTTCATGCTGTCATCCCATTCCCTGAGACCCCTGATCATATTTTTTCCATTATTTTCCCTATCTGTTCTTTTGTGTGTGTAGGATTTTAGATGTCCTGTCCTCTAGTTTATGATCCTTTCTTCCACCTCTCCAAGTCTGCTGTTGTATGGCTCCATTGTGTTTTTCATCTCTTCTATTGTGCCTTTCATTCCCATAAGTTCTGTCATTTGTGTTTTCAAGTTTACTAATTATTCCTTATGATCACCCAGTGTCTTCTTTATATCCTTCATCTCTTTTGTCACATTTTATTTCAACTCGTTGATTTGATTTACAAGATTTGTTTGAGTATCTTTAATTAGTTGTTTCAACTCCTAAATCTCAATTGAGATGTTAGTTTGTTACTTTGACTGGGCCATATCTTCATGTTTCCTAGTGTGGCTTGTGATTGTTTGCCATCTAGGCATCTGATTTTCTTGATTAGTTTATTCTGGAGGTTGTTTTCTCTCTTTTGACTAGGGTTTCCTTGGTGGCTGTCTCTGATGTCCATCTTTTATTTGTTTCTCTCACTGTCCAGTTGAGATTTTCTTGATTAGTTTATTCTGGAGGTTGTTTTCTCTCTTTTGACTAGGGTTTCCTTGGTGGCTGTCTCTGATGTCCATCTTTTATTTGTTTCTCTCACTGTCCAGTTGAGATTTTCTTGATTAGTTTATTCTGGAGGTTGTCTTCTCTCTTTTGACTAGGATTTTCTTGGTGGCTGTCTCTGATGTCCATCTTTTATTTGTTTCTCTCACTGGCTCTCCCCCCTAGTTTTCCTCTCAAAATCAGGTACCCACCATGGCCTGCCACAGGAATGGGAGTTCCGCACTGGGCACCCCAGCAAGTTCACTGTGTGTAGTAATACAGATCTGCTGGCTTCCAGTGGTGCTCTGTTTTCCACTGGCCTGGGTTTGTTTTGGGGCCCTGCTTTAACAGTTGGGTCTTCCATATTTCTCAGCCATACAGGGCATGTAGACCAGCTCCTGTGCTCCTAAGAAAGGGTCTGAAGCATCTTGTTTAAGTGTTTCAATGCCCTTGCACCTTCCTGACTGTCCAGCAGATGGCAATGTTCAGTAATTTAATTGTTCTCAGAAGCTGCTTTGCCTCCAAGCACAGGCTGCACCTACACAGGTGAGCTGAAACTGCAGGATTCCTACGTCCTCACTTTGCCAGCCAAAATCTGGCTTATTGTGGAGCTCCACATGTGACACAGTACTCCCTCAACTGACCCAGTACTGGAGCCATCCACATAGCAAGGAAACAGCCACCAAATGCTGCTTCCCTCAACAGTGGGGGAAGGACTTTCAGACCCAGGGCTGGAAATGCAGTCTCTGTCCACGTTTTCTCAGTCTCTTTGTTCCTCACTGACCTGGGCCTTGAGGTGTCCTCCCCTGTCCCCTAGGTCTTCAAACAGTGGGGGTATGTCTCACTGCTGTGAGAGATTTTATAGACTGCGTCCCTGGTGGGAGGGGTCCCGCCTGCTGATTCTGTGCCTTTCAAGCACTGAGCCTGGGGTGGGGGAGGGGGAGGTGGCAGACAGCCTGGGATGGAAGATTCCTACCTGTTATTTCTTCTCTTTCTTCAATTTGGCATTTTCAGGGTCCTCCTCCAGAGTTTCAAACAATTCAAAATTGTCCTTTTTTTGTCACTGAACCTCTCGAGAGAAGTTTTCAGTAACTGTTTACGTTGTGATGTTGATGACATCGCTCCCAACTGATCTCGCTCCCAAGCCCATTCAACTAGGACAGAACAGTCGCTTCAATAAATGACGTTGGGAGAACTGGATACCCATAATCAAAACAATGCAAGAGGACCTCTATTCATACCCTATTCAAAAATTAACTCAAAATGGATCAAAGACCTAAATATAAGAACCAGTACCATAAAACTCCTGGAAGAAAATGTAGGGAAACATTCTCAAGATCTCATGAAAAGCAGTAATTTCTTAGACTTTACACCCAAAGCACAAGCAACAAATGAAAAACAAACAGATAAATGAGAACTCCTCAAAATCAAGAACATCAGTGCTTCAAAGGACCTTGTCAAAAGTGTGAAAAGGCAACCAACTCAATAGGAGAAAAGACCTGGAAACCACATTTTTGATAAGGGTTTGATATCCAGAATATATAAAGAAATCCCACAGCTCAACAATAAAAAGACAAACCACCAAATTAAAAATTGGGCAAAGGAGATAAATAGACATTTCTTCCAAGAGGAAATACAGAGGGCTAAGAGGCACATGAAAAGATGTTCAGCTTCACTAGCTTCAGTTGCTACTAGGAAAATGCAAGTCAAAACCAAAATGAGATCATCTCATACCTACTAGAATGGCCACTGTTAAACAAAAAGGAAACTACAAATGTTGGAGAGGTTGTGGAGAAACTGGAACACTTATTCACTGCTGGTGGGAATATAAAATGGTACAGCCGCTGTGGAGGATGGTTTGCCAGTTCCTTTGGAAGCTAAGTACAGAATTGCCTTATGACTCAGCAATCCTGCTTCCTGGGATATACCAGAAGATCTGAAAGCAGGGATGTGAACAGACACTTGCACACCAATGTTAATAATGGTATTATTCACAATTGCCAAAAGATGGAAATACCCACTGTCCATCAACAGACGAATGGATAAACAAAATGTCACATAAACATATGATGGAATATTATTCAGCAATAAGAAGAAATGAAGTTCTGAAGTGCACAAGGATGAACCCTGAGGACACTGTGCTAAGTGAAGTAAATCAAACACAAAAGGACAAATATTTTATGATCTCACTGATATGAACTAATTAGAATATGTAAACTCAGAGACATAAAGAATATGGATTACCAGGATACAGAATGAGGCTAAAGAATAGGGAGCAGTTGCTTAATATGTACAGAATATTTAACTAGATAAACTTAAACATTTGAAAATGGACAGAGGTGATGGTAACACTGCTGAGTGGTGTGTAAGTATGATAGAAAGGAGAAGTTTAGAGTCATGAACATCACCAGAAGGAAAGTTGGAGGTTAAAACATGGGAATGTATAATATAGTGAATCTTGTAGTGGACAATCTTGTACTGGACCATGACTAACTGTACAAATATTAAAAAAAATAATAAATTCTTTCATGAAATAGAGCAGATGTATGACACCATTAATAAGGAATTAATAATAGAGGGGTATATGGGAAAAATGTACCTATTGCAAACTATGGACTATAATTAACAGTAATATTTTAATATGCAATTTTATTGAGATATATTCACATAACGTACAATCCTTCAAAGTGTACAATCAGTTGTTCATAGTATCATCATATAACAGTAATACTGCAATACTCTTTCATCTACAGTAACAAATACACCACATCAAAATACTATGGGTCAATAATATAGGGTGATAGGTAGTATGGGAGGAATAGGGTTTTCTTTTATTAATTTTTATTTCTTTTCTAGAGTAATGAAAATGGTCTAAATTTGATCATGGGGCTGTATGCACAACTATTTGATGATAATTGAGATAATGACTGTATACTTTGGATGGTTTCTATGCTGTGTGAATATATCTCAATAAAATTGCATTTTAAAAAAAATGTGGCTAGTTCAAATTGAGTTGTGCTGTTAAGTGCAAAACAAAAATGAACTCTTGATTTTAAACTCAGTACAAAAATATACAAAATCTTAATTATTTTACATTGATTACACATTGAAATGAGACGATTTGGACATAGTAAATTAAATAAAATATATTATTAAACCTAATCTCATGTTTCTTTTTACTTTTTTCAATGTGGCTACTAGAAAATTTTAAATTATAGCTGTGCCTCACATTATATTTCTGTTTGACAGCACTGATCTAGATGTAGAAGACAATGGAACAATGTATTCAAAAATTTGAGGAAAAAAGATATCTCACCTAGAAGTCTATACCCAGATAAACTATCAATCAAGTAAAGAAGATAAAATGTATTTCCAGACAATATCTCAAACTTTTTCCCATCTGTTTTAGTTTTCTAGCTGCTATAACAAACATCATACAGTGAGCTGGCTTAAATGGGAATTCACTGGCTCATGGCTTTGAGGCCAGAAGTCCAAATTCAAGGTATCTGCAAGCAATGCTTTCTCCCAAAGACTGTGGTGTTATGGGGCTGGCTGCTGGTGATCTTTGGTCCTTGGCTTTTCCATTATGTTGCAACACATATGGCAGTATCTTCCTCTTTCTTTTCCAGGCTCCTCTGACTTCCACCATCTGACTGCTTCCACAGCTTCTCTTTTCTTTGTCCAATTTCCTTTGTTCATAAGGATTTCAGTCATATTTAATTAAGGCCCATCCTCATTCAGTTTGGGCACACCTTAATCCACTGAATCTTCAAAGGTCCTATTTACAAATGGGTTCACACACACAGGACCAGGGATTGGGACCTGAACATGCCTCTTGTGAGGGACATGATTCAATTTCCAATAATATCTTTGTACTGTTTCTGAGACAGAGGATTTATTTCACCAAAACAGGGGAGTAAACAAAAAAAGTGGACGTCACTGGACCTAGAAGAGGCAAAGGAAATTCCCAACATAATGATAAAGGTAAAGCCCAGAATAACTGTGCATCAGGTCTTAGAAAACCACCAGGTTAGATTGGGGCAAGAGAATAGAGGCTCCAGGAGGGATATTTCCAAGAAGAAAACAAAACCAATGGAACATCTGACATGGTTGAACACTTGGAGAGGAGATGTTCAATTCTGTAGGAGAGCTTGGGAATTAACTAATGGGAACTATTAAGCAAATGGCAAAGTAAGATAGTTGTTAACTTCAGAAAAAAAAAGTTAGAAAAAGAAAATGTAATCACTGTATACCATGAGACTGATAAATGAATATTTACATAATCGTAATGTAAGCACTGAACAATGATTTAACCAAAAAGGTTCAATAACTATAATTGAGCGCTGTGAGAAAGGAAAGAGCATGTGTGTATTGTGGGAGTGGGGATGGTGGTATCAGCTGTAAAAGTTGTATCTTTATCTTCTATGATAGAAAATTTAAAAAATAACACTAAAAACCAACAACCAAAAAAAAAAACCTCAGAAGTTATAAAATAAGCATGATATCTAGAAAGAGAGGCTAAATACCAGAATAAACAGTCAGTTTATTGAGAGGAGTTACCTTGAGAATGGGAATCAGAAAAAGAACAGGGCAGGGAATGTCTGTTTTCCGTTAAAAGCCTTATAGTACCATTTGCCTTTTTTTTTTTTTTTAGAATACATACTATTGCGAATGAAATAAAATTAAAAAAAGAAAGAAAGAAAGAAAGAATCCACACAGAAGCAAAAAAGAATGCCCATGAGTACACTCCAACTCTGACTTCTGGTTTTATACTTACAAATGGCCCAAAGTGAATTAATACCTTCATTTAACTGAAAAAGTTGCATGGAAACTGCTCTAATCTGTAAGCCACTTTCATTTCATTCTTCATAGGCTTATCAAAAGTACCTCATCTTACAAAACCAACTATCTATAAGCCAAAGTATGTGCCAGCTGGGTTTTTCTACCCCTTCCGTGGAGAACAAATTATACTACAGCTCAAACTCAGATCATTTTCAGTGATTCTTTTCAAAGACTATATCAAATAATATTAATTCTATATTTTGTTTCAGAACAATTGTTTAAACCTACAGGTCATAGTGCTGATTCCACTTTGGATCGAGTGTATTCTTCACAGTATCTGTTGAATGGCATTGCCCAGATCCATCAACCACCACCTTAGCAAATGGATCAGGAAGTCCTGTGAAAAAAAAGGGAAGATTTTTTTTAAATTAAAGAATATTCTGACATGTGAGATAGAAGATTGATTACCTTTATAAAGATGGCCATTTCCTATAAGACAATTAAAAGATTATTCCAAAAAAATAAAAAAAAAATAAAAAAAAAATAAAAAAAAAAGATTATTCCATTCTTTAATTCTTTTTTAAAAAGTTTGAAATTTAGCTAAAAATGAAAAGTGGTCCATTTTAAGACTAAGATTAAAGTTACTTCCACATTAAATACCAAAAACTACATTTTTTTTTCCTGTCTCAAAACACTTCTCAGTTTAAACTACCAAAGTCTAGAGGTTATATCATAATATGGAAGTTTTTATAGATCATTATCAGCCCTCTGACCCCAGGAAGGTGAACACTTAAAATATTCATGTTTCTCTTAGCCCTTTCCACATACCTCCTTTGGTAGCTCATTTAAAGAAAGAGCTTTTCAGAGGTTTTCACACAGGAAAATGAGCTACAAAGAAATCAAATTAGTCAACAAGTTTTACTGAATAACTATCATGAGTAATGAAGGATTGAAACAAAAAATGAAATACTTTGCCTTAGAAGAACTTACTATCGAACTGGATAAATAAGAATACCATACAAGAAAAAGAAATTCTGAGAAGAAACAAGTGCTTAACTATCATAATTATAAGAGCAAATACTTACAACACTAAGTCAGGCACTATTCCAAATGTTTTACATATATTACATCTTTTAATCCTCCCAATAACCCTGTGGAGTAGATACTATTATTATGCCTAATTTACTGATGAGGAAACTGAGGCACAAAAGGGTTAATTAACTATCCCAAGGTTACACAGTAATGTAGTCTAGCTCCAGATTTCATGCTTTTAAGCCCTATGCTATTTTATACCTCTCATTTACTATGCAATTCAACAGTGAATACAGTAAGATCTTAAAAAAACAAGAGAGCAGTTTGGGTTTGAACAATTAAAAAAAAAAAAAAAGGAAATGGGACTCATCTGGATTTTAAAAAGATGAATAGGAAAAGGAGTACTTTCCTACTAGTAGGAAGAGCTAGGAAAAGCTTTGAGAAGACTCACCAAAGTGTGTGTGCTAAGCTATAAAAGTAAATACTGTTGGATAGATAAGACTGATCCGATCAGAGAGGCTTTAAAAGCCAGAAATGGAACATGGCTGTAAATACACTGCCATATCTTTCTATTTGTGGTATTGAGAGTGGACTGGAAAAAGGTGAAGACTACAGGCAGAGCGAACACCTACGAAGCTGTTATAGTAAACCAACAGTAAGAGCCTGAACTAAGAAAATTACATGAAAAGGGAAGGAAATATTGTTAAGAGAGCTACTCTGAAAGATCTAATATAAATTGTAGTGTTAAAGATGACACTACAGGTTTTCAGCCCAAAGTAACAATGAAAAGAATGGTCCTTTTTACAAAAGGAAGTTACAAGAAGAAGGTGGAACTAGGTAAATATTGAGAGAAAAATGACAATTTAGGTGTTAGACATATTGGGATAATGTAGACTTCCTGTTGACAGGTGAAAATACTAGAACAAAACGTTGGTAAGTGCTGATGACTAGAGAAACTTTGCATCTCAGCATCTATGCTGATTTTTTTTTTTTTAAGTCAAAATTCAGGGCCAGGGAGAAATCTCCTATCCAATTCCCTAATTGTACAATTCAGTGATCTGTCACTTTCAAATACAGGAGGACCACAATTTAAGAGTGTCAAGTTTTTAAGAAGAAACTTGGTAAGCTAAGGCTATTTAACTATACAGTTCTTGAAGTTTTGTGAAAGTCATATTCTTTCAACAATACCTAATCATTTGTAAACATGTTTAATGGAAGATTACTTTCCCCTTTACCCTCAATAGTGTAACTGAGAAGTTAGGACTTAAGGTATGATTATGATTACTGAAACATTATATAGATATTTCTTCTTTACTTTTTGGTATATTAGAGCAGACAAAGGGAAATACCTAAAATCTCTGAACTGTAAGCCAGCTGCCTTGATCTCTGATGATTGTATAAGCCCTTATCTTGTGTCCTTTAGATTCTAAAAACCTTGTGACTGATCCTCATTTATACCCATTTTATCTGGTTTTTCAATTTCAGAGTCTTATGATCACTAGACAGTACCTAATTGTTTATTAGTGAAGGGCCTTGGGTAAGCCTAGAACTAACTCACCCCAATTCCAAAGTTATCTTGATAACTGAAGCTGGATCTAACCAAAATGGGCTTGCTTGAAACGCACAGTAGCTTAGACTTTAAACTGTAAGTGACCTATACCTCATTATAATACTAAAAATCTCACCCACCATATTAAGGCCCCTATTTTCTTATATACATTCTGTGACTAAGCATGTAATAAATCTGTGCATGCTCAATAATTAGATCACCTCTAATTACATCATCTAGAGTAACTGTGCTCATTATCCTAAAACCTGCCCATCTTTTGATATTATAAAACTATGCAGTTCAGGCAAACATATTTTTAGGCCAAAGGGCCATCTCATCTGCTTCGTACCTAGCAATAAACTTTTTCTCTCTTTGAAACCCTGGTATCTCAGGAATTGGTCATTTGAGCACATTGCTTTTGAATGTAGCATTCCATTTTTCTCTCAACATTCATCTAGCTCCACTGGTAGAAAATTTTTCTCTCCCTTTCATTCTTTTGAGTCTCTCTAAATAAACAAGCATATAAAGGTATGTAAGCAAAAACATACCTTTATGTTTTTGTAAACAAAAACAAGAACAAAAATCACATTTCTAGCTTTCCCTTTGGGCATTAACTAGTTAAAAAAATTAAGGACTAAGAAAAATAGCTTTGTCCACGATAAACCTCTAAGTATGATTTCCAGATCCTTAATTAAGTAGAAAATCATGAGTCCCAGCCTCCAGTATTTCTCTACAAGCTCTATCTATACCTTAACAAAAAATACCTGGGTTTCAACTTAACTTGATTATGTTATTTTATAAAAATTTAACTTGAGAGTCAAGTAACCCTAATGTGGTCTAAACTATCAAATTTTCTGAGGTTGATGAAGTAAGAGTAATTAGAGTAATTAAAGTAATTTGCTTATTTTTTATTGAAGTAATTAATTTGCTTATTTTTTTAAATTTCTCAATTCTCCCCATAATTTCTGAGTCATATAAAATAGCTAAAGTTCAAGAACTTTCTTACTACACAAATGGACTTGGACTACAAACAACAGCGAAAGAAAACTCCAACTCACAAGAATGGGACTAGTACTGCCAAGTGAGTTACTTTCTAGAAAAAAATAATGCTCTATTTTTGATGCAGGGATGAGGGTGGGGAGGAATTTAACCACCCCCCAAACCTCTGGTTCTGAATGACTTCAGTCTGGCCCCTGTTAAAATGTCTTAACATGGAATCTTACACACAAACCTTTTATTTAAATGTTCCATAACAGAAAGAGAAAAAAATATGCCACAAATGAAAACATTCTTAAAAAAAAAAAAAAAAGCCCACAGATAAAGGATAGATGTATATATGTGACAAAGTCAGTGGTAGAAAGTGAATGATAGTTAATAGTAGGTATATGGGTGGTCACTGTAAAATTCTTTTCATGTTGCTTGTTTCAAAATTTTTATGCTGAAATCTTGGGAAGTTATATAACTTTTTTGATGCATTTTTATTTTGATATAATTTCAAACTTACAAAAAAGTTACAAGAATAGTACCTTTTACTAGTTCTATACACTCTTTACTCAGATTGACAGATCTTATCTATTTGCTTTCCCTATGGTTTCTGCATTTTTTTCCTAAACCACTAGAAAGTATGGTAAAGACATAGCTTCCCTTTACTACTAAATGAATGTAACTTATTTTTTAAAAACCCAATAAGCTCAAAACAAAGTTCCAAAATATGAGTTAAAAAAAACTTCTCAGAAATGGTAGTACCTTGGAATAAATAGTATTACCTCACATAACAAATTACTCCAAAAGACATCATATGAACATGGATTTTTTTCTTGAGGTTAAAAAAAAAAAACATAAAAATCTATTTCATCACCCTACAGACATGTTTCATATCAAAATTTACTTGTCTTATTCAACATGGTTTAAGCTGAATGAATAACTAGCAAAACAATTATATTTCATGACCAATGATTACTGTACTCTAAATAAACATATACTTATTGAAATAAATTAATTAAGGAATTTAGAACTATAACCTTAAGTAATTCTTCTTCTGAAATTAATGGGAGCAACCCTCAACTCATGAATAGTTAAAAAATATCCCTAAATCAATGTCTAAGTCTGTTAGAGTGGTGATTTGGGACCTTCACCAGGGTGAAATGGGGGATACTTCCATCCCTGGCTGACTTTCCTTCTGGCTTGGCTTTCCTGTTTCCCTTTCCAGAGCCATCAAATGTTTCTTCCAATCCTGGGTTTTAAAGATGATCACATATTTTTCCCTCATTTTCTTACCCCTGAAGTAAACTCACTGCCTTCACAGTAAAAAGGGAAAAGATGTTCTTCTTCCTTTTTTTCACCTACTATTAAGGAAAGATAAAGATTACATAAGTTATAGCAATGGGCTCTCAGAAGTTTACAAAGAAAATTATGATTCCTCTAGATTCCCAAAGAAAACTTAGACAAGGATATCTGGATATTTTAATGGATAAGCTGTGTCTTTGTCTTGGGGCTCTGAAGAAGGAAAGGAATTTGGGAAGGAATGCTACAAGAAAAAACTGAAGATTTATCTTCAAAGACAGTGCTGGTCTAATTATTATTCTTGTTATTTTTGTGTGTGTGCTAATGAAGGTGTCAGGGATTGATTTAGGTGATGAATGTACAACTATGTAATGGTACTGTAAACAATCGAAAGTACAATTTGTTTTGTATGACTGCGTGGTATGTGAATATATCTCAATAAAATGATGATTTAAAAAAAAAAAAAAAAAAGACAGTGCTGGAGCTAGAAGAGCAGATGTCTTGAAGAGAACAGAAGCAGCTGTAAGGGTGTCTTCTCTTCACTTCCTCTCTTTTCTCCTTACCACCTGCCTATCCAATCCTATCTGCTGCATTCTAGTCCTACTATGATAAATCCTACCTTAAGAACAACCTTGAGGGTAATTAAGGGTTATTAAGGCAAGAGAAAGGGATGAGATGGGTATTCCAGCAAGGATGACTAGAAATTGTAGTTGCAACTACTAGAGATGTGGCAGGTGACAGCAGAGAGAGACAGAGTTCTGTGGCCACTGTGACACGTAAGGGCCCCCCAGCTCACAGTACATAAACTGAGCAGTGCTTACAACTTTCTTCTTAACTATGTTACAAATTAACTGCTTTCCCACAGATTATGTTATTTATAAGCTTTAATTCAGTTCTACTCTAGAAAATTGGAAATAATAAAATTTCAAATGGAATGAATTTATGGTTTTAAAATGTATCAAGAGCTTATTTCTTTTAATCAAACCCCTGAAAATTGTCTAATTAGACAGCACACAGAGCCAGTTCTTCACTGGCTGGGGAGAATTTGAATTCTTAAATCTAATAAATCTTCTTTATTTCAAATTTCAAGTATTTTACATATAAAATTTTTTTGTCTGAGTTATTTACTGAGAATTGTCCCTTTTTCCCCAATAATTCAAAGCTATTGTAAAGAACAATATTATAGGGTAAAAACTCCCCAATCCTCTCTCACAAAACTTAATTAAAAAAAAAAAAAAAACACAAAAAAAAAACCTCAAAAGATTTGGCAAATAGGTTGCAAACATGAGAACCAAATTTGGAGTCTGAGGTACAAACACATCTATGATCAAATGCAGCAGCGATTTCTTTCTTAGACTCTGGAAATTCCAAACAGATTCAATGACTTCCCTACCTTCCAAGGAATCCTAGATGCATGGGTAAAATTTCCTATGAAATTTTAAATTTTTTAAGTATTTAAAAATAATCTCAAACCAGTTTTAGAAACCTAGTAGTATGCACACCCTCCATATATACTACACAAATCTGCATATATACCCATGCATGCACACACATTTCACAAAAATATGTGGGAGAGGTGGATAACAGGAAGGGGCTAAGGCTAAAGAGTACAAAATCCTCTAAGATAAATGTTATACCAAACGGCTCTGAACCAAAGTATTCATAAAATAACATTAAGCCTTTTTCTGAATAGAGAAATCCCTAACCAGACAATTCTGAAAACACTATCGAAAAAATCTACAAAGAATATAAAAGATTTATATTTAAAATTAATTTACTTACGGAAAAAATCCTTTTTCACCAAGTTTTTTGCACAGAGTACTGTAAAGAAAACAAAAAATACATGGGAAAGATTAAAATGTTAAGACTTCATTGCCAAAAGCTTTATTTTAAAACACTGAAACAGCAATGAATAATTAAACACTACAGCAAGATATGAAATATAATCACAAACTTTCATTAAAGACTAGCACACAAAAGGCAGCTGAACTAGTCAGTTGCAACTTTAGCAACAATCACCAGTAACAGCTGAGGGCAAGAAAGTTTATAAATCTTATATTCTAAAAAGGACCCAATTCCTATCTTCTTTCCAGGGGGTATCAATGGCAATGGGGAAAATAGTTCTAAGGAGGAAATATGTAAATTCAGGTTAGTATATCTATTTTAAGGATGAAATAATTTTACACTGAAAAGGATGTATTAAAGCTTTCCTGAAAGAGAGAAGGTTTTTAAAAATAACTTTCTGTTATTTAATCTTCATCTAAATTCCACAGAAATCTTACAGGGGAGATAAAATTACCATCCCCTAAATCATCAACTCAATGACACGACGGACCTACTACATCTTTAAAAGACTAAAAGTTAATAAATTAAAGCTGAATATCCCAAATCCAAATTTTCCACATCTTGTATTAAATTAGGACTTATACAGTGATAACATACAACCTTGGGAATGTATTAAAAACCACAGAATTGCACACTATAAAAGGGTGAATTTTATGCCACGTGAATTACATCAATTAAAAAGTTATTATTTACAGAGAGTCATCAACTTAAACAAACCTCTTTAATTCAATCTTGATACAAGGGAAGAAACAATTTTCAAATATTTACAGTTTAATCTATAAACTATCAATGAATGTAATGTTCTGCAATTTCTACCAACTTCTACTCACAGATTAAACAGTCTATTCAATTAGTTCAATTACTGGAAATTTAATGTAAAAAGCTCATTTTAACACAATAAACCTCGGGAATAAGTCAAATGCTCTAAAAATGATCATGGTGATGAATGCACAACTAAGTAATGATACTGTAACCCACTGATTGTATACTTTGGCTGGATTGTATCATGTGTGAATATATCTCAATAAAATTACATTAAAAAATAAAGTTCAATTAAAAATCATTTTGAAGGTGAAAGTCACCAGTAAATGAATGAAGTTATTATGTAAGTACAAGCTACTAATTTACTAGCAGTCCCTTAAGCCATGTTTTTAAAAACATTAAAAAAAAACTCAGTCATGAAAACTAAGGCCATAACTAAGAATACAAAAACACAAACCTCACGTAGAAGAACTCCTCCCCAAACTATTGCTATCATAAAATTTTATACAATAATCAAGGTCAATACATACACAACACACACACATAACCAAACTATAATCTTCATTATTGAGGAGAAGTTTTTTTAACCATCATCCTATGATTGATAAAGTGAAATGATTTCACATCCTACACTTCAGAAAAATAGAAAAAAAAAATATATACGAACTCCAACTTCTTGTCACCAAATCTACAAACATACTATTTTCATACTCATTCTTTTTTCCTTCCTTCCACTTACAATGTCTACTCTCCTAAGACTATCTTTCCACCTGTGTTCTGGACCACACACCCAAACTACCACTTTCTCAGGGATCTAGAAAGCCATCCCACAAACCCGCTCTCCTCTCCTCTATAGAGCATCTCATCGGGGTAAACACACTCAACTCATCAGCATTTAACAATACTCAAGTATATCCATGCCTCCCTCCAGCCACCATCCTACATCCTCTCCTTCAAAAGAAAATTTCTTCAAAGAACTGTTACACTTTCTGATTCCACTTCTTCACCTCCTACTTAATGCCTAAATTCACAGCAATTTGACTTCCTCCCTTACTATCGCCCCTAAACCACTTCTTCAAATCCTGGGAGAGTATTGTAGATCGGATCACGTCCCCCACAAAAACATATTCAAGTCCTAACCATCCCCCCATCCTGTAGGCATGAAATCATTTGTAAATGGACTCTTTGGAAATCTTAAGATGAAGCAAAACTGAATCAAATGGGCCTTAATCCAATGACTGTAATTATTACAAGCAAAGAAAATTTGGGCATGGGAGACAGATTACCACATGACAGAGGACTACTAGCAAGCCATCACTAGAATACTACAGACTCTGGAGAAAGCTTATACCTTGATTTTTTTTTTTTTTTTTTTTTTTTTTTTTGCTTCTAGCCTCCAAAACTGTAAGACTATAAATTTCTGTTGTTTAAACCAATCAACCTGCCATACTTTGATATAGCAGCCCTGGCAAACTAAGACAGAGAAAGTTCATAGTTTAACAGACTGACAAAGCTAATCCTCCCTCCGCTTCAGAAAAATAGCTTTGAAGAGTCAGTTTTCCATACATTCTACCTAGTCCTTACCGTTTACTCTAGGGTGCTGATGACACCTAAATCTGTAAACTCAGTCCTTACATCTCTCCTGAACTCCAGAGCCACACAAAAGCAATATGCCTTCAAACTAAAATCATCATCTTCCCTCATCCCCAAACTGGCTCTTCCTCCAGTTTCCTTTCTTTCAATAAATTGCCACTTCCCTGCCCCAGTCAGAAACCTGCATGGCAACTTTGACTTCTCCTCCCAACCTCCTGTCAATTACTAATTCTAATCCATTCTGTCTCTGAAATATCCCTCATCTGTCCAATTCTATTACTAATACTACTACCTCAGTCTAGGCCACTACTAACTAATGCCTCGGTAATTACAATAGCTTCCCAAATCTGTCCCCTGACTCAAGCCTCACCACCACCCCCTCCCGACCTACCCCAATCAGTTCTCCATACTGGACCCAAAGCGATCTTTCTAAAAATCTAAGTTCTTCCATTCATTTCCCCTCCTCACATTCTTAAAACATTCCACAGGTTTTCTAGCCAGAAGTTTATATTGGCTTACGAAGCCCTTCAAGCCCTGGCTCCTGCTTACCTCTCTGACCTCATCGCTCAATATTACCCCTCCCTTCCAAGCCCCCAAAGTCTAAGATCCAGCCATACTGAACTTTCACTTCCTTGAATGTACTCGGTACTCCATCTCTCACCTACAGCCTTCACATGCCATTCCCTCTGAAAAACATTCTTCCCAGGCTTCTTTACCAGGTTAATTCCTACTCCTTTGAGAAGAACTGTTTCTCTCAACCCTCCCCATATTTATATTTTCACAGAAGCCCACATTTTCATTATCACAGCCATTATCATACTTGGTGGTAATTGTTTTAAATTTAGAATATTGCTTGTATGACCACAGAGGGTGGTAAACTATATACAGCATGAATCATGTCTGCCTTATCTCTTTGCATCCCCAGCACCAAGCACAAATTGTCCTGGCATAATAGGCACTCAATAAATATCTGTTGAATGAATGAATGAAACAGACTCCAAAATAATCTAAAATAACTATTTAAAAGGGGGCTTTTTATACTATATAACAAATCATGATTTTGACAAATAAAATCATATTTTTATCATTCCCCTTTATTTAAAACATTCTCCTAAGATCATGGTTGACAATCTGCATACACATTATAATGTAATTTCATATTCATAAAAGAAATGAAACTATTAATTTTTGTAATAAAAGCTATAGGAAGTAGAGCCAATAGTCAATTGTGGAGTGGGGAAGGGGTGGCAGTGTAGGGGATGTTTCATTTTTAGTTTTCTAAATGTTTATTAAGAGAGATAAGTAAAAATAATCTTGAGAAATGCTGGGGCTAAGTTACAGGAAGGGAATAGCTGGAGAGAAAATGTGTAAGGTGGGTGGAGCCAGAAAGAAAGTCTAAGAAATGTAGACCTTCTCCCAGACAGCTGTCAATATTTCATTATCTTTAATGCTTAGCAAACATTTTATGGATGTAATATATGCAGAAAAATGCAGAAATTTTAACTATATAGTTCAGTGAAATTTCACTAATTTTTATACTAAAACAAAGCATTATACTAGACTCCAGATATTTAGCAGTCACATGTCAATTCTGATTAATGGCAATTACAAATAACACCAGCATAGTACCATTGCTAGAGAATCCTAGGGACAATGCCTTAAATGGCCTGTAGATTTGCACTAGATTAATTTTACTAGACTACTTTGATCATGTTACTTCCCTTCTCAAATTCTTTCACAGCATTTCTCATTCTTAAGTCTACATTCTAAAACCTGGCTTGTTTTAGCTACTCTACTCCTTCTGCAGGTAGATGGTTGAAAATAAGTAAAAGAGAGAATCAAAGTAAGCTAAGGTTAGTCATGCTAGTATGTTGGTAACTCCTCCCCCTTCTATTTTTCATGTATTCAGATGTGACCATCTGTGCCAGTTTGAATGTATTATGTCCCCCAAAACGCCATTATCTTTGATGCAATCTTGTGTGGGTAGATGTGTTGATTAGATTGTAATTCTTTGATTGTTTCCATGGAGATGTGATCCACCCAACTGTAGGTGAGAACTCTGGATAATTATATGGAGGTGTGGCCCTACCCCTTCAGCATGGGCCTTGATTAGTTTACTAGAGCACTATATAAGCTCAGACAGAAGGAAAGAGCTTGTTACAGCCATGAGGGACACTTCAAAGAACAAACAGAGATCTGAGAGCAACTGAGAGTCACATTTTGAAGAGGAGCTGCAGCTAAGAGAGGACAAAATGCCCCAAGAGCAACATTTTGGAGAACGCCATTTTGAAACATAACCTGGGAGCAAGCAGACGCCAGCCACGAGCTAACAGAGGTTTTCCAGACACCAATGGCCATCATTCAGCAAAGGTACCCCCTTACCTTGGACACTTTAGGGCCTTAAGACTGTAACTTTGTAACCAAATAAACCACCTTTATAAAAGCCGATCCATTTCCGGTATTTTGCATTCCAGCAGCATTAGCAAACCAGAAACCTTCTTGAGATATTTAATGAGATGGGGGTGGCTTCCTACATCATTCACTTTCATTCAACATTTCCTGAGCATCCACTCTTTCCCAAGTGTCATGAAAGATTGGGCAGATACAAAGATAAAACACAGTCCTTTGCCCTCAGAGCTTACTGGTTAGATATAATTTTAAAATCATGTCATAAATGCCTCTGTTGTTTTCTCAATAAATGTTTTAAAATTTCACAAAATCTCTTTTAGTGTATTTTATTTGAGGCAGCAATCAGAGAAAAACATTTGTCAAAGTATAGATAGCAACAAATACAACCATTTTCATTTAAGTCAATAATTTATTTTTCTGGTTGTAGATGAGTTATCTACAAGCAACACACCATGTAATAATATCAGAGTAAATCCCAGCTGTAGAAATAGAATACTATGTTATGCTTACTCATAAAGAATGGCTGTCTATGTTTAATGCGAATAAAGCTCCAAATGTTCAATATCTTCTTGCCAAAAATTCCCCTTCCTCCTCCAGACTGGGGTTGCATTCCAATTACACTACTGATTGGAATGAGACTGCTTAAGAGAGAAAAAAAAAACTCAGACATCCCTTCTTTCATTCCACAAAACAAAAATTTTACAATACTGTTCCAGAGGCTGAAAAGTTGTAGACTATTTTTGAAAACAGTGAGTTCTCTGAATATGTATTATCATTGTAAAATAAAACTGAAGTTCAAGATAACATTCTTATACAAATTCCAGCAAGATAGCCTACGCTTTAAAAATGTCTCCTAATATGCATGATTTCCGATTGTTAGCATATGACAGCAATTTATATCTTTCTGCTCCAAGAAACAACCTCTACCTTAACTCTTAGATGTGAAAGGAAAATGAAATTGAAGTTCAACAGAAAACTTGTATATAATAATTTTTTATAAATATGAGTTTTAGTATTATTGCTTAAAACAGAGCATTACACAAAGATTCACATTCAAGAGTGTTATTATAAAATGCATTAAAAAAAATACCAGATACAATCCTACATGCATAACAATAATGAAACAGTTAAGGAAATGATGGCAAACATGATGAAATACTACACATTTTTAAAATTATGTAAATATATTTAATGACATGAAAATAGTTCCTCAATATGCTATTAAAAGTAAAAATCTACTTACATACATTTAATAAAATATAATTTCAGTAAGGAATATAAAGATTGGATAGTATTTATTGAATATTTGCTATGTACAAGGGTACAACAATCACCCTGTGAAATAAGTAGTAGTATTACCCAAGTTTTAGAGATGAGGAAACTGAGGTTCAGGTATAAAGTCTTGTCAAAGATCACATTGTAAGTGATAGAGCTGAATTACAACACAAGTAGCCTAATTCCAGGAACACACTCTCTCAGGTTAGCTCTACCTCTTTGATGGATCTTCCTCTGCTTAAAGCAATTATCAGTAATAAGGGTTCAAAATAATGATTAACTGAAACCCAGGGTAAAGAAAGACCTTTTCCAAGAGATTAATAATCTACCTCTTTCAACAGACATAGTAGTTTACCTCTACAAACATATTAGACCTGCTTTCAACTAATACCTCGCTACAGCACCCTTTAATCATACATGTTCCAAAACAAACTGGGCCTCTAAGTTTAAGTTAATGGATTTGGTGCCTAACAAGTAGTTAATTTAGGTAGCAGTATGTTGGATAATGCATTAAAAGATACAGGTCCTGGTTTCCACCCAGTCAAGATGGTGGAATGAGATGCTTCAGGGCTCTGTCCACATCACCCCCTCCCCCCCAGGAGGCTTTTGATAACCAGAGAGAACTGGCAGAAACATCTCTCTAATGCTCCAGAAAACAGTTAAGGACTATAGTAACAGGGCAAGTGCCAAATGAAACAAAGGCTACTTAAAAGTGGCAGGATCTCATGGTACTCTGGCTCACCCACCCCATACCAGCTCAACACAGAGCTGGGCTGTGCGCCAATACAGAACCCTGATTCCAGCTCCAGAGGGAATGACAGTAACCCTCATGCATGGGGGCATGTATGTGTGGCCCAACAGTCTGGTGATGGCCTGAGGAACTTGCCATTCCAGAACTTGCCCTGAGTGTAGAAGGCAGCACATAGAGTGCTCCTACAGAATGCTGTGGGACAGCACTCAAGTCATGCTGCCTGGGACATGGGATTGCTGGTGGCAGAACATACAGCACACTGTCCAGGAACAAGAGGAAACTATTTCCTAAGGAAGAGAAGACACTCATCTGTTTAAATAGGGGAATTCCTAGGATCATATGTGCATAACCACGACAAGACACATATGCAGACAGGATCAGGGAGGCCCCTACAATTTGGGCAGGAACTATTCTCTAAACTCATTGTATGGATAAGCTCTGAAAGAGAGCATTGGCACATGCAAAGATCGGGAAAGGTGTTGTCTTAACTTCCTTTCATTTGTGTGTTAGCTCCTGACATTCAAGAAAACCTCTGTTATAACACTAGCTCAATACAAGCTTTAGGAACAGGCACCTAAAAGTCTGAATTCTAGCAATAACACATTAAAATATCAAAATGTCCAGGAATCAGCAAAAGATTACAGAACATACAAAGAAACAGGAAACCATCATTGAGAAGGATCAAACCTGGGACATTCCAGACAGACGTTAAAGAAAAAAAAGAAAGAAAGAAAAGAAGGACTAGAACTAAAGGAAGCCAGGAAAATAACAGACGAACAAAAGAGAATATCAATATAGAGATGGAAATTATGAAAAAGGAACCAAACAGAGCTGAAGACCACAGTAATACATATTTAAAATTCCCTAAAGGGGTTCAACAGCAGGTTGAAGGTGGTAGAAGAAAGAATCTGTTAACTTGGAGATAAGACCATTGAAATCATCCAGACTGAGAAGCAGAAAGAAGAATGAAGAAAAATGAACCGAGCCTGAGGAACCTGTGAGACACCATCAAGCACTGTGGGAATCCCACAAAGAGAAGAAAGAGAGAAACAGCAAGAACACTGAAAGAAATGATGGCTGAAACCTTCCCAAATTTAATGAAATACATGAATATACATATCCAAGATGCTCAAAAAAAAAAAATTCCAAACAGGATAAACCTAAATAGAATCATAATATGTCATGTTGTACTTAAAACTGTCAAATGCCAAAGATAAAGAGAATTCTGAAAGCACAAGGGAACTTCAATAAGATTGTGCAGATTTCTCATCAGAAACCATGGAGGCAATGCAAGATAGCGGATTAGGAGAGAGAGAGCGAAAGACTTCTCTGTGAAAAACACTGAAGATGAGAAAGAAAGTGCCCCAGAATTGTAGTTCCAGGGTTCTACTGGCTGGACAAGGTCCGCTACATCGACAGTGACTGTGCACTTAGTGAAACCGAGAGTATGAGTTCGGAATCAAGTGACTGAGTGAGGTTGCTGGGGAAACAGCAGCCACACATGACAGTGGGGAGAAACCCGGCGTCAGAGTTTCGAGGCGGGTTATTTTAAAAACCTGGAAAGCAGCTGCAGATCCAGCAGGGAGAACCATGCAGTCAAGCATGGTGGGGAATGCCTTCCACATCCCCGGGACCCGCCTCAGTATATGGCATGGATGACAGCCTTTCACACATCCGCAGCTAATTGTCCCGAAGCCAGGAATGGGCCACTGTAGCAGGAAGAGAACTGCGGAAGTGGGAAGTTACCACCCCCCATACAGCCATCTTTTCAGTGGACTGGGAGATGCCCCTTCACAGTGCCACGGCCTAGAGCTTCCTTGGGGATTCCGCTCGCCTGTGATGTTGTGCAGTCTTCTACCGCGGAGGCCTGTGGAGTGCACAGCTTAGAGGTGGGGTCCCACACAGAAGTGCCAAGAACGCTACACCAATCCCAGGAACTTGTGGGCCTGTGGCAGAGAGAGACTATGGGGAATCTGAGCTGAAGGGCTGGACTTGTGCAACAGCCCCAGGTTATTTCAGTCACAGCCCCAGGAAGGGCTGGGAGTTCTGGGTCTTAAAGCTGTCTTCACTGCCTAACTGCACAGGGCACAATCCCCACCCTCAGGGCTGGCAGTCCAAACTGCAAACAGAAATTGATGCACCGACTGGACCTCCAAAAGGCTGGGACCCCCACTCACTACAGAGACGAAATTGGAGGGAATTGCCTTGAGGGTAATAGGTGGCTCAGGGGCACCATCTGCTGGTAGTCAGGGAAAGTGCACTCCACCAAGCTGTACCTCTGTCACATAAAAGATAATTGTTCAAATAAGCCTGCATATCCTAAAAGAACCCTATCAAGATAAGCAAATGCCAGAGGCCAAAAACAACAGAAAATTTTAAACCATAAGAACAAACCAGAAGATATGGATAATCCAAATGCCCAAGTCAAAAAAACAGAGGAAACAAAGAATTTGGAGCAATTAAATAAAGAAGAAATTACAAACAACAAGATCATGGCTCAGGATATAAAGGACATCAAGAAGACCCCAGAAGAGCATAAAGAAGAATTTGCAAGAGTAAATAAAAAAAATAGATGAGCCTATGGAAATAAAAGAAACTGCTGAATAAATCAAAAAAGATCCTGGAAACACATAGCAGCAGATTAGATGAACTCGAAGAACAAGTAAGCAAAATGGAAGAAAATGTTCTGGAGAGTGAAAGTACAAAAGAACAAATGGAGGAAAAAAATTGGAAAATCTGAAATGGATCTCAGGGATATCATGGACAACAAGAAGTGCAAAAACGTAAGAATCACTGGTGTTCCAGAAGGGAAAGGGAAGGGTAAAGGTCTGGGAAGAGTATTCAAAGACATTGTTGGGGAAAACTTCCCAACCCTTCTAATTGATATAAATATGCAAATCATAGACCCCCAACGAACTCCAAACAGAATAAATCCAAATAAACCCACTCCGAGACATATTCTGATCAGATTGTCAAATGCTGAAGAGAAGGAGCAAGTTCTGAAAGCAGCAAGAGAGAAGCAATTCACCACATACAGGGAAACAACATAAGACTAAGCAATGACTACTCAGCGGCCACCATGGAGCAAGAAGGCAACAGTATGACATATTTAAAATGCTAAAAGAGAAAAAATGCCAACCAAGAATTTTTTATCCAGCAAATCTCTCCTTCAAATTTGAGGGAGAGCTTAAAATTTTCACAAACTCTGAGAGTATCTGCTGACAAGAGACCTGCCCTACAAGAGATACTAAAGGGAACCCAACCGGCAGAGGAAAAATAGAAAGGAGAGAGAGAGACAGAGAAGGGCTCAGAAATAAAGTTTTAGTAAGGGTATGTTAAAGGAAATAGAGAGAGGGAAAAATATGTATCTGACAAATAAAAACCAAAGGATAGTATGGCTGATTCAAGAAATGCCTTCATGGTTATAACACTGAATGTGAATGGATTAAACACCCCAATTAAAAGATATAGATTGGCAGAATGGATTAAAAAATATGAGCAATCAATATGTTGCTTACAAGAGACTCATCTTAGACACAGAGACACAAAGAAATTGAAAGTGAAAGGATGGGAAAAAAATATCCATGCAAGCTACAGCCAAAAGAAAGCAAGAATAGTAATAGAAATCTCAGATAAAATATACTTTAAATGCAAGGATGTTAAAAGAGACAAAGAAGGTCACTATATACTAATAAAAGGGATAATTCAACAAGAAGAAATAACAATCATAAATGTCTGTGCACCCAATCAAGGTGCAACAAAGTTCATGAGACAAACATTGGCAAAACTGAAGGAAGCAATAGATGTTTCCACAATAATTGTGGGAGACTTCAATACATCACTCTCTCCTACAGATAGATCAACCAGACAGAGGACCGATAAGGAAACTGAAAACGTAAACAATGTGATAAATGAATTAGACTTAACAGATATATATAGAGCATTACATCCCAAATCATGAGGATACACATTCTTCTCTAGTGCTCACGGAACTTTCTCCAGAATAGATCATATGCTGGGCCATAAAACAAGCCTCAATAAATTAAAAAGATTGAAATTATTCAAAGCACATTCTCTGATCACAATAGAATACAACTAGAAGTCAATAACCATCAGAGATTTAGAACATTCACAAATTATCTGGAGGTTAAACAACACACTCCTAAACAATCAGTGGGTTAAAGAAGAAATAGCAAGACAAATTGCTAATTATCTAGAAATGAATGAAAAGAAGAGCACAACATATCAAAACTTCTGGGATGCAGCGAAGGTGGTATTGAGGGGAAATTTTATAGCTCTAAATGCACACGTTAAAAAAGAAGAAAGAGCTAAAATCGAAGAACGGAACAACTGAAGAAGCTAGAAAATGAACAGCAAACTAAACCTAACCCAAGTAGAAGAAAAGAAATAATAAGGATTAAAGAAGAAATAAATGACATAGAGAACAAAACACAAAAAAGAGAATAAATAAAACTAAAAGTTGGTTCTTTGAGAATATCAACAAGATTGACAAACCCTTAGTTAGACTCACAAAATAAAAAAGAGAGAAGACCCAAATAGACAAAACAATAAATGAGAGAGGCGACATTATTGCAGATCCTGAAGAAATTTTAAAAATTATAAGAGGATACTATGAACAGTTGTACACCAACAAACTAGATAATGTAGAGGAAATGAAAAATTTCCTGAAAACACACGAACAACCTAGACTGACCACAGAAGACCTCAACAAACCAATCACAAGCAAAGAGATCCAATCAGTCATCAAAAAGCTTCCCACAAATCAATACACAGGGCCAGATGGCTTCACAGGGGAATCCTATCAAACTTTCCAAAAAGGACTGACACCAATCTTACTTAAACTTTTTCAAAACATTGAAGAAAATGCAACACTACCTAACTAATTTTATGAAGCTAACATCACTCTAATACCAAAACCAGGTAAAGATGCTACAAGAAAGGAAAACTACAGGCCAATCTCCTTTATGAAAATATATGCAAAAATTCTCAACAAAATACTTACAAATCAAATCCAAAGACACATTAAAAAAAATCATACATCATGACCAAGTGGGGTTCATTCCAGGCATGCAAGGATGGCGCAACATAAGAAAATCAATCAGTGCTAATACAACACATTCACAAATCCAAAGGGGAAAAAAATGATCATCTCAATAGATACTGAAAAAGCATTCGACAAAATTCAGCAGCCTTTTTTGATAAAAACACTTCAAAAGGTAGGAATTGAAGGAAACTTCCTCAATATGACAAAGGATATATATGAAACACCCACAGCCAGCATAGTACTCAATGGCGAGAGACTGAAAGCCTTCCCTCTAAGATCAGGAATGGGACAAGGATGCCCACTGTCACCACTGCTATTCAACATTTTGCTAGAAGTGCTAGCCAGAGCAATCTGGCAAGACAAAGAAATAAAAGGCATCCAAATTAGAAAGGAAGAAGTAAAACTGTCATTATTTGCAGATAGTATAATCTTACATCTGGAAAATCCTGAGAAATCGATAACACAGCTACTTGAGCTATAAGCAAATTTAGTAAAGTAGCAGGATGCAAGGTTAATGCACATAAGTCAATAATGTTCCTATACACTAGAAATGACCTACCTGAAGATACTCAAGAAAAAGATTCCATACTCAATAGCAACTAAAAAAATCAAGTACCTAAGAATAAACTTAATCAAGGATGTAAAAGAGCTATATATAGAAAACTACATAACTTTACTAAAAGAAATAGAAGGGGACCTAAAAAGATGGAAAAATATTCCTTGTTCATGGATAGGGAGGCTAAATGTCATCAAGATGTCAGTTCTGCCCAAATTCATCTACAGATTCAAGGCAATTTCAACAACATACTTTGCAGATTTGGAAAAGCTAGTTATCAAACTTATTTGCATGAGAAAGATGCCTTGAATTGCTAAAAACATTCTAAAAAAGAAAAACAAAGTGAGAGGACTTACATTCCCTGACTTTGAAGCTTATTATAAAGCCACAGTAGTCAAAACAGCATGGTACTGGCACAAAGATAGACATATTGATCCATGGAATTGAATTGCGAATTCGGAGATAGACTGATGTTTGATAAGGCCCCACAAACCACTGAACTTGGACATAATAGTCTATTCAACAAATGGGGCTGGAAGAGCTGGATATCCATATTCAAAGGAATGAAAGAGGACCCCTACCCTCACATCCTATATAAAAATTAACTCAGAATGGATTAAAGACCTCAATATAAGACACAGTACCATAAACTCCTAGAATATAATGTAGGGAAATATCTTCAAGATCTTGTATTAGGAGGACACTTCTTAGACCTCACACCCAGAGCACAAGCAACAAAAGAAAAAACAGATGCATGGGAACTCCTCAAATTTAAAAGTGTCTGTACCTCAAAGGAATTTGTCAAAAAGGTGAAGCAGCAGCCAATTCCATGGGAAAAAATATTTGGAAACCATGTATCTGACCAAAGAATGATAACTTGCTTATATAAAGAAAACCTACACCTCAGTGACAATAGTACAAACAGCCCAATTATAAAATGGGCAAAAGATATGAAAAGACATTTCAATGAAGAATAAATACAAATGGCCAAAAAACACATGAAAAAACATTCATCTTCACTAGCTATTAGGACCACAAGGAGATATCATCTCACACCAATAAAAATGGCTGCCATGAAACAAACAGGGAACTACAAATGCTGGAGAGGATACAGAGAAACTGGAACTCTTATCCATTTTTGGTGGGACTGTATAATAGTACAGCCACTCTGGAAGACAGTCTGGTGGTTCCTTAGAAAACTAGATATCGAGGTATCCTTTGATCCAGCAATTTCACTTCTTGGTATATACCCAGAAGATCTGAAAGCAGTGACATGAACAGATCTTTGCACAACGATGTTCATAACGGCATTATTCACAATTGCCAAGAGATGGAAACATCCCGAATGTCCTTCAACAGATGAGTGGAAAGAAAATGTGGTATATACACACAATGGAATACTATGTGGCAGTAAGAAGGAATGAGGTCGGGAAACATATGACAACATGGATGAACCTTGAAGACATAACGCTGAGTTGAAATAAGCCAGGCCCAAAAAGAGAGATATTGTATGTTACCATGTACCGGTTTGTATATATTATGTCCCCCAGAAAAAGCCACATTCTTTGATGCAATCTTGTGGGGGCAGACATATTAGCGCGGGTTAAGTTCAAACATTTGGATTAGGGTGTTTCTGTGAAGATGCGCCCCACCCAACTGTGGGTGATGACTCCGATTGGATAATTTCCACAGAGGTGTTCCCCCACCCATTTAGGGTGGGTCTAAATTAAATCACTGGAGCAATATAAATGAGCTAACAAATAGAAGGAACTCAGTGCAGCTGAGAGTCACATTTTGAAGAGCAACTTGAGAGTGACATTTTGAAGAGGAGCCACAGCCAAGAGGGACACTCTGAAGAAAGCACAGGAGCTTCAGATGAGAGACAGTTTGAAGACGGCCATTGAAAGCAGACTTTTGCTCCTGAGAAGCTAAGAGAGGACAAACACCCCAACAGCAACTAAGAGTGACATTTTTGAGGAACTGCAGCCCAGAGAGAATGTCCTGGGAGAAAGCCATCTTGAAACCAGAACTTTGGAACAGACGCCTGCCAAGTGCCTTCCCAGCCAAGAGAGGTTTACTGGACACCACTGGCCATCCTCCAGTGAAGGTACCCGACTGTTGATGCATTACCTCTTGGACACTTTGTGGCCTTAAGACTGTAACTTTGTAACCAAATAAACCCCCTTTATAAAAGCCTATCCATTTCTGGTGTTATGCATTCCAGCAGCATTAGCAAACTAGAATATACCACTAATGTGAACTCTGTGAAAAATGTAAAATAAATGGTTTATATTGTAGAATGTAGGGGACCTAGCGACAGAGAGCAAATAATGAAAGGGGAATGATAATCTAATAAGAACACATAAGTTATGGAGGGTAAACAATGTTATGGGAATGCTCAGGAATGACTATGGTTTGTTAATTTGGGGGGGGTGGTAGGAACAAGCTCACAGCAATGTAGATATTTTCGGTTATTTGTTTTTCTTATTCCTTTGTTCCGTTACAGTTTGTTTATTTTCTTGGGGTAGGGTAAGAACATGTTAGAAGCAATGCAGTTATTTTAGGTTATTTGTTTTGTTTTATTTGAAATGTTGTTTTTTTACTGTTTTTTTTTATGTTTATTGAGATTGTTCACATACCATACAATTATCCAAAGACCCAAAGTGTACAAACAAGTGCCCACAGTACCATCATACAGTTGTGCATCCATTACCACAATTTTTTTATTCAATATTTAGAACATTTACGCATTACTCCAGAAAAGAAATAGAGACAAAAGAAGGAAACTCAAATCTCCCCACACCCCTAACCACCTCCCCTCCATTACTGATTCACAGTATTGGTATAGTACACTTGTTACTGTTGATGAAAGAACATTAAAATACTACTAACTGTAGTATATAATTTGCAATAGGTGTATTTTTTTTTCCTATATGCCCCTCTCTTATTAACTTCTAGTTATAGTGTCATACATTTGTTCTAGTTCATGAGAGAGATTTCTAATATTTGTACAGTTAATCACAGACATTGCCTACCACAAGATTCACTGCCTCATACATTCCCGTCTTTTAACCTCCATCTTTCCTTCTGGTGACATACGTGACTCTGAGCTTACCCTTTCCACCATCTTCACACACCTTTCAGCACTGTTAGTTATTCTCACAGCATGCTACCATCACCCCTGCCCATTTTCAAACGTTTAAGTTCACCCTCACTGAACATTCTGCTCATGATAAGCAACCATTTCCCATTCTTTAGTCTCATTCTATATCCTGGTAACTTACATTTCATGTCTATGAGTTTACATATTACAACTAGTTCGTATCAGTGAGACACTGCAATATTTTTCCTTATGTATCTGTCCTATTTCACTCAATATAGTGTCCTCAAGGTTTCTTCATCAACCCATTTTTTGTTAAGACGGTTTTGTTCACACACCATACATTCTGTCTTAAGTAAACAATCGATGATACCCTGTATAGTCATGTATTTATGTATTCGCCGCCACCACCACTATCTATATAAGGACATCTCCACTTCCTCCACAAAGGAGGAGGAAGAGTCAAAGAAGGCAGAGAGACAAAAGAGAAAGAAAAAAGAGGAAAAAAAAAAAAAACCATAACAACTAGGAAGCACCAAAAGGAAAGACAGCATTAACCTAAAGTAGAATAAAGAGTCAGACAACATCACCAATGCCAAGAGTCCCATACCCTTCCCCCTTGCTCCCCCCATATGCATTTATCTTTGGTATACTGCCTATGTCATATTAAAGGAAGCATAATACAATGTTTCTGTTAATTATAGTCTCAAGTTTGCATTGATTGTATTTTCCCCCCAATCCCACCCTATTTTTAACACCTTACAATGTTGACATTCATTTGTGCTACCTCATGTAAAAACGTATTTGTACCTTTTATCATAATCGTTGAGCACCCTAGGTTTCACTGAGTTACACAGTCCCAGTCTCTCTCTTTCCTCTTTCCTTCTGGTGTCCCACATGCTCCCAACCTTCCTCCTTCAACCATATTCACAGTCATCTTTGTTCAGTGTACCCACATTGCTGTGCTACTATCTCCCAAAACTGTGTTCTAAACCTCTCACTCCTGTCTTTTCCTTTCGGTCTGTAGTGCTCCCTTTACTGTTTCCTGTAGAGCAGGTACCTTGTTCACAAACTCTGTCATTGGCTGTTTTTCAGAGAATATTTTAAGCTCTCCCTCATATTTGAAGGACAGTTTTGCCAGATATAGGATTCTTGGTTGGTGGTTTTTCTCTTTCAGTATCTTAAATATTTATCACCCCACCTCTTGCTCCACGGTTTCTATTGAGAAATCCGCACATAGTCTTATCAAGCTTCCTTTGTATGTGATGGATCACTTTTCTCTTGCTGCTTTCAGGATTCTCTCTTTATCTTTGATGTTTGATAATCTGATTATTAAGTGTCTTGGCATAGGCCTATTCAGATCTATTCTGTTTGGGGTACACTGCGCTTCTTGGATCTGTCATTTTATGTCTTTCATAAGAGATGGAAAATTTTAATTGATTATTTCCTCCATTAATGCTTCCACCCCTTTTACCCTCTCTTCTCCTTCTGGGACACCCATGACACATACATTCCTGTGTTTCATGCAGTCATTCAGTTCCCAGAGACGTTGCTTATATTTTTCCATTCTTTTCTCTATCTGTTCTTTTGTGTGTAGGCTTTCAGGTGTTTTGTTCTCCAGCTCCTGAGTGTTTTCTTCTGCCTCTCGCGATCTGCTGTTACATCTCCATTGTGTCTTTCATCTCTTGTGTTGCGCCTTTCATTTACATAGTTGTTTTTTTGAACTTTTGATTTCTACCTTATGTTCGCCCAGTGTTTTCATTATATGCTTCATTTCTTTTGCCATATCTTCCTTAAACTTTGTGAACTGCTTCAGTATTAGTTGTTTAAATTCTTGTATCTCAGTTGAAGTGTAAGTTTGTTCCTTTGACTGGGCCATAACTTTGTTTTTCTTAGTGTAGGTTGTAGTTTTCTGTTACCTAGGCATCTGGTTTCCTTGGCTACCCCAATCAGGTCTTCCCAGACCAGAACAGGCTCAGGTCCAGGAGGCAATCATACCCTTTTCCCTGAGGGTGTCTTCGATTGATACACCCTGTGATGCCTCAAGTCAGTGTGCTTTTCTGCCCAGCAGGTGGTGCCTGTCAGCCTGTAGCTCCTGACTGGTGTAAGGAAGTATGGCCCATGGCTGTTTTCCCCCAGCCTCTGGGGTCTGGTTCTGAATGGAAGGTGGTCATTAGACCTTGGCCCCACCTTTTTCCTCTTAGGGAAGATACACCCCCTGGGTAAAGGTCATTTACATTCAAACAGTCTCTCTGCCTGTGCTATCTCCACCCTTGTCTGGGCTCTGGAAACTGAAAACGGCTGAGGCTTTTTCCACTGAACCGAACAAGGGACAGAAATCCCCCCTTCAGGGCCAAGTCCACAGCCACCCTCAGGGCCTGAGACAGCACCCAGTCTTCTGGGCTCCCCCTCCCTCCCAGAGAGGTCCTCTGTCTCTCCAAGGTCAGTCATTACCAAAAGCCTCTGTCTGCTTATTGGGAATTTGTAGCTTGACTTGAGCATTCTATGCTTGTTAATTAAAACCCCAGTTGGAGCTCAACTAAGCTATATTCGCTTGCTTGGAGAGTGCTGCTTTTTAGCACAGCGAGGCTTTGCAGTTTCCCATGGGGGCGGGCTTTCAGCTCAGGTCCGCAGGTTTTACTTAAGATCTTATACTGTGATCTCAGGCATTCCTCCCAATTCAGGTTGGTGTATGATAAGTAGACAGTCACATTTGTCCCCCTGCAGTTATTCCAGATTATTTACTAGTTGTTCCAGGGAGACTAAAGAGTTTCCACTCCTCTCTATGGTACCATCTTAGCTCCTGCTGTTGTTTGTTTTTTAATTTTTTGATAAAGTTAAAAAAAAACAGTGAGTGTTAAAAAAAAGTAAATGAACAATGCGGGGAAGAGGGGAATGGCATGCTTTGCATGTTCTTTTTTATTTTAATTTTTATTTTATTTTGTGGAGTAATGAAGATGTTCAAAGATTGTGGTGATGAATGTACAACTATATGATGACACTATAACAACTGACTGTACACTTTGAGGGACTGTATGTTATGTAAACATATCTCAATAAAACTGCATTTAAAAAGAAACCATGGAGGCAAGGCAGCAGTGGGATGACATATTTAAAGTGTGGAAAGCAAAAAACTGCCAACCAAGAATTCTTTATCAGCAAAACTTTTTAAAATCAGGGAGGAATTAAGACATTCCCAGATAAACAAAAACTTCAGGAGTCTCATCACTAGCATCTCTTGAAGGGCTGATCTAAACAGATTTCTGCAGGCTGAAAGGAAAGAATACTAGACAACAGACTGAAGCAGCATGAAGAAATACAGGTTTCTGTGAAGGGTAATAGCATGGGTAACATAAAGGCCAGTACTATTATATTTTTTGGTTTATAACTCCACTTTTTAATATCTACAAGATCTAAAAGGCAAATTCACAATTTGAGAAATCAACTGTTCTAGACTCAATGTATAAATATGCAATCTGAGACAATAACTACCAAAAAAATGAGTGAATGTAGGGGTATAGGAACATAGTTTGTATATACCATTGAAGTTAACTTGGTATCTAAGCAAACAGGAGTGTTAAAGATTTAGGATATTACTCGTAAGCCAGAAATATTGGAGAAAATGCAAGATCACAAAGACAGAAATTAGAGTACAGGTTGCCAAGACTGGGGGAGGGTGGAGCAATGGGGAGTTAATGTATAAAGGGTATAGGGTTTCTGTTTGGGGAGATGGGGAAGTTTTAGTAATGAAGGTAGAAAGGAAACCGCAACAGTGTAGAGTAATTCCACAGTATGCTTGGAGGGTTGAGAGGTAAGATTTATATTGTATATATGTTGCCATAATTTAAAAAAAAAAATGAGCAAATAAAGAGACAATGAAAATTAAATGCAATATGTGATCCTGGACAGGATCTAGTAATGGAGGAGAAAAGGCCTACAAGGATATTTTGGGAACATATGAAAAAGTTGAAACACAGACTGTATATCATTATATAAGTCGTTTATCAATGTTAAATTTCTTAGACTTGATAACTTCATAACTTAAGGTTATCCACATTATCCTTAAGGTTAACCATGAAAGGTGGTTACATAAGTAAATATCCGTTTGTAGAAAATGTTTAGAATAAAGTGTATTAAGTGTTCAAGAAGCATGATGTATACAACCTACACTCAAGTGTACAGAAAATGGACTCCTAGATGGATAGATGGATTGTAGACTGATCTATCAATAGAACGATATGGCAAATATGGCAAAATGCTGGGATTGGTGGTTCTAAGTACCTAGGGGGATAGGGAGGGGTATGTTGGAGTTCTTTACATGGAGTCTGTATTTTTTTTGTAACCGTCCTGTTTAAAAGTATTTCAAAATAATGTTTAAAAAAAAAAAAGACACAAGGTAAATATCCTTCCTAAAAAAAAATAAAAAATAAAATCAGCATTGGAACATTTCACGAAAGGCAAACTGTGTTCTCAATTAACAAATTAAAAATGATCTTTCTACCCCACTGTTCTAGTTGCTAATGCAGCTGGAATGCAAAACACCAGAGATGGATTGGCTTTTATACAAGGGGGTTTATTTGGTTACACAGTTACAGTCTCAAGGCCATAAAGTGTCCAAGGTAACACATCAGTAACTGGATACCTTCACTGGAGGATGGCCAATGGTGTTCGGAAAACCTCTGTTAGCTGGGAAGGCACGTGGCTGGCAACTGCTCCAAAGTTCTGGTTTCAAAATGGCTTTCTCCCAGGACGTTCCTCTCCAGGCTGCAGATCCTCAAAAATGTCACGCTTAGTTACACTTGGGATATTTGTCCTCTCTCAGCTTCTCTGGAGCAAGAGTCTGCTTTCAACGGCTGTCTTCAAACTGTCTCTCATCTGCAGCTTCTGTGCTTTCTTCAAAGTGTCCCTCTTGGCTATAGCAGCTTGCTCCTTCTGTCTCATCTTATACAGTGCTCCAGTAATTTAATTCAGACCCACCAAACGGGCGGGCCAACACCTCCATGGAAATTATCCAATCAGAGTCATCACTCACAGTTCGGTGGGGTGCATCTCCATGGAAACACTCAAAGAATTACAATCTAATTAACACTGACAGGTCCACCTACACAAGATTACATCAAAGATAATGGTGTTTGGTGGGACAAAATACATTCAAAGTGGCACACCCACTCATATCAAACAACTTTTAAATATTTCAACAAGCATATAAAAGTTTTGCTTATAAAATATTCCCAAACAAGAATACTTTTAAGTGAATAAAACTGAGACAAAATTAGGGTATGCAAATAAGTTCTTTGAAAATTAAGTGCAAGTTTATTAATTTATTCAATACAAAAACAATGGTCTTAGGGCGGGGCAAGATGGCGGATTGTTGAGCTGTATGTTTTAGTTACTCCTCCAGGAAAGTAGGTAGAAAGCCAGGAACTGCGTGGACTGGACACCACAGAGCAATCTGACTTTGGGCATACTTCACACAACACTCATGAAAACGTGGAACTGCTGAGATCAGCGAAATCTGTAAGTTTTTGTGGCCAGGGGACCCTCACCCCTCCCTGCCAGGCTCAGTCCCGTGGGAGGAGGGTCTGTCAGCTCCAGGAAGGAGAAGGGAGAACTGCAGTGGCAGCCCTTATCGGAAACTCATTCTACTGATCCAAACTCCAACCATAGATAGACTGAGACCAGATATCAGAGAATCCGAGAGCAGCCAGCCCAGCAGAGAGGAAACAGGCATAGAAAAAAACAGCACGAAAAACTCCAAAATAAAAGCGGAGGATTTTTGGAGTTCTGGTGAACATAGAAAGGGGAAGGGCGGAGCTCAGGCCCTGAGGCTTATATGCAAATCCCAAACAAAAGCTGATCTCTCTGCCCTGTGGGCCTTTCCTTAATGGCCCTAATTGCTTTGTCTCCTAGCATTTCAATAACTCATTAGATCTGTGAAGAGGGCCCTTTTTCTTTTTTTTAACCTTTTTTTCTTTTTCTAAAACAATTACTCTAAGAAGCCCAATACAGAAAGTCTCAAAGACTTGTAATTTGGGCAGGTCAAGACAAGAGCAGAACTAAGAGAGCTCTGAGACAAAAGGCAATAATCCAGTGGCTGAGAAAATTCACTAAACACCACAACTTCCCAAGAAAAGGGGGGTGTCCGCTCACAGCCATCTTCCTGGTGACAGGTGACACTCCTGCCCGTCGCCAGCCCCATAGCCCAGAGCTGCCCCAGACAACCCAGTGTGACGGAAGTGCTTCAAATAACAGGCACACACCACAAAACTGGGCGTGGACATTAGCCTTCCCTGCAACCTCAGCTGATTGTCCCAGAGCTGGGAAGGTGGAGCAGTGTGAATTAACAAAGCCCCATTCAGCCATCATTTGAGCAGACTGGGAGCCTCCCTACACAGCCCAGCAGCCCAGAACCACCCTGGGGGGTCACCTGTGACATAGCACAGTCAACCCTCAACAGAGGACCAGGGGGTGCACGGCCTGGAAGAGGGACCCACTCACAAGTCTCAGGAGCCATAAGCCAATACCAAGGACTTGTGGGTCAGTGGCAGAGACAAACTGGAAGGACTGAACTGAAGGATTAGACTATTGCAGCAGCTTTAAAACTCCAGGAACACCAGGGAGATTTGATTGTTAGAGCCACCCCTCCTCCGTGTCCACCCAGAAACACGCCCCATATACAGGGCGGGCAACACCAACTACACACGCAAGATTGGTACACCAATTGGACCCCACAAGACTCACTCCCCCACTCACCACAAAGGCAAAGCAGGGGAGAACTGGCTTGTGGAGAACAGGTCGCTCGTGGACACCACCTGCTCGTTAGTTAGAGAACGTGTACTCCACGAAGCGGCAGATCTGATAAATTAGAGATAAGGACTTCAGTTGGTCTACAAATCCTAAAAGAACCCTATCAAGTTCAGCAAATGCCAAGAAGCCAAAAACAACAGAAAATTATAAAGCATATGAAAAAAACAGACGATATGGATAACCCAAGCCCAAGCACCCAAATCAAAAGACCAGAAGAGACACAGCACCTAGAGCAGCTACTCAAAGAACTAAAGATGAACAAAGACACCACAGTACAGGATACAAAGGATATCAAGAAGACCCTAGAAGAGCATAAAGAAGACATTGCAAGACTAAATAAAAAAATAGATGATCTTATGGAAATTAAAGAAACTGCTGACCAAACTAAAAAGATTCTGGATACTCATAGTACAAGACCAAACGAAGTCGAACAATGAATCAGTGACCTGGAAGATGACAGAATGGAAAATGAAAGCATAAAAGAATGAATGGGGAAAAAAATTGAAAAAATCGAAACGGATCTCAGGGATATGATAGATAATATAAAACGTCCGAATATAACACTCATTGGTGTTCCAGAAGGGGAAGAAAAGGGTAAAGGTCTAGGAAGAGTATTCAAAGAAATTGTTGGGGAAAACTTCCCAAATATTCTAAACAACATAAATACACAAATCATAAATGCCCAGTGAACTCCAAATAGAATAAATCCAAATAAACCCACTCCGAGACATATTCTGATCACACTGTCAAACACAGAAGAGAAGGAGCAAGTTATGAAAGCAGCAAGAGAAAAGCAATTCACCACATACAAAGGAAACAGCATAAGACTAAGTAGTGACTACTCAGCAGCCACCATGGAGGTGATAAGGCAGTGGCACGATATATTTAAAATTCTGAGTGAGAAAAATTTCCAACCAAGAATACTTTATCCAGCAAAGCTCTCCTTCAAATTTGAGGGAGAGCTTAAATTTTCACAGACGAACAAATGCTGAGAGAATTTGCTAACAAGAGACCTGCCCTACTGGAGATACTAAAGGGAGCCCTACAGACAGAGAAACAAAGAAAGGACAGAGAGACTTGGAGAAAGGTTCAGTACTAAAGAGATTCGGTATGGGTACAATAAAGGATATTAATAGAGAGAGGGGAAAAATATGTATGACAAACATAAACCAAAGGATAAGATGGCTGATTCAAGAAATGCCTTCATGGTTATAACATTGAATGTAAATGGATTAAACTCCCCAATTAAAAGATATAGATTCGCAGAGTGGATCAAAAAAAAAAAATGAACCATCAATATGTTGCATACAAGAGACTCATCTTAGACACAGGGACACAAAGAAATTGAAAGTGAAAGGATGGAAAAAAAATATTCATGCAAGCTACAACCAAAAGAAAGCAGGTGTAGCAATATTAATCTCAGATAAAATAGACTTTAAATGCAGGGATGTTTTGAGAGACAAAGAAGGCCACTACATACTAATAATTGGGGCAATTCAACAAGAAGAAATAACAATCATAAATGTCTATGCACCCAATCAAGGTGCCACAAAATACATGAGAGAAACACTGGAAAAACTAAAGGAAGCAATTGATGTTTCCACAATAATTGTGGGAGACTTCAACACATCACTCTCTCCTATAGATAGATCAACCAGACAGAAGACCAATAAGGAAGCTGAAAACCTAAACAATCTGATGAATGAATTAAATTTAACAGAAATATACAGAACATTACATCCCAAATCACCAGGATACACATACTTTTCTAGTGCTCACGGAACTTTCTCCAGAATAGATCATATGCTGGGACATAAAAAAAGCCTCAATAAATTTAAAAAGATTGAAATTATTCAAAGCACATTCTCTGACCACAATGGAATACAATTAGAAGTCAATAACCATCAGAGACTTAGAAAATTCACAAATACCTGGAGGTTAAACAACACACTCCTAAACAATCGGTGGGTTAAAGAAGAAATAGCAAGAGAAATTGCTAAATATATAAAGACGAATGAAAATGAGAACACAACATACCAAAACCTATGGGATGCAGCAAAAGCAGTACTGAGGGGGAAATTTATAGCACTGAACACATTTATTAAAAAGGAAGAAAGAGCCAAAATCAAAGAACTAATGGATCAACTGAAGAAGCTAGAAAATGAACAGCAAACCAATCCTAAACCAAGTAGAAGAAAAGAAATAACAAGGATTAAAGCAGAAATAAATGACATAGAGAACAAAAAAACAACAGAGAGGATAAATATCACCAAAAGTTGGTTCTTTGAGAAGATCAACAAGATTGACAAGCCCCTAGCTAGACTAACAAAATCAGAAAGAGAGAAGACCCATATAAAAAAAATGATGAATGAAAAAGATGACATAACTGCAGATCCTGAAGAAATTAAAAGAATTATAAGAGGATACTATGAACAACTGTATGGCAACGAACTGGATAATGTAGAGGAAACGGACAATTTCCTGGAAACATATGAACAACCTAGACTGACCAGAGAAGAAATGGAAGACCTCAATCAACCCATCACAAGCAAAGAGATCCAATCAGTCATTAAAAATCTTCCCACAAATAAATGCCCAGGGCCAGATGGCTTCACAGGGGAATTCTACCAAACTTTCCAGAAAGAACTGACACCAATCTTACTCAAATTCTTTCAAAACATTGAAGAAAATGGAACACTACCTAACTCATTTTATGAAGCTAACATCAATCTAATACCAAAACCAGGCAAAGATGCTACAAAAAAGGAAAACTACCGGCCAATCTCCCTAATGAATATAGATGCAAAAATCCTCAACAAAATACTTGCAAATCGAATCCAAAGACACATTAAAAAAATCATACACCATGACCAAGTGGGGTTCATTCCAGGCATGCAAGGATGGTTCAACATAAGAAAATCAATCAATGTATTACAACACATTAACAAATCAAAAGGGAAAAATCAAATGATCATCTCAATAGATGCTGAAAAAGCATTCGAGAAAATCCAACATCCGTTTTTGATAAAAACACTTCAAAAGGTAGGAATTGAAGGAAACTTCCTCAATATGATAAAGAGCATATATGAAAAACCCACAGCCAGCATAGTACTCAATGGTGAGAGACTGAAAGCCTTCCCTCTATGATCAGGAACAAGACAAGGATGCCCGCTATCACCACTGTTATTCAACATTGTGCTGGAAGTGCTAGCCAGGGCAATCCAGCAAGACAAAGAAATAAAAGGCATCCAAATTGGAAAAGAAGAAGTAAAACTGTCATTGTTTGCAGATGATATGATCTTATATCTGTAAAACCCTGAGAAATCGAGGATACAGCTACTAGAGCTAATAAACAAATTTAGCAAAGTAGCGGGATACAAGGTTAATGCACATAAGTCAGTAATGTTTCTATATGCTAGAAATGAACAAAGTGAAGAGACACTCAAGAAAAAGATACCATTTCCAATAGCAACTAAAAAAATCAAGTACCTAGGAATAAACTTAACCAAAGATGTAAAAGACCTATACAAAGAAAACTACATAACCCTACTAAAAGAAATAGAAGGGGACCTTAAAAGATGGAACAATAGTCCATGTTCATGGATAGGAAGGCTAAATGTCATTAAGATGTCAATTCTACCCAAACTCATCTACAGATTCAATGCAATCCCAATCAAAATTCCAACAACCTACTTTGCAGACTTGGAAAAGCTAGTTATCAAATTTATTTGGAAAGGGAAGATGCCTCGAATTGCTAAAGACACTCTAAAAAAGAAAAACGAAGTGGGAGGACTTACACTCCCTGACTTTGAAGCTTATTATAAAGCCACAGTTGTCAAAACAGCATGGTACTGGCACAAAGATAGACATATAGAACAATGGAATCGAACTGAGAATTCGGAGATAGACCCCCAGATCTATGGCCGACTTATCTTTGATAAGGCCCCCAAAGTCAATGAACTGGGTCATAATGGTCTTTTCAACAAATGGGGCTGGGAGAGTTGGATAGCCATATCCAAAAGAATGAAAGAGGACCCCTACCTCACACCCTACACAAAAATTAACTCCAAATGGACCAAAGATCTCAATATAAAAGAAAGTACCATAAAACTCCTAGAAGATAATGTAGGAAAACATCTTCAAGACCTTGTATTAGGCGGCCACTTCCGAGACTTTACACCCAAAGCACAAGCAACAAAAGAAAAAATAGATAAATGGGAACTCCTCAAGCTTAGAAGTTTCTGCACCTCAAAGGAATTTCTCAAAAAGGTAAAGAGGCAGCCAACTCAATGGGAAAAAACTTTTGGAAACCATGTATCTGACAAAAGACTGATATCTTGCATATATAAAAAAATCCTACAACTCAATGACAATAGTACAGGCAGCCCAATTATAAAATGGGCAAAAGATATGAAAAGACAGTACTCTGAAGAGGAAATACAAATGGCCAAGAAACACATGAAAAAATGTTCAGCTTCACTAGCTATTAGAGAGATGCAAATTAAGACCACAATGAGATACCATCTCACACCGATTAGAATGGCTGCCATTAAACAAACAGGAAACTCCAAAGCTGGAGGGGATGTGGAGAAACTGGAACTCTTATTCATTGTTGGTGGGACTGCATAATGGTTCAGCCACTCTGGAAGTCAGTCTGGCAGTTCCTTAGAAAACTAGATATAGACTTACCGTTCGATCCAGCGATTGCACTTCTCGGTATATACCCGGAAGGTCGGAAAGCAGTGACACGAACAGACATCTGCACGCCAATGTTCATAGCAGCATTATTCACAATTGCCAAGAGATGGAAACAACCCAAATGTCCTTCAACAGATGAGTGGATAAATAAAATGTGGTATATACACACGATGGAATACTACACGGCAGTAAGAAGGAACGATCTCGTGAAACGTATGACAACATGGATGAACCTTGAAGACATAATGCTGAGCGAAATAAGCCAGGCACAAAAAGAGAAATATTATATGCTACCACTAATGTGAACTTTGAAAAATGTAAAACAAATGGTTTATAATGTAGAATGTAGGGGAACTAGCGATAGAGAGCAATTAAGGAAGGGGGAACAATAATCCAAGAAGAACAGAAAAGCTATTTAACGTTCTGGGGATGCCCAAGAATGACTATGGTCTGTTAATTTCTGATGGATATAGTAGGAACAAGTTCACAGAAATGTTGTTATATTAGGTAACTTTCCTGGGGTAAAGTAGGAACATGTTGGAAGTAAAGCAGTTATCTTAGGTTAATTGTCTTTTTCTTACTCCCTTGTCATGGTCTCTTTGAAATGTTCTTTTATTTTATGTTTTTGTTTTTTGTTGTTGTTGTTGTTAATTTTTCATACAGTTGATTTAAAAAAAGTTAAAAAAAAAAAAGGAAAAAAATATGTAAAGCCCCCTTCACGAGCCTGTGGAGAATGCAGGGGTATTGGCCTACCACACCTCAATGGCTGCTAACATGACCACAGACATAGGGAACTGTTGGTTTGATGGGTTGAGCCCTCTACCATAGGATTTACCCTTGGGAAGACGGTTGCTGCAAAGGAGAGGCTAGGCCTCCCTATAATTGTGCCTAAGAGCCTCCTCCCGAATGCCTCTTTGTTGCTCAGATGTGGCCCTCTCTCTCTAGCTAAGCCAACTTGAAAGGTGAAATCACTGCCCTCCCCCCTATGTGGGTTCAGACACCCAGGGGAGTGAATCTCTTTGGCAACGTAGAATATGACTCCCGGGGAGGAATGTAGACCCAGCATCGTGGGATGGAGAACATCTTCTTGATCAAAAGGGGGATGTGAAAGGAAATGAAATAAGCTTCAGTGGCAGAGAGATTCCAAAAGGAGCTGAGAGGTCACTCTGGTGGGCACTCTTACGCACAATTTAGACGACCCTTTTTAGGTTCTAAAGAATTGGGGTAGCTGGTGGTGGATACCTGAAACTATCAAACTACAACCCAGAACCCATGAATCTCAAAGACAATTGTATAAAAATGTAGCTTATGAGGGGTGACAATGGGATTGGGAAAGCCATAAGGACCACACTCCCCTTTGTCTAGTTTATGGATGGATGAGTAGAAAAATAGGGGAAGGAAACAAACAAACAAAGGTACTCAGTGTTCTTTTTTACCTCAATTGCTCTTTTTCACTTTAATTATTATTCTTGTTATTTTTGTGTGTGTGCTAATGAAGGTGTCAGGGATTGATTTAGGTGATGAATGTACAACTATGTAATGGTACTGTGAACAATCGAATGTACGATTTGTTTTGTATGACTGCATGGTATGTGAATATATCTCAATAACATGAAGATTAAAAAAAAAAGAAAAAATGGTCTACTCTGACAATATAAATTTGTCCTAGTTACAATTTTAAATTTTTGCCTTATATAATGAATGACTGGAAATAATTTTATAATCAACTTTCTCTTACAAGCAAGTTCTTACATAAGTTCAGATGTTAAAAAATACATAAGGTTCAGCTAAAACTATAGTGGCAAATTCAACATGAGATAAACGTAAAGCATGTAGTCCAGGTATCTAGTACACAGCAGACACTCTATGCAAGCTATTATTTCGAGAAACTATCTGAAAGCATTTCAGCTATATATCTTACAACAGTATTTCCATGAAATCTTTTCACCAATTTGAGGGTAAAAATACCTAAAAGTACTGTTCTCCATTCATAAAGACAGTAAATTGGCTATAACTTAAGGACACCCCATGCTGTGTCCAAACCAAACAGTATCCTATCACTTTTGGAGACTTGGCCACAGCCTCCTCTACTGGATACCTTAACTCAAACAGACCTACTTCATAATTGATGGTTGTCCAAGAGACTGATATAGTACATCTAAATATAGTCACATAGCAACAATTTATTTTCTTCCTCAGAAGAACCAAAGAGAAGGAAACCTCATTGTAAAATTCAAGAATATACTTGCAATGAAGCCTAATGATTCAGTAATTTTCTGGCCACTTTCCTCTGTCTTCTTTTTCTAGATACACACATATAGACAGGTCCATAGAAAGAGCATGCCTGGGTTTGAACCTGGTGCTGCCACTTATTAACTTGTGACCTTGAACAAATACTTAACATCTCCATGCCTCAGATTCCTCAACTGTAAAAATGAGGATACTAGGAGCCACCTCATAACATCATTTTTAAGTTTAAACAAATTGAAACACAAAACAGAACAGTACCTGATATACAGCAAGTACTCAATAAATATTAGTTATTATCACTCATTCCTTCTACTCCAAAATTTCTAACAAATAATCCATTAGGTTGCAAGCACCTTAAAGAACAAGAAGAGTCTTCCCACAACCTGCTTATATACCTAGCAAGCTTCCAGGAAATGTTGATAAGGGAGTTCCTGTTTGTATGTCCACTCTCACCAGCTCTCCCAAGATCCAGGCCCACGTTTCAATTGGCTACTAGACATATCCATTTGGATACTTCACCAGCACTTTAAACTATACTTACTCAAAACTGAATTCATCAAATTTGGTAAATCTGGGAATCTGGAAAGGAAGGAAACTGGAATTATTTGTATTAGTTTTGTATTATTTTTGAAACTATCCTGTAAACATGAAGTTATTTCAAAATTAAAAGTTAATTTAAAAATATGATCAGTGGTTGCCCAGGGTTTGAGGGAGGGAGTGAGAAGAATAGGTGAATAGGGATTTTTAGGGCAGAGAAACTATTCTGTATGAATAGTAATGGTGGATATACGACAGTATGCCTTTTTTAAAACCCACAGAACTGTATAATACAAAAACTGAACCTTAATTATTAAACTATGGGCTTCAGTTAACAATAATGTATCAACACAGGTCTATTAATTATAACACGTACCACACTAAAGAAAGATGTTAATAATAAGGAACACTGAAGTGGTATATGGGAAACTCTGTACCATCTGCTCAATTTTTCTGTAAATCTAAAACTGTTCTAAAATTAAATCTGTAAGTAAAACAAAATTGAATTCATCAGCTTCCCTAGTACTTCCTTTTGACCTCTCAATTTCTGTGAACTGCACCACCTGTTTCCAATCATCCAGAAAGCAAACGTCTTATCTCCCCTCTCCCTAACCACTACACCACATCTAAATCAGTTGTCAGAATGTATCAGGTACCACGTATCTCTCTGCCTATTTCCATTTCCAGGGTTCAGGTTTAAATAGCATATCTGTATTTTATAAATTGCCAAAAAATTTCTACACAAAGTACTTCACCTGATCCTTACAACCTTGTGAGTTATGTTCAAATACCCACAGAAAAGAAAACTACCTCTGAGAGTTTAAGTGGCACCCAACCTGTCATCTGTGTAAATGGTTTGAGGCATTTTGAGTCCAAGCCCCATCTTCTTTTTACTTTCAGTCCCTCACTCAAGAAGTGTCAATGAATGATTCCAGCCTTCTGTCTTATTAATCCCTAGACCGACAACCTTATTGTCCTTATTCCCCCAAATAAGTCCAGGATTTTTCTGCCTTTCTCTCTGTTTTATTCATGATATTCCTCCCACCTCAAGTGCTATTCCAAACACTGCCCCTCAAAATCTTACCCATTCATCAAGCTTCAACTCTACAAAACTTTTCTGATTCTACTTCTTGCACACAATCTGATTTTTTTTTATTAGCAAAGTTGTAGGTTTACAGAAAAACACAATCTGATTTTGATCTCTCCCTTCCTGCAAACTTCTAACACTGTCTTTACTTGTTCCATATGTCCCTTCTCACTTAGGTGCTTTACCTTTCCCTCTGACCTTAAACTGTAAATTTCTTGAAGACATGGGTTGTAAATTATCTTGTATCTCCTACAATTTATTATATAATATCTTAAACATAATATGCACTCAAATACTTGCTGAATCAATGAAAATCAAAGGAAAACCACTGATAAGGTATAAGGAGGAAAAAACTGAAAGCTAAAGAATAAAAAGAAACACTCCTTGCTTCTCTTAACCTAGTAAGTCTCTTTTGTTCAAACCAGTCTTGTGTCCTCAACTTTTTTTTAACTATTTTTCTTAAATTCTCCACTTAGAAAATTCTCCACAGCCACTCTAATTCCCACCGATTCCCACTCCCTTACTAGACTTCCCTTCCTAATACCAGAACTCAATGGGCCTTCTTTCTCATATACAATAAAAAGGTATGTTGTCCTATAATGTTTCTAATTACATTAGCCTGTTTCTACAACAATGTAAACAAAGATAAGCTTCCAGGTGTTCTGCATCCTTGAAGTTTCTAAACAATCATCACTCAAATACTAATAAAGCAAAGCGCCCAAGATATTTAGTTTCTCTGTAGGCTCCATTTGAAACAATCAAGATGGCAGAATGAGTACAAATAGTAAGACAAGTGCAACTATAAAAAGCACTGTAATTTATAATAAGAAAATACTTCTACATAACTTCCCATTTTAAAAATATTTCCCAGGTTACTGGGAAATTACCAAATTTAATACATTTAATTTTAGAACAGTTTCATATTTACAAAATTATTGTGAAGATAGTACAGGGAGTTCACCTACACCTTACAACCAGTTAATCCTACTGTTAACATCTTACTTCAGGATGGTACATGTCACAATTAATGAACCAAAACTGATTTATTATTAGTAACTACAATCTACATTTTGATCAGATTTCTTTAGTTTTTACTTAATGTCCTTTACCTATTTCAAGATTCTACCCAGTATACCGTATCACATTTAGTGGTCATGTTTCCTTAGGCCCCTCCTAGCTGTGACAGTTTCTCAAATATTTCCTGTTTTTCATGACCGCAACAGTTTTGAGAAATACTAGTCAGATATTTTGTAAATGGGATTTGTCTTATGTTTTTCTCATGATTACTATGGGGTTGTTCTAGTTTGCTAATGCTGCCGGAATGCAAAACACCAGAGATGGATTGGCTTTTATAAAAGGGGGTTTATTCGGTTACACAGTTACATCTTAAGGCCATAAGGTGTCCAAGGTAACACATCAGCAATCAGGTATCTGCACTAGAGGATGGCCAATGGTGTCCGGAAAACCTCTGTTAGCTGGGAAGGCACACAGCTGGCACCTGCTCCAAAGTTCTGGTTTCAAAATGGCTTTCTCCCAGAACATTCCTCTCTAGGCTGCAGTTCCTCAAAAATGTCACTCTTAGCTGCTCTTGGGGTGTTTGTCCTTCTCCTAGCTTCTCCAGGGCACGAGTCTGCTTTCAACGGCTGTCTTCAAACTGTCTCTCATCTACTCAGCTTCCGTGCATTCTTCAAAGTGTCCCTCTTGGCTGTAGCAAGCTCGCTCCTTCTGTCTGAGCTTATATAGTGCCCCAGTAAACTAACCAAGGCCCATGCTGAATGGGTGGGGCGATGCCTCCATGGAAATTATCCAATCAGAGTTATCACCCACAGTTAGGTGGGGCGCATTTCCATGGAAATACCCTAATTCAAACGTTCCAACTTAATCCCCACTACTATGTCTGCCCCCACAAGACTGCATCAAAGAACATGGCTTTTTCTGGGGGACATAATGTATACAAACCGGTACAGGATTATGGGTTTTAGGGAGGAAAACCACAGAGGTAAAGTGCCATTCTCATCACATCATATCAAGTGCTATTCCCATCACATGATTTACACTGTTAATATTAACCTTGACCATCAGGTTTCTCCACTGTGAAGAAAGTCTTTTTTTCCTCCTTTCCATATTGTAGTCTTCGGAAGGAAGTCACTGTGGTCCAAACTTAAGGATTGGGAAATCAAGCTCCACCTCCTCAGGGGAGGGGGGATAGCATCCACATAAATTACTTGGAATTCTTCTGCACAAGAGATTTCTCTAACTTCCACTAATTTATTCAATCATTCATTTATATCAGTATGGATTTCTGGGTATGTATTTTCAATTTGGGGTTATAATCCAATAGCACTTTATTTTGTTGTTCAAAATGTTCCAGCTCTGGCCATTGGAAGGAGTTTTCTGTTGGCTCTCATGATCCTGTGACATAACCCCATTCTTGTTTGGGGTGGGAGGAACACTATTTTCAGGCACCACAATATGCTCTAGGCTCATCTTTTATGTTCCAGCCCAGGCCTAAAATTAGTCATTTCTCCAAGAAGCCCGGAGAATTACCAAATTTAAACACTCATAAAGACACATTTAAATTTAAACTGTTAAGCTAATTAACGCCTTTTTTAAAAATTCAGTTTTATTGAGATATATTCACATATCATACAATCATCCAGGGTGTACAATCAACTGTTCACAGTGCCATTATATAAGGCCAATTAACCCTTAAGCTCCTAAGGTTTTCCCCCTATAAAGTCCAGTTTGCCAAAAACTTAGTTTTGATCTCCACTGCATCCTCAGAGCCTAGAAAACAGTGCACAGAGCAGGCATTTAATACCTACTCAATTAATAAATATTGAAGTCTTAAAAATTCTGAGGCTCTACAAGAAAGCCCAGAATTGAGTCACAACATATCTTGCCATTCCAATGGAGTATACCTACATTTCTCATATTTAGACATCTAACAACACTATGACTACTTCACTGCACTGTTTTACAGTAAGCAAAAAGCTTCCTTTTTCCACTGCTCCTCCTCCTTATTCCAAAACAAGCCAAAAGTTTGTGTTCTCCAGTGAAATTTTCAGTGCAAAGGCCTAATGCATCGTATTTTCGAGATTCTTTCCATAATGGCATATTGCCATTTACATTATCCTAGTCCAAGTTCTAGTCAAGTATCCATTTTAGCTTGCTATGTAGGACTTAAAGGAATAATGCCAAATCCTTATCAACATTAGCAGAAGAAAAATTAATGACAAAGAAAATGCCAGAAATTCAAATTTGCACATAATGTCCCCTGAAACACCCAGTATGTATATAAAATAAAGCATCTGAAAGCTACAAATATCTTTTTATAAATCAATTATATGTAAAAAGGAAAAAGTATAAGCTAAACATATACTTCTTATCTGTACATGGTTTATTCTAATTTGAAGTTTTGTTTCCAGAGCCAGTTCAAACACATGCAAAACTAAGTCAAACAACTGCATCCAAACTGAACATTACAAAGCCCCACCCTAGGTTACTCCAATATCCATTTAAATCTGAAGTTGTATCAAGTATAAACCTCATATTGAGTCTTCATCAGAATACTTACTGTGCCATATACCAGTACTTTCAGTATTCCCCATTGTCCATTAAGAAACCTAATGGAAATGACTACTGATTTGTTTAATAGAACTGTGATACTTACATTCCCAGTAGCTCCTAACCCAAACACCAACCTATCCTCATTTCCTTCAAAAAGTAACTCAACAGCACTGATTACATCAGAAACCTATTGCTTATCTTGCTAAGACATTCACTCCCTATTTGCATGTGGTTGCACTTTCCCCAAAATAGTGCTTGCTTCTTCATACACTTGATGGGTCCCACATGCTGTAAAATTCTTGTTACTTCTAAGCAACTGCAATATTTCTGTCAGGTACCATATCTCTTGTGAAATCCTTTTACTGTCCACTTTGTGTATATCACCTTTCAATTTTCTTCAGAACAATCTTTAAAGGGCAGAGATTGACAGAAGTGATAAAAACCATGACCCAAGTATATGCTGTTTACAAAAGATTCACCTTAAATTCATAGACACAAGTAGGTTGAAAGCTAATGGTTGGAAAAAAATATACCACGCAAATAATAAACATAAAAAAGCTGATGTAGCTATACTAATATCAGTTAAAACAGACCAAGACCAAAACAGTTATCAGAGACAAAGAAGGTCACTGATAAAAGGATCATTCAAGAAGAAGATGTAGCAATTATAAATGTATACGCACCTAAAGGCAGATCCCCAAAATACATGAAGCAAATACTGACAGAGCTGAAGGGAGAAACAGATGGTTCTACATTATAATAGGAGACTTCAATATACCACTTTCAATAATGGACAGAACATCCATTATTGGATGAAAGAAGATCCATAAGGATATAGAAGACTTGAATGATACAGTGAATCAACATACATAAAGCACTTCACCCAACAGCAGAATATACATTCTTCTCTAGTGCACATGGCTTTTTCTCCAGTATAGATCATATGTTAGGTCACAAAACAAGTCTCAAAAAATTAAAAAATACTGAAATCGTACCATGTATCTCCTCCAGCCACAATGGAATGAAGCTAGCAATCAACAACAGAGGGAAAACTGAAAAATTCACAAATATGTGGAATTAAACACTTCACTCTTAAATAACCAATAGGTCAAAGAAGAAATCACAAAGGAAATTAGGAAGTACCTTGAGGTGAACGAAAAATACAAAATACTAAAACTTACGGAATGCAGCAAAAGCAGTCCTGATAGGGAAATTTATAGCTCTAAATGCTTACATGAAAAAAGAAGATAGATCTCAAATCAGCAACTTAACCTCACAACTGGAGCATCTAGAAAAAGAAGAGCAAACTAAACCAAAAGTGAGCAGAAGGAAGAAAATAAAGATCAGAGCAGAGATAATAAATTAAACAGAGAATAAAAAAACAATAGAGAGAACCAACAAAAGACCTAACTGCACACCTGGAAGAACTAGAAAAAGAACATCAAACTAATGTATTAGAGTAGCTAGAAGGGAATACCTGAATCTGCTGAACTGTAATTCAGCAGACTTGATTCCTGATAATTATATAACCACAAAGCTTTTATCGTGTGACTGTGATTGTGGAAACCTTGTGACTGACCAATCCCTTTACCCAGTGTATGGGCAGATGAGTAATAGAAGTTAAAAAATATATATAAGTAATAGGGAGGGATTAGGGATATAGGATGTTTTCAGTGTTCTTATTTTATTTTTTCTTTACTTTGAAGTAATGAAAATATTCTAAAATTGACTGTGGTGATGAATGCACAACTATATGATAACACTGTGAGCCACTGATTCTACACTTTGGATGCATTATATGGTGTGTGAATATATCTCAATAAAATTGCATTTAAAAAAGAACAGCAAATTAATCCCAAAGCAAGCAGAAGAATTAAAGATTAGAGTGGAAATACATAAAATAGAGAATAAAAAAAAACAATAGAAAGAACCAACAAAACCAAGAGTTGGTTCTTTGACTATATCAATAAAAGTAACAAACCTTTAGTTAGACTAATAGAGCAAGAGGACGCAAATAACTAAAATCAGAAATGAAAGGGGGGACTTCTACTGACTCCACAGAAATAAAAAGGACTATAAGAGGATACTATGAGCAACTGTGTGCTAACAAACTAGATAACCAAGATGAAGTGGACAAATTCCTAGAAACACCAAACTACATACACTGACTCAAGAACAAACAAAAGACCCCCGCCTCTCCCAGCGGTCGCCGCAGCCGCCACCCTCACCATCCTGCCCACGATCCACCCTCAAGGTGGCAGGGGCCAAGGTGGCTGAGGCCCTGGTCGCGGAGGCCATGGCCTCACACCTGAAGTGGCAGGAGGAGGACATCCCACTGGCTGTGGCAAGGTGCACTGCCTGAGGGACAAGCCTCCCACAGGAGCTGGTGCAGCTCGGGGCCGAGAACCACCATGCCCATACCACCTGCGGCTGTGCCCTGCCGAGGAGCTGAGCCTCCACAAGATGTGCGCGCGCGGACGGAGGTGCACGAGGAAGCCGGGTGGGCAGCCACCGACAGGCAGCTTCCTCCTGGTCAAGGCCAAGAAAAGAACATTATAAAAAAGAAGGTTAAGTGGGCCTGACAGTGAGGTGGAAAAGCAACCAAATTTCATAATTGAAGCTTTTTGAAATATTGAAGAAAGACCATCAGCTTTTACTTGACATTTACGAAAAAAGGCGGAATGCAAGCAATGTGGTCACAGTGAGATTTGGATGATGGGACAACAGCTGAAGGGGAAGTGTGGAAAATAACATCTTATCAAGTGGCTGCTGAAATTTGGTAAACCATAGTTTAGAGAAGATATTTAGTATTAAGTAATTGTACCAGAGACTGGTGGAAATGTTTTATTAGGGCTGCTAAAATACTCTTTTCTTACTCAGTTGAATAAATTAAATGTAATTAGTTTTTTTCTTCTGGCTTCTGAAGAGGCCATTTAAAAAGTACTGAGTATCAGATCACAACCTTTTCCTCCTTAAAAGGTCCAAATTTTGGAGAAACTAAGATGGTGTCTAGGTGAGACAGGGCAAAAAAACACCTCCGTGAAAAACACTAGATAAAAACCAGAAAGTGACCCAGAACACTGGTTACAGCGATGCACCAGCTGGACGAGGTCTGCTAGTAATCACAGGGGCCATATACTTGGTGAAACCGGGAGTCAGCATTCTGAAACAAGTGAGTAAGCTGTCTGGAAGACCCACAGCCACGCGGCATTGTGGGGAAGCCAGTGCTTGGCGTTTGGAGACCAAGTGGATCTTTTAAACAAAAAAAAAAGGGGGGGGAACCCAGGAGCAGCTGCAGTTGTGGGAGTGGGAACCACGCAGTAAAACACAGCAAGAGGGGGCTGGGCCGGCCTCTCAGTGTCTGGCCTGGAAGATAGTCTGCTGCAAATACCCTCGGGGCCAGGGGAATGGAGGGGAGAGCCAGAAGCTGAAAGAAACCCTGCGGCTTGCAGCTGGCTCCCCGGAGGGCTGGATAAACTCCTGCCCAGGGCCGTGCCCACAACCCAGAGCCCCGCCAGTTGTCCCGGAGCTGGGAAGGAGGAACTGTGCGAGGAGGAGGGGGTTGAGACGCCCTGTTCGGCCATCTTTGCTTCAGGCTAAGAGCACCACTGCACGGCCCGGTGGCCCGGGGCTTCCCTTGAGGGACGGCGCGCACTTGTGACACAGCACGGCAATCCCTCAGCAGAGCTCCTGGAGGATCGTGGCTGGGAGGGGGTACCTGCTCAGAGAACTCAGGGACACTACGCCAAGTCCGGCAGTTTGTGGGACAGCGAAAGAGAAGGTCTGGGGCTGAAATGAAATGAAGGCTTAGACTCTTGTGGTGGCCTTGAATCTCTGGGAACCTGGGGGATTTGAATATTAAAGCTGCCCTTCCTCCCTGGCCACCCGGACACATGCCCCACATTCAGGGCGGATGGCTCCAGCAACACACCCAAACTGAGTTCTCCAACTGAACCCCACAAGAATCATTTCCCCAGACACCGCAGGAACAAGGCTGAGAACTGACTTGAGGGGTATAGGTGACTCACAGACAGCATCTGCTGGTTAGTTAGAGAAAGTGTATGCCACCAAACAGTTTTTCTGAAAAATTAGATTGGTATCTTTTTTTTTTACAACTTGAAAGAACCCTATCAAGCAAAGCAAATGCCAAGAGGCCAAAAACAACAGAAAATCTTAATGCATATGATAAAACCAGATGATATGGAGAATCCACCTCCAAACACACAAATCAAGATATCGGAAGAGACTCAGTACTTGGCAGAATTAGTCAAAGAACTACAATCGAGGAATGAACACATGGCAAAGGATTTAAAGGACATCAATAAGACCATGGAACAGGATATAAGCAACATAAAGAAGACCCCAGAAGAGCATAAAGAAGACATTGCAAGAGTAAATAAAAAAACAGAAGATCTTATGGAAATAAAAGGAACTGTTAGCCAAATTAAAAAGACTCTGGATATTCACAATACAAGATTAGAGGAAGTTGAGCAACGTCTCAGTGTCCTAGAAGTCCACAGAAAAGAAAATGAAAGAACAAAAGAAAGAATGGAGAAAAAACTAGAAAAAAATTGAAATGGATCTCAGGGATATGATAGATAAAATAAAACATCCAAACTTAAGACTCATTGGTGTCCCAGAAGGGGAAGAGAAGGGTAAAGGTCTAGAAAGAATATTCAAAGAAATTGTTGGGGAAAACTTCCCAAACCTTCTACACAATATAAATACACAAAGCATAAATGCCCAGCGAACTCCAAATAGAATAAATCCAAATAAACCCACTCCGAGACATATTCTGATCAGACTGTCAAACACTGAAGAGAAGGAGCAAGTTCTGAAAGCAGCAAGAGAAAAGCAATTCACCACATACAAAGGAAACAACATAAGACTAAGTTGTGACTACTCAGCGACCACCATGGAGGCGAGAAGGCAGTGGCATGACATATTTAAAATTCTGAGAGAGAAAAATTTCCAACCAAGAATACTTTATCCAGCAAAACTCTCCTTCAAATTTGAGGGAGAGCTTAAATTTTTCACAGACAAACAAATGCTGAGAGACTTTGCCAATAAAAGACCTGCCCTACTTCAGATTCTAAAGGGAGCCCTACCAACAGAGAAACAAAGAAAGGAGAAAGAGATATAGAGAATTTTAACAGACATACATAGTACCTTACATCTCAAATCACCAGGACACTTGTTTTTCTCTGGTGATCACGGATCTTTCTCCAGAAGGGACCATAAACTGGGACATAAAACAAGCCTCAAGAAATTTAAAAAAAAAAAAAAAATTGAATATACTCAAAGCACATTCTCCAACCACAATGGAATACAAATAGAAGTCAATAATTTTTGAACTGTAACTCCACTATTTACTTCCTACATGATATAAAATACACAAACTCTAAGGACAAATCAGTGGTTTTGAACTTAATGTAAACTATGTAATTTTAGACAACCATATAAAGGTGGGGGAATGGAGGAGTATAGGAACATAGTTTATGTGTCCTATTGAAATGAAGGTGGTATCAAAGAAAAAACAAGATTGTTATGGATTTAAGAGATTAATTTTAAGCCCCACAGTAAACACAAAGAAATTATCAGAGAATATAACCATGGAGATGAAAAGTAGAGTACGGGTTAAGAGAAATGGGGGAAGGGGCAATGGGGAGTTAAGAAATGAGTGTAGGGTTGCTGTTTGAGGTGAAGGGAAATTTCTAGTAATGGATAGTGGGAAAGAGCATTAAAACATTCTAAATGTGATTAATCCCACTAATGGAAGGCTAGGGAGGGTGTGGAATGGGAAGATTTAGGCTGTATATATGCTTCCACAATTGAAAAAAAAAAAAAAGACAGTCTAAATAGATGACAATTGAATGCCAAGGATGAACTTGGATGGGATTGGAGGATAGAGGACAGGTGGCTCAAAAGGACACAACTGAGACATAAGAAAAAGGAAATATAGAATGTAAGCTTTGTGTCACTGTTGAATATCTTGTACATCTTAGCTGCGCTTAATGGGACTGCATAAAAGAATGTTCTTGTTCATGGGAAGTGTACATGTGAATTATAGTGTTTGTTCAAGGGTGTGTGCAGCTAGCTCTCATATGTTCAGAAGACAGAGCAATAGATGATGGATGATAGATAGCGAGGGAGGGAGGGAAAGAAATAGCGATGTGACAGAATGTTCAAGTTGGTGGATTGGGCTATCGGGGGAGGGGGGTCAGGGTATGCTGGAGTTCTGTGTATGGGGTTTGTATAGTTTTTGCAGCTGTTCCTATAACTTTGAATTTATTTCAAAATTAAAAAAAAAGGTCCAAATTTTAAAGTTCTAATAAAAGTATACAGTAGAGGAAAAAACCCTATAATCTTTGACAAGCCATATTACACTGGCTTTATTCATCAATCAAGTAATTTCCAGGAATTTTTACAGGTCTTTAGTTGGACATAAAGGTTGGGGAACTTAACTCCAAGCCACTGCTCCACCAGTGACTAACTGTGAGGAGTTCTATCAAATAACTTGGTCACATCCCTAAAGCTTTCCAAGCCTGTTTTCTTCACATCTTCAGTGGGAATAATAATACTTTTTCCCATTTACCTTATGAGGTTATAAAGATTAGTGAAATACTGTATGTGAAAAGTACTCTGAAAAATACAACATCTCTAAAAACATAAAACAGATGATTAACTATAGATGAAGATGAATATGTTAGAGCTATTACTGGCCCTAGAATAAGTACTTTGACCTTCCTAGAAATTAGATACATTAATGAAGTTACGTTGTTTTGCCTAATGTTAACTATTAGTATTAAATACAGTAAATGGAAGCTATAGCTCAAAGCTGCCATGTAAATAAACCTTCAGTATTTAAAAAGAAAAAAAAAACAAAAAACAGACGATCTCAACAGACCAGTAACTGGTAAAGAAATTGAGCCAGTCAAAAACTCTCAACAAAGAAAAGCCCAGGACTAGATGGCTTCATAGGCAAATTTTACCAAACATTCCACAAAGAATTAACACCAGTCCTGCTCAAGCTCTTCTAAAAATTAAAGACTTCACCCTCATACCAAAGCCAGATAAAGATACCATAGAAAAGAAAATTTTAGATCAATATCCCTTATGAATATAGATACAAAAACCTTCAACAAAATACTAGCAAATCAAATCCAACAGCACACTAAAGAATTATAAACCACAATAAAGTGGGATTTATTCCAGGTATTCAAGGGTGGTTCAACATAAGAAAATCAATAGTGTAATACACAATGTTAAGAAAATGAAGGAAAAAAAGAAAAAAAACACATGATCATCCCAATGACATAGAAAAGGCATTTAACAAAATCCAGCACCCTTCTTGATAAAACACTTTAGTACACTAGGAATAGAAGAAAACTTCCTCAACATAATAAAGAGCATATATGAAAAACCCACTGCTAAAATCATACTCAATGGTGAATGACTGAAAGGTTTCCCTCTTAAGATCAGGAACAAGACAAGGGTGCCCACTGTCACCACTTTTATTAAACATTGTACTGGAAGTTCTAGCCAGAGCAAATTAGTCAAGAAAAAGAAACAAAAGGAATCCAAATTGGAAAGGAAGAAGTAAAACTTGCACTATTTGCAGATGACCTGATATAAAGAGAAAATGCTGAAAAACACACAACAAAGCTACTAGGGCTAATAAATGAATTCAGCAATGTGGTGGGGGTACAAAATCAACATGCAAAAATCTCTAGTGTCTCTATACACCAGTAGTGAACAATCTAAAGAAGAAATTAAGAAAAGCACCCCATTTACAACAGTGACTTAAAGAATCGAATAAGGATGTAAAGACATACAGAAAACTACAAAACATTGCTAAAGGGAATCAAAGAAGACCTAAATAAATGGAAATACATTCCATGCTTATGATTGAAAGACTAAATATTGTTAGGATATCAATTCTACTCAAAGTGATTTACATATTCAATGCAATCCCAATCAAGTTTCCAACAACTTTCTTCGCAAAAATGGAAAAGCCAATCATCAAATTTATACGGAAGGGTAAGCGGTCTTAAATAGCCAAAAACATCTTGAAAAAGAAGAATGAAGTTGGAGAACTCACACACTTCCTGACCTTAAAACTTATTACACATACACACACACAAAAAAAAAACTTATCACAAAGCCACATTATTAAAACAGCATGGTACTGGCACAAGGACAGACATATAGAACAATGGATTCAAACTGAGGTTCAGAAATACACAAATACAGTTTGGCAGTAAAACTTTTTGAGTGCTCAATTTTTTTTCTCTCTAATAGTCTTTATTTTTCTCTTTAATAACTCCTTCAAGGGTTCTCCCCACTATTAAATTCTATTTCAATATTTATAAAATTTAACTAATCTTTCCTCCTCTCCCTCAAGTTTAACATCTCTAATCCACATAATCACCATAATCACCAAGGAAACCTGGGAGTTAATCGTTAGCCATCATCCATACACCTTTCATAGTAAACTTTCTAAAATAGAACTCAGATTACATCACTTAACTTCCTTAAAATACTTTTAATGGCTCACCAAAACACCTTAGCATATATAATACTTCATTATTTGGTCCCTGAACATCACCCTCCCCAGCCTAATCTCTCACTATATCCTCACAAGTACCCCTGTCCACTACAGTCCTTCAACATAGAATGCCTCCTTCACCATTCCCCAACTTTTATACCTGGTTAAAGCCTACTAGTCCGTAAAAATTGTGCGCAATCATCAATTCTCACCAAAAAGGAACCCTTAACACCTACCTGCTCAGACCCCTACAGACCTGGCCAAGTTAGGTTTTCCTTTTTTAGTTTTGTCATGGCACTGTTTAACTCTATCATAGCGTTTACCAAAGTAAGCTTCCTTAAAAACAACCTGTAAGTGACCTTAGAAACACTGTAAGTACCTTAAAAACAAAGAATATTTTCTTAACATCTCTCCTCCTACCATAGTACCTGGCACATAGCAAGTACTCAATAAATATTTCTTTACTGAATGAATGATGCTCTTAGCTTGTTGGACTGTTACTACTTTAATGGTCTCAGAAACTTCAGTTTCTTAAGGAGGAAAAAAAAAACATGCTCACTATCTTCTAGGCACCATCTTTTATATAAATTGTCCTTTTAGTCTCACAACAATCTTATGTGGTGGATATAATTATCCCCGTTTTACTGATGAGGAAACTGGGACCAAGAACCTCAAAGCTACCAAGTGGAAAAGGAAGGATTAAAAAATCAAATATTTCTCCTGTCAAAATCCACACTCCTTCCACTACATTTTGCTGTATACTTATGGGCAAAATCTGAGAAAAAATAGCTCCCTTTTTGCTGTGGCAATTTCATCCCTTCCCAAAATGTAAATATAAATTATAAAGAGCATATAAAAGAACACTTAAGGCAAGTTACAGCAATTATCATTGCAGCAGAATTGAAGGAACAAGCAGACTAGCATGAACCACAAGTTTCTAAAATGAAATTTCCAGAGGAACCAAACAATGTACTGGGAAAGGATCCTGAAGACTTCCTAGCCACACTATGGTAGAAAGGCTAGGAAAAGATGATGGATAAGAAAATAGGCTAAGATGAACAGTATGTTAATAAAAATTTTAAGAACATTTATAGTAAAAAGGAGACAGAAAGCATACTGTAAAACAGAGCTGAAAGAACAGAGGCCAGGAGAAACAATCAGGAAAACAAACAGGTAAGATGTCTTTTCACAATCAAAGAAACCTCCTTGGGTGGGAGTGGGGGGATCTAGAAGGCTGTAGCCAAGGAAAGCTGCCTTGAGAGAAGAGTTTTGACCCGAAGTCTATAAAAGGGAATGAATTTGGTGACCTGACTACAAGAAAATTATTTCTTCAGAGACCTAGGCTGCTGGTAGAGAAAACAAAGGCTTAGGCCCAGGTGAAGATGCCGAGAAAACTTACAAAGGAAGTGTAGTTACACTTAGAAGAAAGACCTGAGAATCAAAAAAGGAAATAAGTACCTTGAAAGAGCTATTTTAAACAAGTGTCAAGCGGAGAGACATGAAATTACCTGTATTTCAACTATATACAGTTTGAACCCAGAAATGTTCTCACAATATGAAGATTTTCTGTAAACTTGACCTCAGAGAACAGGGTGATTTTACAAGCGGAGATAAATAACAGAAAAGATTAGCCACTTGAGGTGACTAACAGGAATAATCATTTGCTTTTGCCCCTAGGTGGCAAGAGTATAAAGTTATACAAATTAAGTGGTTAGCAAAAATCCTAGAAGAGTTTTTGTTGTTGTTGTTGTTTATAAGAGGCTTCCAAAATCTTCAGATCTGCATCAACTAGAAGGCCACTTCATTTGAGAGGTTACTATTAACCAATTGGGAATTTCTAAAAATAGAGAGTCCTGCTCAGATGAAATGCCACCAAAGATAAAAGATAGGGAGCATTTTATTCTCTAAGTGTGCAGAAAGCTAACCTGCCAAAACGCAAATCAGTTCCTGCCACCACACCCAAACTGGTACAACAGGTTAGGTATAAACCATAAGGCAGGAGAAACTGCTATTACTGGCAGACCTAAAAAATTTCTATTTAAAGGCTCTAGGACAAGCACCAGGGAGAGGAGAAAAAGAAAGGGGAAAAAAAAAAACCCACAAATGACAGTCCATCCAGAGTTCAAACAAATTAATACAAAATATGTTTTTTAAACTCTTCAGAAAATTATAATCACTACCTAGAGTTTGTCTGTTATTAGGTGAAATGCTAATAAGAACAAGTTACTTTTATAGGAAAGTTCCCAAAAAGGGCTGTCCTTTGTTTGACGGGGGAGTACTTAAAACATCCCCTGAGGCGGTACTTTCACCAACACTTCAACTGGCTCTGGGTTCTTCCTGAAAAGTAGTATTTCGTAAAATGAAGCAGTGAGGTCAAAAAAAGTAAGACAGAAAAGAATTCATTGGTTTTATTGATTAGATCATCAGTGTCCTCATAAGAGCAATTTTAAGAGTACTAGGCAAAGATTGGATTAGTGCATACATGAATGGTAAAAACTGAATAGAGAAACAAGAGTGGACTTTTTTTCAAGAAGGAAGACTTGCAGGAGTTAAATGAAACGAGCTAAAGAAGAACTTTTTAAAATGAGAGGCACTTGTGGTTATTTAAATTGTAAAAGAAGAAAAAGGGTACTTGATAAGGCAAAATTCCAGAGTCCAGATGATGTGTGTGTGGGGGGGGGGGTAACTTTAACAGATGAGGAATACACCTTGACTAGTCTTCTTTGAAAACCAGCCCAGCTCCTATGATCTACTCTTTCAGGACACAAAATGTACTTAACCACTCCATACTCCTGACTAAAATAAATAAATAAATCAGAAACATGACAAGATCCTAAATTCTATTTCTGCCCTCGTTTCCATAACCTCTTTATTGGATGTAAAAGGGGGTATTTTGCACAATAACTAACATTCATTGAGTGTTTACTACTTCCCAGGCACTGTGCTAAGCACTTTATATGGATCAGCTCATAATTTCTCTGAATTAATGATATAATTTCCAGTCTACAGAAGGAAATCAAGGTTTAGAGAGGATCAGCAACATAAGGCCACCCAGTGAAGTTGTACTTGATAAACTGCATCTCATCATCTATTAACCATCCATCACTGCCTCTCTTTTTTTAAGAAAAAGAAAAAAGGCAAAGCTTTTAATCTCCATAATCTTAACTGTTGGCACATTAATGACAAATTTCTCCATTAGCTCAATGTCTGAAGCTAGAATCTCAAAAGTATCCTGTGTAATCCATACCATATGGTTAATAACTGACCATTCCCAATCACACACCTAACATCAATTGTTTAGGGAATGTTTGTCAATTAAATCAAATGAATCTCCTTTCAGTCAGCTGTAAGAAAGACATGGACATGAAGAAAAAAATAAATCAAAACACTAAGTCTATTTTACCTTAAACGTGGTATTAAAGGAAGTTACAGAGGCTTCTGTCTACCCTTTCTTTTTAGCTAGAGGGAAAAATGAGACAAAAAAGAACTGCTTGGGAGGGTGGAGCACACAACACGACACAACTATTCAAAGGCCTCCAGACCTCTGTCAAGAGAGCTAAACAATTTAGGAAGAAAAAGTTTAGAGTTTAGAGACTGGAGTAAAAACACATCTGGATTCAAATTCCAACTGCCCCACAATTATTACAGCACTGAGTTTTGGGACAAATTATTTAACCTCTCTGAGATCACTGTTTTCTGGTAATATTTGTACCCACCTACTTCATAGGATTATTTTGAGGATGGAATGAAATGATTTAAGTAAAAAATTTACCTTAACCTTGGCAAATTGGGATAATACATGTGATATTTACCATTACAATAAATAGGTGACTCCCTAGTAACAGACTCCCCTATATCCAGGTATTTGGAATTGATCCAGGGGTCCTTCAAATCAGCTAGGGGAAACAGCAGCTCCAAAGAAAGTATAAAAACAGAAACAAAGGCAAGAAACTCCCTTTTCACTGACCTGTTCACCACCCCCATTCCAGTATCACTCCATCCCACATAAAATGTTTGTTTTAGGTGGGTAAAAAATAATAAATACAGTCATTTACATGCACCCCCTTAGCATATATTTACTATGCAACATAATAAGAATATACCATTAAATGTGTTCTTTTCACTTTGCTGTGAGCTTTTTGCGTGTGCAAAAAAATTAAAGGAATACTCTACCCACAGGCCCTTCTTGAGAAGTTTAGTGGAGGATGAGCCTCATCCAAGCAAGAAATTACTGAGGCAACTTCAGCAAAAGGACTGGAAGTGAGGATTTATTATATTTAATCACAGTTTACAAATAAAATAGAGGTAGGGGCATGGGTAAAAGAATTGTACACAAGTGTTGTATGTACTAACAAAGTAGAAAGAATGCAACTAAAAAAAATGGGAAGAAAGGAGTAAAGGATGAGTAGAATAAAATCATTGACTGTTGTACAGGTAGAAGGTGGGAGGCAAAGGATACCATTTAAAACTGACAGACTAGATAAAGTTTAAGAAAAACAATAAAGAACACTATAAAAGGAATAAATACAAATAAAACCACTACAACAAAAAATAAAAATCTTCCTAAACACCAAAAGCAGCTTTCAAAACTAGCAAAGAATCACCATATAGAGAAAGAGTAATCCAATAATTATAACATAAAATGAAAGCTGAGACCAAACATATCACTCAATCAATAAATGTGAATGGACTTAACTATCTATAGAAAAAAATGATTTTCAAATTGACTCGTAAATCAAAACCTAACTAACTCTATGCTACATAAAAGAGACACACCTTAAAGCACATTGACTCAAGAAGTCTTAATAAAGAGAAGGGCATAGTTACACCCAGCAAATGGAAAGAATAAGAAAGTAGGGGTTGTGATTTTGATAACACACAAAGTAAAATTCAGAACAAAAAGCTTTAAATGAGATATACAAAAACCCTTTATAATGCTAAAAACCCCAATACAATGCTAATATAATGCTAAAAACCCCAATACAATGTAACAAATAAGTTACAACAGTATTGAATAACTATCCTTACCTACATAAAGCAGAAAGTACAACAGATGCATGGAGAAATAGAAATCCACAAAGAGATTTTAATGTACCACTCTCGATACAAGGCATGTCAAGCAAACAAAATGCAAAGATACAGAAGATCTAAACAACATATTTATAAGGTAGATCTTATTATATATGTGTGTGTAGAGAGAATATACTTTCTTTCCAATCACACATAGAACCATCACAGAAATTGATCATATATTAGAAGTCATTTTAAAAATTAAAAAACCATGGAGAAGTTCCATAAAGTAGAAAAATTACAAACATTCTCTGATCACAATGAAATGTAATCAATGAAACGAAATTAAGTCCCTTGTTCTTGGTTAGGATGTGTCAACATCATCAAAATCTTATCTCTGTTGTCTCCCTGAGTACCTCTTTGTTGCTCAGATGTGGCTCTCTCCTTCTCTAAGCCACCTCGGCAGTGAACTCACTGCCCTTCTGGCTAAGTGGGACCTAACTCTGAGGGGTGTAAATCTCCCTGGCAATGCAGGATATGACTCCTGGGAATGAATCTGGACCTGGCATCGTGAGATAGAGAATATCTTCTTGACCAAAAGGGGGATGCAAAATGAAACGAAATAAAGCTTCAGCGGCAGAGAGATTTCAAATGGAGTCGAGAGGTCACTCTGGTGGACATTCTCATGCACTATATAGATAACACCTTTTAGGTTTTAATGTATTGGAATAGCCAGAAGTAAATACCTTAAACTATCAAACCCCAACCCAGTAGCCTTGACTCTTGAAGATGATTGTAAAACAACGTAGCTTATAGGGGGTGACAGTGGCTTGTGAAAAACATGGTGGGATGGGGGGGGTGATTTGGGTGTTCTTTTTTACTTTTATTTTTTCTTCTTATTCTGATTCTTTCTGATGCAAGGAAAATGTTCACAAATAGACTGGGGTGATAAATGCATAACTATATGATGGCAATGTGAACAGTTGATTGTACACCATGGATAACTCCATAACTGTATGGTATGTGAATATATTTCAATAAAACTGAATTTAATTTCAAAAAAATCTTATCTCTGTTAATTTATGAATTTAAATGCAATCCCAATAATAATACCAGCAATCTTTTTCTGGAGCTTAAAAAAAACTGATACTGAAATTCATATGAAAATAATATGAAAGAATAACTAGGAAAACACAGAAAAGGAAGAACTATGAAGGGGGACTAGCAAAAAAACAACTACACAGCCTCCATGATTAAAACTAATAGCACACCAATAGACATGGAAATTGATAAAACAGACAGACTGGTGGATTAGAATAGAAAGTCCAGAAATAGACCCAATTATGTCACTATCTCCCATATAAGAAATTCTCAAACATATATACTGTTGAAACATCATTTTTTTTTACACCACAGAAGCATTGCTGTTTACACAAGTTTTACCACTACAGCTACCAAGTGATCTCCAGAAGGGCAGAAGACTACCCTCATCATTCATCTTTCCCTATAGACCCCAATACCACATTCAGGGGCTATTTCAAAGCAAGCAGAGAATGGATGAATGCACATCCACAAGCAATGGGGATAATTTATCTATGAATTAACTGAGAAATAAAGGGAAATTCAAGATATTAAAGGTAGTGCCAAACTAATTGTGAATAACAACATGTAAAAGCTTTTCTGTCAAGGAAGTGTGGTGACATTCTAAAGTAACTCTCAAATGATTTTCAACTTGGTCTGTTTGACACTAGATGTTACTATATCCTAAATACATAAAGACTCATTTGTGCTTTATCCCCAAAGTGAGGCAGACAATTCTGATGGTTTTTGAAATTAAAAGAAAAATTTTGTGGCCAAATATAATAGCAGAAAAAATGTCCATCCCATTAAAAATAATAATAAAATAAAACCAGAGCAGGGCAACGCCTGTTGGCTTCTTTAGGTCTCCTTTCAAATGCAGTAATCATCATTCCAGGTTACTGTCCTTAGCCCTAGGATTTTGTTTTGCTGTTGTTTAATTTTAAACTTTTTATTTCGAAAAACTTCCAAGCTTACAGGACAGTTACAAAAATAATACAAACCCCATATAGAGAACTCCAGTGTACCCTTATTCCCCAGATACCCAGATCCAACTTTAACATTTTGCAACATCTGCCAGATCATTCTTTCTATCCGTCAATCTATCAATCCATCTATCTCTCTATTTATCAATCCATTTTCTGAACACTTGAGTATAGGTTGTATACATCACACTCCTTAAACACTGAATACTGCCATGTACATTTCCTAAGAATAAGAATATTCACTTAAGTATCTACCTTAAGTGCAGTTACCAAGTTCAAGAAATTTAGCATTGATATAACCTTACAGTCCATATTCCAATTTTTTCATATGTCCCAAAAATGTCCTTTTGAGCCTTCTCTCCTCCCTTGTCAGAGCCCATCAAGGATCATGCATTGCCTTTAATTAGCATTGTCAATTCAGTTGCTTTTTTTTTTTTTGAATTGTGGGACCATATATACAGCATAACCTTTCCCATCTCAACCACTCCCAAGCATACCATTCAGTGGGATTAATCACATTTCCTATGTTGGGAGCCCTTACCACCTTCCATTACTAAAACTTTCCCATCTCCTCAAGCAGAAAAAAAAACCACACCCATTTTGCATTAACTCCCCATTCCTCCCTACCCCTGCCCCTGGCAAACTATAATTTCTGCCTCTTAAGAGCTTTGTAGCCCTAAGTTTTTATGTCATTTGTAATTTTACCTCTTCCTTTATGATCCTTAATTTTTTACTTTGCCTTACTGTACTGCCTAAGATATCCAATAACAGTGATAAAAGCAATGTTACTGGACTTTCTGCTCTGACCTTAAAGATAGAATGTTTCTATCATTTCATCATTAAATAGGATTTTTCCTATAAGATTTTAGTAAATAACCCATTATTAGGTTAAGGAAGTTTATTCTAAGCTTCATTTACTAATCCTTTGGGGTTTTTTTTAAACATAAGTGGGTGTTAAAATTTGTTCCTGCATTCATTATAAGTTTATGATTTTCCTATTTTATTCCGTTATGGTGTTGATTACTTAATTTTTATTGTTAAATCACTCTTCCATTCTTAGAATAAACCCTACTTGGTCAAAATGAATTTTACTGCTGTTGTTTAGTTGTTTCATTATTTGGGAGGAGTTAAACATTACTAAAATGAGTTCACTAATCATTTATTTAAGACAGAATTCCCTCCCAAGTACTTTCACAGAAAATACACTCAAAATTGTTGAAGAGATACTCTAAATTCTATTTGTGTAGGCTTAGAATCCCTTGCTCAAAAACATAATTTTGTGCTTCTAAAAACTCAGAAAAGATAGCCTGCAGTACAGTGTGGTATAAGGTTTCACTTTCTTGCTTTTTCATGGAAAATACAGGTTTTCCAGCCTTCCATTTCTCAAAAAATATATCAACTATAAATGAAATTAACTGTGGAAAAATAGATCTTTAAAAAAAAAAAACATACAGATAGAAGCTACTGTTAAGAAGTTGAGTTATTTCAATATCGTCTGATATAATCCTACTTAAATTATTGACTACAACTTGAAATTAGGAAGGAAAGGAAGACTTCATACAATTTTATACTTAAAATGATGATTTGAAACGTCCATGTCATAATAATAGCAAGCAAATGAAATGAAACCATAGTGAGTTAAGATTTATTGACCTTTTCTTAAAAAGTCAAAACCTAGCATGATAATTACCAATAACGTCAATTCTACAATGCTACATATGATTTTTATCCAGCATTAAATTTGAATCCCATTACAACAATCAACCATTTAAAAACTTCTGTATGGCAAAAGACAGCATAAACAAAGTTAAAATAAAAATGACAGACAAAATATATGTAAGGTATAACAAAGGATTGCTATCCAAAACATATAAAGAGCTTCTACAAATCAATTAGGAAAAAGCCAAACAGAATAGAAAAATAGTTCAAAAAATATAAATACAGAATTCACAGTAGAAATGGCAAATAAAAATATGAAAATAAGATTACCATAGTAGGAATCAAAGAAATAAGTTTACAACAAACATCATGGTAACATTTACCACCAAACTGGCACAAATTAAAAAGGCCTGTTAACATTCAGAATTTTCAGGTTACAAAGAAACAGGTTTTTTTCTATATTCGGCCATGAATGTAAATTAATACAAACTTGTTCAAGGACAATATAAGCAGTACTTGACAACATTCAAAATATGATTACCCTATGATTCAGCAATTTCAGTTCTAAGAATATATTTTATATACACACTTAAACATGAACCAAAAGACACACACATAAGAATGTTCACTGGGTCACTATTTATAACCAAAAAGAAACAATTTCAATGTTCAGCAATAGACTAGAGCCCTCTATTTTTAAACACTGCATAGTATTTCATACTATCCATACTATGGTTAAAAAAGAAAAAGTCCAAGACAAATTAAGCGTAAAAAGCAAATCACAGAACACTTAGTATAATGATTCCATTTCCATGTTTAATTTAAAAAATACTGTATGAATGTATATAAGTCAAATGCATAGAATAAATCTAGAAAATTTATATGGTGATTATGAACAGTGGCTACTTCCAGGGACAAGAGTGAGATGAAGTAGGAAAAGGAACTATACTTTTTATTCTATATTCTTCTATATTGTTTGACATTTTTACAGTAAGCATGTAGACTTGTAATACTTGTGTAATTAAAAATAATGCAAATAAAACATTTAACCATTTCGACTTAGTTTTTAAAGAATTCAGGTTTCAAAAATTTGCATTGTAAAATAGAGAGTACTTGCAGTTTTTAAAAATGTTAAAGGAGCAAGAGTTACTTAGCTTCTCTTTTTGTTCTCTGCCTAGTTTTAAAACCACCGAACCGAACAAAAACTGCCAATATCAGTTCAAAAGCAGCCTACACTTGTAATTGCATTCCACGTTATTTGCCTGTTATGAAATCAGACAGGCACACCATCTAAGTACTTGTTACTTAGATGTTTATGATTGTATTTATTTATAAATACTCCAAAAATTAGTATAATGCTGCAATATGGAGGATACCGATTTTTCTGTGGTTTCAAGAAAAAGTTATTAGGCAACTGCAAAGATACAAGAATACATTATTAAAACTCAATTACCAGTAGTATAAAAATATAATTCTCAAACATTCATACACCTACAGCCCCCCCCCCCAAAAAAGACTGTTCATTAACTGTACTAAGTGATAACTCTAAAGGACACATAACAAATTTTCAACATAAAAAAACAGGATTTGTGATAAAACTACCAACTGTCCCAACTTCAAATGTCAAACATAGAAAGAAAAAAGACACTCATCATAGAATAATATCTATAAAACACAACTATTTGATTAGTTGAACAGAGGAAAATTAAAATGACAGAAAAGGGCATCATTGTGTTTGAACACACACACACACACACACACACACACACACAGACTGCGGTCGCAGTTGACTCGTCTGGGGGAGGGTGGCGGCCGGTTGCTAAATCCTAGGCTCCCAGGATTGCTCCGAGGGTACTGGCGGCGGGGGCTCTTTCCCGGAGGCGAGGGCGAGGCGGGGGACTTGGCCAGGTCCCCGGCGGGAGGCGTGCAAAGTATGGAGGGCGGCGAGAAAGGAACAGGCGGGACACGTTTCTTTTAGGATGAAGAAAACCAAGAGAGTTTATTAGGGGAGAGTACAAGCTTATATCGGGCGGTTTAGAGGGCGGGGTAGCTGTAGAGGTTAAAGGCTTGGATTGGTTCTGAGAGGGCGCGGAGGTTGATTGAAAAGGGGCGAGAGTTGCTCCCGTAACGGTGTCCGGCAACAATGTATGCGCACCGGTGGTGATGGGAGTTGCACTGGCAACGGGGAGTGTCCGGGCAAGATAAGGGGGTGGGGAAAAGGCGGTTCCCTCCGGCAAGCCTCCCCTAACACTGGTATTTTGGGAGAGGAAATGGGGCCTGCCTCCGGCCTCACTTTCCCAGGCCCGGGGGGCTGTGGAGGGCGCTGTCACCCGTACCCACTACCCTCCCTAGGGGTGGATCCGGTCCCCCAGCCCAGGCCCGCCAAGTTGAAGCACGTAATCAGTGTCCCGCATTTCCCCCTTCTTTTCTAATTAAAGGAAGAAGCTTACCGGAGAGGTCCGCTAAGGGATGAGGGAAGGGGGAGGTCGGGGAGGGGAAAAGGGGTTGACGGTGGCTCAGCGAGGCTGGAGCTCGGCGTTGGTGTGGCGCCCGGGCGCTCGACAGGGGCCTTGCTGCTTGCGGGATGGACGAGGGTGGGGGGTTTAAAGTTGGAGGTTCAGAGAAGCTGGAGCTCGAGGTTGGTGCGATGTTCAGGCGATCGAGAAGGGCCTCGCGGTCGGCGGGTTGACCGGTGGCGGTGAGGTCGCGGAGGGTTGGTTGTCATCTCGGAGTAGGGAGCGTCAGAGGTGGCGAGTCGCTGGTACTGGACTTGCACGAACGAGGAAAAAATAGCATCCGTTTGTTTCCTTACAAGCTGGACAATTCTGCGGATAATGCAGGGTCCTAAGGTGAGAGCTAGAATAATTATTAGTAGGGGGCCGAGGAGAGGGAGGAGGTATGGGAGGAGGGGGGTAAAGATGTGGGACTAATAGCTGGTGGCTTCACGGTTTTTTTTGCGTTGTTCCAGTCCCTCTCGGACCTTTTTTAGGCTGTCCTCGGCGAGACCTGTGGAATTGGCATATACACAGCACTCTTCTCCTAGGGCGGCGCAGAGGCCTCCTTCTTTGAGGAGGAGAAGGTCGAGACCTCGGCGGTTTTGGAGCACTACCTCAGAGAGGGAATTGACAGAATTTTTAAGATGGGAAATAGCGTCTTGTAGGTGACGAATGTCCTCGTCAACAGCCGCCCGGAGGTGAGTTAGGGCGGAGTCTTGACTGGCTAATGCAGCGATTCCGGTGCCAGCGCCTGCAAGACCTAGGAGGGAAGCAATCGTGAGGACGGTGATGGGCTCTCGCTTTTGCAGTGGGGCAGAAGCTGCAGTTGTTTCCAGGCGGAGGAAGAAGTCTTCCTCGCTGTGGTATAGGACCCTAGGGATGAGGACAATTAGGAGGCAAGTTTCATTAGTTGTATTGAGGGTTTGCACGTTAAGGCAGGGGGTAAGCCCTGTAGAGGAGCAGAGCCATTGGGAGGAGTTATGAGGAATGAGAAATTTTGCAGAGCTGCTGGGAGATGAGTAGTCGGCGCAAGCTGTGAGGTTGGGAGAGTTACTTGAGCGAGGGCGGATGCACTTTCCTGTAAAGGAGACTGAATGAAAGGTTAGGGGGACGGCAGAGGTATTCCAATTGCATTCCGAGGGGCTGTCCTCTGTGTTTTCTGAAAAGGAGAGGTTGGAGGCAACTGGCTCATACAGAGGGGAGGAAGTGGAGAGGCAAAGCCAACAAGAGGAGGTAAGATTGGGGTTGGAGGAATTCACTGAGGTGAAGGCCGCTTGGATAAGGCTGAGGAGGGGAGAGGAGTAACGGGCGGGGGGCGGACGAGGTTGGGGTGGTGGTGTTGGCAACGCGCCGTTTGCAGCTGAGGTGCGGCTGGTTGGAGCTGAGGTGCGGCTGGAGAGCTGTGGAAAAAGGGGGTTAATGACTTTATTGGGACCAATGGCAGAGGGGTTTTTTTGTACAGCCTCCTTTTTTACAAGAATAAGGGAACCTGGGTCGACTCCTTTCAAATAAATTCTGAAGCCCCAGGTTCGACCGAGTAACCAGGAGGGATCATTGGGGAGCTGCACACTGAGATTTAAATGTGAGCAGGTACCTGTAGTTGCAATCTGGTGATGCACATGGTGGCATACTGAGCGGGCATGCAAGAGACCTCTGCCCCTGAATCGAGCGTGCCCGTGTACCATTGCCCCTCTATTCTTAACTTACGAGTAGGCTTTTCTGGGGTGATAGGGACTGTCCAGAGAAGCGTTTTACTGCCGGTGAAGTGATTAGTTTTATTAGAACCGGCCGGCACACTGCCTCTTAGGGGCGGGGCTGAGGCTTGCCCCGCTTGGAGTTTAAAGCTTGCTCAGTGCCCTGGCGCTGACTGCCGTCAGGGCACCAGGGATAGCAGAGGTTTTTTAAGCTATCCTTCCTAAGATCTCTGGGGCTGCTCTTGCAATCGCGCGCCCAGTGATAGCCACGCTGGCAGCGTGGGCAAGGAGTGGGAGGGGGGCGCCCATTACGCTGCATGAAAGGCGGGCGGTTGACTTCTGCATTGGGGCACTCCCGGGCAAAATGACCACTCTGCCCGCACTTAAAACAACCGGTGGTGGCGGCTAAGGCGGCAGTGACAGCGCCAGAGACAGCCTGGGCTAGGGACGTGGCAGCTGGGTCAAAGGCGCTGCAGGCGAGTATCCAATCGCATAGGCTCTTCTCCCGCAAGGGAAGAATAGCCTGCTTGCAAGGGGGATTGGCTCCCTCGAGAATGAGTTCTCGAGCGAGAGCCAGTTGGGCCTGGGGATCATTAACCTTTCGAGCGCAGGTTTCCTCAACCCTAGAGACAAAGGTGGCAAAAGGCTCATTTGGCTCCTGGAGGAGCTTGGTGAATTTAGTAGGCCGACAGGCGGAACAGTTGGCAAAAGCTCGCAAGGCGATTCCCCGAAGGATAGGCCAAAAGGCGGCAGGCGCATTAATATAGACGGATGCATTTATAAACGCTCCCGTGCCCAAGTAGGCTTCGGGGTGATGATAGACTTCAGTGGCTGCGTCTTGCTCGCTTTGCTTAGCTGCTTCCGCCTGGAAGTGAGCACACCAATCTACAAACTGGCCTGGGTTAAGAATGGAACGGGCAAGCGAGGCCCAGTCTTGGGGGAGGCAAAAGTTCATGGCGATATCCTGTAGTAATTGGGAAGCGTATGGGCTACCTAACCCGTCTTCCTTGACGGCCCTGCGAAGCTGCTTGATAGTATCAGAGTCAATGGGATACCAGTCATACGGTTTCTGTGGTGTGGGGGTAAGGTTAAGAGGAAAGCAGCGAAAAGCACGAGAGAAAGGAGGACGCGCTTGCAGAGGGCTTGGCGCGGGAGTGGGGGTAGGGGGAGCGTTGCCCCAAGGGTTGCCTTGAGGTGTAGAAGGCAGCCAGGGGTTGTTAGTCGGCAGGGTGGGAGGAGCGGCGGCAGCTGCCGGTAGCGGCTCCGAGGGGGAGCTCGCCGGAGGGGGAGGCGGAAGTGGGAGGCCCCAAGCGTCGCAAGACGGCGGCGCGGTGGGAGTGGCTAAGGCATAAGATGGTGGACTAGCTCCGTCCTGTGAAAGGGCGGGGCCCAAGGCATAAGATGGCGGACTAACTCCGCCCTGTGAAAGGGCGGGGTAAAGCGCATGCGGTTTCCGGCCCAGCTTAGGGCTGACGTCATCGCCGGAGCACTTCCTCCCCTCGATGGAAGAAGAAGGAGGAAGTTCGCCATCTTGGCGAGGCTTAGTATTGCTTTGTTTTTGGGGGGCGACTTCGAGCGCGTTGTTAATTTGCTCGACTAAGGATTCTGTGTCCGAATCGTGGTCTACATTAGTATCGCTGTTTGAATCTGTAGACTGGGTTGATAGGGCCTCCTTGGATTTAATGGGGCCTCGATCAGGGGGAAGGGAGCCTTGAAGGCAGGAGCGGACGGTTATTAAGGTGGGGAGCAAGCCGGGAGGGAAGCGCTTGCTCTCATGTTCCATGGCGTTGGTGACCCGATCAATAAGGCGATCATAAGTAACAGGGTCCCAAAGATGGCAAGTGGTGAGTCATGGGTTAAAGGGCAGCAGGAGGTCCCAGTATACCTGCAGCTGCCGGACAGACACTTTACAGCGATGTGTGTCTAGGAGACCCGCCAGAGCACGAACTTGGGGTGCTTGGCGTGCAGATAGACGATTACCCATAGCGGAGGGAGAAAAGAAAAAAGGGGGGTTGATTATAGAGTAAAGAAAATGAGGTAAATCGTGGCCGCGAGGCTGAAGGAGACGGTGAGAATAGAAGGCAGGACCCTCTAGTAGCGAGAGCAGTTTGGGGGGGGGCGGTTGCAAAGAGGCACACCGCGCTAAACAAAGAAACAAAGACACAGAGGACCACAGCAAAGTAATGGAGGGGAAGAGGGAAAGCTACTGGAGGAAGAGTGTTAGGAGGAATGGGGGGGATATAGGAAGAGAAGACGAAAGGTAGTCGGGGGCAAGAGTTAGGTTAATGCGGGAAAGGAAGAGCGGCCCGGGCGCGGAGCGGCGTGGGAGAGGCGGCCCCAGACGTGGAGCGGCGAGGGAGAGGCGGCTCCGCGGGGCGGCGAGGAAGAGGCGGCCCTTACTTTGCAGGCGAGGAGAAGGGGAGCTGGAGAGGCGTCCGGGCGAGCGGGTGGTTTTACTGGACCGCTGCGTAGAGAGGACTTTTAATTCCAGGTGCCCCACGTTGGGCGCCAGTTGCGGTCGCAGTTGACTCGTCTGGGGGAGGGTGGCGGCCGGTTGCTAAATCCTAGGCTCCCAGGATTGCTCCGAGGGTACCGGCGGCGGGGGCTCTTTCCCGGAGGCGAGGGCGAGGCGGGGGACTTGGCCAGGTCCCCGGCGGGAGGCGTGCAAAGTATGGAGGGCGGCGAGAAAGGAACAGGCGGGACACGTTTCTTTTAGGATGAAGAAAACCAAGAGAGTTTATTAGGGGAGAGTACAAGCTTATATCGGGCGGTTTAGAGGGCGGGGTAGCTGTAGAGGTTAAAGGCTTGGATTGGTTCTGAGAGGGCGCGGAGGTTGATTGAAAAGGGGCGAGAGTTGCTCCCGTAACGGTGTCCGGCAACAATGTATGCGCACCGGTGGTGATGGGAGTTGCACTGGCAACGGGGAGTGTCCGGGCAAGATAAGGGGGTGGGGAAAAGGCGGTTCCCTCCGGCAAGCCTCCCCTAACACTGGTATTTTGGGAGAGGAAATGGGGCCTGCCTCCGGCCTCACTTTCCCAGGCCCGGGGGGCTGTGGAGGGCGCTGTCACCCGTACCCACTACCCTCCCCAGGGGTGGATCCGGTCCCCCAGCCCAGGCCCGCCAAGTTGAAGCACGTAATCAGTGTCCCGCAACAGACTACTTAAAACTGTTTCCTTAAAATATAACTAATCTAAAGCTATAGAAATTCCATGTTTGTGCCTATTTCTTTTTCATAAAAATGTGGTTTTAGGATTCTGAATAACAGGTTTTAAATTTTTTTCACAGTATTTAAAAAGCTCTAATTCCAATAGTCACTTCTCAAATACCACATGTTAAGCAGGAGCAGCATCTTTTAAAAACTAAAAACATTTTATGTATACATTGTAGAGGGATTCTGGAAGTATATATTAGACATATTTCCTGCCTTTGACAACTTTATACTCTAGCTGTGAAGCCCTGACTAAGAAATATAAAGCAACAAAAAATTAGTATAAAATTGGGTGCTAAACTGTACTACCAAAACATCTATAGCCAGCACAAAGGGTAGATCAAAATAAGAAAGCTCAATTAACAGAATATATATCAAGCACATAAGTATATGAAGGCGCCATGTACAGAAAGTAAACATCATAACTAAGATGTACAATCTCGCAAGGCAATTAAGAAATAAGCACAGTAGAAAGCATTTTGTGACAAGTGCCTTAAGTACAAGCAAAGAGTTCTGAGATTTCTGAGGAAAGAGCTCATACTAGCTTCTAAACTATTTGAAGACATTGTATATGGGAAACAGAATTTTAAAGGATGGGTATGGTTTCTGGTTTGTTGTGTGTGGGGGGGGAATCAAATGATGGAAAGAGCAAGATACTTGAGAGGGTGAAAAGGAACATTCCAATTGTGCTAGAACCTAGGTTAAATAAAGAGACAGGTTTAAAAGGTAGACTTAATCTGCAAAATGACAGGCTAAGGAGTCCAGATCTTATCCTGTCAACAAAAGGAACTATTAAAGGGGAAAGACATGATCGAAGCGATGTTCCAGGTAAGAGTAATCTGATTGCAGTGTCCAGAATGGGCTACAGGAGAAAGGACTAGAGGCAAAGAAACCAATTGTTTGCTAACTACACCAACAATCTCAGTTTGAAGTAATAAGGAATGAATTATGCTAGAAGAATGGAAAAGGAAGAGATGCATCAAGAGAAATTTCAAAGGACAAAGAGCAAGGCTTGACAATTAATTGGGTTGAGAGGAATGGGGAATCAATTATAAAACCAAGGTTCCTACCTTGCTTAGAAATGTTTAACTAACTCCTAACTACCTACTTAATAAAATCCAGCCTCCTTACATCTTTTAGGTCATTCTACAATCTGACCTTGGTTGTTCCTTTTCTTCCTCTTCCTACCCCAATCCACACAAATAACTGTACTTCATATCCTTTGCTTCTCTCTCCACCTGGAAATTAAAACAGCTTGAGTCTAGGCAGTAGACTTAGATCATTGGAATTACTTGGAGTGAAAGTGGGACTGGAGAGGTTTCCAAAAAGAAAAATTAGGATAAAGATTAATCTGGACCTGGCATTGTGGGATTGAGAACATCTTCTTGACCAAAAGGGGGACACAAAATGAAACAAAATAAAGCTTCAGTGGCTAAGAGATTTCAAATGGAGTCGGGAGGTCACTCTGGTGGACATTCTTACGCACTACATAGATAATACTTTTTAGGTTTTAATATATTGGAATAGCTAAAAGCAAATATCTGAAACTACCAAACTTCAACCCAGTAGCCTTTACTCTTGAAGACGATTGTATAACAATGTAGCTTTCAAGGGGTGACAGTGTGATTGTGAAAACCTTGTGGATCGCACTCCCTTTATCCAGTGTATGGATGGATGAGCAGAAAAATGGGGACAAAAACTAAATGAAAAATAGGGTGGGATGGGGGGGGATGATTTGGGTGTTCTTTACTTTTATTTTTTATTCTTATTTTTACTTTTTCTGGTACAAGGAAAATGCTCAAAAAATAGACTGAAAAAAAAAAAGATCATGGCTCTTCTGGGGTCCATAACAGGTTCAAACCAGCACAAAACCTAAACCAGCCCATGCAGAGACCACATGGTAAGGTTCTGAAACGACTTGAAGAGAGAGAAATGCCCGCTAGACACCAGCTATTCCAGCCCTGGACTATACCAGCTTCAACCACCATCTGAATAAAACACATGACAGACCCTGAGCCAGAAACCACCCCCCAGCCAAGCCCTTCCTGACCCACAAAAACTATGGGAGATAATAAACTTATTGTTTTTGTTTTAGGCCTCTAAATTTTGGAGTAATTTTTTCACTCAGCAATATTAACCAGCCATAATAGCAAATATATGATAATTTAACTAATGGGGCAGGGGGACGAAGGTTAACAGTAGATTTTCCAGATAGTGACCAGTTTTCAAATACTTAAGAGATCTGAAAAAGCTTATGTAATAACTCACAGAAAGTCTAATCAGTAAGACACGTTCAACCTGAAGTCAACATAATTGGCTTTATAACCTCTACAGATTCTTTCCTGCATCATGATTGTCCTACAATAAAAGAAAGTAGACAAATATGCTTACCAGGCCACTGAGCGGCCAACCCAAGGGCTTGCATTATAATCCTTCCAAACACAGTAGTTATCTATTTATCTATAGCCTGTATTTTAATCCCTGGCCTCCCATGAATCAAAATGAGTGGGCCAATGATTGCAGAAGCAATAAAATTGCCAAACAAAGCAAAATACATAATTTTTTTGAACTCAGAATCACCACACATTACCACTAAGTAAGATGGAGCTTTTAAATTAAGTATTTCATCAATCTCTTTTTCAAACTATTATTCATCTAATCAACAATTATCTATTGAGCACTGTGGGTCTGCAAACATGAATAACAGATAGTACCTAGCTAAAAAGGAGTTCACAGTGCTGTGTGGAAACCATCAAGACAGCCAGTGAATTTTAAGTCAACATGATAGATGATACAATGGGAAGGACGCTGAAGAGCTGTAGGAGGATTTAAATAAGGATGTGCCGGATAGTCTCTATTTGCTCCTCCAAGGCCATTTTCCACCCTTTAACTCGTATTCTCTGACCCAGGAAGCTGACCTTGATGGACTACATGAACTGGGCTCCCTTGCCTAGTTCAGTTCAATAAATGAGAAGCAACAGCAGGAGAGTAAAGGGTAAGAAGTCTGGGCATTTATTCCCCTGGCTTCCTCTGTGCTCAGACAGCATTCCTTTCCCAAAGTCCAAAGCTCCTACTGAGCATCACTCTCCTGTAACCAGAAGTCTCTCTGGGTTCCATAATCACTCTCCCCCTTGGCCCTTGCCAGCCCAGTGATGGTGCAGCTTCCTTTCAGAGCTAGTCCCTAGGTGCTTACACTATTCCTTGATGGATTTCCCTTAACCCTGCCCGTACAATTTTAAGTAGTCCCTTCACGACACTCTTTAACCTACTGTGGGTGTGTTACCTATAGTATTTCCTACCAGGAACCTGACTATCAGAGGAGATAATACTCTAGATATGTCTTAAAAATCAAGAAGGAAATAATACAGGAAGACTAAGTGGGAAAGGAGAATAGAGCCTAAGGAACTCACTTTCAAAATGTGGAGCAATGAGAGAAAGTGAAGTTTAAGAAAAGATATAGAGTTCTCAGTGGCAGAACATAAGGGTATGATGGAAACACAGGCATGACAGGAAACAGTAGTAAAGCCTAATCATAAAAAGCTTTTAGATGCCAAAGGTATTTAATAGAATCGGTAAAATACTTTCTCAAATCCTGTCTTCCTCTAATTAATCTACACTAATTTATCCATACTACCTCTAAAGAGCTCTTCAGAGATATGTCCCTTGCCTGCTTAAAATTCTTCTCCCTGTTGTCTTCAGCATCAGATTGTAGTCCCCAAATACCATTTCCCACGAAAAGGAAATAGGGCTTCCTAGAAAAAATGACTGATTCCAAATCTGAGGGATAAAATGTTTAAGGTGAGCTTGAAATATCTTGTTATATCAGAAAGTAGGGAAACCATCAAAGATTACTGGAGTCCTGTCAAAAGAACTCAGGCACTTGAAACTATCAAACTGCAACCCAGTAGCCTTGACTCTTGAAGACAACTGTATAACAATGTAGCTTTCAAGGGGTAAACAGTGTGATTGTGAAAATCTTGTAGACAGATCACACTCCCTTTATCCAGTGTATGGATGGATGAGTAGAAAAACGGGGACAAAAACTAATTGAAAAATAGGGTGAGGGGGATGATTTGGGTGTTCTTTACTTTTATTTTTTATTCTTATTTTTACTTTTTCTGGTACAAGGAAAATGTTCAAAAAATACGTTGGGGTGATGAATGCACAACTATATGATGGTACTACGAACAGTTGATTGTATACCATGGATGACTGTATGATATGTGAATATATCTCAATAAAACTGAATTTAAAGAAAAAAAAACTCAAGACACCAACTTGAAGAGTCTCCTACTGGCTAAGGACAGGGCAATTTAAGAATAATATCTGCAATGAATTCAACTACATCAAATATGTTACAACCCATAAATTCATAAAAGTTGGTCACCTTTGAAAGATGCTTGGAAACCAACTCATTACTCCGAAAACTTGTAAATAAACTACTATTCCTATACAAATTTTACTTAAGAGTAACCAAAGAATTGATGAAGAAAAGTTTCTCCTTAGAAACTTTGTTTCAGTTAATAAATGAATACCATTTTCAAACCCCTAATAGAGTAATGGACCTAGGCAAAGATCAATGATTGCTACTATCACAAAAAGAAAAATAAGCAGGTTATGTATCTCCTAAGGAAGCACATCAAGTATTTTTATCAAAAAAAAAAATTGAACCAAAATCAGATTAAGCTTCTAAGTACCTATTTATAGGAAACACAAGGTACAGAAGAACATAAAATGAAGTCAACAAAATCCAGAAAGTAGAAAACTCCACAGAACATATTATCTTGTTTCTGTAACAAATAAATTCAAAGAAAAAGAAAATCTGTAGAAAAAGAAAAAAGGGGAACCTGTAGCGACTTAAGAGACATACCAATCAAATACAATGTGTAGACCTTTTTGGGATCCTGACTAAAACAAACCAAATATTAAAAAAAAAAAAAAAAAAAGGGAAATGAATCTCTTAATGAGATGGATGGGTTTTTCTTATTTTCAATTAGGAATGCTACATATTGCTGGAATGAGTCAGGGTTTAGCACAAATTCTATTCCTATTTTTCATTATTATAAATGCTAAGAAAACTTATTCACATAAATAGATGGGAATGAAAGTTTTTTTTTTTTCCCTATAGCAATGCCATTAAATTTTTTGAATATTATATTCCTAAAAAAACACATTTTCTTTCATATTTTCTGGAAAATAATGGTATTTATTTGATTTGCCTGTTTTTTTTTTGTTTGTTTGTTTTTTGTTTTGTTTTTTGTTTTTTGTTTTTGTTTTTAAAAAGAATTGTTTATTTACTGAACCTGGGGCATATTAGATACACAACCAATTTTAAATTTACATCTTTTAATTCAATTTTGAAGTGTTTTCACACACACAAAAATAACTGGCATGCAACAGTTATCCTAAGGTGAAACACTCACCTTATCAAAAAACTGTCGCAAGTATTTTCACCCAAGTTAAAAAAAAATTGTTTATCCTGAACATGAAAGCCTGTAACAAATTTAAATTAATTATATAAAATCCGTTACTTGTAGTTTCTGCCTTGCAAAGATCCAAAAAAAAATGTACAAGTAACTAATATACATCAGTCACAACATAATCCTGGATCATCCCCACACCAAACCAGATGCTCCTTTAATTTTAAACCCATCATCAGAGACCAAGAGAGTCATTTCCTTTTATACAAAATTCACATGTGCCAAAAATGAAAGACCCAAGAGAAACAAAAACAAAACCCTAGTACTGACAATGATGTTCAGTACACTAATTAAACAGTGGCCCAAAATGCCACTGATCAAAAATAAAATAGTGGCTGTATATCATTGCAATGAAATCCAAGAGGCTTTAACCCTTTGGCATCAGAAATCCAGATTTTTCCAATTGCGTGAATACACACTTCCTACGTACCAAGAGCGGAGAAAGTGGACATGCCAGCACAGAAAGAAAAAGAGCTACCATTTGCTGAAACACCCAGAGAATTGGCTTTAATAGAGACTTTTTACAAGATTAGGCAGAAACCAAAAAAAAATGGTTACTAGCTGCTTGTGTCATCAATTTAAGTGGAGGTGATTGAGTCTTAAGGTTCAATGTAAAAATTTAGGGAGGAAAATATATGTCAGGGCAAGTCTTATCTTTAAAGCAAAAACAAAAAAGAAAGTATAAAAGTAGCCAGCCATGGCAGCCTACTCCAAAGTCAGAGAGCTGTGCCATTAAGCTGGGCAGAACGTCCAGATGCAGACTAGTTGTTTCTCATAAGAACTCAACAAAACGAATCTTTAACAACTTGAACTGCAGGAGAAGGATTCCAAGAATGCAGTCATTTTAGTGGAGTACTATTTGCCCTTGGGCTGATTTCTTGAACAAACTGTATTTTATTATGAATACAAAAGAAAAAGAAGACATAGAAAGGACTATACTCCTATATCTCATTTACGGTGTTTTGAGTTCTCGAAGGACTGTATAATGGAAGCAGAATTCAACTAAGAAATAATGCCAATCAAACATCAAATTTTCATTATAACTTTCCTAAAAATATTTCCCCCCTTATAGCTATTAGTAACAAAGAAACATAAGTAGTGAATATACAGTTCAGAAAATAAAAACAGAGAAACTAATGACATTATGAGACCAAGGTGTTTGGTAAACAGTGAGATAAGAGAAAAAGGCTTTTAAACAACCCTCCGGACTTCAAAAAATCTCTTCAGGTAGTAGATCTGTCCCAATGTCATGGCAACTAGAACAAGAGCTTCAAAGAAGGACCAAAGGACCACTCTGCTGTTTGTATTGTCATTGATTGCTCTGTGTATTCTCTCCCAAACTTCCATGTACTCCTGTTCATGCTTTACAGCTGCCATTGCCACTGCCAGCTCATTAATCATTTCTTCTAGCTTGTTCTGGTGAGCTTCTGTTTCCATGTCCTGTCCTTTTGGGGCCTCCCCAATATCAATGGTGAACATCACTATCTTTGGAGTCATGGTGGACATCCTATTGCTAAAACAAAACTTATATGTTCCATCCATGTGAGCAGCAAATGTGTATTTCCCACTGGACTCTCGGTCTCCTTTATAGATTCCTTTATTGTCAGGCCCTGTAATCTCCACGTCGATGTCCAAGAAGCCGCCCTCGGCCACCTCAAAGATGAGGCCCATCTTGGTGCCTGAGGTGACCCGCTCAAAGAAGCACTCCTCGGCATGTGCGCCGATGCTAACGAAGTAGCCCGAGGCCGTGGCCAGGAGCGCAGCCAGGAGCACCAGCAGCTCGGCGAGTGTCACCATGGTGGGGCTGGGGCCGAGGCCAGGACCGGGAACGCGGCCTCCAGAGCCGCCGTCGCCGCCGCCACCGCTACCTCCTCAGCCGCCCGATTTGCCTGTTTTTTATGAAAATTATTTTAATGATCATGATCAGCTAACAACTTGATCGAGTCCTTCAATACTGTGGCAAATTAAGGACCGAAAACCACCTAAACTTGTGAAAAGATGTTACCTATTCACTGGAGTCAATGCCTTTCTCAACACCCTCACCAATGTTTTGATTTGTCTATGTTGTGCCCTGGAGGGTGTCTCTCCACAGGACAATGTACTATCTGGGGTGGCTGAAAAGGTATACCTTTCCTCTGTACAATGAACAAGTATGAAAGTCCAGTCAATTTTAGAATCTGGAAAGTGAGCCTCCTTAAATATATCTACGACTATTTTTCATATGAAAAATAAGAATAGCCATGGATATTCTTTCATTTCACCCAATTTCTTAAGCACTCACTGCATGTACCACAAACTAGCATTATTTGGTTATTTCATTCATCAAGTTTTGTCTCATCGCTATTTACACTGCAATTCCGCAAACAGTAAGGTCAGGGTCCTAAACTGTTCTAGAAATCCCAGGGCCTACCAACTCAGTGTTAAGCTGCATATAAGTCTCTAAACAAATGTTCGCTGAAAGAATATGCAAATATGAACATATTTCATCACCATTCTAAGTTCCCTTTCTGGCTAAAGAAGAGATTTAAGAGTTAACTCAATTGGAAATCAGAAGAAACTTGATATATCACCACCAACCCCATTTTAAAGTAATAAAAAGGCTGGTTTCCCAACAAAGCTAAAAAAAGGAAAAAAAAAAAAAATAGAAACAACTAGGAAAAAAGGAACTAAAAGATATAACAATTCAAATTTTATTACAAAGGGGAGGAGGCGGGGCAAGATGGCGGAGTGGTGAGGAGCAGAATTTCGTCTCTCCCCTAGAGCAGCTGGCAATTACCCAATAACTATATGAAACAGTGTTTTCGGGGTCTCCAGTAACCAGTCACACATTGGACACAAGTTTGATATTGGAGGAAAAGCTGAGATCGCAGCGAACATTGCTTCAGTCAGCCACGCCCCCGACAGGATCAGAGTCACCAGGAGAACTAAAGGCTCCACACCTCCTTACACTGGTGGGGGAGCTGCGGGCTTGCCAGCGCCACCTGCTGGACAGGAGAGGAAAAGCACCAATTCTAAAGGCCTCATAGGAGGGTCTCATTCTCAGGAAAACTCCATACCCTCCCACTGAGACCTGGGCCTCACTAGACTGGGAAAATCTGACTAGGGTCGACCATATCTGAGGAGACCCACTCACAAAAAGGTTACATAGAGGCAGAGCAAGAAACAGAAAAAACAAGAGGGGAAAAATTCTGATCAACTAAATAGAACCTAAGTTAGAGGTCTAGAATAAGCTGAACTGAATAACAGAAGCCAGAAAACAAAGCCAACCAACAAGAAAACCACTAGGTAAAAGACAGAAAACAAGCTCCAAAATAAACTAATCAAGAAAATCAGATGCCTAGACAACTTAAGATAACAAGCCATACCAGGAAACACGAAAACATGGACCAGCCAAAGGAACAAACTAATAGCTCAGCTGAGACACAGGAGTGGAGGCAACTAATGCTAAATAAATTTGATGAAATGAAGGAAGATATAGCAAAAGAGCTGAAGGATATAAAGAAGACACTGGCTGACCATAAAGAAGAATTCATAAACTTAAAAAAACAAATGGCAGAATTCATGGGAATGAAGGCCACAATGGAGGAGATGAAAAACACAATGAAGGGACACAACAGTAGATTTGAACAGGCAGAAGAAAGGATCAGTGAACTGGAAGACAGGTCATTCGAATTCATACACACAAAAGAACAGATGGTGAAAAAAATGGAAAAAATATGAGCAGGGTCTTAGGGAGCTGAGTGACAACATGAAACGCACAAATATACGTGTTATGGGTATCCCAGAAGGAGAAGAGAGGGGAAAAGGGGCAGAAAGAGTAATAGAAGACATATTCACTGAAAATTTCCCAACTCTTATAAAAGACAGAAAATTAGAGATTCAAGAAGTACAACGTACCCCAAATAGAAGAGATCCCAATAGACCTACTCCAAGACACTTACTGGTCAGATTGTCCAATGTCAAAGACAAAGAGAGGATTCTGAAAGCAGCAAGAGAAAAGCAATCCATCACATACAAGGGAAAGTCAATAAGACTATGTACAGATTTCTCTGCAGAAACCATGGAGGCAAGAAGACAGTGGCATGATATATTTAAGATACTGAAAGAGAAAAACTGCCAACCAAGAATTCTATACCCAGCAAAACTTTCCTTCAAAAATGAGGGAGAGATTAAAACATTTTCAGACAAACAGACACTGAGAGAGTTTCTGAATAAGAGACCGGCACTACAAGAAATACTAAAGGGAGCGCTACAGGCTGATAGGAAAAGACAGGAGAGAGAGAGTTGGAGAAGAGTGCAGAAATGAAGATTATCAGGAAAGGTAAAAGGAGAGGAAAAAATAAGATATGACATAAATTCCAAAAAACAAAATGGTAGTAGAAAGTACTGCCCTTACAGTAATAACACTAAATGTAAATGGATTAAACTCCCCAATAAAAAGACACAGACTGGCAGAATGGATTAAAAAACAGGACCCATCTATATATGCTGTCTACAAGAAACTCACTTTAGACACAAGGACAAACATAGACTGAAAGTGAAAGGTTGGAAAAAGATATTTCATGCAAACAACAACCAGAAAAAAGCGGGAGTAGCTATATTAATATCAGACAAGTTAGACTTCAAAAGCGAAACAATTAAAAGAGACAAAGAAGGACACTATATATTAATAAAAGGGTCAATTCATCAAGAAAACATAACAGTCATAAATATTTATGCACCAAACCAGAATGCCCCAAAATTCATGAGGCAAACACTGCGATCACTGAAAGGAGAAATAGATACCTCTACAATAATAGTTGGAGACTTCAATACACCACTCTCATCAATGGATAGAACATCTAGACAGAGGATCACTAAAGAAACAGAGATGTTGAATTGTATGATAAATGAACTAGACTTGACAGACATTTATAGAACACTACATCCAACAACAGCAGGATACACTTTTTTCTCAAGTGCTCATGGAACATTCTCTAGGATAGACCACATGTTGGGTCACAAAGCAAGTCTCAACAAATTTAAAAATATTGATATTATACAAAACACCTTCTCAGACCACAATGGAATGAAGTTGGAAATAAATAAAAGGCAGAAGGTCATAAAATTCACAAACATATGGAGGCTAAACAACACCCTCTTAGAAAACCAGTGGGTAAAGGAAGAAATTACAAGAGAAATTAGTAAATACCTCGAGGCAAATGACAATGAAAACACAACTTATCAAAACTTATGGGATGCAGCAAAGGCGGTGCTGAGAGGGAAATTTATTGCCCTAAATGCCTATATTAAAAGAGAAGAGAGAGCAAAAATTGAAGAGTTAACTGCTCACCTGGAGGAATTAGAGAAAGAACAGCAAATTTTATTACAAAGGACTTTCGGTACATTTATCCTCGTATCTAAAAAAGTGGAATATTCATACCACTTGTTCACCTCAAAAATTCTATTAATATTCTCTTTATAAGATTTAAGGAAAAAATCCATCAGATAAAAGGTGCTTGTTTCACTTTCCCTGGTTTAAAATATCTGTAACAACAGATTCTGAAGAGTAACTAAATAAGATAATAAATGAGAAAGCACTTTAAAATTGTATAGCTCTGGGGAAAAAATTAAGTAATCTTACTAAAATTGACCATCCACCTATATATGTAAATTTTCTTATGTGATGTTCCAGAAACACATTTTCTCTCTCTCACACACACACACACAGACACACACCAGTGAATATCACAATGATCTTTATTTTGCTAAGAAGCAATAACAGCATTTATTTGCAGACTATGTTAAGAGTTCTATCCATCAAGTCAAATATTAACAAATGAATACTTCAGTACTAAAGCTTTATAACTTACTGTTGTCAAAATTACCAAGGTGTAAAAGTCAGTTGATTCAATAACAACCAAAGAGACATCTTATTATCTGTTTAAAATAAAGTCCTTAAAGACCATGCAAGCTTTTTTCAATTTCAATCATGCTTTAATTTAGAAATATTTACTGAAGATGTACAATGTAGCAACTATTGTGTTAGACATGGTATTCTGAATGTATTAAATACCACTTTATTTTTCTTATATTAAAAAAAAATTTTCCAGTCTTGTTTTAGTTACCAAAGTTCAGTTTAAAAACAAAAAGCTTTATCAACCTAATTTATAGTACTAGGGTCATATGGTTCTAAATAATCCATCTAATCACTAAGTTTTCTTTTTCACTGTAAGAATTAAAGTCATAGTTAAAAGCCTGAAGACAAAAGATCATGCAAAACTAGAAGTATAACTATTAATGAGTAATGTTTCAATTTTAATGTAAGTAAAAAGAATTTTTGTATCTGCTTGTATAATATGTAGCATATAAAGAGTTTATATAAGAAAGCTTATATTAAAGTACGGGATTTTTATTAGAACCAGGAATCACCTTTCACAGTTTATAATTCTCCAACTTCATTTGTTCCAAATACACTCATTTAGACTTCGGGCTTCAGTTTTCCAGGTTATTCATTCTTGACGTCTACCTGTGTAGAAATACCGCCATCTACTGGCCAGAGGAGGGACATTACAGGCTATTTTTGGAAGTGCCACCAGGCTACAGGGAAAATGTATTAAGTCATAAAGACCTGGATCCAAACTGCCCATCTCCAACTCCCACTCCCACTTCCAAAATACTGAGCCATCTAAACTATTCTCCAAAGTTCTTTTAACTTATTATCAAAAATATGGGGGGAGAGGGATGGGAAAAAATACAGTTAATTGTCTCAATTTGTGCTATATTACTTTAAGTTAAAACTTAGTGGCTCATTATGTTTTGTTCACTAAATGAATATTTTATGACATTGGTACTCCAAGGTGTACAAAACATTTATGCCTCTTTTATGAAACATGAAATCTTTTCTATCAGTACCTATACTAATCATTATTAAGGCTGTATCTGCTCCTATAAACCACAGCATATAACTGGTTATAACTAACTTATTTTAAACAATTTTTGGTCAAGAATATCAAAGTACAGTTACATAATACTTAACAAATTGAATAGTATTTTCCATATACATTATTTCATTTCCTGCCCAGCAGAATCCTAAGATAAATAACCATGTAATTTTAAGCATGCATTTCTAACTGAATAAGCAGGCACAGAAAAAAATTAAGTGATTTGCCTAAAGGCACAAGGCACAGTGGCAGTACTAGGATCTGAACCCAAATTTTCTGCCTCCAAGTTCTATATACTCTTTTCACAACATCCCAACTTCCCCCATGAAATTACCAAGTATGAAACTAATCATACACAGAAAATAAGATCTATTTTATGGATGTCTGCTTTGTGACAGTTTCCAGGAATGCATTATGGTCCAAAATACTCTGCTTAGTTTCCTTTCTTTTGTCGTACTACAGGAAAAAAAAAATACTCATTATGCAAAATAATACAAGCAAAAAGAATAGATAACCATAATCCAACTCACAATTAATACAATTTATATCCTTTCTTTTCCACATTTTAGACATATTTATTCTTTATAGCCCAACTTTTTCCAAAAAAGATTTAAGGGGGCTGATAGCTGGTAAATAAACAAAACTTGTTAAATCATGCTTCTTGCAATCCACTTTCATCAGAAGAGACAAAAATCAAAAGTGTCTATAATACAAATTTTGAATACAAATATATAAAGGTTGTTTCTTGAGCCCAATCTAAATTTAGTCTGATTTATTATATCTCCATTAATGGTACTATCTAATAAAAATTATCAGTGGCTGGCAATGTTAAAAACTTGATAAGTATCTGTTGACCAAATAAATGAAATAATGGCTCTGAAGCATTACAATATTCTAAATCATTACAAAATCCTAAATGAAAAACTCAGTTATGCTTATTAAACCGCTTATCAAAGTATTTCTGATGAGAGGTATAGAAACAGCATATGTGTTTGCTTTGGATGATGGTGATGACAGCACATCATTAGGAACATAATTAACAGCACTGAATTATATATATGAATGTAGTTAAAGGGGAAACTTTGGGGTATACCTATGTTACTAGAATAAAAATTTAAAACAAAAACAAAAAACAAAAAACAACCAGGACTGTACAACACAAATAGTGAACTCTAATATAAACTGTGGCCTATAGTTAATAGAATAATTATAATAGTCATTCACCAATTGTAACAATGTTACCACACTAATGCAAGGTGTTAACAATAATAGGGGTGAAATATGGGAATTCTATTTTCTGCATGATTTTTCTGTAAGCCTACAACTTCTCTGAACAAAAGAAAAAAAATTGTTTACAAAAGGCTTTTTATCAATGTTTGAACCAAAAAGGCTTATTTTAAAACTGCAGTAATCAAAACAGTGTAGAATTATAAAGAATAAATTTATAAAGGGAACAGAACAGAGCCCAGAAACATAACTATATGTATTTAGTCAACTGATTTTCAACCTAGGTACCAAGACAATTCAATGGAAGAAGCAAAAGCATTTTTAACAATAGGGCTAGAAAAATTCAATATCCATATGCCAAAAAATTGAACCTCAACCCTTATCTCACACTATATTAAAAAATTAAAAGTACCATAGATCTAAATTTAAGAACTAAAACTATAAACAACACAGAAGAAAACACAGGAAAAACTCCCTACAACACTGGGTTAGAAAAAGACTCCTTAGCCAGGATCCAAAAAGTATGAGCCATAAGAGAAAAAACTGATAGACTGGACTACTTCATAAAAATTCTAAATGTCTGTTCTTCAGAAGATACCACTGAGAAAATGGGGAAGAAAAAAAAATTCTCAAAACTCAAGAAAACAAACAATGCAATTTGAAAACTATGGACAAAAGATTTAAACAGATATTCTCACCAAAGATACATGGAGGCAAAAAAGCATATGAAAAGATGCTCAACATCACAAGTATTTAAGGAAATGAAAATTAAAGCTATGATGAGATAGCTCTAAGTACCAATTAGAATGGCTAAAATCAAAGACTGACAAAAGCAAGTGCTGACAAAGATAGAGAGCATCTGGAACTGTCATACATTGCTAGCAGAAGTGCAAATGGGTCCCACCATTTTGAAATAAAAAAAGTTTGGCAAATTTTTTAAAAGTTAAATCCAACACTTACCACATGACCCAACAGTCCCACTCCTGGGTATCTTTATCCAAGAGAAATGAAAACGTGTCCACAAAAAGATTTGTACTCAAATGTTCATAACAGCTTATTCATAATTTCTAGCAAAAAACGGGAAACAAACAAACATCTGCGGGTATTTATGAGTGGATAAGCACAGTAGAATATATCCATACAATACTCCTCAGGATACACACCAAACTACTGATATACACCATAGATGGATCTCAAAAACATTACAGTAAGTGAGAGAAGACAGACCCAGAAGACTACATACTGCATGAATCCATTTACATGAAATTCTAGAAAAGGAGAAAGTATAGTGACAGATAGACTGGACTACTTCATCAAAATTCTACTTCATCAAAAAGCAGATCAGTGGTTGCCAAGGACTGAGGATAGGGAAGAAGGAGACTGTGAAGGAGCATGAGGAAACTTTTTGGGAAAAAAGAAATGCCTTTCTTTGCGTAATCATCTATATGGTAATTACTACCATATAGTAATTAAGATTTAAAAATCTAAGCTTTATGTCTTTTATGTCTGCTGTTAATTTTTAGCATGACATGAAACTAAACTTCAAATCAAATTTAAGATATATTTTGATATTTAATACTACATTAAATATAATTTTTTTAGTGGTCAATACCTTCAAGAAGCTATTCTAAAGCAAACCAACATAAAACTCCTCACTGTTCAGCTAATTATATATTAATGAAAATATCCAAGAATAAACAACATTTTTAAATGTTAACATTCAACGCTAAAAACTACAAATACTGGTATCAAGAAAACAAGTATCAAATACTACTAGACAGTGTTCAGCACAATTGTTGATATAAAAAAATACATAACTGCATTTCCAAATATGAGCAATAAAAGATTAAAAAATACAACAAAAATGGCACAATGATGGAATAAAGTTAAACATAGGGAGAAATTTACAAAAAACTATCCTGAGCAATATGAGCAAAATCTGAAATGTAAAAACACAGTATGCTTTTATCAGTTGGGAAAACTAAATACACTTAAATGCCTCTCTTTCCAAAGTAATGCAATGCTAACCAGAATCTCAATGAAACTTCTTTTTAAACTTAAATTCAATATTTATGTGGAAGAGCAAATAAGTAAGAGTAACAAAAAAAAAAAGAATGTTAAACTAAAGTATAAAGCTACAATAAAATAAACGTGGTACTACAGAACAAGAAAGATCTCACACTATCATAACTAATTTAATATAAATAAAAAGACATCGCATTTATGGTGAAAGAAGAATTGTTTAATAAATAATGATGACAGAAATAGCAATTGGGGGGTATCTTTTTTAAACCATTTTTAAAACACTAAAATGAAATATTTACCAAGCCTCTTAAGGTCTTCCTAAGTATAGAATAGGAAAAACAAAAGAAAACCTGGATAGAGTTGACTCCTAAAGTAACAAAGTTCTCATGTCCAAAAATGGTCAAAATTAAAAAGAAAATAATAGACTGGGGAAATATTTGTAGCAAATATGCCAACAGTTTAACATATTTTTAAATCTCAGCTAGATCAGTAAGAAAAACAATTGGGCCCTGACATCACTAAGACAAGATCAAACAAGTCAACAAAAAGAGAAACATAATTAAGAAACATATATTCGACATCACAAGAAAAATTTTAAATACTATATGCTATGAGATTAGCAAAGAATTTAAAAAACAATAACCAACAACTTGTAATAGAATAGCAAAAACAGGCACATTCACTGCTGCTGTAAATAGCCACAATCCTTTTAAGAAGCCTGGTGAAAAATTCATCAGGAGCCTTAAAAACATCCACACCCTTTGACCCAATAGCACCATTTCTATGGAAATATACTTTAAAAAGAAAAAGAAAAAACCAAAATCATATGAACCAAGGTGTTTACAGCAATTATTTATAACAAAATGTGAAAATAAGTATTAACACAGAAAAAAATAGGAACAATGGTTGCTGTTCTAGTCTCTTAGGTTATCCTAAAACCAGTCTTCACTCCTCCCATCCCAGGCCAGGCCATCCTTCCTTCTGTCCCCAGATTAACATTTCTGAACAGCAAATATGTCAAATCTTAAAATCCTTCTACAGGCCCCATCACAAGAAAAAAAAAAAAAACTTCTTGGCAAAATGTACCAAGGTCCGAAATGGGTCGGTCCCTGCCTATATGTCTAGCCAGGCATTAACCACAAAGAACTACATAGAACTACTTATAACTTCTCCAGCATTCATTCAACAAAATGTCAAAAACTCTTAATACTGACTAAAACAAGGATCCTGTCGTCATGCAGCTTACAATCTAGAGAATGCCCTTCAGAAAATTAGGTCTAGTAGAGCAAGAGCCTAAAATCAGAAGAGAAAAGGGCCAATTTAAGTCAGAGAAAAGTTCTAGGGATGAGTTGAATTTAATGGATAAAGACTGCTAGACAGCGGTAATTCCAAATGGATAGATTTAATTTTTTTATTTTATTTTTCCACACATATTCTAACAGCTTGTAACAGCTTTCTAAACAGACAATTGAGGTTCAAACCAAGGTTCTGACATGTACTTAACCTCTCCATGTCTCAGTTTCCCCTACTTCATAGAGCCACTGAAAGAAATAAAAGTGATAATAGATGTAATCTTAATACAGTGTCTGGCACTTAATAAGTAACAATTAACATATTAATCACATGGAAACATACCAAAATCGATTACAACAGTAATATTTCAAGGGTACAGCACTTTTAGAAAACGGAAAGCAACAGTAAACAAAAATAAGGGCAGAGAGAAAAAACAGTAAGAACAAAGTTAAACAATCTATCATCACATAACCAGGGTCAAATAGTTCTCGCTACAGACCATGATGATATCCTCCTACTACATATTACAACAGCACAATAATTTATATTCACAATGACATCAAAGCATAAGTAAAACATTAAGTTCTGTTAAGTATGGTCTATTTGAAAAAAGTAAGACATGTTACATCTTTAAAATACTCATCAAAAATGGCTAAAATAAAAATCTCATGTGCTTGAAGTATGACCCTTCAATTGCCTTGAAAACTGAATTACATAAAATAATTTATTCCTTAATAATGTTATATAAATGAGATGCTGGTATGTTTTGATAGTAATAGCTCAACCAACAACAAAAAAGTAGAAACACACAAAAAAGTAGAAACACACAAACTTTACTAACCAATGAAAATCAAACTACATGAAACAATTAGGCAAGTTCTATAACCTGTCTGAAGAGGGTCAGACTACAAGAGATAACTTAAAAGGAAGGAGCTAAGCCACAGTGGCTTCCTCATTTGAAACCATGAAAATAAAATGAATTGGGGACATTCAAATCACTAACATCCCTGGAATATGGTGTACAGGCATATTCCTACTTAGGAACCTGAGATAAAACCAAATTGTAATTTTTAAAACCTTGAATCAATAATGCAGTGAAACAATATTTGGGCACTGGCGTATCTAAAGTAAGATTTTAAAGTTAATTTTCCTTAAGCTATAGGTTAACCTCATTACTGCCAAAGGTTTTATAAATTAATAACATGAGAACAGGAAACAAAAACACTGAAACTTCAAAAAGGTCTAAAATAAATGTTTTGGAGAAGTAATCTGTGATTTCTCCATATTCAAGATTTAAAATATTAGAAATTAAGCTAAACTTTTTCCAGCCTTTAAGTTTTCATAAACAATAATGGCATAAAAAATTCAAAATTTTCACTATAATCAAAGACCAGTATTTCCTACCCAAGCCCCTCTAAGATATTCACATGAAATATAATGTTATTCAAATTTAACATTTTATAATCAGTTTGCTCTAAAAATACTAGTTGAAGTTGACAGCTTTACATCCAACCCATTTTAAAGACTAAGTGCTAATATGTCATGAAAAGCAACAAGAGAAGCTTGATGGATCAACTCAGATTTTACCAATGGCCTGGAGAACTTCAAATTTGGGATTAAATTAACCCTGCCATCTTAGAATAAAAAAATACCAAACAGTTCACTAGTTGACTGTGGTTTCAGAAATGATATGTGGAAAAGTCTAATATCTATTGTGGGCGGAGAGCCCATGGCTCAAATATTTCTTCTTCTTTGGTTTATATGTGGGTGTGTTTGTGTGTATGTCACCATGCAAGAATCATTTACCTTTCAGTAAAGGGACATCTCTACATTTAGGAAATAATTGAGTAACTACAATTCAAAAAGCACCTTAGAATCAAAAGCACTCTATAAATTTATAATACTAGTTGGTATTAACTTAAAGCAGAGAACTAATTTCAAAGCATCTTGTAGCCCAAGAGTATTATAAAGCAAACAAAAATTTATTGTAGGATCTGCCTTTTCTTAAGTGATTTTCCCCCTATTATGGAACCTGGATCTAAATGTACTGTTAAACACTTAGTCTAAAGGTATGCCAAACATTTCTTAAGGTCTTAACAAAGAATCAACTTTTTTTTTTTTTTTTTTTTTAAAAAAACGAAGCCTAGGTTAAATATTTTATTTGGCTTCTCAAGATAGACTGAGAAGTTGGGCACCAGCTCCAGACCAATTCCTGGACGCACATCAAACACAGCCCTGTCATTTATCCAGTCAGTCAAAACAATCTTTTCCCTCTAACTCTTTAATGTTTATGTCCTAAAAAGCTGCTAATTGAATCCAGTTCTTGAGATCTATTTGTTAAAATCTATACCATCTAATTTGTAAATGATGAACAAAAATGAAGAATGAAAAATATGTTAACTTTCCTGGCAAAACAAAAGAGAATCCACCATAAGTAACAAAAGTGGGGAGAACAATGTTTTTAAACCTTGTCAAATGTTAAGACTATTAGAAGATAAATTCCCAATGGTTTTAAGGAATTAAGAGTACCTTAAACAATTAAGGGGAAAAATCAAAGACACTGGGTATTTAAAATTCCTCAGAAAAATTTAAAGATACAAAATTACTCTATAAATTTAGTCGGCCACTCCCTCTCTCACCCCCCCCTTAAAATAAATAAGTGTAATCTTGCTGTCTATTGCACTTTATTCATGAATCTTTGTAATGTATTGTATACAGTAAAGAAACCACAGAAAAACACTTTAAGATCTATCGATTCAGATTAAAAACCTCAAACTCATTTTATCTGCAGAAAATCAAAATCCCTGTTTTCTCCCTCATTTTCTCTATATGGATATAGCCTAAAGGGAAGTAAATAGCCAAGAATCTATTTCTGTTGCTTTTTAAAGCATACCTGGAGTCCCAGGTTCTTTCCAGAATCAAAGGCTCAGAACTGATGCCAGAAAGGGAACAGCAGTAGATAAACTCTAAAGCAACAAAGATCCCTTATAAAGGTTTCCACTGACTCCTAAGAAAATAAGGAAACTGAATGGGTAGAAGGGGGGAGACATGCATTCCCCAATCCCAGTTTTCCATTAAGAACCACTCAGTTAATGATTCTTTGCAATTTTCCCTACGGAAAGTAAAACTGTCATGAAAGAAATATATTTTAAAGATTGCAGCCAATTTATATTCAGGCTAATTTATCAAATACCAAATTCACTGCAAGTTAGTTTTTATCTCAAAAGTTCAGCCAGTGGACTGGGATGTGACACACAAGTATTCAATTCCAAAATTAGCCCAAATATATCTCAAAAGTCCAATGTAGGCAAACATAAATAATTTATTCTTACACACGCACACACACACACAAGTCCTGTAAGGAAAACCGTCTTTCTCACCACACATGGGAATACAAACGTGGATAATTTATTAATGGTGAATGGTGACCTAGGGTAACCATATTGACTTCAATTACACTTTTTAACCAAAGTTATTATTTTTTCCTTAAAATAAGGTAACATGTCCCTGTAAGAATACCAAATATGGCACCTGAAACAAAATGTACCTGTAATGCCAAAGTTTTAATGCACCTAGAATCATAAACACTTTTAAATAGTATCTAGCCAACTATCTAGCAACTCCTCCCGACATTCTTTTTCCATTGGCAATTTTCAGAAAAGGCAAGGGGGGAGGGGTGGTATGAGAGCAAGTTCTCCTGAAAGTTTGTATGAGCACATACTTAGAAATTTTTTTTAATTTTTTAATTGTGTTTTTAAAGCAGGTCTAGGCTTAGAAGTGAGGCACAAGTTCCGCGGCCTGCAAGGAACAACCCAAAATATGCAAACCTACACACCGAGTGCTCAATGAGCTTGAGTCGTCGGATCAGGCAGATACTCGGGAAAAGGCAACCTCAGCCTCCCCACCTCCCAAAGACGTTCATTTCAGGTGTGGGGCACAGGCTGCTGTGGCTGGCAGGAGAGAGTAAAGGCTTCCACACGCGGACATGTGGGTGTACAAGTTAACCAGGGGACACACACACACACACCCTCCCGTTAAGTGCTCCATCTTTAAGGAGTGTTTACTGCGCGCAGTCAGCAACCGGATTCAATAATCCCCGCCACATGAGCTCCTCATCCTCAAAGACCCCACCTGGGCAGCAGGGTAGGAGCTGCTCCCCGAAGCCCAAGAAGAGCAAGTCGGGTTCCTCGGCCAAGACTTTTCGACCTCAAATTGGCAAGGAATCCAAACTGGCTTACCCCTCCCCACTACGGTCGACCCTCGAAACACCAATGACTTTTTAAAGAATTTACAAACCAGAGCTAGTGGTTTTTCCAATTACTCTCCCAGATCTAGGCCTTCCCATGCCTCCGGCCCCCAACTCACCACTGATCGCGACCCTGGCCCTTCCCACGACCACAGGCAGCCCCCACGCCGGCTCGCCCACCCCGCGGCGGCCCGGGCCTGGGTCCCGCCACCCGCTCCCCACCCCCCTCACCTGTCAGGCGCAGCTTGACGGGCCCGTTCCTCCGGCCTCCGGGGTTAGACATGTTCCCCGCGGCGGGGGCGGCGGCAGGGCTCCGGCCACAGACGCGGGGACCGGGGCCGGCGGCGGGCGGGGCGGGGGCGACGGCGAGGCGCTGCGGAGTCACCACAGCCGCCGGGGCTGGGGCCCGAGCAGCCGGCGCCGCGGCCGGCGCGGCCGGAGGGTCCCGGATGTGCCGAGCGTCGTCGCCATGAGCCGTGGAGGGAGCAGGACGCCGAGCTCCCCCCTCCTCCCACTTCTCCTTCCTCTGCCCGGGCAGCACAACAAAGCGGCAGCCGCGGCCGGCCGCGCCGCCTCCGCCCGCGCCTCCACGCAGCCGCCTCCGGCCTTTCCCTCCTCTCGGCTCGGCGAGGCCCAGGTCTCGACGGGTCTAGTCGGCTGAGGCGGGCGGTGTTCGGTGGTGCTGGAGCACAGTTCGGGGTTCAGCCGCTTCCTCTTCCACCCGCCGTCTTGTCTGAGGGAACCCGGTCCCGGGGCCGCCGCCGCCACTAGTCGGCTCGAGGGGGGAGCGAGGCGGGGGCGGGGAGGAGGCAGGGGGCGGGGCTGGGGCGGGGCGGGGCCTGGGCGTGCCGAGCGAAGGGCAGGGCGTGGAACCCGGGCTTGGCCTGGACGCAGCTGTCAGGGAGGGGGTGCGCTTGGAGGCATGCAGTCTTCCCTACTTGGGGCGATCGGGGCTAGGGGGAGCAGCGGAGGGTCCCACGCAGAACTTGAGGAGGGAGCGGACAAAGGGTGTTGATGGCAGCAGCTTTGTGGCACCAGAAGGGAACTTAGTGTCCAGTCCCCTTAAAGGAGAGCTTTTATCCGCGAAGGGTAGACTGCGTTTATTAGAGGCTCACTGCTCTTTGAGAGGCCAGGATGAGCAAAGTTAGAGCCGGGAGTTCTCTCTGGGAATTTAGCGTCCTTCGGGCGAAGGAAGAAACACTTATTCCCACACCGAGGTTTCCAACAAAAATCCCCAGGGGTGCTTTGCTCTTGGTATTGTAGTTGCCGCAGCCATCCTCTACTCACCTGGTGGACAAGATCTGGTTACCTACCTGCTCGGGCTCTTTTTCCAGTTATAGTTCAAGGACAGGACGATGGAAAGACTTAAAGGATTGTTAAGATAAACCTTGGATAGCAATGTATGAAAAACTTTTCATACAGTACTGCATTTCCTCAGAAGGAAAAAATAGAAAATGAAATAAAAATAAGTGTACCTTATCCTTTGACCCCCTAATTGCACTCCTAGGAATTTTTTTGAAAAACAATTCTGAAGAAGAGATAAAGCCTATACAGAAAATGTTCGGTTAATAACAAAAGAGGGGATGAGGGGACAGCCTTATGGTGAATTATATTAAACCAACAGGATAGACTTTATGCAGCAATTTAAATGGGAATTGTGAAATTCATATAATACGGAAGAGTTTACAAATAATGCAAAGTTTAAAAGCATAGTAAAAAGCTGCATGTATACATGCAGGATTATCTGTGTACAATGAAAACAGTAAGAGTGACGGGATGGGGGGATTTTTTTGCACTGTGTTAATTTTCCTTAAGCTATTGTAAGTTTAAATGTTGCAAGTTTAAATGTTTAATAAGGTCTAATATATTTTAATCCTAATTCAGTGTCAGCCATTGCTTTTAATTCACCAGTGAAGTCATTTCATTCTCCAGATGAAATTAGTTCCATGAGCATCTCATCAGTCTGGATACACTCCTCCATTTAAAGTGATCCAAATAATTATATAAAGTTCTAGGAGTCAAACTAGAAACAGAAGGGACAGTGCTAGAAATTCTTTCAACAAATACTGAGTGCCTACTATAAGCAAAACTGTGAATAAGTTCCTTAAAAATGCTTCTTTATGGTACCGAAGATCTGAAAAGACACCATTCAGTTCGAATAGCTGCTATCACAATTTAAGAGGCTGGATAATGGCAATAAAACCTAGCAAATGGACATGTACATACGCATTTGCCTTATTCTTATGACACACACTTTGTTCCAACCACCCACTAAGGTAATTTGTACTAAATGATAGTAGTTAGGATTTCAGAACCTGATGGGGGAGCCAAGAGAGATAAAACCTATTGTGAAGTTTAAAGCAGTACATTCACAGTGAATGTGACAGTGACAACACAGAAAAATGTATACATGCATAATATACAGAAAAGGGCTCTGTTTAGGCTTGCCTCTGTGTACATTTAAATTCTATTGTTTAAAACAAAAGATTCAGATAAGAATAATACTTTAAAACCATTCAATATACTGGTAATAGTCTTTTAAGCTGAGCACATGGATGTTCATTTTATTATTATCCTTTTCTTTGCCATGTTAAATATTATTTGACATTGATTTTAAAAACCCAACAAAAATAAAGTAACTAAAATTTTCAAATGAAGTCAAATAAATGACAAAATAAAATAGATTAGCACTAATTGGAAATCATTTTGAATGCATCTCTCTCAGTGGCCTTAGCTAGTACAGAACCAGCCTCCTGAGATTTTTGGGCACAATGTCAGAAGTCTTTTTTAAAAATACATTTATATGTTTCCCCTTTGGGAGCATGTTTAAAGTATACAGTACAATGAAATCAGCAGGGAACCACCAAAATGACAGGAAGAACTTGAGAAGGACAAAGAAGAAAATGAACAGGGGTGGGTGGGGATTGGGAATCTCATATAAAAAGTTATTTTGAGAAAAGGGAAATAGCATTGGACATGAAGATAGGGACATTCTCTAACTACCCAGCAAAATATTCCCATGCCATTCATTCAGCAAACATTTATTGAACTCCTTCTACATACCAAGCACTCACTGTACAAGGCCTTGAAGATATCAAGAAAGAAAAATTATTTAAGTTAGTATAGTGGAAGAGATTTTTTCCAAAAAGAAAAATGAAAGAAAGGTAGGGAAGGATCTTATCACAACCTGGATTGAATTTCATTAGTGGCGCTTTTTAACTTTTTAACGAATGGCTTCCAAATAGAACCGATTGTGTGGGGTTGAAAATACAGGGTCCCTGGCTCATCCCAAACGTATTGAATAGGAATTTCCTGTGGGACAAGCTAAGTAGTATTTGTAAAAAGCTCCACAGGGGATTCCGATACACAACCAGGTTTGGGAACCGCTATCCCCGTGATTCTCGTACTTTCTGGTACATCAGAATCACTTAGAGAGCTTGTTAAACACAGATTTCAGGTTCCACCTCCAAAATTTCTGATTGAGTTGGTCCAGGGTGGCGCCTTGAGTATTTGCATACCTAACAAGTTCCCAGGTGATGCAGATGATGTTTGGTACTGGGATCACACATTGAGAAAAATTGCATTATCCTAAATCACACAAAGGAAAGCTAAACTTTCATTTGATTAAGTTTCAGCATTAGATGCATAGTATTGTTTTCATCATGGCAATACTTTTTTTAGATAGATTTTTGAGAAAATAGAGAGGAAAAACAATTCTTAAGAAATTCACCCTTTGCTTTCCTCCTAAAATAGAAATCCACTTCCAACATAAATTGTACCTGTACATGCCTCTGATGGGTATAGAATTGCAGAAAATCTTTTCAAAGACTTTTTATTCCCTTATGATTTCTAATTTGCTCTCTGTAGACTTGGACACTTTTACTGAATTATTTTAAGCATCTGTCTCAAGTACACTGACTCCACCTATTTCAACTACTTAATGTAAGTCTTTTCCATAAATGTCACTTAATAGAACCTTCCAATGAAAATGCCATAACAATTCATTTAATAGCATTTTTGAGCAAAAGTTTTCAACTCTTTTATTAACAGATTTTGCTAATCAAAGTTGTACTCTTTGTATAATATCCTAGACCATCGGTGAAAATCTACAAATTATATAAGAATATTTTAAACTTTTTGTTTTAAACACGTGTCCATGTTCCAAGGCTAATGTTATATTTGATGTGACTTTGCAAGAAAATGCTTACCATCTGTAATGGATATTTTTCTTCTGCTCAAGCCATTAATATATTTTTACATAAAAGAGTTGTCTGCAATAATGAAAAATCTGTCTGAGCTGAGGTTATATTTATAATGGTTCTCCTGTGAAGCTATTTTTGTAGTGTAAATTTCAAATTTAATATAGTTTATGTGCCATGGAAAAAGCAAACATCAGATACTCCGCAATTTACAGTTTACACTGTTGTGTAAAATTCAACTCTTTCATTTTTTAAATATCTTGAGTTTAATTAAATTTAATTTAATATTTAGTTCTAGCTTCCTCCAAATCAGCTTATAACCCCCATATACTTGCTGTTGTCAAACTTAAATTTAGGTCCACTAGAAACCCTCATGTACAGTTTGTTCTGATGGAGTTTGGGATTAAGTCACATTCCAAGCTGTTTCCCATGACGCTTCCCTGACCCCCTCCCATCAGACCTGGTCGCCACTGACAGAAGCTGAGATCACATCCCTGACCTGTCCTCCGGGTCTGAGCTCCCCATGCCACCTACTCGACTCTTGCGTTCTAGCCCCTCTACCTTAGTGCACTGAGATGTCAGTCCCTGCCCACAGCCCCTTGTGAGGAAATCTGCCCTCACCTATTGCTCTAACGGTTAACTGGGCTCCATCCCCAGAGATTCTGATTCAGTAGATCAGGGTAGGGCTCATGAATTTGCATTTCTAACAAATTCTCTGCTAGGACAGAGAACCCACTTTGAGAACCCCTGCTGACACAAGGCATGAGCCTGGGTAACCAAGTTTGTATTAGGTAAGCTTGGCCACAGCTGATTGAACCAAAGCCCAGTTATCCAAGCAGACCAATCAGATTTTCCCTCCTTGGACCTTTATTTATAGAGACTCAGAGAGATTGCACTAGTCTGGGAAGCTGAGTTGAGAGGTCCGAGTGTTAGGGGTTGAGGAAGCTGTTTAAAGGCTATAATGAGCTATGTTCAAGTAGATAAATAAAAGAGGAAATGAGCCTGCAGAAAGAGTCTAAGAAAGCAGACAGAGAGAAGTTAAGATAAGAGGCTTTGTCACCCTAAAGAGGAAGACAAAGGGAGTCATTGTCTGACAAATTTCCTGTCAGTACTCCTGGCCCAGGTATAATTCTTACACTTCATTTTCAAGAGCTCTCACCATGAGAATAACCACCCCACCCTTATTTAAGGGAGTTTAAGTGGGTCTATGCTCACTGCTTTCACTTTGTCTCTACTCAGAATCCCTTGTTCTGTGTCCTTCCTCCTTTGTCTGCCTTGCTCCTGCCTGTATTCTTTTTCAGAACTGGAGTTTCATCTGCAACCCAGCCTGTTGGATCCCACCACCCAGGGACAGCACTTCTGGAAACTAGAGCAAGACTGTTTAATACATATGGCTACTGAACACTTGAAATACGGCTAGTGATGTTCTATAAGTGTAAAATACACAATGGATTTCAAAGACTTAGCATGGAAAAAAAAAGCAAAAATATCTTACACAATGGATTTCAAAGACTTAGCATGGAAAAAAAAAGCAAAAATATCTTAATGTTTTTTATACTGCTGACGTATTGAAAAGAAAATATTTGGAATGTATCAGATTAAATAAAATACAGTATTAAAGTTGATTTGATCTGTTTCTTTTCACTTTTTTTTTAATGTGACTACTAGAAAATTTGAAATTACAAATATGACTCGCATCATATCTTTTGGACAGTGCTGACCCAGAGAATGTTGACCATCCCACCCACCCACCTACCTCTAGAGTGTTCACCACCAATTGGGTTCTCCACCAGTGGACTCTCCTCTGCCCAGTGCCCAACTTTGCCTGAATCACCCATTACACCTTACCTTATCCACCGAGTTCTCCAACCAATTTCTACAGTTCATTCAATAACAACTATCTAACCATCATGAGAGAGGGAAGATCTGGTGCCAGCACCTTCATCCAGTCCCTACCCCACCTACCGAGTTTTGCTCTACATTGACCAGCCTGCCTTGTGCCTAAGTCTTAGAATGGGACATATATGTGCAGGAGATTCATGTGTCCAGTAGAAAGCTGGACTAGATGACCTCTAAGGCCCTTCCACACACTATCCAGTTAACACCACATTGCATGCTGATTTTCATTATTCAGTGCATTGATAATACTATGCTTTTATAAAAAACAGAAAATCATATAAATCTGGGCCATCTCTATGTGCCCATGTACTTTCAAATGTCTAAAGTACACAAACTGGCCTGTAACATTGTGAATTTTGAGTTAAAGGAGAATGTAATTTGAAGAGATTTCATACTTTCCAAAGCCAACTTGGTGATTTAAGCGTGGAAGTATTACAATTAAATGTTTGAACAGTTATCTGTGCATGTTTTGCTGTAAGCTGATATCATTAAGCAGCACATCTTTTCAGGATGAGGTAGCAGCCTTGGCCTCGGGGGAAAGGGAGTGGGTGCGTCACTCCACGGCAACTGCTCCGGACCACTGAGCAACATGAACGGACTCAAAAAAGAGTCACATCCAATCATCTTCAAAATAAAACTGTAGTAGCTACAACACGATTCTTTAAGGGTGGGGTGGGAGGAGATGTGGAAGTATTTGTACGATACCGTCCTTGTGGGTAATGCAGAGAATATGGGCCAGAATGAGGTCAACATGGCTTGAACGCTGATGGGTCAAGGTCAAACTGTTGCTTAAAATCCTTAAATGCCTTTCAGATCCAGTCCAGACAGCTTACTGTGGCATTCCTGGCATTGTCAAGCTGCTGCCCACCTTTTCATTTTCATTTCTTCCTTCTCCTCCTCCTCTTCTCCACCAAAGGACTCGAGGTTCTCATCTTTCGGGTACTGTCCCCTTTGTCCCATTGGGGTCAGTTGCCTCTCACCTTCAGACCCTCAGTAGACACCTGCTTTCCAGTGTGTCTGCCTGTCAAAATGGGAAAGGATCTAATGTGAGCCTTTTACATAATATAAATGACTTCTTGATTAATAAATTATATTTTAGTGTGAATGTGTTTGTTAATATATTACTGAGAATAATGTTGTTTTAATTTGATTATAGATCATTGACTGGGAAAGCCACTAGAGATCATCTACCTTGTCCAATTCTCTTTCAGTGAAGAAAATTAGGTAGCTTTCTGACATCTTAAAAGGTAGTCTCTGCTGTGAAAAACGTTTTGGCCATTTCTCAAACTGTTGAACACAGAGCTACCATATGACCCAGCTAGCAATCCTACTCCTAGATGTATACCCCAAAGAACTGAAAACAGGAACTCAAACATATACTTATATGCCAATGTTCATAGCAGCACTATTAACAATAGCCAAAATGTGGAAGCAACCCACTTGTCCATCAATGGGCGAATGGATAAACAAAATGTGGTAAAATCATACAATGGAATATTATTCAGCTGTAAAAAGAAAAAAACTGCTGATACATGCTACAACATGGATGAACCTTGAAGATATGATGTTGATTGAAATAAGCCAGGCACAAAAGGACAAATGCTCTATGATTTCTATTATATGAAATTCTTAGCATAAGCAAATTCACAGAGACAGAAAGCAGAATAGTGGTTATGTGGGGTGGGAGGAGCAGGCAATGGGGAGTTATTGCTAAAGAAGTATGAGTTTTGGTTTGGGATGATGAAACTAGTCTGGGAATAGAGTGATAAAAATCACATAATATTGTCAATCTACTTAATGTCAAAATATTGTCCACTTAAAATGGCTAAAATTGTTTTTAGGTTATATATATTTTACCACAATTAAAAATAAATAAATTATTTTTTAAAATGAGGCAAGCAGTCAAAAGTATTACATTAACTGACAATCCTCCATATATAAGGAGTAAGAAGCAAACTCCCTCTACTTTTCATTCAGAGAGGACTCAAGATGAATTTCAAGATATTATAAAACAATGTCATTTAGTATTTACCAAATGACAGAGGAAAATGTTTAAGTGTACTTCCTGGGAAAGCTGATTCTGTAATTCTGGAGATATTTATGGAGCAAGAAGAGTCCTTTACCTACCAAGATTCATAAACATGCTAGGACTAGAATTTCTGAATGATCGTGTGGTATCAGACCCTTCGTAGCTGTTCCTTTATTATGACTGGCTATTGCAGGTTTAAAATCCTACCCACTAAATTGGTTTCATCTTACTGGAAAGGCATTTCCAAATAAATATCAAAACACATTATACCCTATAATTCCATTCCTGGAGTTCTATTCTAAGGAAATAATCAGAAGTATGCCAAAAGATTTATATAACTAGGTTATTCATCCCAAAACTATTTACAAGAACAACAAATTGAAATCAATATAAATGTACAAATAGAGATTGGGTAAAGATTATTATGCGGCCACTGAAAATAAAGTTTCCAAAGGATTATTTTTTTCTTCAGATAATTTTACATTAAAAAAATGAAAACTCCTACCCCTTCCTCACTCCCTAGAGGCAACAACCATCATGAACATGGTATGTATCCTTTCTGTACAGGGTTTCATATTTTGTCAACTGAATGACAGAAAGGAATGTTCATAATATAAATATGTAAAATTGTTTAAAGCAGAAAACAAAAAAAATTACGTGAGGAATGATCTCAATTATAATATTTAATCAAATATATTTATACAATTAATTCATCCAAAATGACATTTATTATGCATACACTTGGTGCTAAGCATTGTTCTTAGAGCTTGTATGCTAGCAGAGGAAGACAGATGACCAACAAGGGAACAATACATAAAATATAAAAGGTAAGAAGGGAATTATCACTTGTGTTCTTGTGTGTATTTTTCAGTGGTTAGATCAAGTCAGTTACAGTGATTCCCCAAAGTTTTATGAAAACATTGAGGCGCAGATTTTACCTCTTTTGCACTGGATATGAAATAGGAAGGAAAGGCATCCTGTGGCCCCACAATAGCAGAACCGAGGCTGGAGTCAACACAAAAGGGACCAAGAGACAGAGAGAATGAAATATGACCCTGATAATACCATTTGAGTCCCCTGTGTCTGGCTCTTCCTAAAGCCAGACACTACTCTTGCACTGAATGTTTCACTAGGAAATAAACTGCCTCTTCAACGTCACCTAGTTTGGGTCAGGTTTTCAGTCACCTGCCTACAAGAGCCCTAACTCACACATCCAGTGAAGTGGAGTCTTTGGGGTGGAGGCTGCAATCTGCATAGTTATCTAGGTCCCCGGGTGAACTTTTATTGAGAAGGTGAAGAGTTTGCTCTATATCTGGGGTCAGCAAACATTTTCTGTAAAGGGGCAGACAGTAAATATTTTAGGCTTTGCAGGACATAGGGTTCCCATTGCAATTACTTTTACTGAACTCTGACATTGTGATGTGAAAGCAGCCATGGATGAATGGGCATGGCTACGTTCTAATAAAGCTTTATTTATAAAAACAGGCAGTGGACAGATTGGTCTCCTTGGGCAGTAGTGCTGATCCCTGGTCTAGAACTAGAGTCAGAAGTAAAGAGAAAAGTACCATAGGGTGAGTAGGATTCGGCAAAGTATTTTTCCAAGATCTGTGAGATCTGAAACCACTTAACAGTTGAAGAAAAGAAGCCACTACAATTCTAACAATTATTATTATATATAATATTTATTGAGGGCTTGCTCTGTGTTGTGCTAAGGGATATACCACTTACGATGCTTTGGTAAACAAGCAACAGGCTGAAACAATAAAGATTTATTATCTCAAACAACAAGTAGCTGTGAGATAGGGTGACTTAATGGTTGGGGTTTCAGTGGTTTAGTGACATGTTCATGGACCCAAGTTCTTTCCATCCCACACCTCTGCCTTCCTCAGGGCTTTGGTTTTGCCCCCAAATAACTCCCTCCACAACCACAAGATGACTGCCATGGTTCCAGGCCTCTTATCCAGACCAAGCAGTCTTCAGAAGGAAAAGCAGATCATCTCTTCCTTTAGCTTCTGTTGAAGAGTGAAGAAGTCTTTCCCAGAAACTCCTCCACACAAGTGTTATTTTATCTCATTGGTCAGAATTTAATCACATACTCCCTCAAACCAATCACTGGCAAGGATAATGGAATTTCCAAGATTAGTTGTACCAAGAATGAATCACCTTCTGACTCTCCTATATAAAGAATGATAAACACCTGAATAAAATCAGGTTTCTATTTGGAAGAAAGTGCAAGGTCCAGGAATGGACATTGGATAAGCAACTAGAAGCATCAAAATGGGTGATATTATTTTCCATGTTTTACAGGTGAGAAAATAAGTTTCAGAGAGAGGCAAGTGACTTTCCCAAGGTTACACAGCCAATACACAGAAGAGCCTAGATTCAGGCCCAGGTCTGTGATCACAGTGCCCAAGCCTTCAACTGCTGCACAAAGACACTGAGCTAGGGAAGCTAAGGATGCCAGGGAAGAAATGGACAGCTCCAAAACTGAGACAGGTATGAAACCTGTGATGTGACCAGGCCTCCCTACCAGAGTGTACCATTTAGCTGTTGCTGTGTAACAAACAACTTTATAACTCAGTGTGTAAAACCACAATAATTTCTGTGGGTCAGCAATTCAGCCCAAGCTTCTGGTCTCAGCTGGACTCACTCACGGATCTTTGATCAGCTGCCACTCAGCAGGCAGGTCAACAGGGGCCCGACTGGCCTAGGGTGACCTCCACGGGGATGGCCTTCCTTTGCTCTGGGTAGTCTCTCACCCTCCAGCAGGCTAGCCTGGCCCTGTTCACATGGAGGCTGGGCAGGGTTCCAAGAGCAAGAGTGGTAACCAGGCCTCTCAAGGCCTAGCTCAGACCTAGGAGGAGTTATTTTTTTATTAGGGACTGAGCTAAAAATGGATTTTATTTTCCTGTTCCACAGAAAGACCAATGCTATAACAATTTCAGGCAACAACAGTAAATGCCCCATTCCCATATCTGCAGCTGAGGAGGTGATCCCATTTAACAATTTCATGAACATCACACTAGACACCACTAGGACAAAAGCTCTTTTATTTTCCTTTAAAAATTCATTTTATTGAGATAAAATTCACATAACATAAAGTTCACCATTTTAACCATTTAAGTGTATAATTCAGTGAGTTTTGGTATGTTCACAATATTGTGCAACCACTGCCACATATAATTCCATAACTTTTTTTATCAAACCCTAAATGGAAACCCCGTACCCATTAGCAGTAACTCCTCCCTTCCCCAGCCCCTGACAACCACTAATCTACTTTCTGTCTCTATAGAGTTGCCCATTCTGGACATTTAATATAAATGGAATCATACAATATGTGGTCTTTTGTGTCTGGTTTATTTCACTCAGCATAATCTTTTTGAGGTTCCTCCATGTAGTAACATGTATCAGCACTTCATTCTTCTTTATGGCTGAATAATATTCCATTGTATGGATATATCAGATTCTGTTTATCTGTTCATCTGTCGATGGATATTTGGGTTGCTTCCACTTTTTGACTATTACTAATAATGCTTCTATGAACATTTATGTACAGGTTTTTGAGTGGACATAAGTTTTCAGTTCCCTTGGGTATACAGCTAGGAATGGAATTGCTGGGTCATATGGTAATTCTATGTTTTACTTTTTAAGGAACCAAGACTGTTTACCACAAAGGCTGCACCATTTTACATGCCCACCAACAGTGCCTGAGGGTTTCAATTTCTCCACATTGACAACAACACTTGTTATGTTCCTTTTTCTTTAAATGTTTATTCTAGTAACAGAGATATAACCTAAGATTTCCCCCTTTTAACCACATTCAAGAATATAATTCAATTGTGTTAATTACATCCAGAATGCTGTAATACGATCACCACCATCCATTACCAAAACTTTTCCATCACCCCACAGAAATTTCTGCATAAATTAACTAATACTACATTCCCTACACCTATCCCAGCCCTGGTAACCTGCACTCTAGTTTCTGACTCTATGAATTTGCTTATTCTAATATTTCATATCAGTAAGATCATACAGTATTTGTTCCTTGTGTCTGGCTTATGTCACTCAACATGGTATCTTCAAAGCTCATCAATGCTGTAGAATGTATCAGAACCTCATTCCTTTTTATGGCTGAATAATACTCATTGTGTATATATACAATATTTTGTTTATCCATTCATCTGTTAATGAACACTTGGGCTTCTTCCACCTTTTGACAGTTGTGAATAATGAATGGTACGATGAGCATGAGTGTGCAAAAACCTCTTTGAGTCCCTGCTTCTAATTCTTTCGGTATTTACCTAGAAGAGGGAATGCTAGGTCATATAGTAATTCTATACTGAACTTTCTGAGAAACTTCCAAGCTATTTTCCATAATGGCTGCACCATTTTACATTCCCATCAACAATTCACAAGTGTTCTTATTTCTCTATGTTCTCTCCAACACTTGTTTTTTTCCATATTTTAAATAGTAGCCATTCTAGTTAGTGGGAAATGGCATCTCATGGTTTTGATTTGCATTTTCCTAATGGCTAATGATGTTGAGCATCTTTTCAAGTGCTTTTTGGCTAGTTGTATATCTTGTTTGGAGAAATGTCAGTTCAAGTCTTTTGCCCATTTTTAAATTGGGTTGTCTTTTTATTGTTAAGTTGAAGGATGTATTTATGTATTCTGGATATTAAACCTTTCTTGGAGATGCGGTTTCCAAATAGTTTCATTATGTAGGTTTTGCTTTCAAGATGAAGTCCTTTGATTCACAAAAGTATTTAATTTCGATGAAGTCTCATTTATCTATTTTTTCTTTTCTTGCTCATTCTTTCAGTGTAAAGTATAAGAAACCATCGCCTAACACAAAGTCCTGAAGATACATTCCTCTGTTTCCTTCTAGGAGTTTTATAATTCTGGCTCTTCTATTTAGGTCTTTGATCCACTTTGAGTTAATTTTTGTAGATAGTGTGAGATAGGGGTCCACATTCATTCTTTTACATATAGATGTCCAGTTTTCCCAGCACCATTGGTTGAAGGGTCTACTCTTTCCCAATTGAGTGGACTTAGCAGCCCTGTCACAAATAAATTCTCAATAGATGTGAGGATTTATTTCTGAACCTCAATTCTATTCCATTGATCTATATGTCTGTCCTCGTGCCAATACCATGCTGTTTTGATTACTGCAGTTTTGTAATAAGTTTTTAAAAATGAGAAGTGTGCTTCCTCCAACTTTATTCCTCTTTTTCAAGATGGTTTTCTCTATTTGGGGTCTCTTACCCTTCCATATAAATTTGACAATTGATTTTTCCATATCTGCAAAGAAGGCTGTTAGAATTTTGATTTGGATTGCACTGAATCTGTAGTTCACTTTGGGTAGAATTGATATCCTAACAATATTAAGTCTTTCAATCATGAACACAAATGTCCTTCCATTTACTTATGTCTTCTTTGATTTATTTTAGCAATTTTTTGTAGTTTTCTGCATTCAATTCCATTATATCCATGGTTACATTTATTTCTAGATATTTGATTCTTTTAGTTGCTATTGTAAATGGGATGTTTTTTTCTTGATTTCCTCTTCAGATTATTCACTACTACTGTATAGAAACACTTCTGATTTTTGCATGTTGATCCTGATCCCTGTCACATTGCTGAATTTGTTTACTAGCTTTGCTGTGGATTTGTCAGGATTTTCTATATAAGGATCATGTTATCCGAAAATAGGGAAAGTTTTTTACTTCTTCCTTTCCAATTTGGATGCCTTTTATTTCTTTTTCTTGTCTAATAGCTCCAGTTTGAACTTCCAGTACAATGTTGAATAATAGTGGTGACAGTGGGCATCCTTGTCTTATTCTAGACCTTAGAGGGAAAGCATTTAGTCTTTCACCATTGATTATGATGTCAGAAGTGAGTTTTTCATATATGCCCTATCATGTTGAGGAAGTTTCCTTCTATTCCTAGTTTTCTAAATGTCTTTATCAATGCAGGATACTGTTTTGGGGAAATGCTTTTTTGCATCTATTGAGATGATCATATGGTTTTTTTTCCCTTTGTTCTGTTAATATGGTCTATTACAATAATTTGTCTTATGTTAAACTAACCTTGCATATGTGGGATAAATCCCACTCAATCATGGTGTGTAATTCTTTTAACGTGCACTTGGATATCGTTTGCTAACATTTTTGTTGAGGATTTTTATACCTATATCCATAAGGAATATTGGTCTGCAATTTTCTTTTCTTGTGGTAACTTTATCTGACTTTGATATTAGGGTGATGTTGGCCTTATAATGAGGTAGGAAGTGTTCCCTCATCTTCAACAGTTTGGAAGAGTTTGATTGATGTTAATTCTTGAAACGTTTGGCAAAATTCACCAGTGATGCCATCTGGTCCTGGGCTTTTCTTTTTTGTGAGGTTTTGTTTACTGATTCAATCTGTTTACTTTTTATTGGTCTTTAAGATCTTCTCTTTCTCCTTGAGTCACTGTAGGTACTTTGTGTGTTTCTAGGAATTTCTCCATTTCATTTAAGTTCTCTAATTTGTTGGCACAAAAGTTGTTCATAATATCCTCTTACAATCCTTTTTATTACTGTAGGATCAGTAATGTCCCCCCTTTCATTTCTGATTTTAGTTGTATGCATCCTCTCTTTTTCTCTTTGTCAGTCTTGCTCAAGTTTTGTCAATTTTGCTGATCTTTCAAAGAACCAACTTTTGCTTTTGTTGATTCTCTGTATTTTTTTTTATTCTTTACTCCATTTATCTTTGCTCTAATCTTTATTATTTCTTTCCTTCTGCTCACTTTGGATTTAGTTTGCTCTTCTTTTTCCAGAACCTCCAGCTGTGAAATTAAGTCTCTGATTTGAGATCTATCTTCTTTTTTCATGTAAGCCTTTAGAGCTATAAATTTCCCCCTCAGCACTGCCTTTGCTGCAAACTATAAGTTTTGGCATGTTGTGTTTTTATTTTCATTTGCCTCAAGATATTTCCTAATTTCCCTTGTGATTTCTTCTTTCCCCATTGGTTGTTTAAGAGTGCATTGTATAATTTACACATATTTGTGAATTTTCCATTTCTCCCTGTTATTGATTTCTAGCTTCATTACATTGTGGTTGGAGAAGATACAATTGCATGATTCCAATTTTTTTTAATTTACTGAGACTTGTCTTATGACTTAACATATGGTCTATCTTGAAGAATGATCCATGTGCACTGGAGAAGACTGTATTCTGTTGAGTGAGGTGACTATACATGACTGTTAGGTCTAATTGATTTAAGGTATCATTCATGTTTTCTATTTCCTTATTGATCTTCTATCTAGATGTTCTATCTAAAATTGAAAGTGATGTATTGAACCGTCTATTTTTCCCTTCAACTCTGTCAATATTTGCTTCATATTCTTGCTGAGTTGGCCACTTTTACAGCATACAGTGACCTTCCTTGTACCTGGTACAGTTTTTGACTTAAAGTCTGTTTTATCTGATATTAGTATAACTACCCCAACTCTCTTTTGTTTATTACTTTCATGGTAGAATTCTTTCTATATGTTTACATTTAACCTCCAGATATTGTATCTTTGAATTTAAGGTGACTCTCTCGTAAATATATATAGATCATGCTTTTTTTAATCTATTCTTCCAATGTCTGCCTTTTGACTGGAGAGTTTAAACCATTTACATTTAAAGTAACTACAATAATGCAGAGCTTTCTTCTGCCATTTTGCTAACTGGTCATTGTAAATTTTTGTCCCTCAATTCTTTCATTAATGCCTATTTTCATATTATTTGATTTTTTATTGCACCATTTTGAGTCCCTTCTCATTTTCTTCTGTATATATTTTTCAGATATGCTCTTTGTGGTTACCTGGGGCTTAAATTTAATGTCCTAAGTCTATAATAACCATATTGTACTTGATAACAACTCCACTTCAGTAGCACATACATACACTCTTCCTATACTCCTCAGTCTCTCCAACTTTTTGTTGTACTTGTTACCAATTATATCTTTATACATTGTATTCCAAAACCATAGGTTTATCATTACTTTTTGTGAACTTGCATTTTAGAACTTATGAAAAGTAAAAAATAGAGTTACATACCTAAAACTACAATACAATAGTACTGGTATTTATAATTCCTCATATGGTTACTTTACCACAGGTGTTTATTTTTTATGCTGCTTTGATTCACTGTATGGTGTCCTTTCCTTTCAGCCTGAAGGACTCCCTTTAGCTTTGCTTATGGAGCACATCTAGTGGTGATGAACTCCCTTAGCTTTTGCTTATCTGGTAATGTCTTAATCTCTCCTTCACTTTTTTTTTTTTTTTTTTTAATTCAGTTTTATTGAAATATATTCACAAACCATACAGTCATCCATGGTATACAATCAACTGTTCACAGTATGATCATATAGTTATGCGTTCATCACCACAATCTATTTCTGAACATTTTCCTTACATCAGAAAGAATCAGAATAAGAATAAAAAATAAAAGTGAAAAGAGAATACCCAAACCATCCCCCCATCCCACCCTATTTGTCATTTAGTTTTTACTCCCATTTTTCTACTGATTTTTTTCAATTTTTTAACTTTGTTTATCAAAAAATTAAAAACAAACAGGCAAACAACAACCAAAAAAACCCCACAACATTTCAAACAAAGCAATGGATTAAGGAAAACAAATAACCTAAAATAGCTACTTTGCTTCCAATATGTTCCTACCACACCCCAAGAAAATTAATAAACCCTGTCCAAACAGAGGAGTAAGAAAAACAAATAATCTAAAATAACTACATTGCTTCCAACATGTTCCTACCATACCCCAAGAAAATTAACAACCCCTAAGAAAACAAAGGAATAAGAGAAAAAAAAAACCTAAAATAACTCTATTGCTTCCAACATGATCTTACTATATCCAAGAAAGTTTACAAACCATAATCATTCCTGAGCATTCCCATAACATTGAGATTACCCTCCATAGTTTATCTGTTCTTATTAGATTATCATTCCCCCTCCACTAATTGGTATCTCTAGGTCCCCTACATTCTACAGTATAAAACATTGTACATTTTTCACAGAATTCACATTAGTGGTAACATACAATATCTCTCTTTTTGTGCCTGGCTTATTTTGCTCAGCATTATGTCTTTTTTTTTTTTTTTTTTTTTTTTAATCTTCATTTTATTGAGATATATTCATATACCACGCAGTCATACAAAACAAATCATACTTTCGATTGTTCACAGTACCATTACATAGTTGTACATTCATCACCCAAATCAATCCCTGACACCTTCATTAGCACACACACAAGAATAACAAGAATAATAATTAGAGTGAAAAAGAGCAATTGAAGTAAAAAAGAACACTGGGTACCTTTGTCTGTTTGTTTCCTTCCCCTATTTTTCTACTCATCCACCCATAAACTAGACAAAGTGGAGTGTGGTCCTTATGGCTTTCCCAATCCCATTGTCACCCCTCATAAGCTACATTTTTATACAACTGTCTTCGAGATTCATGGGTTCTGGGTTGTAGTTTGATAGTTTCAGGTATCCACCACCATCTACCCCAATTCTTTAGAACCTAAAAAGGGTTGTCTAAAGTGTGCGTAAGAGTGCCCACCAGAGTGACCTCTCGGCTCCTTTTGGATTCTCTCTGCCACTGAAGCTTATTTCATTTCCTTTCACATCCCCCTTTTGGTCAAGACGATGTTCTCCGTCCCACGATGCCGGGTCTACATTCCTCCCCGAGAGTCATATTCCACGTTGCCAGGGAGATTCACTCCCCTGGGTGTCTGATCCCACGTAGGGGGGAGGGCAGTGATTTCACCTTTCAAGTTGGCTTAGCTAGAGAGACAGGGCCACATCTGAGCAACAAAGAGGCATTCAGGAGGAGGCTCTTAGGCACAACCATAGGGAGGCCTAGCCTCTCCTTTGCAGCAACCGTCCTCCCAAGGGTAAAACCTGTGGTAGAGGGCTCAACCCATCAAACCACCAGTCCCCTATGTCTGTGGTCATGTTAGCAACCATGGAGGTCTCCTTCACTTTTGAAAGACAATCTTGGTCTTGCCAGATATAAAATTCTTAGTTGGCAATTGTTTTCTTTCAGCACTTTAAATATTTCATCGCACTGCCTTCTTGCCACTATGGTTTCTGATGAGAAATCAATACATAATGTTATTGGGACTCTCTTGCACATAATATATTGCTTTTCTCATAACTCCTTGTCCTTGGCATTTGACAGTTTGATTACTATGTGTTTGGGTGTGGTTCTCTTAGAGTTTATTCTGTTTGGGGTTCGTTGGGATTCTTGAATGTACATATTGACATCTTTTGTTAAATTTGGATAGTTTTCTGCCACTATTTCTGTGACTATTTCTTCTGCCCTTTCTCTCTTTTTTCTCCTATGAGTCCCATAATGTGTACATGGGACTCCCATAATGTATTTGCTTGATGGTATCTGTGCTGGTTTGGATGTATTATGTCCTCCAAAACGCCATTATCTGATGCAGTCTTGTGTGGGCAGGAAATGTATTGGTGTTGATTGGGTTGGAGACTTTTGATTGGATGTTTCCATGGAGATGTGATCACTCATTGGATAATTTTTGATTGGATATCAACCTTTCATTGGATAATTTCCATGATATGTGGCCCCGCCTATTCAGCATGGGCCTTGATTAGGTTACTAGAGCACTTTATAAGCTCAGACAGAAGGAGCGAGCTTGCTACAGCCAAGAGGGACACTTTGAAGAACACACAGGAGCTGAGAGAGTAGCTACAGATGAGAGACAGTTTGAAGATGGCCATTGAAAGCAGACTTTTGCTCCAGAGAAGCTAAGAGAGGACAAATGCCCCAAGTGCAACTAAGAGTGACATTTTTGAGGAACTGCAACCTAGAGAGGAATGTCCTGGTAGAAAGCCATTTTGAAATCAGAACTCTGGAGCACATGCCAGCCACATGCCTTCCCAGCTAACAGAGGCTTTTTGGACACCATCAGCCATCCTCCAATGAAGGTACCTGATTGTTGATGACTTACCTTGGACACTTTACGGCCTTAAGACTGTAACTGTGTAACCAAATAAATCCATTTATAAAAGCTGATCCATTTCTGGTGTTTTGCGAAAAAGCAGCATTAGCAAACTAGAACAGTATCCTATAGGTCTCCTAGGTGCTATACACTTTATTGTATTCTATTTCTTTCTGCTTACTCAGCCTGAATCAATTCAATTGCCTTGTCTTTGAGATCACTGATTCTTTCTTCTGCCAGCTCCAATCTGCTGTTGAAAGCCTCTAGGAAATTTTTCACTTCAGTTACAATGGCCTTCAAGTCCAGTAGTTCTGTTTGGTCCCTTTTTAAAATTTCTATATCTTTATTGAGATTCTCATGTTCATTAGGCATTTTCATCATATCCTTTAGTTCTATCTCTGTGTTTTTCTTTATCTCTTGAGCATATTAGTGACCATTTTTTTAAAAGTCTTCAGTACATCCAAAGTCTGGTATTCTTTGTTTATAGTTTCTGGATTTTTATCTTGTTCCTTTGGATGGGCCATTATTTCCTTTTTGTTTGTCTTGTAGTATTTTGTTTCACACTGTACATTTTAATATTTTAAAGTGCTAACTCTGGAATTTAGTCTCTGATCTGTTTGTTCTTTAAGCTTGTATCCAGCTAGTGATATGAGGGAGATTTTTTTGAGTGCCAGAAGATGATAAAAACAAACAAACAAATGCAAGAAAAAAACCATCTTTCATAGTCTTTGCAAATTGGCTCTGCATTGGTTACTGCTCTTCTTTAGAGTTAGTCCTCCTATCAAGAAGATCAACCCAAGGTAAATGTGAAGGGCAGAGTCCTCTCCATCTGTTCTGAGCCTGTCTTTTCTTAGGTTTTTGCTTGTTCATGGCCTTAGGAATTCTATTATAGGAATTGGAATGCCCCTCTACTCCCTATGAAATAGTCTTTCTTTCCCTCCTGGGTGCTCTGTTGCATGACTTAAAGCAGGTAATCCTTTACCTTAGGCTTCTTCAACTTAATTTTTTCTTTGCTTTATCTATCCACAGGCTCTTTCTGCCTGCAGGGCAAGTTCTGGGAGAGTGAACCCCAGATGAGTTTCCTGGTTCAGTCTTTCAGGCTGCCACCGATAGACTGGCACTGACATGTAGGCACCCCAGTATGTGCGAAGGGGTTACTTTGCTCTTTCCAGAACAGGGATAGGGGACCCACAATGGAACCACAGGCTGTCTCCACACTGCTCCAGTGAGAGGGTGGTAGGGAGCCCAGCAAGGGTACCACAAGCTTCTCCTACCATTTTCAAAGCTGTGTTTTCTTGATTTGGCATTCACCCAGTTCCTGCAACTTTTTAACTGTTTTCCAGAATTTTGAAGAAGATGGCTCTGCCAGTTTTTGCTAGTTGTTCAAAGATTCTGTGGGAGAGTGGCACCCTGTAACATCTTACATCACCATCTTGGGTGAATGCTAGGACAAGAATTATTAACCAGAACTGGCAGATGATGGATTTCTTTCTTAATTTTCAAATTGCTGTCTTTAAGAATATCCTTCAGAATGATATTTTTATAGGGGTCTAGGCAGCTTCCACTCAATATCAGAATTTTTTTAACTTGCAAAATTATTAAAACGTTGTTCAATCCATCTGAAAGGACCTACATGTCTTTTTTTTTTTTAATTCATCTGAATTTATTCATTACTGTCAGTAACAGTTTAAATCTATGACTGTATGCAGGCATTTAAAATATTCCGGTACTAATATCTAAAGAAAGGCAATGAGCACACGTAAGTTGTGTTTCATCTTATGAACCCATTCAGAAATTTGCAGTCTTTAGGTATGAACTTACACAGCATGAACTTGGCCCAAAGCATTTTTGAAAGTGGAATTTGGCCCATGTGAATTCTCATAACAAAAGAAGGATTGCCAAAACAAGCAACTTTCTCCAAATACAGGTGAAATAATATTCTTACAGAGTAAATCCTCATAACGTGAAAACATACAGAGTAAGTTCACTAAACATTCTCTAAAATAGTTTTCCATAGAACCAAAGCTATGAAAAATAATTCAGCCAGGCAAGATAGTGGAGGGAATTCCACTCGTTATATGAGAGACCCAAGAGAACTCTGAATAAACCAAGGTGAAATCTGTCTACCCTCACAATACAGTAGCCTGAAATGTGTGGTTCTATTCTGTTGGCTTGACTTATCTCATCTTACACAGGCTTGGGAAGAAGCAGGAATATAGAAAATGTCAGAAAATAGAAACAAGAGCTATCTGCTGTATTCTTTAATGTTCACTGTGCATTTTCTCATTAACAGTAGCAATTTTTAATGTACCATTGGTTATTATATCATAGCCAAGCACTCTATGTTATATTCCGTTAATAGAATGTCATATGAACATTAAAAATGCCAAGTATGTAATACATTGAAATGTATATTTATAAGAAAGTTAAGCTTAAAAAAATGTTTAAGAACATTGAGCTAGGCATCACCAATAGTACCTATTAAATAGATTAAGCACAAATGATGGAGTAGAGTGATTCTGTTCAGAATAAAAATAAATCTGTACAATATTCCAGCAAGAAATTTGAAACTACCTTAATATCTATCCATAGGGGATCAGTTAAATAACTCATGTACACTTACACTATGGGATACACAGCCATGAAAAACAATATTATAGAAATATATTTATTATCATGGAAAATGCCTCCACTTCCTGTTAAGTTAAAAAAAAAAACATGCTTTTTAACATAGTATAAACATATAAAAATGTAAATATGTTTCAACATCTTAAAGGAAACACATCAAAATGTAACCAAAGACTGGTGGTTTGATGAGTTGAGCCCTCTACCACAGGACTTGCCCTTGGGAAGACTGTTGCTGCAGAGAGGCTAGGCCTCCCTATAATTGTGCCTAAGAGCCTCCTCCCGAATGCCTCTTTGTTGCTCAGATGTGGCCCTCTCTCTCTAGCTAAGCCAACTTGAAAGGTGAAATCACTGCCCTTCCCCCTACCTCTGATCTGACATCCAGGGAGTGAATCCCCCTGGCAATGTGGAATATGACTCCCGGGGAGGAATCTAGACCCCGTATTGTGGGATGGAGAGCATCTTCTTGACCAAAAGGGGGATGTGAAAGGAAATGAAATAAGCTTCAGTGGCAGAAAGATTCCAAAAGGAGCCGAGAGGTCACTCTCGTGGGCACTCTTACACCCAATATAGATAAACCTTTTTAGGTAGCTGGCAGTAGATACCTTAAACTATCAAACTACAACCCAGAACCCCTGAATCTTGAAGACGATTGTATAAAAATGTAGCTTATGAGGGGTGACAATGGGATTGGGAAAGCCATATGGACCACACTCCCCTTTGTCTAGTTTATGGATGGATGAGTAGAAAAATGGGGGAAGGAAAAAGACAGACAAACAAAGGCACCCAGTGTTCTTTTTTACTTTAATTGCTCCTTTTCACTTTAATTATTATTCTTGTTATTTTTGTGTGTGTGGTAATGAAGGTGTCAGGGATCGATTTTGGTGATGAATGCACAACTATGTAATGGTACTGTGAACAATCGAAGGTACAATTTGTTTTGTATGACTGCATGGTATGTGAATATATCTCAATAAAATGAATTTAAAAAAAAAATGTAACCAGAGGTTATTTCTAGATAATGAGGCCATGGGAATTTCTATTTCTTCTACATCTTCTTCTTCTTCTTCTTCTTTTTTTTCTTTTTTTTTTTTTTTTTTTGTTTGTATCTGTATATTGCATTTTTTTCTACAATGAACATCTTTTACTCAAGTAACAAAACACTTAAAATACTGGGTTTTAGCAAAATAAAAAGTGTGTGTGTATAAAAGAATGGAAAGAAATACACCGAATGTCAACAGTGGTTGCCACTAGATGATGCCATCATACGGGAGTTTTGTTTTCTTCTTCAATGTTTGTGTTTTCCAAATTCTCCACAAAGAGCATATATTAGAATCAGAAAAATATCCAACAACTTTTAAAAATATGTATGTCTAAAGGAATGATAGTAGAACCATTTATCAGTATTCATTTCACAGATGACTCGAATGGAAATCTAACCTGGCAGCTATGTATCAAGCAATAGTAGAATATGTGCTGCGGTTAAAACAAAAAATGTAGTGGTGTAGAAGAAAATCTCAGCAGATCATATGGAAGCGCTCAGTCTTGAATATTTCTTTGAATATAGCTGAGGTGATTTAACTAACTAAGAGGTGTAAATTTTAACTTTCAAGTGTGTTTGTGGCCACTGAACAGCCAGAAAAAAAGAAACAAATAACATCAAATCATACCGCTGCCTTCCACACACATAAATGAAAAGCAATCCTTTCCTTTTTTGACCATGGAAATGGGCAGGATCAAGAAATGCACTCCACACCTGCAACACTCTTCTATTCCCAAAAGACAGAGGGAGAGCTTGCCAAGAGGAGTTCACAAACCTAGGCAACACTTCTGACAAAATTTCCAGACACAGCTTATATGAATGAACCTTGTTCCATGTGTACTATTAAATAGAAGTAGAAGGAGGAGGAGGTGGAGGAGGAAAAGAGAAAAAGAAGAACCTTGATACAATACTAATACATATTATTTCACTCCATGTTGGACGGATGGGCAGGGTGTTTACACAGTTAGGAGAAAGGTCACTTTGATAAACTAAAAATAAAAACTGCTTCTCATCAACTGCTGCATATTGTTTCCGCAAAGATGTCTAATTATCAATAGCAGGATGCCTAAATGAAGGAGATAAAGGTGTAACTTGCAGGGACCAGGGATATCTTTGTATTGATCCTAATGATGGGGGATCCCTAACTCAACACATCTCCCTTCCTGTGGTCATTGCACCTCTCTCTAGTCAGGGGCAGCCCCACACCAAATTCAAGATAGAAAACTGGCGCTTAACAGGGGTCCCTTGGGTCCCCTGGATCCAAAGAACCAATTGCTCAAGTAGAAGTCAAGAAAGACGTGAGTCAACAGCAGCCCCTGTGGAAACCAAATCAGGCTTTTAGTTGACAATGGGCTTGGTTACATGAGACTGAGTATGTGAGTCATTCCAGTGACATGGACTCAGCTAAATTCATAGCAGAATTCCATTGGGGGTGAGAGATGTGATTGTCCCTCTCTACTTGCATCCCATCAGCTCCCACCACAAGCAGCGATTTCTGTTCTGGGTGTTACACTGTAAAAGGGAAAAAAGGGAGTAGAATTAAGATGCTGAGGGGCTTCAAGTCATATAACCAAAGAATGATTAAAGAAGTTGGCAGAAAATACTCAGGGGGAACTTCTTAATGACTGCCTTAAAAGAACTGCTAAGCTGTCAAGTTCAGGTGAATTAAATTTGCTCTGTATGGTTTTGCAGGGAGCAGCCAAAACCAGTGGGTTGAGGCTGGGGCTGGAATTCTTCAGAGACAGACCTGAGGCAGGTGGATGAGTCTTTGAGTCTTCTGAACTGGCAGACGACACGCTGACCTTGAACCTTGCTCTCCAAAGTGTAGTCGGTACACCGCGGCACCGGCTTCTCGGGAAGCCCGCCGGAAGTCTGGATCCCAGGCCCCCGCCTAGAACCGACTGAATCAGAACCTGCGTTTCAACGCGAGGCCCAGGTGATTCCAACACACAGTTCTACCGCCTGCCCGCGGAGGGAAAGCACTGTCACGGTGGAGAGCAATCCGAGGCCGGACTTCCCTCATTCAGAGGTCGGTGGATGATTCAAAAGTTGGGGCATGCACGAAAATGAGTGCTAGACTGACGAAAGATTTTAAATATTTAAAAAATCAAACCATAAAATGGGCATCCTCATCATCTGCTGGGGTGAATCGAAGTGATAGGAATCTTTCTGGAATCGTTCCTGAGAAAGATTTATGACCAAAGATGTTCACTGAAGCACAGTTTAAACTAGAAAGAAAAAAAGAAGAAAATAATCTAAATATGGTAAACTATAATAAGAAAATATTATGCAGCCATTAAAAATGATATTTTAGATGAATGTTTAATAACATGAAAAGATGCTCATGATATATTAAGGGAAAATAAATTGCAAAGTCGTATGCACAATGTGATATTTACTGAATATATATTTGAAGGACATTTTAAAATGATTATGAAAAAATAAAAAATATAATTGAAATGTTATCCAGCTTATGGAGATTGGTTGATTGATTGTTTTAAAATATATATTATAAAACTAATAATTGCTCATTTAAAATTTGGAAAATGGTGAACAATATAAAGGAGAAAATAAGAATGATTATCACCAAAAGATAACCGGTCACCATTTTCATGTATTCTCTTTTATTCCTTATTCTATGCAAATTTATGTATTTTACATATTTTTCTGATTATAAAAGTAATACATGTTTAATGTAGAAAACTTTGAAAATCAGAAAATTACAAAGGAGAAATTAAAAATATCAGATATAATCACTATTAACATTTTAATTTACATCCAGCATTTTTTTAATGCATGAATGTAAAAGAAATATTTTTAAACAAAATTGGAATTGTATTGTAAAATCAGTTTTCATTTATCATGAGACTGTTTCTATATTTTAAAATATTATTTGAACACAAATTAGTGGCTGCATCAGATGTTATCCTATAAATATACATGACATTGCTCATTCCCATATTGATGAAATTTAAGTTGTTTCCAATTTTTCATTAGTATAAAACTATAAAGAATATTCTTGCACATAAATTCCTGGTTATTTCCTTGATGATTCCTAGATTTGGGATTATTTGGAGATCAAAGGGCATGAACTTTTTCTAGATATGACCTTTTTTTCAGAAATGTGATACTCTCCATCTTATTGCATGTCCACTAGTCTTTCTTTTACTGAAAGCTGACAATCAAATTCTCTAGCTTCAGAGATTTTCTTATAATTGATTTTTTATGATGTGTTCAATTCCTTCCATTCATGGATCAATTTTGGTAATTTATATTTCTCCAGAAAATTTTTCTGTGTAATCTGGAATCACAGATTTATTAGAATAAAGTTGTACATCATATGCTACTATAATTTAAGGCTTTTCTCCCCCTCTGATATTATATTCACTTTATCATTTCTAATTCTGGTTATTTATGAGGTTCTCTCTCTCTCGTTTTCTTTTTTTTTTTTTCTTTCTTAGATTGCCACAGTATTTTAGTATTTCAAAGAATCAGCCCTCAATTAATGCAACCTTGTTTCTGGACTATTTATTTTTATTATTTCCTTCAGAGAATAACTTCCAAAGCTTAGAAACAAAAACAGAAATCCCAAAGAAAAAAAATTGTGTATTTAACAATATAAAATTGTGTTTTAAATTGCTACATAGCCAATAAAAGTTAACAAAAATTAAAATAAAAGAAGCAGGCTGCATTCTGTTTCCAAATGTGATTGGGAAAGTTTCCATATTTGTATTCTATAGACAACTTAACAAATTGATTTAAAAAAAAACACTAACAAAAAATTAATTGGCAAAGTACTTGCACAAAGTATTCACCAAGGAAAATTTTAAAATAATATTCCAACAAATCAAAAAATATTAAAACATTGAATCAGAAAAAAAAAATCCAGTATTGGCCAGGGTTTCATAGAACCCATCTTTTTTTAAATATTAGCTTTATTGAGATATAATTCATATACCATAAAATTCATCCTTTTAAACTGTCCAATCCAGTGGTTTTTAGTATATTCAGAAAGTTATACCACCTTCACCATTATCTAATTTTAGAACATTATCATCACCCCAAAAGAAACCCTTATCCATTTAACAGTCACTCCTCATTCTCCTTTCCCCAAAGCCCTAGGCAACCACTAATCTGCTTTCTATCTCTATGGCTTTGCCTATTCTTGACATCTAATATAAATGGAACCATACAATAGGTGACTTTTGTATCTGACTTCTTCACTTAGCATGTTTTCAAGGTTCAACCATGTTGTAGCATGTATCAGTACTTCTTTCCTTTTTATTGCTAAATCATTTTCCATTGTATGGATATCCATTCATTAGTTGATGGGCATTTGGGTTGTTTCCACATTTGGACTATTATGAGTAATGTTGCTATGAACATCCACCTTTAAGTTTTTATGTGGAAGAACTCATGGTGTTTTTATGTGTGGAGAGTAATTACAATCTATTTATTTTTAATGAGGTGAGATTCACGTAACAAAAATTAACCATTAAAGTGAACAATTCAGTGGAATTGAGTAGCATTCACAGTGTTGTGTAACCACCACCTCTATCTAGTTCTGAAACATTTTCATCACGCCAGAAGAAAACCCCATATCCATTAAGCCATTATTCTCCTTTCCCCCTTTCCCTAACTTCTGGCAACAACCAATCTGCTTTCTGTCTCTATGGATTTACCTATTGTGGATAGTTCATATAAATGGAAACAGAACTCATTGTCTTTTACATGGCTGGAAAAAATATGTTAGATGCAACTTTTTATCAAGTCATATATCTTTTGACTCCTTTTCTGGTTTGCTAATGCTGCTGGAATGCAAAATACCAGAAATGGATTGGCTTTTATAAAAGGGATTTATTTGGTTATAAAAATTACAGCCTGAAGGCCATGAAAATGTCCAAATTAAGGCATCAACACAAGTATACCCTCACCGAAGGAAGGCCAATGATGTCCGGAAAACCCCTGTTAGCTGGGAAGGCACATGGCTGGCATCTGCTGAGCCCAGGTTGTGTTCCAGCTCCTCTCTCAGCTCCTGTGCATTCTTCAAAATGTTGCTTTGTTAGCTTTTCCAGACCAAAGTATCAGCAAAAGTCTGCTTTCAACGGCCATCTCCAAAATGTCTCTCTGGCCTGTAGCAGCTCTCCCAAAATGTCACTCTCAGCTGCTCTGAGGCCCTTCTGTTTGTGAGCTCTTTCATAGGACTCCAGTGATTAAATCAAGACCCACGCTGAATGGGCAGGGCCCACACCTCCATGGAAATAGTCTAATCAAAGGTATTTTCCACAAATGGGTGGGTCACATCTCCCTGGAAACAACCTAATCCAAAGATTCCAACCTAGTCAACACTAATACCTCGGCCCCCACAAGATTCATTAAAGAACATGACATTTTGGGGGACATAATACATCCAAACTGGCACAACTCCATGACTCACTTCTCAGAATCTGACTCAAGTAAATTACACACAATGTGGGGAAAGCACTAAATATAAAATTCTAATCATGATATTATTTATGGATAACCAATCTGTCCTGCTTCTGCAGCATGAGATTAAAAGAAGGGGTGGGGTACATCTTTTTGTAATCCAATTGAAATGTCTCAGGACAACTTGCTGTCTTTCTTTTATCCCAAGATGCTTATTCAAAGAGAAAATTTGTCAGTCTCCAAAGGGCCTTTCTCAGATACCGTTGCTGGGGTGACTCTCCCACAGGGTCACTGTTAGAAGGAGGCTGTCAGGCATGTGGGCACAGGTTAACCACCCCTGGTCATTTCCCCAAAAGGGCAGGGTCAGAGAAATTCCAACCACAGCTCCTCCCAGGCGAAACCTGGTGAGAGACCCCTCCTGGCTCTCATATCCTTTCAGCTTTCATCAGTTCAGTCCATCAAGGAGGCTCTAATATCATTAAGCCTCATAAGGGCTTTCGAGCTCTGTCCTCCAAGGGGTTTGGATGGAGTGGCTTCACACTCTTCCCCCCCGAGCATGGGGTACACTTTGTCTTACATCTCCATAACCACGAGGAGCCACCCAGAAGGATCTTCCTAAAGATCAGCCCTACTGCAGCCAATTCCTAATTATAATTTTTTTAAAACATAAATGTTATTTATTTTTCAATGTATAGGCAATAAAATTTCACTCAAAATTTCAAAAATACAAAAGGGTATACAGGGAAGATGCATCCTCCCAACCCCATCCCAGTCCTCTGCTTAGAGGCACACAATATTAACATCCTCTATATATAGATTATTTTTTGCTCTTGTTTTCTTTTCTTAAAATATTTTGAAGTTTATTCCTTATCAGTACTCAATGAGCTTCTATATGTTGTTTGAATATATCATAACTGATGTGATGGTTAGGTTCATGTGTCAACTTGGCCAGGTGATAGTACCCAGCTGTCTAGTCAAGCAAGCACTGGCCTAACCATGTTTGTGGCTGGTTAATAAACCAACAGGCTGGTTTTTTAAATCATCAGTCAATTGGCTGCAGCTGTGACTGATGACGTCAACACAGGGCATGTCTTCCACAATGAGAGAATGCAGTTTGCTGGATTTAATCCAATCAGTTGAAGACTTTTAAGCAAGACAGATAGAGGACCTTCACTTCTTCGACTGACCAGCAAAGCGTATCCTGAGGAGTTTGTCGAAGTTGCCAGTTCATTTCCTGAGGAGTTCATCAAACATCTTCATTGGAGTTGCCAGTTTGCTGACTGCCGTACGTGCATACCCACAGTTGTGTGAGTGACTTTTATAAATCTTATATTCATAGATATCTCTCATAGATTGTTTCTCTAGAGAACCCTAACTAATACAACTGATTTAACTGATCTTTTAGTTTGTTTGAAATGTTTTGCTATCGCTCAACAATGCAACAAAAACCCTTGTAGCTTCACATATATGTGTGTCTGTGTGACAAATTCCTTTTGGATTAAATTCAAATTTTGATAGATATTACCAGTTTGCTCACCATGGAAATTAAACCTAAACTCAAAGTGATGGTGGAGCTTGGAATCAAATCCAGACTTCATGTTCTTAATCACTGAGCTAAACAGTTTTGTTGATCCTCAGCAATCTGAGAGAGAAAAAACAGTAACCTCACATATATATTCCAGAGTTGTTAATTATGTTCACAATGTTTTGCTACCATCACTAGTTTTCATTTGAATTTCTCTTATTGCAAAAGAGGGTATATTGAAAGGTTACTCTGGTAGTATTCTTTTTCTTACGCACTATATAAATATCCCTTTTTAGGTTTTAAATGTAAAAGTAAATACCTGAAACTATCAAACTGCAACCCAGTAGCCTTGATTCTTGAAGACGATTGTATAACTATGTAGCTTACAGTGTATGGATGGATGAAGAGAAAAATGGGGACAAAAACTAAATGAAAAATAGAGTGGGATGGGGGGATGATTTGGGTGTTCTTTTTTATTTTCATTTTTTATTCTTATTTTTATTCTTTCTGGTGTAAGGAAAATGTTCAAAAATAAATTGGGTAATGAATGCACAACAATATGATGGTGCTATGGACAGTTGACTGTACACCACGGATGATTGTATGGTATGTGAATATATCTCAATAAAATCAAATTAAAAAAACAAAACAAAACAAATTGAGGAACATCCTACAAAATACCCGACCAGTAATTCTCAATACTATGATACTGTCAAGATCATGAAAAACAAGAAAAGACTGAGAAATTGTCCTAGATGAGTAGAAACTAAGGAGACATGACAACTAAATGCAATGTGGTCTGCTGGAACAGAAAGAAAGAATATTAATGGAAGAACTGGCAAAGTCTGGAATTAATTCATAATAATGTACCAACGTTTTGGAAGAGATTTTTTTTGAGAACTCGTTTCATGTGATTGTGGGGGCTGGTAAAGTTGAAAGCTGCAGGCTGGAAGGCTGGAAGCTCAGAATTTCTATGCTACCATCTTGAGGCAGAATCTCTTCTCCTAGAACCTTAGGGTTTGCTCCTTAGACCTTACCATCTGATTGGACGAATGATGCTCTCCTTTCATTAAAACCAACTGATTCTAGACATTAACCTCATCTACACCTTCACCTAACCTCAAAACACCTTCAAGGCACATCTAAGCAAGTGTTTGACCAAGTAAGTGGGCACCATAGCCTAGCCAAGTTGACACATAAAATTTACCATCACAGAGGTTGAAGAGTGATTTGTGTTTTCTTTTCTGTGAATTGTCTCTACATATTCTGCCCATTTTTCCATTAGGCTATTGGCTTATTTCCCTATCAATTTTTAAGAACTCTTTATACATTAGGGGGAATTAGTCCTTCTTTATTCTTAGTTGAAAATATTTTTCCAAGTTTGTCTTTTGTCTTAAGACTTTGCGTATAGTGGTTTCTGCCATGAAGAAATTAGATATTAGATTTTTATATAATCATATTTATCCATTTTCTATTTTATGGAGTCTGGACTTCCTTTCATACTTGAACAAATTTCCATTTATGAAATAATAAAAAAATTCTCTGGTGGATTTTTCAAGTATTTTTATGAGGTTTCTTTTTTTGACATCTAAATATTTGGTCCATTTGGAATTTATCCCAGTAAAAGATAGGGATCCAAGTTTTTTCCCCCAGTTGTACTGATACCGTTTTTTAGAGTAAAATATATTTTCCCAGAAATTTATGCCACCTTTACCAGATTAAATTCCATGGCAACATTCAAATGGCAACTTCTTTTAATTAAAAAAAAAAAAAATACTTGACATGGGCACCCTGCTTCATTCCCCTCCCCCACTTCATTTATGCTTCAATACCAGGAGCACCTTAAATATTTAATAATAGAGCCCAATGATAGGATTCTGGTTAAAGTCTATTCATGCAGATCCACCTGGTGGAATATTATACAAACTTTAAAACAATGGTTATGAAGATTATATCCAGACAAGGAGAAAGGTTTCTGATTCGAATGTCAAGTGAAAGAGGAAGGATATAAACTTTATGCAAACCAAAAATATGACCACATTCTGAAAATATTTGTAGAAAAGAATCACACAAGCAATATACCAAAAGTATAATAGTGATTGCGGGGAGTGGGGGTGGGTCCTGTGGGATGAGAGATTCTCTCAACTTTTTTTCCATCCAATTTTCTGTAAAATGGTGATAGTAGAATTTTCAAATGTCCTCTTTTTTAATAACGACAGATTGTCCATATGTGTTTTTCTCCTCTCCCTCCAGAGACCTCACTAAAATGACAGTAAGGAAATAAAAAGATTCCCAACCCACAAGGACAAAGAAACTGGAAGAGAAAGATCTCATGGTTGAAAAATTCCAACATGATTTGGGGAGAGGGAATGCCGGTGGAGGAGCTGTAGCAACCCCACAGATTTGTGAAGGGAATGGACCAGAAGGCGCCGGGTGGGGTGGTGATTAAAGTAAAGCATGTCACTTGTGGACAGGACTCCAGACTTCCCTTCTGGGAGACAGCGCTGAGTCACTGTGTGTGCCTCAGGCCAGGAAACTCAGAAGTGCTCCTGCCACTCTTCTCCCAACTGAACAAGGAACTCTGTGTTTAAAGCCTGCAGCTTCCACTAGGGGCTGCAGGGAGGGTTTGTTACTTGTTTGAGGAGGTTTGCAAGCTGGTGGGAAAAAAACCCGACAGTCACAAGGAATATTATGGCGGGTCTTGGAAGCTTTCAATCCCTCTCATCCTTTCATGCACCTAAGACACCATCACTTGGGTTTATAGCTGGGCAGGTGCAGCCTGAGGCAGGCTTTGACCAAATGCTCAAGCCACTGCAAGAACAGGGCAGAGATGGCCAAGTGTGAAGACAGGAATGGCTCTGAGACTTCAAGCCGGGATACCCGCCCAGGCACCTTCTCGGGCAGTTGCTTCCCCTAGAGCTGGCGACAGGTCCTCCTTGGTCCCCCTCCCAGAATCCCCGATCCTCCCCATTTCTGGAGCCTTGTCTTAAGCTCTCATCTAGTGTTCCTTACTGCCCTGCCTTGCTCCTACCTATCAAGACAAGTCCAGCCACACACAACTGGCAGCTCTGGAGCCCTAGGGTTGCTGCTCAGAACACAGTGGTCTTGCCAAGATGTAGAAATGTGGTGCAATTTAGTGATCTCCAATAAATTGATGCTGTTGGCAGATCCATCTATTCTGGAGGCATTTACACACAGATATACACTTATATGCACCATGACCTGATTTTCAGGAACCTGCTGGTGAGCTGGGACCCAGCCTTTTGTCTATGACTGAAAAACCAGTCGACTAAAAATGTTCATTCATTCCATCAATTGTCATCATTCTTTCTTTGTGAGAAAAAATTTCTAAGTTGAGAAATGCAGCACTGAAGACTGTGATAATTATCAAAAATCCACTCTGTAGACCAGCCTCTGTCCTAGATCCTGTGAAAATACAAAGATATTCATCCCCTACCTCAGGGCTGGCTAGACCATGTGTTCTCCTTTTAAAATCCTAAGCAGTCTTTGTTCCAGGAGGGCAGGAACCAAGTATGTCTTAACTTACTGCTTACACTCTGTTCATTCAGCCAGCAAATATTTAATGAGCACCTACTGTGTGCTATGCCCCAATTTAGGCACTGGGGATACAACAGTGAACAAAAGAGTCTATTCTCATGGAACTTTTATTCTAGTATGGGAGACAGACAATGAAGAGACACTAATATCTAAAGTTGTGATAAATGCTTGGAAAATGTAAAGAAGGGTAAGGGGACAAGAGTGGAGGGGGGTGTTATTTCACATAGGGCAGTCAGGGAGATTTCTCTGATAGGCTGAAGTTCAAGCAGTCTTAAATGAGGCGAGGGAGTGGCTTTGCAGATATCTCGGAGAAGATGGAGACTTAAATGGCAAGTCCTGGAGGCTGGAGCAGAGCTAGCATGTCGGGGAACAGAGAGAGAAAACTGTTGCTACAGCAGAGTGAGCAAAGCTGGGGCCCAGCTGGAAATGGGGGTGGGGAGAGGGCATGGCATTATCATGCGAGCCTTTTAGTCCATGATAAGGACTTTGTAAACTTTTTATGGGAATATAAAGTGTGTAGAGAAAAGTACACAAATCATAAACCACCATCCAGATCAAGCTATTGAACACTGCCAAGCAACGCAGAAGCTTATCATGTGCCTCCTCTCAGCCATTACCCACCCTTCTCCCCACAAGGATTTCAACTTCCATCACCTTAGATTAATTTTCCCTGTTTTTGGACTTTATACCAATGGAATCATACTGTATTACCCTTGGATATCTGGCTTTTCTTCACTCAATGTGTTTGTGAGATTCGTCAATGTTGTGTATAGTCATGGTTTATATATTTTTTCATTGCTGTGTAGTACTGCACTGTATAAATGTATCACAACTTCTTTATCCATTTGACCACTGATCAATATTTGGATTATTTCTGGTTTGGGGCTATTTTGAATAATACCACTATGAACATTCTTGTTTAGGTCTTTTGGAGCACACGAGTGTGCATTTCAGTTGAGTATTGTTGGGCACAGCTTTGGCTTCGGGAGATGCTGCCAGACAGATTTTAGACTTTGCTTTTTAATTTGAGTGCAAAGGGAACCTTTAAGAGGGTTTTAGAGAAACTATAGTATTTGACTTTCATTATTAAAAGATCACATATTAGAAATTTTTAAAGATTGTATTCCACTAGACAGATGGATAGGTGATAGAATGATATGACAAATGTAGCAAAATGTTAAAATTGGTAGATCTGGGTAACTGGGGGGTAGGGGTATGTTGGAGTTCTCTGTAAGGGGTTTGTATTGTTTTTGCAACTATCCTGTAAGTTTGAAATTATTTTTTTAAAAAAGATTTTAGAAAATAGATCATATTCCACCATGAGCCAGCTCCTCCTGAGGGCTCCCCATCTTAGTTCATGACAGCTCCATTCTTCCTCATGTTTTCTCACACCCCACATCTGTTCCATCAGCAAATCCTGTGAGCTCTACCTTCAGAACATTCCAGAATCCAGCCACCGATGACTGCTTCCTGTCCAAGCCCCCATTCTCTCTCCCCTGAACTATTGCAGTCACCTCCTGAGGGGTCGCCCGGCTTCCAGTTGCTGTTCTTACCCTTTTCAGGCTACTATCAGTGCAGCTTCCCAAGAGATCCTGTTAAAGCATAAATCAGATCCTGCTGCTTTTCTGTTAAAACCCTCCAGTGGCTTCCCATATCACTCAGGTTGCAAACCAAAGTCCATACTATCACTCACAAGGCATGGCGCAATACGGCTCCTTTTTACCTCTCTGACTTTAACTCCTGAGACTCTCCCCTTCTCACTCCCCTCCAGCCTCACTGGCCTTTCTGCTATTCGTCACGTGGTCCAGGCATGCTCCTACCCCAGGGCCTTTGCACTTGCCTAGGGCGAGAGCTGACTGCACGGCTCACCTCCCCACATACCCCGTCTCCTTCAAGGCTTTACTCAAAATTCCCTTTCCCAGCAAGGCCTTCCCAGCCACCTTGTTTAACATTTCATGTTTCTTCCCACCCCAGACATGTCATACTTGATTTCCCAGCTTTGTTTTATTCTCCTTTGCATTTATCACCCTTACATGTTCTATTTTTTATCTTGTTTATCGCCTGTCCCTCCCAGTGGAATGTAATCACTATGAGGACATGGATCTTTATGTTTTGTTTACCACGATAGCCTAGCATCTCAAACAGGGCTTGGCACGTAGTAGGAGCTCAATAAATATTTATTGAATGAATGGATCCTTGTCCTAGATGCTTTCCTGATTACCTGGGCCTGGGAAGCCGATGACAAATCAACGGTGGTTTCTAAGCACCTCCAATAAATTGAAGCTGCCAGTAGAACTATGCTCCCCTGAATCTCTCCCTTCCTGGCATGCAGGGACCTGGGAAAAGCAGAGATGCTGATTGGTATCTCTGCCTGGAAAGGAAGATGGGATGAGGTCCTAGAACTAGGAAGGACGTCTCCACCCGTCTGCTCTCAACAGCAGTGTCTACGATCTGCTTGGCCAGCTGCCTGCTCCCAGAAACAGGACGTGTGCAGAAAGGAAGTGACTGCAGACATAGTGTGGGGAGAAAATGCCCTGTGCCTGAGACAGGACACTTGAGGCGAGTCATTCTGGAGCCTTCCAAGGGTCCATTCCTAGGGGATGAGTAAAATCCGGTCCATGGTGCCGTGGTGACTCAGTCTGTATCTCAGGGAACCCGCAGCCCATCCATAATACAGAGCCAGCAGGTGCTTCCTCCTCTTGGGCTCTCAGCTTGGGTGACTGATGCTGAAGGGGAAGAGGATATGCATCCTAACCCCACAGCCAGCTTTGGTGGGTTGTGTGACTTAATCCATTTCTGTGCCAGCATCCTCCTGGGGTTGATGTGGGTGATGAAGTGGCCACCTGCCAAAGCAGCAGGTATTGGTGCTGGGTCTGCCACAGGACAGAGGAATAACTGAGTGCTCTGGAGATGAAAAGAGCAGCTGTGTTTAAGGAAATTATCATGGAGCTGCAGGAAACTTCAAAGAAGGTAGCTTTAGAGCAAGTCGTTTCCTTGATATGAGGTCAGAGGTTAGGCGGTCTAGAAGGCCATTGCCAGGGGCTTTCCTAGGAAACCTGCTTTCTGCACCTTCCCCAGAAGTGGGCGAGAAAGCAAACTTGGCCTAGCTGAACCCTAGACCTCGCACTCAGGAGTCCTGGCAGAGGGAATTTCCCAGCTTCATTGAGGCCGTTCTGCCTGAAGATCTCAGAGGCTGTGGCCCTAAGTCTTACAGACACTCCACAATAGCACTGCTTGGTGGGCTCTAAAATTTGGACTCTACATTTTGTGTGAAGGATACTAAGATCATAAAACTCATAAAGGAAATGACGAAAGACTGAACTTAGCTGTTTAAGATCCATAAAGTGCTCAACATGCAGAAAGCCAAATGTATCAATTCAAGTTTCCAGAAGACCAGAAAAGGCTAGAAAACTCTCCTAACACTCTGCATTACCATAGCAAGGTCCAGACAAGCTCTGGGCCTTATGTCCCTAATGAAATGCAGCAAGAAGTTCAAAGCATGAAACGTTTTTATGATCACAAAAAATTATTATAATAAAAGCTGCAGTTTTTTTTTCCTTCCTCTCTTGTCTCTATCTAAGCTTGTCTTTGATAAGAGGTTAAAGATAACAGGATGTGTCCTTCCAGCAGGCTGCTTCTACTTATTTACTTCCAGAAAAGCACTCCTATGGTGCAACTTGCATTTTTTCCTTAAGCAATTGGTATTTAGCATCTTTCATGTCAATATGTACACATCTACATCCTTCTCTGTGCATTCTTTAAACTAAGGAGCCAAGCAATCTTCCTGCATGGATGAGAGAGAGTAATCTAAGAAAGACCTGGAAGTGGGCATGACTAATAGACTACTGGCCCCCAGAACAGGCATCTCCTCTGCTTCAAAACCCCAGCGACAAGGTGTCAGGATCCTTAGAGGAGCTAGGAATAAGAGGGTCCCCCAGACAAGAGGGGCCTGATGAGCAGGTCTGTGAGGGCAGACACCAGTCAGCGATCAGCAAAGCCAGGAAACCAGGATACACTTACGTTTAAATGATACGTCAGAAACATTTTCAAATAATATTCTCAATATGTTTTAATTCTGCTTCCCAACACCTTTTCAGGTGAAACACTGCTGAAGTTAAAGCAATGGATCCAATTATTAATCTGGAAAATATACAATAAATACATGATTTTCCCCATGTTTCTAGACTTTCTGGATGTTATTGTAATTTTTTTTTTTTTTGGTTTAACAATTGGACCCATTAATTTCAGTTGAAATGTACTTCACCTAAAAACATATTGAGCATATTATTTGAAAATGTAAAAAACACATACTTTAAAAAGGAGTCTTTCCTGATATAAATAAATGATTGAATAAATAAACAAATAAGAGAGAAGAGACAAATCTCCCATGCAAAAGGATTCCAAATAATTTATGTAAATCCTCTACCTTCAAGGGAGAGGAACAAAACTCTCCACTCCTGAAGTGTGGGCTGAGCTCATGACTTCCTTCCAAACAGAACAGTATGGAAAGGGTGTGGCAGGGCTGGGGGTGACTTTACAGTGGAGAAACCTGACACACACTACCTCAGCCACGTGAATCTTTTTTTGAAGAGTCTGTCCTCTGTTTCCTGATTTTACAGACATCCCACACTGTGAAGAGGCAGTTTGGTGGAGTAAAAAGATCTTGGCTCTGAGTTCAAATCCTACCTCCATGTACCTCGGGGCGGTCACTTAACCTCAGTGAGCCTCGATTTCCCCATCCGTAAGTGGGAAGAGGACTACAATGCAGTGACATATGCCCGTCCCTTAGCAATAGCGAGTGCTGGGAGGGAAGACCCAAGTTGCCGGAGTGGAGTGTAGGGGTGGCTCGGCAGAGGGTCACACTGTCACTCCCAAACCCCTCCCCTGGGGAAGTTCCCCTCATTCTGCCAGGTCCATCCAGCCGCTCTCTCATTCTCCTCTGGAGACAGCAAGGTCAAGGGCCTTTCTTTCAGACTCTCTCGGTCAGTTTGGTTAGGGGGTGGTTTGCACAAAGCTCTGCCTGTTAGCTTTACAGGACCCAGAGGGCACACTTTATAGAACACAATGTTCATACCAGCGTCTCTAACCACAAACCCCAGCAGTCTGAACGCTGAGACACTCAGGAAGTCTAAAGGGCTCTCTCATCTTCAGAGAGGCCCAGCCCGGCTCACGGGAATGGTATGCATCAAAAGGCAGGAAGTCCCCGGCAAGTCTGGCCCATCCAGCCACCAGACACTGGGCACCTTTATGTGGCTGTGCGAGAGGGTGAGCTCCCAGGGAGGGGGCAGGTGGTCTGGGGCCTTCAGAGCCAGGATGAAGCACGGCCTGCCCCCTCCCCACCCGAGGAAGCCTTCCCCCCTCACCCCTGGTAAAAGATGGACCGAGTTTGAGCCTCAGCTCCCTCATGGGATAAGAGGCATTTGGGCTCCTATTTCCTTCCCCTTTTTTTTTTTTTTTCTTCATAGATTCTCCAAGCAAATATTAACTATATAGAGCAAATCTCAGGAATGAGCCCCACAGAGAAATGTGGAGAAGAGTGGGTGGCCTTCCTCCAAGATTTGATTTCTCTGAGGTCTGAGACTGGCCTAGCCCATCACTGTCACCACTGGCTGGGGGGCCCAGGGTGCCAGTGCCCTGTCCTGGGCCTCCCTGGGGAGGGGAGCAGCTGTCCGCCCAGATGTCTGAGCCAGAAGGGTGGGGAGGGGTTGGCTGCTTCAAAGGGGTGGCCTGGCGGGTCACGAGGTCTGACTTCATCAAACTCGCCTGTGAGGGAGGGAGGGGGAGGGAGGAGGGAGGAGGAAAGAGGGGGAGGGAATCTCTTAACGGGGCTGAAAAAGCATCTTTGTGGAAGGAGGGGGAATAAATAGTTGGGTCGGCCATGGAGACTTGCTGGAATCCCTTGAAGGCAGCTATAGGTTAAAAAGATGTCCATGGTCACAACAACCCAGTTTAAGGCAGAGGGGAACCAGAAAGTGAAAATAAAGAAAGAACCAAAAATCAAGAAAAGGAGGGGAAGAAAGCAAGGGAGACAAAAGGGAAGCAGAGCAGAGCAGGCTCTTTCGGGACAGAGGGTAGTAGCAATCAGCTCCTATTTGTTGAGACCCTGCTCTGAGCTTCTAAACACTGTGAGATTTAGTTATCTCAGCTCCTTGAGTTCTCATGGCATTTTTTAAAAATTCAGTTTTATTGAGATATATTCACATACCATACAATTAACCAACGTGCACAATCAACCATTCACAGCAGCATCACATAGCTGTGTATCCATCACCCCAATCCATCCCTGAACATCTTCCCTACACCAGAAAGAATGGGGGATGAGGTGGGATGGGGGGATGATCTGGGTGTTCTTTTTCACTTTTATTTTTTATTCTTATTTTTATTCTTTCTGGTGTGAGGAAAATGTTCAAAAGTAGATTGAGGTGATGAATGCACAACTATACCATGGTGCTGTGAACAGCTGACTGTACACCATGGATGATTGTATGGTATGTGAATATATCTCAACAGAACCGAATTTTCAAAAAAAATGAAAGTGAAAAAGAACACCCAAATCATCCCCCCATCCCACCCCATCCCCCATTCAGTTCTTGTCCCCATCCCTCCATCATCCATCCATGTGCTGGATAAAGGGAGTGCGATCCACAAGGTCCTCACCATCACACCGTCACCCCCTGTAAGCTACAAAGCCATACAATTGTCCCCAAGAGCCAAGGCCACTGGGCCGGAGTTTGATAGTTTCAGGTTTCATGGCATTTTAAAGATAAGGGCCGTGAAGTTAAACTCTTCACCCGAGGACCACAGTCGGGGACAGGCTGTGACGGGATTTGGACACAGGGTGCTGCAGTTCCAAAGCCCAGGCTTTTCATACAACTCTACACGTGATTGGTAAAGCTGCACGCTGTCGCCGTGGGTCCAGACTTGGCCCATGGCTGCATTTCTTTGCTTGCAATTTTAAAAATCATCACGTAATGGAATTTTTTTTAAATAATGAAGTTGAGTCAATATATACTGACATGGTGTATTAAATAGGATATGGGTTTGGCTACTGTAACAGATGATCAAAGTTAACAGTGGCTTTAACAAAGTTTCTATCTCTCTGGTTGTTGGGATTCTCCATCCAAGGGTATGGTTCGAGATGGCTCACCCCCACCAGGTTCACATTCCAGTTGGCAGAAAAGGAGTACAGGGGAGGGAAGACAATGCCATTCCTTTAAAGGCACAGCCTGGGAGTTGAACACATCACTTCTCACATTTTGCTGGCCAGAAATGTAACCATAATAGCCACATCTAGCTATAAATGGATTTCAGGTGAGCTTGAGAGGGTGCTCCCCTCAAGCCTCCGGTAGCAGGGTGAGGCAGAGATGGTGGACATCTCCAGCCACAAGCAGCCTTTTTCCTCATCCCAGTGTAGCATGCAAAAAATTATGACTTTCTATGTGTGTCCTGATATGCAAAAATTGGGTTCCACTGACTTGTAAGACTGTAACCAGATGGCATGAGATCTGGAACAAGAATACAAAAATAATCCCATCATGTTGCATGGGGGGAAAATGGATATCAAAGAAAAGAATATTGAGACAAAATCCACCAACCTTCACGAAAAGAAGAATCATCAGTAGTATGAAGACGTTTCTTCCAACACTAATTGCAACCTGGAAAGCCCTTCCTTTAGTTGTTTTGAAAATAAAAACAGAGATTTAAAAGTCCTAAACAGAATACGTACAAACTGAACTCGTTAGGAATAAAAAATAAATTAAAATGATCAAGAAAGATTCAGCCCAAGAATTCAAGGATTGTTCAACATTAAAATCATAATGATAATAATTTCCTCATTGGTTATCTTCTATTTGTCCCTCCAAATCCACTCTCCACCTTCTCCATCCTGCTCTGTGTCCCTAGAGACTGACCTCTATGGACCCCAGCAGTGGGTCCCTTTGCCGTGGCTTCTAGTAGGTTCAGTCAATGGGGGATGCCAAGAGAAGACAGGAAGAAGTGGGGAGTGTACAGGCGGGGTGTTGATTTCTCTGGCTGCCTGTCTGCAGGCTTGCCACTGGGTTGCTGCATCACTCAACTGAAGGTCACAGATTCTAGATTGCAGGAACCACTCCTAACCTTGCTCTCTCAGGCTTAGAGATGGCAAAGCATTCCACCGGTACTAGCCCTGGGACACTGTGCTATTGCTTGTGCTTGCTCCAAACTTCCTTTATTAAACTCTTCACAAAGTATCCAATTTCAGTATGTCACTGTTTCCTGCTAGTAATTGGTACCAGGGGTGGCCCCAGGACCAATGGCAGCCCCTCCAAATAGAATCCTGGGTTGAGATTGTTCACATATTTGACCTTAAGCCTGGCTAACCTCCGTGAAGGTAGTGGTGGCATAAAATGGGTCATGTGTAATCAGTGGCACTCTGTGACATTATATGCACTCAAATTATCATCAGTGGTAGCAATGGGATGGAGGGCAGGTGAAGGGCACTTATAGATATGATAATAACAATGATCATTATAAGATTGTGGAGCCACTTGGCTTCTTCTGACAGCACCAGAGAGAGCACATAGGGAAAAGGAGAAATTGAGAACTCTGAATATCCAACTGAGAATGCAGTAGACAGAAAGGCTTGATGGCAGCTTTGAAGGAGCCCTCACCTTCTGTACTTTCAGGGTGGCTATGGCTGAAGACTAAGCCCTGGGCCTGATTTGCAAACATAGTAGAACTGCAGCTCCAAGTACATGCTCAGGAAAGGGCTTGTTGCCACCATCAGAGATGGTGGGGAAGAAATGGGACCCTGAGACTCAGAATGGGAGCATTTGGGTGGTCACAGACAAGGCTGAGACTTTTGAATTCTCAAATTCCCTGAACCCCTCTTGTCTGTTCAGGTAGGCCCTCCACTGTCTGGGGAACCAAACTTTTTCCTGCCTGGGAGCCTTTCAAGACCATATCTAGGACAGATGCTACAAAAAGAGATGTCAAATCTTAATACCTCCAGGCCTATAAGGAGAGTTAGATCCCAACATGGCCCAGATGGAGAAGTACAAGCCCTGCTCCAGAAGGAAATGACAAGATACCAAAAGAGTTACCAGATCTTGCCAATTCAAATCAACAGGAGTCCCAGGAGCATCTATGGGAATGGAATTTAAGAAAGTTAGTCCAAGGATGGTAATGTAAAGCTTGATTTGGCTGAAGTCACTGCCATGAATACAGGTTCTGTTGCTGGAGATGGGGATCATTTCCACCAGGGATCACTGTCGTGGTTCTAGTAAGTTGGAAGCTGAGATTTCTGCCTGGCCATCTGGGGATCCTCATGCCACTAACCTAACAGGCAGAGAAGGGGACTGGCTGGGGTGATCAATCCTGATTCCTAGGGAAGATTGGGTTTTTGCTACATAATGGAGAAAAAAGGATATGTCTGGAACCCAGGAATTCACTGATGTGCCTCTTAGTTCTTCCTTTCTCAGTAGGATGGTGAGTAGAAAACTATGGAAACCCAATAAAAACCACCACCAAGGACTCTGATCCCATCAGATTGTTTACTCCATCCAGCCAAGGAGCCAGTAGAGAGTAAGGAGGACGTGTAATGAGAAGGGGATGAAGGCAACTATGATAGCAACAGGGCCCATGACCTCTTCAGAGGCTGGGGCTGTAGCATCTTTTTCTCTCCTGTATCTCCTAAGAATAACTCAAGTGATGGCTAACAGCTTAGGTTTCAGGTGAGAGTGGTACTATGACCAAATTGACATCATTATGTATTGTATTGATGAGAATCTGCAGCACTCCCTTCGTTGAAGCCACAAACATTGTAGCGCAAGAACAAGCATCTGCTGAAAGGTAAAAGTTAATGTTGTGCTGTCTGTCTTCTATTTGCTGCACCAGATACACTTTCTTTTTTTTTTTTTTTTTTTAATCATCATTTTATTGAGATATATTCACATACCACGCAGTCATACAAAACAAATTGTACTTTCGATTGTTTACAGTACCATTACATAGTTGTACATTCATCACCTAAATCAATCCCTGACACCTTCATTAGCACACACACAAAAATAACAAGAATAATAATTAGAATGAAAAAGAGCAATTGAAGTAAAAAAAAACACTGGGTACCTTTCTCTGTTTGTTTCCTTCCCCTACTTTTCTACACATCCATCCATAAACTAGACAAAGTGGAGTTTGGTCCTTATGGCATTCCCAATCCCACTGTCACCCCTCATAAGCTACATTTTTATACAACTGTCTTCGAGATTCATGGGTTCTGGGTTGTAGTTTAATAGTTTCAGGTATCCACCACCAGCTACCCCAATTCTTTAGAACCTAAAAAAGGTTGTCTAAAGTGTGCGTAAGAGTGCCCACCAGAGTGATCTCTCGGCTCGTTTTGGAATCTCTCTGCCACTGAAGCTTATTTCATTTCCTTTCACATCCCCCTTTTGGTCAAGAAGATGTTCTCCATCCCACGATGCCGGGTCTACATTCCTCCCCGGGAGTCATATTCCACGTTGCCAGGGAGATTCACTTCCCTGGGTGTCTGATCCCACGTAGGGGGGAGGGCAGTGATTTCACCTTTCAAGTTGGCTTAGCCAGAGAGAGAGGGCCACATGCACCAGATACACTTTCATCCTTCTCTGCCCTGTTTCAGGCCCTAGGAGAATGCCTGCATAAGACAACAGGGTTTCTTGCTTCTGATGTTCAGTTGGGTTTGGGCAAAGGGAGTGCCTGAAAGAGATAGGAAAGTGAGTTTGGGAGATTTATTCCCATTTGTCCCTGTGTCTGCAGGGTTGTCATAGATTGCCTGCAACTCTTGACCAAAGGCCCTGCCAAGGGGCCCTCTCTCTGTCTATACTACAGTAACTGCCCCCTCTCTTGCACTTCAGGCCTGAACAAGGTCCAATAACTAGTCCTTGAGGTGTCTGTTATGCAAACTGCAGCAACTAGAGCTCAAAGAACCAGCCTTCCCTGAAATGCTAAGAGGTGTCCACTCTCCTCCTCAGGAATTGCCTTTCCAGCTAAATAAGTTGGAGTTGACTCTGTGGCCTGCAACCAAGAATTCTGGCTGATACTGTTACAATGTTCTCTCTTTATATATGTTTGAAATATTTCATAATAAAGAAAATTAATGTAATCTACTACATTAGTAAAAGCATTCAATAACATTTAACACTTGTAAATAATTATAATAAACTTATAGGAAACTAGACCAGCCAAATTCCTTAACTTGATGAAAATTTTCTATCAAAATGTACATGAAAAATAATAATGAAAATGTGGACGCCTTCTCTTTAAGATCAGAAGCGAGAAAAGGAAGACCACTATCACTGCTTCTATTTAATGTTAATGGGAGGTCTAGACAATGCAATACAGACAAGAAATCAAGAAGTATAAGAATTGGAAAGGAAGAAACAAACAGCATTTATCTGCAGAAGATATATCTACATGGGATACTCCAAGAGAATCTTCAGAAAAAAACACTAGATTTAAAAGAGTTCAGAATGGTTTCTGAATATGATATCAGTGTTAAAAAAAACCTGGTAGCATTCCTAGACACGGGAATAACCATTTACAGTAGCAACAAAAGCTTCAGAGCCTCCAGAAGGAAACAGCCCTTTAGAACTTCTGGCCACCAGAGTGGTGAGAGAATAAATGGCTGTTGATTTAAGGCATCCAGTTTGTGGTAATTTATTACAGCAGCCCTCAGAAAGGAATATAGAGACTGATGGAACAGAATAGAGAGGCCCACGACATATGAAAACAAAATATGGCAGAGGGGACATTATAGATCAGTGAAAAGAAGATGGGCGGACTATTCAAAGGTGGTGCTAGCACAATTAGTTATCTGATAGGAAAAAATAGATTCTTACTTCATGGCATCCACAAAAATAAATTCTAGATGGATTGAAGACTTAAATATGGAAAGGAAAACTTTTACAAAAAAAATAGGGGACTATCTATAGCATTGGGGTAAAAATACATTTCTCAAATAAGATAAAATAAACTATACAACTAAAAAAGAAAACTTTGCACCAAACCAAAAAAAAAAGAAAACCATAAACAGAATGAAAATAAAGCAAAAGACTTTAGGATTTGTTTTCGAAAGATACAGAGAACTATAAAAATCAAGAAGTGATTAAAATCAACAACCCAAGTGAAAAATGTCAAAAGACAATAACAGGAAATTTACAGAATGGTGAAGAGTATATGAAAAGTGCCCCAATCTCATTAGTAAAGAAATACAAATTTTAAAAACCCTAAGATACCACTTTACATTCTTCAGATTGGCAAGAATTTAAAAACAACACTGTCAGGTGTTGGTGAGGATGTCCAGAAATGGGAACACATACACGCTGTCAGAGAAAGTGTAAATTAGTACAACCACTTTGAAGAACAATTTAGCTATAATAAGTCAAATCAATGGTGAACAAATCCCTCAATCCATCAGTACTGCTTCTAGGTCTACAACATGAGCAAGCTCTCATACACCTACCCAAAGAGGAGCAAACAAGAATGCTCATTGCAACTCTGTCTGTAATGGCAGAAAATTGCAAACTCAAATATTCTTCAGCTGAAGACCAGATAAATAAATTTGCAGTTGAGTTGTACGATAGAATACCATACGAGAGAGAGAAGAGGAGGGGAGGGGAGGGCAGGGGAGAGGAGAAGAGGAGAAAAAAAGAGAGAGGAAGAGAAAGGAAGGAAGGAAGGAAGGAAGGGAGAGAGAAAAAGAACTACAGCTACATACAGGCAATGGATCAATTTCAAAAACACAATATTGAAAGCATTTTGAAGAATAATACATGCATAATATAATTTAAATAAAATTAATGTGCTGTTTTTAAGCTGGTGCATACCCCGGAAAATGCCATGTTCTTTAAATCCATTCCTGTGGGTGCAGACCTATTGTGGGTGGGACCTCTTGGTTAGGTTGTTTCAATTGAGATGTGACTCACCCAATTCAAGGCAGATCTTAATCCTTTACTGGAGTCCTTTATGAGGATAAAAGACAAAAGAAGCCCAGAGAGCTCAGACAGAAACACCCAGAGAAGTTTGGAGGGCACTTAGAGAGAAAAGCCCTGTGGGAGATGAGAGGACCCACAGAAGCTAAGAGAGGAAGCCACTGGAACCAGGAGCTGAAAGCAATGAAACCTGGGAGCCAAGAACCAGCAGACACCAGCCATGTGCTTTGCTATCTGACAGAGGGCCCCAGTTGCCAGCGGCCTTTCTTCAGAGAAGGTATAGTCCTGATGATGCCTTAATTGGGACATTTCATGGCCTTGAAACCGTACATTTGTAAACTAATAAATCCCCACTGTAAAAGACAACTTATTTCTGGTATATTGCATTCTGGCAGCTTTAGCAAACCGGAACAATTAATAAGCAGCCCTAACAACAATTCTATGTATTATTTGTGGATAGTATATATATTGTAAAATTACAAAGGAATGCATAGGAATTCAGGACAGTAGTTACCCTTGGGGAAAGGAGAGAAAGGAACAAGATTGGTGAAGGTTACACAGCAGGGTGATGGTGGTAACTCTACCTGTAATGTATTTTCTTAAAATTAATCAGAAGATCTGAAGCTAATATGGCTAAATGCAAAAAGTTATTCAAATAAATGATAGGTGCATAGGATACAATATTAAACTCTAAATTTTGTTTAAAATATTTTACAACTGGATAAATTTCAAAAACATAATGTTGAAAGCATTTAATTATGGATAGTATATATGTTGTAAAATTACAAATACATGCATAGAAATTCAGGACAGTAGAATTTGACAAGCTGATCTTAAAATTCATATGGAAATGCAGGGGATCCAGAAAATCCAAAACAATCTTGAGGAACAAAGTTGGAAAACTCACACTTCCTGATTTCAAAACTTACTACAAAGTTACGGTAGTCCTTGTGTTACTGACATGAAGATAGACATAGAGATCAACGGAGTCAAACTGAGAGTTCAGAAATAGAACCTTACATATTATGGTCAATTGATTTTTGACAAGGATGCCAAGATAATCCAATGGCAAATGATTAGTCTTCCCAACAAATGGTGCTGGGAAAACTGGGTATCCACATGCAAAAGAATGAATTTGGACCCCCATCTCATTCCTCACATACAAAAATTAACTCAAAATGGATCACAGACCTAAATGTAAGGGCTAAAACTAAAAAGCTTTTAGAAGGAAACATAGGTATAAATCTTCATGACCTTGGATTAGACAATGGCTTCTACTTAGATATGACAATAAAATGACAAATGACAAGAGATAAAATAGATAAAATAGACTTCATCAAAATTTAAAACTTTTATACTTCAAAGGATATTATCAAGAAAGTGAAAGACAATCCACAGAATGGGGGAAATTATTTGCAAATTATATATCCAATGAGGGACAAGAATTTGTAAAGAACTCTTACAGCTCAATGAAAAAAAGACAAATAACCTAACTTAAAAATGGGCATGGGGGGGTACATGGGAATTCTATATTTTCTGTATTATTTTTTTCTGTAAACCTGCAACTGCCCTAAGACAAAAATGAGTGAGGCTCTAGAGAGAAATTCCTCCAAGAAGGACATACAAATGGTCAGAAAAGCACACAAATAGATGCCCAACATCATCAGCCATTAGAGAAATGCAAATAAAACCACTATGAGATACGACTTCACACCCACTGTGATGGCTATAATAAAAAAGATAGACATTAAGAAATATTGGCAAAGAGGTAGAGAAATTGGAACCTTCATACATTGTTGGTGGGAATGTACAGCAGCTGTTGAAAACAATTTGATAATTCTTCAAAATGTTAAACACAGAGTTACAATATGACCCAGCAATTCCATTCCTAGGTACATAAGAATTGAGAATGTATGTTCACCCAAAAGCTTGTACACGATACAGCATTATTCATAAAGCCAAAAAGTAGAAACAACCCAAATGTCCAGCAACTAATGAAAAGATAAACAAAAGGTGATATATCCATATAATGGAATATTATTCTGCCATAGAAAGGAATGCCACATATTGTATGACTCCATTTATATGAAATGTCCAAATAGGCAAATCCATAAGACAGGAAGCAGATTAGTGGTTGCCAGGGGCTGGGAGGCGGGGGTGGGGAGGTGGGGGGGGATGGGGAGTGAGTACTGATAAGGAGGGGTCTCCATTTGGGGTGATGAAAATGTTTCTGATATCAGATAGGGTGATGGTTGCTCAACTCGGTGAATATGCTGCCACTGTAACAATGTGAATGTTATGGTAGGTGAATTAAGTCTCAATTAGAAAAAACTGAAGCTCCTACTTTGGAGACTGAGGTTGGCTCTGCCCAGACCTCCCTGTTCTGCTCCTTTCCCTCCACCCACCGAGGAGGTTCAGGACCCAACCCGGGCAGTGTACACCCGCAGAGTGGGGGTCTGACTTGGAGGTCTCTCAGGGGCTTGCCTTCCCAGGAAGACAATGAGGAAATAAAGCTGGAGCCCAAGTAAGAAGTCCAGTTTATAGGCTGCAGTGTAGCCATCAAAATGTTTGTATCATATAGCCAAACAAAGCACAGCTTAATTGCAGGAAATGAAGGGCTTTGGAGTGAACATGATGTCTTAAAAAGATTCTGTATTTTAAGCCTGCGTAATTAGCTTGAATCTACTTACAAGATTGCCATGATCCTAAAATATTTAATAAAAGGAGCGTACTGTGTGTGTGTGTGTGTGTATTCATTCACTTTCCTTCCATCTAACAAACCAATAGACCTGAGAGCTTACTACTCACCAGGCACTTTCCTAGGTGAACAAGATGAGCAAAATAGAAAAAGTCTTTACTCCAGTGGAGATTCCATTCTAGTCGAGAAGCTGGCATTGAGGCCGCGAGCCGAATGACAGAAGGGAGGGAGCTATAGCCAGCTCTGCATGCACCAACAAACACGAACACCCAGAAGCAAAAATAAACTTGGCAGCAGGTTTGAACAACGAGGAGGCCAGTGTGGCTTGAGCGGAGTGAACAAAGAGGGAGGGGTCGGAAGTGAGGCTGGGGCAGGGGCTAGACGCCAGTGAGATATGAAATGGGAAACCCGTTGTCTTAGTTAGCCAGGGCTGCTATGGCAAATACCAAACAGTGGTTGGCTTAAACAACAGGAGTCTATTGGCTTGCAATTTTGGAGGCTAGCAATCCAAACCCAAGATGTTGGCAAGGCCAGGCTTTCACCAGTCTGTAGCACTCTGGTGATGTCATTACCCAGACACACGGAGATCTCTCTCTCTCTCTCTTTTTTTCCCTCTGTCTCTCCCTCTCTCTCTCTGGCTTCTCCTACTCCTGGCTTCTCTTTCCATGTCCAGTTTCCTTTGCTCATAAGGACTTCAGCCATGTTGGATTAGGGCCTACCTTGATTCAATTTGGCCTCATCTAAAGAGGATCTCTGAAGATCCTATTCTTATAAATGGGTCCACACCTTAATAATAACATCCACAAAGGTCCTATTTGCAAACGGGTTCTCACCCACAGGACTGGGGGTTAAGACTTGAGTATGTCTTTTGTGGGGGGCATGATTCAATCCCCAAAACCCCTGCGGGGTTCCAGGCAGGGGCCTTTGCAATAAGTGGGTCACTGAGACCTCCGTGGAGGGTGGCCTGTAAGGGGCAGGAGCAAAGTCAGGGAGACACAGAGTCTTCCACAGATAAAGGTCAGATACACGGAGGCAACTCAGTACAGTTACCTCCAAATAACGCTTAACTTTATATTCTTTGTACAGTTTTGATGTGTTCTAATGCACATAAATTATTTTTGTAACTTAGAATAAAGATGTTGAAAAGATAACCACTCAGGCTGCCGGGTTTGAATCCCAGTTCTGCCACTTTCTGCCTTGGTATCTTGAGTGAGGTTACCTAACTTTTCTGCACCTCAGTTTCCTAATGGATAAAAATGGAGATAATAATTGAGCCTACCTTTAGGGTCATTTGGAAGATGAAGTTAGTTACTTTTTGTAAAGTGGTTAGAACTGTAGCGGTACCAATTAAATGCTATATATGTTTGTAAAATAAATTCCATGTATTTTTTTAAATGATAACCACTCAGGAACAATCAGGAGACAAATCCTTTTCTCCCCAAATTTATGAGAGAAAGGTGATCTTTAAAGATGGTGGGGAGAAACATGGATAGATACTATCCAGAAAGCAGGCATTTGGGGTGACTATGCTTTTACAAGGTAATGATATCATGCATCTAAAACTCTGTATTAAAAAAAAACTGCCGGGGGCGGGGCAAGATGGCAGACTGGTGAGCTGTAAGTTTTAGTTACTCCTCCAGGAAAGTAGGTAAAAAGCCAGGAACTGCGTGGACTGGACACCACAGAGCAATCTGACTTTGGGCATACTTCATACAACACTCGTGGAAACGTGGAACTGCTGAGATCAGCGAAATCTGTGAGTTTTTGCGGCCAGGGGACCCGCGCCCCTCCCTGCCAGGCTCAGTCCCGTGGGAGGAGGGGCTGTCAGCTCCGGGAAGGAGAAGGGAGAAGTGCAGTGGCTGCTCTTATCGGAAACTCATTCTACTGATTCAAACTCCAACCATAGATAGACTGAGACCAGACACCAGAGACTCTGAGAGCAGCCAGCCCAGCAGAGAGGAGACAGGCATAGAAAAAAAACAACACGAAAAACTCCAAAATAAAAGCGGAAGATTTTTGGAGTTCTGGTGAACATAGAAGGGGGAAGGGCAGAGCTCAAGCCTGAGCTCAGGCCCTGAGGCGCATATGCAAATCCCGAAGAAAAGCTGATCTCTCTGCCCTGTGGACCTTTCCTTAATGACCCTGGTTGCTTCGTCTATTAGCATTTCAATAACCCATTAGATCTCTGAGGAGGGCCGTTTTTTTTTTTTTTTTTTTTTTTAAATCCTTTTTTCTTTTTCTAAAACAAGTACTCTAAGAAGCCCAATACAGAAAGCTTCAAAGAATTGCAATTTGGGCACGTCAAGTCAAGAGCAGAACTAAGAGAGCTCTGAGACAAAAGGCAATAATCCAGTGGCTGAGAAAATTCAATAAACAACACAACTTCCCAAGAAAAGGGGGGTGTCCGCTCACAGCCACCATCCTGGTGGACAGGAAACACTCCTGCCCATCACCAGCCCCATAGCCCAGAGCTGCCCCAGACAACCCAGTGTGACGGAAGTGCTTCAAATAACAGGCACACACCACAAAACTGGGCGTGGACATTAGCCTTCCCTGCAACCTCAGCTGAATGTCCCAGAACTGGGAAGGTGGAGCAGTGTGAATTAACAAAGCCCCATTCAGCCATCATTTGAGCAGACTGGGAGCCTCCCTACACAGCCCAGCAGCCCAGAACTGCCCTGGGAGGACGGCACTCACCTGTGACATAGCACAGTCATCCCTCAACAGAGGACCCGGGGTGCACAGCCTGGAAGAGGGGCCCACTTGCAAGTCTCAGGAGCCATACGCCAATACCAAAGACTTGTGGGTCAGTGGCAGAGACAAACTGTGGCAGGACTGAACTGAAGGATTAGACTATTGCAGCACCTTTAAAACTCTAGGATCATCAGGGAGATTTGATTGTTAGGGCCACCCCCCCTCCCCGACTGCCCAGAAACACGCCCCACATACAGGGCAGGCAACACCAACTACACACGCAAGCTTGGTACACCAATTGGGCCCCACAAGACTCACTCCCCCACTCACCAAAAAGGCTAAGCAGGGGAGAACTGGCTTGTGGAGAACAGGTGGCTCGTGGACGCCACCTGCTGGTTAGTTAGAGAAAGTGTACTCCACGAAGCTGTAGATCTGATAAATTAGAGATAAGGACTTCAGTAGGTCTACAAACCCTAAAAGAACCCTATCAAGTTCAGCAAATGCCACGAGGCCAAAAACAACAGAAAATTATAAAGCATATGAAAAAAACCAGACGATATGGATAACCCAAGCCCAAGCACCCAAATCAAAAGACCAGAAGACACACAGCACCTAGAGCAGCTACTCAAAGAACTAAAGATGAACAATGAGACCATGGTACGGGATATGAAGGAAATCAAGAAGACCCTAGAAGAGCATAAAGAAGACATTGCAAGACTAAATAAAAAAATGGATGATCTTATGGAAATTAAAGAAACGGTTGACCAAATTAAAAAGATTCTGGACACTCATAGTACAAGACTAGAGGAAGTTGAACAACGAATCAGTGACCTGGAAGATGACAGAATGGAAAATGAAAGCATAAAAGAAAGAATGGGGAAAAAAATTGAAAAAATCGAAATGGACCTCAGGGATATGATAGATAATATGAAACGTCCAAATATAAGACTCATTGGTGTCCCAGAAGGGGAAGAAAAGGGTAAAGGTCTAGGAAGAGTATTCAAAGAAATTGTTGGGGAAAACTTCCCAAATCTTCTAAACAACATAAATACACAAATCATAAATGCTCAGCGAACTCCAAATAGAATAAATCCAAAAAAACCCACTCCGAGACATATACTGATCACACTGTCAAACATAGAAGAGAAGGAGCAAGTTCTTAAAGCAGCAAGAGAAAAGCAATTCACCACATACAAAGGAAACAGCATAAGACTAAGTAGTGACTACTCAGCAGCCACCATGGAGGCGAGAAGGCAGTGGCACGATATATTTAAAATTCTGAGTGAGAGGAATTTCCAGCCAAGAATACTCTATCCAGCAAAGCTCTCCTTCAAATTTGAGGGAGAGCTTAAATTTTTCACAGACAAAGAAATGCTGAGAGAATTTGCTAACAAGAGACCTGCCCTACTGGAGATACTAAAGGGAGCCCTACAGACAGAGAAACAAAGACAGGACAGAGAGACTTGGAGAAAGGTTCAGTACTAAAGAGATTCGGTATGGGTACAATAAAGGATATTAATAGAGAGAGGGAAAAATATGGCAAACATAAACCAAAGGATAAGATGGCCGATTCAAGAAATGCCTTCACGGTTTTAACGTTGAATGTAAATGGATTAAACTCCCCAATTAAAAGATATAGATTCGCAGAATGGATCAAAAAAAATGAACCATCAATATGTTGCATACAAGAGACTCATCTTAGACACAGGGACACAAAGAAACTGAAAGTGAAAGGATGGAAAAAAATATTCATGCAAGCTACAGCCAAAAGAAAGCAGGTGTAGTAATATTAATCTCAGATAAAATAGACTTCAAATGCAGGGATGTTTTGAGAGACAAAGAAGGCCACTACATACTAATAAAAGGGGCAATTCAGCAAGAAGAAATAACAATCGTAAATGTCTATGCACCCAATCAAGGTGCCACAAAATACATGAGAGAAACACTGGCAAAACTAAAGGAAGCAATTGATGTTTCCACAATAATTGTGGGAGACTTCAACACATCACTCTCTCCTATAGATAGATCAACCAGACAGAAGACCAATAAGGAAATTGAAAACCTAAACAATCTGATAAATGAATTAGATTTAACAGACATCTACAGGACATTACATCCCAAATCACCAGGATACACATACTTTTCTAGTGCTCACGGAACTTTCTCCAGAATAGATCATATGCTGGGACATAAAACAAGCCTCAATAAATTTAAAAAGATTGAAATTATTCAAAGCACATTCTCTGACCACAATGGAATACAATTAGAAGTCAATAACCATCAGAGACTTAGAAAATTCACAAATACCTGGAGGTTAAACAACACACTCCTAAACAATCAGTGGGTTAAAGAAGAAATAGCAAGAGAAATTGCTAAATATATAGAGACGAATGAAAATGAGAACACAACATACCAAAACCTATGGGATGCAGCAAAAGCAGTGCTAAGGGGGAAATTTATAGCACTAAACGCATATATTAAAAAGGAAGAAAGAGCCAAAATCAAAGAACTAATGGATCAACTGAAGAAGCTAGAAAATGAACAGCAAACCAATCCCAAACCAAGTAGAAGAAAAGAAATAACAAGGATTAAAGCAGAAATAAATGACATAGAGAACAAAAAAACAATAGAAAGGATAAATATCACCAAAAGTTGGTTCTTTGAGAAGATCAACAAGATTGACAAGCCCCTAGCTAGACTGACAAAAACAAAAAGAGAGAAGACCCATATAAACAAAATAATGAATGAAAAAGGTGACATAACTGCAGATCCTGAAGAAATTAAAAAAATTATAAGAGGATATTATGAACAACTGTATGGCAACAAACTGGATAACATAGAAGAAATGGACAATTTCCTGGAAACATATGAACAACCTAGACTGACCAGAGAAGAAATAGAAGACCTCAACCAACCCATCACAAGCAAAGAGATCCAATCAGTCATCAAAAATCTTCCCACAAATAAATGCCCAGGGCCAGATGGCTTCACAGGGGAATTCTACCAAACTTTCCAGAAAGAACTGACACCAATCTTACTCAAACTCTTTCAAAACATTGAAAAAAATGGAACACTACCTAACTCATTTTATGAAGCTAACATCAATCTAATATCAAAACCAGGCAAAGATGCTACAAAAAAGGAAAACTACCGGCCAATCTCCCTAATGAATATAGATGCAAAAATCCTCAACAAAATACTTGCAAATCGAATCCAAAGACACATTAAAAAAATCATACACCATGACCAAGTGGGGTTCATTCCAGGCATGCAAGGATGGTTCAACATAAGAAAAACAATCAATGTATTACAACACATTAACAAGTCAAAAGGGAAAAATCAATTGATCGTCTCAATAGATGCTGAAAAAGCATTTGACAAAATCCAACATCCCTTTTTGATAAAAACACTTCAAAAGGTAGGAATTGAAGGAAACTTCCTCAACATGATAAAGAGCATATATGAAAAACCCACAGCCAGCATAGTACTCAATGGTGAGAGACTGAAAGCCTTCCCTCTAAGATCAGGAACAAGACAAGGATGCCCGCTGTCACCACTGTTATTCAACATTGTGCTGGAAGTGCTAGCCAGGGCAATCCGGCAAGACAAAGAAATAAAAGGCATCCAAATTGGAAAAGAAGAAGTAAAACTGTCATTGTTTGCAGATGATATGATCTTATATCTAGAAAACCCTGAGAAATCAACGATACACCTACTAGAGCTAATAAACAAATTTAGCAAAGTAGCGGGATACAAGATTAATGCACATAAGTCAGTAATGTTTCTATATGCTAGAAATGAACAAACGGAAGTGACACTCAAGAAAAAGATACCATTTTCAATAGCAACTAAAAAAATCAAGTACCTAGGAATAAACTTAACCAAAGATGTAAAAGACCTATACAAAGAAAACTACATAACTCTACTAAAAGAAATAGAAGGGGACCTTAAAAGACGGAAAAATATTCCATGTTCATGGATAGGAAGGCTAAATATCATTAAGATGTCAATTCTACCCAAACTCATCTACAGATTCAATGCAATCCCAATCAAAATCCCAACAACCTACTTTGCAGACTTGGAAAAGCTAGTTATCAAATTTATTTGGAAAGGGAAGATGCCTCGAATTGCTAAAGACACTCTAAAAAAGAAAAACGAAGTGGGAGGACTTACACTCCCTGACTTTGAAGCTTATTATAAAGCCACAGTTGCCAAAACAGCATGGTACTGGCACAAAGATAGACATATAGATCAATGGAATCGAATTGAGAATTCAGAGATAGACCCTCAGATCTATGGCCGACTGATCTTTGATAAGGCCCCCAAAGCCACCGAACTGAGCCATAATGGTCTTTTCAACAAATGGGGCTGGGAGAGTTGGATATCCATATCCAAAAGAATGAAAGAGGACCCCTACCTCACCCCCTACACAAAAATTAACTCAAAATGGACCAAAGATCTCAATATAAAGAAAGTACCATAAAACTCCTAGAAGATAATGTAGGAAAACATCTTCAAGACCTTGTATTAGGAGGCCACTTCCTAGACTTTACACCCAAAGCACAAGCAACAAAAGAGAAAATAGATAAATGGGAACTCCTCAAGCTTAGAAGTTTCTGCACCTCAAAGGAATTTCTCAAAAAGGTAAAGAGGCAGCCAACTCAATGGGAAAAAATTTTTGGAAACCATGTATCTGACAAAAGACTGATATCTTGCATATACAAAGAAATCCTACAACTCAATGACAATAGTACAGACGGCCCAATTATAAAATGGGCAAAAGATATGAAAAGACAGTTCTCTGAAGAGGAAATACAAATGGCCAAGAAACACATGAAAAAATGTTCAGCTTCACTAGCTATTAGAGAGATGCAAATTAAGACCACAATGAGATACCATCTAACACCGGTTAGAATGGCTGCCATTAAACAAACAGGAAACTACAAATGCTGGAGGGGATGTGGAGAAATTGGAACACTTATTCATTGTTGGTGGGACTGCATAATGGTTCAGCCACTCTGGAAGTCAGTCTGGCAGTTCCTTAGAAAACTAGATATAGAGCTACCATTCAATCCAGCGATTGCACTTCTCGGTATATACCCGGAAGATCGGAAAGCAGTGACACGAACAGATATCTGCACGCCAATGTTCATAGCAGCATTATTCACAATTGCCAAGAGATGGAAACAACCCAAATGTCCTTCAACAGATGAGTGGATAAATAAAATGTGGTATATACACACGATGGAATACTACGCGGCAGTAAGAAGGAACGATCTGGTGAAACATATGACAACATGGATGAACCTTGAAGACATAATGCTGAGCGAAATAAGCCAGGCACAAAAAGAGAAATATTATATGCTACCACTAATGTGAACTTTGAAAAATGTAAAACAAATGGTTTATAATGTAGAATGTAGGGGAACTAGCAGTAGAGAGCAATTAAGGAAGGGGGAACAATAATCCAAGAAGAACAGATAAGCTATTTAACGTTCTGGGGATGCCCAGAAATGACTATGGTCTGTTAATTTCTGATGGATGTAGTAGGAACAAGTTCACTGAAATGTTGCTATATTATGTAACTTTCTTGGGGTAAAGTAGGAACATGTTGGAAGTTAAGCAGTTATCTTAGGTTAGTTGTCTTTTTCTTACTCCCTTGTTATGGTCTCTTTGAAATGTTCTTTTATTGTATGTTTGTTTTCTTTTTAACTTTTTTTTTCATACAGTTGATTTAAAAAAGAAGGGAAAGTTAAAAAAAAAAAAAAGAAAAGAAAAAAGACAAACAAGGAAAAAAAAAAAAAAGATGTGGTGCCCCCTTGAGGAGCCTGTGGAGAATGCGGGGGTGTTCGCCTACCCCACCTCCATGGTTGCTGGCGGGACCGCGGACATAGGGGACTGGTGGTTTGATGGGTTGAGCCCTCTACCATAGGTTTTACCCTTGGGAAGACGGTTGCTGCAGGGGAGAGGCTAGGCCTCCCTATATTTGTGCCTAAGAGTCTCCTCCTGAATGCCTCTTTGTTGCTCAGATGTGGCCCTCTCTCTCTGGCTAAGCCAACTTGAAAGGTGAAATCACTGCCCTCCCCCCTACGTGGGACCAGACACCCAGGGGAGTGAATCTCCCTGGCAACGTGGAATATGACTCCCGGAGAGGAATGTAGACCCGGCATCGTGGGATGGAGAACATCTTCTTGACCAAAAGGGGGATGTGAAAGGAAATGAAATAAGTTTCAGTGGCAGAGAGATTCCAAAACGAGCCGAGAGATCACTCTGGTGGGCACTCTTACGCACACTTTAGACAACCCTTTTTAGGTTCTAAAGAATTGGGGTAGCTGGTGGTGGATACCTGAAACTATTAAACTACAACCCAGAACCCATGAATCTCGAAGACAGTTGCATAAAATGTAGCTTATGAGGGGTGACAATGGGATTGGGAATGCCATAAGGACCAAACTCCACTTTGTCTAGTTTATGGATGGATGTGTAGAAAAGTAGGGGAAGGAAACAAACAGAGAAAGGTACCCAGTGTTCTTTTTTACTTCAATTGCTCTTTTTCACTCTAATTATTATTCTTGTTATTTTTGTGTGTGGGCTAATGAAGGTGTCAGGGATTGATTTAGGTGATGAATGTACAACTATGTAATGGTACTGTAAACAATCGAAAGTACAATTTGTTTTGTATGACTGCGTGGTATGTGAATATATCTCAATAAAATGATGATTAAAAAAAAAAAAAAAAAAAAAAAAACTGCCTGTGATACTGCCTAGAGTAGCACTGTCCAATAGCAAGATGATGCAAGACACCCAGGTAATTTTGCATTTCTGGTAGCCATATTGAAAAAAAAGAAACAGTGAGAGTCATTTTCATAAAATATTGTCTTTAACCCAACATAGCCAAATATCATCATTTCAGCATGTAGACAATCTAAAAAATCATTAGAGAGATATTCTGCATTATGTTTTTTTTTTCACTCCAAGTCTTTGAGATCCAGTGTGTATTTTACGCTTACGGCCCATCTCAACTTGGACTAGCCACATGTCAGGGGCTCAGTGGCCACAAGTGGCTTCTGGCTTCCAAGCTAGACAGCGCAGGGTTGGGACAAGCAGCAAGACACTGAACCTGGGCTCCCAGCACCAGCCCCCACACTTACCAGCTATGGTACCTCCAGGAAGTGCCTTAATAGTTCTGAATCTAGGTTCTAGTCCTGGTATTTCCTAACAAAAATGAGTTAACAGTTCACCTGCCTATAGATACCATAGGGTTACTACTGAGAGGCTCAGGTGAGATAATGCAAAATCATAAAGGTCCATACAATTGTGATGCCTGATTGAATCTAGATCTCAATACCAGAATGTAATATGCTAGAAATTTTATCATTAGGAACCAGTAATAGTAGCAAGATAACAAAATACTTCTCCCCATGTTAACTTTGGGGAGGGGTGCCAGGAGGTTGTCACTCCATAGTAGTCTTCTGCAGGAAGAGAAGACCCAGGTCGACTTGTCCCTGAGGTACAGGGTGTGTGAAGCTCGAGAAACACAATTGTCATCATTGTTCTGCAAGTCAATTTTATTCTGAGCTATAGGATGCTTTTTCTCAAAGGAAAAAACTCAGAACTTCCTTGTTTATGGATTTCTTTTCCAGGGGGTGGGGGTGATGGAAAGGCCCTGGGCCATTTCCTGACGTTGCACACTGAGCCAGCCTGCAAGCCTCAGCCCAGCCGGGCTGACCACGAGCCAACTCCAGAGTGAGCCTCATCCCACGCTTCCTGTCGGGTCTGTGCAGCCCGGGTTTCCTGGTGACCCTTCTCTGCCCCCAGCTGATTCAAAGGCCTGGCAAGACGTGGTGCCAGTCAAGAAAATCGGAGGCAGCCAGATTTGTTATTTCAAATCTCTAAACCTGCAGACCTCTGTGCTTGGCTAACATGAAAATTAAAAGAAGGATGTGTGTGACAGCCATGATTATAACACAAGTGGGCAAAAATCCCCACAGGGCCAGGCTTCAAAATGTTAGCCCAACTAAGCTAATTTAACTAGTATAATAAAATAATAAAAGCGGTGACAGGAGGTATGAATGTAAAGTGGTACAGCCATTCATTCCAGAATACAGTTTGGCAGTTTCTTATAAAGTTAAATACACACTTGCCATATGACCCAGTGTTCTAGTTTGCTAATGCTGCCGGAATGCAAAACACCAGAGATGGATTGGCTTTTCTAAAAGGGAGTTATTTGGTTACACAGTTACGGTCCTAAGGCTGTAAAGCGTCCAAAGTAACACATCTGCAATCGGGTACCTTCACTGGAGGATGGCCAATGGTGTCCAGAAAACCTCTGTTAGCTGGGAAGGCACATGGTTGGCATCTGCTTCAAAGTTCTATTTTCAAAATGGCTTTCTCCCAGGACGTTCCTCTCTAGGCTGCAGTTCCTCAAAAATGTCACTCTTAGTTGCTCTTGGGGTGTTTATCCTCTCTTAGCTTCTCTGGAGCAAGAGTCTGCTTTCAACGGCCATCTTCAAACTGTCTCTCATCTGCAGCTACTCTCAGCTTCTACACATTCTTCAAAGTGTCCCTCTTGGCTGTAGCAAGCTCGCTCCTTCTGTCTGAGCTTATATAGTGCTCCAGTAAACTAATCAAGGCCCACGTTGAATGGGCAGGGCCACACCTCCATGCAAATTATCCAATGAAAGATCTTGCCCTCAATTGAGTGATCGCATCTCCACAGAAACATCCAATCAAAAGTCTCCAACCCAATCAACACTAATATGTTTCCTGCCTACATAAGACTGCATCAAAGATAATGGCATTTTGGGGGACATAATACATCCAAACCAGTACACCCAGCTATTGTACTCCTGTGTATTTATCCCAGAGAAATGAAAACTTACATTCATATAAAATCCAGGGTTAGGGTTGGAGGCGGGGAGGGTGGCACAATTAAGGGGTAATATGAAGGAATTTCTTTGGAGTGATGGAGTAGTTTGGTATCCTGAATTTGCTAATGGTTTATTGGTTACTCAAATCTACACATGTGATAAAATTTTATAGAACAATAACCCCTCCCCCCAAAAAGGAGTGCATATTAAAAAAAAAAAAAAGATAAGGCTCTATTGAGTGCATATCTATTATGTTCCTAAACTGCTCTTGGAACTTTCCATACATTATGCGTAATATTGACTGTAACCTTGTGAATAAACACCATTATCCCCATTTTACAGATGAGGAAACAGAGACTCAGAGAGTGTAAGTAACTGCACACAGTCACACAGCTGGTAAGTGGCAAAACCAGGATTTTTTTAACCAAATCTGTGTGGTACCTCATGTTGCTTCCTAATATATAAATGATCCCTTGCTCACAGGATAGATCATTCTAGCCCCTGATGTCATCCCATACCCCAACTGAGCAGCCTGCACTTGTCCTTCCCCCACTCGTGGTGGATCCCTCATGGCAGAGAAAGGGGCCCTGGGACAAATACAGAAAGTTCTGCTCTGTGAAGAAACTGTAAGAGTGAGCAGAGGGGTGAGGCCACTGAAGAGCGAACTCTAAGGGATTTCAGGCGGATGGCTCAGTGCAAGGCCAGGGGCTCCAGGTAAGGCACTTCCATTCTACCCTTACCCAATGACAGCACAGAGGGATTGACGTTCAGTTTTGAGCAGTGACTGACTTTTCAAGGGTGTCTATCTCCTGTAGGTTGCCAATCCTGGCTCCCCCCAGGCTGAGCAGGGCTTACCTTTATCAAGAACTCATCATACAGTTCTACAAATGCTGATTTATGTGTTGTTGATCCTTGGAATCTAGCACAGAACTTGGCCTGGGTAAGAGCTCAGTAAGTATAAATGAGCTGCAGTGGAACCCAGGGGTTGTGGACTCAAATGTCTTCAGAGGCCAGACAGGCAACATAAATGAATGAAGTTGGGGATAGTAATTGAGCAGAGTGAAATGGACTACATTTGCCTCATCTAAAGGAGCAGCCACTATTCAGCTCCAGCCATTTGCTTCCATGGGGGAATGTGGGCTATCTATTGCTACATCTGGTTTTTTAAGAGACGCCAAAATCTAGACATTTCTGATGAGCTCCTGATTTTTTCATGTTGTAAACTAATTTTAATATTTTTAAATTAAGTGAGAGCCAAAAAAACACATATGCTGGTAGGCCACCACCCAGAGAACATTGGTTTGGGACTTCAACTCTGAAACTTCAGAATGTTCCCGGGTTTCTGATGCAGTGACAGTGATTTTGTTAAGGACTGTTAGGCAATCAAAGAAGTCAACAGCGGGCAAAGGAAAGCCAGTGTCACCAATATCCATAAGCCAATTCCATCTAGACGCCTCCCCTGCAGGCATCCCACCCCCAGAGGCCCAAAGAGCAGGCTGGAGCATGGGGAGGGTGGGGGAGGGGTGGATTGCTTTCTGACCACTGGCTGCTTTGGTCATGGGATTCTTGTATACCTTGATCCCTCATGAAAAATGCATCTTTTTTTGTGTTATCAGATTATTTTCATCCCTGGTGCTAGAGGCACAAAGACCAGATAATCCATTTAATGGGCAAAAGATGGTCCTGCCAGATCTATTTAAAGAGAAGCCCACCCTGCAGCTTGCACCAGACAGAGGGAATTTAAGACAAGACTGGGCAGGGCCCTGGGGAAGAGGCAGAGTCAGCCCCTTGTCTCCCTTTTCCCCACCCTTCACATCACATGGGGCCCCCTTGTCATCTCCTTCACCAGCCAGTCCTTTCCTCAAACTAGGAAAATGGGCACAAGGTTCAGAAACAGGCCAGGTTCAAATCCTCCCTCCACCACTTGCTGGCTGTGTGACTTTAGGAAAGTGACAGCTATGGGATTCCAGTTTCCTCATCTTTAAACTGTAACTGACACATGTTGATGTTGTGTGCCCCTTGATATGATACAATGAGGACACTTCATCTCTGTGGTCTCTCTCCTCCAAGACCACATCTCCAGTGCAGTCATGAGAAAACATCAGACAAGCTCAAAATGAGAAATATCCTACAAAACACCTGACCCATACTCTTCCAAAGTGTCAGGATCAAGAAAAATAAGGAAAGATGAAGAAACTGTCACAGGTCGGAGAAGACTAAGGGGACATGGCAGCTAAATGTAATGTGGGATCCTGGATAGATCCTGGAACTAGTGAAATCCAAATAGTTAGTAGTTTAGTTTAAGAATCATGGAACTAATTGCTCTTCCTCTGCATATTCCTCTTCCCTTCCTCTTTCCTTTCCTGAACAATTCGGTTCTAAAGCTTATTTGGGGCAGAGCAAGGTAGACGTCCCTGGTGGGAGGAGGGAGTGGGGATCCCAGCGACAGGACACTGGTGTCCACACGGGTGGGGAGCCTGGCCCCTGGAGTCAGGAGCGGGGGGGGGGGGCACTCTCGCAAGGGGAGGCCAGGGAGATCAGAGCCTGAGCAGGTAGGAAGAAAACGGTCTGGAAGGGGAGTCAGAACCAAGCAGGGAGGGGAAGGCATCACTATCCTAGAATAGATCCGAAGAATAGAATGCGGGAAGCTGGAACAAACCCTGTGGTATTGGATTGGAATTGACAGGTCAGCGTGAACTCATGATTTTTCAATATATATACAGGCACACCCCCTTTAATTGCTATCTGCAGATACTGTGTTTTTACAAATTGAAGATTTGTGGCAACCCTGCACTGTGCACGTCTATCGACACTATTTTTCCAACAGCACGTGCAACCAGCTTAGATGGGCTCCCATGGCCAAAGTGAAGATGATTTAAGTATCAAAGTGAGTAATGAGAGTTAATGGATCATAACCCATCAAATCCATGAGTTTCGTGCAGATATAAATAAATACCTGAATACATTGGAAGTTTGAGGAGGAACAGGATATTTATATAGTTCCAACAAATCTCATCACAAAATACTTATTAATTACAAAGCAAACGAGAGTATCTTTAAAGTGGAGACGTCTGGCAGCCACCACCTCAATTAAGTAACCAGAGTGAGCATCATCGAAATCTGGACAAATCGAAATTGGGACATCATCGAAATCAGGACAAACCTCCCAACAGATGCACTGAGAAGAGTAAGGCCTTCTCTGTGCTATTCTTGCCAGAGAGGCAAAACCTGAAAGTAGCCATGAGGAAACAGTGGACAAACCCAACTGTCATTCTACAAAACAACTGGTCTATAACCTTCAAAAGTGTCAAGGTCATGAACGGTTAGGAAATTCTAAGGAACTGTTTCAGGCTGAAGGAGATTAAAAAGACATGAAAACTAAATGCAACCTGTGAGTCTGATCTGACTCTTTTTCATTATTGGGACAACTGGGAAAACTTGGATGGGGTCTGAGGATTAGCCAGTAGTCAAGTATCAGTGTTAATTTCCTGATTCTAGTGGTTGTCTTGTGGTCACATACGAGAATGCCCTTGCTTGTAGGAAGCTCGCACGAAAGAATTAGAGGTATATCAGATGGTTGGCAACATACTCTGCAATGGTTCCAAAAATAAAAAGTTTTATACTGTTTTTCCAATTTTCTGTAGTTTGGATTGCTTCAAAATAAAATAAAATAAATTTAAAATGGTACCATGTGCCAGAGCTGGCTCCAAGCACTTTACATGATTGCCACATCTAATCGCTGTAAGACCCTACACGTTGGATATAATTATGATCCTCATTATTATTCCCATCCTCAAATGAGAAACTGAGGCACAGAAATGCTAAGTTACTTGCCCAAGACCACAAAGGGGGATGGTGGCCCCAGAAAAGAAGGACCCACCCTCTCATTTTCCTCTCACGTTTCCTTTTATTATTACTATTAAATGATGTCAATGGGAAGGACATGACACACAGAGCAAATCAGAGGCCCAGAAAATTCCTAAAGAGACTGTCCGGGACATACGGACTTTTGAGATCTGTCCAGTGTCATTTCCTGCTTCAGATCATGTCGGAGGGAAGGGAAGATACAGGGGGTGCCGATGAGGAGTGGGATGTGGGGGGCCGGGGAAAGTGGAGAGCGGGGAGGAGGCTGGCCCTGCGGAGAAAGGTCCCACAGCTGTTTCCCACTGAAGGGGAAAAGTCAAGGGGTTTCGGAGGTGGAGGAAGCCCAGCAGACTGCCTGGACACTGGGCACAGCATCACCTCTTCAGGAGGTTACTGGGCCTGGCCGTTCCCAAAGGTTTGCAAAGAGGATGCGGCAGGAATAAGTCCATCTTCTCTGCTTGGAACCACATGCTCGGGGCCCAGTGTCACCTGATGTACAAAACAGCCTCATCAAGTGTCCAGAGACGCTGGTTCTTTAACTCACTGGTGACTCATTGCAGGCCCCAAACAAGCCTGGGACTGCACACAAACCAAATTTAACCATCTCCACCCAAAGCTCTGTTTGTGTGTCTTGTGGTGCCTCCCTGACTGGTAAGGAACAACTACTTGCTGTGGAATCTTGGCAACTTCATTAACTTCTCTGAGCCCCATTTTACCATCTGGAAAGAAGGAACAATAGTTCCTTCTTCACAGGGCCATGGATGGACTTTAAGATTTACTGCACTGCAGGCACACCACAGCTCCAGAAAGCTCTCAATCACTGTCCACCGTTCCTCCTGGTCATTTGGATACCAGTCTGATCTCTTGTATTGGGTAGGAAAAGTCTTTGAAAAGGGGGATTTTCTTTTTTCCAGACTTTGCACCTCTGCAATTAGCACCACCCCTGGTAACATAAGGCAAGGGGCAGACAGGCCACAGCTCACTTTCCAGTTCTGCTATTTGTTGGCTGTGTGTCTCTGGAAAGATTCCTTAAACTCTCTGAGTCTCAATGTCTTTTTCTGAAAAAGTGGAAGCAAGACTGCCCTCCCCACTACGTGGGACCCGACTCCCAGGTGTGTAAATCTCCTTAGCAATGCAGAATATGACTCCCGGGGATGAATGTGGACCCGGCATCGTGGGACTGAGAGTATCTTCTTGACCAAAAGGGGGATGCAAAATGAGATGAAATAGTTTCAGTGGCTTGAGAGATTTCAAATGGAGTCGAGAGGTCACTCTGGTGGACATTCTTATGCACTATATAGATAACACCTCTTAGGTTTTAATGTATTGGAATAGCTAGAAGTAAATACCTGAAACTACCAAACTCCAACCCAGCAGTCTGGACTCCTGAAGACAATTATATAATAATGTAGATTACAAGGGGTGACAGCGTGATTGTGAAGACCTTGTGGATCACACCCCCTTTATCTAGTGTTTGGATGAGTAGAAAAATGGGGATAAAAACTAAAGGACAAATGGGGTGAGATGGGGGAATGATTTGGGTGTTCTTTTTTCGCTTTTATTTTTTATTCTTGTTCTGGTTCTTTCTGATGTAAGGAAAATGTTCAGAGATAGATTGTGGTGATGAATGCATAACTATGTTATACTGTGGACAGTGGATTGTATACCATGGATGATTGTATGGTGTGTGAATGTATTTCAATAAAACTGAATTTAATTAAAAAAAAAATGGAAGCGAGAGGGTTAATACATGTCAGGGGATTGGCGTGGTTCATGGTAAATAAGATTTTCATTTCCAGGCTCATATTAAAAGCTCAAAGAACAATTGTTGGGTAGAAGGGAAACACATCAGGGAAGCTTCCTTTAAAACTCTCTCTCTTTGGCCCCTCCTCTGCTCCAGCATCAGTTCTTTCCTCTTCAATAAATCAGCAGCAGCCAGAAGAGAGCTGATTCATTCTGGGGAAAGCTCTGAGGCCCAGTGTCACCGGCCCCACCCCTTGAGGTCTCAGTTTCCTATCCTGATCACACCTGTTGTTGCTCTATGCCAGGTGCCACCAGATTGCTCTCCTCTGGGGCCCTCCAGGGGGTTCTGGGGAGCCCATACAGCTTCAGGGGGCCTGCTTGTCCCCTGCAAGGAAACCTGGGCCAGGAGCAAGGTCCACAGATCAAAGGACTTTGGGTTCCCGAGACGCCACCTACCTTTGTCCTTGGGACGAGAAGATGAGATCAGAGAAGCTGGCTACACCTTGACAAATCATTTGACCTCAGGTGCCTCCATTTTCTCACCTGTGAAAAGGGCGTATAAGGTTGCTATAAGGCTTTCCCAGGATATTTGAGTATATAAGAAATAAGAAGTTTCCTTGGTACAGTTGCTGGCACATGATGAGCGTGCAGTCAATGTTCACTACTATAATTATGATCAACCCAGAATCTCTCCAACCCCAAATAATCCCTGCTGAGCAGTTTAGAAGTTTCCAGGGTTCAGGCTCAACTCTGATTTTCCAGGGGGGTAAAGATAATGACTACCAACATCTAGCCCATCCCTATAAACTGACCACACAATCCCATCTACAGAATGATAATCTGATTAGGTGATTAAACCTAAATTCCTCCCATCTAATCATCCAGATTCCAGCACATCCAATTAACTCTCTCCCTCTCCAAAATTTTTTATCTGTCCCCTAAACACGCCCAAACACACATTTAATCACCAGCCATGATCTAACTGCCTGCTACCCCAAACTCGGACACCACTCAGTGTGAGCAACACACAAAATTGCAAGCTTTTAATTTAAGCTCTTTCTTTGAAATCTTGCGCAACAACAAAAGTAGAAAAAAGCAGCCTTCCCATCTGTGTGAAATCCTCAATAAAACTCATAATTCAAAAAAACTAAAAATAAATTGTATACATAATATATAATATAGTAACAACATAATACATGTTATTTTCCTTGTAAATTGATATATATGTATCATAAAAGCTAAGAGAAAGACTGTAACTCTCAAAAGTGAAACAGAACAAGTTATACATCCTTTGCCATGACCTAAAGAGCTGGAAGTACAATTCTGTGGAGGGTCACGGTTTCTCTGATGCAGCAGTTGAAATCTGCTTCATGACCAGAATGGGATGTGATTGTAGGGGGGAGCTTGAGGAAAGGCTCTTTGAGCAACAATTTAGAGATTTGGGGGTTAAATTGCTTTGCACAGGCTTAAAATAGTGTGCTCTCAAAACAAATATAGATAAATAGATACGTATATCTTCCTATCTGAAATTAGTGGCCCTCCTTAAACTGCTTTTTTAAGCTAGCACTAACTGAGAGCCTACATATAATGAGCTCATCTCACCCTTAAAGCATCCCGAGGACGCAGGTGTGCACTCATTTTATCCCCATTTTGTTGAGTTGGAAGGTGAGGCACAGAGCAGTCAAACAGTTGGACGGAGGTTTCACAGCTGGATTCACGCTCACGTCCTCCTGACTCCTGAGCCCACGGGTTAACCCCTGAACTCTACCGCCTCCCTGTGGCGGTTTTCCTGGTGGCGGAGCAGGGAGCTTACACCCACCTTCACAAATACCTCCCAGCCCCTAACACACAGCGAGCGCTCAGGTAGATTTTAATGGCAAGCCCCACCCACTGTGTTCAGATTTTCCACTTGAATAAAATATTGCCCCACCTTCAGAAAAAAATTACATCTTTTTTTTTTAACCTATCATTTTTACTTTCTCTGTCTCTGGAGCATAAAAAGGAAAGGACTTTTTCTCACCTTCCTGTGGAAAACCAAAAGAACCCACTCCCGGTCCCCTCATCACCGTTCGTGCTGGAAGACAGAAGCCCTGGGGACTGTGTCTAGCGAGAATCTGTGGCTGCCAAGTCCGGTTTTGGGGGTAACTCGTTTTCACCCCTAGATCTGGGATGCTGGGCTAAGATACATCTGTGACGTTTTAGAGACATCTTGGTCCTTCTCCTCAGTGTCTCTGATACCTAGGATGGCAGGGGAGGCAGTTTTATTTTTTCCCTATTAAAATTTTCAAAGTTCAAACCGAAAGTACTGGCCACGGAGTCTGGTTTGGTCATGTGTGGGGTGAAGCGCAGGGTGGCTGGTGTTTGGCAGGCTATGGAGTGAGTGGGGGGGGGGCAGTCTGGTTGATCAGGTAGGTTTGATCTGCCTAAAGGGATTAGGGTGGAGCCAACGTGGCTCCTCTAGCTAGAGGATTAGAACACAACTGATTGGGTCCAGGTGGGATGGACTGGGTTAAAGTTTGGGCATTTGGGTTCCTAATTCCTTATATTTACCAGGTAATATGGAGAGTGACAAAAAATAGCCCAAGAGAAAAGCAAAGCTGAGACTAGGGTGAGATGACTCACTGGCTAGATTCTGAGGCAGAAAGAATAAGCGTTAGGACAAGGGGAAGTGAATTTGCAAATAATAATTTCAAAAAAAGACAGAGGTACTGAGTTTCCTTTATGCTTTTCAAATGTCTCACCTCTGAGCCATGGGTTTCAGTGTGACGTTTGCTGAGAACTTGTGGACGTCTTGGAAGGCAGAGACCAACCAACACCTCCAAGGTGGACAGCAGCTTTTACTGAGCACTCACTGTATGCATTTGACCTGCATTAAGCATTTTACCTGTTCTAAACATTTTATCTGTGTTAATCCGTTTTACCCTCATGACAACCCTACAAGGTGGGGAATAGTCTCCACATTTAAAGGAAATGGAGACACAAAGAGGTGAAGTAACTTATCCAAGATCACAGCAAGTAAGTGGCCAGGCTGGGGTCCTGAGGTGACACAGCAGCCACTGCACCATGTTAGACATTTCTTCTTCTCGTACAGAGAAGGTTGGACTAGAAACCAGGAACCAGCCCCAGTTGGGCCACCAGTCAGTTGCTGAACCTTGGGCATAGCATTTCCCCTCTCTGCACCCCAGCTTACCCATTTTAGAAGAGGGTATAGAGTTAGCTAGCTCCCGGTACCCCATCTAGCTCTAACTCTATGTGCCTTTTCTCTATCACATCCAAAATGAGTTGACAAAAAATAGCTGCCCCGGACCTACTGTGTAGTTTCTGAGTTTTCCTCAGTACTATGGTGATGGCAGTTTTTGCCTAGCTATTGAGGCAGCATGTGTGTGAGCTCGTGTTCAGCATTCTAAGTCTGCGTATTTTATGCCTGGCATTATTCTAGGTACTGTGGTGAGTGCAAACAGACAAGGTAAAGCCCCTGTACATGCAAATGCCCACGTTCTCCCCCTCTCCAGGGGCACACCACTAGGCTACATTTCCCAGCCTCCCTAACAGTCAGATGGGGCCGTGTAACTGAGTTCTGGCCAGTGAAATGTGGGCAGAAGGGGTGTATGCAACTTCCAAGCCTGGCCCTGGAAACCTGCAGGTCACCATCTATGTTCTGTCTTCCCTGGTTGCCTGGTTGGAGACAGAGGACCTCTGGGAAATGTCAGAAGAAGCCTGATCCCCGAATGACCATGTGGAGCTGAGCCTCCCATCCCACAATAACCTGCATCCAGATGTGATGTGAGCAGGAACTAAACCTTTTTGTGTTAAGCCATGGAGATTTGGGGGCTGTTTGTCCTATGAAGAAGCACCACCACCACCACCCCACCACCCCCCTGGCAAGAGAAGGAATGAATGCATTGCAAAATGAAGCAAAATAAAGGAATGGAGAGTGCCTGGGGAAAGGAACGAGGTCAGGGAAGGTCTTTGCAGGAGGTAAGGTTTGAGGCAAGACCTGAACGATGAGAGGGGGTGAGTCACATGAAGATACGCAAGGAGACCCCAAGGACACCCCTGCAGGAAGAGGGCAGATGAGAGCAAAGGCCTGTGGCAGCAACAAGGTTGGAGAATTTGAGAAATAGGGGGAAAGCCAGTATGACTGGATCACAGAGAACGGGAGAGTGTGTGACGGGAGATGAGGTCAGAGAGGTGGGTGGGGGGAGGGGGAAGCTCATGAAAGAACTTGCAGGCCACGTGGTGAGGAGTTTTATTCTAAGTATGTTGTGAAACCACTGTGGGGTGGTTTGAAGCTGTTATGTACCCCAGAAAAGTCCATGTTCTTTTAATCCATTCCTGTGGGTGTGGACCTGTCATAGGTGGGTCGTTTGATTTGGTTATTTCAATTGAGATGTGACCCACCCCATTCACGGTGGGTCTTGATCCTTTTACTGGTGTCCTTTAAGAGAGATGAAATTCAGAGAAAATCCCTGGAGAAGCTAAGAGAGAACTCACAGAAGCTCCGAGAGGAAGCCACAGAAGCCAGAAGCTGAAAGCAATGACACCTGGGAGCGAAGAACCAGCAGATAGCGGCCATGTGCCTTCCCATGTGACAGAGGTGTCCCGGATGCCAGCAGCCTGTCTGCAGAGTCCAGTATCATCCTGTTGATGCCTTGAGTTAAGACATGTTCAAGGTCTGAGAACTGTAAATTGCAAGTTAATAAATCCCCATTGTAAAAGCCAACCCTTTCTGGTATATTGCATTCTGGCCACTTTAGCAAACCGAAACACTTTGGAAAATTTTAGAGAAGTGATGTGATTTGTGCTTTAATATGATCCCTCTGTGATAGAAGTCAGATTAGTGGTTACCTCCGGTGAGGGAGGGAGCAGAGTAGGAACTCACTGTGAAGGGGCCTGAGAGACTTCTGGGGTCCTGGAAATGCCCCACATGTGGATCCAGGTGTTGGTTACCTGGTGCATACAGGGTAAAACTTCACTGAGCTGCATGCTTGAGATTAGAGCATTTTACGCACATCCCTGTATTATACTGTATCTCAATAAAATACAGACAAATGAAAAGGAGAAATCTAGGAGAAGAGGTTGTCAGGGTGGGCAAGGCTCCTAAACAACACCCTCTGGCTGCTGAATGGACTGGAGGGGGACGAGAGAGGAAGCAGCAAGGCCAGAGGCAGAGCCTATTCCTGGGCTGTAGGAGTTTTAGTCTCATTATGCAGAGGGGGAGAAGAAAAGAAAGCATGCCCTTTTCATCATCATGGCATCACTGTACTTTTTAACAGTAAATTGGGTTAAGAAACCCACCCTCTGCCTCTGGGAGGGCAGGATCCCGAGCAGGCCAAGCCCCACCTGAGCTCCAGTCCCTGGCAGCACGAGCCAGGCAGGGCCAGGAGCCAGAGAGAGGAAATGGTGACGCGTGTTCCGGGCAGGGTTTGAGGTTTCGGAACCTTTTCTCAAAGGCACAGTGATCGCCCCACTCTGTGTCTGAGTCGTGGGGTTGGGGTGCAGCGGCCCGGCCCGCATGAGCTGGGCCGTCACGAGGCAGAGTTCTTCAGGTGCCGTGGGCTTGTCCTGGCTCTCTCCCTCGTCCTGTTTCGGGAATCTTCGGTTCAAGGTTATCCCATGCGGGGAGCCTGGTACCAGTAGGGACACTGCAGTCCGGAAGGAAATTCTGCAAACTACACTGGGGGAAAGGGACCGATGTCCCACCCTCTGGTGAATCGGACAGGATCCTCCCTCCCAGGCCTGACCTTTTTTCAATGATGAGGTTCCAGATCCTGCATGATGTCTACCGTCTTTCTGAGGACCATTCTGGATCGGGCTCTGGCTCCAGATCGGGCTCTGGAAGTGACTTCCTAACTAGAATCGAACAAGAATGCGAACAGTAGGTGAAAACAATGCTCTCCATGACCATGTTCAGCCTCTCCAGAGGAACCTGCCCTCAGACAACCAGGACAGGGATCAAGATGGAGCAGAAAATGACTTTATCACAGAAGAGAGGGTTTCCCCACCTTGATGCCCAGCAGTGTATTCCGGATACTTTGTGTACCATAGTTAAATGATTAAATCTTGGGACAAAAAAGTTTTATAGAAATTTTAAAACATTTGAAAGGAAGCTTACATTTTTATCTTTTTTTTTTCTTGTGGATTTTTAAAGTTATTAGCTGATGCTTTAATGCTGGTATCTCTCATATTGTTCTGGAAAATACCTGCATTCCCTTTGTATCAGATTCGACCAACCTCACTAAGAAATTAACTAGATTCCTCATGTCTATAAACTTCCTTTAAAGAATAAATTATGCTGTTTTTAAAAAACTGTTTGAGAAGAAAATTGACAGGCAATATTTCAAACTTTTTGGTCTTCAGGAACATGCTCTGAATGTGAATTATAGATATGACGCTTTCTTATGAGAAAAATCGAGATACAAAACACAATGTATTTATGGGGTGGGTATTTGATGTGTTTTATGGTTTGAGGTGTGTTACCGTAATATTATGGCTGGATGTTTTTGCAGAGTTAGTGGACATTGTTTATCTAGAAGTATGGCTGTTGTTACAGTTGGAAACTTAAGACCCAAATTAAAGCACAGCCATGTTCTCAATACTTCATATTATTTTACCTTTTTCTCTGGATATCTGTATATTTTTAAATTATTCTATTAAAGCTGAAGTATGTCCAAAAAAACAAAAAAGTAAATTGGTTTCACACACCCATGTTCATAGTAGCATTATTCACAATTGCCAAAAGATGGAAGCAACCCAAATGTCCATCAACCGATGAATGGGTAAACAAAATGTGGTGTATGCATACAATGGGATATTATTCAGCCATAATAAGGAATGAAGTTCTAATACATGCAACATCATGGATGTACCTTGAAGATATCATGTTGAGCGAATTAAGCCAGACATGAAAGGACATATACTGTATGATCTCAATGATGTGAAATAAATAGAAGAAGCAAATTCATAGAGTCAAACTCTAAAATATAGGTTACCAGGGAACAGGGAGGGGGTAAAGAATAGGGAGTTAAGGCTTAAATTGTACAGACTTTCTATTTGGGACGATGGACAATTTCGATAATGGATGGTGATGATGGTAGCACAATGTTGTGAATGTAAATATCAGCACTGAATTATATTTTTGAATGTGGCTAAAAGGAGAAATTTTAGATTGTATATATGTTGCTAGAATAAACATTAAAAAAAAAATCCATGGAACTGCACAATACAAATGGTGAACCCTAAGTTGACCCATGCACAATACAAATGGTGAACCCTAAGTTAAACCATGAACCCTAAGTTAAACCATAATTAACTATAGTTAATAGTACAATTATAAAAATGTGCTTTCACCAATTGTAACAAATGCACCACACCAATGCAAGGTGTTAATAATAGGGTGGTATATGGGATCCTGTATTTTATGCATGATTGTATCTTCTGCAAGAACCACAACTTCTTTAATAAAAAACAAACAAGTAAAATTGGTTTCATATTCTTCTTTCTCCTAGATCCTGCTAAAGAGACAGTCACTGCCTCTATTTTACACATCCTGGTTGTCTTAGTTTGCCAGGGCTGCTACGACAAATGCCACACAATGGCTTGGCTTAAACAAGAATGTATTGGCTCACAGTTTTGGAGGCTAGAAGTCCAAAAGCAAGTTAATGGTAAGGCTGTGCTTTCCTCCTGAAGTCTGTAGCATTCTGGCACTGGCATGCCACAACCCTGGGGTTCCTTGGCTTGCATCTCTGCCTCCCATCACAGAGCTGTCTCTCTCTCCTTGCATCTGCTCTTCCTGTTTGCGCTGACGTCAGCTTCTCCCTGTGTGGCCCTCTCTGCATCCGAATTTCTTCTGATCACAGAGGACTCCACCCTGATCTAGCTGGGCGATACTTTAATTAAAATGCTTCTTCAAAGGATCTTATTTACAATTGAGTTCACACCCACAAAATCTTGGATTAAGATTAGGAACGTTTCTGCATGATTTTTCTGTAAACGTGCAACTTCTCTAATATTTAAAAAAAAAAAAAAGATTAAGAACATATCTTTTGAAGAAGTGTGTAATCCATCTCCCACACTGGTCCATCTCTGTCCCCACCAGCCCTGTCTCCATGCTGCATCCTGGACCACAGCATCACTGGTCCCACAGGGGCTCAACCTCAGACCTGCACTGCCCACCGCCAGATGTCCGTGAGGCCCAGGGTGGGGACCCAGCCCCAGCTGGTCAGGAGCCCAGCAGTGGGATGGCAACTGTCCTCCCCAAGGAAGAGGCCCAGCGCACATCCTTCCCTTGTACAATGGGCCGGGCCCCTCCCACCTGGGAGCTGATGATTGTGCATCCTGCACTCTAACAGTGCCTTGCAAAGAAATGGTAAAACCAGAGGGATAGGACAGCTTCATTCTCAGAAGTAAAAATATGTACTTCCTGGTTGAGAATGGGTGTTTTCCTAAATTAAAATCTACCTGCAAAGAGCTGGCAATAAATTGGAGAGAAGACTGGATCTACCTACCTTATATACAGAATGTCAACCACATGGCTATTTATTTTTACTTTTTCCCTTTTCTTAAATTTTTTTTTTCTGGTAACATATCTATAACATAAAATTAGTTATTGTAACCATTTTAAGTGTTCGATCCAGTAACATTTGTTACAGTCACAGTACTGTGCTACCATAAACCCCATCTATTACCAAAACTTCTTCTTCACCCCAACAGGACCTGTACCCATTAAGCAATAACTTCCCCTCAACTCATTGCCCCTGGTACCGATAATCTACTTGTTGTCACTATGACTTCGCTTATTCTAGATAGTTCATATAACTAGAGTCAGACAATATTGACCCTTTTGTGCCTGGCTTATTTCACTCAACATAAATTTTTAAGGTGCATCCATGTTGCAGCATGTATCAGAACTTCATTCCTTTCTATAGCCGAATAATATTCCATTGTACAGATATACTACATTTTGTTTATCCATTCATCTGTTGATGGACCCTTGAGTTGTTTTCATCTTTTGGCAATTGTGAATAATGCTGTGATGAACAGGGTGTACAAGTATCTGTCCAAGTCCCTGTTTTCATTTCTTTGGGGCATATACCTAGGAGTGGAATTGTTTGTTTTTACTTTTAATTTGAAATTAATTTCAAACTTAAAAGAATAATGTAAAGAATATTGTTCCAGTTTGCTAATGCTGCAGTTTTGCAAAATACCAGAAATGGATTGGCTTTTATAAAGGGGGTTTATTTAGTTACAAAGTTACAGTCTCAAGGCCATAAAGTGTCCAATGTAAGGCATCAACAATCGGGTACCTTCACTGGAGAAAGGCCATTGGTGTCTGGAAAACCTCTGTTAGCTCAGAAGGCATGTGGCTGGCATCCGCTTGCTCCCAGGTTGCATTTCAAAATGCCATTCTCCAAAATGTTGCTCTTGAGCCATTTTGTCCTCTCTTAGCTTCAGCTCCTCTTCAAAATGTCACTCTCAGTTGCTCTCCAAAATGTCACTCACAGCTGCACTGAGTTCCTTCTGTTTGCCAATGTTTTATATGGCTCCAGTGATTTAATTCAGACCCACCCTGAATGGGTGGGATAACACCCCTATGGAAATTATCCAATCAAAGGTCTTCCTCATAGTTGATTGAGTCACATCTCCTTGGAAACACTCAATAAATAGGTTCCAAACTAATCAACATAATTTTGTCTGCCCCCACAAGATTGCATCAAAAACCATGGCGTTTTTGAGGACATAACACATCCAAACGGGCACAAGTATTTTGGTACATTGATGATCTCTTCCCCTAAATACATTATATACAATATATGTAATTATAATGTTTTATATATATGTAATACATACATAAAGTTCTCTCTATACAAAATTTCCACTGAACCATTTGAGTGTAAGTTTGATACTCCTTTGCTACTAACTACTTCCATGTTCTCTCCTAAGGGCAAGGAGATTCTTCTATATAACCACATACAATTTCCAAATTCAGGAACTTTAATATTGATACAACACTGTTATCTAATAAAGAGTTCATACTCAAATTTCACCAATTGCTCCAATCATCTCTTTAATGTAATGCAATTTTCCCCCAATCCAGGATCCGATCCAATCTAATTAGTTGTGATGTCGCTTTAGTCCACCCAGTCCTGATTTGATTGACAAATACCAGACAACCCACCATTGGCCCAGAGTGGCAGGACAGCTACCCAGGAAAGAAGTCTCTTCTTCTAGGAGCCACAGGCCGCCGGGCTTCAGGAGCATGTTTTCAGGCATCCACAGCACAGATTAGGTGAGATCTAGGTGGACTTTCTCCCTATAAACCTCCACTTGGGGCCTAGGGTGAGCTGGTGCCCAGAGCTGGGCCCGGGTGAACCCAGAGGGCACCTAGACATGGATCCTGCCTCAGGCTGCCCCTGGTCAGAAGGGGGGCTCCCCACCAAGGAACAAAGTAGGACTTGGTGGTGAGGGCAGCAGAGAGGCCAAAGGAGGTACAGAGAAGAGGGAGCAATTAAATGGGTGTGTCAGGGGGCTTCCTGGGTGAGGCAAAGGTTTCTCAAGTTTCCTCAAAAGGGGACAGTTCGTTAAAGTTTGCAAAGGGAGAAGGTGAAATTAAATTCCTTAGTGGCTTTCTGTTGACTGAATTTCCCTGTGGCTGCCTCTTGCTGAAGGCTGAGCAGACACAGGGCCAGTCTGGGGACTCCCCAGCAGTCGGGGCCTTGAGGAGGAAGGAAATAAATAGCTGCTAACCGAATAGGCCCCATGGGAGAAAGGGAATGCTTTACTGTATTTCCTGCAGCAAAAGCAGGCCTCGCCGCTCTGGGGCCCAACCCAGAGATATGCAAGCAGCCCCTTTTCCAGAACAGTGGCTTGCACAACGCCTCTGATTCCCAGGAAGCATGAGGTGCAATTAGAGGCACATCTACACGCCCCAGGGTTAGGAGAATCTCATCACCCGCAGATGCGTCTATGGTGGGGCTGAGCCCACACACCCAGGGGAGGGAATCTCAGGGTCCTCCAACAAACTTAGATCTGAGTGGGCGTAAAAGGTCACCAACCTAAGATTTGGAACTAACAGAGAGGAAACAAAGCAACACCTGAATTACACTGAAACTTTAGAACCGGGTTTCTCAACTTTGGTGCTGTCGACATTTGGGACCGTTGAGTCTTTGTTGTGGGGGGCTGTCCTGTGCATTGTGGGGTGTTTAGCAGCCTCCTTGGCCTCTACCCACTGGAAGCCAGTAGCAGCCTCCCCTCCTAGTTTGACAACCAAAATGTCTCCAGACTTTGCCAAATGTCCCCTGGGGGTGGGGAAAATCGTCCTCTGTTGAGAATCACTGCTTTAGATAAAAATATCTTAGATTTGCACCCCCCCCCCCCTTTTTGCCATTACCTGAAACCTTGCTCAAAAGCCTAAATGACCCAATTAAAATACCAGTTCCCCAGCCACAGTCAGAATGAATGCAGCAAAAAGCAAATCAAGGAGGCAATTAATTACGCATTGCCTAACTTGATTCTTCCTTGCAGTTTCAACTGCATTAAGCGGTCGGTTTCCCTTCCTCTCCACTGTTTGCATTGTCCCCAGGAAGGGCGACAGCGGCTGGTCTACCTCAGAGCTGGCTGCGTTTCAGTAACGGCTGAGAGGACTTTCATGGGGCTTTCCAAGCTTGATTAGTTCATATTTGTAAAGTTCCTTACGGGATGCTATGGGAAGTCTAAGTTACTGGGATTCTCGCCATGCTCTTAAAAAGAACATTCCCACATAAAATTGCTGGTCAAGCCAGAAAAGAGCTCCCAGGAAGCTGCTTGTGAGTGGTGAAGGGGTTCTTGTGAAGTGCGTTTGAGACCGTAAAGAAAGAGAGTAATACTTTCCAACTTTCTGGCCCTCCTCCTAGTCTCTAGAGCAGGAAATTATTTAAAGTATTTCCTGAACAGCTGAAGCATGTTAGAAACCTGCTAGTATTCTCTGCATTATCTCCAGGAAATGGACACCAAAGAATTTATTTGCAAGAAGAAACTACTTGGGCCCTACTGCCTATTTCCACCTGAACGGGGAGGGATACACCCACTCTGGAGCTGGAGACTACAATCTTCTGTCTTTTGATGTTAAACTCAATGTTCTAAAGCAAGAATGGACCCTGAAGTCTCAGTCCAGGAAAAGGGTGATATTTATGTATGGTTTATGTATAAATATATATTTATCCATTATATATAAATACATGGATGAGAGAGAGAACTTTTCCTTGCTAAGTAATTTGGCAATGTCAATAATAGCTTGCTAGTTATTCTCACCTAATCTTCAAAAGCCAGTGGGTAGGGTAAGAATGAGGTCAGCCGCTTCTGTTTTAGGCAGGATTCTAGAACATGCCACAAAGGGAAACTGGTTAGCAACATCCCACTTCTAAAGACTTGCTCTTTCCAAGGCCTGTGCCCATAGACTTCCCAGGGTGGGGGGCGAGAGGCGTCATGCCCCACCAAGCCAAGCTTGCACCTCCCAAGCAAAACAGTGGCTGGGAAGTCGGGGGGTCCTGGGACAGAGAGCCATCTGGGAGCCAGCTGTGCCTTTGGCTAGCACATCCCCTTGGTCTCCTATGAGAAGGGCAAGTATGATTACCACAGCAGAAATGCCAGAGAAAAATGGCAATGGTTACCTCAAAAGCAGGGAACAAGGTCTCGGGAAGACAGCCAATTCCTGAAGAGAATGACAGATTTGATGATGCCGTTAAAAGCCAGGCCAGTTCTGTGCTTCCTGATAACAGTTCCAGCCCATTCCCCCAGCGGTGGCTGAGCCATGACTTGCAGAGTCCTGCCTGTCAGTGAGTGAGGAGCCAAACACACTCCGTTGTTACTGCCCACCCTTCGGGGGCCTGCAAGGAAGTCGAAATCAAGGCCAAGGAAATACAAATACATCTTCTCTTTCCTGGCAACACAGATTTTTAGTGTTTTCTTACGCTTCGGGAACGAATGTCAACCAGATGCCGTCATTTAGGGACAGTTGTGAAAGCTCCTGTTCAATCTGGTGCTTTAGTCAAACGGCAGCTATATTCATTGGTCTGAACTCTTAAAACTACTGTAGGAAGCACACTTAGATGGTGACTTGAAAAAAATAAAAAGACACACTATAAATGTGGAGAAAATAAATCAGAAGGATCCACATGTGAAGTTTGTAATATTTTGAAGATGACTGCAAAAACTTGGAGAACCTGATGAGAGCAATGAGCCCCTTTCTCAGAAAGATGCTCACACACTGTTTTGGTTTGCTAAAGCGGCTGGAATGCAGTATACCAGAAATGGATTGGCTTTTACAATCGGGATTTATTAGTTGACAAACGTACAGTTCTAAGGCCATGAAAATGTCCGAATTAAGGCATCAACAGGACAATATCATCTCTGAAGACCTGTTACCCTGAGTCTGGGCTTCTCTGTCAGATGGCAAGGCACATGGTGACGTCTGCTGGTCCTTCTTTCCCAGGTTTTGTTGCTTTAGCTTCCGGCCTCTCTGTCTGTGACTTTTTTCTCTAAACTCTGGGTGCTTCTCTGAACTCCAACTCTTAGCTTCTGTATGTGTTTGTTTTTTTTTTAATTTTTTTATTGTGAACATTAACGTATATACATAACAGTGATGGCTTTCAAAGTACAATTTCACAAGTAGAGAGTGAATCTCAAAGAACGTCATGGGTCACAATTCCACAACTTCAGTCATTTCCATTATTGTAGACTGTAACATACATACAGAATGGTGTCATCTCTCGATGTACAGCTCAACAAGCAGTCATACAGGTAATTTCAAAAATTGCAATAGGTTACTATGCCAGTTTGGATATATTATATCCCCCAAAACACCATGTTCTTTAATGCAATCTTGTGGGGCAGAAGTATTAGTGTTGATTAGTTTGGAATCCTTTGATTGAGTGTGTCCAAGGATAAGTGACTCAATCAACTGTGGGTGAAACATTTGATTAAATTAGATATGGGCCCCATGCATTCAGGGCAGGTCTTGATTTGATCACTAGAGTCCTATAAAAGAGTTCACAAACAGAAGGACCTCAGAGCAGCTCAGAGAGACATTTTGGAGACAGTTGTTGAAAGCAGACTTTTGCTAACGCTTTGGAGATGCTAGCTCAGACTTTGCTCCAGAGAAGCTAAGAGAGGACAAAACACCCCAAGAGCAACATTTTGAAGAATGCACAGGAACTGAGAGAGGAGATGGACACAACTCAGGATCAGCAGATGCCAGCCACATGACTTCCCAGCTAACAGCGGTTTTTTTGGATGCCATTGGCCTTCCTTCGGTGAAAGTATACTCATGTCGGTGCCTTAATTTGGACATTTTCATGGCCTTCAGACTGTAAATTTGTAATCAAATAAACCCCCTTTATAAAAGCAAATCCATTTCTGGTATTTTACATAATGGCAGCATTAGCAAACTGGAACAGTTACAGTTCCACAGTTTCAGTTCTTTCCTTAGTATGCAATACAAGGTGTATACAGAAAGGTAAAGACTTTCAAGGAACAATTTAATAAGCAGCTATGGAGCAAATCCCAAAGGATGCTATGGGCTACAGTTCCACCATGTCATTTACCTCCTTCCAGCCATCCCAACCCCCCAGCATCCAAAAATATATATATAATTATATAAAGTTCAGTATTCATAGACCTTTTGTTAAATTTTATCTTGTTTGTTGCTATCCCTTACTCTCACTTAATCTCTCTCCGTCTTCAGGAGTGTCTAGACAGTGAGCACCCTAACTTGTTCATATTGAAAGGGGGTGTTGACAGTATGGGGAAGTGAGCCATACGTGATTGTTGATCTTAAAGAGACTGTTGCCTCTGGGTTTTAGGACTTGTCTGGTATAGGAACACTCTGGCGGATTTAAGCTTCTGAAAGATAAAACTTAGTGCATCTTTTATAGAATCTCAGGTAGAGACCTAGGTATCTGAGGACTACTTTTGTTAAGGGCATGGCATACTGTGGCATTTGGGATGTCTAGCTGGAGCCTGCATAAGAGAAACCTCCAGGATGGCCTCTTGACTCTATTTGGGATCTCTCAGTCACTGTGACCTCAGCTTGTTACCTTTCTTTTTTCCCCCTTTTGGGCAAGTAGGCATTTTCAATCCCTTGCTGCCAGGGCCAGGCTCATTTCTGGGCATTGCCAGGAAGATTCATCCCCCTGGGAGTCATGTCCCTTGTAGCAGGGAGGTTAATGAATTTATTTGCCAAGTTGGGCTTAGAGAGAGAAAGGCCATATCTGAGCAATAAAAGAGGTTCCCTGGAGGTGCCTCTTACACATAATTGTAGAAGGGCTCAGCCTCCTATTTACAACCCTTAATTTCACAAGAGCAAGCCTCAAGTCAAGGGCTTGATTTATTAAGTAGTGGGTTCCTAACTTCACTTAATATATATTCTATCCCAAGATAAATGGTCAGTTTCTTACATTATCTTCACTTAGTTGTACAATCATCATCACTCTCAACTTTAAACAATTATCATAGCATAATAATAACAAAATAAATCACAGAGCTCTTATCAGCTGCTAATTATTCATCCCTAGTATTAGTGTAGAGTTGGAAAGATATTCCTATTAAATATAGTCATTAATATGTAATGGGTAGTTCTTTTATACCATTCTGTTGTTAATCCTCTGCACCAGTGTCATACCTTGTAAGTAAATCATGCTAACACTTATTTAGGTTTGTGGTGCTACTCTGTGGGTTACATTCTGTGCCAGTTTGAATGTATTATGTCCCCCCAAATGCCATTATCTTTGATGTAATCTTGTGTGGGCAGAACTATCAGTGTTAATTAGATTGTAATTCTTTGAGTGTTTCCATGGAGATGTGCCCCACCCAACTGTGGGTGATGACTCTGATTGGATAATTTCCATGGAGGTGTTGCCCCACCCATTCAGGGTGGTTGTAAATTAAATCACTGGAGCCATACAAATGAGTTGGCAAACAGAAGGAACTCAGTGCAGCTGTGAGTGACATTTTGAAGAGGAGCTACAGCCAAGAGGGACACTTTGAAGAACGCACTGGAACTGAGAGAGGAGCTTCAGCTTACAGAGACATTTTGGAGATGGCCTTTGAAAGCAGACTTTTGCTCCAGAGAGACTAAGAGAGGACAAATGCCCCCAACAGCAACTAAAAGAGTGACACTTTTTGAGGAGCTGAAGCCTAGAGAGGAACGTCCTGGGAGAAAGCCATTTTGAAACCAGAACTTGGAGCAGATGCCAGCCATGTGACTTCCCAGCTAACAGAGGTTTTCCGGATGCCATCGGCCATCCTCCAGTGAAGGTACCCGATTGTTGATGCATTATCTTGGATACTTTATGGCCTTAAGACTGTAACTGTGTAACCAAAATAAACCCCCTTTTATAAAAGCGAATCCATCTCTGGTGTTTTTGCATTCTGGCAGCATTAGCAAACTAGAACACATTCCTTTAAACAACCATTTATGAACATGTTCACCTTCAATGCATCACTGATATTTATAATCCCATTAACAAACCATAGTCACACCTGACCATTCCCATACTATTAAGATCACCCTCGTTATCATATCTGTACATATTACATTATCATTCCCCCTTCGCTAGCTCCTGACTATCTCTAGGCCCCCTATATTCTACATTATAAGACACTTATTTTATATTTTTCACAGAGTTCACATTAGTGGCAACATACAATATCTCTCCTTTTGTGTCTGACTTATTTCACTAAGCATTATGTCTTCAGGGTTCATTCATTTGTCATATGTTTCATGACGTACCTTCTTACTGCTGCATAATATCCCATCATGTGTGTATACCACATTTTGTTTATCCACTCATCTGTTGAAGGACATTTGGATTGCTATGAACATCAGTGTGCAAATATCTGTTCATGTCACTGCTTTCAGATCTTCTGGGTATATACCAAGAAGTGAAATTGCTGGATCATAGGGTAACTCAATATCTAGTCTTCTGAGGAACTGCCAAACTGTCTTCCAGAGTGGCTGTACCATTATACAGTCCCACAAGCAAGGAATGAGTTCCAATTTCTCCACATCGTCTCCAGCATTTGTAGTTTCCTGTTTGTTTAATGGCAGCTATTCTTTTTTTTTTTTCCCCCCTTTCCATTTTTTTTATTGTGGAATACAACATATTTACATAGAAGTGATAACTTTCCAAGTACAATTTAACAAGCACTTAGAGAGCAAATTTCAAAGAATGTTATGGGTTGCACTTCATACCCAGATGTTTTTTGTTTTTTTTTTTTTACATCTTTTTTTTTCCTTGTTTTTCTTTTTCTTTTTTTTTTAATCATCATTTTATTGAGATATATTCACATACCACGCAGTCATACAAAACAAATCGTACTTTTGATTGTTTACAGTACCATTACATAGTTGTACATTCATCACCTAAATCAATCCCTGACACCTTCATTAGCACACACACAAAAATAACAAGAATAATAATTAGAGTGAAAAAGAGCAATTGAAGTAAAAAAGAACACTGGGTACCTTTGTCTGTTTGTTTCCTTCCCCTATTTTTCTACTCATCCATCCATAAACTAGACAAAGTGGAGTGTGGTCCTCATGGCTTTCCCAATCCCATTGTCACCCCTCATAAGCTACATTTTTATACAACTGTCTTCGAGATTCATGGGTTCTGGGTTGTAGTTTGATAGTTTCAGGTATCCACCACCAGCTACCCCAATTCTTTAGAACCTAAAAAGGGTTGTCTAAAGTGTGCGTAAGAGTGCCCACCAGAGTGACCTCTCGGCTCATTTTGGAATCTCTCTGCCACTGAAGCTTATTTCATTTCCTTTCACATCCCCCTTTTGGTCAAGAAGATGTTCTCCGTCCCACGATGCCGGGTCTACATTCCTCCCCGAGAGTCATATTCTACGTTGCAATGGCAGCCATTCTTATTGGTGTGAGATGATAACTCATTGTGGTCTTGATTTGCATCTCCCTAATAGCTAGTGAAGATGCACATTTTTTCATGTGTTTTTTTTTTTAGCCATTTGTATTTCCTCTTCAGAGAAATGTCTTTTCATATCTTGGCTTTTTGTACTATTGCCATTGAGTTGTAAAATTTCTTTATATTTGCAAGATATCAGTCTCTTATCAGATACATAGTTTCCAAATATTTTCTCCCATTGAGTTGGCTGCCTTTTACCTTTTTGACAAATTCCTTTGAGGTACAGAAGCTTTTAATTTTGAGGAGTTCCCATTTATGTATTTTTCTTTCATTGCTTGTGCTTTGGGTGTAAGGTCTAAGAAGCGACATCCTAATACTAAGTGTTGAAGATGTTTCCCTACATTATCTTCTAGTCATTTTATGGTACTGTCTCTTATATTGAGGTCTTTGATCCACTTTGAGTTAATTTTTGTATAGAATGTGAGGTAGGGGTCCTCTTTCATTCTTTTGGATATAGATATCCAGTTTTCCAAGTCCCATTTGTTGAAGAGACTATGTCCTAGTTCAGTGGATACGGGTGCCTTATCAAAAATTAATTGAATGTAGATCTGGGAGTCTATTTCTGAATTCTCAATTCAATTCCATCGATCAATAAGTCTATCTTCGTGCCAATTATCATGCTGTTTTGTGTCCTGTGGCTTTATAGGAGGCTTCAAATCAGGAAGTGTAAGTCCTCCCATTTTGTTTTTCTTTTTTAGAATGTTTTCAGCAATTCAGGACCCCTTTCCCTTCCAAATAAATTTCATAACTAGCTTTTCTAAGCCTGCAGAGTAGGTTGTTGAAACTTTGATTGGAATTGCATTGAATCTGTAGATGAATTTGGATATTGACATCTTAATAACATTCGCCATTCCTATCCATAAACACGGAATATCTTTCCATCTCTTTAGGTCCCCTTTTATTTCTTTAGTAAAGTTATGTAATATTCTGTGTTGAGGTCTTTTACATCCTTGGTTAAGTTTACTCCTAGGTACTTGACTTTTTTAGTTGCTATTGAGAATGGAATCTTTTTCTTGAGTTTCTCTTCAGTTAGGTCATTTCTAGTGTATAGGAACATTACTGACTTATGTGCATTAATCTTGTATCCCTCCACTTTGCTGAATTTGTTTGTTAGCTCAAGTAGCTGTGTCATTGATTTCTCAGGGTTCTCCAAATATAAGGTCATATCATTTGCAAATAATGACAGTTTTGCTTTTTACTTTCCAATTTAGATGCTTTTTATTTCTTTGTCTTGCCAGATTGCTCTGGCTAGAACTTCTAGCACAATGTTGAATAATAGCAGTGACAGCAGGCATCCTTGTCTCATTCCTGATCTTAGAGGGAAGGCTTTCAGTCTCTTGCCAATGAGCACTATGCTGGCTGTGGGTGTTTCATATATGTCCTTTATTATATTGAGGAAGTTTCCTTCAATTCCTACCTTTTGAAGTGTTTTTATTAAAAAAGGATGCTGAATTTTTTAATGCTTTTTCAGCATCTATTGAGATGATCATTTGATTTTTCCCTTTTGATTTATTAATGTGTTGTATTACATTGATTTTCTTATATTGAACCACCCTTGGATGCCTGGAATGAACCCCACTTGGTCATAGTGTATGATTCTTTAAATGTGTCTTTGGATTCACTTTGCAAGTTTTGTTGAGAAATTTTGCATCTACATTCATGAGGGAGAGTGGCCTGTAGTATTCCTTTCTTGTAGCATCTTTATCTGGTTTTGGGATTAGAGTGATGTTAGCTTCATAAAATTAGTTAGGTAGTGTTCCATTTTCTTCAATTTTTTGAAAGAGTTTAAGTAGGATTGGTGTCAATTGTTTTTGGAAAGTTTTGGTAGAATTCCCCTATGAAGGTCCTGGGCTTTAATTTGTAGGAAACTTTTTGATGACTGATTGAATCTCTTTGCTTGTAATTGGTTTGCTGAGGCCTTCTATTTCTTCTCTGGTCAGTCTAGGTTGTTCATGTGTTTCCAGGAAATTATCCATTTCCTCTAAATTATCTAGTTTGTTGGCATACAGTTGTTCATAGTATCCTCTTATGATTTTTTTAAATTTCTTTGGGATCTGCAATAATGTCACCCCTCTCATTTATTATTTTGTTTGTTTGGGTCTTCTCTCTTTTTGACTTTGTCAGTCTAGCTAAAGGTTTCTCAATCTTGTTGTTCTTCTCAAAGAACCAACTTTTGGTTTTATTTATTCTATTTTTTCTCCATATCACTTATTTCTTTTTTAATCTGTGTTACTTCTTTTCTTCTACTTGCTTTAGAATTAGTTTGCTGATCATTTTCTAGATTCTTCAGCTGTTCCATTAGTCCTTTTTTTTTTTTAATACTTTTTGATTCATGGTCCTCTTTTTTTGTTTTTGTTTTTTTTAGATCTTCATTTTATTGAGATATATTCACATACCACGCAGTCATACAAAACAAATCGTACATTCAATTGTTCACAGTACCATTACATAGTTCATTCATCACCTAAATCAATCCCTGACACCTTCTTAGCACACACACAAAAATAACAAGAACAATAATTAAAGTGAAAAAGAGCAATTAAAGTAAAAAAGAACACTGGGTACCTTTGTCTGTTTGTTTATTTGTTTGTTTCCTTCCCCTATTTTCTACTCATCCATCCATAAACTAGACAAAGGGGAGTGTGGTCCTCATGGCTTTCCCAATCCCATTGTCACCCCTCATAAGCTACATTTTTATACAATTGTCTTCGAGATTCATGGGTTCTGGGTTGTAGTTTGATAGTTTCAGGTATCTACCACCAGCTACCCCAATTCTTTAGAACCCAAAAAGGGTCGTCTAAATTGTGCGTAACTGTGCCCACCAGAGTGACCTCTCAGCTCCTTTTGGAATCTCTCTGCCACTGAAGCTTATTTCATTTCCTTTCACATCCCCCTTTTGGTCAAGATGTTCTCCATCCCACGATGCCGGGTCTACATTCCTCCCCGGGAGTCATATTCCACGTTGCCAGGGAGATTCACTCCCTTGGGTGTCTGATCCCATGTAAGGGGGAGGGCAGTGATTTCACCTTTCAAGTTGGCTTAGCTAGAGAGAGAGGGCCACATCTGAGCAACAAAGAGGCATTCGGGAGGAGGCTCTTAGGCATAATTATAGGGAGGCCTAGACTCTCCTTTGCAGCAACAGTCTTCCCAAGGGTAAATCCTGTGGTAGAGGGCTCAACCCATCAAACCACCAGCCCCCTATGTCTGTGGTCATGTTAGCAACCATCGATGTGGGGTAGGCGAATACCCCTGCATTCTCCACAGGCTCCTCAAGGGGACTCTCCATACTTTTTTCCTTGTTTTTTTTTTTAACTTTTTTTTTAAATCAACTGTATGAAAAATAAAAAAATTTAAAAAAATAATTAAAAAAAAATACAATAAAAGAACATTTCAGAGAGACCATAACAAGGGAGTAAGAAAAAGACAATTAACCTAAGATAACTACTTTACTTCCAACATGTTCCTACTCTACCCCAAGAAAGTTACCTAATATAGCAACATTTCTGTGAACTTGTTCCTACTAAACCCATCAGAAATTAACAGACAATAGTCATTCCTGGCATTCCCAGAATGTTAAATTTACCCATGATAGCTTATCTGTTCTTCTTGGATTATTGTTCCCCCTTCCTTAATTGCTCTCTATTGCTAGTTCCCCTACATTCTACATTATAAACCATTTGTTTTACATTTTTTCAAAGTTCACATTAGTGGTAGCATATAGTATTTCTCTTTTTGTGCCTGGCTTATTTCGCTCAGCATTATGTCTTCAAGGTTCATCCATGTTGTCATACATTTCACGAGATCATTCCTTCTTACTGCCATGTAGTATTCAATCGTGTGTATATACCACATTTTATTTATCCACTCATCTGTTGAAGGACATTTGGATTGTTTCCATCTCTTGGCAATTGTGAATAATGCTGCTATGAACATTGGCGTGCAGATGTCTGTTCATGTCACTGCTTTCCGATCTTCCGGGTATATACCGAGAAGTGCAATCGCTGAGTTGAATGGTAACTCTATATCTGGTTTTCTAAGGAATTGCCAGACTGACTTCCAGAGTGGCTGAACCATTATACAGTCCCACCAACAATGAATAAGAGTTCCAATTTCTCCACATCCCTTCCAGCATTTGTAGTTTCCTGTTTGTTTAATGGCAGCCATTCTAATAGGTGTGAGATGGTATCTCATTGTGGTCTTAATTTGCATCTCTCGAATAGCTAGTGAAGCTGAACATTTTTTCATGTGTTTCTTGGCCATTTGCATTTCCTCTTCAGAGAACTGTCTTTTCATATCTTTTGCCCATTTTATAATTGGGCTGTCTGTACTATTGTCATTGAGTTGTAGGATTTCTTTATATATGCAAGATATCAGTCTTTTGTCAGATACATGGTTTCCAAAAGTTTTTTCCCATTGAGTTGGCTGCTTCTTTACCTTTTTGACAAATTCCTTTGAGGTGCAGAAACTTCTAAGCTTGAGGAGTTCCCATTTATCTATTTTTTCTTTTGTTGCTTGTGCTTTGGGTGTAAAGTCTAGGAAGTGTCTGCCTAATACAAGGTCTTGAAGATGTTTTCCTACATTATCTTCTAGGAGTTTTATGGTACTTTCTTTTATATTGAGATCTTTGGTCCATTTTGAGTTAATTTTTGTGTAGGGTGTGAGGTAGGGGTCCTCTTTCATTCTTTTGGATATGGCTATCCAACTCTCCCAGCCCCATTTGTTGAAAAGACCATTATGACCCAGTTCAGTGACTTTGGGGGCCTTATCAAAGATCAGTCGGCCATAGATCTGAGGGTCTATCTCCAAATTCTCAATTCGATTCCATTGATTTATATGTCTATCTTTGTGCCAGTACCATGCTGTTTTGACAACTGTGGCTTTATAATAAGCTTCAAAGTCAGGGAGTGTAAGTCCTCCCACTTCATTTTTCTTTTTTAGTGTCTTTAGCAATTCAAGGTGTCTTCCCTTTCCAAATAAATTTGATAACTAGCTTTTCCAAGTCTGCAAAGTAGGTTGTTGGAATTTTGATTGGGATTGCATTGAATCTGTAGATGAGTTTGGGTAGAATTGACATCTTAATGACATTTAGCCTTCCTATCCATGAACATGGAATATTTTTCCATCTTTTAAGGTCCCCTTCTATTTCTTTTAGTAGAATTATGTAGTTTTCTTTGTATAGGTCTTTTACATCTTTGGTTAAGTTTATTCCTAGGTACTTGATTTTTTTAGTTGCTATTGAAAATGGTATCTTTTTCTTGAGTGTCTCTTCAGTTTGTTCATTTCTAGCATACAGAAACATTACTGACTTATGTGCATTAACCTTGTATCCCGCTACTTTGCTAAATTTGTTTATTAGCTCTAGTAGCTGTATCGTCGATTTCTCAGGGTTTTCCAAATATAAGATCATATCATCTGCAAACAATGACAGTTTTACTTCTTCTTTTCCAATTTGGATGCCTTTTATTTCTTTGTCTTGCCGGATTGCCCTGGCTAGCACTTCCAGCACAATGTTGAATAACAGTGGTGATAGCGGGCATCCTTGTCTTGTTCCTGATCATAGAGGGAAGGCTTTCAGTCTCTCACCATTGAGTACTATGCTGGCTGTGGGTTTTTCATATATGCTCTTTATCATATTGAGGAAGTTTCCTTCAATTCCTACCTTTTGAAGTGTTTTTATCAAAAATGGATGTTGGATTTTGTCAACTGCTTTTTCAGCATCTATTGAGATGATCAATTGATTTTTCCCTTTCGAAATGTTAATGTGTTGTAATACATTGATTGATTTTCTTATGTTGAACCATCCTTGCATGCCTGGAATGAACCCCACTTGGTCATGGTGTATGATTTTTTTAATGTGTCTTTGGATTCGATTTGCAAGTATTTTGTTGAGGATTTTTGCATCTATATTCATTAGGGAGATTGGCCGGTAGTTTTCCTTTTTTGTAACATCTTTGCCTCGTTTTGGTATTAGATTGATGTTAGCTTCATAAAATGAGTTAGGTAGTGTTCCATTTTCTTCAATGTTTTGAAAGAGTTTGAGTAAGATTGGTGTCAGTTCTTTCTGGAAAGTTTGGTAGAATTCCCCCGTGAAGCCATCTGGCCCTGGGCATTTATTTGTGGGAAGATTTTTGATGACTGATTGGATCTCTTTGCTTGTGATGGGTTGGTTGAGGTCTTCTATTTCTTCTCTGATCAGTCTAGTTTGTTTGTATGTTTCCAGGAAACTGTCCATTTCCTCTGCATTATCCAGTTTGTTGCCATACAGTTGTTCATAGTATCCTCTTATGATTTTTTTAATTTCTTCGGGTTCTGCAGTTATGAAACCTTTTTCATTCATTATTTTTTTTATATGGGTCTTCTCTCTTTTTTATTTTGTCAGTCTAGCTAGGAGCTTGTCAATCTTGTTGATCTTCTCAAAGAACCAACTTTTGGTGATATTTATCCTCTCTATTGTTTTTTTTTTGTTCTCTATGTCATTTATTTCTGCTTTAATCCTTGTTATTTCTTTTCTTCTACTTGGTTTGGGATTGGTTTGCTGTTCATTTTCTAGCTTCTTCAGTTGATCCATTAGTTCTTTGATTTTGGCTCTTTCTTCTTTTTTAATAAATGTATTTAGTGCTGTAAATTTCCCCCTCAGTACTGTTTTTGCTGCATCCCATAGGTTTTGGTATGTTGTGTTCTCATTTTCATTCGTTTCTATATATTTTGCAATTTCTCTTTCTATTTCTTCTTTAACCCACTGATTGTATAGGAGTGTGTTGTTTAACCTCCAAGTATTTGTGAATTTTCTAAGTCTCTGATGGTTATTGACTTCTAATTGTATTCCATTGTGGTCAGAGAATGTGCTTTGAATAATTTCAATCTTTTTAAATTTATTGAGCCTTGTTTTATGTCCCAGCATATGATCTATTCTGGAGAAAGTTCCGTGAGCACTAGAGAAGAATGTATATCCTGGTGATTTGGGATGTAATGTTCTATATATGTCTGTTAAATCTAATTCATTTATCAGATGGTTTAGGTTTTCAATTTCCTTATTGGTCTTCTGTCTGGTTGACCTATCTATAGGAGAGAGTGATGTGTTGAAGTCTCCCACAATTATTGTGGAAACATCAACTGCTTCCTTTTGTTTTGCCAGTGTTTCTCTCATGTATTTTGTGGCACCTTGAATGGGTGCATAAACATTTATGATTGTTATTTCTTCTTGTTGAATTGTCCCTTTTATTAGTGTGTAGTGGCCTTCTTTGTCTCTCAAAACATCCTTGCATTTCAGGTCTATTTTATCTGAAATTAATATTGCTACACCTGCTTTCTTTTGGCTGTAGCTTGCATGAAATATTTTTTTCCATCCTTTCACTTTTGATTTCTTTGTGTCCCTGTGTCTAAGATGAGTCTCTTGTATGCAACATATTGATGCTTCATTTTTTTTAATCCATTCTGTGAATCTATATCTTCTAATTGGGGAGTTTAATCCATTTACATTCAACGTTATAACCGTGAAGGCATTTCTTGAATCAGCCATCTTATCCTTTGGTTTATGTTTGTCATATTTTTCCCCTCTGTCTATTAATATCCTTTATTGTACCCATACCGAATCTCTTTAGTACTGAACCTTTCTCCAAGTCTCTCTCTCCTTTGTTTCTCTGTCTGTAGGGCTCCCTTGAGTATCTCCAGTAGGGCAGGTCTCTTGTTAGCAAATTCTCTCAGCATTTGTTTGTCTGTGAAAAATTTAAGCTCTCCATCAAATTTGAGGGAGAGCTTTGCTGGATAAAGTATTCTTGGCTGGAAATTTTTCTCACTCAGAATTTTAAATATATCGTGCCTCTGCCTTCTCACCTCCATGGTGGCTGCTGAGTAGTCACTACTTGGTCTTATGCTGTTTCCTTTGTATGTGGTGAATTGCTTTTCTCTTGCTGCTTTCAGAACTTGCTCCTTCTCTTCTGTGTTTGACAGTGTGATCAGAATATGTCTCGGAGTGGGTTTATTTAGATTTATTCTATTCGGAGTTCGCTGGGCATTTATGATTTGTGTATTTATGTTGTTTAGAATATTTGGGAAGTTTTCCCCAACAATTTCTTTGAATACTCCTCCTAGACCTTTACCCTTTTCTTCCCCTTCTGGAACACCAATAAGTCTTATATTCGGACGTTTTATATTATCTATCATATCCCTGAGGTCCATTTCGATTTTTTCAATTTTTTTCCCCATTCTTTCTTTTGTGCTTTCATTTTCCGTTCTGTCATCTTCCAGGTCACTGATTAATTGTTCAAATTCCTGTAGTCTTGTACTATGAGTATCCAGAATCTTTTTAATTTGGTCAACAGTTTCTTTGATTTCCATAAGATCATCTATTTTTTTATTTAGTCTTGCAATGTCTTCTTTATGCTCTTCTAGGGTCTTCTTGATATCCTTTGTATCCCGTACTATGGTCTCATTGTTCATCTTTAGTTCTTTGATTAGTTGCTCTATGTACTTTGTCTCTTCTGATCTTTTGATTTGGGTGCTTGGGCTTGGGTTATCCATATCATCTGGTTTTTTCATATGCTTTATAATTTTCTGTTGTTTTTGGCCTCTTGGCATTTGCTGAACTTGATAGGGTTCTTTTAGGATTTGTAGACCAATTGAAGTCCTTATCTCTAATTTATCAGATCTACAGCTTCGTGGAGTACACTTTCTCTAACTAACCAGCAGGTGGGGTCCACGAGCCACCTGTTCTCCACAAGCCAGTTCTCCCCTGCTTTGCCTTTGTGGTGAGTGGGGGAGTGAGTCTTGTGGAGTCCAATTGGTGTACCAAGCTTGCGTGTGTAGTTGGTGTTGCCCGCCCTGTATATGGGGCATGTGTCTGGACAGTCAGGGAGGGGGGGGTGGCTCTAACAATCGAATCTCCCTGGTGATCCTGGAGTTTTAAAGCTGCTGCAATAGTCTAATCCTTCAGTTCAGTCCTGCCACAGTTTGTCTCTGCCACTGACCCACAAGTCCTTGGTTTTGGTGCATGGCTCCTGAGACTTGCGAGTGGGTTCCTCTTCCAGGCCATGCACCCCCTGGTCCTCCGTTGAGCGATGACTATGCTATGCCACAGGTGAATGCCATCCCCCCAGGGCAGTTCTGGGCTGCTGGGCTGTGTAGGGAGGCTCCCAGTCTGCTGAAATGATGGCTGAATGGGGCTTTGTTAATTCACACTGCTCCACCTCCCCAACTCTGGGACAACCAGCTGAGGGTGCAGGGAAGGCTAATGTCCATGCCCAGTTTTGTGGTGTGTGTGTGTTATTTGAAGCACTTCCGTCACACTGGGTTGTCTGGGGCAGCTCTGGGCTATGGGACTGGCAACAGGCAGGAGTGTTTCCTGTCCACCAGGATGATGGCTGTAAGTGGACACCCCCCTTTTCTTGGGAAGTTGTGGTGTTTAGTGAGTTTTCTCAGCCACTGGATGATTGCCTTTTGTCTCAGAGCTCTCTTAGTTCTGCTCTTGTCTTGACCTGCCCAAATTGCAAGTCTTTGAGGCTTTCTGTATTGGGCTCCTTAGAGTAATTGTTTTAGAAACAGACAAAAAAAAAGGTAAAAAAAAAAAAAAAAAAAAAAAGCCCTCCTCGCAGATCTAATGGTTTATTGAAATGCTAAGAGGCAAAGCAATTAGGGCCATTAAGGAAAGATCCAGTGGGCAGAGAGATCAGTTTACTTCGGGATTTGCATATGAGCCTCAGGGCCTGAGCTCTGCCCTTCCCCTTTCTATGTTCACCAGAACTCCAAAAATCCTCCGCTATTATTTTGGAGTTTTTCTTTGCTGTTTTTTGCTATGCCTGTCTCCTCTCTGCTGGGCTGGATGCTGTCAGATTCTCTGGTGTCTGGTCTCAGTCTATCTATGATTGGAGTTTGAATCAGTAGAATGAGTTTCCGATAAGAGCCGCCACTGCAGTTCTCCCTTCTCCTTCCCAGCGCTGACGGCACCTCCTCCCATGGGACTGAGCCTGGCAGGGAGGGGCGCAGGTCCCCTGGCCGCAAAAACTTACAGATTTCACTGATCTCAGCAGTTCGACGTGTTCGTGAGTGTTGTATGAAGTATGCCCAAAGTGAAATTCTCTGTGGTGTCCAGTTCACGCAGTTCCTGGCTTTCTACCTACTTTCCTGGAGGAGTAACTAAAACATACAGCTCACCAATCCACCATCTTGCCCCACCCACTCCATTAGTTCTTTTATTTTTAGCTCTTTCTTCCTTTTTATTGTATGCAATTAGAGCTATAAATTTCCCCCTTAATACCACCTTCGGTGCATCCCATAAGTTTTGATATGTTGTGTTCTTGTTCTAGTTTGCTAATGCTGCCAGAATGCAAAACACCAGACATGGATTGGCTTTTATAAAAAGGGGGTTTATTTGGCTACACAGTTACAGTCTTAAGGCCATAAAGTGTCCAAGGTAACACATCAGTAATTGGGTACCTTCACTGGAGGATGGTCAGTGGCGTCCAGAAAACCTCTGTTAGCTGGGAAGTCACGTGGCTGGCATCTGCTCCAAAGTTCTGGTTTCAAAATGGTTTTGTCCCAGGACATTCCTCTCTAGCAAGCTTGCTCCTCTTCAAAACATCACTCACAGCTGCACTGAATTCCTTCTCTTTGAGTCAGCTCATTTATATGGCTCCACTGATCAAGGCCCACCCTGAATGGGTGGGGCCATGCCTCCATGGGAATATCTCATCAGAGTCATCACCCACAGTTGGGTGGGGCACATTCCAAGCAAATCTAATCAGCACCAAAATATCTGCCCCACAAGATTACATCAAAGATAATGGCATTTGGGGGACACAATACATTCAAACTGGCACAGTTCTCATTTTCATTTCTCTCTAGATATTCAGCAATTTCTCTTAGAATTTCTTCTTTGACACCCCAATTGTTTAGGAGTGTGTTGTTTAACCTCCAGATATTTGTGAATGTTCTAGATCTTTGATGGTTATTGACTTCTATTTGCATTCCATTGTGGTCAGAGAATGTGCTTTGACTAATTTCAATCTTTTTAAATCTTTTGAGGCTTGTTTTATGCCCCAGCATATGATCTATCCTGGAGAAAGTTCCGTGAGCTTCTAGAGAAGAATGCATATCCTGGTAATTTGGGATGTAATGCTCTATATATGTCTGTTAAGTCTAATTCATTTATCACATTGTTTAGGTTCTCAATGTCCTTATTGGTCCTCTGTCTGGTTGATCTATCTATAGGAGCAAGTGATGTATTGAAGTCTCCCACAATTATTGTGGAAACATCTATTACTTCAGTTTTGCCAATGTTTATCTCATGTACTTTGAGGCACCTTGATTGGATGCATAGACATTTATGATTGTTATTTCTTCTTGGCAAATTTTCCCTTTTATTAGTATATACTGTTCTTCTTTGTCTCCTATGATATCCTTTCATTTAAAGTCTATTTTACCTGAAATTAGTATTGCTACCTCTGCTTTCTTTTGGCAATAGCTTGCATGAAATATTTTTTCCCCTTCCTTTCACTTTCAATTTCTTTGTGTCATTGGTTCTAAGAAGAGTCTCTTGTAAACAACATATTGATGGTTCATATTTTTTAATCCATTCTGCCAATCTATATCTTTTAATTGGGGAGTTTAATCCATTCACATTCAATGTTATTACAATGAAGGCAGCTCTTGAATCAGCCATCTTATCCTTTGGTTTTTATTTGTCAGATGTATTTGTTCCCCTCTCTCTCTTTATTTCCTTTAAGGTACTTTACTGAAACTCTTCAGTTCTGTGCCCTTCTCCAGACTTCTGTCTCTTTCTTTTTTCTCAGTCAGTAGTGCTCCTTTTAATATTTCTTATAGGGCAGGTCTCTTGTTAACAAATTCTCTCAGCATTTTTTTGTCTGTGAAAATTTTAAGGTCTCCCTCAATTTTGAAGGAGAGTTTTGCTGGATAAAGAATTATTGGTTGGCAATTTTTCTCTTTCAGAATTTTAAATATGTCATATCACTGCCTTCTCACCTCCATGGTGCCTGCTGAGTAGTCAGTACTTAGTCTTATGCTGTTTCCCTTGTATGTGAATTGCTTCTCTCTTGCTGCTTTCAGAACTTTCTACTTCCCTTCAGCATTTGACAATCTGATCAGAATATGTCTCAGAGTGGATTTATTTGGATTTATTCTATTTGGAGTTCATTGGGCATCTTTGATATGCATATTTTTGTTGTTTAGAAGGGTTGGGAAGTTTCCCCAACAATGTCTTCAAATACTCTCCTAGCCCTTTACTCTTTCCTTCCCATTCTGGAACACAAATGATTCTTTATTTGTGCACTTCATGTTGTTCATCTTTTTCCTGAGATCCGTTTCAAATTTTTCAATTCTTTTCACCATTCGTTCTTTTGTGCTGTCACTTTCCATCACTCTAACCTCAAGTTCACTAATTCATTTCTCTACCTCTTATATATGGTGTTATGTGTCTCAAAAATGTTTTAAATTTGATCAACAGTATCTTTTATTTCCATAAGATCCACTATTTTTTAATTTACTTGCAAATTCTTCTTTATGCTCTTCTAGGGTCTTCTTCATGTCCTTTATATCCTGAGCCATGATATTGATGTTTCTGTGTACCTCTTTGATTAATTACTCCAAGTTCTGTGTCTTCTCTGGCTTTTTAATTTGGATGTTTGGTTATCCATATATTCTAGTTTCTTCATATGCTTTATAATTTTCTGTTGTTTTTGGCCTCTTGGCATTTGCTTATCTTGATATGGTTGTTTTAGGATATGCAGGATTATTTGAACATTTGTCTATAATTTGACAGAGCTACAGCTTGGTGGAGTGCACTTTTCCTGACCTACCAGCAAATGGCACTCCTGAGCCACCTCTTACCCTCAAGCCAGTTCTCCCCAACTTCATCTGTGCACTGAGTGGTGGTCCAAACCATGTGGAGGTCCAATCAGGGCATCAATTTCCTTGGATGGGGGGCAGGCCCTGTGTGGTTTGCAGGGAGTCTGCTCCAGAACACAGTGGTTCTGGCCATTCCCAGGGCTGCTGGTGGAGTACTCTGGGGCTGCAGAGCTGCACGTCTCATCTTCCAGCTCAAATGCCCCATAGTCCCTTCTGCCAGGTGCCCATGAGTCACTGGGATTGGAGGAGGGCTCTTGGCACTTCTGTGGTGTACCTCTGCCTGTAGACTGTGCACACTGTGGACTTCTGTGGAGGAAGAGTGGAAGCTGTCACAATCCTGCTGAATCCCAAATCCCCTCAAGGAAGCTCTCGGCTGTGTGGATGTGAAGGGCTGTCTCCCAGTCAACTGCAAAGATTGTTTAGGAGTGTGTCATTTAACCTCCAGATATTTGTGAATGTTCTAGATCTTTGACGGTTATTGACTTCTATTTGCATTCCATTATGGTCAGAGAATGTGCTTTGACTAATTTCAATCTTTTTAAATCTATTGAGGCTTGTTTTACGCCCCAGAATATGATCTATCCTGGAGAAAGTTCCGTGAGCACTAGAGAAGAATGCATATCCTGGTAATTTGGGATGTAATGCTCTATATACAATAGGCAAACATCTGCCTTCTGCAACAGCCAGTCCCTGGAATGGGGGCTCTCGGGTACAGGTCTGTGAAGGGTTATCACCCACTCCAGCTGCTGAGGAGAGTGCCCAGGGCGTGGAAGGCTACTCCCCTCTGTGCCGTCAACTGGCTCCAGCTGCCCATTCCCCAGTGGCATTCTGGGTCAAACACTCACCTGTCTCTAAATGCAGCCTCTTGTTTCTCCAAGTACACACTCACTATGGGTGTAGAAGTCCCTGCCCAGCCTGTGGAACCCTGGAACTGCTGTTCTGGAGCACTTTCTGTCCTTTATCTAGTGTTTTTCACAGAGGAGAATTTTGCTCTTTCTCTCCTAATCCGCCATCTTGGATCCCTCTCCTGTATGTGTTTTATCCTCTTATAAAGGACTCCACTGAAAGGATTAAGAGCCACCTTGAATGAGACGGGCCACATCTCAATTGAAATAATCTAATCAAAAGGTCCTGCCTACAATAGGTCTGCATCCACAGGAATGGATTAAAATAACTTGACATTTTCTGGGGTACATACAAGTTCAAACTGCCATATACACATACACAAACACATATTTAATGGTCAATTTTGCACACAATATCAGGGTTCAAGGATATAATTAAGGTCTATCCTGGATCTCAGGTTATTCAGGTTAAGAATTCCTGCTCATGCCAAAATGTGCCTTTCAATGGGTGGGATTTTAGTCCATTGTTTTCATCTTTGTGGTACACTGTGTTTTCTAATCTTTCTAAAATTAGTAAACATTGCTTCTGCAACTAGGAAAAAATTATTTTTTTGAGTAGAGAGAAAGAAAAAAGAAAACGAAAGAGAAACAAAAGGTGTAAGTTCATGTTTCTTCAGAGTAACTTAGACATTGGTTGAAAGGATAGGCAAGTGTTCTAGTTTGCTAATGCTGCTAGAATGCAAAACACCAGAAATGGATTGTCTTTTATAAAGGTGGTTTATTTGGTTACAAAGTTACAGTCTTATGGCCATGAAATGTTCAAGGTAAGTCATCAGCAATCGGGTACCTTCACTGGAGGATGGCCAGTGGTGTCCGGAAAACCTCTGTTATTTGGGATGGCACGTGGCTGGTGTCTGCTCCAAAGTTTTGGTTCCAAAATGACTTTCTTCTAGGATGTTCCTCTCTAGGCTGCAGTTCCTCAAAATTTCATTCTTAATTGCTCTTGGGACGTTTTTCCTCTCTCAGCTTCTCTGGAGCAGAAGTCTGCTTTCAACTGCCATCTTCAAACTGTCTCTCATCTGCAGCTCTTCTCTTCTCAGCTCCTGTGCGTTCTTCAAAGTGTCCCTCTTGGCTGTAGCAAGCTTGCTCCTTCTGCCTGAGCTTATATAGTGCTCCAGTAATTCAATTCAGACCCACCCTGAATGAGTGGGACAACACTTCCATGGAAATTATCCAACCAAAGGTCTTTTCTACAGTTGGTTGAATAACATCTCCATGGAAATATCCAATCAAAGTCTCTAACCCAATCAACACCAATATGTTTGCTGCCCACACAAGATTACATCAAAGATAATGGCATTTTGGGGGACATAATACATTCAAACTGGCACAGCAAGATAGAGTGTGGTGACTGGTCACCTAAAACTTTGGTTTAAGCCAAACAATTTTAAAAAGTCTTCTCTAAATAGCCAACAAGCACATGAGAAGATGCTCACCATCATTGGTCATCTAAGAACTGCAAATCAAAACCAGATTGAGGTACCACTTTACATCCACTAGGATGGCTATTATTAAAAAGTGCAAAATAACAGGTGTTGGTGAGGATGCAGAGAAATAGGAACACTCGTGCATTGTTGGTGGGAAGGAAGAATAGTGCAGCCACTGTGGTAAACAGTTGATGCTTCCTAAACAAGTTGAACATAGAATTACCAAATGATGCAGCAATCGCAGTTCTAGGTATATATGCCAAAAAATTCAAAGTATGGACATTAACCTCTATTGTTACACCAATGATCATAGCAGCATTATTCACAATAGCCTAAGATGGAAACAATCCATGTCCATCAATTGATCAATGGATAAACAAAATGTGGTATATGTATACAAGGCAATATTATTCAGCTGTAAAAAAGAATGAAGTTCTGATAAATGTAACAACATGGAAGAACCTTAAAGATACCACATGTTGAGTGAAAGAAGCCAAACACAAAAGGTCAAATATTGTATATGATTCCACTTGTATATGAAATACCTAGACTAAGCAACAAAGAAATAGAAAGTAGACTACAGGTTACTGGGGGTTGGGGGAGAGGGAAGGAATGGGGAGTTATTGCTTAATGAGTGCAGACTTTCTGTTTGGTCTGATGAAAAAGTTTTGGAAATGGATGGTGTGCCAGTTTGGATGTATTGTGGCCCCCCAAATGCCACTATCTTTGATGTAATCTTGTGGAATCAGACGTATTAGTGTTGATTAGGTCAGAACCTTTGGATTAGGTTGTTTCCATGGAGATGTGACCCACCCAGCTGTAGGTGATAACTCTGATTAGATAATTTCCATGGAGGCATGGCCCTGCCCATTCAGTGTGGGCCTTGATTAGTTTACTAGAGCACTATATAAGGGCTAAGACAGAAGGAGCTTGCTGCTGCAACTTACAGAGACATTTTGAAGATGGCTTCCTTGAAAGCAGAGTTTTGCTGAAGCTTTGGTGGTACTAGCCCAGAGTTTGCCCCGAACAGCTAAGAGTAACATTTTGGAGAGAGCTACAGCTAAGAGAGGACAAAATGCCCCAAGAGCAACACTTTGGAGAACGCCATTTTGAAACACAACCTGGGATCAAGCGGATGCCAGCCACGTGCCTTCAGAGGTTTTTGGACGCCAATGGCCATCCTTCAGTGAAGGTACCCTATTGTTGCTGCCTTACTTTGGACACTTTATTGCCTTAAGACTATAACTTTGTAACCAAATAAACCCCCTTTATAAAAGCCAATCCATTTCTGGTATTTTGCATAACAGCAGCATTAGCAAACCGGAACAGATGGTTTTGATAGTAGCACATTATGAATGTAATTAATATCACTGAATTGTACACATGAAATTCATTTAAAATGGCAAACTGAGTTTTATATATGCTACCACAATAAAAAGTTTCAAAGAAGGGTCTTCTCATTTCTACGTTTTTCCACATTCCTCCTATATTCCAATAGTTTTGCTAAAAGATGATTTGTTTGTGTGGCCACAATCATTAACTTTGAGTTAATCCAACATGTTTTTCTTGTTCATCCAATATTTCTTCATGTTCACTTTTTTAATGGATAAGTTTCCAATGTTTCTGCCTAAATCTGTTCAGATTCTAAACATTAAAGCTTCTTCAGAGTAGAAAATAGGGCTCTTTTGTTGCTGTCTCAACAGTCAAGTGTTCATTCAAAGAACCTTATGTCACTGTTTACACTGACAGGCTTCCAAGCAAACCGTCCCCGAGTTGGACTTGAGTGGTTCAGGTGGCTGTTCTCACGGCCAGTAAGAAGTTAAATGTGGAGGTGCTCCAATTATTCTTTCTACTAAAATTAAGAGAAAGAGAAACGGAGAGTGTGGCGCGCTCACTGGGATAGCTGCAAAGGCTTAAGAGCTGGTCCACAAATGTAGCCATGGAATGTTTCAAGCCATTTCCCGTGTTTCAGAAAGCTGTTAAGCCTCTAAAAGGCCAAAAGGCCAACAAGACATCCAGCTTTATAGGGGTGAAGTCCTATAATTCAATGTAGAAACAACCCAGAGTTGTTAATGTGTGCTGATTTATATTTGCGATTGACTTAAAATCAAAGAGTGTTAATACTGAAATGTAACCTAGTAGATAAAATATATCAAAACAGGAGTGCATGGAAGAACTAAGAGAGATCTTTACTTTTAAAAAGATTGGGAATCACTGTTTTATGGCTGTAATATTTATTTGGAATATTTACATCATGCAATAATTAGTATTTGGAGAGTACTTACTTATGCCAAGGATTACTCTACTTTAAATGTACCATCTCATTTAATTCTATTTATAATTGAGGTTTATTAAGTTAAATAATAACACACTAGCATATGGAAGAAGCAGGATTTAAACTCAGGCAGATATGGCTCCTAACACTTTTCCATTCCATGGTCCACACCACCTCCCAGGACTGGGATGAGGAAAGACATGATTGTGAAAAGTTAGAATATCAGTTTAAGGGGTGCTTGGTTCTTAACTCCTACACAGTGTTATCAAACTGTCCCAAATATTTAGGAGGAACCGGGCATTTGAAGACACTAGAATTATGGTTTCCAACTATGGCAAAAACATGCCATTTAACAAAGAAATGTTCAAAATTAAATTGCTCTGAGCTTGGGTGGTTTTTATCATCTTTATTAGCCGGGATTATGAGACTTCAATCAGTGATTGTTGTTCAAACACTTTCTTTCCACTAACACTCTTCCTTGGGGTAAGGGGTCAGGGGAGGCTCCATGATTTGGCCAGATTTTGTCCCTCACAAATTGGGTCAACAGCCCAACCTCAAAAGGAAGAATTATTACTGACAATGTTTCAAGGCTTTCCAACATCAGACAGCTGGGTTTTGGCAAGCTTTCACCAAGGGCAGGGAGAGGTAAGGAGTAGCCAGCTACACTTCCCTTCAGAGCCTTTCAACCTGGGGCTCTATAGCTCACAAAGTTGCCAACTGCTCAAAAACAAAACTGCAGCTTTTGCTCTTACCACCATTGGTAGTATGGAAAGCAACAGACCACTTTGGTGATCGATCACAATATTGGTTTCCATTGACCTGGTTCTCAGGAGGATAAAAAAAAACTTAAGAAGCCAAGCACTGAAGCAAAAGTCCTATTTGACAATGAGGATTTACTACAAAAAGAAATTATTAGGAGTGCTTCTCTTTTAAGTGACAATGCAACCACAGAACGGTTGAGGGTGAGGGAAGAACCCAAGAGCCTAAGGTAATTCTCCCATCTCTGATGATGAAGAAATAGACTATTTCCTACCTTGTTCCAAAAACAGTCAAGTAGATTGGTAAGATTTAAAGTCAAAATATAATGTAGTAATTTAAAGAATCAAATACCTTGTGAAACGTTTAACACAGGCTTTGATTTTTAAAAAGTATTTATAGTAACATACAGTCACAATTTCCTGTTTTAGCCCAAGTGTACAATTCAGTGATATTAATTCACAATATGGTGCTACCACCACTGACATCTGTCACCCAAATTTTTCACCACCTCAAATGGAAACTCTGTACCCATTTAGCAATAACTCCCCATACCCCTTGAACCCCTGCCCCTGGAACTGTAATCTACTATATGTCTCTATGAATTTGCTTATCCTAGGTATTTCACGTGAGATCATACAATGTCTTTTTGTGATTGGCTTGTTTCGCTTGACATGTCTTCAAGGCTCATTCATGTTGTAGCACACATCAGAATTTCATTATTTTTAACAGCTGAATAATATTCCATTGAGTATATATACATTTTGTTCATCTATTCATCAGCTGGTGAACACTTGGTTGCTTTCAATCCCAGAGTGGGATTGCCAGGTCAGAAGGAATGAAGTTTCATCTTTTAATGATAATGTTACACTTTAAAGACTCTTGCAACATGCAAAGTGTAACCTGTTTGTATTTTTATATTTGCTCATGAAATTTCTGTAAGTGTCACCCACCCAACATTATGTACAAGTTATATAAAAATGAAACATTAAGTCATAAGCAAAGATATCTAATTCATTAGAATCTCATTTAAAACTGTTAGGAGTTAAAATTTGGGTATTAATAAATGACTATCAATTTAGACAACGCTTTGTGAAAGAGGGAAAAGTTGGTACCTATATACTATTTTATCATGATTTAAGAAGTTGGATATAAAAACTTACTCTAAAAATAATAAAAACAAACTATCCACAGATAAGTTCAACGAAAACATCCAAATGCCTCTAAGGGTTTTCTTTTTTTTTTTTTTTGGTTTTTTTTTTTTTATCTTCATTTTATTGAGATATATTCACATACCACGCAGTCATACAAAACAAATCGTACTTTCGATAGTTTACAGTACCATTACATAGTTGTACATTCATCACCTAAATCAATCCCAGACACCTTCATTAGCACACACACAAAAATAACAAGAATAATAATTAGAGTGAAAAAGAGCAATTGAAGTAAAAAAGAACACTGGGTACCTTTGTTTGTTTGTTTCCTTCCCCTATTTTTCTACTCATCCATCCATAAACTAGACAAAGTGGAGTGTGGTCCTTATGGCTTTCCCAATCCCATTGTCACCCCTCATAAGCTACATTTTTATACAACTGTCTTCGAGATTCATGGGTTCTGGGTTGTAGTTTGATAGTTTCAGGTATCCACCACCAGCTACCCCAATTCTTTAGAACCTAAAAAGGGTTGTCTAAAGTGTGCGTAAGAGTGCCCACCAGAGTGACATCTCGGCTCCTTTTGGAATCTCTCTGCTACTGAAGCTTATTTCATTTCCTTTCACATCCCCCTTTTGGTCAAGAAGATGTTCTCCGTCCCACAATGCCAGGTCTACATTCCTCCCCGGGAGTCATATTCCACGTTGCCAGGGAGATTCACTCCCCTGGGAGTCTGATCCCACGTAGGGGGGAGGGCAGTGATTTCACCTTTCAAGTTGGCCTACCTAGAGAGAGAGGGCCACATCTGAGCAACAAAGAGGCATTCGGGAGGAGGCTCTTAGGCACAACCATAGGGAGGCCTAGCCTCTCCTTTGCAGCAACCATCTTCCCAAGGGTAAAACCTATGGTAGAGTGCTCAACCCATCAAACCACCAGTCCCCTATGTCTGTGGTCATGTTAGCAACCATGGAGGTGGGGTAGGCGAATACCCCTGCATTCTCCACAGGCTTCTCAAGGGGGCACTACATCTTTTTTTTTTTCCCTTGTTTTTCTTTTTTTTTTTTTAACTTTCCCTTCTTTTTTAAATCAACTGTATGAAAAAAAAAGTTAAAAAGAAAACAAACATACAATAAAAGAACATTTCAAAGAGACCATAACAAGGGAGTCAGAAAAAGACAACTAACCTAAGATAACTGCTTAACTTCCAACATGTTCATACTTTACCCCAAGAAAGTTACATAATATAGCAACATTTCTGTGAACTTGTTCCTACTATATCCATCAGAAATTAACAGACCATAGTCATTCCTGGGCATCCCCAGAACATTAAATAGCTTATCTGTTCTTCTTGGATTATTGTTCCCCCTTCCTTAATTGCTCTCTATTGCTAGTTCCCCTACATTCTACATTATAAACCATTTGTTTTACATTTTTCAAAGTTCACATTAGTGGTAGCATATAATATTTCTCTTTTTGTGCCTGGCTTATTTCGCTCAGCATTATGTCTTCAAGGTTCATCCATGTTGTCATATGTTTCACGAGATCGTTCCTTCTTAGTGCCGCGTAGTATTCCATTGTGTGTATATACCACATTTTATTTATCCACTCATCTGTTGAAGGACATTTGGGTTGTTTCCATCTCTTGGCAATTGTGAATAATGCTGCTATGAACGTTGGCGTGAAGATATCTGTTCGTGTCACTGCTTTCCGATCTTCCGGGTATATACCGAGAAGTGCAATCGCTGGATCGAATGGTAACTCTATATCTAGTTTTCTAAGGAACTGCCAGACTGACTTCCACAGTGGCTGAACCATTATACAGTCCCACCAACAATGAATAGGAGTTCCAGTTTCTCCACATCCCCTCCAGCATTTGTAGTTTCCTGTTTGTTTAATGGCAGCCATTCTAACCGGTGTTAGATGGTATCTCATTGTGGTCTTAATTTGCATCTCTCTAATAGCTAGTGAAGCTGAACATTTTTTCATGTGTTTCTTGGCCATTTGTATTTCCTCTTCAGAGAACTGTCTTTTCATATATTTTGCCCATTTTATAATTGGGCTGTCTATACTATTGTCATTGAGTTGTAGGATTTCTTTATATATGCAAGATATCAGTCTTTTGTCAGATACATGGTTTCCAAAAATTTTTTCCCATTGAGTTGGCTGCCTCTTTACCTTTTTGAGAAATTCCTTTGAGGTGCAGAAACTTCTAAGCTTGAGGAGTTCCCATTTATCTATTTTCTCTTTTGTTGCTTGTGCTTTGGGTGTAAAGTCTAGGAAGTGGCCGCCTAATACAAGGTCTTGAAGATGTTTTCCTACATTATCTTCTAGGAGTTTTATGGTACTTTCTTTTATATTGAGATCTTTGGTCCATTTTGAGTTAATTTTTGTGTAGGGGGTGAGGTAGGGGTCCTCTTTCATTCTTTTGGATATGGATATCCAACTCTCCCAGCCCCATTTGTTGAAAAGACCATTATGACTCAGTTCAGTGACTTTGGGGGCCTTATCAAAGATCAGTCGGCCATAGATCTGAGGGTCTATCTCTGAATTCTCAATTTGATTCTGGGCTGCTGGGCTGTGTAGGGAGGCTCCCAGTCTGCTGAAATGTTGGCTGAATGGGGCTTTGTTAATTCACACTGCTCCACCTTCCCAACTCTGAGACAATCAGCTGAGGTTGCAGGGAATGCTAACGTCCACGCCCAGTTTTGTGGTGTATGCCTGTTATTTGAAGCACTTCCGTCACACTGGGTTGTCTGGGGCAGCTCTAGGCTATGGGGCTGGCGATGGGCAGGAGTGTTTCCTGTCCACCAGGATGATGGCTGTGAGCGGACACCCCCCTTTTCTTGGGAAGTTGTGGTGTTTAGTGAATTTTCTCAGCCACTGGATTATTGCCTTTTGTCTCAGAGCTCTCTTAGTTCTGCTCTTGACTTGACCTGCCCAAATTGCAAGTCTTTGAAGCTTTCTGTATTGGGCTTCTTAGAGTAATTGTTTTAGAAAAAGAAAAAAGGATTAAAAAAAAAAAAAAAAAAAAGGGCCCTCCTCAGAGATCTAATGGGTTATTGAAATGCTAAGAGACAAAGCAACCAGGGCCATTAAGGAAAGGTCCACAGGGCAGAGAGATCAGCTTTTCTTCGGGATTTGCATATGAGCCTCAGGGCCTGAGCTCTGCCCTTCCCCTTTCTATGTTCACCAGAACTCCAAAAATCCTCCGCTTTTATTTTGGAGTTTTTCGTGTTGTTTTTTTTCTATGCCTGTCTCCTCTCTGCTGGGCTGGCTGCTCTCAGATTCTCTGGTGTCTGGTCTCAGTCTATCTATGGTTGGAGTTTGGATCAGCAGAATGAGTTTCCGATAAGGGCTGCCACTGCAGTTCTCCCTTCTCCTTCCCGGAGCTGACAGCTCCTCCTCCCACGGGACTGAGCCTGGCAGGGAGGGGCGCGGGTCCCCTGGCCGCAAAAACTTACAGATTTCGCTGATCTCAGCAGTTCCACCTTTTCATGAGTGTTGTATGAAGTATGCCCAAAGTCAGATTGCTCTGTGGTGTCCAGTCCACGCAGTTCCTGGCTTTCTACCTACTTTCCTGGAGGAGTAACTAAAACATACAGCTCACCAGTCCGCCATCTTGCCCCACCTCCTCCGCCTCTAAGGATTTTAATGCCAAGGAAACTAGCATGTTTTTTTTTTTGCCAATCAGCTGTCTTCCACCTGGTAAGTTTTAGTCATGCTTGTAAATCCAAACCTCATAACCTCTTTTTAAGTTATCCAAATCTATTATGCTAGTCCCTCTGAAGCCACTAAGCTCCTCCATCTAAAAACAAAAACCTAGGGTACTGAGGTTTATCTCTGTATTATCTTTCTCCAGTTAAAGATTTTGGATCCATTTTTCAAGAAAAGATTCATGTTTGGGCAAGGAGAGGAAAAAAGGACGAGTCGATTAAGAAGTAGGTGTGAAAGGGAGGGCAGCCTGGAGACCCATGAGTTTTATTTTTCTTCCCCGCCCCTGAGAAAACCCAGGAATCCAAGTGACATGCCCTAAGGCTTAGGAGGACCACATGTAATTTAGCATCAAGGTTAGTGTTCCATATTAGGAACTTGTAGAGGGGAGATGCTTCAAATAAGCATGAAGCCAAAGTGCCCGCTATCTCTAGCATTCAAACAAGATAAGCATTAAACATTGTTACATGAAAGGGGCTTTAAAAGGCAAAATACCCTCAAAAGGCAAAATATAGTTATATGCATGTCCATGGAAATAGAAGAAAATCCTCATATTTGCAGCCATTAAGGGATGGGAATAGGAAGTTAATTGCACTAAACCATTAGTGACCCGAAAATGTCATTATTTTACTGGATTTAATAGGCCTTAAAGGTCATAATTCACTTGTAACTTTGTCTCCCACCCATATTAACCTCTGCCTTTAGCTTTTTATATTCTATGGAAAAAAAAGCTGCCAAAGCTGTCAAGAGTTCCAAAGCCAGATTTGAGCAGCATAAGCTTAGCTCATTCATTACTTTTCCATTAACTGAAAAACAGAAACTGACAACAGAACTTTTGAGATGCATTTCATTTTTCCTAAGACTTACAGGATGTTTTAGTTAACAGAGGTTCTTCCCAGAATGCATCTCCTATCCTGTGAACAGCATAGCTGTTCTTTCGGGTAGTGGTTTTCAATCCAGACTAATTTCTACATACTTTCCCTGGTGATTCCAATGTGCAGCCAGGGCTGTACCTTAGAGACACTTCCAGCCTTGATTCAGGACTGAATTCCTCCTGTAGCTCAAGGAGAGCTTCATGATTACAGTTAAGGTTTTTATGCCATCTCCCTGGCCAGTGAGATGTGAGATACTGGCTACGGGATCTTAGCCATTCTGTGAAAACATCTGAAATTCTTTTCTGTTGTGAAGATAATGAAGTCTGGAAGTGTCAACAATACCAACAAGGGAGGTAGCCTAGAGCAAAGCCAGGACTCAGGAGTAGGCAGGAAAAAGGTGATCACCCCCATATCCTCAGTGACAGCACAAACCCTACATTCAAATGATGTCTGCAACCTTAAGAGCCCCAAACTACAAAAGCAACACAGACAGCATGATCAAGAAAAGGGTGGAATTTAATCTTTATTTACAAGATACTGCAAGATATGAAATTCCACATAGAAATAAGAAACACATTGTGTAGAGGCTTCATACAGTATGTACAGTTTGGAACTGTTCAAGTATAGTTTTGTTGTAAAAAGTGCTACATAACAAATCACATTTAAAAAGAGTTCTTAGTAGAGAAACAGCAAGACAAACTTATACCAAACACAGTACACAAACAACTTTATACCTCAGCTGTACAACTAAAAGTTAAAAGTCCCAGGAGTACCATCCTGAACTTGGAAGGTATAGCCTTCAGAGGTAGTTTCTGGCACAACATTCTGATCTTCTTCTTCCTGGAAATATATACGTATTTTTAAAAAGATAATATAATGCCATAAACATGGCACATTTCTAAGTGGTAGCCTGCGTAGAAGTCTCTGTATTTATTCTTAAGGTCTTCATCAACATATCTCACCTTCGATCCTACATAATATTCTAATATTTGAAATAGAGGAAAAAAAAACACTAAGATATGCTAAAACCTGACCAATCCATGAGTACCCATAAAGGGAAGGTTCTGAATGGGTTAAGGAAACTTCTCTAGTAAAATAAAAAAATAGCAGTTTTCTTCTCTAATTGTCACTTTTCAGTTGGAAAGGTTATTAAGCCCAGACTAGGGTCTTATCATAAATTTACTCTCAAGATATTTTAAGATTGTCAAGGCTGTTCATTTGAAAATAAACAGGTGATTTTTCAAGTCTTAAGCTAAAAAGGTTGTATTATCATTAATATAAATATTAGAGGAGCGAATGCACATTATGTCCCACTTAAAGTGATAATTTGTTATATTTAACAAGGCTCCTGGATTCACTAAAAAAAAAAAAAAAAGCATTATGGAAAAAACCTCACAGGCTGGACCCTGCACATGCACTTCTTTCCCATGTTGTTAATGTTCCCATCATTACTCACCTCTACAGAGAAATACTTCTCAATCAGGCTTAATGAAGCCTTGTACACAGACTCATTTTCATGGCTTTGTAGAGCTTCAATTTTGTCCAAGCCTCCACATTCTTCAATCATTATACTAAGTTTCTCAGTTTCACCGAGTTTCTCAGCAGCCTAAAAAAAATTTGAGGTTTACTGACCTATACTCTGAACCCTCTATTTTAGTGCCGAAAGCAATGTCCGTATTTAATATGAATCTAACAGAAATAATCAACTGCAAAGATGGCTTAGAGTTAAAACAAATTTTCCTAACTGGAATATTTGATGAAATAAGGAATTTATCAGGTGTAAGAATGGAACCAAGGTCAGATTTTTAAAGTCCTTGCCTTTTAGGAGATACATAAATATTTACAGATGAAAGACCTGATTTGCCACAAAATAATCTAGGGGCTTTGGGTGGAATGAAGTGAGAAAACCGGCCATATGATATCATCTCCAGGTGATGGATACATAGGAGTTCATTATTCTACATGTAAGTTCTATATGTGAAAAGTTCCATAATTAGAAATTAAAAACTTGTTAAGTAGAGCCATTAATTGCTGTGAAAAAGTGCCATGTGCCTGGATCAATTAGAGATGGAACTGGAAAAAGATAAAATTAGGTAACTAAGCCATTCATATTTAATTCCGCTAAAATTTAGTATGAAGTCTCCAGAGACTTGACTTCAAGCCACATCATCCACTTGTCATCTCTTTTATGTTCTCTTATCAACAGTGTGGCCCACATAAACAGGCTTTCGGATCCTGTGTCCTACAAATGAATAAACTTAGCTGCCTTCTCCCAATCTAAATATTAAACTATCAAGCCCAAAATCAAACAAATGCCACCTTGTTAGGCTTACCTGAAAGATATTTGAAATGGCATCCAGAATAACCCGAATAATTTTGGTATCTTTCACAGTTAAAAGATTCATCAATGGTTCTATTATGCCACAATGGACGAGGTATACAATCTGTTCAACTGTTCCACCACTTGTATAGTTGGTCACAGCCCATACAGCTTCCTTTTGTGTCTTAAAGTCTGCCTAATAAACATAAAGAGGTTTTATTTCAGAATGACCTTAAAGAGAATTCCAAAAGTAATACTTCACAAAACAATGACTAAAACATTAACCTTTCCAATCTTGGGTGAAAGGGATTATTACTGGCTATAATTTAGCAAAAGACCAACACTGCACATTAAGTATTTTATACTCATAAACAGATAAATACTGAGAATAATGCCTATCTGAAAACTTCATTACCTTGGAGAGAATGCTAACGAGGAATGGGACTAACCCATGATTCACTACTTGCTGTATCTGGTCCTGACGGCCAGCTGTGATGTTTGACATTGTCCATGTAGCTTCCTTCTGAATATTAGTTTTGGGGTTAGTCAGCAGGCTGGGAAAGACAGCAAGTGCTCCTGCATCTATGACAACCTGAGTCTGTTCATCCGTCCCAGTGACAATATTTCCTATGGCTCTTAATGCAGGAGTCTGAAAAGGAAAAAGAAATGCCGATGCTGACAATTACATTTTACTTTTTCTAGCATGGCTCAAAAAAATCTGTACTCTAAAAGTTCTGCCAAGTAAGAGGTCCATCATGCCCCAAATAGGCAATATTTCAATATTAACATCAATTGACTATGCTCCTCGTACTTTCTATTCTAATTTAAAAGTTAACTTACCACAATTGGCAATTCAGTAGCCCCTAGAAGCTTCACAAGCTGGGGCACAACTCCTGTTTTCACAACCATTTCAATCCGTTCATTTGGACCATCAGTAAGATAGGAAATGGCCCAGCAGGTATCTGCTAATACTTCTGGATCATCATGATGCAGGAGACGCACTAAAGTAGGAAGAATTTGCTCAACAGCATCTAATGGGGGTACAGGATTCTTGTTTCGACAAAGGTTTGAAAGTGTCCAGGTAAGATTACGTAAGTAACCACACTGGGAAAACAGGGGGGAAAAAATCAATGAGAAATTGTCTTTTATTGGGACAGGGGGAATTACAATCAAGATTAGGTAAATTTACTTATGTTAGTAACTTACTGCTAAAGATGACATATCAGGAACTGCAAGTAGAGCCAAGAGAGGATCGACTGCACCATACTTGATAACCAAGTCTCGGAAAGATGAGCCATCACCTGAACAAAAGGCAAAGTTCATTATACCTACGTGTTTAACACCAACACTGTTCAGTGACTTAATGGTCTCTCACAGAAATCTTCTCACTTACTTAGATGTCTGAGAAGCCCTTTTTAGATGCCACTTTTACTCTTAAAAAGGTCCTGAAGCAAGTTCAAAACTTGACCCAAGAGTTTCTATAACCTCATTTGAGTATTCAGTCAAAAGAACTTTAAAAGCAAGTACCTGCAATATTTCCTAAAGCCCATACAGCCTGTTCACTGATGTGAGCGTGGGGAGATGCCAACAGAGAAATGAATGCTGGGATAGCACCTCCATCTACCACAGCCTTGGTCTGTTCTGACGTCCCGGAAGCAATGTTAGTGAGTGCCCAAGCAGATTCAAACTGAATAGGAGTACAATCAGTTCTGCCCAAGAAGGACACAAATTTTGGAATCAAACCAGCCCGGATTATATTGTCTATGGGGGGCTGTTTTTCCCTCGAAAGCAGTTTCCTAAAGAGGAAAAAAAGAAAAAATTGAAGGTGATGAACAAGTTTGTATAAAAACCAGTTTAAAATGCTCAGGAGTTTAGAACTTTAGACAACCTTTTACAGTAAAGCACTAAATGCTGAGTTGTCCTGAGAAGCTGAACTGACTACTTTCATGGTGCTACAGATGTAGCATCAGTAGCTCCTTTTTCCCAAAACGGAAATATTACCAGTAATGTAGATGACCCTCCTCTCTGCAGCCCTACAAATATCGACTATAAACTGTCACTTTTCAAAATGCTGACAATCTGATGGGGTCATACTCTCATTGTTAGGTTATTCTGCATTCCCCTGGCTGCTGGTGGGGTTAAATATCTTTTCCATGTTCGTTTGCCATTTGGATTTGTTTTTCTGCAAACTGTCAGATTATAGAGATTAATCTTTTTTCTTTATGGTGGGAGGCAGGATCTAAATAATTCTTATTTTCTAAATGGATGGCTAGGTGTGCCAATTCTACTTACTATATAATTTCTCCTTTCCCTGTCACTGACTTGAAATGGCACTTTGACAAAAACCTCATTGCCTTAAAGAAAAAAAAAAAGGCACGCCAAAGGTTAACAGTGATTACCACTGCAGATGGGCTTTTAAGCAATTATAGAAAATTACAGTTGAAGTTTCACCTCCCAGAAATTTTTTTTTTAATTTATTCTGTTACCATATATACAATCTAACATTCCCCCCTTTTAATTATATCCAGATATATTTTTCAGTGCTTTTAATTGCATTCACAATCTTGTGCTACCGTCATCACCATTACCAAAATCTGTTCATTCTGTTTTTATTCTTTTTACTTTTTGCTCCTCAGCCTGAATCATTATAGCTCGTCTTTGAGATCGCTGATCCTTTCTTCTGCCAGCTCCAATCTGCTGCTGAAATTGCCTAAGGAGTTTTTCACGTCAGTTATTGTGTTCTTCAACTCCAGTATTTCTCTGGACAGATTCTCATATTGTTCATTCATTGTTTTGTTTTTCATACCCTTCAATTCTTTCTCTGTGTTTTTCTTTATCTTCTTGAGCATAATTAAGGATCATTTTCTTAAAGTCCCTGTCTTATAATGCCAAAAGTCTGGTCCTCTTCATTGACAGTTTTCTGGATTTTTATCTTGTTCCTTTGGATGGGCCATCATTTCCTGTTCTTGTTGTCTTGTAATCTTTTGTTGCACACTGTACATTTTTAGTAATGTAAAGTGTTAACTCTGGGATTTAGTACTGGCCTGTCTGTTGGAAGATTCTAATAGAACTAAGCCTATGGCTAACTTAACCTCTCCCATACCCACACCATGTGCCTGTGTCCTTTGCCACTAAAACATTATAAAGGCCTGACTATTTTTAGGTTACCCATGCTAATATAGCAGATAAGACTTACCTAGCAGCTTGAGTAGCTTGGAGCTGGCCTTCCAAATTGTTGCTATTTATGCCTCTGACGATGTCATCAACAGACCAATTTACAGTGCCCTAGGAGAAAAGTGGGGTTCGTTTCGCAAATTACTTTTAAAATTAAAGAGGCAATGAAGTCCATATTTGCCACTGTAGAAGACATTTTTAGGTTTATAGTCAGTTACTAGAAGTTTAGTCCTACATTTACTTTTGCTGTTAATCACATATTCGTTATTTCATATGTACAACAGTTCTAACTTGGAGTGGCCATGATTAACTGAAGTTAGTTATGAGGCATCCAAGCAACTTGTCACTAAAAAATGTTTGTTAACAACTTAAAAAATGAATTAGAGGAAATAAAAGGTTATTCCACATTAGACTCAATCATTTGCATTCAGGTATGCTTTCTTGGGGGAGAAAGGGATATAGTTATTAATAACGTGCTGGGAATTTTCATATCTAAGCATTTCCATAGCACAGTGCTACAAATATGGATGTTGTTATGTTGTGATTCACAGATGAAAGACAGTGTTCTCTTTCTCCCCGAGAGCTTACAACCTAAAGAGGAATATGTGGCAAATAAAGAAATAACCATAAAACAAACAGTATGCATAGCATTTACTCTGCATTCTAGGTGCATAACTGGGGAGCTACAGGAATTCTGAGAAGGGAGTCTTCCCTGCTGAGCTGACTAGTGAGCACTATAAGGAGATGATGAGGTTTGAGAATGACAGTACTTTAGAACCATAGCACATAGGTGTTGAATGGAAAAAAATTTTAAAACGATAAATTTGGAGTGCTAAGCAGGTGGAAATAGAGAAATCTGAAGGAAAATAAGAGCTAAGAAAGATGGGAAGTCTTGGAAACCAGCATTAGTGGATTATGGGTACGGTGAGTAGGAGAGAAAACCCAAGATGTTTGGTGTTCAAAAAACATCTTCACAGATTTGACAGTTAAACCTATAGACTAGGAATGTTATTTAAATCTCTAGGAAAAGCAAGCCCCATATTAGTTCTCTGGGCTTAGCATACATAGTTCATGAACTAAAATTTATTTACCTGGTTATTTCGGTTTTCCTGCAGTGGAGAAGTAGCATCATCAGGAAAAGAGCTGACATTTCTCCTTTTCAGCATTTGGTCATCCTTTTTAGCTTTCCTCAGCTCCACGTTAACTTCTATACGACGCCGCCTCATTTCCTTGAGTAAAGATAACATTGTTTCACCTCTTCACATTAGTTTTTGTTGACAAGTGAGGGCATTTTTGTTAATTCCATCAATGTTTGGATCCCTTCTCAAACATCTTCCCATTTAAAAAGTAACAGAAGGTACTCACTGTACTGTCTTTCCCCTTGTTCTTGAATCTGTTAAGGCGGGCAGCTGGTGAATTAGCATTCTCATTAGTGGACATGGTTGTGAGACAAAGGAAGAAAGCTAGAAGATTGAGAGGGAGAAAAAAATATTTCTTTTATCATTTTGTCTTGTCAGTAAGAATAAAATTACTAAGCATATACTGAATCCACACCATTGTTAGAGAAAGAACTGCATGATTCAGCACTATAAAATATAGTTTTCACCAAAGGATATTGTTGCTTCCCCTCTGAAGGGCTGAGACTTTCTGGAAAGGCCCTGTCAATCATAAATATAGGAATCATGTAGGTAAATTTAATTTTCCTAGTAGCCACAATTTTTTTAAAAGACATTAATTTCAACAATATTTTATTTAACCGATATAATCAAGACGTCACTCCAACACATAAATAAAAAAATTGAGATATTTTACATTCTTTTGTCATACAAGTCTCAAATCAGGTGTACTTTATTCTTACAACACATCTCAATTCAGACTAGCCAGTTACAAGAGCTCAAAAGCCACAGGCGGTTGGTGATTACTGTACTGAACAGGCAGCATAATAGATGAAGACAAAATGAGGGATCTCAGTAAACTTACACTTAAAAATCTGTATCCTATGGGCAATAAATTCAGCTCCCCCGGAGGCTCTTTTCAGCAGCCTCTGTCTACTGCCCTTAAATGGCTAAAATAAGTGTTTTCTACACGTAAAATTTAAAGAAAAAATCGGCTCATCATTACATTACAGAGCCTTCCATAACATTTCTTGCCAATGCTTTAACACTTGGAATGTAGTTCTGCATCCAAAACATCTCGCACTCATTTTAGTTTCCAGTCATTTCGAGTGAGCATACACTTATCAAATTAGGCTGACATCAGGTATGCCTCATTCAGGCCAAGACAACGGAAACTACTCTCCCAAAGGCGACAAAACTAAAAGCCGTCCTTACAACTTGCTGTATGCCTCATTCAGGCCAAGACAACGGAAACTACTCTCCCAAAGGCGACAAAACTAAAAGCCGTCCTTACAACTTGCTATTTCTAATCCCGTTATGTTCGTCTACGAAATCCTGACAGGAACAGCCAAGCCAGGGCCTAAGTGTTAAAGTTCCTCCAACTGCCGCCTCCACAGCCCCTGCCCCCCCCCCCCACGCCCGGGGAAGACGTAGCGGGGAATGGGGGGTGGGGGTGGGGGGCAAAGGCGACCCGGTCCTTCCCGTGATATTCGCCCTCAGGCCTGTCTCACCCTCAGGGCCGCGACGCGCGAAGGCTTTCGCTGCGGTTCGCAGAGCCTCGGAGCGTAAAGCATAAGCACCGCATTGCGAAACTCAACAGCCAGGTTAGCTGAAAACGCAAACAAGGGAGGCCAAAGCCAGGCCCGGCGCGTCGACGGGGCCTCCCCTCCTGCGTCCCACAAACAGAGCGCGGCCCGCGGGCCAACCGATACCGCTGCGGCCCGGCTGCGGCCTGAATCCTACCTGAGGAGCGAGCTCGTTCTTCCACAACAGGGGAAACGGGGCTCACAGGCTGCAGCTCTAATACTCCCAAAACGTCCACCACGGCTCGGCCCGAAGACTCTGTGGCTCGTGCAGCCGGCCGGCGCGATTTAAATTTCCCGGTGGCTCTGCATTCCGATTGGCTAGTTCGAGCCTAAGCTATGCGCCTATTGGAGGATTTGAAAAACACGTTGGGGTGGGTTTTCCCCTAGGGAAAGGGGAGAATAGCATCGCGAGATGAGGGAGCTACCGGGCGATCCCAGGACGCCTTGCAGTTGCTGCCCGGGTGGGACAACTCCAGATCCCAGCATGCCGTGCGAAGGGGCGGTTCCCAGCTCCGCCTGGCGGGAGCCTCCCGCAGCTTTGGATAGAGGGTGGTTGCGACGTGCATAGTAGCTGGTTGTTGATCAAATCATTGTTTTAAAAATTTTCCATATAAATAATATTGCTCTGCATTTTTTTCCTTGATAGGATACAGAAGGACCTTGGCGGGTGGTTCTGGAGACTGCGGGTGGGGGTGGGGGAGCCAAAGCTGCACTTTTCAGGTTTAAAAAAAAATTTACATCATAAAAGACTATGGAGGCCACAAATCTAGTAAAGGTTTATTATGTCTGTTTCTTCTAACATTTTATGGTTTTTAATTTTTAAGTAATTTCAAATACAGAAGAATTGCAAATCTTTACCCAGATTTACCAAATGTTAACATTTTTGCGGCATTTGCTAGTTGCTCTGCATGTATCAGTGTGCATACATGTGGATATGTGATTTTTATGTATTACTTTTTGAAAATACATTTGAGGGTAGGTTACAGAAACCATGTCCTTTTACCCCTAAACTTTCCAGCATGTATCCTTACCACTTTCTCTTATATAATCACAATACAATCATCAAATTCAGGAAAATTGAACTTTGAAGCTATTATTTAATATCTAGTCCATGTTCAAGTTTTGCCAATTGTTCCAAAAATATTCTATGCTGTGTTTTATACATTTCTGTAGAAAATGTTTGTGTTTTCTTACCATGTACTTAAAAAAAAATTAGCAATGATTACGGGTGTGTGGGGATTATAGGCTGTGCCGGTTTGGATATATTATGTCTCCCACAAAAAGCCATGATCTTTAATCCAATCCTGTTGGATATTTGGATTAGGTTGTTTCTGTGGAGATGTGACCCACCCAACTGTGGGTAATACCTTTGATTAGATTATTTCCATGGAGGTGTGGTCCCGCCCATTCAGCGTGGGTTTTAATTAATTTACTGGAGCCCTGTAAGAACTCAGACAGAAGGAGCTTAGTGCTGCAGCCGAGAGAGACACTTTGGAGATGGCCATTGCAAGCAGACTTTGCTAGTCCGGAGTTTGCCTAGGAGAAACTAAGAGAACCGCCCCCCACCCTCCCTGCCCTCAGACGCCTTGAGAGAAAGCCAATTTGAAACCAGAACCCCAGAGCAGAGGCCAACCACGTTCCTGTGCCTTCCAGATGACAGAGGTTTTCCAGATGCCATCCGTGTTCTTCGGTGAAGGTACCCTATAGTTGATGTCTTTGTAACCAAATAAACTTCCTTTATAAAAGCCAATCCATTTCTGATATTTTAACACAACAGCACATTAGCAAACCAGAACAGATTTGAATTTGAATTTTCTTCCTGCAATTTTTCTGTATTTTAGAAAGGTTATTTTTAGAAAGTTTATTGGTTTGTTTTTCACTATAAAGGAATTAAATTAAAACAGTGAACTTGACCCATTCTTGCAGGCATCTGTGCCAGCCTTGCTCATCCAGAAGTAGCTGTGGGTTTACAGGGAATTGGTGCTACTTCCAACTACCCATCAGCATGTGGAAGTAATTAAGGCTTACACTATTATTTTGGTGACTAATGGATACTCTCATACTCTCATACACTGTTGGTGGGAATGCACAGTGAAACGTTTTGGAATATACATATTATGACATAAAATCTCACTTCTAGGAAACTACCTGATTAAATATACTAGCATATATGCAAAAAATTTGCAAAAGTATGACATTTTAACCACAACATACTAAGACTTCTTTCTATTCTGACTTCCCTTTCCTCACACCAGCCCACCTCCCTGGTGTTGACTGATGTGTCCGTGGGCAATTGGGGGATCCGGCTTAGGAGAAGCTGAGTTAATGCATTTAGCTTGTGCTTAGTTGGATATATTTATGTGATTCACAGTCATCATCCTATTGTAAGACTGTCTTCCAAGAATCTTCCTTCTTCCCACTGTGCTTGTTTACCTGGCATCATGACACAAAGGTGCAGGTCCAGATTCATATGTCATCAAATATGTAAGAAAAAAATGTATTATCTAATTGTAGCAAGCAGTTAATTTAAATATTATTTTCCGGATGTTGTAGAATTTGACAAGTTTTGAAAACTGGTAATTTGTTGTAATTTCTCATTCTAAATAAATAGTCATTTTGGTACCTAATGTTGTTATGCATAATTCTTTTTTTTTTTTTTTTTCTTTTCTTTTCTTTAAGAGGACCTGCTCAGTTTGTATATCCTTTGGGCTCCACAAAGCCTCGATGTGCTCTTGGATGTAGCAGCTGCCAATCATGCCCCTCTCTCAGGTCTCAAGAACAAAAAGATGGGTGCAGAACCACTGCCTGGCTACCCAAATTACCCTGCCCCCCTGGTTATAGTGATTGGCCCAAGGTAGAGTTCATACCTGATCAGCATCCATTACTTCTCCCAATAACAGCAAAGCAGTTCTTTGAAGAGCCCACTCACAGTCCACATGCCCTGAATGGGGCTTCCCTTACTCCTTAGCTCCAGGACTGGTCAAGTAACCTTGACCTGGCCAAAGCAAGTACTTAACGCTTTGTAACCATTGTAGTTGGACCAGGGATGGAAAGGTGACCAAAGCCTGGCCAAGTAGAGTCAATCCTGGAACTATGCAGGGGACTATTAAGAAAGAGAAGCTTCTTTCCACTGTGATTACTAAATTAGTACACTGTAAGCATGGAGCTGCCTGTGGTTATCTGTGCACCACATGGGAGAGCTTGCTGGAGAAGGGAAAGAGACAGATCGATCTGATGACATTCAACATTGAGCCTCTAATCCAGCAAAACCTGAAGCTAATACAGCCTTGGAATTCCCCCTTGCGTGAGCCAATTAATCCTTCATTTGTGTGGGCATTTTGCTTAAACTAGCTTAAGTAAGTTTTCTTTCACAAATGAGTTCTAACTAGTACATTAGTCCATTCGGATTCTCTCTTCTGGAAATTTGAATCTTGTGTGGTGTTTTAGTCTGCTGGGCTGCCAAAAGCAATATACCAGAAATGGGTTGGCTTTTACAATGGAGATTTATTGTCTCGGAAGCTGACGGTTTCGAGGCTGATAAAAATGCTGAAATCAAGGGCATCATCAGGTGATATTTTCTCCCTGGCTGCCAGTGATCCTGGACTCCTCTGCACATGGCAAGGCACATGGCAGCATCTGCTGGTCTCTCCCTTCTCCTCTAGGTCTCATTGCTTTCGCTTTCCTCCTTCCGTGATTTTGTCTTTATCTGAATTTCATTCTCTTATTAAGGACTCCAGTAAGAGGATTAAGACCCACTCACATCTTAATTTAAGATCCTACTCACCAAAAGATCCTACTTAAAATGGGTCCACACCCACAGGAATGGATTAACTATGAGAACATGCTTTTCTGGGATACAGACAGTTTCAAACCATCACAAGCAGAAACACACAGAGAAAGAAAGGGGTTGGTGCTGAGTTGTCTGAGGACAGCAGCCCAGAGATAAAGTCACTGAGCTACTGCAGCTGAGAGCCTCTGATTTCTGTCCTCTACCCAGGCCTACTTGTTAACTCATCTTTCAATGCTAGGAACTATGCAATGTTCCTCAAATAGACCCCTTTCTGATTTAAGTTAGTGTGGCAGCAGTAGTCAGTTGACCATCAAAAATTAATGTTCCACCTGCCATTTGGTATAGTTGTTGCTGCGAAGTGGCTGCCCAGCCAGTGGCTCTATATCCCAATCTCCTTGCAGGTGAAACCACAAGTCTAGTTCAAGTGGAAATTGATGTGTGTGTCCTCTGGGTCAGAGCTTCGGAAGGGGGTGTGCTTTCTCCTCTCTCTTTCTCCTTTTCCCTGGCTTGAGGCAGACAAGAATGGCCACACTGAGAGCCATAAGTGGGACATGGTGAAGCTGCAAGATGGAAGGAGCTGGAGTCCCTGTATCACTGCTTGGAAGACAGGCACCAGCCAATCAGAAATACCCATTTTAAATGTTAAATGAGCAAGAAAGTAAAATGTCTACTGTAATAAAGCACAGAGTTTGAAGGATAATCTTTCATAGCAGCTAGGAGTACTCTAATTAATATGGTTCAGAACTGCTGCTTGTTCCTTGTGACCCAAACCCCTCGACTAAAATTTGGTGTCAGGACTAAGAGGCTGGTGGTATATTCACAGGGATAACAGTGACATTTAGAGCTGTTTAGGTCAGGGGCTGAGATGGAATGAAAGGATGGGTTATTCTGTCAATATTCTGATACAAGAGGTAGAAGTCCATAGAATGCATTGGTGAAAATAGGACAATCAAGTTCTCATCCACTGAAGGAGAAGCTTGGGGAACAAGGGGTTGGGGGTTGGGGGGTGGGGGTGGAGGGTGGCACAGAACAGCTGTACCCATAGTCCCATGTGTGCTGGTTTGAGTCTGTTATGGACCCCAGAAAAGCCATGTCCTTTTGTGTATATATATACATACATATATATATATATATATATATATTTTAATTGAGATTGTTCACATACCATACAACTATCCAAAGATCCAAAGTGTACAATCAATTGCCCATGGTACCATCATACAGCTGTGCATCCATCACCACAATTAATTTTTTTCAATTTTTAGAACATTTTCATTACTCCAGAAAAGAAATAAAGACAGAAAAAGGAAATGCAAATCCTCCCATACCCCTAACCCCTCCTCCATTATTGATTCATTATTATAGTACATTTGTTACTGCTGATGAAAGAATGTTAAAATACTACTAACGGTAGTATATATTTTGCATTAGGTATATATTTTTTATATATTTTTTCCTATATGCCTCTCTATTATTAACTTCTAGTTATAGTGTCATACATTTGCTCTAGTTCATGAGAGAGATTTCTTAATATTTGTACAGTTAATCATAGACATTGTCCACTACAAGATTCACTGTTTTATACATTCCCATCTTTTAACCTCCAACTTTCCTTCTGGTGACATACATGACTCTGAGCTTACCCTTACCACCACCTTCACACACCAATCAGCACTGTTAGTTATTCTCACAACGTGCTACTATCTCACCTGTCCATTTCCAAATGTTTAAGTTCACCCTAGTTGAACATTCTGCTCATAATAAGCAACTACTCCCCATTCTTTAGCCTCATTCTATATCCTGGTAACTTATATTTCATGTCTATGAGTTTACAAATTATAATTAGTTCATATCAGTGAGACCCTGCAATATTTGTCTTTACGTGTCTGTCTTATTTCACTCAATATAGTGCCCTCAAGGTTTCTTCATCAACCCATTTTTTTTAGATGGTTTTGTTCACACACCATACATTCCATCCTAAGTAAACAATGGTTGGTTCCCTGTATAGTCACATATTTATGTATTCAGCACCATCACCACTGTCTATATAAGGACATCTCCATTTCTTCCACAAAGAAGGAGGAAGAGTCAAAGAAGGAAGAGAGACAAAAGAAAAAGAAAAAAGCGAGAGAGAGAGAAAAAAAAGCAACATGACAGCTAGAAAGCACCAAAAGGAAAGACAGCATTAACCTAAAGTAGAATAAAGAGTCAGACAACATCACCAATGCCAGGAGTCCCATACCCTTCCCCTATCCATCCCCCCCCCCATAAGCATTTATCTTTGGTTTATTGCCTTTGTTATATTAAAGGAAGCATAATACAATATTTCTGTTCATTATAGTCTCTAGTTTGCATTGATTGTATTTTCCCCTGAATCCCACCCTATTTTTAACACCTTGCAATGTCAACATTCATTTGTTCTACCTCATGTAAAAATATATTTGTACCTTTTATTGCAATCATTGCACACCCTAGGTTTCCCTGAGTTACACAGTCCCAGTCTTTATTATTTTTCTTTTGTTCTGGTGTCCCACATGGTCCCAGCCTTCCTCTTTCAACCATATTCACAGTCATCTTTATTCAGTGTACTTACATTGCTGTGCTACTATCTCCCCAAACTGTTTTCCAAACCTCTCATTCCTCTCTTTTCCTTTCTGTCTGCAATGCTTTCTTTAGTGTTTCCTGTAGAGCAGGTATCATGTTCACAAACTCTGTCATTGTCTGTTTCTCAGAGAATATTTTAAGCTCTCCCTCATATTTGAAGGACAGTTTTGCCAGATATAGGATTCTTGGTTGGTGGTTTTCTCTCTCAGTATCTTAAATACATCACCCCACTTCCTTCTTGCTTCCATGGTTTCTATTGAGAAATCTGCACATAGTCTTATCAAGCTTCCTTTGTATGTGATGGATCGCTTTTCTCTTGCTGCTTTCAGGATTCTCTCTTTGTCTTTGACATTTGATAATCTGATTATTAAGTGTCTTGGCATAAGCCTATTCAGATATATTCTGTTTGGGGTACACTGCACTTCTTGGATCCGTAATTTTATGTCTTTCATAAGAGATGGGCAATTTTCATTGATTATTTCCTCTATTATTGCTTCTGCCCCTTTTCCCTTCTCTTCTCCTTCTGGGACACCAATGACATGTACATTCCTGCTTTTCATTTTGTCCTTAAGTTCCCGGAGACATTGCCCATATTTTTACATTCTTTTCTCTATCTGTTCTTTTATGTGTAGGCTTTCAGGCGCCTTGTTCTCCAGTTCCAGAGTGTTTTCTTCTGCCTCTTGAGATCTGCTGTTGTATGTTTCCATTGTTCTTTCATCTCTTGTGTTGTGCCTTTTATTTTCATACATTCTATCTATCAGTTGGTTTTTCGAACTTTCGATTTCTACCTTATGTACGCCCAGTGTTTTCATTATACGGTTCATCTCTTTTGCTATATCTTCCCTAAACTTTTTAAATTGATTTATTATTAGTTGTTTAAATTCCGGTATCTCAGTTGAAGTGTAAATTTGTTCCTTTTTCTGGGCCATAACTTTGTTTTTCTTAGTGTAAGTTGTAGTTTTCTGTTGTCTAGACATGGTTTCCTTGGTTACCCCAATCTGGTTTTCCCAGACCAAAATGGACTCAGGTCCCAGAAGGAAGAAATATTCAGTATCTGGTTTCCCTGAGGGTGTGTCTTAGAAAGTTGGTACACCCTGTGAGGTCTCAAGTCATTGTGCTTTTCTGCCCAGCAGGTGGCGCCTGTCAGCCTGTAGGTCCAGACTGGTGTAAGGAGGTCTGGCCCGTGGCTGTTTTCCCCCAGGCTCTGGGGTCCGGTTCTGAATGCAAGGTGGGTAGTAGAGCTGGGCCCCACCTCTTTCCTCTTAGGGAAGATAGACCCCCTAGGGAGAGGTCATTAGCATTTGAATGGTCTTTCTCTGCCTGTGCTGTCTCCACCCTTGTCTGGGTCAGAGTGCTAAGAACTGAAAATGGCGAAAAAGGGACAGAAAGGCCCCTTCAGGGCCAGTCCACGACCACCCTCCAGCTCTCCAAGGTCAGTCATCACCCAAAGCCTCTGTCTGCTTGTTGGGGATTTGTAGCTTGTATCGAGCAGTCCACATTTGTTAATTAAAACCTCAGTTGGAGCTCAGCTGAGCTGTATTCACTTGCTCAGAGAGAGCTGCTCTCTAGTACCATGAGGCTTTGCAGCTCGGGCCATGGGGGAGGGGGCTCCCAGCTTGGATCTGCAGTTTTTACTTACAGATTTTTATGCTGCAATCTCAGGCATTCCTCCCAATTCAGGTTGGTGTATGATGAGTGGATGGTCACGTTCGTCCCCTGCAGTTATTCTGGATTATTTACTAGTTGTTCCTGGTTGTTTATTAGTTGTTCCAGGGGGACTAACTAGCTTCCACTCCTTTCTATGCTGCCATCTTAGGGCATCTCCAAGCCATGTCCTTTTAATCCAATCTTGTGGGGACAGACCTGTTGTTGGGTGGGACTTTTGATTAGGTTGTTTCCAGGAGATGTGACCCTGCCCATTCAAGTAGGACTTAATCCCTTTGCTGGAATCCTCTATGAGACAGATGAAATGAGAAAAAGACAGATGAAATGAGAAAACTCAGAGACACTTAGAGAGAAAACCCCAGAGACATTTTGGAGAAAGCCATTTTGAAACTAGAACCCAGGAGAAAAAGGACCAGCAGACTTCACCATGTGCCTTCCCATGTGACAGAGGAACCCCAGATGCAATAGGCATTACCTCAGAGAAGGTATCTACCTCTTGATGCCTTTATTTGGAAATTTTCATGGCTTTAGAACTGTATATTTTCAACCTAATAAATCCCCATTGAAGAAGACAACCCATTTCTGGTATATTGCCTTCTGGCAGCTTTAGCAAACCAAAACACCACATAAAGGGGATGAAGTAAACTGAGGTATGTTAGCTGCTTGTGATGGCATTAGCTCAGTGGTTTTTAAACTGAGAGCAATTTTGACCTACTGAGGACCTCTGGCAATGCCTGGAGACACTTTTGGTTATCACAACTGGAATTGGGGGTGGATGCTGCTAGCACCTAGTGAGTGGAGACTCCAGAGATTCTACTAAACCTATGGACACCCAGGAGAGCCCCCAACAAGAGAGAATTATTTAGACTACAGTCAAGAAACTCTGCATTAGCTAAGGTAAAATGGGAGAATGGCAAGCTCAATCTCAAAATTCTTGCCTCAAAGCAAAGAATGAATGAAGCCCACCATCTTTAAGAAACTGTGCTGAAAAACTCTTTAATGTTTGCACTCAAATGGATGAGCTTCTGAAAAGCAAAGTCAGATGAACCCCTCATCAGTTAAATCCATACCCTTGTCAGGGGTCCTATATGATAGTCAGGGATTCCTCCTTCCTACTCAAAGTGTGGTCCATGGTCTGACAGCATCAGCATCATCTGGGAGAAGAAACACAGACTCTCAGGCCCCACCCCAGCTCTACTGAATCAGAATCTGCATTTTAACAAGATCCCAGGTGACCCACATATACATTAAAATAATTTCTGTTCTAAATGATTTGGAGAACTATTCATTCATGTGATTAGGTTCATGTGTCAATTTGGCCAGGTGATGGTACCCAGGTGTCTGGTCATGCAAGCACTGCCCTAACTTTACTGCAAGGACATTTTTGCCTGGTTAATAAACCAGAAGGCTGATTTATTAAATCATCAGTCACTTGGCTGCAGCTGTGACTGATTACATCAATGAAGGGCATGTCTTCCAGGATGAGAGAATTCAATCAGCTGGATTTAATCCAATCAGTTGAAGACTTTTAAGTGAGACAGATAGAGGACCTTCACTTCTTCAGTTACCCAGCAAAGCGTTTCCTGAGTTCATCAAACACCTTCATTGGAGTTGCCAGTTTGCTGCTGGAGGAGTTCATTGAACATCTTCGTTGGAGTTGCCAGTCTGCTGCCTGCCCTACAGAATTTGGACTCATGCATACCCACAGTTGCATGACAGACTTTTATAAATCTTATATTTATAGATATCTCTTGCTGATTCTGTTTCCCTAGAGAACCCTAACTAATACAACTCTAGAGAACCCTAACTAATACAATTCCCAAATACAAATTCCCACATGTGGGTTATATCACAAACCCTAAGTCCCTAGAAAAAGAAGGGGTTGGGCACTCTTTAGGAAGGGCTTGCTATAACAACACATATGCATACTGGAGACCCCCTTCCTTTCTCAAAGGGACCCACAACCAGGATAACTGTGTCTTCAGGGAAGGGAAATATTAAGTTCTGGATTCTGGGTATTGTTCCCCAGGACCCAGAACCCCAATGTAGACAGAGTAGGGCATATGGGACCAGATGATAAATGGAGTTTTGACCTGAGTTCACTTTGGGGTGGGCCTGGGGAACTCCCAAGTACGTTCTGAAGTTACTTGCCTGTTCCTTAATCTGTAGTAGAATGGATACTCTCAGTTGCTGATAGAATCCCCAGATTGGCTTCCTCACCATACAAATAAGGGCTATGGTAAGTATGACTAAGTGAAAGTCATTGGTTCTCCCCTCCCCACTCAAAAACAAAACTGTATCCTTAAGGGAAATTGTGGAGATTGGGGCCACATTTGGAGACTTTTCAGTGAGTAACTATTCTCCTTTTGTGAAACGGTTCTTGGCTGCCCACTGGACACCAAGTGACCATTAACATGAGTTGCACCTGATGAGTTGAGAGTTATGTGGTCCTCCAGGCCATGAAGTTGGGCAGGCCCCACAGCACCCCGAACAAAGTAGAAATGATCTGGACAAAGCAGATCCCAGAGGCACAAATAAGTTACATGAACAAGTGACTTACACTTAAGCATGCCTTCAATTTACAACTGTGGCCTCATGGGGCACCCTCTCTGACCAGTTCACTGAGCAAGACAAACGTCAAGCCAGGAACTCTGCAAGACATGTTGGCATTCACTGAAGTGGATTGCTCCTGGTTGGTGGCCCTGCTAGGAGGTGGCCCTGAAGGAAAGTAGTGCAGTGTAACTTTCCAATAGGTAGAACTGTGATTGGACTTCTGGTGCACTTTTTTCTGGAAAGACAGGTATGCTCAGTGAGAACCAACACTGATTCCCAAGCAGTGACAACTAGTTCAGCTGGCTGGTCAATGTAATGGATATTAGTTTTTTTGTTGTTTTTTCTCAGCAGATACACACTTTTCTGTTAAAAGAATAATTCCTGACTTTCCAGGGGAAAGGAAGAAAGCCCTTCCCCTAGGTTATCACACCTGGTTCATGGAGAGCACATGACTCAAGCTGGACAAGTAAGGGTCAGACCCAGTACATCTGTTAGACTAAAAGGGTAGAGACATACTCCCTCTTGGAATCATAATGGATGTAAAGTCTGGAGCTGTTGTAAACATCCTGCCATTTTGAAGAAATAGGCTATCTGAGAGTGGAGCAACAAGTAGAACAGAACCAAGAAGAGAGAAGGCAGATCCTGGTGATAATATTTAAACTCCAGATCAATCTGTGCCTGAAGGTAAACCTACCTCTGGACTTTTTTGTTTATAAGCTTGTAAATTATCTTTTTGCTTAAGTCAAGTTTGGATTGGGTTTTTTGCCTCCTGCCACTGAAAGAATTGTAAGTAACTAAGTCAGGAATTTGGAAGGAGTAACATAGGAGGTCTGATGACAAAGGAGGTTTGGGGAAGGGTCTATGTATATAGAACTCTTGGAATGGATCTTGAAGGTGTGACTATTTGAGTCATATGAATGTTCCTCCATAGGCCTTCACTATGAAATACATATAATGTTTAATACTCTGTGGATGTCCATCATCCTCCTTCCCCATCCAGGCCAGCGCTTACTTAATGGGATCATCAATGACATGGCCAAGTTGGAAGAGATAGAGGCTATGTATAGGTTCAGCAACATGCACATCCCTTCACTGCAGCTAGTCTGGCTACCACTACTGCTGGGCGCCCAACTTTCCTGCAACAGACACCAGCCCTGATGCTGGCATCAAACTTTGGAGGCCTATTCAATTACCTGGTTGTCAGGACCCCAACATTGGTCACTTTCCATCATGGATAAGCCAGAGACATTTAATCTGGATTTAGGCAATATTTACTTTCCAATGTGTCACTCTGCTGCCAGAACCACCATCCATACACTTTCTGCAAGTCTTGTATTCTGTCATAGATTCCCCCACAACATTGCCTCCAGTCAGGAAACTCACTCCACATCAAAAGAAATAAGGTTGATGCCCATGGGAGTCACAGTTTTATCATGTATCCAGGAGAAGTTTGCTTTATAGAACAGTACAATGATTTACCAAAGACCACTATGGCACAGCTGAGAAGCAATACTTTGTGAGATGTGCATGCCATCTTCAGACCTGGATACAAAACTTTGAATAAAAGATGAACAGTTTATACTTCTTTTCTCATGCTTGATTCGGGAACCAGGATGGGGGTAGGAGACAGGATATGTGCCTCTTAAAAATACACCTGGTGACCCGGTCTCAAAATTTTTTATTTCTGCCCCTGAAATTCCAATCTAGAGGTTTCAGTCTACATAAGAGGATATCAGGGAGCAAGATAACTCCACTGGCTACTTCTCCTCATGGAATAAGTCAGATGATTGACCCTGACTCAGGAGGAGGTTGAGTTGCTGCTGTCCAACGAGGACAGGGAGGGTGTGGATGGAGAGTCCCCTGGGGCACCTCTCTTTTATTCCCATGCCTGGTGGTAAGAAACAGTAGAAGAAATTAATGGAAGACCCCTAACCCTACACTTGCAAGTCTGGAATGGTGGTTTGGATCATCTACCCGCTGATCACAGAATTGAGAGACCAGCTGTGTGGTTTGCTGAAAGCACAGGTGATGTGGAATGGGAAGAATCAGCCTGATCCAGTACATATTTCCTCACGTGATGAACCAGAAATTTTTGTTAGTATTTCCTTGTTTTTTTCTTCATATGTTGGAGTACATTGGAGGCATTTTGATTTACCTTTTAATGCAAGGATATAACATAATGAGAGAGGATGCCAACAGAAATAAAGGAAGAACAGATCTAAAGATCCTGGGCTCAGACTGATAACCCCCTGACTTCCCCTGAGTGTGGTTTAACTGGAGGTGACTTTGTGTGGCTTTCACCAGAGACGGGGAAGTACATTTGCATTTGAATGTGGAATCGCTGTATTTGATTAGGTAAAACAAATAGAAATTGTCAACATTCAACTCTTTTTTTTTTAACTTTTTATTTTGCAGTAATTTCAAAATTATAGGATAGTTGCAAAAATAATACAAATCCCAAGTAGAAAAATGGGGATAAAAACTAAAGGACAAATGGGGTGGGATGGGGGGGATGATTTGGGTGTTCTTTTTTCACTTTTATTTTTTTATTCTTGTTCTGGTTCTTTCTGATGTAAGGAAAATGTTCAGAGATAGATTGTGGTGATGAACGCATAACTATGTTATCATACTGTGGACAGTGGATTGTATACCATGGATGATTGTATGGTGTGTGAATGTATTTCAATAAAACTGAATTTAATTTAAAAAAAAAAAAAAGGAAAAAAAAATACAAATCCCATCCAGAGAACCTTCCCACTCCAGATACCCAGATCTACCAATTTTAACATTTTGCCACCTATGCCAAATCATTCTATGATCTGTTTATCTGTCTGTCTATCTACCCATCTACTTTCTGAACTTTAGAAAGCATGTTGCACACATTTTACTCCTTGAATACATAATACTTTTGTGATATTCACTTGTGTAATCACTTTAAGTACAATTATCAAGTTCAAGAAATTTAATGTTGATATAAAGCTTACATTCTATACTCCAAATTTTCCTAAGTTCCAATAATGTCCTTTGGAAACGTCTCTCCTCCATTCTTGGATCTGATCCAGTATCATGTACTCCATTTACTCATCATTATCTCTTTAGTTTCTTCCTTCCTTTCTTCTTCCCTCCCTCCCTCCTTCCGTCCCTTCCTTCCTTTTTCCCTTCTTTCCTTCCTTCTTTCTTACCTTATTTTGTTAATTAAGGAAACATATATACAACATAAATCTTCCCTTCCCAGCCCCTCCCAAGCATACAATTCTGTGGGATTAATCACATTCTCAAAGTTGCAGTACCATCACACCAACCATTACTAGAACTTTTTCTTTACTCCAAACAGAAACCCTACACTCATTTTGCATTAGCTCCCCACTACCCCTGTCCCCACCCCTGGCAGCCTGTAGTCTACTTTCTGTCTCTATGAGTTTGCATAGTCTCTGATATTTTCTTTGTGGTTTCCACGGGTCTTAAATTTCAACTCTTTTTAAAAGAGCTTTATTGAGATGTAATTCACATACTATGTGATTCGCTCTAATTTAAAGTGTACAATACAGTGGTTTTTAGTATATTCAGAGTTGTGTAACCATCATTATAATCAATTTTAGAACACTTTCATCACCCATTAACTTAGACAAACACTAGTTTATGTTCTGTCTCTATAGATTTGCCTATAAGTGAATTCATACAGTATATGGTGTTTTAGGACTGCCTTCTTTCACTTAGCATGATTATTTTCAAGGTTCATTCATGTATGTTGCCTTTTATTGTCAAATAATATTCCATTGTGTTCTGGTTTGCTAATGCTGCTCGAATGCAAAATACCAGAGATGGATTGGCTTTTATAAAGGGGGCTTATTTGGTTACAAAGTTACAGTCTTAAGGCCATAAAGTGTCCAAAGTAAGGCATCAACACAGGGTTCCTTCACTGGAGGATGGCCGATGGTGTCTGAAAACTTCTGTTAGCTGGGAAGGCACATGACGGGCATCTGCTCTGGAGTTCTGGTTTCAAAATGGCTTTCTCCCAGGATGTTCTTCTCTAGACTGCAGCTTCTCTCCAAAATGTCACTCTCAGTTGCTCTGAATCCCTCTGTGAATTCCTTTATTCGACTCCAGTGATCCAGTTAATACCCACCCTAAATAGGCTGGATAACAACTCCATGGAAATTATCCAATCAAACATTTCACTCAAAGTTGATTGAGTCACATCTCCATGGAAACACTCAATCAAAGAAGTCCAATCTAAACAACACCAATAATGTCTGCCCACACAAGACTGCATCAAAGAACATGGCGTTTTGGGGGGGACATAATACATCCAAACCAGCAAACATTGTATGTATACACAACATTTTGTTTATCCATGCATCTGTTGATGAACATTTGGGTTATTTCCACTTTTTGACTTTTATGAAGAATGCAGCTATGAATATTAGTGTACAAGTTTTTGTGTGGACATGTGTTCATCTCTCTTGAATATATACCTAGGATTGGAATTGCTAGGTCAAAAAGTTTTGAGGAAATGTTTTGGAAAATTAAGTTGTTTACTTAAGGGACTGCACTGTTTTACATTTTCACTAGCAATGCATTAGGATTCCAATTTCTCCAAATCCTGACCAACATTTATTATAATCTGTTTGATTATAGCCATCCTAGTGGGTATGAAGTGGTATCTCGTGTGGTTTTGATTTGCATTTCCCTAGTGGATAATGATATTAAGCATATTCTCTTGTGCTTATTGGCCATTAATATATCTTCTTTGGAGAATTATCAATTTAGATCTTTTGTCATTACTGTTACTCAACTGTTTTTGTCCTACAAAAATGGAAATTTCATAATAAATAATCACTCAATGGTTTCTGTCCTACAAAAATGGCAATTTTATAATAAATAACCAGGGGCATTTTGGGAATTGTATATACATATGAGAAAAAAGGGTGCATTTGTATGCTGAAAACCAAGGGGTGGAATGTCACAGATATCTGCTGTTTCAGCCTCTTGCCTTTTCTCCCATCCTCAGGTACCAGCAGCCAACTTTGTCCGGGGAATTGCCTTTCCCCTATCCAGCATGAATTTATGGGGCTGCCAATTATTTTCTGACTCTCCCCTCTTCACCACCCCAAAGGCGATCATGTGACCCGGGTTTGGCTAATCAAAGTAGCTCATCCCAGATTCACACCAGACCAATCACTTGTTCTCTATTGAGAATCCGAATCTTGAAAGGAGACACCTAGGGAACAAAACTGAGGTGTCTGATGGCAGCACCCTAGAGAGAAAGTTTATGGATTTCTGCTCCTGGGATCCCTGGGAGTAATGTGTCCTCCCCCAAGTCCACTGGGTGTCCAGCTGCTCTTTCAGTTCTGTGAGCTACTCAGGATTCTTCCAATAACTCCCTTTTTGGATTAGATTCAAGTCAGTTTCTGTCATTTGTAACCAAAAAACAATAATTGATATAATTAAGAATGAATAAGTGCCTTGTGGAAAAATCAGTCAGCAAAGTATTATACAACCATTAAAGAGAATGAAGTAAATATGTATGTACTGAAATTTTAAAAATTCCTAAGGTGATGCATTCTCATCACAGGAAACAATACAGAAGTATATAACTGCTACTAATAGTGTGGACTGCAGAACTGGTGGTGGACCACAAACTGTTAATTGCCCCCAGCGAAGTACATACAGAAATCTACAGTAAGCATTTAGAAACTTTTATAGCAGTTTGAAAATGCCACAACATCCTTATCAAATTTTACAAAATTATTGGTTGACAACAGATTGTAAATTAAAACCCAAAAAAACCCAAAGCTGGATCTTCACTAGTGATTGTAGGAGAAGTACTGGAATGTGAAGAAGTCAAGACTTTGAGATTTCACCCTTCTTGCAAGCTAATATGTTAGCCTGCCATAGTTTCATGGATTCTGGCAGAAGACAAGAGACTCCTGTCTCTGACACCTGGATCAGAGACAAAGGGCTGTATTACTCACTGCAATTGCAATAGCCAGAGTATCAGTATTTGTGCCAATTTCCTGAGCTCCAGTTCCCACCCAGTGCTATAGAGAAGTCCAGGTGACATCTGTACACTCAGTGGGTTGAGTTATTATACTAGACAGTAAACAAATCTTCCCTCTGCTTCATACAGAGACACTGTCTTTATCTCCCAAGGCTGTGCTATCCTTGAATAGAGATTCCAGATCAGCAGCTGTCACAGTGCCTCTGCTTGCAAGATATGCAGAAACACAAGAGACCCAATGAGAATTGTCTCCCAATAAGATAGATAAGGTCTTAAGTCCAACCTATGCTCAAAACATCATTCCTCAGAAGTAACCACCGTTGAGTGAGTGTATATTCTTCCATACATTCACTTCCTTTACAAAAATAAATCATATTTTACGTATTTTTTCCAAACTGCTTTTTTTGACTTTGCAACATATCAATGAATTACAGGTACAAAGAAAGAAGCTACAACCCACTATGGCTAAAATAGGAAATGTGTCAAGAACATTATAAAATCCGTGTGCCGGAATTGCAAAGCTGTTCACATGAACTATAGGAAAGAGAGCAAGACGATTTTTATACTGTTGCTGAAGAAAGGGAATGTTGACTCCTGTTTCACAATTTCAGGAGATTTCAGGAACTTCTCACTGTTAACTTCCTTTATAAAAGGCTATTTTCCTGTCTTACCCCAAAATGTGTATTAGTGTAGCATGTCATCGCTCCTTAGGAAGGTGACCCATTTTGGGTCATTACTGGGGAACTGGCTTATATTCATCTTGCGTTTAGTCGTGAGGGAGAGGGGAGGCAGGAGAGGGGAAGGGATGCAACAGTGGGGAGCAGGGAAGGAAGGTAGATTGGACGCGCTCTCTTGGGATGGAAGAGCCTTTTCAGCCCGGAATTTCCCAATAGTCCCCAGCAGCACAGAGCAGGTTATCAAATTAATGTTTGTTGGATAAATGAAGAAAAGAAAGGGAAGGAGGGGTTGTGAGGGACAGAAAAGGTACTGCTGGGGGGAGGGCTGATGCGGCAGGCCCTCGCGCTCCGCCCTGGGTGGCTCTTAACGCGCGGGACTGAGGAAACTAAAAACGCGGACGCCCAACCTGTCCAGGTCAATTGAATTAGAATGGCAGGTTGGGCTTGGGGAGAGGAAAGCACGGGAATTTTGCTTAAAGCTCCCAAGGCGAACCTAACGCGCAGTTGAGAACCTTCCGAGCAAACCCCAACGAGAAAGACAGCACCCAAGTCGCGGGCGCGCGCCGCTCCCACAGTCACCTGGTTCGCAGCTCCAGGGCGACGAACCCGAAGCGCGCACGCGCGCGGCGCCGCCGCTGGGGGCAAATCACAAATCATACGCAAGATGATGGCATCACGTAAGGAGATGGTGTGAAAAGTTGGATCCTGTGGTGACCCAGTGGCCTAATGGATAAGGCATCAGCCTCCGGAGCTGGGGATTGTGGGTTCGAGTCCCATCTGGGTCGCACCAGGGTTAATTTTGGTGTAGACCCGCACTGACGACAGAAAAGGATGTTTTGAAGTGTTTATTTCTCGGCAGCGGCCTCGAGGCCAATTGTTATTACAAATTGAGAGGTCCTTCCATGCACGTTAGAAACAGTAATAGAGAGCTTGCAAATAAAAGATAAGATCTGTCCAGAAATGAGGCTTTATTCTTGCTTACTTATACTAATTTTTAAGAAAGGGGGAAAACAAAAAGCCTTAGAAAGTAGAAACAAGCGATTGGGCAGATGGCATCCCCTTTTTTTCCCTCATTTGCAAAACTTTCTCCCCATCCTTACCCCAAGGGGTTGAATGAGCAGATCCAATTCTGTTGGCTCCAAGCCAATTTATTTCCAGTATTAAGCAGAGTTTAATAGAGAAGCAACTGTGCTGTTACAACATACAAATATAACGAACATAATTTATGATTTCTGTTGTCAAAGTACGGAGTATTTTGTATGTGGGGTTGATTTGCAAATTAGTGTAGTAAAAGAAATACAAACAGACTTTAAGCTTTTCAGACCGATTCAGTTCCCTAGCCTGAAAAGTTTAAACTGTTCTTGCAAAATCTGTAGAAGGAATATCATTGAATTAATTTTTACTCTTTAGAAAGAGCTAAACACTAAAGGCTATGTGGTACCCTGAACTGGACCCTGAAACAGAGTAACGACATTAGTGGAAAAAACTAGAGGCATCTGGATAAAATCTGGAGTTTAGTTAGTAGTATTATGCCGATGTTGATTTCTGAGTTTTGACAAATGTACATGGTAATATAAAATGCTAAATTAGGGGAAACTCTGAGAGCTCTCTGTACCATCTTTGCAACTTTTCAGTGAATCTAAAGTTACTCCATAATAGAAAGTTTGTTTAAAAAAACAAAAGCAAAAACAAACAAACAAACAAAAAAAACCCTAAACAACCACTCACGGACAATTTTAACAGAATTTCCCCGGCTCCTGTACCCCCTTTAAGATTAGGGATGCTGTGCTGAATTTTCCTACCAGAAATCTTCAACAAATGAAGAAGACCAGGGGATAATTTCCATCTCCATTCCTGGTATCTCAGAGATGGTGGCCGCCTTAGGTTCTGTGGGGGTTCACAAAATCTGAACTTCACTGTCTCCTGTAGGCAGCCTAGGGGGATAAAAGACCTTGATGCTTCAGATGAGCTTGCTTTCACACCTGGGGATGCGCGGCCCCAAGCCCTGGGCCCGCCAAATTCATCACAGGGTCTCTGCGCTTTGGCCTTTGGGCGGGGCTCCTCCCGCAACCGTGACCACTCGACTGTCTCTCCTCGTTACTCTCCTCCAGCCTTCTTCTTAGCCCAACTCCTTCTCCCTAACAGGTGTTTTGCAGTTCACGCACCGTAGTCCTTTCAGCTGAAGTCAGTAACATTTATTGAGTGCCTGTTGAATACCTCAGGTAGTTCAGGGCACTCGATGCAAATTCCACAGCACCCCCATCTGTGCCCATTTCTTCCCTCTCCTGTCTCAGAGGAAGAGGTGTCCGTCCACCAGTCCCAGGTGGCTCCCTCTCTGGCAGTTAATAAACACTCAAAAATCCATTGATTTCCCCTCTTGCCTATGTCTTTAGCTTATTTCTCTCACCCCCAAACATTCAATGCATTCCCCATTCCTTAAAAGTGCATTCTTGGCCCTGAGGTACCTCTTTCCAGGCCTGATTGGGCTCTTTTTGTCTCCTCTTGCCGTACTTTCCTCACTCCCCTACACGCCTTCCCCTACAGTAACAAATTTAAGGAACACGTCTCAGTTTTCATTGTGCTCAACCTCTCTGTGAGTTTTAGATTCTTGACCGTCTTTCCCTCCAGAAACATGCTCCTTTCCCAGGCTTCCAGAACTCTCTTTTTCTTGGTTCTCCAAACAACTTCTCAGTCTCCTTTACTAGTTGCCTTCTGTTGCCAACAACGGAAACAAACCTGCCCCACCTAAGCAAAGCAAACAAGAATTCACGGGATGGCAGGAGCACTCACTGAACGGATGTAAATGGATGGGAACGAAGTTGCAGGAAGCAGGCTCTGGGGCCAGCAAGAATCAAGGACACACCAGAGGCCCCCAAAAAGCAAGGGGCAGAAACCAAGCCGCTGTCAGAGCCAGAACCACACAGTCAGGATGGCACCACTGCTGCCACCAGCACCACTTTTCATGAAGCTCTAGCTGATCATTTTCTCCATCCTGAGGCCACTTGCTCCAGAATCAAGGATCAAGACAAAGCTTACAATAGACCCAACTTAGGCCATGGATCCTTCTGTTGATTTATGGGGCTGTAGAGGAATTATCTTCCCACCAACTCTCCACTCAAAGGGGAAGAAGTAATTCCTTAAAAGGATATTTGAGTCCTTTCAGGAAGAGGCATAAATGCTTGCCAGGCAAAACCTGGCACTTTTCCTCTGCACAAATTCTGCACATTTTATTTTTTGTATTACACATAACCATTCTATCCCCATTGTTAATTTTAGGTGATGTAGACTGGGAATCTGTAAAGATTCACAGACTCCCATTATACTTTAGTATTGTAAGTGTGTGTCCTCAGCATTATTGATAGACAAGGGTATTGAATCTTGGAAAAAAAGTTATTTAACTGCCTTAAACTAACAGTAGCTGTATCAGATTTGTTATATCAAAGAGATACAAGATATGACAACAAAGACAAAATTACTAAAATATATTACATGAACCCTTTTGAAATTTGGTTTAAAACCAACTTGAAGATTTTAAAATACCCTTGTATCATGGTCTTAACCAGGGACAATTTTGTCCACCGGGGATAGTTGGTAATATCTAGAGACATTTTTTAACTGCTGCAAAGTGTGTGTGTGTATGCTACTGACATCTATTTGGTAAAGACCAGGGATGCCGCTAAGCATCCTATAATGCACAGGACAGCTCCCCACAACAAAGAATGATCTGGTCCAAAATATCAATAATGCCTCCTTTGGTAGCTGGTGGTAGATACTTGAAACTATCAAACTACAACCCAGAACCCATGAATCTCGAAGACAATTGTATAAAAATGTAGCTTATGAGGGGTGACAATGGGATTGGGAAAGCCATAAGGACCACACTCCCCTTTGTCTAGTTTATGGATGGATGAGTAGAAAAATAGGGGAAGGAAACAAACAAACAAACAAACAGACAAAGGTACCCAGTGTTCTTTTTTACTTCAATTGCTCTTTTTCACTTTAATTATTATTCTTGTTATTTTTGTGTGTGTGCTAATGAAGGTGTCAGGGATTGATTTAGGTGATGAATGAACTATGTAATGGTACTGTGAACAATCGAATGTACGATTTGTTTTGTATGACTGCATGGTATGTGAATATATCTCAATAAAATGAAGATTTGAAAAAAAAAAATAATGCCTCCTTTGAGAAACTCTGCCTTCAAGGTTCAGCAAACAGGGATGGTATGGCTATATTATTAATAACCCACACTGGAAACATTTTAGGGCCTCCCCAATTGTCCGTATTTTTATGATTTCTCCTTTGTCTTGGGAGCAAAGTGAGGGAGTAGGCCAAAGGGTGCTTCCAAGCAGATGTCTGGGGATGCTGGGGATGAGCTGGGTGTAGGCAGCCCTGCCTGTCTCTTGGAGACACTTGCTGAGTCTGGGGCTTGATTTTGGAGCAGGACAACCCTAGCACCACCAAGGGAGTCAGGCTGGCCTGTGAGGATAAAAAAGAAGGCATAAGCCCAAATATGTTGCAATTAGTTTGTTCTTGTTTTTGTTTTGTTTTTTTTAATATGAAGGCTTGGATAATTATCCCCACTAGCATTATATGACTGTGAACTCAGTAGTTTGAAGAACCCAGTAGTTTGGAGAAATCCGTCTCTCTCCATACATAGAATCAAAGACTCTTTAACAAAATAGGAAGAATATTAGATTTCAGGTATTTGAAGTTTTTGCATGAAATTCTCCTTTTTATTTTAGTTGAACTAGATAAATATCAAGTGTTTGAAAGGGACATGATTTATTTTTAATCATAGTTTGTTTTACTTTTGATTTTGAAAAATAATTATCAAAATGTAACATACATACAGGCCTTTTCATGAAGATGGCCCCAAAAGTGAAGAACAAAGCCCCTGCCCCTCCCAAAGCCAAAGCCAAGGCTTTGAAGGCCAAGAAGGCAGTGCTGAAAGGTATCCACAGCCACAAAAATATAGAAGATCCATATATCACTCACCTTCCGGTGCCCCAAGATGCTGTGACTCTGGAAGTAGACCAAATATCCTCAGAGGAGCACCCCCTGGAGAAACGAACTTGCCCACTTTGCAATCACAAGTGCCCCCTGAGCACTGAGTCAGCCGTGATGGAGATGGAGGATAACATCACTTAGGTCCATCGTGGATGTCAAGAGCAACAAGCACCAGATCAAACGGGCTGTGAAGAAGCTCTGTGACATCGATGTGGTCAAGGTCAATATCCTGGGAGAGAAGGAGGCTCCTGACAACAAAACTGGGGGCATTTAAACTGAGCCCAGCTGGCTACATTCAAATATAAAATTTTTCACCCTTAAAAAAAGCACAACACACACAGAAATCCACGTCATACATGAACAGTTGGATTGATGTTCACAAACTGAACACACTCGTGCAACCAGCACCCAGATCAGGACACAGGACGTTGCTCAGGGCAGGAAGTACCTTCCGGCCCCCTCCAATCACTACCTCCACCCAGGTTAACCAACAGCCTTACTTCTAACGGCACTGATCGTTGCCTGTTTTTGTGCTTGGTTACTTTGGAATTGTAATTTTCGAAGGCTTGGATAAATACAAATGTTAATCAGTATTGTGTCCAGAGTTTCAAAACTCATTTAAGAATGTCAGAAAATATCCGAGTTAGTATTACAATACGATATTAATATTCAGAATTATCATACTTTAAATGTTATGATATTCCTGTTGTAAAATGACAAAGTAATGTCGCAGTTTTTCTCCCCTCCTTTCAGAAATCCCACAAAAGCTATGAGCAGGGTGAGAGGCAGAACCACAAACATCATCTTCAATGATGTAAGAGACTGAAACTCCTAAAATAGAAGGAGAAAGAGCAACTGAGGAGGGGGATTAGGGGAGAGGACGGCTGTGGCTGCAGATCTTAGAACGGGCCAGCAGAGGGCGCCTCTCCAAGGTGAGGGCGGCACCCAGAGGGGCGGAACAATAAGCCCTTGTTTGCAATGACAAGACTGGGGTGGATGGAGGGTGCCTCATCCTCACAGGGCCAGACCGTATTCTGGTGTGGATTTGCCCTCCTTGCCTGCAGGACTTCTGCCAGTACCAGACTTGGACGATGCCTGCTCCATTCCCATGTTCCTCCACACATCACCCGTGACCCCGGGACGTGTTACAGGGAAAGAAGTTGACGGTGGGCCCATGTCCATGTGCTCCACTGGCCTTACCCATGCCCTGTCACCCAGAAGCAGCCTGATGGCAGCAGGGCGTGGCCCGCCGAAGGCTCAGTTACCGGCCGGCTGGGAGACAACAGCCTGTGAGGTTGGGTTGCTGGTTTCCCTGGTGCCTTAGGGAGAAATGCTTAGACCAGGAAGCACCATCACGGTTCCATTAAACTGGAAGCTGAGGCTCCCACCTGGGCATCAGGGATGGGGTCACTGAACTGGCCTGTGTGATTGATGTGGCAACCAAGGGGGAATTGGCACTGTTTCTCCACGGAGGAAGAAGGGGATGTCTGGAACCCAGGGACTCACTGGGTCACCCCAGTACTCCCTCATCCAGAAGATCTGGTTAATGGAAAAGTACAGCAACCTCATAAAGACAGGACCACCAAGGTCCTATGAGAATACATTTTTGGGTCACCTGACCAAGCAAGCAAAGACTCTTGCCCAGCTGAGGTGGGGATGGACTGAGTGACGGAAGAAGGCAGCTATGATTATCAACTGAGACCTGGTGGCCACTAGGAAAAGGGGGCCTCTAACAGCTGTGATTTATGTTAGCTGTTTCTTTTCCCTTCTTTATCCTTCCTACCTTGTACATAAAGAGCACTAGCAGTGGCAAATGGTTTTGGTATTACTTAATAACTTGCTACGTAACCTAGGGCAAGTTATTTGTGCCTCAGTTGCTCATCTGAAAAACAGGGATGATAAAAGTATCTAGCTTATATGTTGTGAAGATTTAATACTTAGAGCAGTGTCTGATACAAAGTGCTAAATAAGTGCTGCTATTATTACAGTCATAATTTCTTATTACAATAGATGTCCTACATTTCATGGTAACCTTAGACATGGATTTAAGGAATTAAGAAAGGAAAAATTTCCCAATTTTTATTATACAATCTAAAAAATCACTTATTGAACTACAAGTATATATTTATATTGAATGTTCTGAAATTTGGAATTACAAATTTCAAGAAAACACTTCAAAATTCATATATACCATTTTCTTGCAATAGTAGTTGGCAAGGTCAAAAAAGGGAAAACATCCAAGAGAATGATAGAAACCCCAAATTCAGGACAGTGATTATCTCTGGAAAGAAAAGTAAATTGGATTAGGGAGGGGCATGAGGGGCCTTCAACTATGTATTGATTATCTATTGCTACATAACAAATTTTCCCCCAAATTCATCAGCTTAAAAAGACAAACATTAATTACATCATGCTTTCTGAGGACCAGGCAGGAATCTTGGAGTGGCTTAGCTGAGACTCTCAAGATGTGGGTGGGGGCTGCAGTCTTATCTGAAGGCCCGACTGGGAGAAGATCTGCTTCCAAGTTCACTCACCAATGGTTGGCAGAACTTAGTTTCTTGCTGGGCATTGGATGAAGACTTTGGTCCCTTGACATGTGCACCTCTCCATAGATTAAAAAAAACAACCCGGCAGCTGGCTTTCCCCAGAGTGAGTGATCAGAGAGAGAGAGTGCACCTGTTTTTTTATGACACAATCTTGGAAGTGTCTATTATCACCTCTTCCATATGCTATTGTTCACGCCCACCAACCCTACTTCAATGTGGGAGGGGGCTACGGAAGGGTGTGAACACCAGGAGGTGGGGATCATTGGGGGCTGCCTTGGAGGCTGGCTACCACAAACTGTATTTGTAATTTTTAACACTGAAAAATCCAAAGAAAATATGGGAAAATGAAACTAGGTCATGCTTAGGCTTCACTACATTATTCTCTAACTTTCTGACTGTCTCCAATACTTCATAATGAAAATAGTTTCCCCTACATATTTTTGAAGCAAAATCAGTGGAAGTATTTACTTGAAAGTGAAACATTCAGGGTGTTCCATATAAATGAAGAATACCACTAAAACAAAGATGATGTTTATAACTGGTATTATTCAACCTTGTTCAGAAAATTCTTATCAATGCAATAAAAAAGTTAAAAAAATATTTGAGAGGAAGTGGTATACTATCATTATTTACGGACTATATGGTTTCCTGCTGGGAAAACCCAAGAAAAATCAGTCAAAAAAATTTGGAATAGTTTTGTATATATACAAATTTGGATGTAAACAATAAATAGGGATATGTGCATGTATATTTCACAATAAGGAAATAACTGAAATTTTAGAAATGTAACCCATAACTCTTTGAAATTTGCTCTCTAACTACTTGTTAAATTGTACTTTGAAAGTTATCACTGTTATGTATATATGTTACACTTCACAATAAAAAATGTATTGAAAAAATAGGGATATACACAAATCAGTAGCTTTTCTATATGTGTACCAAAGCCAGTTATAAAATACAGAGAAAAAAAGATCTTATCCCCATTACTTTAAAAATATAAAATGCTCAGGAATAAATTTAAAAGATATATTCAGAGCCTAGATGAAGAAAATGATAATACTTTGAAAGAGGGAAAAGAAGGCTTAAAGAAATATAGTGATATCCCAGTTCCATGGATAGAAACTTACAAAATTATTAAATGCATTTAATGCAGATTCAAAAAATTTCAACAAGATTTTTTTAATTTAGCAGAACAATTCTAAAATTAACCTGGAAAAATAAACATTATGACAGCTGAAGCAATTTTTGAAAAGAAATATATATTATAACACCACAATAATAATGCCCCCAAAATGGGCATGGAAAATAGACAGAATGAGTAGCAGAGTAGAGTAGTGTGCCAGTTTGAATCTATTATGTCCCCCACAAAAGCCATATTCTTTAATGCAATCTTGTGGGGGCAGATTTATTAGTCTGTTGATTAGGGTAGAAGCTTTGTTGGATTATTTCCATGGAGTTATGGGCCCCGCCCATACAGGGTGGATCTTGATTAGTTCACTGGATGGAGTATGTAAGAGAAAAGCTAATCTTGACCAAAAGGTGGATGCGAAATGAAACAAAATAAAGTTTCAGTGGCTGAGAGATTCCAAATGGAATCAAGGTGTCACTTTGGTGGGCACTCTTACGCACTATATAAATAACAATTTTTAGATTTTAATGTATTGAAATAGCTAGAAGTAAGTACCTGAAATTGTCGAACTGCAACCCAGTGGCCTTGACTCTTGAAAACAATTATATAACAACATAGCTTACAAGGGGTGACAGTGTGATTGTGAAAACCTTGTGGATCACACTCCCTTTATCCAGTGTATGGATGGATGAGTAGAAAAATGGGGACAAAAACTAAACGAAAAATAGGGTGGGATGGGGGGGATGATTTGGGTGTCCTTTTTTACTTTTATTTTTTATTCTTATTTTTACTTTTTCTGGTATGAGGAATATGTTCAAAAATAGATTGAGGTGATTAATGCACAACCATATGATGGTACTGTCAACAGTTGATTGTACATCATGGATAACTGTATGATATATGAAGATATCTCAACAAAACTGAATTAAAAAAAGAGAGAGAGAGAAGCTAAGAGCTGACACAGATCCAGATGCTTGATGACACTTGGAGATGCTTGGAGATGCAGACAGAAGGATGTTTGGAGATGCTAAGCTAAGAGATGAAGCCCAGAGACATTTTGGAGAAAGTCATTTTGAAACACAATCCAGGAGCAAAGGACCAGCACATGCCAGCCATATGCCTTCCCAGCAGACAGGCATTCTGGACACCACTGGCCATTCTCCAGTGAAGGTATCCTCTTGTTGATGCCTTAGTTTGGACACGTTCATGGCCTTAGGACTGTAAATTTGTAACCAAATAAACCCCCTTTATAAAAGCCAATCTGTTTCTGGTATTTTGCATAAGAGCAGCATTAGCAAACCAGAAAAAATAATAAGTCTAGAAATAGACGCAAATTTATTAAAATTTAAAACTGTCTATGTTAGAGGTAACATGTCAAATTTGGGAAAGAATGGATTTATTGGCCAATTGGATTAGACAACTATTTTAGTTTCCTGGGCTGCTCAAGCAAATACCATGCAGTGGGTTGAGTTAAACAATGGGAATTTATTCACTCACAGTTTTGAGGCCAGGAAAAAGCCCCAAATCAAGGCGTCATCAAGGTGATGCTTTCTCCTTGAAGACTGTGGCACTCTGTGGTTGGCTGCCAGTGATCCTCGGTCCTAGGCTCCTCTGTCAGATGGCAATGCACATGACGGCCTCTCTTGCCTTTTCTTTTCTCCTCCACGTTGTGTTAAATTTCAGCTTTTGCTTGTGGCTTTCTGTCTGTCTGAATTTCATCCCACTTATAAAAATGTTAAATCTCACCAGCAAAGAAATGCAAATTAAAACGAAGAGAAAAATATATAGTTTAACATTTCAGAATAGTAAGAATGTAAAATGATAATTCCTGATGTGGGTGAGAAGGTGGAGAGGTAGGCAATATTACATTAACTGCTGGTGTCAACTGACCCAACAGAACTGGGGGACAATTTGGCAATATGTAGCAAAAATATTGAAATTATCCTATACTTTGATTCAGAGATACAAGGTTTAAGAATTCAGCCATCAAACATGATCATGGAATCCTATATTTATTGAAAAAGAAAGAGGATAGGAGATTAAAATTTTAAAAGCATGTCAGAAAACATACATACCCTATTATCCCATTTTTATATGAAGAAATCATGTGACATATTTACATGGACATTTATGATAGGAGAAAGTCTGAAAATTAAAATATTTTAATATTTATTATTAAATATGTGAAACTATTTAAAACATTTAAAAATATTTATGGTAGTTACTTCTAGGCAATAGGATTATAGTTGATCTTTTCTTTTTACTTATCTGTAATATGTAAGTATTCTGCAATGAATACGGATTACTTGTATAATTTTTAAAGGTTCATCATTGTTTGCTTTTGTAGTTATGGCTCATTTATTCTCGTTGCTGTGTAGTAACCAGAATGGTTTACTATTTTGCCACCTGGGGACACTTGACAATGTCTGGAGGCAGTTTTGGGTGTCACACTTGGGTGGGGGTGGGGCTGCTATGGCAACAAGTGGGGAGAGGCCGGGTTATGGGGACAGGATGCCAAGGAGAGTACACTACGTGAATAATTGTCCTGCCCCAAATGGCAATAGTGCAACAGCAAACCCTGCCCCTCGGTGTTCTGGTATTGACAATACATCCATCCCTCTGCTGACGGGCACACGAATTTTTTACAATAGCAAACTTGAAAACAGCCTAACATGTTCACTGAATTATGGTTAATCTAAATGAGAGCTTATTATGCAGTTATGAGGGTTCAAGTTTACAGAGAGTTTGTAATAACATTTTTATAATGTTAATTTTTTAAAAACTACATACATACTTGATGGGTAAGTGCATATGTCACGGTGTTACGTGAGCAGCACAGGAGCCAAAATAGTGTAGACCTGCCGATGGCACCTGTGGGAAAAATGAGACCCGAGAGCCTGGAAGGAAACTCTGGAATGTCGCAGTGGTTGCTTGGGGTGGTGAGACCAGGTCTGGTTTTTTTTTGCAGTTTCTGTGTCTACTTTTATTTTCCAACTTTTCCATTACAATAATGTATTGTTTTTGTGATAAGAAAACAAACGAACAAAAAGAATTAAAAAGCGGTCACTCCAGCTTAATCATAGACCTCGGAAGTGTGCAAACCCTCGGAGGCACCGAGGCTCTGCAGCCCCTGGCCCACCCGCGCTCCCTCCCCGGCGCGCCCCAGGCTTCCCCCTCATCCCCGCGCCTGGGGCGGGCTCCTGGGGCTTCCAGCGCCCGGTCCTCCTTGCGCTACCTGGTGATGCCCCGTTGTTCTGCAAATCAGAGAATCGAATCCATCCGAGCAAATGAGCAAATGTGACGTCTCTAGCAACCTTTCCAAAGCCTCCCACCACCTATTAACCACTCCTTCCTCTCTAAGGAGTACAGCTTTTTTTTTTTTTTTTTTTTTTTTTAAATTTTGTTGCGGTAAAAAATATATAACATTTTAACCATTTTTAAGCCTACAGTTCAGTGGTATTAATTAGCATTCACAATGTTGTGCAACCATCACCACTATCTGCAAAACTTTTTCATCACCCTAAACGGAAACTGTACCCATTAAACAATATCTCCCCTTTCCCCTTCCTACCTACCCCCACCTCTAATCTATTTTCTGTCTCTACTAATTTGCCTATTCTAGATATTTCATGTAAGTGAAATCATACCATATCTGTCCTTTTGTGTCTGGCTTATTTCACTCAATACGATGCCTTCAAGTTTCATCCATGTTGTAGCATGCATAGAAATTCATTCTTTTCCAAGACTGAATAACATTCTGTCATATGTATATACCACATTTGGTCCATCTGTTCATTTGCACTTGGGTTGCTTCCACCTTTGGCTATTGACAGCTTTTAAATTTGCACTTAACACGGTGTATTCGATGTTATTTCCCATTTGGTCCTCCCACTTGAGGGGAGAATTTATATCCTACTATTCTTTGTCAAGATCCTATCTCAGGTGGGAATAAACCTATGGGCTGTCTGTGAAAGTGTGCCTGAAGAATTTGGGGAGCCTCTGGCCCCAATTAAGATGGTCTAGAAATAGTCTTAATAGGAGAACTTGAACCCAGTAATAATTTAGCCAATGGAAACCAAAGCAATGGTATTTGTATTAGGGTTCTCTAGGGAAACAGAACCAACAAGAGATATCTATAAATATAAGATTTTATAAAGGTGTCTCACACAACTGTGGTGATGCACGATTCCAAATTCTGTAGGGCAGGCAGCGAACTGGCAACTCTGATGAAGGTGTTGGGTGAACTCCTCAGGAAACGCTTCGCTGGCTAGCGGAAGAAGTGAAGTCCTCTTTCTCTCCCTTAAAAGTCTTCAACTGATTCGATAATCCAGCTGATTGATTGCAGAAGACACGTCCTTTGTTGATGTCATCATTCACAGCTGCAGCCAATTGACTGACGGTTTAATGAACCAGCCTTCTGGTTTATTAAACAGCCACAAATGTCCTTGCAGTAACAGGCCAGTGCCTGCTTGACCAGGCACCTGGACACCATCACTTGGTCATGTTGACAATGAACCTAACCATCACAGTATTGTACTCTTTTTGAAGAATGATTGCGACTTTGGTATTTCTAGCTTGTAAAATAGCACCTTGCACATAGTCGGTGCTTGGTAACTAATTGCTAAGCAGAAAGAGATACTCCAAAACCCCAGAAATTGTCAGGGGAGAGGATGCTAGACTCCTACATTTTCCACCTGGGTGGAGTCTATACCTATTGTGCAGATGGACTCATTAGGCTCTGAGGAACTGATACCATTAAACATTCCAATCTTATGACCAGCTCCTTGTGCTGGTTATATTACCCAGCACCTGATGATAATTTAGCTTCCCACATGGCTTGTTTATTGAAAGAGTGCTAGCCAGGCTCACGTGAGCATGCAAGTCTGCCTGAGTTGATTTCTCTCGTAAATTAATGAACTGGCATTCTGGCTTACATAGATCAGTCTCTGAGCTCTTTGGTCTGGCCACTGTTAGTGGGGTTTCGGAGCCTGCAGGCCAGACTCTGCCGAGCCCAGACCTGGACCCTGGCAAGTGCTCCCAGGCCAGTGCCTCTCTGGAAGGCCCTGGGAGCCAGCCAGCCGGCTTTCTGCCTCTACATTTCAGGGTGTGGCCATCAGGGCATTCAAAACATTCCTGCAACAGAAGAGTTTCGGGAACACCCCAAATTGGATCTGGGTGACTTGAATGTAATCTCAGGAAGGTATGTCTGAGATTGTAACTGAGAAGGCTTAAGCCTAATTAATTTTATTCCACTTGATTTAAAGGAGCATGTGAAAAGAGGGGATCAGAGGACATCTATAAACAGGGACCCAAAGAGCACAAATTTAAGTGTTTATCTCGTCCTGCCCAGAGCTTGGAGACACTGACTCCAGTGTACACAAGCCTTGCAGTGACTGGAGAGATTTACTCTTTGGAGGAAATGGAGAATTTGCTCCTCTGAAATTTGAATGAAGATTAGCCCACTTCCTTCAGCTGCTATCTGATTTAGTACCCAACAGGCTAACTTCTAATTAATAATTAGACTTTTCAATTACCTTAACTGTATGCCCAAAATTGCAAATTAATAAATTACATTGTGTTTTGTGCATCTGGTTTTTATGAGTTTGGTTAACACAAGCTGGTCCTGTGAATTTGATCCTTATGTATGGATTGACAAAATTGAGTTCCAGCTGAGGAAAGTTGAGCCCCAGATTACAGAATTTGTGACCTCTCCAATATATTGTCAGCCAGTGACCGGCCAGTCAGCCTCTCTCTAGATCAACATATTTACCTCACTATGACCCACCTAATTTGGGAATTTGTTCTACAGTATCTTCAAACAATGCTCTCCTCTTTGGATACCCCCAGTGATCAGGAGCTCACTGACACATCCCTCAAAGCAGTCTGTTTTCTTGGAGATATTGCTTGTTAGCATATTCTTTCTTAAACTGAAAGTAAACCTGTCACTTCATAACATCTGCCTCCGGGTACCTTCACAATATGTAACAAGTGTTTTTGTGTCTCCTAGGCTGCCTAAGTTCCAAGAGGAACTTGAACATGAAGGAGTCCAGCCCTCTCAACACCCTATTGTTCTCCTTTAGCTTTTCAGTGTCTTTCTTGAAAACATGATACCCCCAGAATCTGGTCAGTTCACTAGGACTATTATTTGGGAGACATGAGATATTAGTGCTGCAAAAGTTTGTTATTTCTTTTAGCCACTGCATTGCCGTTGACTCACATGCTTCAGCTAAAATTCCTTCATCTCAATGCATTTTCCCTTCCTTTTGGATATGAAGCTGTGGGTTTATTAAGGTGAGCTTATTTCTCCCCTTAGGGAATGCTGTTTCTGTTCAGTAGGAGGGAGAGGGCCTGTAGCTCAGGACCAATATGCAAAGCTGTCTCAATAATTCAGACTTAAGCAGAGAATGAGTTTATTTTTCCTAGAAAGAAAAAAGAAGCCCACCTTTCTCCAGGAGATGAGCAGAAGAGAGCAAGGATGGTGTTTTACTCATTCTTGTCCCCTGGCACATAGTACTTGGCAGGTAATAGGCACTTGGTGTGGGCTTGATAAATCTGTCCAGTGGAATACCAGTTTCAACTGAGAAAGAAAAAAATGTGGGAAAATGTATTTCTTTGAGTGCTTTTTCTACCTTCTTGTGTGTATGTACACACACACACACACACACATATATATATATACACATACTGTTTTACCAGACCTAGGAGGTAGTGAGATAGTGACTTGATATTCCTAGGAATTGCCTGACACATTCTGGGATGAACTTTCTGTTATCTGTAATCCTCTCGCTTATGCAAGCTGATGTTGTCTTAAGCCCTGATTTTCCTATTTCTTGTTAACTTGTTTCAGAAAAAAAATTCTCACCCCTCATCCTTCCCACCCTGTCCCTCAGCCCTCAACACCGTCATTCTCTTCACTTGCCACCCCACCCTCTCCCCTACTCCAGCCCCCCAGCCCTCAAACACACACGGGTTTCAAGTTTAGGATTTGCTGTTAGCATTGCAAAGAACACAGAGGACAGGCGCTCCTAGGAACAACTTTGAGGGGCCATGTGTTCGAACCCCTTTGGAAGTGGGAGAAATCCCTGCAGCTCGGTTTTGTTCCAATGGTTTGTTCAGTGATTCCCGTTTCCCCAAAGGCTGCCCCTCATTAGCATGAACGGGGGTGGGGGTGTGGAGAAGGTGGGGGGGAGAGAAAGAAAGCAAAAGCCCAGGCTCAGTTTTACAGCCTGGGAACCCTGTCCACAAAAATGACAGCTAGAGCTTTCTGGCTTCTCTGTTTGATCGTTGGATCATCTCCTGAAGCCCCAGTGGCAGAGCGAAAAGGTAAGATCAAGGAAATGCGGAGCCCAGGGAGAGGAGCTGGGATCTGCGGGGAGGAGGTGGGGGCTGGGGAGAGGGGGCGATGAAGGGCGTGACGAGGAAGGGGTCAGGGCTCCTAAGAGAGGAGACTCTACGTCTGTGTTCGCGTTAGAAAGGAGCAAAATGTGTCCCCAAGGTTTTGTGCCTCTTGGCAGCTTTTTCGGAAAGAAACCAGTTCAGCTACTGAAATGATGAACTAGCCGGGCAGGCTGGAGAAAACTTTGCATGTTAAGTAGTTGCTCCATCACAGAGGAGGGAAAGTGTCAAAAGGGGTCGTGGCGCGCCTGTCGGGAGCGGTGCCGGGGCGGAGATCGCAGGACTCAGCCGGCGGCGGGAGCCGGGCGCCCGGGACAGCGCCGGGTCCCAGAGGATCTGAGGTGCCGGGTGCGCCGAGCAGGAGGGCGAGAGTGGAAGCAGAGCCGAAATCGGACGCTGGGGCATTTCTTCCCTCTCCCCCGTCGCCCCAAAGAATAGCCTTGGAGCACCTGAGCCAGGGTCCGTCTTTAAAACGCGCGCGCGCGCACACACACACACACAGTCACCCACATTTCGTGCATGAAATGAAAATAAGTTACCGAGGGAATGAGGAATTGGGATTCTCAGCGGGGAGGTGTTTTTGTTTTGCTTTTATTTGGATGTTCTGTTCGATTCACTATCTCTAGGAAAAGTAGCTTCCGTATCACACAGAGCAATTTACTTTGGGTTATTTTTCCACATGGAAATGGAAAGACTTCAGGGCATTTAACCCAAATATCAGACAATCTTTCCCATGACAACAGATGGTGATATCAATGGGGAAGCAGTTCTGAGGTCAACAGTTGACAGTCAGGAATTGGATACCCACCAGAACTTTGTTCAGCTGTGTATGGTACAACGTTTAACATGAGTCAGAATCAACCTCTTTGCAAAACATGAGCTATAACCAGTTATTGCTGGGTGAAAGCTGATTTTAAAGGAGATTGTCAATTTGGTAAGATAAATCACTTTGAATGAAGTGTTTCAAGACTTGCAAAAGGGCAGACCAAGCTCTTCAACACAAGGGGAGAGAAATGCTGAAAACCAGCCATTAGAAGAACAGAAAGAAAAATAAAGATGAGTTCTTGTGCCTGTTTGGAAGTCACTGGGACCCACACAAACCACAAGGTGATATTGTGTAACTGGGCATGGAAAGCTGCCTAGCTTCAGAGCTAGCTGAAGTTTGCTCACCAACTTGTCTGCAGAGAAAGGGGAAAATCATTAATAATTTTTAAGAATCTGTTTTCATGCCATACAATCTAGGAGCTTTTCCTTCATCATCACTGGGAAAAAAAAATTCTAAGAGATGTGTATGCTTTTATATTTAACCAGGGACCTTTGCTTTCCAGCCAAGCTTTTAAAACCTATGTTAGCTGTGTTTCACCAGTAAGTGGTGTCCAAGAAGCCAGATAAAAATCCACTCATAAATGCTGGATTCTGCAGAGACCAAGAAGACAGTGTAAACACGGATGGGAAAACCAAATAGTTCTGTTGTCAGGGGCGCTTAAACAATTAGGAGAACCTGTAATATGAGCCCTTTCTCCCTGGGGTTTGCTCTTGGTACTTTCTCAATAAACTGTAAATAGCAAAAAGGCGGATGTTTATATATACATATATATTAAAGGACAAAAGAATTTGTTAATCAAAGTTGACAGAAATGTTTAGTCCTAGAACAAAAAGGTTGTTGTAATTTTAAAAGCTTAGAGATTTGAAAATGTTCCTTAACAAAATGCGATGTTCCCATCATGCCTCTGATTCGCCTTCTTTCTTGGGGGCCAGGAAACCTGTGCTCGGACCCGAAGCTGAGGGTTCCTTCCCCTTCCCCTTCCCACAGGGGAAGCCTCCCAATTCTCTTTCCTTCACTTCCAGCCTCCCATCTCTCTTTCTGCAGGTGTTTCATTAAGTATCCATCTCCGCTCTCCTCTCAGTCCCTCCCTGGGCCCTTTCCTCTTTTCTCTCCAGACAGCCTCCCCTCTCCGGCGACCTCCTCTCCCCCTCGGCTTCTCTCCTACCGGTTCCTGGGTCCCTCACTCCTCCACTCGGCTTTCCTGGCCTTCCTCCCTCACAGCTTCTCCCCTGACGGCCTCCCCGGCCTTTCTTCTTTTCTTCCCACAGTCTCCTCGCCCCAAGACAGGAAGACTGATCCCAGTGGCAGCCCGACGGCGGAGGAGACACCAGGACCCCCAGCGCAGCGGGTCTCCGAGGCCCCGCGACGGCCGCGCGCAGCTGAGGCCAACCCCCGCCCTTGGCCCGACCCGCGGCGCCGGAAGCCCCCGCCGCCTGCGGAGAACCGCGCCGGCTTCCGGGAGGCCGCGCGCGCACCCTGGGGCCCGCCGGGCCCGCGCCTCGAGTCGGCCGGGAACCGCGCGTCGCCGCACCGCGTACCCGCGGCCGAGAGCTCCTCGCGGCGCGCGCGCGCCAAGGCTCTGCGCTTCTCGGCCGCGCGGCTGCCCGCGCGCGCTGTCGAGAACTCCGCCGGCCCCGCCCACCCGAACCGGCCGCGCGCCGCCGCCCCGCCCCCAGGACCCGCGCCAGCGGCGCAGCTGCAGCGCCTCGAACCGCCATTGGGGGCCACGGATCCCAGCCCTGAGTTCTGCGCGCGCGCCTGCAGGGTGGACCTGGAGGAGCGCGAGTCCTACTGCGGGAGCGAATTCGGTAATCCCGGGACCCGTCACGCACCTCCCTCCCGGGCCCGGGCTGCAGAGCCCAGGCCGCGACCCGAGCCTTTCGGAGCCGAGGAGCCCGGGATCGGCCTACTGCCCCTCTTCAGCGCAAATCCTGGAGAAGCCCACCCACACGATCTTACAGGCCACAAGCCCGGCTGGGTCATTTCATAATTTGTTAACAATGCGCTAGGGAATGAAAGATGAAATCTGTTATGCTTTTCTCTAACCTTTTTGTTTTTTGAAAAGTAGCAGTGAACGGAATCGTGCATGACGTGGACGTGCTCGGCAAAGGGATCCAGCTGGTGACTCTGCTGGTGGATCGGGATGGGCTGTACAAGATGAACCGCCTGTACATCACTCCTGATGGTTTTTTCTTCCGAGTCCAGATATTAGCCCTAGACTCCTCCAGTTGCAATAAGCCATGTCCAGAATTTAAACCTGGTATTGAAACTGATCTAGATGACCACTTTATGTGTGCTTTATACCACTGGTAACTTGGGTTCCAGACCCTGGTCTCCATTGTACAGTCACTCCAGCACCTTTTTTGGGGGTGGGGGGGGGAGGGATCTTGTATAAATGAACAGAATTTCTGTGAAAGTTACTATTTGGGCCACTCTGCGATTCAAGCTCCATCAGCCCCCTCCCCCCTCGTCCACTTTTTGCCTCCGTTTAGAGTGGAATCCAGGAACAACACGGACTGGCACAAAGCAGGCACTCAATAAACATTTGGTTGACAAATGGAGTGAATGACAAAACAGCCTTGCAAGAAGAGATGCATTAGGGGTCTCTGTTCAGAATTGAGTTTAGAAAGGTCTTTCTTTTTGGATGGAGACGATGGTGATACCCACTCTTAAACGTCTTTGCGAAGATAATGCTCTGGAAAATCTTGCTGATAAATTGTGATTAGAACCTTTGTTCAGTAATGCTGGCTCTTTACAGGTTGATTATTTGGTTATCCTTTAAAGACCACTATACTGTTTCCATCTGTTGCCAGTAGGTTAATTAATTGTCTGAGTTTCAAGCTAGACGATAAATTCAAGTTTAGGATTTCTTAAAAGATCTTACATTTTCTTATTCAGTTTAGTGGCATTTATTATTTTTTTTAAAGACACTATTAATTTATTTATATTTTGGTTACTTTTTTCAGGCAGCAGGTATATTGTGATGGGCCACATCTACCATAAGAGACGGCAGCTCCCTACAGCTCTGCTGCAGGTCCTGCGAGGGCGCCTTCGACCGGGAGATGGCCTGCTCAGGAGCAGCAGCAGCAGCTATGTGAAAAGATTTAACCGAAAAAGGGATGATCAAGTTCAAGGTGCAATTCATACCCGATGCATTTGAAACTACCATAATGGCATTTATGGATCTGGAATTTGGCGATTTGGAATTCAGCAAAAAGACATGAAAGGACTATCTTCATATAATGGGGTCTTCCTTTAGAATTGGGTCCACAGCTCCTTTATGAACTACTTGCATAGTTCAATTCATATTCAAGTTGGCACTGTTTCATATTTAAAAATGCTTTGCTTTTTGCAAATGTTAATGCTTCTGAGCTCAGAGGCAGTTATTTCAACAACAGTACCAGACAGCAATTCACACAGCTCAGATAACTGACCTGTCTGGTTAACAGATCACTGCTTCATGGTTAAGTTTATTTTTAGTTATTTTAATTTAAATACATTCTCCAGTAGAAATAGTTCACAAAAAGCATTTCCTTGAATTTAAATATACAACTCTGAAGTTTATATCACGTATCAAGCCAAATTTTATATTCAAACCATCACATTTTAAATTCTGTACAACAGTAAGCACACTAATCAGACATTTATGTATGAAATGTCATTTATATAAAACACTGGGGTCAGAGCCCATATAAGTATTAAAATTTTACATTTAAAGAGTACTAAAGGGCTTAATTCAAGCAAAATATTATTCAAGCAAGTGTTACTGATGTACCAAAATTAAAGATATATTTTCATGCCTCCCTACTCTAACTTATATATTATGCTGAACTGGGTGTTATCCCAATGCTAAATGTATTCTGCATGTACCTGATGTCATTTTTTTATTAAGATGAAGTACCATGTTTGTTTGGAAAGCAGTAAATCTTGCCTGGAAATCAGATCTTGGATGCACCTGGTTTATTAGTCTCACTGAACCCCAAAGTTTTGGGAAAAAGCCTTTCTCAAACTTCCTCCAAAAACCCTGGAATCAATAGTCATCAATGACAACTCTAACAAGCATAGAATTTTAAATGTTTATCTGTTGGTTTGAAAAAGGTTTAATCAATAGCTAAATTTAACTTTGATTTTGTACCTGAATTCACAAAGACGGCAATTTTTTTCAGAAGATCAAGCTGTACTTCGATTAATCTGAAGCACTGTGAATAGGGACAGCAGTAAGCCATGGTTGAAGATTACCCCCTAAAGAAAGCTAAACAGGAATTGCACCAAAGAGAGAAGAGCAGCCTATTTGGTCTCAAAGGTGAGGGAGCTCAAGATGTGTCTTGAATGGCCCCAAAGCAGCACTAGATATTGAAAGGAAGCCCATGACAGGACATTAGAGAATTCACAGGAAAGCATGTAGCAATGGCATTGCTCTTGTCATGAGAGACAGCACCACCTTATTTGCCCCAAAGATAGGGCAGAGAGGTAAAATAAATTTAAGAGGTTCTGACTACTCTGTGGCAAAGTATTACTGAAGGGCTTCTAGAGAATTTTCCAAACACACTTTTCCCAACTTATTAAAAATTTTATTAGAATTGCTCCTTGGGAATCAACTGCATTATTACAAAAACCATTGGTAGTAAAGTAGGCAGCTAGTGAAGCGCTTCTGGGTTAAGGCAAAATGAACTCAGATATAAGATGTCACTAATCACAAAAATCAAAGCCTAATTTTTAAATGTCAAAAGGCTAAGTGATAACATGATGGGGAAAGTTACAAAAGGGCCAAATAGATTACTGATTGGATGGACAGACGTTAAAGCAAAAAGATAAGTTATAAATAATTCTGGCTTAAAAGAGGAAAAAAAATCACTTTTACGTAAGCCTGAGTGTTTGAGGTTCTGAGTAAGACTGATTTGGTAATACTTTGAGAAATTTTGGGAATGCAAAATGCCAGGGCCATTCTATATGTGTCATACTCAGAAGTTGTATCTTCACCCCGGCAAACACAAGCAGGCTAGCTTTTCAGAAACTGCCTGCATAAAATTAAGGCCCTAATTCGAGACCATGTCTGCAATCAAAGTGGGGTGAGTGGGGATGTGTCCAGGAGTAAATAGACTGGCAATTCCAAGTCAGGCAAAAGAGAAGAAGAATTTCCTTTCCAATATTCAGTCAGTACCTTGCATATAATCTTTAATTTTATGGTAAATTTAAACTGGCAAATTTATTGTAGCTCTATTGATAGATTTTTCTTAGCACACAGGCTTGTGCTCCAAAGCCTAGAAGGGCCCTTTGTGCCTATATGCCATCAATAAAATACTCAATTGCCATCAAGAGTAACTCAATAGCATCCCTCCTTCAAAGCTGTTACTTTAGAATTCAAGGAAAAGTGAAGTACTTTCTTTTCTTTTGGTAGGGAAAGGTCTATAAAACATAAACAGGTTTTTTTTTTTTTTTTTTTGTACTAGTTTTTTACAACAGCTTTTTTAAAGATATTACTTAGCTTCATTTATTTATATTTCTCTTAAAATTTTAAGGTTAATCAAGCACATGCAGATGCAAACACCTAAAACTGGGCCACTGCCTGCAATGCATAATCTTAATTTCAGGACATATTTGAACACGCTCAAATAAATTAGATAAGGCAAGACTTTATCATTTTTAAAATATAGCTTCTTTCTTTAGTTGAATTTGGTCCAAACTGGATCAAGTGGCATGATCTTCTGAGACTGTCTACAAGCACATCAGAATATTTCAAATTATTAAAAATACTTCTCAGCTGGCTCTTTTTCCCCTCTAGGTACTTACAAGATATTACTCTGCCTATGAGATACCACTATTTCCATTTTAAGGACTGGATTTATGGGTAATAGCCTCAAATCATTAAAAGCATGAGTGCTACAGTAATCACATCACTCCACCTGACTTGGCTCATAAGTGTGCAGAGATCGAAAAGGCCACCAGGCTGACTCTTTAATATCAGAAACACACAAAGAAGCAGGGAGTTTGCCTAAGAACAATGAACAGAAATAAGGAAAGAACTTTTATTTGCAGAGTCTAGGAAGGTAGATTACAAAAAACAGTGTCTTTTTAAATAACACTTCAGGCCATTTGGAATATAAAGAGGCAATTAAGTGTTTTACTTTAAAAAATACCTTCGAAAATTCACATTATTATTTTTTTTAATCTATGGCAGGACATAAACTAAAATACAAATCCTGCAGAATTTGGATAGGAGAAAAAACCTTATTAATATTATGAAAATACTTTTTTATGAAATGTTTCAAGGATTTTGAACTTGGCAGATTAAGAATAAAAAGCATTGAAAATACTTTTAGCCAAGGAAAAAGCCAAGGAAAATTTACTGAGGCAAATTAAATATATTTACAAGCTCAAAAACTGGGGTAGAAACATTTTAATACCACAAATGTGCATTATATACCTGGGTTATTAAACGCAAAATAACTGTAATATGTGACTCTTATTGAATAGTAGGTCAAAGACTATTCATAGAAAAGCAGCTTTTGAAACTCATTGTTTTATAAGAATGCAGTTTTCTAAAATTACTTTTGAAAGACTAAAGCTCTGAAGTTGATAAAACTATAAAATGTCTTTATGTATATGGTGATAAAAAAACTGCAAAAGGCATTATACCGTTAAATACATATATGAAATTAACATCTTCCTAGTCTGAGGATTCCCATAAAATTTGCCTTTAATGTACAATTTGGCAATGCCAACAGCTACAGAAAATACATCATAAACAACCAACAATTGTTTCATTAGAAACTGCACCAAATCCAATGTCAAAAACATTACTTTATTTTTCTAGGATGAAATGTCCTATTACGTACAAAAAGAATTGCTCCTTAGAATTTGCCACAATTTGTTAAAAACATAGCAATCTATCGCCTACAGGTAGGAAAGTTCTTTCTGCAACAAGTTTTAAATGATTAAGCCCATATATATTTATATACACGATTAAATAGTACAGAAATACTGTGGCGTGATGAGATTCAGAATAACTTTATAATTCATTAAAATGTAGAATTTTTGCATCAGCCCAATGCATACAATATGTAGCATTTTTAAAAAACCTAAAAGGACAAAATAACCTATATTCAACTACTTTCACCTTAATAGTTTAAGCAAAAACTTTGTTTCTATGTTTTCATGTTTAACAATTAGTCTCTTTAGTTTGTGAGCATAGGTTTATGTGTCATCTTTATGTACAAAGAGGAATGGGCTTCATTAGATAAAATTAACCGAGAATGACCTGTACACCTGAGCCTGTAATAAGAAAGAACTGTAACTTTAGCAATGTCTTTCTTTTAAGAAACTAAGGTCTGGGAAAGGTCTTGCATAGCAAGGCAATATTAAATACAGGGAAACTTTTTTAAAAAAAACATAATTAGATAAATTCCAGAACTTGGTAGGACAAAGTTAATATGAATTAGTGCAAAGTCTAGTAAAATATTTGCAAAGCTGCATAATCCAACTATGGCAGATTTTATAGAAGCTATTATTACAATGCAGTAATTCAATGTGAAAGTTAGAACACAGAAGGGAAAAAGCATGCAAAATTATCTTCCTCTGTTGTTTGCATTTTTTTTTTCCTTATTACTTACACTACATCTTTCCTTATGTGGAAACAAAAATCCAATGAACAAACAAAAAATACAAAAAGGACAAAGTCATCTAAAAACACCCCTCATAAAATATAAGCAGCTGTCTGTGATTCCTTGTGATGGTGATAATTCGCCTGGGAAATATAATGTACAGATGAAGGCAATGTCTATTTTTTCACATTACCTCTTTTATTATTATGATAATCGATGCAACAAGATTAACACCCCTGATAATTATTCTTTAAAGTGATGATAATGGGCTGAGAATTATAAAACAAAGGGCTACTACTGTCCTGGAGAAAGCCAGGTACAACTAGGTTTTTCTGTCTTATATTTTACCTTGCAGCCCTCCCTCTCCCCACAAAGGCTTTCAGATAATCATTAGCGCACATTCAAAGACACCTCCATCTGTGGGAGAAAAATTATCTCCATTTATTTTGTTTCATATACATCCATAGTTGAATTTTAATACAAAAAGAAAAAAATTAGAATCTGACAAATGTTTACAAACAAGATATACCTTCAAATAGATTTTACTCATTTTAGCCTGGTGCAGAGTAAATGACAAATTGTACTGTTATATTCAAGGCAACAGCGTCTGTAGTCCAGGACCACTTAGCCCAACCTTTATGCACTCTTAATTTTATCTACCATGAACAATAAACTCATTGTTAATTCCCAGTTGTGTGTGTGTGCACATGTGTACATAGCAGCTCCTTTCATAGAAAGAAAAGACATCTAGAGGTTGTCTTGTACTTTTACCTACAGGAATCATGATAAGATACAGGATGGATTACATGTAACCAGGGTTGGATTTTATAAGAAAAAATAATTAGCTGACAAATGAGGGCAGCAATAAAAAAGCGTCTTTTTTTGCAACAATAAATAAATACAGTCAAAAGTTTTCTGTGAGACTCTAAACCAGCTTCTTCACTGAAGAGCAGACGTGGCATTTCCATGGAGTTACACTTGACCCCATATTTTCTTTTTTTCTTGCTTTCTTTTTCTTTTTTTTTTTCAATAAACAAAAGTTTTCCCGCTTCTGCCACAATAGTTAAACCATTTGATCTTGACAAGATAATGGTGTCGCTGACTTTGCTTTTCCCTTGTCCTTTGGACAAAACTGGCCAAGAATATAATTGGACTGTTATGACCAATAAAAAAGAAGTTTAGGTCAAGTCTTGTCAGGAGAACCTGACTAAAAACATCTGGCTCCTTAATTTAAAATATTTCAGACAACCAGATTCTTGCTGTGTTTTATGTTAGGTTAACGCGCTGAACTTTAAGAAGCTGTAGACTGCAGTTTGTTGTTATGAGACCTACAGAATACAGAAAAAAGGGAACAATTAAGCACCCTTCATTTTTGAAAACAATGATGCTTTATGTGGATGCCAAGGTCAGTCAGTCTGGGGGAAGCAGCCATATTCTTTCATTCACCCTTGGCAAGCAAATATAAGAGAACAATTAAGAAAATTTTAACCTATAATATTAAAGTCTTTTACTGTACAATAAAAACTTGGTAACTCACTGGAAAAAGCCAATATTTAAAATCTATCTATCTACCTATCTACTAAAGAAAATGACATTTTTAGCCAAAGGGACAAGTAGACATTTACAGAAGTAATTACCACTGTGGTAAAAGATATATGTATGTGCGTGCACGTGTGTGTGTGTACTTGTTTACACTGATTTTGGGAATTTGAGAAAAAAATTACGTTAGAAGAGTAAAAGCAGTATTTAAATCACATTTTTCTATTAAAGTTCAGAAAGTCCTCTTCCTAATTTCACAGTTTTATTCACAACTTTCATCAGTAAACCAAATTACTGTACAGTTACCAGGACCAAGTCAAACTTTATACTGCAATAGCAGTTAAATATATATTCCAGGAGTTCGTAGTTTTTAAATACATTGTTCACATGGCTGCTGGAATAACTTGTTTTCCTTTACACATTTTTTAACATTAAAAAATTATACTAACTAATCTAAACTTTTTGGGGGCAATATTTGAATTAGAAAATTACATGGTACAAATAAAGGAAAGAGTGACTCCAAAATCCAGTTATGATTCCAGTTAAAAATTCAGACTAAAGATATCACAATCTGTAAGAAAAGAAAGAACGTGGATGGTATAAATGACGAATTACAACAAAGTGCAGCAATGAAAACAATGTGAAACAATACTGGAGATCATAAATTAAAAATGAGGAAAACATGGCAAAGGAAATACTGGAAATCTGTAAATAAATTTCAATGACTGAAAACTTATGTCTCATTCTGTCTTAAATCTGGAAATCAACACAAATTTCCCAAAAAGGCAACAGCAAGTTGTGGTCACATAAACTGTTTGCATTTCAATTTATTTATGCAGAATTGAGCAAACTTTTCAATTCTGCTCCCATGTTCTTTAATGAAAATTATGTAAACTTGATTATAATAAAAAGCCATGTGAAATAACCAGATGGCAAGATCTCCTACGTGGCCCGTTACTGCACAGACCCAGCCTCTAGGCCTCTGTCTCTCCTTCCCCCAATCCACTTGTTTTGCCACAGGCCCCAGGAACACCAGTTGCATTCTCTCCTTCATCAGTAGCTGCCACCACTCACACTGAGGGTTCCACCTGCAGGCCTGGCAGCAGGGTGCGGTGGGGACTCAAAAATCCAGCATCCACCTTCACAGTCAGCCACAGGTTAGATCATTTTCATTTCTTAAGAGTGATTTTGGAAATTTAATCAAAGGAGTAATTACACATGGTAAAAAAAAAGGCATGGAAGGGCTTAGAAATGAAAAGTTATGGTCCTATGTCCTACCTTTACTCAACTTGAAGTCCAGGCTCCCTAGGATCAATCACTTTGAACTCTTTGTACTTTTGATTTTTTCTGGTAGTTAGGTTTCTTATACTGCTATTTTTTGTTTAATCAACTTCATATTGTTTAAACCCTAACATGACAGATGAGGACTGAGCTCACCTAACTATTCTCCCACCTCCCTTCTTGAGTCCAAGTTTTAATTTCCCTATAATTTTAAATACACCTCTAATTCTTATTCTGTGAACTATAATTATTGCCTGACTCTCTACTTCTCAAGTTCATGCTATTAATACCTCTAACTGCTTCCTTTCACTTCTCATACTTTCATCTGCGCTTTGACATTATCAAGGCAGTAACATTACATTCTGATCAGGAAGCAAATTAAAATTTTCCATGCTTTGTTTATAGGCTGATTCTAAAAGGTGAAAATCAATGTGATATTCACATTATTATGAGCATGTAAATATATTTCTCCATAGCACCTTTGCTAAGATGGCCTTTTCCTTATACAACTTTTCGGTGTTTCTGTTTGTTTTGCTGAGTTTCTGATTGCCTTTCATACCCCTCCCCCGCCCCCTTACATTCTTTGGCTTAAACACAGCCTTATTTTTTTTGTCTTAATTATCTAATACATAAATCATTTTCTTTCCCCAAACATCTCTCTTGGGAGTGCTCTATCCTCCTGCTCCAATGTGACCTGACTTCAGTAAAGGCCTGCTGTAGCAATGTCACTCTGGTTCAGAGTAATTCTCCTTGCTTTCTTGCATCTCTTGTTTTCTAGATTCAAGGTCTTTCGCTTTCTTAATTTGTTTATTTTCCTAGAGCACATCTTAAAATAAGTTGCTAAGAAAGGATGCATGGTAAAAGAGACCTTTTCTGAGTCCTTACATGACTGAAAATGTATTTATACTGCTTCTAAACTTGATTGGGCACAGATTTTAGGTTTCAAATAATTTTCCCTCAAACTTTGGGATTTATTCCTCCAAAATATTCTGGCATTCTAAATGGCAGTAGTAAAGTCTGATGTCAGTCTGATTCTCATTACTTTACACATAACCTGTTTTATCTTCCTTGGAAACTCTAGAACTTCCTTTTATCCTTGGTGTATGGAAATTTTACAGTGCTGTATACAGGGGTGGATCTTTTCTATTTGTCCACCTGTTTTTTTTTTTTTTTTTTAATCAACTGTTTATCAACTGTTAGAAGAATATAAGCTCCATGGAAAGCAGGGGCTTTATTTTATCTACTCTTTAACTTCAAATATTGGGCACACAGCAGGGTCTTATTTACTGAATTCATGAATTCATTTTGCTTGGATTTGAACTCTTACATCTCTCATCAGTTCAGGAAAATTTCCTTTAGTTTTTTTAATAATTTTGCATCCTTCTTTCTTTCTGGAATTTCCACTAAGTGAATGTTGGATACTCTATAACCTATTTTTTTTCCTGTCATATTTTTCATCTCCTTGTCTTTTTGTTCTTTATGCTGAGGGAGTTGCTTTATTTTATCTTTTTCTGTTTGCAATACACTTAAATGTTTTCCAATCACTCTTGTCCTCTGTTTTTTATTTCTAACATTTTATAGATGTAATGTCTTCTACAGTTTCTCTCAGGATGTGATTTGGAGGTTTTGTTTTTCTAAAGTTCTCTTTTGTTTTCACTGGAATCTATTTTTCTGGTACACCTTGACCTTTCTCTTTCACGCTGCAGGCTCTCCTCACATATCTGGCAATCCCTGTCTGTTCACAGTTGAGAATAATAAGTCACTGGACTAGACACAGGCCTACAGAGCCATTTGTACGTGTGTAGGGCTTACTGAACGGCAGGTTTTGCCTGACACCAAGGTTTCTTTGACATTTTGAGGCTGGACAATTCTTTGTTGTGGGGGGCTGTCCTGTGCATTGTAGGATATTTAGCAGCATCTTTGGCCTCTACATACTAGATGCCAGTAGCAGGCCCCACCCAGGTATTGCCAATTGTCCCTGAGATTGGGGGTGAGCATATCATCCCCAGTAAAGAATCACTATTTCAGAATGAGAGAACTGGGGACCCCAACCCTCTAGAGGCCAGAGAACTCTACTCTGGGTCCAATTCTCTTCTCTCTGCTCTAACTCTCTGTAGTCAGTTCATTGCATTTCTTTAGAAAAGAACCCTGTGTTCTTCTGGTTCTTTTGGATTCCTACACAGATCTGCACACAGGGGTTAAGAAGGGTGACTGCTCCATACACAGATTTTCAGTTAATCCCTTTCTTCCTTCTCTCTTGCCTTCAATTATATTTAGGAATCTCCATGGCTAGAGGTTCTCTGGGGTTCTACTGGTCAGTATGCTGTCACTTCTGTTGGAGAGCCCTACAGAAGTCTGGGCTGCAACTTGCCTGGTCATTTCTCTTCCGTCCACTTTCTATATTACAGAATCTGTTGAAAACTCATCAGCTGATTTCTACCACATTCTCTTCATTATTGTGAGTTATCATTTTTTTATTCCTTTATTATTGTTTTCCTGGGGGCTCAGAAGGGAGGGTATAAAAATACAAATGCTCTATCATCTTAATTAAGTCCCTAACATTTTCAGTTTTATAGCTAATGAGTTAACACAGAGGGGATAATAGAAATGGTTAAGTTTTATAGATTTTTTAAAGCTTCTTGGTCTATAGTCAGTCTGCCAGCCAGTCTTCCTTCCTTCTTTTTTTCCTCTCTTCCTTCTTTTCCTTGCTTCCCTCCTTCCCTATAGTTTTTTTATTCCTTTGCAGAGAAGATAACTGGATACTTCTGCTGGGTTTCTGTCCTTCGCTTTTATTTTACATGAACTGACTCCTAAATACAGTACTTGGTAACTATCTACCTTGCTACTAGAGAAAAGAAACAAAACATCCTATAGATTTTCTTCATGGAAAATTACTACATGGAAGCACTGATTCTTACAATTTTGGTGCACAAAGTCTGCAGGGAGTTCTTTAGAAAAATATAGATGCCCAAGCCCAAACACAGCCTAGATTTACCCCATCTGAACATCTGAGGACAATCAAGCTTGAGGGTTGGTGGATGAGGAATGGTGGGTAACGAATCCTAAGGGTTATAGAGTGGTGGCACCTAGCATAGGAAAGGAAAACAGGCCTGTGCTGGAAGGAAGAAAAATCATGGGTTTGAAAGGATCCTGTGGTTCAGAAACAGAACGGCATGAAAATCACAATAACCAAATTTTGTGCCGTGTCGCTCAATGCTTTTATGTTTCTGGAGATTCAAAGAAAAGGTCTGCGGACATAGATTAAATTCCAGCTTTGCCCATAGAAAAAGTATCCAATAAAATAAAACTTTATTTCAAAGATATAGCAAACATGAACTAAAGAGAAAATGCTCTAAATCCCCCCTTTATGGTCCTTCCGTTACTTAGTCCTATAAAAGTCATTTTTATACTTCTCTAATCCCCTAATTAGGATGTAAATGCAACGAGAGCAAAAGCTCTGTCTTACTACCTTTGTATGTGCCCTATGGCATTTAAGATAGCATCTCACATTCCGTAAACATTCAATAAATGTCTTTTGAGTTTTAACAAATTACTTTAAGTAGATCAAAAACAAATTCAGCAATTTCTCATTATTAAATCTGCCCACTTTCTTTGTATCATATCATAATGCTAGATTCTTGGTTTTTCTTTTTAGATTGTTGCTTTTAAAGTTCAAATTTATCGTAAGGTGCATTAGTTGATTCCTTAACCAGAACAGTATAAAGAGTTTGAGGAGCTGATTTAATTTAGAACACTGAACACATTTGCTCACCTGCTAGCCTTGAATCCTTTTAACTTCTGTACAAAGAATGATTCAAGAACTTCTGCACACTGGTAAAAAGGGGAATCACTTGGATTGTAGTAACGACAGTTATCAAAAATTTTGGTCATATCTGCCACAAATTCTGTCAGCTTTTCATAATATCGTCTTTGTACTCTTTCTTCCATGGTGGCAAGGTCTTAAAAACACAAAATGTAAAACATTATCAAAGCTTTAAGGTGTTTCCAACGTAACTGAGAATAGTTCTGGCAGCTGACTTATAAGAATTTACTGCCCAATAAGTCCTGGAAGAGACCCAGTTGACCACTAGGGTCCTATTTTGCAATTCATGAAGAAAAGAGGGGCACTTTTCAAATTTTGGTTTTGACTGGGAGTCTAAAATATAACTCTTAGCTAATATTGGTTAAGAAGATTCTTTTACTTTCTGTTAACTATACAGAACAGCTCTTTATTTAACTGGTTTGAAATAAATGAAACCTTATCAACATGGTCTCTACATCTACATATAATAAATTCTCTCATGCAAAAAATTAGGTATGTTATATGTACAAAAAGAAGGTGGAAATCCAAAAATCTCTGTACTTCTTAAGAGTTTCTTTTTTCTAATGATCCTCGTATTGGACTTTAATAACATCATACTGTTTTCTTTACTTATTTTTATTACCTTACATTTATGACAAGTGATACTCATTTACCATTCCTGGTGACAATGATACAAAGTTTCTACTTAAAATAAATTAAGGGAAAACTATTAGTTGCTATGAATAAAAATATTAGCATGTAATAGTGCAGGTGGTATTCAGAAATAGCAAAAATCTTAAGAGTGGTATACAGGAAACTGCTTTGGAATACACTGAGCTAAATCTACCTGAAATAACATTAGCTCCTAGGAGAAAGTTCTGTTTGAAGGAGAGTCAGTACACAATTTTTCATAAAAATTTGAGAGAGAAAAAGGCCAGTGATTTCAAATCTGTCTAGGATTGAAAGATAACCCAATTACAAACTAAATCACAATGCTATTAATTTTTGGAATCTGGAAAAATGATTTTAAAGGTCACTCACCCCCAAAAAGCTCAAGAATATCTAAGAAATACTTGAAAAAATAAAAGTAATGGGAAGGAATTTAACCTACCAGACATTAAAAAAATATTATAAAGCTGTGATAATGAAAAGTGTGGCACTGTGCAGGACAACATCAGTGGAACTAAATTCAAAATAGGAACAGACCTCACTGTATTTAGTGTAAGAATGTCATTTATGTTGAGGCTGTCATTTCAAATCAGCAGAGGAAGGAAGACTTCATTAATAAATGGCGCTGGGCAACTGACTATATACCTTAAAAAAACTTCCACCTCACACTACATGCCAAAATAATTCTAGGTGGGTTAAAATTTAAGGGCAAAATTTAAAACAATAAAAAGTGCTAGAACAGAGAGATGAGTGTATATATCCTGGAGTAGGGAAAAAAAAACTTTCTAAGCATGATACTAAAAAACGAACCCATAATGATTAATAGATTTGAATCCAAAACTGTTAAAAACTACTATATGCCAAAAAAAATCACTATAAAACATTTAAATGTCCTTATTATTATATAAATAGCCTTTAATTATCATTGGGAATAATACGAATAACCCAAGAGAAGAATGGGCACAATATATGAATAGGACATCAACATAGAAAAAAATTCAGATGGTCAATATATCAAGTTATCAAAGACATGTAAACAACCACACATCTATTTGTTCAAATTAGCAGAGAATAAAAATTATAAAATCAACCTATTAATGGAGGTCACCTCCAGGGGAGAATATGCGAGTGGTGGTAAATTAACACATTACTTTTGAAATACATGTTTTCAAAGATAAACAATAATCTCCTCAAATGAGTGATAATACCCAGTGTTTTCAAGCATGCGGAGAAAAGGGCACATTAGCGGAACTAGTTTGATCTACTGGAATGCAATTTGAAAATATTTATCAAAAGCCTAAAACGTGCACATACCCTTTGACCCAGAGATTCCAATTCTAAAAATTTTTCCTCAGAAGACAAACAAGTGCAGGTAGATATATGAGCAAAGACTGCTTACTAAAACATCATTTATGGTAGCAAAAAGTGCACACAACAGAAATATTCATTAATAGGGGAGTGGTTATATTATTTAATTACATTCATAGCTGTTTCACAGATGGTGTGGAAAAAGGTACTAAGTTTACAAAGTATGTTATAAAACAGGATAAACAACAAGCTTTTTTCTGTTTAAGAAAATAAAAACTCCTGATCCTGTTGCTCCCTCTTACAGGAAAACTACCTGAAAACTTTTCAGTTTTGTTTAATCTTTCTAGACATTTTCCTGTCTAGAAGATATACCCTTAGAAACAATTGTTTACTGCTTAAAACCTAAGTATTATTCTGTAACTTGCATTTTTCTTTCAACAATATGTCTTAAAGATCTATATGATCTTATGTACATGCTTACATAAGATGATGTTTATCTTGGTGGTATGAACAAAAGCAAAAAGAAAGAGAAAAAGAGAAAGAATGAAACTATTTCTTCAAAAGTAGAATTTTGGTTATATAAGTTAAGGTATATTCAATTAATAAATTATATAAAGCCATTAAAACCACGGTTTTGAAGATTAATGACACAGGAAAAGGACTGCCAGGCAGAAAACATTTACTACGTAATCTGAATTTTAACACACACCAAAACTTAATGGTGGTTATTTCCTGTAGAGATGGCTTCTTCAGTCAGGAAAAGATGAAAGGTACCTTTTATCCTCTCTTTTTTCCCCTCTATATTTCCTACAACTAACATGTTACTTTCGTAAGTAGAAAAAAACTTTATCTATATAAAAATATATACTATACATATTATTTATACTTTTACTTATTATACACACACACACACACACACACACACTTTCATATTGTTTGTGTGTGTGTTTTTGTGTGTATTTAAAAAACGAACATCCCCAGGCACTTTCTCAAAGGAGACGACTCAAGTCTAAAATATGTACAAAGATGAACTTCTTCTATGTTCAATGTCAGGAGAACAGAGTCAACAAACTATTTATTTTTGTTTCTGAGAGATAGTTTTAACTAAGTTCTCATTTATTTCGTCTTCATGTTTCCCCCTCTTTGTGCTTGTTGAACACAAACCCTTCTCACTTAAAAAATGCTCAGCTGGTTTTTGAACACAATTCTTTCATCACCTGGAGCTATTCTTGTGGCAGCATTTGAAGTTTTTTTTAATCTATGTTTTAATTTTTATAATTTCTTTTGCAGATTGGTTCTTCTTCATCTTATTATTATTTTTTAATACAATCACTTTCTTTTGCAGATTGGTTCTTCTTCATCTTATTATTATTATTTTTTAATACAATCACTTGTACTAAAGCTGTTCACTTTCTTTATGAATGTTGTCTATAAACTTTTTGGGTGGGTGGGTGGGGGAATGAGACTCTATTTTCTTGGGTCCCTACAATAGGTCCATCAAATTTGCTTTCCTTCAGGACTAGATGAGGAAAAGGTAACAGGGAAGGTTGAGAGGGTCAGACAGTCCCTGACCCATTCATTGATTTCATTCATTCTTTTCCATAGCTGCATAATACTAGACTGCGTGGCTATATTATTGATTTAGCTACTTCTCTATTGATAGCTACTTAGGTCATTTCCAGTGTTTCTACAATAATAAACATTTCTGCAATGAACAACACACTTATGTATACGTAAATTCTGAGAAATGAAAATTGCTGGGTTCAAGGGCATGCACATTAAACTTCAACAGGCACACCCAATTTCTCCTCCAGTGACTATACTGGTTTATACCCCACCAGCCTTGCTTGAGATATCCTCATGATATATCAATTTTATACATGATAAATAAAATATCTGCAGACTTATGATACAACTCCATATTCAACTCAAGTACTTACCCATAGGTTCTTTAATAACACCATAATAATCTGGTGCATCATTAGGATCTACTGGTTCAAGGAAAGGCCAGGCCATTTTGTGGGCCTATAATGAAAAAATACGCATTGTTAATGTCAGGTAGAAATACTGATTCCATTTAGGTTGCCCAGTCGAGCCATTATATCAACTCTTAAGCTCTAAAATCAGTTTTGAATTTGATATATGAAATGAAATGATTTTGCTCATTCAGTTTTTATCTACTGGATGATTTTTTGCTGATTTTTCTCTAAATGAGCAGTTCTCAGAGGGCGGTCTGAGCATCTCGGTATGAAGAAGTGAAGCACTAGCCTATGAGTCAAGAAATCTGTATTCTGGCCCCTACTTGATGATCTGCCACCTGAATGATGCTGGCACTGCAATCACTTCTCTAAAACTGGTGTGAGATGGGTTTGAAGTGTGAAATGGTTACCACTGCTGGTTAATGAGGTAGCAGAAATGTGACCTTAACTAACACTCGACTACATATGGGGACTATTATTCTTGTATCAGTTTTTTCAATTTTTTTGATTATGATTACAATGGGGAAAGTCTCATTGCAGTGATCTCGGCCTTAAATACATCTCTAACACTCACTAATCTTGCAAGCCATCCTCACTGCCTTTTATTTTTAACAAGAGAGGGAAAGCTTTGGCTCAAAACCTTAGAGAAGTGTTTGTATCTCACTAGAACTTAAACTGTTTTTCAATCTATGGTGGCAAGATAGAGTTTTCTTTAAAAATAAAATTTAGGTTAAAAAATTGAGGCATTTTAAAATAAAAGTATTCAATCAACAACAGCTGAGGTGGTGTGTGGATATGGTAAATCTCATGACATCGGCCATGTGAATAACTGAAGTTTGTCAATTACTTCACTAGACTAGCTGGGAGTCTAAATATTCACACACTCTAAGACTGTAAAGTTCAATCCCTGGAAGTGTTTTCAAAGTCATGCTGATTTCATTTTCAAACCCCATGTACACAGAGGTGTCTCACCTGTAAGGAACGTAGCACCCTCTTCAGGCCCTCATAATCTTTCTCCGTTAGTGGCGTGAGCACTGTCATGGCATCCTCTGTTGACTGGCACTGTGGACAGACATACTCATCAATGAGCTCTGCCTCACTCTGCAAGATGCCAACGCAGCGCCCGTGGTACCAATTCTGACACCGGTCACAGCCAATATAAAATCTGCAAGATCCGAAATGGAAATGTGAGTTCAAACAGATGGAATACCATTACTTATAATTTACTTTTAAAAGTAAGAAAACATGCACCTGAAAATGTGCTAAACCCTGGGATATAAAAATATTTTAGTATTATGGTTGTTTTGATACTCTTGAAGATTTGACATTCCAATGTGTTTGTTAATTTAGTATTCTTGAAGTTAACAAGCAGTAAAAAGTTATTAAGAACACTGGAGAACCAATTTGAAAAAAACAAAACAAAACATTTAATTAACTTTAAAGCTCAAAACAAAATAAAGCCAAAATTCTTTCAACAAATACCATATCAAATGGCAAGTTCTAAATCCTATAAGCTAATAAATAAACAGAATCACAGAGCTTGTACCCAAGTTAGTGTTTTTCTAACCTACAATAAAGCACCATTTCAAACACTGATAAAGTCCAAACAAGTCGGGCTATTTTAATCTCATTAATTTCTATGTTATATATTGGAAGAATCAAATCTACCATTAAACCATATTTTTCCCAATGCATCTCAAACATTCACCACAAAGCAACATAATTTTGAAGGGGAGGTAAAGAGGGAAAAAGAGAAAAAAACTGGGAAGGAATTTGTAATGTAAGTGTATAATATATGCAGAAAAAATACCTTGCTTTTTATTTTAAAATAAATAAGTAATCAGTCAGAGCAATTTGGCTTCCTAAATAATTAAATATGATGCTCTTATCAGAACTCACTGTGACTCATCATAAGGTGTTCTGCAGATACAGTACAATTCCTCACTGCTGCCCTCTTGTGCCCGTTTACAATCATTACAGATGTACACATCCATTTTCTTAGCCTCCTTTTCTGTGATGCCAACACATTCTCCATGATACCAGTTAGTACAAAGATCACAGCCAATATAGAACCTAAAAGTATTCACAATGAAAATGACAATGTGATTGTCATTTTGAGCTGCACGGTACTTAAATCTGTCTTCCCTGCCTTGATTCACTTTCTTACAGGATGACTTTCTGCAGTGAGTCAGCTATATATCCTGAATCCAACAGAACCCTGGCAAACTACAGCATCTGACACTGTATCAAGCGTGGAAACATAGAGTCACTCACATCAATTTCAACAAATACACTGTTTAGTGAAATATGGGTCTTTAAAAACATACTGGATTTTGAAAAAAATAAACAACACACTGATGGTAATGTCTCCCTCTTAATGAATGTGTGCAAAACTGCAACAGGCACAAAAACCAAAGCCAAAGAATCAAAGACTTACATCTGTCAAACCTATAACACAGAAGCCATTTCAAAATCAGGGCTATTTCTTAGATAGGTTTGAAAATGTATCTCACAATTTAAATTTGAAAACAAAAGCAAAGCGCAAACACCAAGAAGTTACACTACAAGGAACATGCAGGTCAGCCATGTGTAGAGGATAAATGGTCAAAATGATATGAAAAAAATGAAGATAGGTACATGTAGCAATTCCATTTCGACCAAGTTTACTAAATAAACATCGGAATCGAATCTAATTAAAAATCACCTTCTCATACGGGCCAGTTTTTTCAGTTAATATAATGTATGTGAAAATGTGGAAAGTGGCTTGGGTAATTAAATGGTAAGGAACTCTGAAGGAGCTGCTTCGATTAAAAACCAGGGATACACGGTGCAGAACACGATGTAAGAACAGTTATCCAAAAGTGCAAGAGGTTTTACACTATTTGCAAAGGTGGGCTGTATGAGTGTGGTAACCACTCCTACACTCAACTGTGGATAACCACACACAGTTAACCCTCCAGGGCTTTTCTAACATAAGATCTCCAATGACAAAATGAAGATTATCTCTATAACAAATACTTATCTCATGTTTCTGAAAGCGTTGACAGGTGCTGTGTGGGAATGCCATGTCAAGTCAGGGGGAGAATAAGCATAAATCAGGGAAAAAGAGTGGCCTTGCTGATGCCACTGGCACCTTTAGTTCCACGGAGGCATTTCTTGGTAAATTTACCTAAAGAAATGAAGGTAGTCCTCATGTCTCAAACTGACCTGCTTCATGAACGTGGTCCTGTAGCTTATCCTTTTACTCTCTTTTTTCTTTTGAACTATGATTCTTCACTACACAGGTGGAAGACACTGAGGTGGTTTTGTGTATTGCACCTTCACATGCTGTGGGCTGTGTGTTTTGGAAGTAATCTCAGGACTTGAATTTTTAGTCACCCTGTCCCTAGAGTCCCAAACCAGCCTCAGGTTAAACTCGTTTCAGAGAGATTACAAAATTCTCCTAAAAAAACCCACTAACTCATTCCAATTAGAACATGGAGTGAATGGACCTGGTGTACTGAATATTAATAATGACAAATAGAAAAACATGAAATATCCACAAATTAATGAGGCAATATCAATAGAATGAGCACATATACACATTACCTCATTTTATGCAACTTGGGCATTCCTTAAAAGTTGTGGGTGAAATGAATTTCTGTGATCTGAATACTTTAAGTGATCAAAGAAGCCTTACATAAACAATCTTTTTATAGAAAGAGTAACTCATGTTTTATTCCGTTCTGTAAATCACTTAGTGAATTTTGCTTTAAGTGAGGCACACTTGTATTAGACTAAGGGAAAAATCAGTTAATCGAGTTCCACTATTTACATTATGTATGATTTCCAAAGTGGTAAGACAATGAAAAATGAAGATGTTTAAACTGATACAAACTGAATAATGTTTAATTCAAAACACAGCTAAATATACCAACAAAAAGTTCTGATCTAGCACTTGAGCTTATGATTTAGATAGCACCACCAACAGCTTCAATGTTGTAACTTAAACATCATTAAAGAGACTACACTTTTATTTTATGAATTGCTTAGGCATCCACTTAAAGATATTTCTAAGTGGCCATATATTTTTAGCACAATCAAATGAATTTTTTGGTAATGTAAAAAAAATTTTGGTTAATTTTGGCTTGAAAAAGCTGGCCTACATTTTAATGCTCAAAATGGAAGCTAAATATTTAGTTGAAGGATGGTAATAACACAGAAAAAAAGAATCTACATTTATGGATTAGCATCTCTAAACAGTCTTGCTTTTTTCACCAAATGCAAGTCACAATGGTCAAAAACAGCTTCCGGTTGCCATGCTCATCAAATTTTTGAGTGTCATACATGAGGAATTGTGAAAGAACATGTTTTGTATGTTTCTGACTTTTGTTCCCAATAGGAACGTGGGAACTTTCTAAAAAAAATATAATAAGCTGCAGTATTCCAATACAAAAAACACAGAATTGCTTAAAATAAAACAATAAAAAACCTCTTGCATTATTCATACTCAAGACAGTTTAAGGATGTGATGTAATCACAGAGTTGTGAACACATCCCAGAAAGGATGCTCTCATTTTTGGGCAGCGATAATAAACCTCCTTCTCCAGAGAGCATTACTGATTGATTTGGAGTTAATCCAGAGAGAAGAGAAAGCAAAGGAGCAACAGAAAGCTTGTTTTTGACAGTAAAGAACATGATGGAGGACAAACAAGAATCATGAAAATGTGAAATAATAAATTTTACTTTTCTAGTGTTAAGGTTAAGATTAGATGAAAGATCACAGATGAAACATTTTTACCCTTACTTATAACTATTTTCATTTATATTTCTATCAATGTAGTCATTTGTCAATTTAAAATGCTAAACTTCTGAGAAAACAAGCTCAAAAAGATCTACTCACTTAGATTCATCATAAGGCGTTTTACAGATACAGTAAAGCTTTGTGTCTTTCTTAGTTTCCTTTGAGGTAGTAGAGATCATTTTCTTCTTCTTGGACTTTGAACTTGAGTCTTTTTCCTCCTCCCGCTTCCTTTTCTGGGAAGCTGCAGGTACTGAGGGTGTGGGCAGGAGGCCTGTGTGCTGCAGAGGAGGTGGAGGTGGAGGTGAAGGCGGAGGGGCTGGAGGAGCCACAGTCACTGTGGGAGTTGCAGTTAACGGTGTAGCCTCCACCATGTCTTTTTCCTTCTTAATTTTGAGGTCTCTCTTTAGCTCTTCCTGTTCACAAATGAATACAAGACTGTCATGAGAACAACAAAAATGCATGATCTGCCCAGAGAACAATGCATTACCTCCACCGTAGAGGTATCTCAATAGTTCAGTCTAAATTGAGGAATTCTAGCAATTCCAAACAGGGTTTTTCCTACTTTATCTTAAACCCAAGCAAAACAATCAGAAATAGAAAATTATTATATAACAACTAGAAAGCTATTAATCAAAATAGAAAATTACTACATAACAACAACTAGAAAGCTGTTAATTATCTTCCAAAGGAGATCTGACAGTAAGATGAGCAAGTGTCCAAAAAGAATGTCTGCTTCCACTTGCCTACTGTCATATCCTGGCTATTTCAGTCACTGGGCAGGAAACGATTTCACATGTCCTTACCCAACTAGCTGTTTTCTTCTCACCAATGCATTCTGTTCTTCAGAGACTGAATGTGATACTCAAAATCAGCTCAGAGCAGAATGAGAGACAGATCAGCCTTGTTTGCTATGCTCCTAGATCTAGAATGTAAGACTAGAGAAACAGCAGAGCTGGCAAACATAACACACTATTTTCTTCATGCATATTTTGCCAGAAATTAAAACCTTTACTGTTTTTCATGTGAAATATTTTTTAGAAGACCTCTGCTATCCAATGCTACAACTTATTCTTGGAAATGATGGGTAAAGCAAATTGTATTTCCTCAGAGAAAACCCACTGTGATTGACACTCATGAACAAGATCTCAGTGTACATAAATCTTAGCTATGACCAAGAATATTTCTTAAAAGCTGAGACATTTAAAAATTTCTACAATTTAAAATATGAAAAACATTCCCAAAACATTTTCTTCATAAAAATCATTTTGCTTGCCAAAATTTTATAAAGACTCTTAGGGCAATAATTTAGATAGCCCACATTTCCTTTAAAAAGTTTTCTAGGGAAGCCTGAATTGATTTTTTTTTCCCTCCTAAAGAAATTTTCAAAATTATCCCAATAACCTCAGGGGTACATTCAGACTTGAAATCATTCTTTTTAACACTGTTAAACATTTGAAGATATTCTAGGTATTAAAGGCTTAGAGAGAAGGAGGCTCTCGAGTCTCTTATTCATATGAGGGAACAGTAGATAAAAGAAAACAAGTGAAATTCTGATTCTTAAAAAGTAGTCTATAAGCTGTTCATCACTTATTCGTTTGACACTACATGTACTATTATGGTACGTTCATTTAAATTCAGAGACACAGAGTAGCTTCCAAGCAGCAAACAGCTGCTTTAAATGATAATTTAAATGAATCCCTGGACCTACAGCAGTTTTACAGATTCTAAAGCTAAGGCTTCATGTAGTTGTCTATGAAAAGGAAAAAAAGAGAAGAAAAGACAAAACCATTTCAAAGACTTGCCTAAAGTAAAGTCCATTTCTATCTAAAATACAAATAGCAGTTTTACAACCAGCACCCTTTTACCTCTATGCTGCCCCTCCATCCACAGATGATAACACTAGTAAGAATCACTACCTTAGTATCTCAGGAAGCTTTTAATCATCTCAAAAATCCTAAGTCATACCAGAATAGTCCTAGTTTAATAAATCTATTTTCTCTAAAAGTCTAGATAGTCCAATAAGGGAGAAAATAAGCTGTGTGACTATTCAACAGCCCTTCTCTACTTAAAAAGAGAATCTCAACTATTGCCTAAGGAAGAAAGTAAATCTTGAGTTTCATTTTTCCTAATTTATATAATGTGTTTATAACATAATGAGATGGATTTTAGGAAAACCAAGGCAGAATAATGACTTTGACTAGCTCCTAACCCCCTTCAAGCACATATCAGTGATACAGTAAAATATAAAAATGAGAAAATGGAAAAGACATAGCCAAGCTTGAATATTATATAAATATCTTTATGGAACAGAAATACAAAACTGTGAATAGGGCTAAACCTGTAAGCATACTGGCTCCAGGTTCAGAACTAGGAGGTGGTAGCCAAATAACAGCTTCAGCAGGATAAATGGGATTAAACATGCTCTGTGTGAGACAGGTTATAAGAGTAGGCTCACTGTTTTGAAGTTAAGGACTGGATGGACTATGAGTTTCAAGAGAGAAAACAAAAATAAAACCCCCTCATTCAAAATAAGTTTGCAAAATCAACACCCCAGAAAAATGAAAACATGTAATGTGAAAAAGATAACCAACAACATCTATTGAATTCAAAATCTTGAATTCACTCCCTATGAAATTAGTTTTATAGAACAATTTGACAAAAACTTTACAGATTTTGAGATATGGATAGAGCTAAATGAAGGAGTCCCATTTTTTAAAAAAAAGAACAGGAAATTATTTTATCACAAAGACAAGCAGAAATGATAGAAAAACAGGTAGATACAAAGCAAATTACCTTGACAGTAAAATAATTATTCTGCTAGTTCAAATAATACACACTTTCTTTCTTAAAGAATAACTTTTCTCCCTCATAAGTAATACACTGTCGAAAAGAACACCATAGCTGTAGACAACTGAGTATTTGCAATAGTAATAACATTTTTAAGAGGCTGCATAATATATTCAATGCAGAAAAATGTTCAGTATATGTTGTCTCTAGTGTGATTCTGCTTTTGCTTGAAATGTGTCTGTATATGAATATATACAGAAAAATCATATACAAAAATACATTCTAAAAATATTTTAAAGAGACTCTCTTTGGGGGATGGAATTACAGATTATCTTTATTTGCTGGCCAAGGTAATTGCTTTGTAGGACAATATCTGAATGTACATGGACAAGTTATTTACATATAAAGGACACAGACTGTACTGTATACTAAAAATATTCCCCAACATTGTACAGAAGAATGGAGTGGGAACAGTGTGTGGCACATCTTAAATGTTAAATAAATATTTGTTGAATGAATAGTAACAATAATAGTAATATACTATTCTGCAATCTGCATTTTTCATTCAACAATTTATCATTGAAAATTTCCCTGAAGAATCAAGAAACAAAACACCAATCCCACATATACCATTTTGTTAAAATGGCAGTTCACTGTGTAGACATTCCAAAATTTATTTAACTCATCTGGGGGTAGCACTGACACCTCCTAGACAGCATTTGGGAATATGTGTGGAGGGGGCTGGGACATTTTTGTGGTTCTTAGAATTATGGGTATGCTCCTGGCATTTGGTACCCAGGGCAAGGATGCTAAACTTCCTACAGTATGTTAAAAATGGGCCCACCACCCCTCAAGGAACTGGGGAGAAATGCGGAAATGCTGAACTTCCCCACCTGGGTTATTGCTGATTTTCCTGCAAACACTGAGAATTGCCAATTTAGTGGGTCAAGCCCTTGATCTGGGGGCTTTCCCTTGTAAGGCTAGTTGATGCAAGGGAGAGGCTAAGCCTATTTGTAATTGTGCCTAGGAGACCCCCCCAGAGAGCCTCTTTGTTGCTCAGATGTAGCCCCCCACCCCACCCCCAGCCCACTCGGCAGGTGAACTCCTCCCTACGTGGGTCGTGACTCCCAGGGGTGTAAATCTGCCCCCCCCCCCCCGACAACGCAGGAAATGACTGCTGGGTATGAGCCTGGACCCAGCAATGTGGGATTGAGAAGATCTTTTTGACCAAAAGGGGGAAGAGATGATGAAACAAAATAAGGTTCCAGTGGCTGAGAGATTTCAAATGGAGTCGAGAGATCACTCTGGAGGGTATTCTTATGCACTATATAGATTTCACTTTTTAGTTTTTACTGTGTTGGAATGGCTAGAGGGAAATACCTGAAGCTGTTGAACTGCAACCCAGCAACCTTGATTCTTGAAGACAACTGTATAACCACGTAGCTTGCACAGTGACCATGTGATTGTGAAAACCTTGTGGCTTGCACTCCCTTTATCCAGTGTGTATGGAAAGATGAGTGGAAAAATGGGGACAAAATTAGATGAAAAATAGTGTGGGATTAAGGGGATGGAAAGATTTAGGTGTTCTTTTTTGCTTTTATTTTTCTTTAGGAGTTAGGAAAAAGTTCAAAATTGGATTCTGGTGATGAACGCACAATGTATGATGGTACTGTGAGTAACTGACTGTACACTGTGGATGACTGTAGGATGTGAATATATCTCAAACTGAATTAAAAAAAGTAAACGAACAATGTGGGGAGAAGGGGAATGGGATGTTTTGGATGTTCTTTTTTATTTTAATCTTTATTTTTTGGATAATGAAAATGTTCAAAGTTTGATTATGGTGATGAATGCCCGGCTATATGATGATACTGTGAACAACTGACTGTAACTTCAAATGATTGTATGTTATGCAATTATATCTCAATAAAATTGCATTTAAAAAAAACAACTAGCCCACCAAAAGGGATAAAGGCTCCTGTTGATAAACAGATTAACTTTAGGCTAATTCCAGTTTTTTAATCATTATTATTTTTCTGTTATTATTAACACTTTAATGAAGCCCTTGTTCACATATCATACATGATTTTTCTTAGAAGAATTTCTAGAAGTGAAATTATGGACCAAAAAGTATGCATGTCTTACAGTCTTTTGATAAATATTCAGGAAACAGTCTCTAGAAAAAACATGGTATTTTCTAGAGAAATGCTCTCCCTGCCCTGTTCTCCAATGGTATTTTCATTTCTTTCATTAGTAGTCAGGTAGAATATTTTTTTATATGTTTATTGATAACTGGCGTTTTTAAATTTGAAAATTGATTGTCTCATACATTTTTCTTAGAGTGCTCACCTTTTCTTATTGATTTAAGAGCTCTGTGAAGTTTAGAACTACTAACTCTGTCATAAATATCACAATTTCTCCCCTTTTTTGTTATCTGTTTTTCAATGTTGTTGACAGTTTTTCTTCTTTCCCTATAGAAAACCTTTTCTTTTTGTGTCATCAAATCTTATATTTTCTTCTGCAGCACTTGGATTTTGTAATGCTTAGGAGTTGTTAAAATCACAGTCATGTTTTCAACTAGTATTTTTGTGGTTTCCTTTTTTACATTTAAAATTTTGATTCCTCTGAAATCTATCATAATTTAAGGTGGGGTAGTATTTTACATTTTCTGTCGCTACTGTGAATTGGCTCTTTTGTTCATTACCCTTTCACACTAGTTACAGGCTTATATTTATCCTGTGACTACACTACTGAAGTGTCTCATAAATTTTAATAATTTTCTCATGGCGTATTAATGTAACAATCATATCATACATAGTAACAATTTCTTCCTCTTTACCTCAATATTTATCTCTCATTTATTTTTCTTGACTTAGTACATTAGCTAGAATTTCCAGAAATGCTAAATAATAATAGTGATGTCTGGCACTGTTTGGTTTCTGACTTAATGGGAAGGTTTCTAATGTTTCACATTTATGCACAGTGTTGATTTGTTACAATCAATATTTTCTTAATATTTCTCAACTTCTTAAAATTACAGTGCACTCTTAGGGATGCTTTAGGTTGCCTACTTCTCTTTTAGAAAGCTATTTAAATATATACAAATTGATTTTTTCCTACATTTTTCTTCAATAACTTCTCCAAGTAAGCAGAGGATTAGAAACGCCTTCGTATCAGTTATAAGCCAAGAAAGTAAGCTGATCTTATTTATTACTTAATGGATACACTTTATTTTTCATTCTTTCAACATTATTTCGCAGTTTCTCTCTTTACCTTTCTCATAAAACTTGGCTCCTCACATTACACTGAGGGTAACTAACAGAGATGAAATGTGGGTGCAATGGTGATTGAAATGGAAAGTTTAGGGTCGTGGATGTTACTAGAAGGAAAGCCAGATGATGAAACATGGGATTGTATAACATAGTGATCTCTCTTCTGTGTGAAAATGTTCTAGAATTGATTGTGGTCATGAATGCACAACTCTGTGAAAATACTAGAAGACACTGTACATTTTAGGTGGATTGTATGGTATGTAAATTTATCTCAATAAAACTGCTTTAAAAAACAACAAATAAACCTTGGCTCTAATGACTTTTGGCAAGAATATGTTATATACTCTAAAAAGCTATTCCAAACAGAGTTCTAAAAATGTTTTAATCAAAGGACTAACTTCTCAGCGTGGCTAGTTTGGAAATTACAAATACATTTAGACATAAAAGTACTGTGTTGTTTCAAGACATGTCACACTGCTTTATAATCTAAGTATATGAATGTAAATTCTAAAAAACAGGCTGGAATTTTAAAAATTCAAGGGAAAAAAGCCCAAGTTAGATGCTAAACATTGGATGCAAGAAGGAAAAGAAATACACTCTTACCTGCACTTCAATTTGTAGATCTTTGTCTAGGAGTGCTCTTTTTTTCAGTATTTCGGCTTTGAGCTGCTCTTTGTGTTTGAAGAGCAGTGCAGAGAGCTTGGTGGCATTCTGCTTACTTCGTTTCTGTTCTACACTCTCTTCTCGCTTCCGCTTTTTCGCTGCCTGTTTTTCTTCTTTATCTATCTTATCCAAAATGTACTTCATCACCTGGTTACAGACAATCATTCTAAAGAAAAATACACAATCTATGTAATGTTGGGCATTTAGTCTGAAAGGCTCAAGAAAATGATTTTCTATGTCTTTATAGTTGGAAAGTTTCAGAGAGTGACTCAAACCAGTTATGAATACCTAATAGTGCCAAGTATTCTCATTCAATGAACTTCAATTAAGATAAAAAATATAAACCCTGAACTCCGGTGTGTGTATGCTAAAGAGAAGAGATCGATGTGAGGCAAAACCTGCATTAGGTTATATACATTTCTCCCTACCTTTGATTTTCTTCTCTTTCAGCTGGAGTCATGGTCTTTTTCTGTTTTAAATGTTCTATTACAGCATTATGCTTCATCACCACCTTCAGGACAGAATAAAATCCAAAAGTGCATATTTCATAATGACCACAAATTGGTACACAGAAAACAACAAGAAATCTGAGCACATGAAAGTGCTTTCCAAAGAAACTCTAAGAATGTTATATCATAATACAAATGAAATTAACAGCTACCATATGGGCTGGGTGCTTACCATGTGCTGGGTACTGTGCTAAGCTAAACACTTGCCATTACCTCATTTATTCCTTATAACAACACTGAGAGAAAGGTGGGGATGGTTTTATAAATGGATTCTGAGACATAAAGAAATATACTAACTTGTTTGATAAAATAATATGCAATATTTCTGGGATTTTAACCCAGCTGTCATTCTCCAGAAGCCATGCTTTTAACATTGTGCTCTCTTCCCAGGCATTAATTTTAAAGTTTTTTCCCTCTCCTCCTCACACAACAATTAGGGGATAAACAGAAACTGTAATAATTCTCAATTTATAGCTAGGCTTTATTTCAAAATGAAATTCAGAGTATACAATACTAAAATCTGGGTATGTATTTGAACATGTAATATACGATTTCAATTTTATAAGAATGCTACCTTACATCTTTAAAACTTCTCTGCCATTTAAAAAGTACATCTACATATATGATCTCATTTATTCATTACAATAATCCTGTGTGGCTGGGAAAACAATTTCAATGAGGACACAGCTCAGAGGAGATAAGTGAGTGCCATGGAACTGTGAATGGGAGACCAAGGAAATGAATGCAAGTCTCCTGCCTTGGTAACATTTGTACTCTTTCCAGTAAGACATGGGTTTCCATTCATGATTCAATAATGAAAATGTATAAAACCCTTCATCTGTTTGATCAACAATAAAAACTGAACATTTCAGTAACATTTCAAATGTGCAAAGAAGAACTGTCCATCTATGCCACCATCTTTTGCTTGCCAAAGGCCAGGTCAACACTCTTTAGGTGAGCTACTCTGCAGCTCTTAGAGGCCTTGTACAACATTCTGTCAGCCAGATCCATGGCTTCCATTCTGTAAAATCCTTATTACTTATTCCAGCAATCCTTCAGGGATCCATACACTAAAGCTAAGTTTCATTCAAATGCAAAACCAAGGGATAACAGCCAATGCTAAATTTGAACCTTAATGAAAAGGCCTCATATTAAAGGTAAAGGACATGAATGACAGCTACAGTAAAGGAGAAGAGGAAGATAAGCCACATGGGGCAAAGATCTACAATGTATGAATAGGAGGAAATTCAATTTGATATACATTTTTGAAATTTAGAGAACTGTATCTTATTTTGGATACTTATGGGGAAAATTTTTTTAGAAAATAATTTCATAGTATATAGAACAGCAATGCTTAATAGAACTATTTGATGATGGTAACATTCTACAGCTGTGCTGTTCAATACAGTGACCACGAGCCAGATGTAGCTATTGAGTACTTGGAATGTGGCCAGTGAGAAGAATGGAATTTTAAATTTTACTTACTTTTAATTAATTTAAATAGCCACATGTGGGTAATGGCTACTGTACTAGACAGTGCAAATTTAGAAGTTCTTAGCTCTTTAGTTCCCAACTTTAATTGTAGGATTAATTGAAATGTAGGCATCAAATCAAGCTAACTCTTAACTGAGAATTCAATGGTGTCAAATTAAGTAATACTCTAATTAATAGCTTGTCTTCATTAAAGATTGCATATACCCCTCCCATCTTCTTTTTACCACATTTTTGCTCTTTTCTCAAGTTGAACCCATTTTCTGAAATTTTCTTTACTGCTCTTTCAAATAATGTTGTCTCTTGAAAGATGAAATCCACATTCAAACTCCTAACTAGTACTGGGCAGTACATGTTGTAGATGCAAAGAACACTTTCTCAGTAATTCTATAAGATGTTATAAATGCAGCTTCATTTTAAACAGAATAATTCTAATTCATCTAAATTGCCTTACTTCACTGAGATGGCATTGCAAGATGAGCTTTTTTACTTAAGCTAAGGGATAATAGTATTTAAAGCTTTTTAATGAAGGTATGGCTAGATATGTAAATGAATGTGATCTGTCTGTAATTTGCTTACTCTACAGACAAATGAAGGAATGACATCTGTAAATAACTTCAAATAAATTTCTTGGATTTTTTATGTCTTTAAAACTTAAACCTTCAATTTTTGTATTAATGATACTTAAACTCTTAACTCCCTTCTTCCCAGCTTAGTTCTCCCAAAATACAGTTAGTTTCTCATAATTGCACTGACTGTATATATCCAGCAAAGATCTCCAAATCATAGCAGTCATTCAGTATTTCTTGGTCAATCCAGCGCTTCTTCTAAAGTTTAAACATCAATGACTTTTGTCTCATTTAGGAAACCTAACACAACAAAACGCTAAGTCTAATGCACAGCACAATAATTCAAGCTACTGAACATGCTGCTTTTACTTAATAACTTTACCTGTTTCTGAATGATTTCACTTTGATTAGAAGCTTGGAGAGTGTGTTCCCGCTTAATTTCTATCTGCTGCTGTTTCTTCTTTTGCTGCTGATCCCTGAGTTGCTGAACCCTTTGCAACTGCTCTTGCACACTGGCTGCCTGCACTGTAACCACATTCTGAATCTGATGAGTCTGCACAGGACTGCTTTGCTGAATTTGAATAGGTAACTGGAGTTTGATTTGCTGGGGAACACCACCTTGCTGAGCCTGTATCTGAGCCACAACCTGTGTCTGGATCTGAGAGAGAACCTGGACTTGTTGCAGCTGAGGCACAGCAATAACTTGGGGCTGTGGCTGCTGTATTTGTAGCTGAGGACGGGATGGGGATGAAACAGTAACTTGATTTAACGTTTGTCCTGATGAAAGAGTTTGAGTTGAAGACTGTACCTGGGGTTGTGACTGTGGCTGGCCTTGGGAAGGTATCTGAAGAGATGTATGTGGCTGAATTGGAATCGGTTGGGAAGTTGGAGTCTGGACCTGGGATTGCTGTCCAGGAGACACCTGGGATGGAGTTGATGGACGTATTCGAGTCTGAGGTGGACTTTGGACGCGAACAGGAGACTGTCCTTGGACATTACTTTGAGGCTGACACTGTACTGCAACTTGGGGTTTGGATGACTGGATTTGGGTGGGCTGTGCTTCAGGAGGGACATGGGATGAAACAGTTGTTTGGGTCTGAACTTCAGGCTGAGTCTGAACTTCAGGCTGAGCTGGGGACTGGGGCTGGGATTGGGGCTGAGCTGAAGGCTGAGAAGTCTGTGGCTGGGCTTCTGGAGGACTCACACTTGATGACTGAGCTGGTGGCAGGGTTTTAGCTTGTTGCATCTGTGTCTGGGGTGATAATTTACTCTGATTTTGTTCACTTGTGCCTGTGAAAAAGAAAGACCAAACATTTTCATTACTCTAGAATGTAAGACCACAGTTAAAGAAGAATCTGAAGGGGATTTTCTAAAGTTGAGAATTCTGTACTTTATTAGATTAATGCCTTTGAAATGAAATGCTCCATTTAGACATGATTGGATTAGGACTCTCCCAACTTGGGGGACTGGGCTCTGTTCCATGGTTGCCCTCGGCATACTTTGCCAATTCTCTATAGCCATAAAGGACTGGCTTCCAAGAGCTAGGTGTAGCCTCTTTGAAGTCAGCTGGATGTACTGGCCCAGGCTAATGCAAACCCTCATTTTCATCCTATGGCATGACAGCAGTGGGCTATAAGCATGCAGCAGGAGGGAACAAAATGGTTCTGGATCTGCAGCTCTCAATTTCAGGTTATTAGGGGGTGTGCCAGTTTGCATGCATTATGCCCCCAAAATGCCACGCTCTTTAATGCAATCTTGTGAGGGCAGATGTATCAGTGTTGATTAAGTTGGACTCTTTGGATTAGATTGTTTCCATGGAGACGTAACTCACTCAACTGTGGGTGATAACTCTGATTAGATTATTTCCATGGAGGTGTGGCCCCGCCCATTCAGGGTGGGTCTTGATTAGTTTACCAGAGCCCTATAAGAGTTCAGACAGAAGAAACTCAGTGCTGCTGCAGCTTAGAGAAACATTTTGAAGACAGCTATTGAAAGGTGACACTGACATTTTGGAGAACACCATTTTGAAACACAACCTGGGAGCAAAGGAAGAAGACGCCAGCCATGTGCCTTCCTAGACAACAGAGGTGTTCCAGATGCCATTGGCCATTCTTCTGCGAAGGTACCCTACTGTTGATGCCTTAGCTTGGACACTTTTATGGCCTTAAGACTGTAACTTTGTAACCAAATAAACCCTATTTATAAAAGCCAATCCATTTCTGGTGTTCTGCATAACAGCAGCATTAGCAAACTGGAACAGGGGGATATATCCATGTTTCCTGAGATCAATTCCATTACTCAATCAGTGTCTTAAAAGCTTGGCAGGCATTAAGTGTGGGCCATTATTTTTTGCCTTACTTTCTGCATGTTTTTAATCAGGGAGCAGAAATGACGGCAATGGGGACTCTATAAAGCACAAGGCACAAAAGCATCAAGATCCAGTAAGGCTGATTAAGTCAGCTGTTAAGCTTATTGGCTTAAAGCATATTCTCCCCAAGATACAGATTAGTCCTCTCATCCCCTCTGTCAGCCCAGCAGGTTGCTGTAATAACATTCAGCATTTCTGATAAACCCAGGATCTACCTGCTGTTGTAGTGGAAACAGTGGTAGTGGTGGTGCTGGCTGTTGTGGCTGTTGTTGCCAGTGGAGTAAAGAGGAATCGCTGAACAGTACCATTTGGCATTGCAGCTTGCATTAGCTGCTGTCCTGGACCTGGAAGTACAGTTACCCCCTGTGGTATCAACTGCAGTTGTCCAGTAGTTTGACCTTGTCCTTGAATTACTACTGTCAAACCTTGATTACCACCCTGTGGAAAAAACATACATCATGTAAACAGATTTCATAGCATCAATTTGTATATATAAAATTTTTATTACATCATTTTTATGTTGAAAAGATTCTTTAAAAGAATGATAATATATACTTGAATGTCAATGGAATGGCACCAGGAGGAATTTACATAAGCTAAAATACGAGTATTTATTTTAAAAGACTGATGTTCTTTGGTGGAAAAAACATCAAACTAACAATCTAGAGACCCGTGCTCTAGTCCAGGCTCTCCATATGGAAAGCCAGGTAACTATCCACAAGCAACATCACTTCTCAGGGTCTAAGTTTCCCAACGTAGAAAATAAGGGCATTGAAATGAATGACTCAAGTTCCTACAAAAAAATGATGGTAAACCATCTTATACTCATATTATTTTACAATTTTCAAAGCATCTTCACAAACGTTGCGTTACTTGAGCCTCAAAATGGATTTGTGACTACATGGAGAAGACAGACACAATTTTACTATAATCTTATTATCAATGAAGAAACTCAGGTTGGCAAGTTTAAGTAGCATGCCTAAAGTTAGAGAAGCAGTTCATGGTGAGAAAAAAAGAAGAACCCAGGCCCCTGAGTTTTGTTTTGTTTTTCTTCAAAATATACCAAATTATCTATGGTGTGTGTGTTTGTGTGTGCTAAGGATAAACAAATGTTAGGGTTTTGGACAAGGAATGCAGACACTCAAGTCAGGAGGATCAGTAACGTATGACTAGTTAAAATGGTAACTAAAAACTCCTTACGGTACTGCCTCTTCTCTCCAGGACTTATTTATCTCCCCAATGTGAGCAGTGTCCTAAGCCCTCATCAGGTGAAGGCAGCCCTGAGAGGTGGAGCCAGTGGCTGGGTCTGAAACATGAGGCACTGTCTCCTCTTTCTGACCGGTTTGAAACTTCTTGTGCTGGTGCCGTGACCTCCCGACAACCCGGCTTCAGCTACTACCAGAGACTTGAAAAGCTTGAATTTTTGCTTTCAGACTATGATAACCTCTCTTTATCCAATAACCAGCAGCACTTAGTAAGAAAAAGAGAACTACCGATCTCAAAACATTCAGAAACACTAATTTTTTCAGCCTTAAAAATTTTTTTTATTATACCTGGCATCGAGTACTAACCCCTTTCCATAAAATTTCAAAGCGATGGTGGTAGATGGTGAAAATGAAAGCGAGTATACTGTAAAATGGCAGGATTTCTTCAGTGGACATGTGGTTGGTGAGCCTGATTCTCGGGTTCTAGCCCACAGAGGAGATGATGATGTTACAATAAGAATCAACACAGATGGAACAGAATATAATATAAAACCACTTTGGAAACTTATTAATGATACTGAAGACAAAAGAATGTTAGTTTATAAGCCAAAAGTGTGCATTTATTTAAAAGCGGATAATGAAGAGTTGTTTCCAAAAGGGCTAATATACAGAGAGCCACCTGAAGTGCATATAAATTCATATGAGAGTTTGTTCCTTGGGTGAAGAGAAGAACTGATCCTAATCCTATGAAGAATGTGTGTAAATTATTGGTGGTAGCAGATCATCGTTTTTTACAAATACATGAGCAGAGGGGAAGAGAGTACAACTACAAATTACTTAACAGAGCTATCAGAACACTTCATGGGACAACGCAGGTCTTAAAGGTTATGAAATACAGATAGAGTAGATTAACATTCTCAAGTCACCAGAGGTATGGCAAAAAGTTACCCAAATGAAGAAAAGGATGCTTGGGATGTGAAGGTGTTGCCAGAGCAATTTAGCTTTGATACAGCTAAGGAAGCATGCAAAGTCTGCCTAGTGCATCTTTCGCATATCACAATTTTGATATGGGAACTTTTGGATTAGTTTATGTTGGTTCTCCCAGAACAAACAGTCAAGGAGGTGTTTGTCCAAAGGCTTATTATAGTCCAGTTGGAAAGAAAAATATTTATTTCAATAGTGGCTTGACCAGTACAAAAAATTATGGTAAAACCATCCTTTCAAAGGAAGCTGACCTGGTTACAAGTCCGGAAACCCTGGGAACTCCAGGGGGCATGAAGGGGAAGAATGTGATCCTGGCATCCAGGTACCTGAACAATGACACCTGCTGCAACAATGGCTGTACTTTGAAACAAGGTGTTCAGTGCAGTGATAGGAACAGTCCTTGCTGTAAAAGCTGTCAGTCTGAACTGCTGAAAAGAAGTGCTAACAAGCTATTAACATGGTTACTTGCAAAGGTGTGTCTTACTGCACAGGTAACAGCAGTGAATGCCCTTCTCCTGGAAATGATGAAGATAACACAGTTGGCTTGGATCTTGGAAAGTGTAAAGATGAAATATGTATTCCCTTCTGTGAGAGGGGGCAGAAACTGGAGTCCTGTGCATGAAATGAAACTCACAACTCCTGCAAGGTGTGCTGCAGGGACCCTTCCGGCCACTGTATGCCCTATATTCATGCTGAACAAAAGAACTTGTTTGAGGAAAGGAAAGTCTTGTACAGTGGGATTTTCTGATATGAATGGCAAATGTGAGAAATGAGTACCAGATGTAATTGAGCGATTTTGGGATTTCACTGGCTACCTAGAATTAATACTTTTGGGAAGTTTTTAGCAGATAACATTGTAGGCTTGGTCCTGGTTTTCTCCTTAATATTTTGTATTCCTTTTAGCATTCTTGTCCATTATGTGGATAAATTGGATAAGCAATATGACTCTCGTTATTTCACCCCATTAATGGTGAAATGCTAAGTAGCATTGATTCTGAATCGGTTCACATTATTCAACTATTTCTTGCACCCCAGACTCCAGGCCGGTTCCAGCCCTTGCCACCTGCTCCAGTGATGCCCTCAGTGTCTGTGGCTCCAAAATTGGACCACCAGAGAATGGACACTACACAGGAGACCCCAGCACTGACTCTCATGTTGATGAAAATAGGTTTGAAAAGGACCCTTTTCCAAATAGTGGCATAGCTGAAATCCTTTGAAGACTTCACAGACCATCCTATCACCAGAAGTGAAAAGGCATCCTCCTTTAAATCACTGTCAGAATCATGCAAGGAAAAGAATGCTAGAACAGGGATGGGTTTTCTAAGTTCTTCTTAGTATGCAAATGTTTCTATAGGTTTGATCTAAAATCACTGCAAATATTTTGTGAAAATTTGGAAGAAATAAGGAAGTGATGTAACAGCAGATGCCAGCCAGGTGTCTGCACTTCACGTAAGTACCTGTGTGGTACTTACGAAGAGGTGAGGTCAATCTAGCTTATTTTGAGGCTTTCAGGTTTTAGTTTAGTTTTTATCTTTAAAATATCCTTCAACCTGTGGTGCAGAAGCAGAAAATACAGCTGGATTAGGTTATGAATATATACATTTTTGTAAATTAACCTTTTCTATATTGATAACAGCACTGATTATGGAGAGCATCCATTTTTTTTTTTTTAATACACCCTGTAAAAATCCTCTGAATATAACAAGGCATTTAGCAGCTGTTTGTAAGGACATCTGCAACACAGAATAAATTTATTTTTCTGCCTTTAACAAAAGACAAAGGAGTGAGATAAAACCTAGTTCCAAATTATCTCTAAAGTGTGGGTTCTATTTCTAGATGTTACTCAGAGCCTTAAGCAACAGGGAGAATTTATACATCTAAACTCAGAAATTGAATTAATATGTCTCTTCAGAATTCAAAGGTTATGATTTTAAAGAACTCAATCAATCTAGCTTATAACTAGGGTTACAAATAATTGTAGCCAACTGTTCAGGACTCCAATTTGCTGGGAATTTTTTCTGTTTTATAAGTATCTTCATGTAGCTCTAATACTATTGCTATGCTCTTAAAATAAAAGCACCATCCACAAAAGGCAACTACTTCAAAATATGGTTGCCTATTTTCAAACAGAAGTGGGTTCAAGAGTAAGCAAGATATTTCTCCCCAGAACAGCAGCTGTTTTGGGTGGGAAGAGATGTAATATGGTAACCCTCCCACCCCAACATGGGGCTGGGGCTTGGACTCATTCCCATAACAATTGATACTGAAATCCCTCTTATTGACCAGCAAGTGAATACTTGCATTACCTCCTGCTTTAGTGCTACAGGATTGTGGGTGGTCTGCACCTGCATTTATCATGTGAAGGATACAAATCATAGGATTGAATTCTATTTCCATAAAATGATAGTTAAGAGCTTTTATTTATTTATTTTTGGTTAATACTGAAATAAGCTCACCAGCCAGCACACTGTAACTGAGATAACTTGTAAACTTTGAGGGAAATTAACCTAACTTGTGACAAATCATGTCGTTCCCCCCTCCCCCCAATGTTTTTTACACAGATACGTGTTACACAAAACACCTGAACTTGCACCTTATGGTGTCTGCTATCCTTTAACCAGTCACAATATTTTTATGTTTTAATTACACTTTTGGAATTTGATATAAGGTGAGTAGAGAGTGTAGGCTTATGTATAAGAGTGAAACAGAGCCAGCAGAATGTAAGAAAACCCTTTTAAAAGTAAAATTGTGCCTTTTTAAAAAACAAAACAAAACAAAATAAAGTAAAAACAATCCACCCCAAATTCCCAACAGCCAAAATTGATGCCATGAAGTACATGTACTAAGCTCCATATACATTACCCATGAGCTGCTCAAAGCTTCTTTACTTTTGCTTTTGTAAAACACATATTTTTGTGAAAATATATCATGCACAGTCAAAAAATACATAAAATGCCAGGCATACTTTAGAACAATTATAAAGTGAACTTCTATAAAACTACCACTCAGGTCACTGCTAGCTCTCAAGAAGCCTCCCAGGAGACCTGTCCTGATCTTAACTCCTTTCCTTTACCCTAAAGACAACCACTAGACTTACTTTTATAATAACACTGTATTTCTTTATAGTATTACTACCTAGGCATATATCTTTATAAGGCCAACTATTTGACAACTTCGGGAGCACCACTCATGAAAAATATAATGGGAATGGGGCTCCCTTGATTAGGCATGGCAGCGGTCTTGTATCCCTATACAATATAGCTTAGTTTTGTCTGTTTCTGAATTTTATACAAATGGAATCGTAATATATGCATTTTTTGTGTGCAATTTGCTTCTTTAGATCAAAACTGTATTTGTGAGATTCATCTATAGAGTTCTGTGTAGCAGGAATTTGTTTGTTTTCATTGCCGTAGGAATGTATCACAATTTATTTATCCAACTGACTACAGATGATGTTTGGGTTGTTCCCAGTTTTGGGTTTCTACAAAGATAACATGAACCCTCATGTACTTATATCCTGGTGCCCACATGAGTAAGAATTTCTCTAGGGAATATACCTAGAAGGAGAACTACTGGGATCTAGGGCACATAAAACTTCGACTTTACTAGATAATGCCTAGGAGTTTGCCAAAATGACTGAATCAACTTAAACTCCACCAGTGGTCTATGAGAATGCATTCTGCTCCACATCTTTGCTAACTCTTCGTTGTGCTGGACATTTAAATTATACCAATCTCTTAGGTGTACAGTTTTAATATGCATTCATGATTACCAGTAAGGTTCAACAACTTGGATTTTTGGAAGATTACAATTTCTCCTTTCTTTATCAAGTATGTTTGCCCTTTTTTCCTACTGAGCTATCTGGATTTTTTTCCTTCTTAATTTGTAGTAATTCTTCATATATTCTGGATCATAGTCCTTGGATGGTTGTATTCATACCTACTCTCACTCTTGTAACTCTCTTTACAGGGTCTTTTAATGTAGTTTAATTCATAAACCTTTTCCTTTATGGTTAGTGTTTTTGTCTCTTGTTTAAGAAAGTCTTTCCTATCATAAGGTCATGAGGATATTCTGCTATCTTATCTTCTAAAAGCATTTTTGCCTTTCAGAGTCAGGACAATAATCCTCCTGGAATTGACTTTACATGCAAAGCGAGGCAACGGTCCAATTTTGTGTTTTCCCATATATAGTCAGTTGTCCCAGCACCACTTACTAAAGTCTGTCTTTTCCTCAATGATCTGCAATGCCACCTCTTATCACCTAACAAGTGTCCACATATTCATGGGTCACTTTCTGGGTTCTCCATCGTTTTGTCCATATCTCTCTGTATTTGCATCTATAGCTCTCTGTATTAATTAGCGTAGCTTTACAATTTAAGTTTTGACATCAGATTTATCGCATAGAGCAAATCCTCCCACCTCACTGTTCTTTGAAAATTGTCATGGATATTCTTGGTCCAAACAAATTTTAAAATCAGCTGAGTCCACAAAAAAAAACCTCTTGGATTTTCATTGGCACTAAATTCAACTTATTCATCAATATTGGAAAAACTGATTATCTTCACAATATTGAGTCTTACAAGGAAGTGGTTTAATGTACTTAAATTTTATTTTTCCCAAGATAAATGGGCAACTAATAGAATTCTGGTGGTTAAAAAGGTTAACCAACTCTAGTACAGCTCACTGTCTAAGCACTCTGGATAGGTGAGGTTTATCTGCCTATAGGGAGTTATTTTTGTTTGACTCCAGGAAGCAACCATTTCTTAAAATAAATATTTTTAAACTTATGAAAATAAGTACATATTTTTAAACTTACAAGAATAAATAAGGGCATCTCTAAAATTAAAGTCACATTACTTACATGGCCCTGAGTTAACTGAGTGAGCTGAGCCATGGTAAGCTTCACCTGTCCTTGTTGTGGGCGAGGGGATTGTGAGGTTGAAGGCTGTAGGTTTGCAGTGGACGGTCCTGCAGCTAATCCTTTCGGCCCAGGTGCTGAGGAAACAGCATTAGGGGCAGAGATTGCAGTGGAAACAGGCTGCCCTCTGATGATCTGAGTCACTACTTGTTGAGGAGTACCTATACAAACAACAAAACATTACAAATGGTAGTATGCCTGTAGTATAATTTTGAATTGAAACAGTTTAACATTTCAGGTGAGTGTAGTTTTCTCAATTTCAGTAAAACTTATGGGATGCCAACAGCTCAAGGATGCATTTGAACACACAGCCATAAGACTCATCTGGCTGTCAATGAGCCTGTTTGCATTCAGCTCACTGACAACCAATTCCTGCTCTAGCAGAGTGAAAAAACAGTAATTTTTCCTGAGTCAAAGCCATAATGACAACAGGGAAGTGAGAAAAGCATATGTAGAAAATGCCACTGATAACATAGCTACCTTTCCTTAGGAATATAATATTAAAAATAAGACAACAACCTAATGTATAATAAACTCATATTAATTTTAAACAACAAGAAATGGAATCTAAATTATACTAGGCCAATGTCATTTAAAAATGAGCTTCTCTTACAGCTGTTTGACAGACAGTTTGTGAACCATGAGAGCAAGTACCACTAAATCCTCAACACTCGGGCAATGTGCTCAAGGAAGGCTTCCATAGTTGACTGTTCAATAAATGTCTACTGAATGAAGTTCAATTGAAAAGGCACTGTATTCTTCTAAAAACCTTGTTTCTTGTTTAATCTGCTGAAAACGGAAGAAGAGGCATGTGGAATTTCTCCCCTTGTGGAATAGTTGCTAAGAGTGGTTATTTGGTAGCTAAGTTTACATTTACAATTTCCTGTAAGTTATTAATTAGTTAAAACCATTAAATTTCTGAAGTTTTTATATTTACCTCTTTTTTTCCTTCTGTGAAAACATATATATTTCTCTGTATAAACTCTTTTAATGGTTGGATGGTATTTCATGTTATTGCACGTGTATAAAATTGAACCTATTTTTACATTCTGAAAACTTTCCCTTTTCTTTGTTTAAATAATGCTATGGTGAAATCCTTGCTTAGAAATCCTTGTATGCTTCTGATTATTTCCTTAGAATATCCCAAAATATAGTAGGAACATAGTAGTCAACTGAATTTTAGAAAGGTTTTACCAATTCATACTCACAGCATCTCCGAGTACCATTTCATTGAACCTTTGCCAATCCAGGTATCACCACTAAAGTAAAATAATCCAGCAATCGAAAGGAGTAAACACAGTATCACACAGTGTTTGAATTTCTTCAATTACTACAGAAGGCTGGCATTTAAAATTCTTTCATATCACTTCTACTTTGGATGTCAACTGTCCATACTCTTTTCAGATTTCTCTACTAGAGTGTTTTTATTTTTTCCTTATAATTGCTTTTTATAAAGACAAAAACTGCAAATATATACTTTTCCCCATTTTGCTGCCTTTTTTTTTTTTTTAATATGGTCAAATAGATTAGTCTTTTTCTTTTTCTGATTTTTGGCTTAAATGTTCTGCGTATAAAGTTCTCCTGCATTACTGAATCAGATACATCGTTCAAGGATGTCCTCAATCATGGTTTATATGTTGCAAGGCAGAGATCTATTGTTCCCTCAAACTATACACCTGTTATTCCAGTATCATTAACTAATGCCATTGTTCCTGATTCAAAATGACCCCTTTGTCATTCAGCCAATTTTCATGTATCATGCCTCTTTAATTTACTTTTCTCTAGTTTTCCTTTGGTATCACGCTCCAAATTCTGTTGGCTTTACAGTATACTGTAACAACTAGTGGTTCAAATTTTCCATTCTTCCTTCTAAAGTCTTCTTGGTTATTCTCCTCCATTTATTCTTCAAGATGAAATGAAAGGGAGTACAGCTTAGTGAAGTCAAGTGCTATAACTTGAGAACTTCTGGACCCCAACACTATGCCCTTGCACTGCAGTTTGAGAAACAATGCATGAAAACTTATCATTTTAGGTGACCATCTGGTATTGATACAGTGCCATCATAAACTCAGATGGGTAAAAGGGCTAGTAACGATTGATTATTTGATAGTCATTCAGATGATACCTATATGTATATGCTAATTTATTTTTAGGTTACGATCAGAATGTAAACTCAAAAATAATCTTCATTCTCAGCTGTACCCTGGGAGTCTGTGGATCCCATACTGAGAAAGGCTTATTATGGTGGGTGGTAACAACAAGATCATATAAGTGCTAGTGTGATCTGTACGTGCTTGCAGATGGACATCACACATATCCACTCACCCTCTGCCTCTATTACTCTGCTCTTTCTCCTTTTCCAAAGGCTGCCTTGCTTTTCCTTCAATACCCCAGGAACACTCCCACTTCAGAGCCTTTGATTTGAAGTTCCTTTTTCATGAAAAATTCTTTACTCAGATATCTGCATAGCTTTCTCACTGCCTTCAGGTCTTTATTCAAATTTTATCTTCTCAGAAAGTCCTTCTCTGGACATCTTTCTAAGATTTCAACCCTCCTTGCAAATCACCCTCGAATCTCAACTCCTCAACACTCCTATCCCTCTCCGTTTTCCTAAGCATTCATCACTATTTAGTATGCTATGTATATAACTTATTTATCTGGTTATTGTCTACCTTTCCCATTAGACTATAAACTTCATGAGGGCAGGAATTTTGTCTGTGGTTCAAAATTACAGTCTCCTGGGCCTGGGACAGTGCCTGGCACATAGGTGGTAGTGAGTGTCTGTTGAATCAATAAGAATATCCAGACTTGGAAACCAGACAAATCTGGCTTGAATCCCTGCTCTGCAACTTAATAGCTCAAGAAGTTACTCAACATTCTGAGCCTTGATTTCTTCATTGGTAAAATGGGGATAATAGTAGCTACTTTATATGAAGATTAAACGGAAGTTTAAGAATGAGGTGCTTACACACTTGCAAAGAGTAAATTGCTCAATACAAAACAGCAGCTGTTATTACTACCAAGAATCAATGAAAAGGCAGTCTTCGGCTAAAGAAGCACTATATAGCCAATGGCAGCACAGTTGAGGAGTTCCTCCTCACTGGGCATTCAAAAGTTCAAGGAAAGTCGCAAAATCCTGGGGGACATGAAAGCTGCAGGTGCACATATGCATATCAGACAAAGGCATAATTGAAGCTTATAAGGTATCAAGGAACAAAGGCTTTATGTATCTAGAATACTGTCAGAATTTATATTTTATCTGGCAATTTTCTTTATTAGTTCCAAGTTTTTCAGTTTTCTAAGTATATCTCATTTATTACCTATATATTTTATTTTCCCCTTTTCATCAGCTACATCTTTCCTTTCAGTGATCTGCCTGATAGTGGTAACTTTTAAACAGGAATATTGAATTTTATCCACTGTCTTTGTAGCATTAACTAAAATAATGAATTATCCTTTCTTCTCTGGAATGAATCCTGCATAGGTATAGAAGACTGCTTTTTTAAAAAAACTAGGCTATGTTTGGTAATAGAATTGTGCTATTTGTAAAATGAAGAGAAAGATTTTATCTTTTCTTCCCCCAATGCCCTAGAACTATTTTTTATAATAGGAAATTCTGAAAGTCATGCAACAAGGAGAGCTATACAGAATTCTCTTTTGATTTAAAAAAGTTCATTCTATTTTTATAACATTTTCTCATTTTTAATTCTGTGAGGTGGTGTTTTGCTTCTTTTTCTCAAGATCAGACTCGCAAAAGAATTACCTGATTTAATAGTTTTTGCCTTTTCTGTTTTCTAATAATTATTAGGTGTGCTTTTATTTTATTTCCTCCTTCCTGTTTCCTTTTGATACTTGCTTTATACATTTTTCTAATTTCTAGATTAAGATTTAAGAATGAGTTCTACATGCTGGAAGCAATGTAGTTATTTTAGATTATTTGTTTTTCTTACTCCTCTGTTTGGACATGGTTTATTAATTTTCTTGGGGTATGGTAGGAACATATTGGAAGCAAAGTAGTTATTTTAGGTTATTTGTTTTCCTTAATCCATTGCTTTGTTTGAAATGTTGTGGGGTTTTTTTGGTTGTTGTTTGCCTGTTTGTTTTTAATTTTTTGATAAACAAAGTTAAAAAATTGAAAAAAAAATCAGTAGAAAAATGGGAGTAAAAACTAAATGACAAATAGGGTGGGATGGGGGGATGGTTTGGGTATTCTCTTTTCACTTTTATTTTTTATTCTTATTCTGATTCTTTCTGATGTAAGGAAAATGTTCAGAAATAGATTGTGGTGATGAACGCATAACTATATGATCATACTGTGAACAGTTGATTGTATACCATGGATGACTGTATGGTTTGTGAATATATTTCAATAAAACTGAATTAAAAAAAAAAAAAAAAAAAGAATATGAGTTCTTTGTTTTGTTTGGTGATGTATCTCAACTGCCTCGAGTAGGTGCTCAAATATTTGAATGAATGAATGTCATTTGCCTCTGAATTCAGTTTTGGGAGCACAGCTTACAGCTGCTATTATACTTGAGCTTAGCCAAATGCCGAGAAACAATTATAGCTGCTATTAGATAATTTGTAATTATGCATGTGATGTTTCTTTAACCTAAAAATTATTTAACAGAGAATTACAGAAAAGTCCAAGTAAATAAAGGTTATTAATATTATAAAAATATTAATTTCTAGCTTTTATAGTATAGTCAAAGAATGTGACCTATAACTACTGTACTTTCTGGAATTTATCAAGGTTTTACGTATGGAACATTATATGCCCATTTTGCTATGAGATAGTCCACAAATATTTCAAAAGAATGTGTCTTCCTAGAGGTACAAAACTTGATATAGAATCTATTCCTGCCCACTTGCTTCTGTTGATTTCAAATAGTTCTCACTTTATATACTTCAATGCTACCTTATTTCATAAAGATTTAAGATGGTATCTTTAACCTTTATCTTCAAGTAAATATAAAATGACCCACTTTGTCCTAATTAGTATTTTCCTTTTTTTTGGACACTGATTTCTAATTGTCCAATATTAGTAGGGCTATTCTTGCCTTTCTTCCTTTCCTTTTTTTTTTGGCCTTTATTTTATGTATCTTTGCCCATCTTTTAATTTTTTTATCTTTTGTGGTAATTTGATTTTAAGAAAGTTTCTCATAAACGTAGAGATGATTTTTTTTTTACTCAATCTTCAGTCTTCAGTTTTTAATATAAGAGTTTTAACCTATTCACATTAATTGTGATAAATGACAGATGTGGCACTGCCTTGTAATCATGTTATATGCTTTCTGCTATACTGACTTCTTAGCTACTTCCTTGATTTTTTTCCCCATCTTTTGCCCTTTAGACTGTTTTCTTTGCTCATTCTTATAACTCCAATAATTTGAACAATATATGTTTCATTTCTTAGAGGTTTCTTTTTACATTTTTATAAGCAAACTTGAATCTATTTTTCTCCTATTGGTAATGCCAAGAATGAAACAATATCTATGGATGCATCCCACAATAGATTAGAAATTTTTTATGCTGCAAAGAATTCATTCAAATTGGTGTTTTCCGGTACACAGAGTGCCAAGTATAGAGTATCATGCATCTCCTAGACTGGCTGTTTGGATGTAAAATTATAATACTGGATGGATGAATACCTGGCTGTACCATCACAGGTGTTCGAATAATTGCCTTTCCTAGTGTTGACTGTTGGAGTGGTGTTCTAATCACCGTCATACCAGGGCGGATCTGAGGCCCTGTGATTACCTATAAATGACACAAAGGACAATGAATTAAAATGTTTTTTTAAAACACTAAACCATGTTGGACTTAGAATATAAGATCTTTAAGCATTCTATACTGATAAAAATATATACAGATATGATGGAGGCTCCTGGAAATTAAATTTTAAATTATACTAAACACCAGAATAAAGATGGAATTTTGAGGGGAGAAAATTAATTTAACTCAAATGAGATCTTATGAAATTCCTTGTCACTGATAGTAAGAACAGTCTATAGACTAAAAGGAAGGCATAAGACCCAGTGAAGTTCTGCTCTATAACCACCAAAGCTGCTCGCAGGAAAAGGTGAGTTCTATTTTAGTTAAGCTCCAATCCACAGCTATAATCCAGAGAATATAAGAATAAGATCAGAAACCAAATTTTCTCTCATAGTTTTAAAGAGGAGACTACAGAGTACATTATTTTCAGTTTTATAGTTAGGTTCTGAAAATACTCAAGTCTTCAAAACTTTAAACCTTTTCCATAAAAACAGTGCCAAGGAAATCATGTATCTAATATGTGCATATATCAGCTGATTAACAAATTGCTTATACTGCTATGGACTGTATTTTTCATTCTATTTCTTAATTAGACTTCATGGCACACTTCCTTGGGTAAAAATAGTGCTGTCCATTATTTTATATAAAGGTATTTTCTTTATAAAATCCTATTACACAATTCTTATTAATAAAGGATACTAACATGCTATTATCTAAATGTTAATAATAGTTCATATATCATTTCTACTTACCAGAAATATAACAAATAGTTTTTTTCTGAATCAAAACTTTGGCACTGATTAAGTAAAAAGTAAAGGAAAATTAGAAGCTGGGTTAATCCTAGAAGAGGTCATTCTGAAAACTTCAACTTCGTATGTTCAATACTTCAAAACAAAATAAGCCTCTAAAGAATTCTTACTTGTGAAGTGCTTGTGGTTCCTCCCGAGCCTGAGGTGTTAGGCCTAATTGTGACTGTTGCTGTCCTGGGCTGGAATGAAGTAAGGGTTTGCTGACTTGTACTTGTACTTGATGGAATGATACCCAAGACTTTCTGCTGGACTTGAACAACGCCTAAAAAAAGATGAAGAAATAATTAATAGCTGCCCCTTTAATTAAAAGTATTAAGTATTACTTGGTTTCTGAGGAAAAACTACGTGTGGCGGGGTTTTATAGTGGGCTACATATAATGTGAGATCCGAGGACTGAAATCAGTGAAAAGGAAATGAAAAATAATGGCAACAGTATGATCTGGCAAATGTGAATTAAAACTCTTCACATTTCCCTTACCTCCTTGTGTTGCTGGCACATTTACAGCGACAATCTTGCTGTTTGCAGGAAGTGGCAGTTTGGTAATTACTTTTCCTGCCATAGTGACTGGATTGCCTGTAATTTGGAACGTCTGACCTGTGCTGGCAATGGTTGTAGCAGATGTGGCAGCTGTGCTGGTGGCTAATGGGGTATAAGACATTTAATAAGCTTTAGATTTAAAATAACCAGCAACGTAGTGACTTCTAGGAAGGGCACCAAATGCATGAAATGTGGCTCATTTGTATTTTTTAAGAAAAACATTCCTCTCTACTCCAAGTACCTGAACTATGTAAATGTTGAAAGTGAAATAATGTAAGAGAGGAGTTTCACTAATGTATTATCATGAATATTATCTGTAACAAACCAACTGTTACAGTTTGCTTAATAAGTTGAAGAAGAAGAGCAATTTTCTAAAGAGATGTTTCATTTCAGTAGGTAAGGGACTGAAATTTCTTTTTCCTGAATGAAAATCTTTTTTATCACAGTTGTGTACCTGAATTTGACTGGCCTTGTTTAACCCATGTAGCAAAGGTCTGATGGAAGTTCTTGTTCTGCTGGAATGTTACTGTAGCTGGAGATCCAACCTTAGTAGTTAGAACCATTTTAGCTCCAGTTGTAACTGAGCCACTTATGGGGGCTACCATAACTTTCTGTGCTGGGGAGATGGTACTCGTTGTACTGTTTGTTGGGGAAGTAGAGGAAGCTGCAATTACTGCAGGTTTCTGCTGCTCCAAGCGTTTCTAGAAAGGCCAGGGAAAGAGAAAACACGAACCAAAATAACAGTAAATAAAAACACCATTCTGCAAGAAGTCCAGCTACAATGTCTCTCAATCTAAGAAACTGCACTCCAATTTCTAAAATATTTTACTTCCAGAAATATACCCATAAAAATTTACCACTGAATTTAATTTCTTGATGAAAGCATTATTTTCATGGCTGTATATCACATAAACTTTATTAAAGATACTAAATTGTTCATAATATAAAATTTTAAATGTCAAGTTTTTCCAGCCTGTACATATATCCAGGTGTTCAGACTGAAGATAAGAGTCATGGATAATCTTACTGGACAGGAATACCTTGCTATTCAGTGATGAGATTAATAGCAGATACCAAATGATGGGAGCTATAAAAGGTTTCCATTTTACTGCAATTTTAATTTATCCAATCATAAAGATGTCAATATTTAATATCGCTATTCAAGTTGGCAAACCTGTAATCAAGCAAGCTGAAAATTATAAAACAATTTTTTCTAGACTCTTATATTATTCAGTTCAAATATTCTTATAGAAACATACTATATGCTATTTTATTTTATAGAGTGCTATAATCTGAACTTTCAGACTATAGGGTTATTAAATATTATTTGCATATCTTTTTATTATAGACTAATGTTATTTTCTAACAGCTTATCAATCATGGTCTGATAAGTAATAGTGTAAGCTTACAGATCTAAAAAAAAAAAGGTAGGACTTATTGCAAACCTAGTGACAGATGTTTTACCTTCTTTATCTTATTTAATGCTCACTCTAAATGAGATTGCTGGCACTACTGCCACTCTAAAGATGAGGAAACTGCATCTCAGAAAAGTTGTATAACTTTCCCAGGGCCACAGAGCTAGCTCATGGTAGAGGTGGGATGTGTACTAGGATCAAATTCCAATGCTGAACTATCTCCTGCCATTGCAAACGTACCACCAATGACCTCACACCCAAATTTTTAGGACTACTTTTGTATACACTGTTCTATATCTGAATACATTATGATATATTTCACTTAATCATCCCTCAAAAGTAAGGAAATTTACTTTTGGACACTTAGAGATATCACCTGATTTAATCAGTGGAAAAAGGAGGCAAATAAACGGAACACAGTTATTTAGGAGTTACTTCCTGGGCATGTGACTTTAAAATTGGAAATGTTAGTTATCTTTGTAAATAAGCCTTTTTAAAAGAAATTTTAATAGCATCCCAAGAGTCCATCAACAGGGGAATGGATAAACAAAATGTGGCATATATGTACAATGGAATATTATTCAGCCATAAAAAGGAATGAAGTTCCAATACATGCTACAACATGGATGAACCTTGAAGACATCATGTTGAGTGAAATAAGCCAAAAACAGAAGGATAAATATTGTATGATTTCAGTTATATGAAATACCTAGAATAAAAAAATACATAGAGACAGAAAGTAGATTACAGGTTACCAGGAGCTGAAGGTAGATGGGAATGGGGAGTTATTACTGGATGGATTCAGCTTCTGTTTGGGGTGATGAAAACATTTAGGTATTGGATAGTGGTGTTGGTAGCTCAATACTGTGAAAGTAACTGTTATCATTAGTTGTACACATGACAGTGGTTAAAATGGGAAATTTTGGGTTGTATATATGTTACCACACACACATACAAAGCAATACATTAAGTGGTTACATTGTAGACATGACAAAACACACCCATAAGATGAAAAGCAGAACAAGTAGCCAATTGTTATATCATGGATACTTGTTTTGGGATAAATTGCCAGTGACAGCATCAAACATAGACTCCAAAAATGCAGTTATTTCAAACAACAACTTTGATGTAAATGATGATACTGACCTACAGTAAACCAATGTCAAAGATTCAAAAGAATTTGAAGGAAAAAACAAGTTTTATAAAATGCAAGAGAGAAAATTAGTTTATATGAATACTTTATACAATACGCAATTTCTAAAGAGTTCTGTGACACTAAGTTAAGAACATAAACAGATGTATCTATTTCATCCATCTCCTAAAAGCTTATTCAAGTTGGCTAAAAACTTTTGTAGTATCTTCTCAATGGAAAAAAAAGGGGTGATCAGCTTTAGTATTCAGACAGGCATGGTTCCTTTATATTATAACAAAAATACTTTCAAGGAGATGTTAAATATATGAAAGCAATACAATGAAAAGGGAAGTCAAACAGACCTAAGTGTTTCAATTTGGAAAGATACTTTCTGCTGGGCTGGAAATTTCATCACATTAATAAACATCTCTTATTAATTAGGATCTCCTCCAATAATCAGAATTTGGAAATGTAAAGAAACCATAAGTAGCTTTATGATCATAAATGATAAATTCTTTTTCAAAGACTACAGAGCTTTTCCAGTTTGAAATTTTGCAGGAATCTTTTTTTTTTTAAGAAGCTAATCACTAAATTATAAAGATAATAATCAAAAGAAATCTTATTTCAAGTGCTGTTCTTCAAATATGCATATTTTTTGCATATCCACAGTTTAGTGAATCCAGAGAGTTATTTTTAAGGAATGAAATTAAGACAGATGTGAAATACAACTTTAAAACCAACATGAATATATAATTACTGTGCTTTGGTATGCATAAATTGGGCTAAAAATGTAGATTTGTTGCCAGGTGGGACCAGTACCTACTCCCCCACCTGCTGGGCAGCCAATCTCTGCTGTTTTAGGTGAGCCTCCATTTGGGCCATGAAGTCCTCCGGCTTCTTCTGTTCACTAACCTTAGCCTGTTGCTCAACTGCTTGTGCCTTTTCTTTCTCCACTCTGCAGGAAGAAAAGGAGACCTTATCAGACACTACTCTATTAAGCACCTGACATTTAACCGATCCAAGTAAAATCTGGTTGAACTTCACACTGTGCAAAAGTGTGAAATTATTTCAATTTAAAAATTTAAAAAGATAATTAGAAATTGACAAGAAGACAATAAGATATTATATATTAGAAATAGGGTCTCAAAAAACTATATACAGCTAGCACTTGAAAAAGTCAAGAAAAATTAAACAGGACATATTGAATAAACTAATAACGTGATAATTCTTTAATCTGAAGTTATAAAATCTTCAAATACCTTATTATGTGTCAACCATTTCCTTACCTCTCAGCAAACGCCCTGATCTCCCATAATTCCAACTCTTCTTCTGCTACCCAGGTCTCGATAATAACAGGGCCGGTTTGCTTAGGCGTTTCTGGTCTCTTGGGTCGCAAAGCACTTGATCGAAGGCCTTTCCTCTGAGGTGTAGGCGTTTCTTTGAAAAAGAAATCAAAGTACTCTAAGTAATATAGCTTTAAAAATTATAGTACTTTTAGCATCTCCTCTCATACTATGAAAAGCAGGGGTTGGCAAACATTTTCTTAAAGGGCCAGGTGGTAAATATTTTAGAGCTTGAGTGCCAGATGGTCTCTGCTGCAACTACTCTCAACTCTACTTTTGTATCATGAAAGGAGTCAGATAACACGCAAATGAGTAAATATTGCTGTGTTCCAATCACACTTCGTTCATTTACAAAAGCAGGAGGTGGGCTAACACTCAAGGGCTGTGGACCCCTGATGTAAAAAGACTTATGAGTCTTTATAGAGCCTGTTTGCTCTGCTTAGAACTTTATCCCTAAACACCCCTCCCCCTCCATTTGACTTTTGCCTATTCATCATTCTGACCCCAACTTGATATAACTTCCTTCAAGAAGCCTAGTATGTTCTTCCCACGGCTGGGTTGGGTATACTTGCCATATACAACTATGGCAAATATATGCTTCTCCATCATAGGACTGGGCAGAGGGATTTGAAAGTTATCAATAAAAGGTGAGATCTGAAGCTATTAAGAATAGATAGAATCAATAAACAATAAAAACAAGATTAAAAAAATAAAAAGAGTAGGGAGGGAAAGAAAGCATTGCCCCTTCCCATATTTTCAGGTAACAGGGAAGCAGGAGGATCATAGAAAGAAACCAAAACAATAGTAGAAATACAGCTGTATCAAGTGATACAGTCAAAGAAAGTGATTCAAGGAGACTGTAATGGTTCACGCTGCAGGCTGTGGGGTCAAGGAGATGAAAAGTTGTCAGCAATGCCTTCTCCTACCTGTGTCTCTCTGTCTGTCCCCTAAGCTGTTTTTTCCTGTGCCAAGACAACACTGTTTTAATTATGCTAACAATTCAATATCTACCAGGACAAGTACCTCCTTATTGGTGTTCTTTTCAAAAAAGGCTATTCTCAGTCATTTATTCTTCAAGATCATCTTTCAAGTTAATTTAATCAAGTTTCAAAAATTAAATTGAAATTTTGAAATGCAAGTTTCAAAAACTAAATAAATGTAGGGAGAATTAATTTCTAGAAAACCATGTTTCTATTTAAAGACAGCATTTTATTTTCATACACTTTTATTAATTTCCCAAATCTTTTCATTGCTCATATAAAATAAAATTACTGATTTTTGTATATTTATTTATCTTGAATCTGGATGTTACTGAGCTTTGTTTCCAGCTCTTTTTAAAAAATTGCTTTATTACAGAAGTTATGAGTTTATGGAACAATCATCCATAATATACAGGATTCCCATACACCACCCCACTACCAACACCTTGCAATAGTGTGGAATATTTGTTAAAATTGATGATAGCACTTTTTTGTAGCTGTACTTTTTCTTTCTTTAACAGTAATAGTCAGCATTTATTGAGAGATTCTATGTTCTAGGCACTGTGTGAAGCAATTTACATGGATTACTTCATTTAAAATATCCAATACACAGGCCTGTTAAATATATTCTATTATTATTATTATTATTATTAATTAGAGAAGTTGTAGCTTCTAACTTCTAGTTATAGAGAAGTTTAGCATTAATAATGTTGATTCTTATAAATTTTCTAGACAGACATTCATAATTACCTTCAAAATAGTGTTACTCTTGCTCCTTTTCCAATATTTACCACTTACCAATCTTTTATGTCTTATTGCAATTTAGGCCAATATTTAAATACTACAATCTTTTCTTTGATTCCTGGAGAACAGGACTGGATCTCATTCTTTGTATTTGCTTCCCAGTGCCTAATACACAGGGGCTCTATAAAGGTTTCCTGAGGAACTCCTTATGCCTCTTAGATTATTTCTACCCTGAGCACTGAAGTAATTCACACCAACTTTAACCCTGGAGCCAGCAAACCTTTACTGACCACTTCTATGTCAAACCCTGTACTAAGAGCTGGGATGAATAACGAAGCAGGCAGACATGGTGACTGCCCTCTTTGAGTTGATGGTCTGGTGTCAATCACTGACCCACACCTTAAATATTAAGAGGTTATTACTACAGCTCTTTGGACCCTGTAGGCATTAGTGCACGCCTACGAAATCTGGATGTTTTTTCCTTAAATAGCATTTTTAAATATAATAGATTGTAGTGAAAAAGTTATCTGCTTCAAAAGTTGAATAGAGTTAAGGAAACAATTATAATTCAATTTCATCACAAAAAAGATATGACTAATAGGCCAATAATGAAAGAACACACTTTTTCTATTCCTTACCTTTTGGTGCTTCTGGAACTCCAATGGGGCAAATGATTTTTCTGATACAATATTCAGATCGAATACCATAGGGACCCACATCTCTTCTCTTAATTATTTCTGTTGTTGTGATTTCAGTTTCAGATGTTTCTATAGTAATTTAATTCACATAATATTAAAAACAACCTAAAATTCTCAAAGACTATAAAAAAGTACAACATCTGGTGCTTTAAAAGAGACACACATGGAACAAACTTTTGGAAACATTTAATTAATGACTACAGTATCATTACTGTGTGGTAACAATACTGAGCTTCTACTTCCCTGCACATTTCTAAATTGACTGAAATGCTGTTATGCATAGCTTAGTTCCTAGTAGTAACAGTCAACAAAACAAAAACCCTGGGAGAGAAACAGAGAACACAGGGTTCCAAATCTTCCAGTTTAAATGATTTAGACTCTATGATAACAGATATCTTTTAAATATTCAGACTGGTTCAAACATGGGTGACTCACCTTAGAATTCAAACCTTCCCTGTCCCCCCCCAAGATCTGATGGCATATGCTGCCAAACTCACTTCAGCAAAACTTTTTTTTTTAACACAAGTATTTTTTTTAATAAATAACAGATATGCTTTAAAATTAAGTTGAACAATCAAGAGAGTTTATCTTTTAAACTTAAATTAGAAAGTTAAAAAAAAACCTTACCTGTCCGTGTAGTCCCTCCCCCTGGAGGTGCCTTGGCTGCCATGTCATCCCACCTCAAACTTGCCCATAGTAACCGTAACATAAGGCTCACTCCGGCTAAGGATTTTACAGTCTGAAGTCTATACCTGAAAGAAAAATCCATGAAAAACCATACATAATAAATAATAAACTGCAGGATTGTGTTTCTTGTCCTCAATATGACTTCTATATTTATAATATAGTTTTATAAACACTTTAGCTATTATATATCCCTTAAAAAAAGGGCATAACATGCACCTGACAACTGTAAAAGGGTCTGTAGTCACTTCAAATGCCTTATAAATTTATAAAATGAGTACATTTCTTAAGATTGACATGGCAACTATTTATGAAGATTTTATAAATGTACCCTAATTCCAAAATATATGTTAGAAAAATTATGGAGAGCAAATATAGAGAAATAGATAATAGTGTCAGTAATGTGATAAAGGAGTTCTGAAGAAGCATAAAATCTTGACTGACTGACTTTCACTGCCAACAACAATAAAAAAAGAAATCGGAAAAGTTTACATTTTCTCAAATAAAACAAAAACTAGAAGTCCTCACAAATCCAATAACACCATTCCAAGTTGACAAAAAGTTTTGCATCCAAAAGGTGGTTATTCAAAAAAAACTACTGGACAATGCACACTGCTAATACTAATACATTTAATAACATTGATTATTAGTAATTAAATACTTTGTTGACATTTTCACACTACTTAAAAGAATATATTTATTGTAGTGTGGAGAAAGCCTATGAAACTAAAATAATAATGTTAGATCTTAGACGACTTTGTATTTGAAAGGCAATGATTTCTATTCTTAGCATTAAGTTGGAAAAATGAACAATGAGAGAAAGGGAAAGCTCTAGTCAATAAGTTGCTGCGGCTTCTTTATTTCCTTTCTCCACTTGTGACATCATTATTTTCTTTGTTATGCTATCACCCTATGAAGCGTCTGACCTGGACAGAACAACACTTAAATTAGAGGGGAAATGCTAACTAGTGCAAGGATGTCCTGGGACAGGGAAAGTGTGTGTCACTTGCAGACCACAACCTATAGAAGGTCTTAGGGAACTTTGGGCTCATGGGAGAAAACAAAGATTTATGTTGAAAAAGAAATGTGTTCTCATTCTCTTTACCCCTTATCACTCTCTATGGCCAAACAATACTTTAAAACATCCCTATTTTAAAATGGAAATAATACCAGAGGAAGAACATACTTCATGCATTATCAGCCTGCTCATTCATTCACTTAAAAAATGTATGTGCAAGATTAGGTGAAAGGATTCAAGGACACACAATGACCTAGAATCTGTCTCTGTGCCTTCAAGGAGGTATGACAGAGGAAAGCACAAGTGGATGACTGAGCACAAAGACAGGCCTCTGATTTGGTTCAAGGGTGGGGAGCAGAATTTTGATGGAGTCTCAAAGGACTAGGTAAAGGGCATTCAATGGCTGACCAAAGGCAAGGAGGAAATGTGGTAAGGAGGGAAAGTGTTGAAGAGTACACAATTCTTCCTAGAAACTACACCCAGTGTACTGTGGCTGGAGGGAAGGGGTGTAAAGGCACAGCACGAGACGAAGCTGGCATATAAGATGAAAGCATGGTGTCTTGTGCCAAAATGAAGCATTAAAGAAGAGCATTAATGACTGTATGTAAAGGTCTCTGAAATTCCCAGTATTAGACGGGTTGCAAAGGGAAGTACTTCCCACAGATGTGATCTGCAGGTAACAAAACATTTTCTACCCCCACTCCCTGCAGTGGTTAACATGTTCCCTATCAGTGGTTGCTCAGCTCAGTCAGATCATTCACAGGATAGGATGTTATTTTCTGTAGCACCGTTGAGGACAACTACCAGTTCAAAGTGATAATGAGACAGACTAGGGCCTAGGGAAAAGGGTGTAGGGGAATGGACAGTGTGGAGAGAAAAAGAGCCCCAATGAGCCAATTTTCACTTTTTCAATATTCCTGAGCCTTAACACTAAATTAATAAAGATCATACACATGACCTTCAGCATTCTTAGCTTCTACTCTAAGCATGAGACATATTTTATTCAAGTGTGAGTATAAAAATGCATTTCACATGCATGATTTTTATGTAATATTTTAAAAAAATTTCTAAAGTCAAGAATAATTTACATATTTACCCATGACTCTTTTTAGAGAGGAGGAATTATGTTTCTCAAAACCTCAGCAAATTAAGATATTAGTATATATGTGAAGGCAGCATCTATATAAAATGAATAGGGAGGCATTTCCTTCCATTACATATGAGAAATTAACTACACAAATTGTGCCCAGAGAACATGTTAAAACATAACAATACAAGGCTCCTGAAACTTAACCGTGCAGAAAACGGCCCAGAGCAACACGTGATCAGGACTGGTGACTCATTCTCCTTGACAGTTCAGAGAAAAGAACTTCCCAGTTGAGCCTACCTTCCATTTCAAATAGGAAAGAGCAGAAAGGTTGGCTTCCACAACTGCCAGGTTATTTTAATTAAAGTATCTGTACATAGTAACTTTTCCAGTGGGAAAGAAGTTACCTGCAGGACAGTCAAGGATACATTTTGGGACCGCTCTCAATGAAGAAAGCAGAAAAGTGCAGAGTAATCCTACAAATCCATGAATTGTAATGAAGATTTCCTTGATTCCCTGCAGGATTCTGCAAATCCTTCATTGCAGGCCCTGCAGAGAAATTGTACTTTTCAGCTGTCTCTATTGAAAGTGTAATGGAGTGATGATATTTTAATTCAAATTAAAAGATGAATTATAAAAAACTTGGTCAAACAAGCTATGACTGGCAGTATTAATGAATTAATTCCTTTGTAGAGTACTCATTTACATTCGTTTTTGGTCTTTTCTAATACTAGCTGATTAAAATAGAAAGGAAATTTTTTAGAAACTATGATTTTTACTTAAAGAAATTGGAAACAGATTAAAAGACACACAGAAATGAAGCCTAAAGAGAAATGAAGTCTGCTCGGTAACTTGCCAAAGTAATAATTTAAGAATTCTGGCAAAATCGAACTGCAAGTAAGATCAGTCCTGATTTCTGAGCATGTCCCACAGAACTCCTATGTTCTCAACGCTTATGTTCCATCCTTCTCAACTGTAAGGGTGAAAGGATAAAAGACGAGGACATGAAAAAGGACAAAGCATGTGAAATGTGATATAACAGATAAAGTACTGGATGGGGATTTAGGAAACCTGGGCACTATTCCTTATTCTGTTCATCTGTGGCCAGAGGCATGCTACTGTACATCTATAAAAGATAATTTCTAAGATCCTTTCCCAATATAAAGCTACATGATTGTGTAATCACCAACAGTACATACTTATAATTCACCCCCACAACTTAATTAACCCAAATACTTTAAATTGAGACTATAACTGGGTTAAAAAAAATTCCTAAGGAATCTTAGAGACTATCTTTTTACACATGAATAATGGGGGACTCCAAAATGAATGTTCATCATGAAAATACATTAGGAATATTTCCACATTATGATGAGCTTTGTGTAATCTACAAGCACGTGTCTTTATGTCTTATATTTTTATAAATTACCTAATAGAAATAAAACCGAAATGTGCCAGAAAGTTGGTGATTATCCAATCCTGTGATTATCTTGTTACCAGAGCAAATGCGTGGCACTAACTTGGAAAGTTAGACCACAGGAGCAACCATGTTTGACATACTTCTTTTGTCTTAACAGAAAGTAAAACTGAGTATCATCTGAAAGGATTCCCTTAAATTTTGAATCTTTAAACATTTTGCCCTAAGTAAACTTTATTATCTACCAGATGGCCAAGTGTGAAGCTTTCTGTATCTTATAACTTCAGCCATTAAATATATGCTTCCCTAACTTATCTCTAATATCTCATTTTTAGATATTAAAAAAATTTTAATATTAAAAATGAGATTTTAAAAATTAGATAATTACTTTAAAACCTTCTTTTTCCCTTCCCCAAATACATTTTAAAGTACATACCTCCAGGTAATACCAAAAGTTGGTCTAGGAGAAGGATATGGCCATATATCCAAGGCAGGTTTTGCATTGTAATTAAAATAAGGGACTTCTCGGATTCCTCCTTTTCTGGCCAACTTTTTTAAGTCATCATTAGGCAAAACAAATATGCTCTTCTTGCTGCTCTTGGTAATAAACTTTCTATAAGATGGCAGAGCTGTACCTGAACGAGTCTTCTTGGGTCTTGAAAATTTCATTAGTTTCACTTTGTCTCTTGTGGAATACTCTTTGCTCACAGTCATAGACGTTACCAACGTGCCTCCTGCGGTGGTCAATGAATCTGTCACTGTTGTGGTGACCACAGTTTTGCTCTGCTCCTTTACTGAGATGATGTCCACACTGCTGCCTGTGGAGGGTGTGGAAAGCTTCGTTACTGTCGTAGTGGTGGTTGTGACAGTGGACTTGGCACAATTTTCTGTGGATGAGACCAAAGTTTGTTTATCACCTTTTGCTACCTTAATCACGGTTTTTGATTCTGTGGCCACTGTTGATGTCATCGTGGTGACTTCTGTGACAACTGTTTTTCTTTTAGCTTCTCCATTGACATTTTCATCTTTGTTGGTAGGGAGATCATTTTCATCAACAAAATCATTACTGAGATTAGATTCCTCTCCAGAAGTAATAGGTGATGGGGTAACTTTCTTAATTTCTGGGGTTTCAATTTCCATATCTTCTACCTGATCAGATGAATGGCTTTCTGGACAAGATGGTGGAGTTGTAGTTTGTGCACTCTCAGGCTCTCTGGTTGATGGCAGGGCATCAAGGCTATCTTGGTAGTCACCTTCAGCATCTGAAGAACTCAGTAAAGATGATTTTGTTTCCAAGTTGTTGTTTTCATTAAAATCTTCCATGACAACATCACCATTCATGAATGGCTTTACAGCAGATTCCTTATCAGTCAATGTCTTAATATCATTTTCAGGAATTACTTTATTTATATTATTAACCTTTGGCTCAACATTACCACTTACTATCTTACTCGCAGAGATTTCCTTCAAGCATTCACCTTTCAAATATACTTTAGGTTTGTTATCTTTTCCATTTATTTGGAATGTACTTGCTTTCTGTCCTTTCTTTTCAGACTCCCGATTTTCATTATTCTTTTTGTCAGTGCTATTTTTCACATTTATTTTATCAATATATTTATTAACTGGTCTGTCCTCTAATTTGTGTTCTTGACTTGTTTTTTTACCATTTGCTTCAGTTACCTTACCCTGCACCCTGTCATCACAGTTTCCAAGGGACTTATCTGAAACAAATTCATGTTTCAATGGTTCCAAGCCTTCAATACCTTGTTCCTGAGTTATGAACTGTTCAGAAATACTTTCACTGCTATTCTGAACAATCATATCTTCTTCACTGCTGTCTTGAATAGACATGGTATCAGAACTATTTTCCAAAGTACTATTATATTCAGAGTCACATCCCAGTCTTCCTTCAAAATCCATGGCTTTCGACAAAGACTGCGCATCTCTGTCACTTGCACTTTTAGGTACTGATGGAAGTAAAGGGATCTCAGAAGGAGAAACAATGGTGTCAATATCACCCTGTATGAGTGGCCTTTTGTTCTTATAGGCTGAAGTACCAATTTCATCTGTACTGGCTAGTTTAGATTCATCAATGAGAAAATCACTTCCTTTTGTTTTAATATTACTGGATTCCTGGTCTTTACTGGAGGATTCAGAGAGACTCTCATCTATGTCGTTTCCAACAGAATTTTGTTTCTGACCGTTTGCCTCTGGGCTCTGAACGGAAACATCATCTAACACTTGATCTTTGGAATAAAGTTTGTTTGTGGTAAGATTGAAATCACTGATTCCAAGACTTGAGGAATCACTTTGTGAACATCCCTTAATCAAATCATCCGATTTATCACTTGTATTAGGCTTTTGATCTTGTCTAAGCAAGTTCCTTTGACACCCTTCTTCCACTTTTGTTATTATTGATGACTCAGATGGGCTTTTCAAAAAACTGGTAGAAGTCTTTCCTATACCTTTAATTCCACCCTCCAACTTCATTTTTTCTAGGCGCTGTTTTTCTTCCATTGTAAACTGTTTAATTCTCCTTTCAAGAAGTCCATCTAGTTTGGATGATTTTATTTTCTTTTTATAACTAGTCCTTAGATGAAAACCCTCACTAACATTCACCACATCTACTTGAGAATTTTCCTGATAATTTAAATTTGACTCTGTTTTTACTTCATCATCTATTTCCATTGGTTCTTCTTTGAAAGATTTATCATTGTCAGTATCTAAAACTTCTTTTATATCTGTGAAACGAAGACATTTATATAAGTATAATTTTTTGTTTGAAATGTGGAATTCATGAGAATATTTTTATTTTAAAAACTACCTATTTTTCAAATACTGAAATTTTCCATTTTCACTCACTAGCTTAAATATAAATATATATCATATCTACATATTTCAAAGTTCCTAGCATATGATTAAAAGAGAAAAAAAAAGAGGGCTAATCTTTATAAAATATTCCAAATATCTAAATATTCTGAATCTTAATATCTAAAAATGAGGGAATGCCACAAGGAAAAATTACTAAGTATGTGACAGGTTATATACCAGTACCTTTGTGGAAGATTTTGTATAGTCTTTTATAATTATAAAATACCTTTAGGCTCATGAACTATTTAGCTTATGGGCGAAAATACTTTTTGTAAAAGACAATGTAAGTTCCTCAAAAGATTGAACCATATGACCTGGCAACTCTACTCCAATGATATACTCAAGAGAAATGAACACATATGTCCACATAAAAACTTATACACAAACGTTTATAGCAGCATTATTCATAACAGCCAAAAAAGAAGAAACAATCTAAATGCCCATCAACTGGTGAATGATTAAATAAAATGTGGTATATCCATATAATGGATATTATTCAGACATAAAAAGGAATGAAATATTGATAATATGCTACAACACAGATGAACTTTGGTAACATGCTAAGTGAAGAAGCCAGTTGCAAAGGACCACATATTGTATGATTCCATTTATATGAAGTGTCCAGAATACACAAATTGAAAACAACAAAAAATAGACTGGTGGTTGTCGTGGTGGGGGAGGTTTGGAGGTAATCGGGAGTTACTGCTAACAGGAACCTACGAGTTATCTGTTTAGTGTGGTGAAAATGTTCTACAATTGGGATGATGTTTGAACAACTCTGTGAATATACTAAAGAGCATTGAGTTGTATACTTTAAATGCATGAATTATATAGTATGTGAATTATATTTCCATAAAGCTAATATTAAAAAAAAAAAAAAAAAAGACAATGAAGTACTTTTCCTGCTGTGAGAACTAGATCCAAAGCACATTTATCATCCCCAGGTCACCCTCCACACTTGACTCTCCTTACCTTGTTCCTTCTCCTCAGTAATCTTTGAAATGTCCATTTCACTTTGGTCCACTCCTTTCCTAGCATCTGAATCTTTTACTTCGCCTTTCTCAGAATCAGGCTCTGTTTTTATTTTTTGGGGACTTCGTGGACTTTTTCTTTTATCTGATTCATCCATAGTTTCATCCATATTATTTTTGGCTAAAAAAAAAAAAAGTATCTATTACTTAAAGGTATTTCCAATATTAGCAAGTTACTTTAATATACCTACTTTAGTGGAAATAATCAAGTATTTTCCAGCCATATATACTTCATAATTTTTTATTAAAAAAAAAAAAACAGTTGAAGATACTTTATGCTGTTTTCTTATATGCCTGGCTGACCTAAAGTATGAAAGGAATGCCTTTCATTTCAGATGTGTTTCAGAAGGCTTCAAGTATGAAAGCCTATCTCAACCAGGTCCAAGGATTCCAGAAAGTCTGCAACAGTAGCTCCTAACATACTTTGTGTCATAAAGCCACATTAGAACCAGATAAACACAATGATCCTTTTCTCAGGGAAAAAGTGTGTACATAAAATTTTGTAATCAATTTCAAGGGATTCAGGGACTGCTTGAAGTTTATCCAAGGACTCCAGGTTAAGGACCCTTAAGTCTGTATTACAACATAAAACAGACTTAAGAGAAATAACCAAATGCAATGTGTTGCCTTGTTTGGACCTGATTTACTACCAACATTAAAAAGGCATAACTGGGACAACTGGAATATGGACTGAGAATCAGATGATTCCGTTAATTTGTTAATTATTGTTATTTTGTTGAATGCGATAATGGCATGAATGTTATAGAAAAAACTGTCCATTTCAGTTAGAGATATAACTGAAGTACTTTTGAGGAAAGTGATTTTTAGGACTTGCTTTAAAATTCTCCAGGAAAAAAAAAACAGGGGAGGGACAACTGAAACAAGATTGATAGAATTTGATAAATGTTGGAAGATGAATGATGGTTACACGGGAACTCATTAATCTAGTCTCTTTATTTTTGTGTAGTTTAAAAATTTCCATAATAAAAAAAAATCAAACCCTACAAATAGAACTACTATCCTAGATGAATCTTCTTGGGGATTTTTCTCACTTTCTTCATTTGAACCCAAATATCCCAAGGACTTAGCAAAGTATACCTATTTTTTATTTAAATGAATGAGCCCCTTCGGAAAGCTTGGTTGAGGGAAGAGAAGAGAGTGTAAAAAACAATTTAGTATCTGTCAAGAGAGCAAGGTGTTGGTCAAAGAAGAAATGAATTTTAGAAAACTGTGACAGGGGCTCCATCTGGGCCCCACAGGTACAAAAGGATTAAAAAACTAAACTGATACCCTCTTTACTCAATGCTGCCTTACTTATTTCAGAACAACCAGGCAATATTTTCCTAACGTTTTCAAGTTGCTCAAAAAGTGCTATCTATGCCAGTGGCAACCCCCCTTCTATAATCTATAAGAATCTGTTATTTAAAATAGACAACTATAAAATGTTTGGCTTTCCCATTAGAAGTCTTCTTGACATAAAGAATATGTAATATATATACTTTATTGGAGCCTAAAAATTAAAGTACTACTTAAATGCATACAATTTTAGAGCCAGATTAGATATTAGAGATAAGGAACACACAGTGGTCCCACAAATCTAACACTCTGCTCTCTGGTGCCAAGTCAAGTGTTCTATCAACTGCATCTCTCTCTTTTCAACACATCAGCGCCTCTATCACATGATGATCAGGCTAGATTAGCCATTATTATAGAGGCCATTATGCCATTATGAAATGGTCTTTACTGTTACTTTAATTGTAGTTCCTACTCTGTAGTTAAACTAAGCCCAGAGGCCTGGATAACGTGTTCTGCTGCTTTCTTCCCTGTTATCACCTGGGAGGAGAGGCTCAAAACATGCTAGCACTCCAACTTGGCACCTGGACAATAAAAAACCCTCGACTTCAGGAAAGATGATTGTGCCAGTTTGAATGTATTATGTCCCCCAGAAAAAGCCATATTCTTTGATGCAATCTTGTGGGGCAGACAGAATAGTGGGGATTAAGTTGGAACATTTGGATTAGGCTGTTTGCATGGAGATGTGCCCCACCCAACTGTAGATGATAACCGATGGGATATTTCCATGGAGGCGTGGCCCCACCCATTCAGGGTGGGCCTTGATCAGTGGAGCCATATAAATGAGCTGACTCAAAGAGAAGGAACTCAGTGCAGCTGTGAGTGACGTTTTGAAGAGAAGCAAGCTTGCTAGAGAGGAACGTCCTGGGAGAAAGCTATTTTGAAACCAGAACTTTGGAGCAGACGCTAGCCACGTGCCTTTCCAGCTAACAGAGGTTTTCCGGACGCCATCAGCCATCCTCCAGTGAAGGTACCCGATTACTGATGTGTTACCTTGGACACTTTATGGCCTTAAGACTGTAACTGTGTAGCCAAATAAACCCCCTTTTTATAAAAGCCAATCCATCTCTGGTGTTTTGCATTCCGCAGCATTAGCAAACTAGAACAATGATATAAAGTAAATCTGCCAAAAGTTAGATATTTTGCTTACTAAGAATTTGCATTTCATTACTCATGTCAAACTAGGTCAGACACAATTAAACAAAAAACTCTCAATAATTCTTTGTGCTCCATGGGTAAGCGGAGCAATATCTGAGCAACAAAACAGTAATAAAAAGAAATACTTTGGAACTTATTCTATTTGATACTTAGCTTGAATATCATCATATAATAATAGGATTGAATATTGAGTACTTCTATTCAATAAATAGGTATTTTTACTGAGCAACAGTTTTCTAAAATTCATTTCTTCTCTGACCAACACCTTGCTCTCTTGACAGATACTAAACTGTTTTTTATACTCTCTTTTCTTCTCTCAACCAAGCTTTCAAGTTTATGATACTCCTAGGACCTATAAAATAAAATAAATTGCAGAAGTCTTACAAAGTATGTATTTTTAATATTAAAAATAGACCAATGTTAATTTTCCCAATTGCTAACTTTAACAATTTCACGTATCTTACAGTCCAGGTTTCACCAGAACAGTTCACCAGGAGGCCAAATCAGTTAGCTAGATATGAAACTCCCAGCACAGGCTTCATAAGAAAGAAGTTATCACAATATAAACTAGCAAATTACACTGCACAGCTAACACACTTGCTTTTGAAAATCACTTAGATAACAAAGGAGAGACCACATGGCTGAGTGCAAAAAGGGCAATAGAAGCAGGCAGACGTGGGTTCCAGACAGGCTTCTATCATTCCCTATCTGTGTAAGCCTCAGCACGTAGTTTAGGATATCCATGGAATAATCTGCTCCTGTAACATGACTTTCGAACCACATGGTCTCTTAAAAGGGCAGCTCACCTCTAGAGTTCCGTGATTCTACCCAGGAGAATAAACGGAGTTATGAACTCATTTATGTGATAGTGTTATGGAAGCCTCTATCACTTCCTTTCTGGTTTTGTTATGTGCTACAATGCTGAGGTTACCAGTAACGTGAATCCTCAAGAAGTCAAGCAGTACTGAATTTAAGATTTGAAGAAAACAATAATTAGGTGACCGAGGCCTCCTTTTAAAATTAAAGAAAAAAAAAAAAGTTCTATTCTTAAACATCAAAATCCTGTGGCTAAAAGTGATTTCAAAATCTTCAGAATTTATAATTAATAAACTACATTAGTAATTTTGCACATGTTCTATTAAAACTTTCAGAAAAATGCTTCTATCCAAAATATGGTCAATATACTATGAATTAATAAATAATACAAATAAGAAACAATTTTGCACAAAAATAACTTCAGTTACTTACTTTCTTCTGAAAACTTTCTGTAATTCACATTAGTATTGCCTGGCAATTTAGGAATGAACCTATAAACATGAGTTTTACTAATCCAGCTCCAACCACCATATCCTGTTACTCTGTATTCTTCTCCTTTTTGTTTCCAAACCTGGTGAAGATGAAAACATTTTAATTAAACACTAATGACAATGCTTATAAAGCACCCGTGGTTTTATACATTTTTACTCAATGAAATCATTAACTGTCAGGCAAATTAATGAAATTTACCAAAATTTACCAATCAATTTGCTTACATTGGGTGTTAAAAATGTAAGAAAAAACAATAATCTTTTCTAATACCCAAAATACAACATAATTTTATAGTTCTACAACAATTTCCACAAATTTGTCTAAAAACCCTATTTTCTACTAAGACAAACCTACGCTGGTAAAATTGCCAGAGTTACTTCATCTCAACCACACTGACCATGTAAAAAGTAATAAATAAATATTCTAAGGTGCAGAATAAAAGAGTCAGAAATGGCTAATACTATATAAAAAAGAGTATAATAAAAATTACCTGATGTTTCACTGGAAATGTATATTTTACCCATGTAGCTTGCTGCATTGTTTCTTCCTCTTCTTGTTTTTTCTCTTTTTTTTTAACTTTCTCCTTTTCTTCTCTTTCAATTGATGTCATTCTGTGTAGCCTATGAATACAGGGAAAAATAAACAAAACAAAATAAAAATGTAATATTGAAAATTAGGAAGATAAAAACAAAGAATGGTTAGCTATAATCCCACAACCCAGATGATCCCAACAGACAAAAATAAGATGTACAATTTCATAAGGAAAATTAAACAGTACAAAAAGTACAAAAAATAAGTGTTATCCTTCCCGTAAGTTTACCATAAGAAATATTCACTCATGATTTATTCCTGAATCATTTTATGTCTATACCAACATTATTATCTATTTACATAGTTCATTATGTATTTATACAAAAGGGACATTAGACACACAATTTAACATAGTTTTTAATCAGTGAATAATTGCCCTAGGAGATCTTCCCATATCAGAATACACAGATCATTTTGAAGGCTTAAATCATATACTACTACATAGATATCCTATAGCATTCTATATTGAAAGTTTCCTGTTAAAGAATACTTTATTTCTAGAGTGTTTTTCATTCAAAAAAGACCAACAAATATAAAATCCAGACTTCACAGGCCATGAACCTAGTATTCAGGATTCCTACATCCACAGAGAAAGGGGTTTCACGGGGGTCCGTCCCCCTTTTGGGTGGGGGGTTGGGTTGGGAAGGAGGGGCCATATGATTTCAATCTCTAGACAGTAGGGCATGGGCCATAGTCTTTTCTCAGGCAGGAAAAGGGTATCACTGAACCTACAGATAAGGAGTCACATAGGACTGTGGTGACAGGTGCCTCCTAGCTCTACATTTAGGTGATTAGACTAGATTTTCATGAATGGGCGTATTTCCCATAAACTGGGACATGAATCAAAACCTACAAAGAGAAGAGCTCCTGTTCCTAAGAATTCTAGCAGTAGAAGAGTTGCTTTTAAGAATCTAGGGATGACCAGGTATCACATCTTACCCAGACGTAGCCAATTCCTCATGCATAACTATGTGGAAAGAATAAAGATCCCTTCCGTTAACTTGGGGGTGGGGTGCTAAAAAGTTATGGTAGAGGATAGAATTCCTTTTATCTCTATTCCCCCACTCAACCCTTGCTACCTAACTACTCTCCATTTTTAAGATTTTGTCTCCCTATGACTATAGGACCTAGAATCAATCCTCCCCCAGGCCAGGAGCAGACCTATTAACCATAAATAACTAGTAAAAGCAAAAATATTCCATAAAGCTCTTATAGGCTCTCAAAAATTGATGAGAGGTGGGGAAAGGGAATGGTTTCTCATCAGGGACTAACTTACTTACTGACTCAGATCCCAAGAATTCACCAACCTTCTTGGAACTAGGGTGTGGACAAGCTGTGAAGGCACAGCATTGTGGATGACCTGAGCACTCAGCCCACCAGAGTAAGGACAGGATGGAAAGGTTCAGCACAGCAACCAAGACATCTTCATTTTCAGTGGCCAGGAAGGAAGCACTGTGTAGTGAGAACATCAGTGCAATGATACTGTGGGAGCTCGTGGCTGGACTGGGCTCAGGTTGTGCTCCTGGCGTTCACATGGGGAAAAGGTCCATTCTCAAAGGCTTCACTTTGCTGAGGATGCCAGGTCAGTGAGGCAGGACTGTAGCTAGTCTGCAATGCTAGCTACATACCCCAGTTCTATTCTATTCTATTCTATTGTTCTCACTACCACAAAAACAATCCTTATGGGGAGAGACAACACCACAGGTGAGCTCAGTATGAGTTCAGTCCTGTCTGTTGGGCAGAAATCTTTGCTACTCCTGACAGTCTGGAGGAAGTAAGGCCCCATCAGACTAGAACACCTCTACACTGGTGGGCACGCAGGGCAGCAGGTCTTCCTTCCACCATCTCCAGTTCCAGCTGAAAAGCCAGACCAGGAGTATGGACTGAACTTCAACTCTAGTTCCAATCTTCATGTGGTGCCCAGGGTTGTACTGTGTTTATTTTGCTAATACAAACAAAGCTACAATAAATAACATTTTGTATCTTTCTTGGTAAACTTGGGGAGTATGTACCTATGTTCCCCAGTGGCGGAAGAGCTGAGTCCAAAAGTTTTTGCACTTAAAAAATGCTGAAAGATAATGCCAAATTGCTCTTCATATCTGTACACTTCACATAGCCATCCGTGTATAAAACTACCTTGCTTCCCCACATCTTCAAGAGAAATGTGTTAGCATCAAAATTCTAAGTTCTTAGCCCAACTGAGAGGTAAAAAATAGTGTGCCGATTTGGATAAATTATGCCCCTGAGAAGAGCCATATTCTTTAACGCAATCTTGTGGGGGCAGGCTGATCAGTCTGTTGATTGGGATGGGACTTCTGATTGAATTATTTCCATGGAGGTATGGGCCCCGACCATTCAGGGTGGGTCTTAATTAAATCACTGGAGACCTATGAGAGAGCTCACAGACAGAAGGAGCAGAGAGCAGATGAGAGAGACACAGACACTGATGCTGACAATTGGAAATGCTTGGCGATGCAGACAGAAGGACATTTAGAGATGCTAAGCTAGGTGATGAAGACCCGAGTTTGTCCCGGAGAAGCTAAGAGAGGACTCCCAGGTGGTTAGAGAGAAATTCATTGGAATCAGAAGCTGAAAGCAATGCAACCCGGAGCAAAGGAGCCATAGACGCCAGCCACATGCCTTCCCAGCTAAAAGCGGTATTCCGGACGTCATGTTCTTCAGGGAAGGTATACTCTTGATGCCTTAGTTTGGACACTTCTATGGTCTTAGGACTGTAAATTTCTAACTTAATAAATCCCCTTTATAAAAGCTAATCCATTTCTGTTATTTTGCAAATGGCAGCATTAGCAAACCGGAACAAATACCATCTTGTTTTGATTTTTATTTCTTGAATTATGAGAAGTAATTATTTTTTTAGTCTACTGGCCTTTTATATTTATTTTTCTGTAAAATGACTTCAAATCCTTCATCTTTTTTGATTTAGACTATTTATCCTTTTCATTTCTAAAAGGTCTTTGTCAATTAAGGAGACTTTCCATTTGTGCTGCAAACTTATTTTCTCAGTTTGTCATCTGTCGATTATAATATTATTTTTCCACTCACTCAAATTTTAAATACACGTATCCATGTTTTTCCTCTATGGCATTTGGGTTTTATATCTGTTTAAAAAGAAAGTATCACAACAAAAATATAAATAAATTAATCCATGCTTTCTTATTGAAGTCTTATTTTTTAGTTTTAGTTTTATGGTTTCTTTTTCATCTCTTCATCTATCTGAAATTTTTTTTTGCAAAGCAGGGTTCTAGGTTATATTTTGCCCAAATATGCCCTCATTCCCCCTCTGATGTGCAATGCTACCGTTATCTAAATTATCACATATTTAGGTCTACTTCTGGATTTCTATTCTGTTCTGCTGATCTACTACTTCTCTAGTACAAATTATTTTGATTATAGCTTTAAAATAAGTTCTAATGTCTCTTTCCTTTTTTTAGAACCTGTAAGTTATTCTTGCACATTAATTTTTCTAGGCAAATATGAGTATCATTTTGGTCAAAGCCTCCCTGCTCCTGGAAGAGGGGCTCCCATTCATAATGCAAATGAATTTACAGGATTTTTTTTTTATAGATTAGGAGAGAAATGACATTTTCAGAAAACATAATATATATATATGCATACGACATATCTTTTCATTTATTCAAATTATCCTTTAAAAGTCTTTAGTACAATTTTCAGTCTCTGGAACTTTGGGTATCTGTGTGATACCTGAGACTCAGAGCTATAGACTGACATCTAGGAATGTCAGTATTACCCCATACAGCAACTGTTTAAAAGCTGAACGAGTTCAGACTTCAATTAGAGATATGAATGAAGTGGATCTGGTTAGGACTAAAGCAAATAAGACTAAACAGTAAAAGATAATATTGACTGTGTTTTAAAACTTCAACTTCTGTGTGAAACCAAAGGAATAGATACTTGATGCAAAATCTATATTTTCTGTAGCAAACTTAATAATTTAACTTGTATGGTCAGTTTATTCAAACACCATAATTACACTGGAACTTTGAATAGGGACCGAGAATAAAACTGGATTGCAAGGCCCTTCTAAGGGACTGGAGAAAAAATGTGGAAATATTAACTTCCCCACCTGGGGAACTACTGATATTCTCACAAGCACTAGGGACTACCAATTGAGAAGGCCAAGCTCTTGATCTTGAGGCTTGCCCTTAAGAAGCAAAAGAGAGCCTAAATCTACTTATAACTGGGCCTAAGAGTCTCCCCCAGAGAACCTCTTTTGTTGCTCAGATGAGGCCTCTCTCTCTCTCTAAGCCCACTTGGCAGGTAATCTCACTGGCAATGTGGGACATGACTCCCAGGATGAGCCTGGATCTGGCACTGTGGGATTGAGAAAATTTCTTGACCAAAGGGGGAAAGAGAAATGAAACAAAATAAAGTTTCAGTGGCTGAGAGATTTCAAATGGAGACGAGAGGTCATTCTGGAAGTTATTTTTATGCATTAAATAGATATCACTTTTCAGTTTTTAGCATATTGGAATAGCTAGAAAGAAATATCTGAAACTGCTGAACAGTAACCCAGTAGTCTTGATTCTTGACCATGATTGTATAACTATGCAGCTTACACAGTATGACTGTGTGATTGTGAAAAACCTTGTGGTTCATACTCCCTTTATCCAGTGTATGGACAGATGAGTAGAAAAATGGAACAAAATTAAATGGATGATGGGGGGGAGCAGGTGGGATGTCTTGGGTGTTCTTTTTTACTCATATTTTTATTCTTATTTTCATTTTTTTTGGAGTAATGAAAATGTTCAAAAATTCATCGTGGTGATGAATGTACAACTATATGGTGGTACTGTGAACAACTGATTATACAATGTGGATGTCTGTAGGGTATGTGAATATATCTCAATAAAACTGAATTTTTAAAAAAATCCTTTAGAACAATTTTAAAGATTTCTTCACATGGGTCCTAAATATTTCTTGTTAAATTTATTCCTAAGTATATCAGGATTTTCGGTTGCTAGGATCTTTTCTTTCATTATAATTTTTAAACATATGTAAAATAAAATAACTGGGTTAAGAAATTGAACGTTATCAATAACCAATACATCAGAAGCTGTGTTGACCCCTCCCAAGGTAATCATTATCTTGACATTTGTGTTAATTGTTCCTTTCCTTTTCCTCAGTTTTAACACCTTTGTCTGTATCCCCAAAAGGGAAAAGTTTAGCTTTTGAAAACTCAGTATCAAGCACAATGAGCCAAAGAACAATAATGCACTATTAAAAGAAGGTTCCCAGGAGAATATACACTTGTCTCTGAGCATTAGCCTTCCAGAAAGTTTACAAGAGCCTATTCCAGGGAAATCAGTAATAGGGCTCACCACAATCAGGGAATATGGCAGAACTGCAGTGTAAAATAGGTATTGGTCATCCAATAGAGATATGATCAGAAGCAGACTGTTGCATAGTTTCTCTCTCTATGTTCTTCGAGGGTTTCGTGGTGTGGCTTGGATAAATTCTCAGTTCTCTCAATTGACTTGGGATTTGGTTTCCTTGGGCAGGTTGCCATTCGTCCACCTGCATTACAGCTTCTCACAATTTTACCGGTGCTATTTCCTCTGTTGTTCACCCTGTCCCTCTGGGTTTATGCCTTAAAAACCCTTTGCCGGAGTCTTAGCAGAGTTCAAGAGGAAACAAAATTACATGTGCTTCTTCAATCTATTGTTTTAATTCAGAATTCCCATTATATTTTGTACATGGTTACTGTTTGCACATGATATTGTTCTGTATGCCAGCCACCTTACTTATTTTTCCTACTGCTTTTAATAATTTTTCAGTCAGTATTCTTAGGTTTTCTAAGTATATATAATGAGATCAACTATACAGGATAATTGTGCCTACATCTTGCCAATATTTACTTGTTTTATTTGGCCAGTACTTTTAGAAAAAGTTAAATAATAGCAGTAATAGTGGGCAGCTTTCTTTTGTTCCTGCTGACTATAAATGGGAATGCTTCAAGGGTTTCATCATAAAGTGTGATGGTTTGAAATACAGCTTTACAAGTCAAAAAACAAAAGACCATTTATCTACTCCTATTTAAGTAGTGTGTGTGTGTGTGTTAAGTCAGGAATTACTAATGAACTTAGACAAATACCTTCTTGGCATATCAAGAGTTTTGTTCCTTTGCCTTCTTATTAATAATCTCTTAATGTTGAGCAATTCTTTCATGCCTAGGGCTGAGCCAATAAAGCTGTGGTTTATTACTCTTTTTAAATTTATTCCTGAATATATTTGCTAATGTTTTAAGATTTATTGCATAGACATCTACTTGCTATGAATCATTAATCAATGATTAATATTAATCATGGAGCTAGGACCACAGTTTTCTATTTGGGGGGCTACCTTGTCAGGTTTTATAGTTTCATAATAACAGAAATAATAATCTGCAAAATCTCCTTCTTTTTTCTATTCTGTGGAAGAATTTAAATTATCTATTTCTTGAAATTTGAAGAACTTGATGAAATCATCTGGTGTTACCCATCTCATTACCTGTAGGTGCAATGATATCTGTTAAACTGAGCCAGAGATCCTTTTCTTGCCTGAGAAAAGGCTGTGACCTATGCCCCACTGTCCGATTGACACCAGTGTGGCCCCTCCTCCCCAACCCTTCCCCTCAGCCTCTGTGGGCCTCTTTCTTTGTGGATGTAGAAAGCCTGAGTACTGTGTCTGTGGACCCTGTGAAAGTTTTAAAATCCAGTGCTAACGAGAATTACAAATATTGGTTGGTACTTGCATTTTCTCTCTTTTTGTCTTCATCTTATTGGAGATTTTTCTTACAATAGTTATCTAATGTTTGTTTTCTATTTTAGTAAGTCTACTCTTATTTTTAATATTTCCTTTCTTCAGGTTGATTTACCTGTTTTGACTTCTTGGGATGTATGCCTAACTAATTAATTTGCAATTTTTCTTCTTTTCTAGTCTAAGCATTGAAGATTATCAATTTCTCCTAGGTACTCTTTATTTGCATCCCACAAATTTCAATATATGTAGTATTTTATGAACATTCAATTTAAATGTTTTCTACTATTATGATTTTTCACTGATCATTGCTTATTTACGTACAGATGTATTTCTTAAGTTTCAAACATACAAGCCTTGCATTTCCTTAATCTTTTACACCAAATGTCTAGATCCCTAAACAATATTGTAACATTGTAACATTATATTAGCTTATGTTTTTAAACTTTAAATAAATGGTATCAGACCACATGTACTCTTTATTTGCTTTTTTCATTCTATTTTATGTTTATGAGATTCAATTTTGTTAATGCTTGTTGCTTTAGTTTTTCAATGCTGTATAGCGGTCTATTATAGGAATATAACAAATGAAACATGCCTGGTTATGGACATTGAGAGATTGTTTCCAAATGTCACCATTACAAATAATACTGCAAGAACATATTTTTCTACGTCTCCTTGGGTACGTGTAAATTTCTCTAAGGTATTTAGATAGGTGTAGAACTACATGTTCAGCTTTGCTGTTAAGAAAGTGCTCTCTAAAATGGTTGTACCAATCATTAAACTAATTACCATCTTATCAGCAATGTATCAGAGTTCTCTTGCTATTGTGTCACATCTTTATATTTTTGACAATCTGATGAGTATGAAATAACAGTCCTTCAGTTTTAATGTATATTTCCTAGATTTACTAGAGAGGTTAAACATCTTTTCATGTTTCTATTAAATGACTTGACTTTTTCTTACTGAACTACAGAAATTCTTGAATATACAGTTGTGCCCCTGTGTCCAGTGATTTGGTATCCGCTGATTCAGTTACCGGTGGTGAACCACCAGGAAAAGAGATAACTGGAAAATTTGGAAAATTACAGAAAATAAAAAAGTAAACAGTTCACAAGTTTTGAACTGCCCACCAAGTGGGCAAAGTCTGCCAGCCCAGTACATGACTTATCTCCCTGGGCCCCCAGACCGAAGCTCCCACGCAAAGCTTTTCTCCAGTCAGCCTCTAATGTTCTCACTGATTCCATTTGTTGTGGTGATATCACAGTACCTTTGCTTAAGAAAGTTCTTATTTACTGTAGTAACAACCCAAAGCACAAGAGTAGTGGTAGTTGTAGTGCTTCCAAGCCTAAGAGAAGCTGTGAAGTATAAACTTCTCAATATGATTGAAAAAGAAAGAAAAATCATATTTGAGGACTGCCAGGTTATATGGCAAAAATGAATCAGATTTGTGAAGTGATGAAGCATAGCTTTTCTGTTTCACCTTAAACTGCAAAAATAACTACAGTGTGTGACAGGGTGTTGGTCTTCACTTTTATCTACAGATTTAGCCACCCACGGTAGGTCCTGGAATGCAGATATGGGGACCCTCCTATATTACAGATACTAACCCTTTTTCTATTTTGGTATACCAAAAAACTAAAAATACCTTCAACAGATCTATGTCTCAGTCTTTCAGGATGATACATTATTAAAAGTTTCAAAAAACAATCGAAAATCTGTTTACTGATATATACATATGAGATATATTATATATATACACACATATATATTTGAGATAAAACTCATAATGAAAGGAAGGGCATGATAAAACACAAACGTAAGAATTATGGTTATCTCTTGGGAGAGGAAAGGTAATGTGGAAAGAAGGTAGATGCAATAATATTGGTGGTTTTCACATTTTTGAGTTGGTTGGTGAATTCACAGGTGTTTATTATTACCATTATAACATATATTACATACACTTTTATGCACATCATATAATATATAATAAACATTAAAAAGTGTGTGCATACACACACAGCCTTGCACACTCAATCTCATCTGACAAATAACATGCTTATAAAAGGAAGCAATAATACCTGCCTCACATATCTCTTGGGAGATTTTGAATGATTTAGGAAGGAAAGAAACAATCAAGAGACAGGGAAAAAGAATGAAGTATGGAAGAAAGGGAGGGAGGGAAAAAGGAACTTCTTCTACTCCAGGGTCATAAAGATAATCTCCTGTATTTTCTTCTTAAAGTTTTGCTTTACATATTTATGATTTAATCTATCTGGAATTAACTTTTATGTATGGTAAAAAAAAAAAAGGAACCCAATTTTCTACCAAAATGGACAACTAACTGCCCTATTACCTTTTATTGAATAATTAATTCATTGTTTATAATACTACTTCTATCATATACGTTTCCACATCCATATAGGTTGGTCTCCTTCTGGACTCTCCAGTATACTAATGGTCTATTTGTTTATCTTTGCATCTATACCTCAGTTATTACTACAGACTTAAAAGAAGTCTTGGTACCTGGTAGGGCAAGTGCCTCCTCTTTATCCTTCAAATTCATCCTTTTTATTATTGGCCCTTTCCATATAAATTTTTGAATCATCTTATCGAGTCTACAAAAAATCATACTAAAATTCTCAGCGGAATTGAAATGATACATCCATTAATGTGAGGAAAATCGACGTTTTCAATGCACTGAGTCTTTTATATATGAACATGGGATATATTTCTGTGTATTTAGATATTGCTTACTGTTTTTCAATAAAGATTTTATCATTTTCTCCCCAAAGATCATAAATTACTATTCTAAAAATATTCTGCTACTATAGATTTAGACTGCTCTAAAAGCTTTATTATCACAATAAACAAACATCATTATAAATAAAATCTTTGAGTTTCTAAATATTTCCTTAGAATTTATCACCTGATAATTGACCATATTGTCAGAAATGGACATCCAATTGTATATTTTGCATAACTGAATCATGGTTTCTAGTTGTTTTAAAATATGTATTCTATTTTACCTCATGTCATATTAAAAAAGGGTTCTTTCATATATGCCACAATTATAGTTTTATAACTCTAAGGAACATGTTTATCAGGAGATTAGTCATAATGACAAACCAGGAAGGAAAGAAATACCTGGATTTCAAAAAAAATACAACTCCATCTTTCATTAAAATGCATAATGTTTAACAACAAACGTATAAAAGGTATTATCAATTTTATATTACATTTAATTATGGGAAATTTTATTGATCAACATGTAGCTTAGCTTTAGTTCTCAAAGAATTAATCTCAATCACCAGAGACAAGGCTTCTTGTTCAATCAATACAAGTTTCAGGATGATCAATAAATATGGGAATGTTGGGACAGAATGGTTTTGGACAAGTCTGGAGCAATATGTGAGAAGGAACAACAGAACTACAAAGAATATGGCCTCCAACTGCCTCTGACTCCTTCCTGGTTCTACTCTGGTAAAACTGAAAGGAAGTGTTGAGAAGTAGAATAAAGGTGTGCCATCTAGCTCTCCTCTCCAGTGACATGAATTTGGAAGCATTTAACTCTTCTTTTTTAATCCTAAGAATTAACTCTATTCCATTTAAGGAAGTCTCTATGGGTAGCAGCAATTATATTCAAAACAGAAGGGTGAAGAGAGAGGAAAAAAAAGGCACTACTGATAAGATTTGTGGGGAAAACACCAAGGAAAACTGAGAGCAACTCTTAGAAGATGAGGGTTGCTCCCAGTTTTCTTTGGTGGGTCAATATAAATTTACTTAAAAACTTTTGTATTATAAAATAAAAGACAAATATAGAAAACATATAAAATATATTTATATTAAAAAAATCATGGTGGGGAAGGTAGCATTGGTCTTAACTTTTCACCCTTGAATAATATTTTAATCTTTTACCATAGCTTATAGTTTTATAATAATAACTTTTCAAAAAGACTAATTCAAGTTAAAAACAAACCTATTAGGGCTAAAAATTAGATTCAAGTCACAAAACTTATTTTTCTAATTTTTAATCATCTGCTGAAGTTAAGGTCCATTTAGAAGCTGCATGATCTTTGGCTAGATGCTTAACTCTAAGCATAGCACTTATTTTAAAATAGATATTTAAAAAATGAGTGCCCTTTCCATTCAATAAAAATACTTTTTACTTTAGAAAATATCTTTCATTTTCATATACCTGATATCATTTGATCTTCCTTATGATCCTATGTTATAAATAAAAACTAATATTCAACAATATTTATATCTTACAGAAGAGGAAAATGAGGCCAAGAAGGGTTAAGCCTTTAATATAAGCCTTTATTATATCTTAAATACAGTAATTGCCATTATTAATTAACTAATATTTCAAAAGAGAAACCAATATTCAACATTAACAAGGCTCAGAATTCACTTACCTGGTATGTCCTAAAGATTCCCGCCATATTGGTAGCATCACAACTGGTTTAACTGCACACTCTAAAATAGCTAAAGCCAAAGCAAATTCTCTGGGTTTGCTACACATCTGAACTGCCTTGATCCAGTTTGCCCTACATTTCAGAGGAAAATAAAGAAATTATTTCACTTGGTTGATCTTAAATTAAAACCGTAACAGCTTTAATTTATAATGTATTTTATAGTGCATACATTTCTAGGCTAAGCACGTATAAATACACTTCTAGTGGAAGTTTCTACCTCACAGAATCATAAAAGTTCGAACTTTGGAAGGAATCCTGGAGGCCATTTAGTTCTCCAACTCCTTAAACTTTCTATAATGTTCCTCTACTTTCTCTGGCCTCCACTTCATTCCAGGGATAGAGACTCTGCTTCATAGAAATAAAATGCTAGTGCTAGTTCATAACTTAAAAACACACTCATGTCTCTAAACTTCTCACTGCTGACAAAAGTGACTTCATGCAATTCATTGGTAACGACATTGTAAAGTGTACTCCTCTAATAACAGTTTCATATATATTTAGTATGTTTACAACAGTAAATTAATCTTGGTTTCCTTTACCTGTGTGAAGCCCAATTGGGATGCAGAAAGGATGAAGGGATGTTGTTTTCTAATTGGGTGATAGTCAGTCTCAGAGTAGATATGGTAAGAACTTTGGACCCATGAACAGAACCATTCCATTTGAATTCTCCTGCTGGAGTCAGACAGAATTTATGTGCAAGATGCCTTCTCTTGTCATGATCTTCTCTGTGCTGGTGCTTATTCAAAGCAAATGAATTGGTGGAGTATTGATTGTGGTAGACACGGTACTTCCCTTCTTGACCCAATTTAAAATAATTGTTAATATTTCCTTTCATGACTACTTCCTTTTTGGTGCTCAACCGTGAAATTTCTCCTTGAGAGTTAACTACCAGAACCTAACCAAGAAAATAAAAAGACTCCATTATTTATATCAAAGATGTAAATTTGTCTGAACACCTTTCTTTTAACAATTTGTAATTAATCATTCCAAGTAAAGTATACAAGCTACAACAGGCCTGTTAAAGCTTGAAAGCTAATTGTTTATAATTAAATAACAAAGATATGCCCACAAAAAGAAAAAAAACAAAAACAAAAAAACTAAATATATTAAGTACCTATTATATGTCACACACTATTAAGTATTTTCACATATCTCGAATACACACATGGAACTATATATGCAAATCATTCACCTATCATTATTTCAAGCTAGTAACATATATTTTGGGGGAAAAGAGAGGACATTAAATGTACTATCCTCCAAAATATATATTCCTAAACATATTTTTTTCTTCCGCTCCTTTTATTATTCCAGCTTCAATCAAAGAGCTCATGGTTTCTTTAAAACAGCATTTCCAAACTGATCATAATTTTTGAAAGTGTTCATAGCTGTAACTGAGCACAAAATCACCTACAGTCCTTTGATAAAGCCTACAAACAGCCCACTCATTAGCATGTAAGCAAAATGAGTCTCTAGATCTTTAGAATTATCTACAATAAAACTGACCATGTAGTGACAAAGTATACCATCCATTTACAGCATTTCTATGCATGAAATTTGGGTACACAATTATACTTATCATGATATAAACTTAACACTTTAAAATTCTGGTACCCACTACTTGCAAGTAGGGAAAATAAAACTCAATAGTAGGTCTACAAACTTTCTGCCCTTGTTTTTAAGGTTTGGTAATTAAAATTATTTCACATTCTAAAGACTGTTTTTTTAAACAGAAAGAACACACCTCTTTGCCTTCCTTAAATAATTTATTTGCTTCATGGGCTGCAGCTGCCACCTGCTGGCTCTTCAGCTGACTAAGTTTGCTATCTGGATTCCGTAATCTGGTGATAATTCGAGTTGAACCAGATGTACTTCTTCCAGCTCCAGGAGACTCACTTCTTTCCCCATTAGACTTCTCTAATTTGAAATCACCTGTTACCAAATGGAAAAGTCACAAAGTAATTCCTGACAGCTGGCAGCTAATTTATAACAATAATACCGAATTTATCTAAAACTCCTATCTGGTATACATTTAAGATCCAGAAAGTAAATGGAAAAACCCTTGAATGGCCAGAGCAAATGTAATTAATATTTAAGTGTTTTACTTACAAGAAAGTATCCCAGAACTACACTATGAATCATTTATTATTTTACAGAAAATTCAAACATTCTAGGTTATCTAGTTTCAAAGCTCGTATATTAGGAAAATAGGAAAGGCTTCTACAAATTCACAAGTAACCAAGAGTGTAACTTAAAATGTGCATTAATAAAAATGTCACCTTATACATTCTATGTAGTCTTCTGTATAAAAAGAAAAGGATATAATTAATTTTAGAAAGATTTCCACTGAAATTCTGTTTAAATACCTGATAGTTTTGAGCTTATGAACACAACTTATAAACACTTTCCTTATCTGAATCTAGGTAATTAGCCGTGTATGTTTATTAATGTAAAATCAACTAAACCCATTTTTTTAATCTAATAAAGACCTCTCATATTTTCATAATCTCTTCATTTTAAAATGACAAAATTAACTGCCCAGAAGTAATTTCTGCTGTATGTACTCATGACTCTCACTTTGGCTGAAAATTTCTATACACTCTAAAACTCTCACATTACCATCCATTTTCCACTGGCAAATAAAAGGACAAACAGAAAATTTATTATATTATACATTTTAAGACTGACATGTTACGTAAGTAGGGAAAAAATGGAACTGGGAAAACCGGCCATCAATTTACGAAGAAAAAAGTTATGATCATTTAGCAAATTAAAGATTTGTTAATTTTATCTGTTCAACCCCTTCTTTCCATTGGGGAGATGCTTCCTACCCCCTTCAGTCATATGATTATTCCAGGACTGCAAATTAAGCATCCTGTCCCTTTGGGGTGGGCAATGGGACCCAGCTTGGCCAGAAAGAATACTCCACTGGCTGGCCACAGTGACTGTCCCATGACTGGCTATATGTGGCCCAAGTCACTCAACATCCTAATCCAATATTAAAAATCTAGAGATGGAGGAAGGGTCCTTGCTTTTTGTACTAGTGAGTAGGAAGAGTATAAATTAGAGATTAACTACTATAATTCCCACAACATGGAGAAAACCTTTAATAACAGGAGACTATAAGCCTATCACAGAAAGAAAAAAAATATGAAACAGGAAAAGTTAGAAAAAGAGATATGGATAACCTCAACTGGCTTCCTGGATCCAATAATGTGCCAGAGGCTTTTACCACCCCTGGACTTCTCAACTGCATGAGCCAATAAAATTCATTTTTGGTTTAAAGCAAGTTTTTAGTTGAATTTCTGTCACTTGCAAACAAAATTCTAAAAACCAAGACTGTTAAGATTTTGACCCCAATATAGGGCACTGACTAATTCAAGATGGGGTGGTGGTGCTGCATATTTTGTTACCCAGGCTGGAAAGCTAAGTAACATTCACTGTATGGTAGCAAAGCAATTGATCAGACTGTCAACAATTTTCTTTTGGAACTTAGACCATGAGTCTATGCAAGCTGGAATTTTTTGTAGGCTGAACATAGTAAAATGCCAGGATACTGAACTATGGTGGCTACTTCTTATAAAGTGTGGCAATAAAGACTTACAGGCACCATTGGTCTATGCTGGACTTCCTGAAAGCAGAAAGACAGAAGCACAGAGCTTTATATAAAAGAAATCCCTCAATTTAGAGCCAACAATCCAATATTGCTGAGTCAATCCTTTGCCCCCTTGCTAAATTTAGTGCAAATAAGACCTAGAAGGCAGAAAACTCATCCCTGGGGGATAAAACCTTTAAGGCGACAGAGAAAAGGAATACAGTTGAGTGGAGGTCCTTGCCAAAATCCTCTGCCCAAAGGCCACAATTCCTGTTGTTATAAAATCACTACTAGGCAGCATGGAGCCTGAGTACAGACCTGCTTTACCCTACCCCTGAAGCTAACTGTTTAATGAGGTCAGGAGGCAGAAATGTAGACAGCCTCTATTCAACTGAGGGCTACAGCTAGTGGCTTGCTAAGCAGATAAACTGGGGACTGAGGAGTTTCACCTTCAAAGATGCTAATCTCAGTTTCTGGGCATTTAGGTACTAGCTGGATACTTACAAATCTACAAGGTGCTATTGCCAGAAAAAATGCCAAAATCTGCCAAACTAGGACATATTATTCAATCCTACAACAAATCCCTGGCAATCCCCCCCAGACAACAGCCATCAGGAACTAGATGTCTAAAGCAGAATGGTCTCCAGAAGTGGAAACATCCCATGCTCTTCTTGCCTCTCATCCACAGCCATCCTCCCAGATAACCAGAAGCACCTGGATTAGGCAAAGAGCACCCTCTACCAGGAGTGTCACAGGTGGTTAAATTTATCATTTGGCTCATGGTTTGTGAAATCCACATGAGCTACATCTGGACCGGATCAAGAGTAAAACACAACACACAGAAATCCTAGATTTGGCTCCAGTTACAATTACCATATAAAATTTTGGAAAAGAGGCTTTTGGAAAAGTTTTCAGTTGTGAGATCTTTGCATTATGTTAGGAAGAAGAAACATTTTTGAAATGAACATATGGGAACAAATATGAATATAGAGGAATGTGCTGAGCTACCCAAGGGTCAAATGATGGATATTTACTGTTTTCTGTCTTTGTAGCATCCCTCTTTCTTTGGAGAACCACTCCTAATCCCACTCCAATCACATACTTTTGCTGGAGCTATCAATCATAATACCTTGCCTGCCCTGGCCACAGGGATGGGAACAATATGATCCAAGATAGGCCACTCAAATCTCTTCCTCAAGGACTTTTGATTTGGAGCAGGAGTTGGGGCCTTGCCTTTGGATCACAGACCTTGGAAAGATATGAATACAAACTGCTGTCATCTTCCCTGCCACTTGGAAAAAGCCTGTCTGTATTGGGAGAGAATGAAATTAACACACAAACATATGCAAATTTAAAAGGTAAGAGAGAAAGAGAGGCAGCAGAAAGATTTTTGATACCTGCGTCCAGCTGTGCCTTAACATGGCTTGGACTTCCAATTACATGAGCTAATAAATCCCCTTTCACTTAAGCTGGTTTAAACTGGTTTGGGTGTGTGCAATCGAAAAAGCCCTAGTTAAAACAGATCTCTCCCTTATATCATACACAAAATTACACTCCACATGGACTAAAAACAAGTTAAATAAGTCTTATAAGAAATTATGATAAAATATATTTATGTTCTTGGCATAGGAATGGTCGTCCTTAGTAAGTCATAAAATCCAAAAACTCCAAAGAAAAAGACAGATAAATTTAACTCTAAAAAACGTAAAAGTTTCTGTATAAGACAATATAAGGAGTCAAAAATAAGCAATGACTAAATGAATATATATGCAAAATCTAAGACACATAAAGCATCCCTCCAACTCATTAAGAAAAATATCAAAAATCAGTAGGAAGAAATGAGCAAAAGACTTGAATAAACAATTCATAGGAAGTTCAATTAATTTGTGAAAAGCAGCTCAACCACATTAGTAACAAGGGAAATGCAAATTTTAAATGAAATACTTTTCACCATTAGCCAAAATTTAAGAGATTGGTAACGGTGAATTTAGGTGACGGTATAGAAAAATAAATATGTAAATTATTGATATAAATCCCTCTTCATGTACAATTTAGCAGAAGCCATCAATATTTTTAAATGTACCTACCATCTGGAACTCAGCAATTCCAGTTCCTGTTTCTATCCTGACAAAAAAAATACTTACACCCAAGTACACAAAGATGTATGTATGTTGAGGATGTTATAAAGCACCATTATTTGTAGTAATGAAAAAATTATTAACAGTCTAACAGCCAATAATAGAGATATAGCAAATGAATTATACTTCATCCATATTGTAGAGTATCATGCAGCAGTTAAAAAGAATGAATTCCATTTATAACATGAAAAGATCCCCTACATATATTACTGAGTGAAAAAAGCAAGATGCAGAACAATACATGAAGAATGATCCCATTTATGTAAAAAAAATTTTTTGTAAATGTACATACATGAATGTAACTGAATGGAGAAAGAACTAAAATGTTTTACACCAAACTCTGATGGTGGTTCCCTTTGGGGAGGGGGTCTGAAAGGGACTTCTATATTTAGCTCTGTGTGCTTTTGTTTTTTTTTAAACAAAAACAATGAGTGCAAGTGATATCTGCGTTAAAAAAAAAAAAGATAAAAAGAAAAAAAAAGGAAAATCTAATTCTCCCCACCCCCACAACAAACTTAAAAAAAAATAAAAATATGAAAAAGCTCCCTTTAATGCATGAAGTGTATTCTTACCTATCTCTTCTTGAATAGAGACAGGTGTATGGGATTCTCTTTCTCCATTTTCAGGATCATCAGCTGCCTTAGCAGATTCGCTCTGAGAAGAATTTAATTCACTGCTGCTGTTACTGTTTTCCAGATTAGGCTGGATGGAGGTAGTGGTAGCACTAGTGTTACTGCTGTCACTTGTCTTGTTAGGTTCTTCTAGAAAAATAGAATACCCAATTTTTAAATTGGAAATCAAATAAAAAATAACTAATTGTCAGCAAAGACATATGTTTTAGAGTTTCATTACAAAACTAGATTAAAAAAAAAAAGCTACTCATGTATGAATAATTTAACAAATGAAACTAAATTTGCTAGCAGCATTCTATGAGTTATTTAAGTCTCCCAGTCAATTAACTTGCTGACTCATCATCATAGTCTATTCAGTACAAAGCAGACAATTTTTCAGATATCCTAGAGCTGAAGATAAGCAGTGACACAACTACCTCACAAAACTTGGGGTGTACCAGATACTGCAAAAGTGGTTTTGTTGAGTGCTATCTAAGAGATGTGCATGTGGTACAAAATTTATATTCTTTGTAGCAAACTACCTAATTTAATCTGCAAAATCACTTTATTTAAACAACATAATTACATGGAACCTAGAATAGAGAATGAGACCTTGTCATTCTGTACAAGTAAATGTAATACCCTGATACATCACAGAGATTTTCAGCAGAAAATAAAAAAGTATTTGCAAAGACCCCTTGAAGGACTGAGGGGAAATGTAGAAATATTAAACTTCCCCACTTAGAGAAGCATTAGGGACCCCCAACTTAATAAGCCAAGCCCCTGATCTTGGGGCTTGACCTTATGAAACTTACTCCTGCAAAGGAGAAGCTAAGACCACTTATAATTATGCCTACCAGTCACCCCCAGAGTTTGTGGCTCAGATTATCGCCTCTCTCTCCCAGCCAACTCTGCAAATAAACTCACTAGCCTCCCCCTTACATGGGGTATGATTCTCAAGGGTGTAAGTCTCCCTGGCAACGTGGGACTTGACTCCCACAGATGAGCCTGGCCCTGGCACTGTGGGATTAAAAATGTCTTCTTGCCCAAAAGAGGGAAAAGAAACGAAACAAAATAAAATTTTAGTGGCTAAGAGATTTAAAAAAGAGTCAAGAGGTCATTCTGGAAGTTATTCTTATTTGTTATATAGATATTCCTTTTTAGTTTCTAGCATATTAAAATAACTAGAAGGTAATACCTGAATCTGTTGAACTGTAATTCAGTAGACTTGATTCTTGATGATTGTATAACCATACAGCTTTGATAGTGGGACTGTGTGATTGTAAAAACCTTGTGACTGACACTCCCTTTATCCAGTATATGGGCAGATGAGTAATAAAATAAAGACAAAAAATATAAATAACGGGAGGGAAGGGGAGACAAGGGGTATGGGATGTTTTGGGTGTTCTTTTTTACCTCTTATTTTTTTCAAATTTGGAGTAATGAAAATGTTCTAAAATTGTGGCGATGAATGCACAACTATAAGATGATACTGTGAACCATTAACAGTATACTTTGGATGGATGATATGGTGTGTGAATATATTTCAATAAAATTGCATTTAAAAAAAGTGGTTTTGTTGAGATAATGTCTCCCTCTTCAAAAATATTCAAAAAGTAGAATTAAACAGGATTATTGATCTTTAAATTTTTCTATCTGAATTTTATGCCCCCAAATTAACTAAAAGGTAACACCCAAAAGTGATTATTAACTTACAGGAAATATGATATCACTAAGAGCATAGTTCCTATAAGTATACTAAAATTAACACTGCCATAAACTAAAAGCCTAAGTCCTTCCATAGTAATTCAGAAATTAAGAGACTACCATATCAGTTTTGCCACTAATAAGATACTCTTTAAATCAATCACCTATATTAAAGAGTTACTGACATTGTATCATGAAGTCTAATATATAATAAGTTCCTAAAACATTTTTTTGAGGGGAAAAAACTCCACAACCTAACAGAAAAACAGGAAAATATATGAACAGACAAGTCATAAAATAAATGAAAATGACCTTTAAACATGTGGAAATACGCTTTACTTCATTCAAACTAAAGAAATGCAAAATAAAACTATATGAAAAAACTACTTCTCAGCTATCAGATTATCAAAAATCCAAGTTTAACAATATATTCAGGAGGAGAAGCAGTGGATTAATAGGCACTCCTACACACTGCTTGTGGGAATGCAAAATGGAACATGGATAAAAGGGAATCAATAATCTCTAGAAAAATTACATATGCATTTATCTTTAATCTACTAATCCTACATCCAGAAATCTATCTCAGAACACACTGACAAAATTACTAAATTACTTATCTACACAGCTATTCATTGCAGCATTATTTATAATGGCAAAAGACTAGACACAAACAAACAAAATGGGACCAGTTGAATAAAAGATGGAACATACAATGGAAAATCATGCAGCCATAAAAGGATTGAGGAAATCACTGTATCCAGATATGAAATGATTTCCAAGATTAAATATTTTAAAAAGGTACAGAACAGTATTTACAGTATACTAATTTTTGTGTAAGAAAGGGAGGAAATACAAATTTATGGATATATTTTGCTCTTATTAAAAAAAAAAAAAAAACAACACTGGAAAGAGGACCAAAAACTAACACAAATGGCTACCTATAAGAGAAGGGAAGGTAAAGGCTGCCTAAAGAGAAAAGGGATAGAAATGAAAATCCTCTGAATATTTCTAGTTATGTAAGTTTTGACTTTGGAACCACATAAAGTTCTACATGTTCAAAAAATTAAAGTTAGAAACATAATCCCTAAAAACTGAAAACAAATGGAAACAGATGAACCTAAATTATACTGAGTATGTGGCACAACCGCAAGGTGAAAAAGAATTATTTCAAGGGATTCTGGAATACATTATTTTGACTGCATATCTTTATTGGAAATAAAGTATATGGACAAATAAAGAACTACAAAAACACTTAAATGTTATTCAGTAGTCAGAGTCAGCGATAATTTTTATATTATTATGAAATTACTATTGAATATAAAATCATTTCATAATAATACTGTTATTATTAATGCACACAAGAATATGAACCTCATATCAGGGTAAAGCAAATATATAATTAAGTTACTACTGTTAGGGACTACGGCTTTCAGCATAAGGGGAAAGAGACACAAGTATAAAAACAAAGAAATTAAGTATGCACACTCCTCAATCTGAATTTGAAATGTCAGTATGAACTCATAATTTTTCTTTTCAAAAATACGGATTTTCCAACTCTACCACTATAAAGGCCCAGAGGCCATGAGAGCCCACTAATAATAAGTAAGTTAGGGCTGAGAATATGGTATCTAAATACCATTCCCTGCTAAAAGGGAGCCAGGGCTTCTTGGAAGAACAACTGATTCCAGGTATAGAGTAGGAGATGTATAAGAAAAGCCTCACGCATCTTATTCTGCCAGAAAGCAAGGAAGCTATCTAAGACTATTAGTGTCATGGCAAAACGACACAAAAGCCTCAGGATATGATTAAGAATAAAAGAAGGGACAAATAACCAATTTAAAGATTGAAAGAAAGAGAACATCAGTACAGGTCCAGTAGAAATTAAAGAGGATGTTATTATGCCAACAAATTTAAAAGTTTAAACAAAACAGGAAGATTCCTAGAATAATGCAACTGCCCAAAACTGACAAAAGGAAAAAACCCCAGAATATCTGAAAAGCCCTCTACCTACTAAAGACATGAAACCCACAACTAACTTCCCCACAATGAAAATTCTAGGACCAGATGGATTCAGTAAACATTTAAGGGATAAATAACGTAAGCCCACACAAACTCTTCCAGAAAGAAAAGACAGACCTAGGCCAGCCTCATAAATACGTGGGATAGCAGTAATTCTATCCTGCTGATATACCAAAGCCTGACATGGACATTACTACAGAAGGACAATAACGCAATCTCATTCATGAAAACAAAATATTAACAAAAATCAATGTAACAGTATGTAAGAGGGAAAACAGATGACAAACAATTTGTATTTATTCCAGGAATTTGAGACTGGGTCAACCTTCAAAAACTAATATAATCATAGATGACATGGATTCTATATATAGAAAACCCCAAAGACTCTACAGAAACTTTATTTTTTTCTTATTTTCACTTTTTCTGGTACAAGGAAATGTTCAAAAATAGATTGGGGTGGTGAATGCACAACTATATGATGGTACTGTGAACAATTGATTGTACACTTCAGATGACAGTATGGTATGTGAACATATCTCAAGAAAATTGAATAAAAAAATTACACGGTACAAGAACAATATACAAAAATCAGTTGTGTAGAATTTCTATACACCAGCAATGAACAATCCAAAACGAAATTAAGGAAAAGTATTTCATTCCCATAATAGCATCTAAAGCATAAAATTCCTAGGAATAAATTCGACAAAGAGGAAAAAGACTTGGAAATTGAAACTACAAAACACTGCTGAAAGAAATTAAAGTCAACCTAAATAAACAGGACACCCCATGTTCATGGATTAGAAGAATACTGATAAGATGTTAATATTACCAAGCACAATCTACAGATTCAATGCAATTCCTATCAAATTCCCAACACCCTTTTTTCTTAAATGCAATTTTATTGAGATACACTCACACACCATATAACTCATCCAAAGTATACAATAAATGGCACACAGTATCACCATGTAGTTGTGCATTCATTGCCACATTCAATTTTCGAGCACTTTCATTACTCCAAAATAAAGAAAAAAATTTAAAAAAATAAAAAAAGACATAAAACAGAATACCCAAATCGTCCCATATCCCTTACCTGCCTCCCCTATTATTTATATATATTTTGTCTTTATTTTATTACTCATCTGCCCATACACTGGTTAAAGGGAGTGCCAGTCACCAGGTTTTCACTATCAACAGTCCCACAATGAAAGTTATATAATTATACAATTATCACCAAGAGTCGAGTCTACTGGATTACCATTCAACAGACTCAGATATTTCCTTCTAGCTATTCTAGCTATTCTAATATATCAGAAACTAAAAAGGAATATCTATATAGTGCATAAGAATAACCTCCAGATTGACCTCTCAACTCTATTTGAGACCTCTCAGCCACTGAAACTATTTTGTTTCATTTATCTCCCTTTTGGTCAAGACGGCATTCTCAATCCCATGATGTCAGGGCTAGGCTCATCCCTGGGAGTCCTGTCCCTTATCCAATGCCCTTTTTACAGAAACAGAAAAGCCAATCCTCAAATCCACATGGAATTCCCAAAGTCCCAAAAAAGCCAGAACCATCTTCAAAAAGAACAAAGTTGGAGGACTCAAACTTCCCGATTTCAAAACTTACTACATGCATAATTACATGATTATACAGGGAACCATCGATTGTTTACTTAGGATGGAATGTATGATGTGTGAACAAAACCGTCTTAAAAAAAAAAAAAAACGGGTTTATGGATGAACCTTGAGGACATTATATTGGGTGAAATAAGTCAGACACAAAAAGACAAATATTGTATGATCTCACTGATATGAACTAATTATAATACGTAAACTCACAGACATGAAATATAGGTTCCCAGGATATAGAATGAGGCTAAAGAATGGGGAGTAGTTGCTTATTGTGAACAGAATGTTTAACTAGGTTGAACTTGAGCATTTGGAAATGGACAGAGGTGACAGTAGCACATTATTGTGAGAATAACACAGTGCTGAATGGTGTGTGAATGTGGTGGAAAGGAGAAATTTAGAGTCATGTATGTCACCAGAAGGAAAACTGGAGGTTAAAACATGGGAATGTAAAACACAGTGAATCTTGTGCTGGACAATGTAGGTGATTAACTGCACAAATATTAGAAATTTCTTTCATGAACTAGAACAAATGTATGACACTATAACTAGAAGTTAATAATGGAGGGATATATAGGGAAAAATGTCCCTGTTGCATACTATGTACTACAGTGAGTAATATTTTAACATTCTTTCATCAACAGCAACAAATGTAGTATACCAATACTATAAGTCAATAGCGCAGTGGGCGGGGAGGTAGGGATATGGGAGGATTTGAGTTTTTTTTTTAATTTTTATTTCTTTTCTGGAGTAATGAAAATGTTCTAAAATTGAAAAAAAATTAATTGCGGTAATGAATGCACAACTATATAATGGTACTGTGAACAACTGATTGTACACTTTGGATGACTGTATGGTATGTGAATAATCTCAATAAAATTGAATTAAAAAAATCTAATCAAAGACCACACATACAAAAAAACTTAGTAATCAAAAAAAAAAACAAAAAAAACTTAGTAATCAAAAAAAAAAAAAAACTACAGTAATCAAAACAGTGTAATACTGGCATAAAAACAGACATACAGATCAATGGAATAGAATTGGCCATGGCAAATTGATTTTCAACAAGGTTGTCAAAACTACTCAATGGGGAAACAACAGTCTATTCAACAAATGGTGCTGGGAAAACTGGATTTCCACAAGCAAAAGAATGAAGTTGGACACCTACCTTACCCCACATATAAAAATTACCTCAAAATGGATCAACAATGTAAATATATGAGGTAAAAGTACAAAACTTGTAGAAAAAAACATGGGACAAAATCTTCATTATTTTTGATTTTGCAATGTATGCTTAGATACAACACCAAAAGGATAAGCAGACCAATTTTAAAATTAAAAAACAAAACAAAACAAATAAACTGAACTCCATCAAAATAAATAACTTGTGTGCATCAAAGAACATCATCCAGAAAGTGAATAAATCATCTACAGAACGGAAGAAAATAGTTGTAAGCCCTATATCTGATAAGGGCTTAATATCTAGAATATATAAGGAACTCCTGCAACTCAACAACAAAAGGACAAACAACCCAATTTTAAAATGGACAAAAGACTTGAAGAAACATTTTTCCAAAGAAAATATACAAATGGCTAACAAACATATAAAAAGATGCTCAACATCATTAGTCATTAGGAAAAGGTAAATCAAAACCACAATGAGACACCACTTCACAACCACAAGGATGTCGATTTTTTTTTAAAAATGGAAAATAACAAGTGTTGGTAAGGATGTGGAGAACTAAAACCCTTAGGCATTGCTGGGAGGAATGTAAACTATTTCCCTGTGGAGTTAGCTGGTTCCTCAAAAAATTAAAATAGAATTATGGTATGGTCCAGCAATTCTAGTCCTAGGAATATACCCCAAAGAATTGAACATAGGGACTCAAACAGATTCTTGTACATTGATATTCACAGCAGCACTACTCACAATAGCCAAAAGGTAGAAGCAATGCAAGTAACCATTAATAGATGAATGGATTTTTAAAATGTGGTATCTGTAATGGAATATTACTCAACCTTAAAAAGGAATGAAGTTCAGGTACATGCCACAACATGGATGAATCTTGACGACATCATGTTGAGTGAAATAAGCCAGAGACATAAGGATAAATATTGTATGATTCCACTTATATGAAATACCTAGAATAAGCAAGTTTATAGACACTAAGTAGATTAGAGATTACCAGGGGCTGAGAAGAGAGGGGAATAGACAGTTACAGCTTAATGGGTACAGAGTTTCTATTGGGGATGATGAAAAAGTAACACAACAATGTGAATGTAATTAATGTCAATGAATTGTACACATAAAATGGTTAAAATGCCAAATTTTATGTTATATATATGTTACAATAAAAAAAATCCTAAAATACTGTTCTTTTGACAATAAATACAATTTTTTAAAAAACCTTTCCATCCAAATAACTTTCCAGTCTGACAGTATATTTTACTGATAAGCTTTAATCATTACATCATGTTTCTAAATATGTTCTGAAGGTTTACAAAAGAAACCAAATCAGGTATCTCCTGACATGGCTACTGTTTTTATCTACTTAGAAAAATTCTCCCACACCAAATCTTCTAACAGCACATCCTATCCTACCCACTGACCACAGTGGTAACAGCTAGTGGTCCAGGGATAGCACACTGCCAGGCACATTGTAGGCAACCAATAAATATCTTGAATAAATTTGAATAAATGAGCATATAAGGAGAGAAAGAAAGACCAGAAGGAAGCAGAAAGACACGTTTTAGTCTTCCCTGAAGCTCAGAACTCAATTATTATATCTGTCTCTTGCTCACTAGAAATGAAGTCCTCTGGGGCCTAGATTTATCTATTTTGGTCAATGACATATCCCCACTAATATATTCTTGTGTCATAAGTTCTTAAGTCAGAGATCTATTAAAATGCTTATCCACTTCTTAAAAGTATCAAACTCCTTTTTAAAAACCGGTGTGATATTTTAACATAAGTTTTTAAAAATGCTTTTCACAATTTCAGAGGAACAATAATAAAAGACTGCATTTCCAGGTATGTTTGTTTTTTTTAGTCTAACCATGAAGAGGTCTAGAGTTATTAAATGGTTAGGCTTTGAATTTACTGCAAGGGCAGCATCTTTAGCTGTATAGCACTTTAATGCTGTTGATGATCTCAAATCCATTCTGATGCCGGCTACAGACAATTGCTATTTGTTCCTATTCTAGTTTCCTTAAACCTTCCTGGTTCAGGTTTTCAACTAAATGATTTTTCATGACATATTTTCTGCCAATACATGTGAACAGTAAAGTTCAACTCCAAAGGATTTTATTTACAAGAATCATGTTGGACAACAAGTACTGAATCAGTAAACGTGTAATGCAATTAGCCCACTTACAGGCTTTCTTACTCATTCAAAGGACTCATATATATAGCAATAATAGTAATATTCAACATTTATGGAGCAGTTGATATGTGTCAGGCACTATCCTAAATGTTTTATATATATACTATTTCACTTGGCATTCTTCAAAAATGTAAGTCAGATACTAGAATAACAGTTTCTCCCTTAAATTGTTCCAATAACAAATGAACAATTTATCACATAGCTTAAAAGGCAAATGACTGCTAAAATGTAAGCAGTTACTCAGGTGTAAAACCAAACAATAAAAGGGCATATAAATCCACTAGTTAAGACTGAGGTTTGCATTAATTACTGATCAATCTAAAAGGACAAAGAATTTTTTATAAAGTATTTACTCTTAAAGAAATAATAATTCCAATAAAAACGGAAATTTTTCACATTATTTTGGGCAGTACTCCCACTTTGAAACTTTTAACTGTGAATATATGGAAGTGAGAAAAATGCAATTTTTTTTTAACTGGACAGGACCTACAGATTTGAACTGTAGAGATGAATTATAGAATTGAGTTCTCCAGTCCATTCAATGAATGACTCTTAGTGACATCACCTATGACAGGTCTTTATTAAATGCATGTGAAAGGGAATTTACTTCTTCTATTTTCAAAACAGATCTAATTGTAAGAAGGTTCTTACCATTATTTCTACTTATTTGACTTAAAAATACCTTAAACTTCAAAGAATAATTTTAATTCCCCTTTCATATCAATCCCCCAAGTATTTGAGGTCAATTACATTATTTCTACCCCTAACCAAGAAACACCAAGCCTATTCTTTTATAGACTTAAAAGTTTTCTTTATTAATTTCACCAGATGGCACCGTTTCCAGACTTTTTTCCATACTAATGACGAATCTCTCACCAGTATAAAATACAGTGGCCTTACTGATATGATTTTTCAGGACCCCAACATGTACACCCCTACACAGAGCCTAACATTATACTCATGTTTTCAGCAACACAGCTCATACAAGTACTCAACTGAAAAGTAGTTAACACAAGAACAACTGTTGGTTGTCAAGATCCCTCATGTTACAAAACAGAACACTGAAGCCCTGAGAGATTAAATGTCATTAACTTAATGGCAGAAGTGGACCTAGAAGGCAAGTCTTCCAATTACTTGTGCCTAACTACTTCTTCCCAAAACTTTACAATAACAATCACATTCCCAATATGAAATGAAGCAAATGAAAATACTGAAAGTTTGAAAATACGTGACAGTCTTTTAGAGAAAGAAAAAAATCTTTTCGGATTTCCATCAAGGTATAAAGTATGATTCTTACTTTTTGGTGTGATTGTCAGTGTATATTTCCTTATTTTGTTCATTTGAATTTTCTAATTTGTTTTTCAAAAAATACATATAATATTGGAATAGCTAGAAGTAAATACCTGAAACTATCAAACTCCAACCCAGTAGTCTAGACTCCTGAAGACGACTGTATAACAATGTAGATTACAAGCGGTGACAGTGTGATTGTGAAAACCTTGTGGATCACACTCTCTTTAGCTAGTGTATGGATGGATGAGTAGAAAAATGGGGACAAAAACTAAATGAAAAATAGGGTGGGATGGGGGGTGATTTGAGTGTTCTTTTTTACTTTTATTTTTTATTCTGATTCTGATTCTTTCTGATTTAAGGAAAATGTTCAGAAATAGATTGTGGTGATGAATGCATAACTATATGATGGTACTGTGAACAGTGGATTGTACACCATGGATGACTGTATGGTATGTGAATATATTTCAATAAAAATGAATTTAATTAAAAAAAAAGTACTTTGAAATAAAGAAGGTCATTACATATTAAAAGCATCAAAAATATACCAAGAAAATATAAAAATTGCAAAATTGTATGTTTCTAACACCATAGTCTCAAGAATGGATTCAACTGCAATAATAAATTGGTAATTCCACACACACACAAAATGCATACATTACTTCTGTAATAAAACTCTTTTCTCTTTTAAAAAAAAGGCAAAAAGAAAGGCATGACATTCTTGGTGTGATACAACTTACTTTGCATATAATTTCTGTAATGATCTCACTGAAAGAAATAATTAAACAAATTCTTAGAGCAGAAGCTAGAATAGAGAATGGGGTGTTAATGTTTAACGGGTACAGAGTTTCTGTTTGGAGTGATGGAAAAGTTTTGGTAATGGACGGTGGTGATGGTAGCACAACATTGTGGATGTAATTAATACCACTGAACTATGTACTCAAATGTGATTAAAAGGGGGAAATTTTAGGTTGTATACATGTTACAAGAATAAAAAATTTTTAAAAACGATAGGACTGTACAATACAGTGAACCCTCATGTAAGCTATGGACTACAGTTAATAGTGTAATTATAATAATATTGTTCCGTCAACTGTAACAAAGGTAAAACACTAATTCAAAGTGTTAATAAGAGTAAAAAATGTATGCATGTGAGGCAGGGGGTATATGGGAACTCTATTTTCTACTTGATTTTTCTGTAATACAACTTCTCTAATAAAAAAAAAGTTAAAAAACAGCTTAAAATGAGAATTACTGGTTAGCTTGCATTTTTATGTCAAAATATACATTGCAATAATGTTTTATGACAATGTTTTTCTTTTATAACATTCTGGTTTGAAATGTTGTAAAGAACTATACAAGCACATGCAAACATAATATTAATTTGTTAGTATACAAAGATGTTGAAGGGTTAGATCAATTCAACATTGAGCCATTAGTATATAAGAATTTAAAACCAAATTGTCTGCCACTAAGGTCTGATGATAAAATATACAAATAAGTCTATTAAACAAAAACAGATAAAAAGAACTTAAAAAAGCATGAAGATCATGAGTTGCAAGCTCTCATTGTAATAATATTTCTCAAACTCCAAATGTTAAGTGACAATTTAACAATCAGGGATGGTACTGGAAGCAAAGAGCATGAATGAACACAAACTTTCATGTCTTGGGTGACATTCAGCTTTTACTGCAAAAGGGAAAGATTCCCTCCATTACAGAGGCATTGATAAACTGCCCTCTGTACCTGGCATATCCTGGGGGAGCTCAGATGCCACCTTCTTCTCTGCCATGTTGCTGCTATCATGGGTTTCTGAGAGACACCCCACGGGGCTCCTCCCTTCAGAGGGACTAGTCTCTTCCGAAGAAGCATTTGTTGTGTTGTCGCCAAGAATTGTTGACACAGAGTTACCTTTATCCCCAACTTCAGTTGGCTCTACAGCAAAATGCACAACAAAACTTTAAAGCTGTTCTTTAAAACTGCTTTAGGATCAATGGCCACACTCTATCAACTACCATAAAACCTACTTTTATTTTATGGCCAGTATGAAGCAATTAGATCCTCAGACATTTTTGCAGTAGACAATCCAGAAAATATTATGGATATTTAATATATTAGGAATGTTTAAGTACTTAATATAAAAATGAACATATTTTATCACATGCAGAAGTATGTATTCTGGCATAAAAATAGTAATTTTCAGCAACAAATCTCACAGGGAAATGGCAACCTACCAGGAAGTATAAATAAAGTATGAATATATCATCATAGTAAATCTACCAATATATAAAATTCATTATCATTACTACACGTTACAAGGTGGTGTGTGTCCTAATCTCTTTAGAATTGTAAAATGAAATCATAATATCATTTTTATTTTAATAAAACTGGAGGTTTCGTAAATAACACTTATGAAATATTTCTTTTTAGCCACATGATTTTTTTTACCCTCAGATTTTCCTTGCTCAGGATGATCATCTGGTGTTTTGTCATCACTGTCTTTCTCAAGAGACTGGTCTTCAAACTCGTCTCTGCTTTTCTCAGCATCTTTGGAATTACTATTCTCAGTCTCATTCTTGTCTTTTTCTATTTCTCCTGGGCTTTTAGCATTATCAATGTCTCCTTTTTTGGCTCTTATGGATTCCAAAATTTCTTCTAAAATGAAAACATATAACAAATTTTATTTCCATATACACCAAATATAAAAGTTCTGAAAGTGCTAGTCTCAAATACAACTTAGTGAGAATAAAACATTTTAAATGAAATGAAATATTTTTAAAGCATCAGAACTAGGAAATAAGGGTCACAATTAATAAAATTTTGTTGTTTAGAGAACTAATTTGGTTACCTTCACTTTTAGAAAATACATGCTAATTACAGACTCTGCTATTTTAAAAAAGAGAGAAAGAAATCAGTCTATTTTCTGAAATTGAGACTTGATATTGATTGCTGTCACATTCTCTGCCATATGACAAAAACAGCATGATGCAGTGACCAAAACCTAGACAGCCATGATCCGAGACCACTCCGACATGAATTAGCTGTGTGACCCTGGGCAAGTTACTTACCCTCTCCAGGCCTCCACTTCATCAACTGTAAAACGAGTAAACAGAGATCCATTTGGAAACAACATTTTTCTCTGAAGTCCTTTACTGTTCTGAAAGTCTCTAAGATGCTTTAGCTCACTCTGAACTTGGGCAGAATGATACTGTGGCATGGTGCAGACCACGGGATAAAGAAACTACAACAGGGTATGTAGCAGTATGGATTTGTGGATATTAATCACATTCTTCAATACTATCATTTTTAATTTTGCTGTGAATTATTCCAGCTTTGGCCAATTGGAGCTCTTTCCAGTAGCTCCTGTGTCCTAACAGGCCATTCTCCCATTCTTTTTTTGTTTAAATCTATCTAGCTAGCTAGCTATCATCCAACCATCCATCCATCCATCCATATACAACGTCCTTACTTTCTAGCACTACAAGATACTCCAGGCTCATCTTATATTTTCTCTGCCCCAGTCCTAGAATCTGCCATCACTCCCTGATTCTTTTTTATTGGAGAATGATATTTAGAAGCTACGATCTAAGCACAAGGTTTGCTTCTCACTACTCTGGTGTTGCTGCTTCTAGGCTCTCTCAACAGGGACAGTTAGGAAATATAAGTATTTATACATATACCAACCCATGGTATATTTATTTCTGTATCTACCTGTGTGTGTGTGTGTGTGTGTGTGTGTGTGTGTGTGTGTGTGTGTGTGTGTGTGTGTGTGTGTTGGGGGGAAGGAGTCATTCTAGCATGGCTCTCTTGCTTATTTGTAAATTCTCTCTCTGACAGTAAGAAACCAGGTTCTCATTATCTACAATATATTTAGTTATCTGTTCAATCCTAGCATAGGTGTAGTTTCAGAATTGTATCCCCATAGGACAAAATTTACCAACAGCGTACAGTGATTGTGAACAAGAAACATTTTTAATGCCATGTACCCATGGTACTTCTTTTTGTGTATTCCCTTGTTTTCATTTTCTTTGTTTAACTGTTTTCTACCTTCATTTTGGTTGGTGTTTCTTAAATTGTAGGTATCTAGTATTTTTCCCAGGATTAGAAAAGCCTTATAAAGTCATCACTGTAAAATACTGATCCTTCTGATAAAGTGATTACATTTAAGCTGGTTGGGGTTAATTTCTCACACTCTCTATCACCTTCCCTATTCCTAATTCCTAAAAGAATTTGGAGCCAATGATTATATGACCATCTAAGAACAGCTAGAGGACAGTAATTACAAACTGAAGAAAATCCCAAATGGCATATTTTTTTAATTCTTCCATCATCCAAGTCACTGCAGGATCTCTTTTTACATTACTTCCTTGCATCCTTTTTCCTATCTATAAATCCTGACTTGAGTTCTGATTTACCCTCCATCCACTAATTGTTGCTAAGTACACTAAAGTTATCATTGAAATTATCTCAATCACTATTTTGAAAGAACTTTTTATCTGGAAAAAGAAAATCTATTTAACAATTACCTGCTTTTCTTAGAGTCACATTATGTCTCACTTTCAAATACGGCTACATCCTGATCTTCAACCACTGGCCATTCCTAACAAACCAATGTACAGTCTCCCTACTTTCCTAGTGCCATTTAATAAGAATCACACAACATTAAAAAAAACAAACAAACCAAACAAAAAAAACTACCATGTTTTGACTATCAAAATTAGATGAAAAACAGAGAGGACACTACGGATCTGAGATTTTCTAGGAAAGTTCTAATTTCAAATATTTTATTTTCTTACCCACCCTCCATTAAGAACACTTACATATATCAGTCTGTGTGTGCCAGTTTTAGGTTAAAAAAAACTCATAACCATAACCGTAAGAAAAAGAGACCAAAAGAGCTGGAGGGGGAGATGAAAACATTACAGAATGAAAGAAAAAATAACCAGTTTAGATTGTACCTGATCTATAGCAAATATGCACATTCTATAAATGTGTTTTCTATATTTTGCATGAATTATTTCAAAACTAAACAGAAACAATCTACAGGTTTTAAAAACCATCTCTAACTTAGAAAGATTTATTCCAAAAATAAACTTCCTTCAATCAAGTAAAGTAAAGCATTATAAAACACGATTACCATATATATATGTGTGTGTGTGATAACACAATTTAATAAATTGTTAATTGTAGACTCTAGATGATGGCTATATGGGTATTAACTACATAATTCTTTCAACCTTTCTGTATATACAAAAAATTTTATAAAATACTGGGAAGAAAGAAAAAGAAAAATTCAACTACCAAAAGCAGAGTTAAATTCTCCTAAAGCAGACATATAGATATATAAAAACCAGGGAGCTATAAATTAGAAAAAATTCATGCTGTTTGGGAGGTGAGAAACGTCAAGTCAAAGTCATTAGGACAGGTTAGGATGCTATATGAAATTATTCTTGGCTATTTTCAAAACCCCAATAATTTCTGTTGTTTTCATCTTGTAATACCCTAAGTTAAGGAATACCCCTGGGATATTATTATGGGTATTTACCGGAACTAGGTGGTCCTAAACTATCATAGCCAAAATTTTGGTTCCCAGAGAGAGCAAATAAAGGTAACAGTTACGGGATGGTGTTTTAATAAGTAATTCTTCCATATGACTGTTTATTACAATACACTCCTTACATATACTCCTTACAAAGTTGTCGAGCGGATTAAAGGCTTGTAAAACACCTAGTTGAGCACCTGGCCCACAATAAGTACTCAAAAATGCTAATTTTCCCTTCTCTTCTCCATTAATTTTCAACTCTTGTAAATCCCTCCTCCTCTAGTACCACGATGGTTGCATCTTAACAAAAAAGAGAGGGAGGGATGCGGGAGGGGGAGAAATGTAAAAAATATATACATATGTAACTTTTTGTCTAGACCTCATCATTAAATCCAAGGTGCAGTTAACATTATTTGAATGGACTCCATATAATATTAAGAGGGTAAATGTGGGCTGCAAGGAAGTTTCAGAGCACACAAGCTTTTTAGCATATTGTGGCCTAAAGCTTAAAGCTCTCTCTGAGATTCTTGACTACTAAAAAAGGTTTAACCAATTTAAAAAAATACATTACATGCTGAATTACACCGTAGGAAATTAGAAAAATATAAAAAGGAAATCAATTCTAAAGCTAATTGGTTATTTTTTAATGAAAAAAGCTGATCTCTTTACACAGGTGGTTATTTAGAGGATGGAAGTTAAAGTGTCCAATGACAGGTATTGTTTTGGCATGGTACTTTAATTCTCCAATATACAGTGTTCTATCACATGACAATGCATCATGAAATTAACTATTTCCCTATACTGGACATTTTTAGTTCTTTACATTGCCCCCATATCAGACCACCAAACATTTTTGATGGTCCATTCCTGTTTTGTTTTTTCTCTACTTAGTTAAGATTGATCCTGCATATACAATTTCGTACATAGACAAGATCACTCTGGAAAACATTTCTAACTCAACATACTTGAAAAAAACATACTTCTTCAGAGCCTTTTAGGGTACTGGAGATGGTTCTCTATTATTGCACTAAAAGCTGAGGAGACAGGAGAGCAAAGAAGGGATCTGTCGATATTAATGCCTTGATTCATGAAGGAAATTAAGTGGGGAAGTAATCTGGTTAAAATTAAATAACATTCCCTATTATCTGATCTATAGTATGGGGGAGAGGGAGTGAGAAAGGGATTACATTACTACAATTATATAACATTCCCTATTATCTGATCTATAGTATGGGGGAGAGGGAGTGAGAAAGGGATTACATTACTACAATTATTGACTTCTCCAAAGACTACTGAAGATTTAAAACTTTTCTAATGAAAATATTACACATTTTTCTAAACATGTCTAATAGAGAAAATACTTCCACCTACCAAATATGGATAAACATAGTCCTTGGTCACTAAATCTGCTTGCTTCTGAAGATAAAGTATATTTGTGGTAACTGAATTTATATGTGTCAGCATGACTATCATTCTCCAAAAATATGCATGAATTTAAGAGAACAATGATGTTGAGTTAGAACAAGTTTCAATATTACCAAACTGAATATATTTATTAAATATAAACACTCTATTTTTAAGTAAATGGAGAATGGGGAAAATTAATTATATATAATATATACATACATATATATAGAGAGAGGGTAGTGGGGAGACGAAGAGGGAGAAATATGGCAGATAATTTATGTAGAAGAGCAGAACCAGGCAGTTTTTATAAAGTGCATTTTCAGAATCTTACCGAATCATTTTATCAAAGTTAAAATTAAAAGGTACTATTAGAAAACACAGGTAATACTTATTAAATATGCAGAGAGTATCTCTGGCAAGATTTTTAAAAAATGGTAATAACGGTTTCCTCTGGAAAAGGAAAGGTGAGACGGGAGATTGTGAGCAAGAGAGAGATTTACTTTTAACTGCATACTCTTTTGAACAATTTAAACTTTTAAAAAATATCATACACATTTATTACTTTTTAAAAAAAGCAGAGTGGAGCAATAAAATAAATAACATAGTACTGAATTATAACCCAAAGTATAAAATAAATATCCACTAGTCCATGCTGATATAAATAAATGACTGAAGAAGTAAACAAATGGGGGAGTGAACAGACACTTCTGTGCAGAAAAATTCTATGAAATAATTTAGCAGATAATAGCCCTCAGAGGTGCACATAACTTCCCACCCCTTAAGTGTAGGCTGCACATACTGACTTCCTTCCCACAAGCACAGTATGAAGGGTGTGTGTGCGTGTATGTGTGTGTGTGTGCATGTGTGTGATTTTACAGTGAAGAAAACCAAAAAACTCATGTTGACAGCACTTATCTTGATACCATGATGAGAGTAGCACCTCACCATTTCTCCCCAAAATCAATAACCTCAGGTTAACCATGAGAACATCCAAGAATCCTACAATGAGGGACACTCTACAAAATACCTGACCAGTAGTCCTAAAAATTGTCAGTTATTAAAAACAAAGAAAGTCTGAGGAAGTGTGCAAGTTAGAGAGAGAAGAAATCATGGGACAGAAGAAGGACATTAGGTAAAAACTAAGAAAACCTGAACAAAGTATGGACTTTAGTTAGTAACAATGTATCTATAATGGCTCATTAGTTGTGGCAAATGTACCTACTAATGTAAGAAGTTAATAGTGGAAACTGGGTGCAAGGTATGTATGGGAAGCAGCTATACTATCTTTGCAACTTTTTGTAAATCTAAAACTATTCTAAAATTAAAAGTTTATTTTAAAGAAAAGAAAGCAAGCAGTAAGCTAACAGAGAATATTGAAAATAGGACTCCCAAAAAGGTTTAAGAAAATTTAATTAAAGAAACAAACAATTAGAAGATTATTAGTAATGAACAACGTTAAGATACAAAATACCTTCTAAAAGGCATACCATTCCTAATTTATGTTGGAGTGAACAAGGTTATCTTGAGGAAATGGAATAAAGAGAATTAAAGTAAAATATAGTCTTAAAAATTTTAATATACTTTCACATTTTTAGTGATTGAATATCAAGGGTTTATCTCAAATTTAACAAAAAGTAATAACCAGAAAATTTTCTGCTCACCATTAGCTGCCGCCAGAAAGGATTTATTACTGCCTCGAGCCTTGTTGGTCAGGTCTTCGGTTATATCCATGTGCCGGTGGATTTCTTCACGCATTTCTTCCAAAATTTTACAAAGTTCTGCTTCCCAATAATCTTTGTCTAGACAATCAATTAATTCTGCAAGCTGAACCTTTGTACTGTAATACCAAATTTTCTTTTCATTTTCATTTTCTGTATCTTCTTCTCTGTTTAAAAAAGTGCAAAAATACTTTCTATGTTAGACATAATGCCACTTATCTGACAATTTTATCTACCCAGTAAATTCTGTGACCCAAAATTCATGCATGAAAGCTCAATAAATTTGTTCACAAGAGAATCCTTCAGGTCTTACTTGAAATCACGTAACTATTTTTTTTTATTTCTGCAATCTCTAATTATTTTTATTTCCTAGTTGACAGTAGCTTAGATTTGGGAGACGTAACAGGGAGAGAGGTACAGCAGTAAAGAATATCTAACATGATACACAGAAGAAAGATGACCCCAAAATTCAGAGCCGTGTGTGAGTATTTGGTAAAGGATCAACAGTCTCAGTTATATTTAAACAATCAACTTTAAATAGTTATCACAGCAATACAATGGGTAAAATTTTAACCCCTGCTTCCACTAGAAATGTTTGAACTATGTTCAGTATATGGCAGGCACACAGCAGTTTCAAATTACCATTTACTTCAGAAACAGCTCCAATGAAATGGTTTAAAAGCTTTCCTAATGTCTGGTCCTTGAAGAAGGCCTCTCAATTTAGCAATAATATCTCATCTCTTTTTTTCTTATAGACAATCAAAGCTCAAACTGCAGAGAAGAGGAGCAGCTTCCTTTCCTGGCTAACACTCTTCAAAGGTTCATTGCACTTTCAGCAGAGTTGGAGACCTCAGCAAAGATGATTACTAAACAAAAAACAAGGCAAATTGGTATCCAGGACCAGACTTAGAGAAACATGTGTAATGGTATTTCTCCTTCCATTCAAAAGGAATTCAGGAACGTGCTTGGAGGGACCTGTCAAGAGTCCAACTTTCCTGTTTACTCAAAAGCAAACTGAGGGTGCTAATAGACCTGGACTTTAAGAAAGATCTGGCTTCAAATGGGCTCGGTTACTTATGAGATGTGTGGGCTTAGAAATGGCATAAACTCTCTGAGCCTCTGAGCCATTTTATTTACCTCCCTGGTAAAATGGGGAAGCACCTGCTTTCACAGCCACAGCAAGGGTTAAGGGTATTGTATTGTGCTAATGCATTTTCAGAGTGCCTGGGAACACTGTCAATGATCAGTAACTACCAATGTTAGTAATTACCATCAAGGTAGCAAATAAAAAAAAATTTAGCAGAACTTTAGGAAGGAGTCATTCAATAATTGTGAAGAAAGGATATATTAAATCGTGGCTAGAGTAAAAGATATCAAAATTACCAAAAGTTTTAAATTTAAAAAAAAATTAATGTCATCATCTAGTTCTGTTCATTCAAATCAGCATCTACGGACATATTAGATCAGTATATTTCTCTTTTAAAAGCTTTTACAAAAATTTCTGACTTATTTCTTTATTTCATCTGCCACAGATGGGTAAAGAAAAACACTCTTTAATGGGTATTTCTACAGAGTTCTTATGACTGAGTGATGACAGTGGTCTTACTCCAATTGTCAGTGTTAAAGAGGTCTGAGTCCTCTAATCAAAGAGCCATGAAAGGTTTCAAAAGGCAATACCATAACAAAAATCTAACTGACAAAATCAAATCAGAAAGTACTTAGTGAACACTGAGCAAAAGAGTCACAAGTGCTAAGACAAGATTCAACAGGGGAAAAGGAAGGAAACAAGGCAGCCTGATTTTTTTTATTTTCTAATATATCAATATCAATGATTTCTCCTATTTCAAAGATGTTAAATTATTTCTTTAACTCGTTTACTTTTCCCTCTTTATTCAGAAATATCCGCAAATTTCAAAGAAACAAAAACATTCTACGTATTTTTTTTTGGTAGGAAATATAATTTACAAGCATAAGATTTCAATATAAAAAGGAGATGCTATGGGAACACATTTAATCAAATGGACATTCTGGCATTTTTTTCAAGCAACTCAGGCTATTACAAAGGTCCCTGACGGACCATGCTAGCACCTTGCAGAATTTGCCATCCATGACAAAGAACTCACTACCTCCTATGGCAAGCCATTCTAGATTGGAGTTACGTTTTAGAACGTTTGTCCATACAATAAAATTACTAAATCCCTAACATTTTCACCCATTGGTCCCGGTACTGCCTGCTGGAGATACATGAAATAAATCTATCACCTCCCACACACATAGTCCTTCAAACCTTTTACAATATCTATAAATTTTGCTCTGTTTTGTCTTTCCCAGGCCAAACATGCTCAGATATTTTAATCATTCCTCATACAGCATGTTTTCCAGTCTTCACTACCCTCCTGTTCTTCTTCTACATGTACTTTGTCAATGTCCTATTACACATGTTGCACCCAGTTACTAGTTTATACTGTGGTCATCAAAGATAATATTCATACATGGCTTCTTGAAGCTGGAGAAGTATCAATTCATTAAAAGCATAAAGAAGCAAAACAAAGTAATGTGAACAATGCTGCTGATGCTTTCAAATAAGTGTTTTTTAAATACTTGTATACTTGGGCACATTTACATAGTTCATTTACATAGTTTATATAACTCTAAATTATTTGTTCTAATTGTAAAAGTAATTTAAAACAACAGTTTTTCTACCTAAATATACATTAATTAAATACTTGGTTTTGGAATTCCAAAGTGGTTTCTACAGAAGCCTTATACCTACAATGTTCCTTATACACATCCTTACTGGCCTGGCTTCCCTAAAGATATTAATCAGAGGGGCAAGGAGAAGACAGGTTGGAATGAAAAAGTTTGCCAAAAACATAATTAAGAGCTAACATACATGTTATGTCTACACTTAAAGTTTTGTTTGACTTTTAACTAGGCTGGATAAGTAGAAGGTTAATAACTAACTGTAAGTTTCAAACTTCATTTTTAAACAAATTGAAGAAACTAAGAGTAACAACACTAGGAATTCAGGATTTAAAGGCAAGTTAGGTCAGGTAGCTCCAGTGGTTAAGCACAGATTCTACAGCCAGAATGCCCAAATTCGAATCTTGACTCTGCTACTTATTAGCTGTGGCTCGGGATAAATTACTCAACCTCTTTTTGCTTCAACTTTCCCATCCGAAAAATGGGGTGACAGTACTTAAACCAAAATACTGTGTGAGAAAGAAGACAGAAAGAAGATACTTTGGGGCTCCGTCCCCCCACAGGAGGTTTGAACATTTCTGAGAAATAATCTTACTCAAAGCTCCAGAAAACAAGTAAAGGACTGCATATCAGGGCAAGTGTTGAATCAAGAAGGCTACTAAAATGCACTAGGATTTTGAAGTGCCCTGGCTGGCTCTCCTGCACCCCTCACTAGGTGCTCAGCACAAAGCCAGCCCACACTCCCAGTGCAGATCCTGGTCCTAGTTCCATGAGGAGCATGGAACTCTTGTGCACCCAATGGAGCACGTATGTTTGGCTCAATCTGTCTGGCAGTTAGCTGAGACACTACCCATATCAGAACTTCCCATGTGTAGAAGGCAGTTCACCAAGTTCTCCCACAGAATGCTATAGGAGAACAGTAAAATGCCTGCCTAGGGCAAGCAATTGCTGGCTGTAGGACATACAATGCAGTGCATGGGATAGTGAAGAAACTGTTTCCTAGGGAAGCAGTAAATGGGGGAATTACTAGGGTCATAACGCATGCCCAAGACAAGAGGCATGGACAGAAACAATCAGGGAGGTTCCAACACTTTAGGCTTGGAATATTTTCTAAACTCACTGAATGGATAAGCCCCGAAGGAGAGCACTTGTTCAGGTCAATCTGCAAAGACTGGGAAAGGTGTTTGTTTCCTTTCCTTATCTTTTTTTTGTTGTTGTTGTTAGCTCCTGGCATTCAAGGAAAGCTGTCATCACACTAGCTAGATGCATGCTTAAGGGACAATGAAGACTCTAAATTCCAGTGATAATACACTGAAATATCAAAATGTTCAGATTTCAACAAAAGGTTACAAAACATAAAAAGAAACAGGTGGCAATGGCTCAGAAAAAGAAGATTAAAGCATCAGAAACCATCAACAAGGAGGACCAGATTTGGGACATAATAGACAAAGCTTCTAAAAACATGGTCCTAAATATTCTCAAAAAGCTAAAGGAAAACATGGACAAAGAAAGAAATGGAAATCAGGAAAATGACAGATGAAGACAAAGAGACTATCAATAGAAAAATGGAAATTATGTAAAGGAACCAAACAGAGTTGAAGCCACAGTAACAGAAATTAAATATTTCCTATGGGGGTTCACAACAGAGTGGAGCTGGCAGAAGAAAGAATCAGAGAACTTGAAGATAAGATAATTGAAATCATCCAGTCTCAGAAGAAGAAAGAAGAAAGAATGAAGAAAAGTGAACAGAGCCTTAGGAACCTGTGGGATACCAACAAGCATACCAACACACACTTGTGGAAGTCCTAAAGGGGGAAAAGAGAGAGAGAAAGAGAGAGAGAGAGAGAGAGAGAGAGAGAGAATATTCAAAGAAATAAGGGCTAAAAACTTCTCAAATGAAAAAAACAAAAAACAAAAAACATGAATATACACATCCAAGATGCTCAACAAACTCCATATCTATTTAGGATACACCTAAATAGACCCACACCATGGCATATTATAGTCAAACATTCAAATGCCAAAAATAAAGTGACAATTTTGAAAACTATGAGAGAGAAGCAACACGTCACTTACAGAGGGCCTCAATAAGATTAAATGTTGATTTCTCATTGAAAACTATGGAGGCAAGAAGGCAGTGGAATGACATTTTAAAGTCCTAAAAGCAAAATACTGCCCATCAAGTATTCTGTATCTGGCAAAACAGTCTTTCAAAAATGAGGGAGACATTCCCAGATAAACAAAAGTTGAGGGAGTTTGTCACTACCAGATTGGCCCTACAAGCGATGCTAAAAAGAGTTCTAAAGGTTGAAAAGAAAGAACAACAGACAACAGATGGAAGCCGCATGAAGCAATAAAGATCTCTGGTGAGGGTAACAACATGGGTAAATATAAATGCCAGTGCTACTTTATTTTTGGCTAGTAACTCTACGTTTTACTTCCTACAGGATCTGAAAGGTAAATGCATAAAATGTAACGATCAATCAGTGGTTTTAGACTCATAATGTATAAACATGTAATTTGTGACAAGAACTACAGAAAGGTGGGAGGACAGAGGGGTATATAAACATAGTTTGTGTATATCATTGAAGTTAAGTTGGTATCAAAGCAAACAAGATAGTTATAGGTTTAGGGTATCAGAGAATATGAAAGTTCACAGAGACCGAAACTAGAGTACAGGTTTCCAGGAGCAGGCAGAATGTGGAGTTAAAGCATAATGTGTGTAGGGTTTTTGTCTGGGGAGATGGGAAAGTTTTAGTAATGGAAGGTGGTGAGGGTATCGCAATATTGTGAATGTCATTAATCTCACTGGTATGCTTGAGAGTGGTTGAGATGGGAAAGTTTATATTGTATATATGTCCTGCCCAGAAGGAAGGATGAAAGGACTGTAGGGCAACTAAAGAGATAGTTACAGTTAAATGTAATATATAATCCTGGATGGGATCTAGCAAGGGATGAGTAAAGTCTCAAAGGGACATTACTGGGGACATAAGAAAAAATTGGAAAATAGACTGTAAGCTTTATGTCAATGTTAAATTGCTTAAACTTGATAACTGCACTTAAGATGGTTTCTTAAGAGCATCCTTGTTCTTAGGAAGTGTACGTGGCAGTATTAAGTGTTCAAGGAGCATGTTATATACAACCTACACTCAAGTGTTCAGAAAATAGATTAATAAATAGAGGGATGGCTAGATAGATGAACAGGTAACAAAATGATACGGCAAAATGATGAGGCAAAATGTTAAAATTGGTAGATCTGGGGTCTGGGAGGTAGGGTGATGTTGGGGTTCTGTGTATGGGTTCGGATTATTTTTGTAACTGTCTTGTAAGTTTGAAAGTATTTCAAAATAAAAAGTTAAAAAAAAAACAAAAAGCTGTGCAAGGATTAAATGAGTTAACATATACAGCACTTAGAATGAGTTAGCACCTAGTGGGTACATATACTATATATTGCTGCTATTATTTTCTAACCTTGTAAACTATATGATATCTATCTTAAAACAAATAATTACAAGTAGGAAGGGTGTTTTAAAAAGTAGAAGAGTTACAGGGTACAAAGAGGAGGGGTATGCAGGGAGGAAAGCCTGAGGAAACAGCATAAATAGGCTGATACCTAAAGGATTGGTTAGCCAAGAGGTTTTGGGAGTTTAAGATTGCTTTTTATTTATTTTGTTTTGGGTGGTGGGAAACAAGAGAATTAAATGCATAAAGTTAGGGAGGGTCAGTGTTAAAGGGCTTCAACTTTCTGCTAAGACCAAATGGAAGTAATCTGAAAGGTTTTTCAACTTGGGAGAAAAGGAAACCTGATCAGAAAAGCAGTTTTAAAAATCAATGGAGAAAACTAAGATGGTGGCTAGGTGAGACAGGGCAAAAAAACACCTCCATGAAAAACACTAGATTAAACCAGAAAGGGACCCAGAATACCGGTTACACAGCGATGCACCAGCTGGATGAGGTCTGCTAGTTCCACAGGGGCCGTATACTTGGTGAAACCAGGAGTCTGCATTCTGAAATGAGTGAGTAAGCTGGCCGGAAGACCCGCAGCCACGCGGCAGTCTGGGGAAGCCAGGGTTTGGCATTTGGAGACCGATTAAAAAAAAAGGGGGAAAAACCCAGGAGCAGCTCCAGTTGCGATAGTGGGAACCACGCAGTAAAACACAGCAAGAGGGGGCTGGGCCGGCCTCTCGGTGTCTAGACTGGAAGATAGCCCGCTGCAGATACCCTCGGGGCCGGGGGAACGGAGGAGAGAGCCGGAAGAAGAAAGAAACCCCGCAGCTAGCAGCGGGCTCCTCGGAGGGCTGGATAAACTCCTGCCCAGGGCTGTGCCCACAGCCCAGAAACCCACCAGTTGTCCCGGAGTTGGGAAGGAAGAACTGCACGAGGAAGGGGGTGTTGAGAAGCCCCATTTGGCCATTTTTACATCAGGCTGAAAGCACCCAGCATGGCCCGGTGGCCCGGGGCTTCCCTTGAGGGACGGCGCGCACTGGTGACGTAGAACGGCATTCCCTTGGCTGAGCTCCTGGAGGATCACGGCTGGGGGGGGACCCGCTCGGAGAACCCAGGGACACTACACCAAGTCCGGTGGTTTCTGGGACAGCGCGAGAGAGGGTCTGGGGCTGAAATGAAACGAAAGCTTAGACTCTTGCGGCGTCCTTGAATCTCCGGGAACCTGGGGGAATTGAATATTAAAGCTGTCCTTCCTCTCTGGACACCCGTACACACGCCCCACATTCAGGGCGGATGGCTCCAGCAACACACCCAAACTGAGTTCTCCAACTGAACCCCACAAGAATCATTTCCCCACACACTGCGGGAACAAGGTGAAGAACTGACTTGAGGGGTATAGGTGACGCACAGATGCCATCTGCTGGTTAGTTAGAGAAAGTGTATGCCACCAAACTGTGTTTCTGAAAAATTCGATAGGTATTTTTTTTTTACAATTTGAAAGAACCCTATCAAGCAAAGCAAATGCTAAGAGGCCAAAAACAACAGAAAATTTTAATGCATATGATAAAACCAGACAATATGGAGAATCCAACTCCAAACACACAAATCAAGATTTCAGAAGAGACACAATACCTGGCACAATTATCAAAGAAAGACAGTCAAGGAATGAAAACATGGCAAAGGATTTAAAGGATATCAAGAAGACCATGGTCCAGGATATAAGCGACATAAAGAAGACCCAAGAAGAGCATAAAGAAGACACTGCAAGAGTAAATAAAAAAAAACTGTTGGCCAAATTAAAAAGACTCTGGATATTCACAATACAAGATTAGAGGAAGCTGAACAACATTTCAGTGTCCTAGAAGTCCACAGAAGAGAAAATGAAAGAACAAAACAAAGAATGGAGAAAAAAATCGAAAAAATTGAAATGGATCTCAGGGAAACGATAGATAAAACAAAACGTCCAAACTTAAGACTCATTGTTGTCCCAGAAGGGGAAGAGAAGGGTAAAGGTCTAGAAAGAGTATTCAAAGAAATTGTTGGGGAAAACTTCCCCAACCTTCTACACAATATAAATACACAAAGCATAAGTGCCCACTGAACTCCAAATAGAATAAATCCAAATAAACCCACTCCGAGACATATTCTGATCAGACTGTCAAATACTGAAGAGAAGGAGCAAGTTCTGAAAGCAGCAAGAGAAAAGAAATTCACCACATACAGAGGAAACAACATAAGACGAAGTTGTGACTACTCAGCGGCCACCATGGAGGCAAGAAGGCAGTGGCATGACATATTTAAAATCCTGAGAGAAAAATTTCCAACCAAGAATACTTTATCCAGCAAAACTCTCCTTCAAATTTGAGGGAGAGCTTAAGTTTTTCACAGACAAACAAACGCTGAGAGACTTTGCCAATAAAAGACCTGCCCTACTTCAGATACTAAAGGAAGCCCTACAAACGGAGAAACAAAGGAGAAAGAGATATGGAGAATTTTGACATATATAGTACCTTACATCCCAAATCACCAGGACACTCATTTTTCTCTAGTGATCATGGATCTTTCTCCAGAATGGACCATAAGCTGGGACATAAAACAAGCCTCAAGAAATTAAAAAAAAAAAAAAAAAAAAAAAATTGAATATACTCAAAGCACATTCTCAAACCACAATGGAATACAAATAGAAGTCAATAATTTTTGAACTGTAACTCCACTATTTACTTCCTACATGATATAAAATACACAAACTCTAAGGACAAATCAGTGGTTTTGAACTCAATGTAAAATACTTAATTTTAGACAACTATATAAAGGTGGGGGAATGGAGGAGTATAGGAACATAGTTTATGTGTCCTATTGAAGTGAAGGTGATATCAAAGAAAAACAAGATTTTTATGGATTTAAGAGGTTAATTTCAAGCCCCACAGCAAACACAAAGAAACTATCAGAGAATACAACCATAAAGATGAAAAGTGGAGTATGGGTTAAGAGAAATGGGGGAAGGGGCAATGGGGAGTTAAGAAGTGAGCGTGGAGTTGCTGTTTGAGGTGAAGGGAAATTTCTAGTAATGGATGGTGGGAAAGAGCATTACAACATTCTAAATGGGATTAATCCCATTAATGGAAGGCTAGGGAGGGGGTGGAATGGGAAGATTTAGGCTGTATATATGTTTCCACAACTAGGAAACAAAAGAAAAAAAAAAAAAAGACAGTCTAAATAGAAGACAATTGAATGCCAAGGATGAACTTGGATGGGATTGGAGGATAGAGGACAGGTGGCTCAAAGGGGCACAGTTGAGACATAAGGAAAAGGAAATATAGAATGTAAGCTTTGTATCATTGTTGAATCTCTTGTACTTGTTAGCTGTGCTTAACAGGATTGCATGAAAGAATGTTCTTGCTAATTGGAAGTGTATACGTGAATTACAGTGTATGTTGAAGGATGTGTGCAGCTAGCTCTCATATGTTCAGAAGACAGAGCAATAGATGATGGATGATAGATACGGAGGGAAGGAGGGATGGAGGGAAAGAAACAGCAACATGACAGCATGTTAAAGTTGGTGGATTGAGCTATCGGGGGAGGGAGGTCAGGGTATGATGGAATTCTGTGTATGGGGTTAGTATTGTTTTTGCAACTGTTCCTATAACTTTGAATTTATTTCAAAACAAAAAAAAGGGAAAAAAAATCAGTGGAATGGAGAATAGAATTGGGGTGAGGGGGTGGTGAGGTTACATATAGACTACTGAATGTTCAAATCTAACTGCATTGATATCAGCATGCATTATGGTAGGGACAGTGAGAATTGAGAAAAAATGATTCAATATTTAAGAGGTATTTAAAAGGTATAATAAATAAAATAGGACGAAGGATTATTCCCAAACTTCTAGCTTGAGCAGTTGGTAGGACAGTGATTCCATTTACTAAGATGGGAACACCAGATGAAGAGAGGGTAATGGGGGAAATGAGCTCAGTTTAGACATATGTTTCAGATGCCTCCCATGTGGACATGTCCAGGAGGCTGTTGGATATACAGAAGAGGACTTAAGCAGTAGGGTCTAGACTACAGACATATATATGATGGTAACTAAAGCCAGCAAATGACTAGGTGGCATATAGCTAAAATGGGGAAGTGGGAATGGAAAGCTGAAAAGTTAAATAGTATTACAGTTCTGATTGTAAGTTCTTACAGCAGTCACATCTATTCCTGAGTTGTAATGGTACCTCTAAATTCTGAGATGCTGAGCTCTTTGCATATAACCTAGTTGGTCCCTGGAACTTCAAGTATCAGTGTGACATCTGAGATTCAGATCTAGAGTTCAGCAGCTATGAATGCCAGTATTACCTCATATACCAACTGTTAAAAAAGCTGAAAAAGAGTTCAGAATTCAATAAGAGATATGAATGAAGCAGATCTGGTTAGGACTGAGGCAAATCAGGCCAAAGGGTAAAGGACGATACTGACTGTGTTTGTTTGTTTGTTTTGCTTTTTTCTTTTTTTTTATTTTGAAATAAATTCAAAGTTATAGGAACAGTTGCAAAAACAATACTAACCCCATACAAAGAATTCCATCATACCCTGACCTCCCTTCCCCGACAGCTCATTCCACCAACCTTAACATGCTGTCACATTGCTATTTCTTTCCCTCCCTCCCTATCTATCATCCATCATCTATTGCTCTGTCTTCTGAACATATGAGAGCTAGCTACACACATCCTTCAACATACACTATAATTCACGTATACACTTCCCATGAACAAGAACATTCTTTTATACAATCCCCTTAAGCGCAGCTACGAAGAACAAGAGATTCAACAATGATACAAAGCTTACATTCTATATTTCCTTTTCCTTATGTCTCAACTGTGCCCCTTTGAGCCACCTGTCCTCTATCCTCCAATCCCATCCAAGTGCATCCTTGGCATTCAATCATCACCTACTTAGACTGTCTTTTTTATTTATTTATTTATTTATTTTTTCAGTTGTGGAAACATATATACAGCTTAAATCTTCCCATTTCACCCCCTCCCTAGCCTTCCATTAGTGGGATTGATCACATTTAGAATGTTGTAATGCTCTTTCCCACCATCCATTACTAGAAATTTCCCTTCACCTCAAACAACAACTCCACCCTCATTTCTTAACTCCCCATTGCCCCTTCCCCCATTTCTCTTAACCCAAACTCTACATTTCATCTCTATGGTTATATTCTCTGAAAATTTCTTTGTGTTTGCTGTGGGGCTTAAAATTAACCTCTTAAATCCATATCAATCTTATTTTTCTTTGATACCACCTTCACTTCAAAAGGACACATAAACCATGTTCCTATACTCCTCCATTCCCCCACCTTTATATAGTTGTCTAAAATTACGTATTTTACATTGAGTTCAAAACCACTGATTTGTCATTAGAGTTTGTGTAATTTATATCATGTGGGAAGTAAATAGTGGAGTACAGTTCAAAAATTATTGACTTCTATTTGTATTCCATTGTGGTTTGAGAATGTGCTTTGAGTATATTCAATTTTTTTTTTTTTTTTTAATTTCTTGAGGCTTGTTTTATGTCCCAGCTTATGGTTCCTTCTGGAAAAAGATCCGTGATCACTAGAGAAAAATAGGTGTCCTAGTGATTTGGGATGTAAGGTATTATATATGTCTGTTAAAATTCTCCATATCTCTTTCTCCTTTCTGTTGTTTCTCTGTTGGTAGGGCTCCCTTTAGAATGTGAAGTAGGGCAGGTCTTTTATTGGCAAAGTCTCTCAGCGTTTGTGAAAAATTTAAGCTCCTCTTCAAATTTGAAGGAGAGTTTTGCTGGATAAAGTATTCTTGGTTGGAAATTTTTCTCTCAGGATTTTAAATATGTCATGCCACTGCCTTCTTGCCTCCATGGTGGCCGCTGAGTAGTCACAACTTCGTCTTATGTTGTTTCCTCTGTATGTGGTGAATTTCTTTTCTCTTGCTGCTTTCAGAACTTGCTCCTTCTCTTCAGTATTTGACAGTCTGATCAGAATATGTCTCAGAGTGGGTTTATTTGGATTTATTCTATTTGGAGTTCAGTGGGCACTTATGCTTTGTGTATTTATATTGTGTAGAAGGTTGGGGAAGTTTTCCCCAACAATATCTTTGAATACTCTTTCTAGACCTTTACCCTTCTCTTCCCCTTCTGGGACAACAATGAGTCTTAAGGTTGGACGTTTTATTTTATCTATCGTTTCCCTGAGATCCATTTCAATTTTTTCGATTTTTTTCTCCATTCTTTGTTTTGTTCTTTCATTTTCTCTTCTGTGGACTTCTAGGACACTGAAATGTTGTTCAGCTTCCTCTAATCTTGTATTGTGAATATCCAGAGTCTTTTTAATTTGGCCAACAGTTTCTTGTATTTCCGTAAGATCTTCTATTTTTTTTATTTACTCTTGCAATGTCTTCTTTATGTCGCTTATATCCTGGACCATGGTCTTCTTGATGTCCTTTAAATCCTTTGCCATGCTTTCGTTCCTCAATTGTATTTCTTTGATTAATTCTGTGAGGAACTTTGTTTCTTCTTGTTCTAGTTTGCTAATGCTGCTGGAAGGCAAAACACCAGAAATGGATTGGCTTTTATAAAGGGGGTTTATTTGGTTACACGGTTATAGTCTTAAGGCCATAAAGTGTCCAAGGTAACACATCAGTAGATGGGTACCTTCATTGGAGTCTGGAAAACCTCTGTTAGCTGGGAAGGCACGTGGCTGGCGTCTGCTCCAGAGTTCTGGCTTCAAAATGGCTTTCTCCCAGGAAGTTCCTCTCTAGGCTGCAGCTTCTCTCCAAAATGTCACTCTCAGTTGCTCTTGGGGCATTTGTCCTCTCTCAGCTTTTTCAGAGCACAAGTCTGCTTTCAATGGCCATCTTCAAACTGTGTCTCATCTGCAGCTCCTGTGCTTTCTTCAAAGTGTCCCTCTTGGCTGTAGCTCCTCTTCAAAATGTCACTCACAGCTGCACTCAGTTCCTTCTCTTTGAGTCAGCTCATTTATATGGCTCCACTGATCAAGGCCCACCCTGAATGGGTGGGACCATGCCTCCATGTGAATATCTCATCAGAGTCATCACCCACAGCTGGGTGGGGCAAATTTCAAGCAAATCTAATCAGCACCAAAACGTCTGCCCCACAAGACTACATCAAAGATAATGGCGTTTGGGGGACACAATACATTCAAACTGGCACACTTCTGATAACTTGTTTTATGTGTTTGGAGTCGGATTCTCCATATCGTCTGGTTTTATCACATGCATTGAGATTTTCTGTTGTTTTTGGCCTCATGGCATTTGTTCTGCTTGACAGGGTTCTTTCAATTTGTAAAAAAAGAAAACCTATCTAATTTTTCAGAAACAGTTTGGTGACGTACACTTTCTCTAACTAACCAGCAGATGGCGTCTGTGAGTCACCTATACGTCTCAAGTCAGTTCTCTACCTTGTCCCTGCGGTGTGTGGGGAACTGATTCTTGTGGGGTCCAGCTGGAGAACTCAGCCTGGGTGTGTTGCTGGAGCCGTCCGCCCTGAATGCGGGGCGCTTGTATGGGTGGCCAGGGAGAAAGGACAGCCTGAATATTCAAATCCCCCCAGTTCCCGGACATTCAAGGCCACCGCAAGAGTCCAAGCCTTCATTTCATTTCAGCCCCAGCCCCTCTCTCTCGCTGTCCCACAAACCACCGGACTTGGCGTAGTGTCCCTGGGTTCTCCAAGCGGGTCCCCCCGCCCAGCCGCGATCCTCCAGGACCTCTGCCAAGGGAATGCCATGCTACAATCACCAGTGCGCGCCGTCCCTCAAGGGAAGCCCTGGGCCACCAGGCCATGCCGGCTCACTTTCAGCATGATGCAAAAATGGCCGAACGGGACATCTCCACACCCTCCTCCTTGCACAGTTCCTCCTTCCCAGCTCCGGGACAACTGGCGGGGCTCTGGGCTGTGGGCACGTCCCTGGGCAGGAGTTTATCCAGCCCTCCCGGGAGCGAGCTGCTAGCTGTGGGGTTTTCTTTCCAGCTTCTGGCTCTCCCCTCCGTCCTGCTCCGTTCCCTGCAGCGGGCTATCTTCCAGGCCAGACACCGAGAGGCCGGCCCAGCCCCCTCTTGTGTTTTACTACGTGGTTCCCACAATCGCAGCTGCAGCTGCTCCTGGGATTTTCCCTTTTTTTTTTTTTTTTTTTAATTAAAAGAGCCCGTCAGTCTCCAGACACCAAACCCTGGCTTCCCCAGATCGCCACACGGCTGCGGGACTTCCAGCCAGCTTACTCACTCATTCAGAATGCAGACTCCCAGTTTCCACCAAGTATACAGAGTCCCTGGGAACTAGCAGATCTCATCCAGCTGGCACATCAGTGTAACCGGTATTCTGGGTCAGTCTCTCATTCTTATCTAGTGTTTTTCACAGAGGTGTTCCTTCGCCCTGTCTCACCTAGCCGCCATCTTAGTTTCTCCCTTGTTTGTTTGTTTTTAGTGTAAAAAACAGATTTGTTTATTTGTTTGACCAGTCTGCTGCTAATTATATCCTCATAAGTATATGAAAATTCTTTGATATTTTATTGTTGCTTTGTGTTTTTTTTTTAATCAGTTTTATTGAGATATAGTCACACACCATACAGTCATCCATGGCGTACAATCAACTGTTCATAGTATCATTATATAGTTGTGCATTCATCACCTCAATCTATTTTTTGAACATTTTCCTTATACCAAAAAAAAAAAAAGAAGAAAAAATAAAAGTAAAAAAGAACACCCAAATTATCCCCTACATCCCACCCTATTTTTGATTTAGTTTTTTAGTTTTTGTCCCCATTTTTCTTCTCATCTGTCCATACACTGGATAAAGGGAGTGTGAGTCACAAGGTTTTCACAATCATACTGTCACCCCTTGTAAACTACATTGTTATACAATCGTCTTCAAGAGTCAAGGCTACTGGGTTAGAGTTTGATGGTTTCAGGTGTTTGCTTCTAGCTATTCCGATACATTAAAACCTAAAAAGGGTTATCTATATATAGTGCATAAGAATGCCACCAGAGTGACCTCTCCACTCCATTTGAAATCTCTCAGCCAGTGAAACTTTATTTGTTTCATTTTGCATCCCCCTTTTGGGTCAAGACGATGTTCTCATTCCCCGATGCCGGGGTCCAGATTCAACCTCAGGAGTCATGTCCTGTGTTGGCCTAGGAGATTTACAAACACTCTGAGAGTCAGGTCTCAAGTGGGGGGGGGGGGGCAGTGAGTTCGTCTGCCGAGTTGGCTTAGCTGGAGAGGGCCACATTTGAGCAACAAATTATAACAATTATAAACAGGTTTAGCCTCTCCTTTGGCAGTAACGAACTTCATAAGGGCTAGCCCCAAGACAGAGGGCTCAGCATACCAAACCGGATACTGACTGTGTTTTAAAACTTCAACTTCTATGTGAAAACAAGGGAAGAGATATTTATTTAGTTCAGTATCTGTAGCACACGAATAATTTAACTTCTACAGTCATTTATTCAAATATTATGATTACATGGGACTTTGAATAGGAGTGAGATCTGGTAGGGTTTGTACAGGTTAGTGCGAAATCTTCATACCTCCCAAAAGTAATTTGGGCAGAGAGTAAAAAATGGATTTACAGGTCCCCCCCCAGGGAACTGGGGAAAAATGTGGGAAACATTAAACTTCCCCACCTGGGGAATTACTGATACTCTCACAAGCATTGACGACTACCAATTTAGTAGGCCAAGCCCTTGATCCTGGGGATTGCCCTTATGAAGCAAAAGAAGAAGCTAAGCCCTTATGAGCAAAGGAGAACCTCTTCTGTTGCTCAGATGACGCCTCTCTCTCCAAGCCCACTAGGCAGGTAAATTCACTGCCCTCCCCACTATGTGGGACACGACTCCCAGGAGTGTAAATCTTCCTGGCAACATGGGACATGACTCCTAAGGATGAGCCTGGACCCAGCATCATGGGATTGAGAAAGCTTTCTTGACCAAAAGGGAGAAGTGAAATGAAACAAAATAAACGTTTCACTGGCTGAGAGATTTCAAATGGAGTGGAGAGGTCACTTTGGTGGGCATTCTTACGCACTATATATAGATAAACCTTTCTAGGTTTTAATATATCGGAATGGCTAGCAGTAAATACCTGAAACTGTCGAACTGTAACCCAGTAGTCTCGATTCTTGAAGATTACTGTATAACTTTAGCTTACACAGTGTGACTGTGTGATTGTGAAAACCCTGTGTCTCAAATTCCCTTCATCCAGTGTATGGACTGATGAGTAGAAAAATGGGGACCAAAAGTAAATGAAAAATGGGGGGATGGGATGTTTCAGGTGTTCTTTTTACTTTCATTTTTATTCCTATTTTTATTTTTGGAGAGTAATGAAAAATGTTGAAAAATTGATTATGGCAATGAATGCAACAATTATATGATGGTACTGGACTATATCATACGTGAAATATATCTCAATAAAACTGAATTTTAAAAAAGTTCACCTCATATTTGAATCAGTATGCACAAGTAATCTGTGTAGTTTAGAGGATTGGGGAAATGCCACTCGTCTTGTTTGTTTTTGTGGATTTTGTTTTATTTTTTATTTTTTTCCAAAAAATGTATTCACATTTAAACACCAAGACTATCATAAGCAAACTACTGCTAAGCCTTTTTTCACTTAAAGCACAATAGTTCTGGGAGCTAATGATGATTTACTTTGGATGGATTGTACGCAGTATGAATATATCTCAACAAAATTGCATTTAAAAAATTAAAAAAAAATTTTTTTAAAGTATAACAGATGGCGCATGCTCAAGAAAACAAAATACAGGACGTAAACGTGGAGTGTGAGCAAATTCCCAAAGAATTTAGGCACTCGAGAAACTCTGCAACATCACAGAAGAGTCTGCTATGTAGAAGGTCAAGAAGTAAGGACTATAATGTATATAGCGATGATGATATCTACAGTTGGGAATCAGAGGATATTTTGCTGAAGAACTTAAACAGTATATACAAGCTAAAGAAATGGCAAATACTACTCAGCTCTTACCAATTCCTAAAGGATCTATGAACAAAGATGGGGCGAGAGACACCCAGCAAGCCGTTAAACAAAAAATAAAAATAATAAAGCTGCTCAGAAGAATGGTAACAGAAGAAAATGAAGTGAAAATGGGTTGGCACTGGAAACAAAAGATCGAGTGCTTTCCTGAGGAAAATCAGCTTCCCGGAAGCGGATGATAAACACTAAGGAACAGGTGTGTGAAAAATGAACCAGGGATTCAACCAACCAACATACAGTAGAAACATAAAGGAAAACAAATTTGGTAAACATTTTCTTGAAAGGAAAAGTATCAGTATGATACATTTATCAGTATAAATTTATCAGTATAAATTTGATCATGATGCAGAGATAGAGAAGAAAAAAGTAAATGTGGTAAGTTTTATGTACAGGGATATTGTACCAGAGGTGAAAACTGTATTTGCATAGTGAATATCCATGCAAGTTTTACCATACATTAACGCAATATTACCAGGGAGAATACTGAAAGTTTTCTCATGCTCCACTGACCGCTGAAACACAAGAACTGCTCCTGCCAAGAGGACATGCCAAAAAACCCATGTAAGAAAGCAGGACAAGGGAGAGACAGTGAGGGCAGAAAACTGCACAAACAGGCACATTTAGGAGGGCAGAGGGGAAGTGGGGAGAATGGTATATATTTCTCCATAGGCAAAGAGGATGCCCCCAACTCATCCAAAACTGTGAAGTGCTATTGATCTCTGTGAAACTGACAAGATTCATTCATGTCATTTTAAAAATGAGTGTAGACTTTTTAGTTACTGTATGTCATTCTAAGATACATATTTATTTTCACATTTAACTATGAAATTGCAAGTATTTTACATTTGGTAGAATACCACATTTAACTAACAGGTTTTTTGCTTAATGATGCCTAAATGGTGGATCTTACTGTTAATGTGTTTAAATTTATCAAATATAATTTTTAACTGAAGTTATATACACATATATAGTAAAATAAAAGCTTACTGTGGGAAAAATATAAAATATAATTTTTAACTGAAGTTATATACACACATATAGTAAAATAAAAGCTTACTGTGAAAAAAAGTATAACAGTTCATTTGGAAAATGAAAAAACAGAGTTTTTAAAATGCTGTGCTCAGGGAAATTTTATTCAGAATTGTCACTGACAGAAAAAGGGTGCTAAAATCGGGCAATTCCTATTTTACCAAATATCCCAATTTCAGAGCAAAGGACTGATGTGATGATAGCAATATTTAAGAAAAAGTTGCTTACTGTATATTTTGGCCCCTCAGCATACAAGCTCATGTGTAAGGACTTTCGTTTATTATATAGTTCACTAAACTATACAAATAATACATTTTAAATGTTTATTTAAAAATTAGAGCAATAATGGAAAAACAATTCCTTCAAACTGCTAACATTACAAATAAAAATTGTTCACTGAGCAAAACGTTGTTTTAGGCACACATCGTCTCCCCTAGTCCTAATAGCATTATGTCCTCATGAGATTTATCACCTTCAGCTTCTGGGGCTTCCAGGGAAAGTAAATGCCAAACCGTCACATACTGTCTAAGGCAACTTAAATGGCTTTAAAAAACTTTCACCAGGACTCCACATACAATCTACCACAAGGGGGCACCTTAAGCTGAAATCGTTTAAAATCTAATTTTAATAAAAGACGTAAAGTCTTTCAAATTTACTAAATTCATTAATACAGAACACTTGTCACTAACAATATTTAAAGACTGACATTTGACTTTACAATACTGAAAGCATACTCTTTTATACTTCTTTTACAGAAAAAAAGGTACCAACCTTATTTATCTGAAATTAACATTAAAATTTATATACTTTGTGCATTAAGAAAGGTAATTTGATGGACTACAATTAAAGTCTTTAAAGTAAATAAATTTAAATGAATAGTTTCAAAGCTGAACATACAAAGAAAGAACTTTACTGTTCAACTTAGAAAAGTGGCAGATTCTTTGATTGCATCAAAATGTATCATAAATTCATCCACAGGTGCTTAGAAAGGTAACTTCCTAAATCTTTTGAGTTATGTCATTTTCAAAGGTTTGCACTTGTTTATAGTCAAAGTTCTGAGTACTACTTCATACACTGATAGTGATTTATCAAGAAACAGAAATTTTCTGTAACACCACTTAATAGATTTCATATTTTCTAAAAATGACTTTATCTGAAATTTTAAAAGATCTCAGTAATACATAAGGCAGGTATAACAAAAACCATTACAGAATCCCCCCTTCCTCTCCCCCCATTATAAACACTGACTTTAAAAGTAAAACAATGCAAGTTGCAGACTTTTAAAGATGGTGGCTTGGAAACTAAACTGCAGTATAAAATTAGTTATTGAAAATATTCTTATAAATAGGTTCTGAACATCCAAAAAGATAAGGGAAGGCAAGATAGAGAAGGAAAGCATAGAAATAGGAGAATAGCAGCATGGAATAAATTTCACTTACTTCCTAATTTGTTTACAGCAATCCTGTTGACTATGAGCTCCTTATGGGAGGGCATTTGAGACTGGGCAAACATGGCCTGTCAACAGATGAATGCCCATGTAATAAGCACCAGGTTTCCTGACATGTGGTGTAATTTCTATTTAAAATAAAATACAGGATTAAACTTCAAACCAAAACATCATTACAATGGTCTCACCATTTGTAATGACTTCGCTGACAACAAAGGTTTCCAACCTACTACCTACATAGCAAGATATCAAAAAGACAGCACAATGAATACCATAGCAAGTATTTAAGGGATGAGAAGGCAAGAAAAAATTTATACAGATTTTTAAAAATAATTGATTCAGAAATAGGAAAGCTGATCCTCAAGGGTTCCCAAATAGCCAAAACAATTTTGGAAAAGAACAAAGTTGGAGAACTCACATGCCTCGATTTCAAAACTTACTACAAAGCTACAGTAATCAAAACAGTGTAGTACTGGCATAAAAACAGACATACATAACAATTCGTCAAGAGAAATTCTCAGAACTGAAGGACACAACTAAATGACTGAAAGAGTCCACCAAATCCCAATGGATGACAGCAGATCCACACAAAGGCATATCACTGCAAAATTGCAGAACAAGAGAAGACCCTATAAACTTTCAGATAGGTCCAAACCAGTCATGTACAAAGAATCAAGAATCAGAATGGCTTCAGATTTCTGGACCACAACATTGCAGCAAGAGGACAAATGTACAAAATTCTGAAGGAAAAAGGTCTTCGACCTCGAACTCTACACTCAATTAAACAATCAGTAGAGTAAAAAGACGGAATAAAAAGATTTTCAGACATACAGGTCTCACAAATATGAAAGGCCGCACTCTCGTTCTCAAGAAGCTACTGGCCAATGTATCCCACTCAAACTAGAGACAAAAGAAGATGTGGGAGACAGGAAATGGGAACCAACACAGAAGAGATGCAAAGGGCATTCTCAGGAGATCCATGAAGGCAGACACCTAGGATGACAGCTTTGTACTTGATGCAAAGGACAACCAATCACACTTAAGCCTCAGAAGTATAGACTTGTTGAGGGCTGTTACCACTAAGATCTCTGTTTACTCTGTACCATTTTTTTTAAAACTACGGGTAAGCCTGGATGAGATACTCATCTGTACCTGATTTGGCCTGACCATATACCAATGAAGTTCCTGCTCTCTCCTTTATGTCCTGCTTCTGACATCCATTTCATCCCACCAAAGACTTTCTGATTTGACCTAATTATCAGAGCTGGAAGAAGGAAATGAAGACTTCAGAAGCTAAAAAGGCAAAGCAGCCCACTTGCTCTGACCATATTTTACAGGATATCCAATCCCCAGTTCACACTACGACCCAGCCCAACATCCTAAATGAGGACACTGCCCACCGACTTGGCCAGAACAATGTCTTGAAAACCCTCAGGAAAGCCAAGGCCAGACTATGACCCTGAGTCTGTTGTGCTTATCTTCTCCTAGAAGACTGAAACCAGTAGTGGCAGAACTAACCTTTCTTTAAACAGCAAGGTTTGTTCTTGCTACTCCAATTTACATACTACTAAAAAGAGAAGCAAAGGAAATTCTAACACCAAAATTAGGGCAGTGATTACCTCGAGATGGGTTGTAGGGGAATGTAAGTGGCTAAGGGTACACAGTGGCCTTCCAATTAGTAACTTATTATTTCCTACTCCAGGCATTGAATACAATGGTTTGTATTTTGTTTCTTTTCATACACTCTTCCTTCTTTACAATTTTAAAACCTGTTTTAATGCACATATTCCTTCAAGTTGGAAATTATTTAGCTATATGACTCATTATTAACCTACAAAGGTTTATATATCAGCAGTAGTTGTCTCCTATGTTAATCATGAAGGAAATGAGTTTATTTTTAAATACATAGAAAAATTAAGATTGGATTTACTTACATTATGAGTCTTCTGTTTAAGAACCAGTATTTCCTCCTGCTTCTGTCATATCCAATAGGTTCATGTCGAATATATGGTTTATTTTTTTGGATTTCAGCAACACAGTCAGTCACACCAGGCACCTTATGTGCCACACAGACTTCGCACTGCCATTCATCCTCTGGCACCTCCTCAAGAGGTGGTTTCACACATTCCAAATGGTACACTGCTGAACATGTCTCACAGCAAAGCAAATCCCCAAGTTTGTGACAAACCCTACAATGGTCATCATACTGGATTACCCCTTCAGACATCAATTCCTCACGAGCAATGTTTGTTGTAAGAAACTGATCTACTAAAAACTGAAGAACTTTGATTTTGTTCTCTACTGGTCCATAAGGATAATCCTCTGCTTCTTGGTAAGGAAGAACATGGTGGTACTCCTTATCACTCTCACAGTACACCCGCAGCACCTCTGGCCACGTCATCCCATCTATGAAATATAGAGTGGAATTAACGCTATCTTTCAGATCAGCAGGTCCAAAGGTAGTATTTGAAGTGTCTTCTTCACGCAAAACTGCTTTCAAAAGCACAACGTGCATCTCTGCCATAAGTGTGCATTGCTCTTGGCTTACCAGAGCTGCACAAAAATCCTCAAAGCGAAAAGGAGATAATCTTAAAACAGTGCCAAAGTTCCGCAGTACCTCATAAATGGCAATAACATTCATTATATGCTCATTAGGCACCATTAAATCCTCTGAGGACTTGGGAAATTCAAGAGGCGGGATGTCTTTTTCTTCCAATATTGGAGAACGAGGTCGATGTACTCTTGGTTTTCGCCTCCCTGTGAATAAAGAAATGACATAATTACAAATCCATATGTCACATAATTTTTATAAACTAAGGGTTCTCCAGTTTTTCCTATTTGGACAAACACCTCAAAACACAGAGACACATATTTCTATTTCTCTAAAAACTGTTGAGGTGAAAAAATACTAAGAAGCAATGATTTATCTCTAATTTTCAAGGCTATAGGAAAATCTAAATTCAGGTTTTCCAATTAGATTCCAAAGCAGAAGAAAAAAATGTAAATTATTTTTTTCATAAATCTCTCAATTATCTAGAGGGATTAACTGGTTTACAGGTAGCCACGATATTTAAAAAACAAGGCTTTGTGAAAGACGTGACAACAGTTAAGGATCAGAAAAAACATCTACCTATAAGACAATAGGCATGGGGAAGGTGGGAGGATGACAGCAACAGATGATAAGAAATGCCTCTCATCAACCAGACAGGAAGAAGCCCTCTGATGTAGCACTCATTTCCCAAGACCTACGTGATGAGAAGCTCCATAGTGAAGCATGGATTCAAGGGCTGAGTAGAAAGGGGAGGGCAGGCTAAGTGAAGAAGAGTTTCAAAATGATACATTATTGGAAAGTATAAACTGGTTCAACTTCTTAGAAGACAATCTGGCAAAAAGCTATTCAAATGCATATCCCTTTGTCCACCAATTCTACTTCCTGGAATTTATCCTACCGCTATACTCACACCTACATTTAAGTACAAAAATAATTAATACAACATAGTTGAAGAGCTTAAGTTTTGGGTTTGTTTTGTATTCTTTCCTTTTTAACGTCAATATATAGCAATAGTTACATCAATTATGAATTATGGTAGATCTACACAAGACAATCAAATCTAGCAATTAAAAAGAATAAAATAAAATTTATATGTGCTGAAATGAAGCAATCCTGAAGATACATTAAGTTAAGGGAAAAGCCAGCTACAGAATAATGAGTAGAATGTCATCTGAGTAATAAAAGTAGAAACAAAACACAAAACAATAAAACGAAGAGGAGGAAGAGGAAGAAGGGACAGTGATCAACATATACATCTCTAAAAGGACATGGAAGAATCTTTCAAAAGTTGATTTGGAGAACGAGAGGACAGGAAAAGAAGACTAATTTTTCTTCCCCTTCTGTACTTTATATCATATGTATGTATTTTTAAATTATAGTGTTTTAAAAGAAAAAAATGAATATTCAAATGAATAAAATGATGCTGCCATTAGTGGTTGCTGATGTTCTATATGAATATAAATAAAAGGTCATTATGCCAAATTCAAAGATTTATAGAACTGAGCAGATTTGAGTGTAAAAAGAGATAAGTCTTATAAATTTAAACCATTCAAGTTCCACAAATATCAATCATTAATATTAGTAAGTCATTTTGACTATTCATGAAGTATGTTTTTAATATACCATTGAGGATTACGCTCATTACTGTTTTCAACAATGATCTAATATCTACCAAGTGAATTATATTAATTTTCCAGTATTTTTTTTGAAAGATTAAAAATTTGACATGCTCAGACAGATAAGAGATGGGGGCAAATTAACTCCAAGAGATACTGTTCTGGTGGACAAAAATTTAAAACCACACCCAAACTATTGGGAAAAATATAGAACAACAGAAACACCAATATACCACCAGGACTGTAAACCAGACCACTACTCTGGGGAGGCAACTCAGTAATATCTAACCAGGTTATGGCTGTGCATACAGCCCTGAGAGTAGCAGGTGGCAAACTTTTTGCCCATGACCCAAACTAAGAAACACATTTTACATCTCAATCCAGTACACACACACACCAAAATAAAGCAATGCTCTTACTATATGCCTGATATTATATATTCTATTATACTAAAATCTTCTTTTCTTTTCCTGCTTTTAAAACATGCTGGTTATTCACTGCTGGTGGCACTATATAATGGTACAGCCACTCCGGAAGACAGTTTAGCGGTTCCTTAGAAAACTAGACATCGAGTTCCCCTACTCGTTAAGTGATCAGCAACTTCATGTCTTGGAATATACCCAAAAGATCTGAAAGCATTGACAAGAACAGATATTTGCACACCGATGTTCAAAGCAGCATTGTTCACAACTGCCAAGAGATGGAAACAATCCAAATGTCCCTTGACAGATGAGGTGGATAAACAAATGTGGTATATACACACGATGGAACACTATGCAGCAGTAAGAAGGAATGAAGTTGTGAAAACACATGACAACATGGATAACCTTGAAGACATAATGCTGAGTGAAATAAACCAGGCACAAAAGGAGAGATATTGTATGTTACCACTAACGTGAACTCTGTGAAAAATGTAAAATAAGTGTCTTATAATGTAGAATACAGAGGTCCTAGAGATGGTCAGAAGCTAGTGAAGGGAGATTGATAATCTGATGTGTACAGATATGATAACGAGGGTGAATTTAATGGTATGGGAATGGTCAGGTGTGACTGTGGTTCATTAATGGGATTATAAGTTATCAGTGATGAGTTCAAGGCGAACGTGTTGTAAATGGTTGTTTAAAGGCACGTAACCCACAGAGTAGCACCACAAACCTAATAAGTGTCAACATGATATACTTACATGGTATGACACTGGTGCAAGAGGGTTAACAACAGAGTGGTATGGAAAACTACCCATTACGTATTAAATACGAATATCTTACCAACACTACATAATACTAGGGCTGAATAATTAGCAGCTGGTAAGCGCTCTGGGATGTATTATGTTATGATAATTGTTTCAAGTAGAGAGTGATGATGATTGTACAACTAAGTGAAGATAATGTAAAAAACTGACCACTTATCTTGAGCTAGAATATATATATTAAGTGAAATTAGGAAACCACTACTAATAAATCAAGTCCTCAAGTTGAGGCTTGCTCTTGTGGTATTTAGTGTTGTAGATGGGAGGCTGAGCTCTCCTATAATTATGCCTAAGAGGCCACCTCCAGGGAACCTCTTTTGTTGCTCAGATGTGACCCTTTCTTCTCTAAGCACAACTAGGCAAATAAATTCATTAACCTCCCCCTCACATGGGACATGACTCCCAGGGGAATGAATTTCCCTGGCAACGTGGGACATGAATACCAGGAATGAGCCTAGCCCTGGCAGCGAGGGATTGAAAATGCCTACTTGACCAAAAGGGGGAAAAAAGAAAGGTAACAAGCTGAAGTCACAGTGACTGAGAGACCCCAAATAGAGTTGAGAGGCTAACCTGGAGGTTTCTCTTATGCAGGCTCTGGCTAGACATCCCAAATGGCCATAGTATGCCATGCCCTTACCAAAGTAGTCCCCAAATACCTAGGTCCCTATCTGAGATTCTATAAAAGATGCACTTACTAAGTTTTATCTTTCAGAAGGCCTAAACCCACAAGTGTCCCTATACCAGACAGTACTAAAACCCAGAGGCAACAGCCTCTTGAAGATCAACTATCAGATGCAGTCCCCTTACCCACAGTGTCAACAACCCACCCCTTTCAAATGTGAACAAGTTAGGGTGCTCACACTGCCTAGACACCCTGAGGATAGAGAAAGAAAGAAAGTGAGAGGAAGGGGTAGCAACAACCAAGATAAGATTTAACAAAGGTCTATGATAGTGAAACTTTATATAAAGATATATATATATATATATATCTTTAGATGCTGGGTTGTTAGAATAGCTGGAAGGAAGTAAATGACATGGGTGGAACTGCAAACCTATTACATCCTTTGAAATTTGCTCTATAGCTACTCATTGAATTATGCCTTGAAAAGCCTTCCTTCTGTATATACCTTATACTGCAGAACTGGGAAAGAACTGAGACTGTGGAACAGTAACCCATAACAATTTTTGAAATTACCTATGTAACTGCTTGTTGAGCTGTATATCTCAAGTTAACATCTTTTTGTATGTATATTTACAATAACAGAAATAGCTGAAGTTGTGGAACTGTGACTCATGACATTCTTTGAAATTTGCTCTCCAACTACTTGTTGAATCATACTTTGGAAGCTATCACTATTATGTATACATGAAGTTCATATAAAAAAAGATATCACATGAAGCAACTAAAAGTGGAGATGGCTGGCTCTGAGGCATGGCAAGAGATGATTTAGGGGATCTGCTTTTTCCGGAATAAGCCTCTTTGACTGATATTTGTTCAATCTTAATAAAGTTATTTTTAAAGGTTTGATTGAACCCACAAAAAAACAAACAAACAAGCAAACAAAACATGCTGGTTAGGGACCCACAGTTTGAAAGCTTCTAGAGAAACTCTCCTTATGCATATATAGGACATTTGGAACTGTTTAAAAAAGCAAAAAAACAAAAACAAAAACAAAAAAAAAAACTGGAATCAACCAAAATGCCCATCAACAGGGAAATGGTTAAATTGTGGAACATGAATTTGACAGAATTCTACAAAGCAGTTTTTGAGTGACTTAGGACTATGTATGTCAGTATGGATCAGTCTTTTTTAAAAAAAGTGTGAAGCAAAACAATATGTTACAAATTTATAAACAGTTTAAAACCCTGCAAAACAGTATATTTATTGCTAATAGAAGAATACATATATGAACTTGCAGTTAACATCGCCACTAGAATGTCATCTTGTTGGGAGCAGGGAATTTTATCTAGATTGTTTACTGCCATAAATAGTAACTGGCACAAAGAAAGATACTTAATAAATATGTATTGAAAGAATGAGTAATTTTGAATTGCACAATAGCCCATACAATTACACAAGAAAATGTATGCACATAATTTGCAGATGTTGAAATGTTTTAACTCTACCCTGTGAAAGTAAACAGAGGACTATATAGTGAGATAACATAGAAGAGTGATCCTCAAACATCAGCAAGCATCAGAATCACCTGGAGGACTCGTTAAAACAAAAATTCTGATTAAAGCACAATTTCTGATTCAGTATGTCTAGGATAAAGACTGATAATTTGCATTTAACAATTTCCCAATTGATGCTAATGCTGTTGGTGTAGGGGCCACACTGAGAACCACTGCCCTAGAACTTAGAAAGGTTCAGACAAGTAAAAATTAACACACACTGGATGAAATTCACTGACTCCAGAAGTTACCTTTAAACCTCACTACTCAAAATGTGATTGGTGAGACTTCCGGGAAGATGGTGGAGTAGGTGATTCAGAAACTAACTAGAAAGGGGCCGGAAGACACCAGGGACCACAGTTTCGGGGTGTGACTGGCCATAGAGGGACCCCCACAGTACGTGGAGGGGACACCCGACAAAAACAGAGGAGAGACGGTGGCTGCAAGGACGTAGTGAGTGTGTTCCCCATCAGGACTCCCACCCCCAACCCAGGCCAGCAGCAGCAAAAGGGCCACCAGGCAAGGCAGTGAGCAGCAGCTCTCCACTCCCATTCACCTACCTTGACAGTTTGCTGGGGGGTTATCCTCCACAGCCAGACAGCGGGGAGCTCCCATGAGGGAAATCAGTGGGGGGTGGCTGCTCTCCCCCCATTTCCATGGGGGGAGGGGTTGTGTGGGGGGTGATGAAACAGCGAGAAGTGGGGAAGGAGAGGCACCATACAGGCAATCAGGAACCCCTCCCACACCCCAGACACTCGAGGGCACAAGGCAGGCAGAAAACCAGCAGGCAGGGTCTACGTTCCACCTGCCATGTGCCATTGATCAGGATTCCTGCCTACATGCTCAGGGCCCACCTTGCAGCCCAGGACTGGGATTCCCCAGAGCACATGGAGATCCAGTACACTGATTGGTTCCCCACCCCATTTGGACTCCACCCACTGCACAGGAGAAGTCTGGGGAAGACCTACTTGAGAGCACCACCTGCTGTTAGGTTAGGGAAATTACACTCCAGCAAGTTGTGCCTCAAGAGCGTCACCTGCTGGGAGGTTTGACAGACTTCACTCTGGAAAACCAAATTATATATAAAGGCTCAATTAACTCTGCACTTCCAAAAATAACCCTGTCAAGATAAGCAAATGCCCCGAAGCCAGCAGAAAATTACAAAGCACTCGAAGGATCAAGAAGATATGGACTAGCCAGATGAACAAATTAAAAAGCCAGAAGAGACACAAAATATGGAGCAATTAATCAAAGAAGTACACACAAATATCAATATTATGGCTAAGGATATAAAGGAAATGAAGAAGACCATAGAAGAAAATAAAGAATTTGCAAGAGCAAATAAAAAAAAAAAGATCTTACAGAAACATAAGATACTGTTGATCAACTTAAAAATATTCTTGACACACATAACACCAAATCTGAAGAAGTAGAGGAACGAATTGGCAACCTCAAAGAGAGGATGATGAAAGTGAAAAAGCACAAAGAACGATGGTGAAAAACACCAAAAAATTTGAAATGGATCTCAGGGAAATGATGGACAACGTGTAGCGCACAAATACAAGACTCACTGGTGTCCCAGAAGGGGAAGAGAAGAATAAAAGGCTAGGAAAAATATTTGAAGAAATTGTTGGGGAAAATTTCCCAACTCTTCTAAACAATGCAAATATGCAAATTAAAGATGCCCAATTAACTCCAAAAGGAATAAAGCCAAATAAACCTACTCCAAGACATATATACTGATTAGATTGTCTAATGCTGAGAGGAGAGACTTCTGAAAGCAGCAAGAGAGAAGCGATTCACCACATACAAGGGAAACAACACAAGACTAAGTACTAACTATTCAGCAGGCACCATGGAGGCAAGAAGGTGGTGGTATGACATATTTCAGATTCTGAAAGAGAAAAACTGCCAGCCAAGAATTCTTATTCAGCAAAGCTCTCCTTTAAAATCCAAAGAGAGTTTAAAATTTTCACAACAAATGCTGAGGGAATTTGTTAACAAGAGACCTGCCCTGCAAGAAATACTAAAGGGCAGCTCTACCAGCTGAGAAAAAAAGAACGGAGAGAGAGGTGTGGAGAAGAGCACAGAACTGAAGAGTTATAGTAAGGGTATCTGAGGGATAAAAGAGAGAGGGGAAAAAAAAAAGTCTAACAACTAAAAACCAAAGGATAAGATGGCTGGTTCAAGAGCTCCCTTCACCATAATAACTTTGAAAGTGAATGGATTAAGATCTCCAACTAAAAGACACAGACTGGTAGAATGGATTAAAAAATAAGAACCAGCGATATGTTGTTTACAAGAGACTCATCTTAGACCCTGTGATACAAATAGACCGAAAGCCAAAGGATGGAAAAAGTATTCCACACAAACTGCAATCAAAAGAAAGCTCGGGTAGCTATACTAATATCGGACAAAACAGACTTTAAATGCAAAGATGTACTAAGAGATAAAGGACACTATATATTAATAAAAGGGATAATTCACCAAGAAGAAATAAGAATTATAAATGTTCATGCACCCAATCAAGGAATTACAAAATACATGAGACAAACACTGGCTAAACTGAAGGAAGCGAAAGACATGTCTACAATAATGTATCTGGTAAGACAATAATATCTTACATATATAAAGAAATCCTACAACTCAATGGCATTAATACAGACAGCCCAATTTTAAAATGGGCAAAAATATGAAAAGATAGTTTTCCAAAGAGGAAATACAAATCCCTAAAAAACACATGAAAAAATGTTCATCTTCACGAGATGTCAAGAGAGATGCAAATCAAGACCACAATGAGATATCATCTCACATCAGTAAGAATGACTGCCTTCAAACAAATAGGAAACTACAAATTCTGGAGAGGATGTAGAGAAATTAGAACTCTTATTCATTGCTGGTGGGACTGTATAATGGTACAGCCACTCTGGAAGGCAATTTGGAGGTTTCTCAGAAAACCAGCTATTTAACTACCCCACAATCCGGCAATTCTACTTCTAAGTATATACCCAGAAGATCTGAAAGCAGTGACGTGAACAGACATTTGTACACCGATGTTCACAGCAGCATTGTTCACAACTGCCAAGAGATGGCAACAATCCAAGTATTCTTCAACAGAGGAGTGGATAAACAAAATGTGGTAAATACATACAATGGAATATTATGCAGCAGTAAGAAGCAACAAGGTCCTGAAACATATGGCAACATGGACAAACCTTGAAGATATAATTCTGAGTGAAATAACTCAGACACAAAAGGAGAGATATTGTATGTTACCACTTCTATGAACTCTCTAAACAATGTAAAATCCACGTCTTATAAGAGTATTGGAGACCCAGTAATAGACAGTAACTAGTGAGGGGGAATTATAATCTAATATGTCCAGATATGTTAATGATGGTGAATTCAAAGGTATGGTAATGGACAGGGGTGACGACTGTTTGCTAATGGAATTATAAGTATCAGAACTGTATTGAAGGTGAATAGGAATGAAAGGAGTTATTTAAAGGCATGTTTCCCACAGACAGCACCACAAATATAGATAGGTGCTTGTCTAATATCCCTCTAAGGCATGACACTAGCACAGAGAGTTGACTACAGAGGGTACATGGGGAAAATCTACACACTGCATACTAGAGACTATAATTAATGGGAATACCATACTAGTATTACACAAATACTAGGGACAATTAACTAAGGGCTGACAAGAGCTACGAGATATTTTAGGTCATGAGAATTGTTTAAAATGCAGAGTGATGAAGACTGTACAACTAAGTGATGATAATGTTGAGATACGGATGGATTATTGTGGGTATAACATATGCTATGTGAACTTAGGAATCCCCTACTTTATAAGTCAAGCCCTCACTACTGAGGCTTGCTCAGGTGAAACTCATGGCTATAAAGAGGAGGATGAGCCCACCTGTAACAATCCAAGTATTCTTCAACAGAGGAGTTGCCTAGGAGTCACCTCCAGAGAACCTCTTTTGTTGTTCAAATGTGGACTGTCTCTCTCTAAGCCTAACTCTGCAAATAAGTTCATCACCCACCCCCAGCATGGGAGAGGACTCCCCAGATGAATGAGCCTTCCTGGCAACATGGGACATGGATTCCGGAAATGAGCCTGACCCTGGCACTGAGGGACTGAGAATGCCATTTTGACCAAAAGGGGGAAAGAAAGGCAACAAAATAAGGTTTTAGTGGCTAAGAGAATTCAAATAGAATCAGGAGGTTATCCTGGAGGTTACTTCTATGCAAGCTTCACCTAGATATGCCAAATGACCACAATATGATAAGCCCAAGTCAACAGTAGTACCGAAAACCTTAAAAAGTACCCAGATCCCTATCTGAGACTCTAAAAGTTTCACTCACTAAGTTTATTCATCAGAAATTTAAATCCTTCTCAGAATTCTATGCCAGCTAAGTCCCAAAACCTAGAGGCAACAGCCTCTTCAAGAACATCAACTAGATGTGTCCCCTTTGCTCATAAACAAGAACCCTTTTTCAACATGAACAAGTTAGGGTGATCACTGCCTAGACATCCCTGAAAATAATCCCTGATTAAACTAGAGGAAGGGATAACAACAGACAGAATGGAATTTAACAAAGGATTATGAATACTGAATCTTTATCTAATTTTCTTTTACTTAGTTGCTAGGGTATTAGAATAGCTAGAAGGAAAGAATTGAAATGGTGGAACTGTGCAAGGCATCCTTTGAAATTTGTTCTATAGTTACTTGTTAAATTTCAATTTGAAAGCTATACCTTTTTGTATGTATGTTATATTTCAGAGTGAGGAAATAACTGAAGCTGTGGTACTGGAACTCATAATAACTTTGGAAGTTTCCTATATACCTGTTAAATCATACTTTTGAAAGATATTACCTTTTTGTATATATTTATATTTGATAATAAGGAAATAACTGCAACTGCGGAATTGTGGCCTATGATATTCTTTGAAATCTGCTAATTATTTGTTAAGTTGCACTTGGAAAGCTATCACTTTTATGTATATATTTTATATTCTACAATAAAAAAATACATTATCCAGAATGCTTGAGAGAAATTCAGAATCTCAGACCCCACCCCAGCCCTACTACATTAGAATCTGCATTTTCTGAAAATTCCCAAGTGATTCACATGCTCACTAAAGTTTGAGAAGTACTGCTTTGAAACAGTCCTTCCTAAAACTGTAAGCACAGTCTCAAAATGCAACCCAAACTTACAGAACCTCAGGTGAAGCTCAGTAACTCATATTCCCATTTTTCTCTCCAAATACTTCTGATGTGTGTCCAAGTTTGAAACTACTGCTTTAAAGAAATTGGATATTTCCCCCTATCAAGCAGAAAAGCAGGCCCCTTTTGTGGAAACTCATGCATGGAAACTAAAATTTTGTCTCAGGATTAGAATAGGACTGATATGAAAGTAACCTGAAGCCTAATCAAGGTCACTAATAAGCCTAAAGAAAGAAAATGCTAAAAGAACATGGTCTGCATGAATTATGGGGGGAGAAAAAAAGAGAACCGAAGAGCAATAATTTGTCAATGCATTTCCAGCATAGTCTAGGCTAAGGGAGAGAATTTCTTGTCTAAATAACAAGGATGCTGGTCCCCCTGACAGTTTATTATCTTAAAAGAGGAACTGTTACTATGGACAGGTACTTTAATTAAACGACCTGATAGTCGTTGTGGCAAAACTTTTTGCTCTTTTGTATGCTGTATTAGAGAAGTACCAGGATGCTCTTCTCTGAACTCTTTGGCATAACTAGTCAATATTACTCACCAAGGGTTAAATGTTCCTCAGGATTCTTTGCTACATGCCTGGGTTTCAGGAGCCTTGTATGATATATATTTTTAAATATGCACTGTGGGCTCAATATGTATTTGTTTAATTACTCATTTTTTTAATTAAAAAAAGATCTGCCTGTGCATTTTAAACAGATATTGCCTTAATTTGCTGAAGATGTGAGAAAACCTAGATATTTTTTAAGGCCCTCCTCAAATGTCACCTCCTCTGTCCTTTCTTGTGGATCCTAGTATGGTGCTTCTCTAACTCTCTGACAGCAGAAAAATCTCAGAGAGAAACTTCATCTTTCAAGGCAGAGGACTGGAAAGGGGTGGGGTCTCTGTGAGCTGTAATGTGTAGGAGGAATTCCCATTTTGCTGTTTTCCTCTTTTCTCTTCTGGTCCCTGCCCCAAAGGTGGCCCTTCTGCAGAGCTGCAGCACTGTGGCAGTGCAGTTAGATAAAACTCCAAAAAAATCCTGTATTTCTGTACAGTGGACCAGGAAAAAGGGCCTCTGTGAGCCCCTGAGGGAATGGGAGTATCCTAGAACACAAAGCTAGCAAAGGGGATCTCCTAATTCTGTATATGAACCAGCACAAATTCTGAGCTCACTCCTGAATTGTACCTGCTTGGGACAGACCCAAGGCAACACAGCAAAAGCTTTGACAACACAACTACAATTGGAATCACTACTCAAGTAGCAAACTAAGTCCTGAGTGGGGCACACACAGAAAAGACTAAAGCAGCTCTGAAAACTGAATCAACAGGAGAGAAAGAATTTGTGGTCTGAACCTAACCAAAGTGACTGCTGCTTTAATAATGAAAAGAAAAAACAAAAGCAGAAGCCAGAGTAGCTCAGCTCAGGAGAGTAAGTTTAGTGTGTAATGCCAGGGGAAGACAAAAAAAATTAAGAGGATGAGCAGGCTCTGGAGAGCCAGTAGGAAACGTTGATGGTCCTGAACTGGGAGAAGGGTACCCAGTATCTAGGTCCAGTCCTACAGCCAATTTGTGGCAAGTCCCTCCCCTCACTGGGAACCAGCTTTCATATCTGAAAAAAAGGAGAGGGAGGGGTGTTAAGAACAAATAATTACCCAACAGATTTCAAAAGGACTGAATCTGAATCTAAAACATTCAGGAAGATATACAAATGGCCAATAAGCACATGAAAAGAAGCTCAACATCATTAACCCCTAAGGAAATGCAAATCAAAACCACAAGGAGATACCACCTCACTCTCACAAGAAATGGCTATTTTTTAAAACACAGAAAATAACAAGTGTTGATGACTTTGCAGAGATATAGGAACGCTCTTACATGCTCTTACATTGTCGGTGAGAATGTAAAGTGGTGCAATCACTGTAGAAAAGAGTTTGGCAGTTTCCCAGAAAGTTAAACACAGGATTACCATATATCCTGACAATCTCACTTTTAGGTATATACCAAAAAGAACTGAAAGCAGGGACTCAAACAGATAACTGTATGCCAATTTACATAGCAGCATTGTTCATAATAGCCAAAAGGTGGAATCAACCCAAGTGTCCATCAATAGAAGAATGGATAAACAAATGTAGTATATACATATGAGAGAATATTATTCAACCATTAAAAGGAATGAAGTTCTAATGCATGTTACAACCTAGATGAACCCTGAAAAACATCATGTTGAGTGAAATAAGCCAGACAGAAAAGAACAAATATTGTATGATTTCATTTATATTAAATAACTAGAATATGCAAGAGATAGAAAGCAGATTACAGGTTATCCAAGTGGAGTGGTGAGGGGTGGGGAGGTGGAGAATGAAGAGTTAATGCTTAATAGGTACAGAGTTTCTATTTGAGGTGATGAAAAAGTTTTGGTAACAGATGCTGGTGATGACAGCACAACATTGTGAATATAATTAAAAACAGCGAATTTATACTTAAAAGTGGTTAAAATGGGAAATTTTATGTTGTATCTATGTTACCATAATAAAAATTAAAATTAAAAAGTTGTGACTGGTTTTCAGATGAATTCATAGAAAATTTGCAGAGAGCACCCCACTCAAGCATACTATAGCTTTTTTATCTTGATGTCTAAGTTGAAATATCCATGTCACTATCCTGTTATATATAGATCAACACTTTTAATTTTCAAAACAACCCGCTATTTTTAGGGGTTGAATTGTGCCCACCACCCCCAAAAAGGAAACAGTAAATGAACTCAAAATGTCCAGGGTACAACTTAAAATTATCAAAACAAAGAACCAATTGTCCAACACCAACAACAAAAACAAAAACAAAAAAATAGATACCAATCCTGAGATGAACCAGATGATGGAATTACAAGTCAGAGACTTTACAGCAGCTATTATAACTATATCTAGGAGGTAAATGTAAATAGTCTTGAAAGAATGAAAAATAAAGATCTCAGCAGAGAAATAGAAACTATAAAAAAAGATTCAAATAGGAATTTTCAAACTGAAAAATACAATATCTGAAATTAAAAAACCCACCAGATAGGTTCAATAGCAGAATGGAGATTACAGAGGGAAAAACCAACAAACTTGAAGACAGAGCAACAAAAATGACCTAAGCTGAAGGACAACAGAAAAGGGGAGGGGGGGTGACTATCAAAAAAAAAGGTCTAGCATTAGTGTCATTAGAGTCTTCGATGGAAACTAAAAAGAGAATGATACATAAAAATATATGAAGAAATCATGGATGAAAATATCTCAAATTGAGTGAAAACCATAAATTTACAGATTTAAGGAGCTCAGCAAACCCCAAAAAGGATAAACTCAAGCAAATCATGCCCAGACACATCATAATCAAGCTACTAAGGAACTTAAGAAAAAATCTGGAAAGCAGCAAGAGAAAAACAGTACAATAATTCAAATGAATCTGGAATAGTGGAACAACATCTTTAAAGTTCTTAGAGAAAGAACTGCAAACCCAGAACTCTAATCTAACAAAAATACCCTTAAAAATAAAGATGTTTCAGATGAAGAGAAACAAACAAAATTTGTTGCCAGAAGTCCTGTTTTAAAACAAATGGTAAAGGAAGGTCTTTGGGACTGAAAGGAAATGATGCCAGATAGAAATCTGGAGGTTCAGGAATAAAGGAATAGCAACAGACATGGTTGGTAACTGAATGAATAAAAAAGGACTCTTTCTCCTCTTAAACTCTTTAAAATATGTATAATAGTTGCAAGCAAACCCTATAACACTGGTGGGCTTTTCAATGTATGTAAATAAAATACATATGATAACTATCTCATAAAAGAAGAGCAGGATACAAGAATGTATATTCTACTAAGGCTTTTAAATTTTACTTAAAGAGATAAAACATTAACTCTAAGAAGATACGTAAGGTATGTTTATTGTAATCCTTAGAGCAATCACTGAGAGAGAGAGAGAGAGAGATATCTTCAAAAGCCAATAAATTAAAACATTAAAAAATATTCAGTTAACTCAAAAATAGGCAAGGAAGGGGAAAGAGAGCTACAAAAACACAGAGGAGATACACAAACAAACAAAAAAAACATAATATAATAGTAAACCTAAATCTAACCATATCAATAATTACACTAAATGTAAATGGTCTGAATACGCCAATTAAAAGAGAAATTGACAGATTATTCAAAAGAAACCTTTTAAAATATAATGATATAAAAAGACTTAAAAGACAGAAAACATATATTGTACTAACATTAGTTAAAACAAAAAGCCGGATTGGCTATGTTAATATCAAAGTGGATTTCAAAGCAGAGAATATTGCCAGGATTAAAGAAGGTCATTTCATAATGATAAAGGAGCCAAATATTAAGGAGTACAAAACAGTCCTCAATGTTTATGCACCTGGAAACAGAGCCTCAAAATATATGAAGTGCAAACCAAACTACAAGGAGAAATAGAACAAATCCATAACAATAGTTGCAGATGTCAACACTCCTTTCTCAGTAATTGATAGAATGAGACAAAATCAGCAAGGATTTGTAAGACCTGAGCAACATTATCAACCAACTTGACCAAATTTATGACATTTATGGAACATCCCATCTAAGAATGGCAGAATACACCATCTTTTAAAAGTGTACATGGAATACACATCTAAACAGACAATATTGCAGGGCATAAAACAAATCTCAAAAGTTTTTAAAATAGTGAAGTCAGACTTCCGAAAAGATGGTGGAGCAGGTGAGGCGTAACAGGCTTTCCGTCCATGAAAGTAACCAGAAAGGGGCCGGAGGACACCAGGGATGGTGGTTTCAGGGTGTGACCAGTCAAGAGGGTCCCCCACAGTACATGGAGGGGACACCAACAAAAAAGAGGAGAGAGAGTGGCTGGAGGGATACAGTGAGTGTATTCCCATTAAACCGCCTACCGGCTGACAGCACAAAAATGGCTGACAGCACAAAAACCACCGCGGGGCAAGGGAGTGAGGAGCAACTCTCCACTCCCATGCATCTACCTTGACAGACTGCTGAGGGGTGATCCTCCAGAGTCAGACAGCAGGGAGTTCCCATGAGGGAACCCGGGGGGCAGAGTTTGCTCTCCCCACAACAGAAATCCAGGGGGTGGGGGTGGGGTGGAACGTGAGAAGCAGAGAAGGGAGAGGTGTCATACTGGTGATCAGAAACCCCTCCCACACTCCAGAGACTCACAAGGTACACGGCAGGCAGGAACTGGACAGGCAGGGCCCATGTTCCTTCTGTGGGGTACCCTTGATAGCATTCCCTGCCTACCTGCTCAGGGCCAGCATCACAGCCCCAGGACAGACATTCCCCAGTGCACAGGGAGAATGGGTGCAGTGATTAGCTCCCCACTGGATTTGGACTCCACCCACCGCACAGAAGAAATTCAGGGAGGATCTACTTGAGAGCACCACCTACTGGTAAGTTAGGGAAACTACAATCCAACTGGCTGTGCCTCAAGAACACCACCTGCTGGTAGGATTGGGAAACTGCACTCCAGCAAACCAGATTATATATAAATACTCAAATAATTCTGCACTTCCCAAAATAACCCAATCAAGACAAGCAAATGCCCCAAAGTCAACAAAAAATTGCAAAGCACTTGAAGGATGTAGAAGATATGGACAAGCCAAAAAAACTAAAAAGCCCCCAGAGACACAAAATTTGGAGCAATTAATTAAAGAAGTACAATCTCCAAAGCAACTTCAAGACAGCTAAAGACATTAAGGAAGGCAAGAAGACTCTACAAGAGCATAAAGAAGAATCTGAAAATGTAAATAAAAAAAACAGCAGACCTTATGGAAATAAGACACTATGGCTCAAATTTAAAATCTACTAGAGACACACAATTGCAGATTTGAAGAGGCAGAAGAAAGGATAAGTGAACTTGAGGACAAAGTAATTGAATGCAAGCACACAAAAGAACAAATGAGAAAAAAACTGAAAAATTTGAAAAGGATCTCAGAGAAATGAGGATCGTGAAGCAAACAAAGTTTCTTCAGACACTCAAATTCTTAGAGCATTCCTATGCCTGCTAAGTCCAAAAACCCAGAGACAACAGCCTCCTCAAGAACATCAACTAGATGTGTCCCCTTTGCTCATGAAGTTGACACCCATTTTCAACATAAACAGGTTAGGGTGGTCACTGCCTAGACATCCCTGAAGATTGGGAAAGTGATTAAACTAGAAGTGGTGGTTCCAACAGACACGATGGAATTTAACAAAGGATTATGAATACTAAATCTTTATATAATTTTCTTTCTCTTAGTTGCTAGGGTATTAAAATAGTTAGAAGGAAAGAACTGAAATGGTGGAAGTGTAACCCACAGCATCCTTTGAAATTTGTTTTATAGCTACTTGTTAAATTGCAATTTCAAAGCTATGCCTTTTTGTATGTATGTTATAATCACAATAAGGAAATAACTGAAACTATGGCATCATAACTCATAATAACTTTGGAAATTTCCTATATATCTACTTGTTAAATCATACTTTTGAAAGATATTACCTTTTTGTATATATATTTCATAATAAGGAAATAACTGAAACTGTGGAAATGTAACCTATAATATTCTTTGAAATATGCTCTATAACTACTTGTTAAATTGCACTTAGAAAGTTATCACTTCTATGTATATATTTTATATTCTACAATAAAAAAAAATATTGAAATCACAGAATATGTCCTCTGACCATAACGGAACTAAGTTTGAAATCAATATAAGAAAGATATCTGGAAAATCCCCAAGTATTTTGCATTTGAACAGTACACTTTAAAATAATTCACAGATCAAAAAAGAAATCATTACAGAAGTTGGAGAATATTTTAATTGAATGAAAATGAAAATACAACATATTAAACATTGTGGGACACAGCTAAAGTATTGCATAGAAGGAAATTTATAGAAGTAGGTGCGTAGATTAGAAAAAGAAGATCTCAAGTCACAATCTGATTAAACCTAAAGCAAGGAGGAAGAAAATAAAGATCAGATCAAAATCAATGAAACAGACAAAAACTAGAGACAAAAATCAATGAACCCTAGTGGGAATGCAAGATACAGCCACTTTGGAAGACAATTTGACAATTTCTTACAAAGTTAAACATAGTCTTCCCTACAATCCAGCAATCATGTTTCTGCTCTTAGGTATTTACGTAAATGAGTTGAAAACTTATGACCACACAGAAACCTGCACACAAATGTTTATAGCAGCTTTATTCAAAATGCCCAAAATTGGGAGCAATCAAGACGTTCTAAGATGAGTGGATAAACAAACTGCAGTTCATCCATTCAATGACATATTATTCAGCAATAAAAAGAAATTCAAGCCACGAAAAGACATGGGGGAACCCTAAATGGATATAGCTAAGTGAAAGAAGCTAGTCTGAAAAGGCTCTACTCTCTACAGGAACATCAGTGGTTAACAGGAGTTGTTGGAGACAGAGGGATTAAATGCCACAACTAAATAAGGGGTCAGGAAACTATGGCCAGCCACTGCTTTTTTTTTTTTTTTTTTTTACATTTTTTATTGTGAAATATCACATATACACAGAACAGTGATAACTTTCAAAGAACAAATAAAAAAGCAATTAGAGCCCAAATTTCCAAGAATGTTACGGATTACAGTTCCATGATTTCAGTTATTTACTTATTGTGAAATATAACACATATACAGAAACATTATAACTTTCAAAGAACAATTTAACAAGAATTTAGAGAGCAAATTTCAAAGAATGTTAAGAGTTACAGTTCCACAGTTTCAGTTATCTCCTTATCATAAAATTTAACATATATACAGAAAGGTGGTAAATATACATAAAGCTCCAATATTCCTAATCCTTTGTTAAATCCTATTTGGTCTCTTGCTACCCCTTCCTCTCATTTAATCACTTTCTATATCTTCAGGGGCGTCTAGGCAGTGGCCACCCTAATCTGTTCATATTGAAAAGGAGTATCAACATTATGCGGAAGGGGACTATATCTGGTTATTTTCTTGAAAAGGCTGTTGTCTCTGAGTTTGGGGACTTACCTGGCAAAGGAACACTCTGGAGGATTTAAGTTTCTGAAAAATAAACTTAGTGAGTGAAACTTTTATAGTCTCAGATAGGAACCTAGGTATTTCAGGACTGCTGTTGGTTAGGACTTGACATACTGTGGCCATTTGGGATATCTAGCTTCCATAATAGTAACTTCCAGGATAGACTCTCAACTCTATTTGAAATCTCTTAGCCATTGTTAACTGTATTTTGCTAGTTTTCTTTTTCCCCCTTTTGGTTAAGAACCCATATATTCAGGCTTAACCCTTCATAAGAGGACACAGCCAGAGGCGGGGCAAGATGGCAGACTGGTGAGCTGTATGTTTTAGTTACTCCTCCAGGAAAGTAGGTAAAAAGCCAGGAACTGCGTGGACTGGACACCACAGAGCAATCTGTCTTTGGGCATACTTCATACAACACTCATGAAAACGTGGAACTGCTGAGATCAGCGAAATCTGTAAGTTTTTGCGGCCAGGGGACCCGCGCCCCTCCCTGCCAGGCTCAGTCCCGGGGGAGGAGGGGCTGTCAGCTCCGGGAAGGAGAAGGGAGAATTGCAGTGGCTGCTCTTATCGGAAACTCATTCTACTGATTCAAACTCCAACCATAGATAGACTGAGACCAGACACCAGAGACTCTGAGAGCAGCCAGCCCAGCAGAGAGGAGACAGGCATAGAAAAAAAACAACACGAAAAACTCCAAAATAAAAGCAGAGGATTTTTGGAGTTCTGGTGAACACAGAAAGGGGAAGGGCGGAGATCAGGCCTTGAGGCGCATATGCAAATCCCGAAGCAAAGCTGATCTCTCTGCCCTGTGCACCTTTCCTTAATGGCCCTGGTTGCTTTGTCTATTAGCATTTCAATAACCCATTAGATCTCTGAGGAGGGCCGTGTTTTTTTTTTTTTTTTTTTTTTTTTTGGTTTTTTTTTTCTTTAAATCCTTTTTGCTTTTTCTAAAACAATTACTCTAAGAAGCTCAATACAGAAAGCTTCAAAGAATTGAAATTTGGGCACGTCAAGTCAAGAGCAGAACTAAGAGAGCTCTGAGACAAAAGGCAATAATCCAGTGGCTGAGAAAATTCACTAAACAACACAACTTCCCAAGAAAAGGGGGGTGTCCGCTCACAGCCACCATCCTGGTGGACAGGAAACACTCCTGCCCATCGCCAGCCCCATAGCCCAGAGCTGCCCCAGACAACCCAGTGTGACGGAAGTGCTTCAAATAACAGGCACACACCACAAAACTGGGCGTGGACATTAGCCTTCCCTGCAACCTCAGCTGAATGTCCCAGAGCTGGGAAGGGGGAGCAGTGTGAATTAACAGAGCCCCATTCAGCCATCATTTGAGCAGACTGGGAGCCTCCCAACACAGCCCAGCAGCCCAGAACTGCCCTGGGGGGACGGCACTCACCTGTGACATAGCACAGTCATCCCTCAACAGAGGACCCGGGGGTGCACAGCCTGGAAGAGGGGCCCACTTGCAAGTCTCAGGAGCCATACGCCAATACCAAAGACTTGTGGGTCAGTGGCAGAGACAAACTGTGGCAGGACTGAACTGAAGGATTAGACTATTGCAGCAGCTTTAAAACTGTAGGATCATCAGGGAGATTTGATTGTTAGGGCCACCCCCCCTCCCCGACTGCCCAGAAACACGCCCCACATACAGGGCAGGCAACACCAACTACACACGCAAGCTTGGTACACCAATTGGGCCCCACAAGACTCACTCCCCCACTCACCAAAAAGGCTAAGCAGGGGAGATCTGGCTTGTGGAGAACAGGTGGCTCGTGGACGCCACCTGCTGGTTAGTTAGAGAAAGTCTACTCCACGAAGCTGTAGATCTGATAAATTAGAGATAAGGACTTCAACTGGTCTACAAACCCTAAAAGAACCCTATCAAGTTCAGCAAATGCCACGAGGCCAAAAACAACAGAAAATTATAAAGCATATGAAAAAACCAGACGATATGGATAACCCAAGCCCAAGCACCCAAATCAAAAGACCAGAAGAGACACAGCACCTAGAGCAGCTACTCAAAGAACTAAAGATGAACAATGAGACCATAGTACGGGATATGAAGGAAATCAAGAAGACCCTAGAAGAGCATAAAGAAGACATTGCAAGACTAAATAAAAAAATGGATGATCTTATGGAAATTAAAGAAACTGTTGACCAAATTAAAAAGATTCTGGACACTCATAGTACAAGACTAGAGGAAGTTGAACAACGAATCAGTGACCTGGAAGATGACAGAATGGAAAATGAAAGCATAAAAGAAAGAATGGGGAAAAAAAATTGAAAAACTCAAAATGGACCTCAGGGATATGATAGATAATATGAAACGTCCGAATATAAGACTCATTGGTGTCCCAGAAGGGGAAGAAAAGGGTAAAGGTCTAGGAAGAGTATTCAAAGAAATTGTTGGGGAAAACTTCCCAAATCTTCTAAACAACATAAATACACAAATCATAAATGCTCAGCGAACTCCAAATAGAATAAATCCAAAAAAACCCACTCCGAGACATATACTGATCACACTGTCAAACATAGAAGAGAAGGAGCAAGTTCTGAAAGCAGCAAGAGAAAAGCAATTCACCACATACAAAGGAAACAAACAGCATAAGACTAAGTAGTGACTACTCAGCAGCCACCATGGAGGCAAGAAGGCAGTGGCACGATATATTTAAAATTCTGAGTGAGAGGAATTTCCAGCCAAGAATACTTTATCCAGCAAAGCTCTCCTTCAAATTTGAGGGAGAGCTTAAATTTTTCACAGACAAAGAAATGCTGAGAGAATTTGCTAACAAGAGACCTGCCCTACTGGAGATACTAAAGGGAGCCCTACAGACAGAGAAACAAAGACAGGACAGAGAGACTTGGAGAAAGGTTCAGTACTAAAGAGATTCGGTATGGGTACAATAAAGGATATTAATAGAGAGAGGGAAAAATATGGCAAACATAATCCAAAGGATAAGATGGCCGATTCAAGAAATGCCTTCACAGTTTTAACGTTGAATGTAAATGGATTAAACTCCCCAATTAAAAGATATAGATTCGCAGAATGGATCAAAAAAAATGAACCATCAATATGTTGCATACAAGAGACTCATCTTAGACACAGGGACACAAAGAAACTGAAAGTGAAAGGATGGAAAAAAATATTTCATGCAAGCTACAGCCAAAAGAAAGCAGGTGTAGCAATATTGATCTCAGATAAAATAGACTTCAAATGCAGGGATGTTTTGAGAGACAAAGAAGGCCACTACATACTAATAAAAGGGGCAATTCAGCAAGAAGAAATAACAATCGTAAATGTCTATGCACCCAATCAAGGTGCCACAAAATACATGAGAGAAACATTGGCAAAACTAAAGGAAGCAATTGATGTTTCCACAATAATTGTGGGAGACTTCAACACATCACTCTCTCCTATAGATAGATCAACCAGACAGAAGACCAATAAGGAAATTGAAAACCTAAACAATCTGATAAATGAATTAGATTTAACAGACATCTACAGGACATTACATCCCAAATCACCAGGATACACATACTTTTCTAGTGCTCACGGAACTTTCTCCAGAATAGATCATATGCTGGGACATAAAACAAGCCTCAATAAATTTAAAAAGATTGAAATTATTCAAAGGACATTCTCTGACCACAATGGAATACAATTAGAAGTCAATAACCATCAGAGACTTAGAAAATTCACAAATACCTGGAGGTTAAACAACACACTCCTAAACAATCAGTGGGTTAAAGAAGAAATAGCAAGAGAAATTGCTAAATATATAGAGACGAATGAAAATGAGAACACAACATACCAAAACCTATGGGATGCAGCAAAAGCAGTGCTAAGGGGGAAATTTATAGCACTAAACGCATATATTAAAAAGGAAGAAAGAGCCAAAATCAAAGAACTAATGGATCAACTGAAGAAGCTAGAAAATGAACAGCAAACCAATCCTAAAACAAGTACAAGAAAAGAAATAACAAGGATTAAAGCAGAAATAAATGACATAGAGAACAAAAAAACAATAGAAAGGATAAATATCACCAAAAGTTGGTTCTTTGAGATCAACAAGATTGACAAGCCCCTAGCTAGACTGACAAAATCAAAAAGAGAGAAGACCCATATAAACAAAATAATGAATGAAAAAGGTGACATAACTGCAGATCCTGAAGAAATTTAAAAAATTATAAGAGGATATTATGAACAACTGTATGGCAACAAACTGGATAATGTAGAAGAAATGGACAATTTCCTGGAAACATATGAACAACCTAGACTGACCAGAGAAGAAACAGAAGACCTCAACCAACCCATCACAAGCAAAGAGATCCAATCAGTCATCAAAAATCTTCCCACAAATAAATGCCCAGGGCCAGATGGCTTCACGAGGGAATTCTACCAAACTTTCCAGAAAGAACTGACACCAATCTTACTCAAACTCTTTCAAAACATTGAAAAAAATGGAACACTACCTAACTCATTTTATGAAGCTAACATCAATCTAATACCAAAACCAGGCAAAGATGCTACAAAAAAGGAAAACTACTGGCCAATCTCCCTAATGAATATAGATGCAAAAATCCTCAACAAAATACTTGCAAATCGAATCCAAAGACACATTAAAAAAATCATACACCATGACCAAGTGGGGTTCATTCCAGGCATGCAAGGATGGTTCAACATAAGAAAAACAATCAATGTATTACAACACATTAAAAACTCGAAAGGGAAAAATCAATTGATCATCTCAATAGATGCTGAAAAAGCATTTGACAAAATCCAACATCCCTTTTTGATAAAAACACTTCAAAAGGTAGGAATTGAAGGAAACTTCCTCAACATGATAAAGAGCATATATGAAAAACCCACAGCCAGCATAATACTCAATGGTGAGAGACTGAAAGCCTTCCCTCTAAGATCAGGAACAAGACAAGGATGCCCGCTGTCACCACTGTTATTCAACATTGTGCTGGAAGTGCTAGCCAGGGCAATCCGGCAAGACAAAGAAATAAAAGGCATCCAAATTGGAAAAGAAGAAGTAAAACTGTCATTGTTTGCAGATGATATGATCTTATATCTAGAAAACCCTGAGAAATCAACGATACACCTACTAGAGCTAATAAACAAATTTAGCAAAGTAGCGGGATACAAGATTAATGCACATAAGTCAGTAATGTTTCTATATGCTAGAAATGAACAAACTGAAGAGACACTCAAGAAAAAGATACCATTTTCAATAGCAACTAAAAAAATCAAGTACCTAGGAATAAACTTAACCAAAGATGTAAAAGACCTATACAAAGAAAACTACATAACTCTACTAAAAGAAATAGAAGGGGACCTTAAAAGATGGAAAAATATTCCATGTTCATGGATAGGAAGGCTAAATGTCATTAAGATGTCAATTCTACCCAAACTCATCTACAGATTCAATGCAATCCCAATCAAAATTCCAACAACCTACTTTGCAGACTTGGAAAAGCTAGTTATCAAATTTATTTGGAAAGGGAAGATGCCTCGAATTGCTAAAGACACTCTAAAAAAGAAAAACGAAGTGGGAGGACTTACACTCCCTGACTTTGAAGCTTATTATAAAGCCACAGTTGCCAAAACAGCATGGTACTGGCACAAAGATAGACATATAGATCAATGGAATCGAATTGAGAATTCAGAGATAGACCCTCAGATCTATGGCCGACTGATCTTTGATAAGGCCCCCAAAGTCACCGAACTGAGCCATAATGGTCTTTTCAACAAATGGGGCTGGGAGAGTTGGATATCCATATCCAAAAGAATGAAAGAGGACCCCTACCTCACCCCCTACACAAAAATTAACTCAAAATGGACCAAAGATCTCAATATAAAAGAAAGTACCATAAAACTCCTAGAAGATAATGTAGGAAAACATCTTCAAGACCTTGTATTAGGAGGCCACTTCCTAGACTTTACACCCAAAGCACAAGCAACAAAAGAGAAAATAGATAAATGGGAACTCCTCAAGCTTAGAAGTTTCTGCACCTCAAAGGAATTTCTCAAAAAGGTAAAGAGGCAGCCAACTCAATGGGAAAAAATTTTTGGAAACCATGTATCTGACAAAAGACTGATATCTTGCATATACAAAGAAATCCTACAACTCAATGACAATAGTACAGACAGCCCAATTATAAAATGGGCAAAAGATATGAAAAGACAGTTCTCTGAAGAGGAAATACAAATGGCCAAGAAACACATGAAAAAATGTTCAGCTTCACTAGCTATTAGAGAGATGCAAATTAAGACCACAATGAGATACCATCTAACACCGGTTAGAATGGCTGCCATTAAACAAACAGGAAACTACAAATGCTGGAGGGGATGTGGAGAAATTAGAACTCTTATTCATTGTTGGTGGGACTGTATAATGGTTCAGCCACTCTGGAAGTCAGTCTGGCAGTTCCTTAGAAAACTAGATATAGAGCTACCATTCGATCCAGCGATTGCACTTCTCGGTATATACCCGGAAGATCGGAAAGCAGTGACACGAACAGATATCTGCACGCCAATGTTCATAGCAGCATTATTCACAATTGCCAAGAGATGGAAACAACCCAAATGTCCTTCAACAGATGAGTGGATAAATAAAATGTGGTATATACACACGATGGAATACTACGCGGCAGTAAGAAGGAACGATCTGGTGAAACATATGACAACATGGATGAACCTTGAAGACATAATGCTGAGCAAAATAAGCCAGGCACAAAAAGAGAAATATTATATGCTACCACTAATGTGAACTTTGAAAAATGTAAAACAAATGGTTTATAATGTAGAATGTAGGGGAACTAGCAGTAGAGAGCAATTAAGGAAGGGGGAACAATAATCCAAGAAGAACAGATAAGCTATTTAATGTTCTGGGGATGCCCAGAAATGACTATGGTCTGTTAATTTCCGATGGATGTAGTAGGAACAAGTTCACTGAAATGTTGCTATATTATGTAACTTTCTTGGGGTAAAGTAGGAACATGTTGGAAGTTAAGCAGTTATCTTAGGTTAGTTGTCGTTTTCTTACTCCCTTGTTATGGTCTCTTTGAAATGTTCTTTTATTGTATGTTTGTTTTCTTTTTAACTTTTTTTTTCATACAGTTGATTTAAAAAAGAAGGGAAAGTTAAAAAAAAGAAAAAAAAGAAAAAAGACAAACAAGGAAAAAAAAAAAAAAGATGTAGTGCCCCCTTGAGGAGCCTGTGGAGAATGCGGGGGTGTTCGCCTGCCCCGCCTCCGTGGTTGCTGGCATGACCGCGGACGTGGGGGACTGGTGGTTTGGTGGGTTGAGCCCTCTACCATAAGTTTTACCCTTGGGAAGACGGTTGCTGCAAAGGAGAGGCTAGGCCTCCCTGTATTTGTGCCTAAGAGTCTCCTCCTGAATGCCTCTTTGTTGCTCAGATGTGGCCCTCTCTCTCTGGCTAAGCCAACTTGAAAGGTGAAATCACTGCCCTCCCCCCTACGTGGGATCAGACACCCAGGGAAGTGAATCTCCCTGGCAACGTGGAATATGACTCCCAGGGAGGAATGTAGACCCGGCATCGTGGGATGGAGAACATCTTCTTGACCAAAAGGGGGATGTGAAAGGAAATGAAATAAGCTTCAGTGGCAGAGAGATTCCAAAACGAGCCGAGAGATCACTCTGGTGGGCACTCTTACGCACACTTTAGACAACCCTTTTTAGGTTCTAAAGAATTGGGGTAGCCAGTGGTGGATACCTGAAACTATTAAACTACAACCCAGAACCCATGAATCTCGAAGACAGTTGTATAAAAATGTAGCTTATGAGGGGTGACAGTGGGATTGGGAATGCCATAAGGACCAAACTCCACTTTGTCTAGTTTATGGATGGATGTGTAGAAAAGTAGGGGAAGCAAACAAACAGACAAAGGTACCCAGTGTTCTTTTTTACTTCAATTGCTCTTTTTCACTCTAATTATTATTCTTATTATTTTTATGTGTGTGCTAATGAAGGTGTCAGGGATTGATTTAGGTGATGAATGTACAACTATGTAATGGTACTGTAAACAATCGAAAGTACAATTTGTTTTGTATGACTGCGTGGTATGTGAATATATCTCAATAAAATGATGATTAAAAAAAAAAAAAAGAACCCATATATTCAATCCCTCGATGCCAGGGCCAGGCTCCTTCCTGGGAGTCATGAACCACATCACCACAGAGGTTCACTCACCTAGGAGTCATGTCCTAGGAAGGGGGGAGGCTAATGAATTTATTTGCAGGGTTAGGTTGAAAAAGAGAGAAAGGCCACATCTAAGCAACAAAAGAAGGTTTCTGGAGGTGCCTCTTAGGCACAATTACAGATAGGCTTAGCCACCCGTTTAGTCTAAGTTTCACAAGAGCAAGCCTCAAGATTGAGGGCTTGACTTATTAAGAAGGGGGTTCCTAATATATCACATAGCATATATTCTGTCCAAGATAAACAACCAGCATCTCACACATACTTCACTTAGTTGTCCAATCATCATCACTCTCAATTTTAAACAGTTATCATAACATGAAACACCCCTAAGCTCTTATCAGTCCTGAATTATTCATTCCTAGTATTATTGTAATACTGGTAATACATTAAATATAATCTATAACATGCAATGGGTAGTTTTTCCCATACACCACTCTGTTGTTAACATTTTGTACCAGTGTCATACCTTAGTAGAATATCATGCAAACACTTACTTATATTTGTAGTGCTAATCTGCAGGATACATGCCTTTAAACAACCCCTTTCAATCATGTTCCCTTTCAATGTGGCATTGTTACTTATAATCCTATTAACGAACAATTATCACCCATCAATTCCCATACCTTTAAGTTCACCCTCATGAACATGTCTGTACATATTAGGTTATCATTCCCCCTTTACCAGCTTCTGTCTATCTTTGGGTCCCCTATAGTCTACATTATAAGACAATGATTTTACATTGTTTAGGGAGTTCAAAGTAGTGGTAACATACAATATCTCTCCTTTTGTGTCTGGCTTATTTCACTCAGCCTTATGTCTTCAAGGTTCATCCATATTGTTATATGTTTCAGGACCTTGTTCCTTCTTACTGCTGCATAGTATTCCATCATCTTTATATACCACATTTTGTTTATCCACTCGTCTGTTGAAGGACACTTGCATTGTTTCCATCTCTTGGCAACTGTGAACAATGCTGCTATGAACATCAGCATGCAAATATGTGTTTGTGTTACTGCTTTCAAATCTTCTGGGTATATACCAAGGAGTGAAATTGCCAGATAGTAGGGTAGCTCAATATCTAGTTTTATGAGGAATCACCAAACTGTCTTCCACAGCAGCTGTACCATTATACAGTCCCAATAGCAATGTATAAGAGTTCCAATTTTTCCACATCCTCTCCAGCATCTGTAGTTTCCTGTTTGTTCAATGGCAGCCATTCTTACTGATGTGAGATAGTTCATTGTTGTTTTGATTTGCATTTCCCTAATACTTAGTGAAGATGAACATTTTTTCATTTTTTTTTAGCCATTTATATTTCCTCTTCAGAAATATGTCTTTTCATATCTTTTGCCCATTTTATAATTGGGCTGTACGTACTACTGTCGTTGAGTTGTAGGATTTCTTCATATATGCCTGATATCAGTCTCTTATCAGATATAAGGTGTGCTGGTTTGGATGTATTATATCCCCCAAAACGCCATTATCTTTGATGCAGTCTTGTGTGGGCAGGAAACGTATTGGTGCTGACTGGGTCGGAAACATTTAATTGGATGTTTCTGTGGAGATGTGATCACTCAACCGTGGGCAAGATCTTTCACTGGATAATCTCCATGGAGGTGTGGCCCTACCATTCAGCATGGGCCTTGATTAGTTTACTGGAGCACTATATAAGCTCAGACAGAAGAAGTGAGCTTGCTACAACCAAGAGGGACACTCTGAAGAATGCACAGAAGCTGAGAGCGTAGCTGCAGATGGGAGACAGTTTGAAGACAGTCGTTGAAAGCAGACTCTTGCTCCGGAGAAGCTAAGAGAGGACAAACACCCCAAGAGCAACTATGAGTGACATTTTTGAGGAACAACAGCCTAGAGAGGAACGTCCTGGGAGAAAGCCATTTTGAAACCAGAACTCTGGAGCAGACGCCAGCCACGTGCCTTCCCAGTTAACAGAGGTTTTCCGGACGCCATTGGCCATCCTCCAGTGAAGGTACCCGATCGTTAATGTATTACCATGCAGACTTTATGGCCCTGGGACTGTGACTGTGAAACAAAATAAACCCCCTTTTACAAAACCAATCCATTTTTGGTATTTCGCAACTCGGCAGCATTAGCACCCTAGAACCTATAGATTCCAAATATTTTCTCCCATTGATTTAGCTGCCTCTTCACCATTTCGACCAAGTCCTTTCAGGTGCAGAAGCTTTTGATTTTGAGTTCCCGTTTATCTATTTTTTCTTTCATTGCTTGTGCTTTGGGTGTAAGGTCTAAGAAGCAACCTCCTAATACAAGGTCTTGAAGATGTTTCCCTACATTATTTTCTAGGAGTTTTATGGTACTGTCTCTTATATTGAAGTCTTTGATCCACTTTGAGTTAATTTTTGTACAGGGTGTGAGGTAGGTTTCCTCTTTCATTCTTTTGGATATAGATACCCAGTTCTCCCAGCCCCATTTGTTGAAGACTGTTCTGTACCAGTTCAGTGGATCTGGGGGCCTTATCAAAAATCAATCAACCACAGATCTGGTGGCTTTAAAGTCAGGAACTGTAAGTCCTCCTATTTCATTCTTCTTTTTTAGAATGTTTTTGCCAATTCAAAGACCTTTTCCCTTCCAAATAAATTTGATAGTTTTTCAATTCTACAAAGTAGATTGTTGGAATGTTGATTGGAATTGCACTGAATCTTTAGATCAGTTTGGGTAGAACTGAAATCTTAACGATGTTCGGCCTTCCTATCCATGAACATGGAATATCTTTTCACCTGTTTACGTCCTTTTTTTATTTATTTTAGTAAAATTTTGTAATTTTTTGTGTAGAGGTCTTTTATGTCCTTGGTTAAGTTTATTCCTAGGTACTTGATTTTTTTTAGTTTTTATTGTGAATGAAATGTTTTTCTTGAGTATCTCTTCAGGTAGGTCATTTCTAGTATATAGGAACATTACTAACTTTTGTGCATTAATCTTGTACCCCACCACTTTGCTGAAGTTGTTTATTAGCTCAAGTAGCTTTGTTGTCAATTTCTCAGGATTTTTCAAACATATGATCACATCATCTGCAAATTACAGTTTTACTTCTTCCTTTCCAATTTGGATGCCTTTTATTTCTTTGTCTTGCCAGATTGCTCTGGCTAGAATTTCTAGGGCAATATTGAATAACAGTGTTGACAGTGGGCATCCTTGTCTCTTTCTCAATCTTAGGGAGAAGGCTTTCAGTCTCTCACCATTGAGTACTATGCTGGCTGTCAGTTTTTCATACATGCTCTTTATCATATTGAAGTCTCCTTCAATTCTTACCTTTTGAAGTGATTTTATCAAAAAAGGATGCTGAATTTTGTCAAATGCTTTTTTGGCATCTATTGAGATGATCATTTGATTTTGTTGTTTCAATTTGTTAATGTTCTGTATTACTGAGATTGATTTTCTTATGTTGAATCACCCTTGCATGCCTGGAATGAAACCCACTTGGCTGCAGCATATGATTCTTCAATGTGTCCTTGGATTTGATTTGCAAGTATTTGTTGAGAATTTCTGCATCTATATTCATTAGGGAGACTGCCTGCAGTTTTCCTTTCTTGTATTATCTTTATCTGGTTTTGGTATTAGAGAGATGTTAGCTCAATAAAATGAGTTAGGTAATGATCCTTTTTCTTCAATGTTTTGAAAGAGTCTGAGCAGGAATGGTGTCAGTTCTTTTAGGAAAGTTTGGTAAAATTCCCCTGTGAAGCCATCTGGCCCTGGACTTTTATTTGCAGGAAGCTTTTTCATGACTGATTGGATCTCTTTACTTGTGATTGGCTTGCTGAGGTCTTCAATTTCTTCTCATGTCAGTCGAAGCTGTTCATTTGCTTCCAGGAAATTATCCATTTCCTCTAGTTTGCTGGCGTACAATTGTTCATAGTATCCTCTTATGATTTTTTTGGGGGGAGGGTCTTCTTTTTTACTTTGTCAGTGTAGCTAAGGGTTTACCAATCTTGTTGAACTCAAAGAACCAACTTTTGGTTTTATTTATTTTATTATTTTATTTTTTGCTTTCCATATCATTTATTTCTGCTTTAAGCCTTATTATTTTCCTCCTACTTGCTTTAGGGTTAGTTTGCTGATCATTCTCTGGTTTCTTCAGTTGTTCCATTAGTTCCTTGATTTTAGCTCATTCTTCCTTTTTAGTGTATGTATTTAGAGCTATAGCGTTCCCCTCAGCACTGCCTTTCCTGCATCCCAAGGTTTTCATATGTTGTGTTTTCATTTCCATTCATCTCTAGATATTTACCGATTTCTCTTGCAATTTCTTCTTTGACACACTGATTGCTTAGAAGCGTTCTGTTTAACCTCCACATTATTTGTGAATGTTCTGGTACTTTGGTGGTTATTGACATGCAGTTGCATTCCATTATGATCAGAGAATGTGCCTTGAATAATTTCTATCTCTTTAAATTTTACTGAAGCTTGTTTTGTGTCCCAGCATATGATCTAACCTGGAGAACAGTCTATGAGCACTAGAGAAAAATGTATACCCTGGTAATCTGGGATGTAACACTCCATATAGGTCTATTAAGTCTAATTCATTCATCACATTGTTTAGGTTCTCAATTTCCTTATTGGTCCTCTGTCTGGTTGTTCTATCTATAGAAGAGAGTGGTGTATTGAAGTCTCCCAGTATTATTGTAGAAACATCTATTGCTTCCTTCAGTTTTGCCAATGTTTGTCTCATGTACTTTGGGGCACCTTGACTGGGTGCATAAACATTTATGATTGTTATTCTTTTCTTGGTGAATTGTCCCTTTTATTAATACACAGTGTCCTTTGTCTCTTATGACCTCTTTGCATTTAAAGCCTTGTGCTGGCCTGAATCTTCTATGTCCCCACAAAAGCCATGTTCTTTAAATGCAATCTTGTGCGGGCAGGCTTAGTCTTTTGATTAGGATCATTAGGATGAACCTTTTGATTGTTTCCATGGAGATGTGACTCACCCAACTGTGGGTGAGACTTTGATTACATTATTCCCATGAAGGTGTGGACCCCGCCCATTCAGCATGGGTCTTGATTAATTCACTGGAGTACTTAAGAGAGCTCAAGCCGACACAGATGCTGACACTTGGAGATGCATGGAGATGCAGACAGAAGAATGTTTGGAGATGTTAAGCTATAAGATGAAACCCACAGTTTGCCCCAGAGAAGCTAAGAGAGGATTCCCAGAAGCTTAGAGAGAAAAACACCCAAGGAGAACAAAGCAGAGAGCTGAAAGAAGCTAAGAGAGACCAAAGGCCAGAGACATTTTAGAGAAAACGATTTTGAAATGCAACCCAGGAGCAAAGGACCAGCAGACACCAGCTACGTGCCTTCCCAGCTGACAGAGATTTTCTGCATGCCATTGGCCTTCCTTCAGTGAAGTCCTTTTGTTGATGCCTTAGTTTGGACACTTTCATGGCCCTAGAACTGTAAATTTGTAACGTAATAAATCCCCTTTATAAAAGCCAATCCATTCTGGTATTTTGCATAACAGCAGCATTAGCAAACTGGAACAAATCTATTTTGTCTGATTTTAGTATTGCTTGCATGGAATATTTTTTTCTATCCATCCACTTTCAAACTCTTTGTGTCAACTGGTTCTGAGTCTACTGTAAACAGCATACTGATGGATCATACTTTTAATCCAGTCTGCCAATCTGTATATTTTAATTGGCGAGTTTAATCCATTCACATTCACTGTTATTACTGTGAAGGCAGCTGTTGAATCAATCATCTTATCCTTTGATTTTTATTTGTCAGATCTGTTTCCCGCCTCCCTTTCTTTAAGTTACCCTTACTAATTCTCTTCTGAGCCCTTCTCCAGACCTCTGACCTCTCTCTCCTTTCTTTTTTCCCTCAGCCAGTAGAATTCCCTTTAATATTTCTTGCAGGGCAGGTCTCTTGTTAAATTCTCTCAGCATTTGTTTGTGAAAATTTTAAACTCTCCCCCAATTTTGAAGGAGAGCTTTGCTGGAAAAAGAATTCTTGGCAGGCAACTTTTCTCTTTCAGAATCTTAAACATGTCATACCACTGCCTTCTCACCTCCATGGTACCTGCTGAGTAGTTAGTACTTAGTTTTATGTGGTTTCCCTTGTATGTGGTGAATCACTTCTCTTGCTGCTTTTAGGACTTTCTTCTCTTCAGCATTTGATAACCTGGTCATTATATGTCTCAGAGTGGGTTTATTTGCATTTATTCTATTTGGAGTTCATTGGGCGTCTTTGATTTGTATATTCATCTCATTTAGAAGAGTTGGGAAGTTTTTCCCAACTATGTCTTCAAATACTCTTCCCAGACCATTTCTCTTCTCCTTCTGGGACACCAATGATTCATGTTGTTCATCATTTGCCTGAGATCCATTTCAAATTTTCCGATTTTTTCACCTCTTGTTCTTTTGTGTGTTCATATTCTATTGTCTGTCCTCCAGTTCACTTGTTTTTTCTTCTGCCTCTTCAAATCTGCTGTTGTGTGTCTCTAGCATATTTTTAATTTCATCAACAATGTCTTAAGATCTGCTTTTTATTTACTCTTTCAAATTCTTCTTTATGCTCTTCTAGAGTCTTCTTGATGTCCTTGATGTCCTTACCCAAATCACTGAAGTTGTTTTTGAGACCTGTGTGTACTTCTTTGATTAACTGCTCCAAGTTCTGCGTCTCCTGTGGCTTTTTAATTTGGTCATTTGGCTTGTCCACATCTTCTTGTTTCTTCACGTGCTTTATAATTTTCTGTTGGCCTCAGAGCATTTGTTTATCTTAATAAGGATATTTTGAGATATGCAGAACTATTCGAACATGTATATATAATTCGGCAGAGCTGCAGCTTGCTGGAGTGCACTTTCCCTATTTTCCCTGCAGATGGCACTCTTGAGTCACCTCTCACCCTCAAGCCAGCTCTCCCCCAACTTCACCTGTGCACTGGGCAAGGTCCAAACCCGGTAGAAATCCAATCAGAACACCTGTTCTCTGTGTACCCTGTGGACAGGCGGCGGGTCCTAGATCTCTGAGTGGACCACTCTGGGGCTGTGGGGGTGCATGTCTCACCCTCCAGTTCAAATGCATCACACCCTGTCCACCATGCACTCATAAGTCTCTGAGGTTGGGGAAGGGCTCCTGGTGCTTCCATGCGGCACCCTTGCCTCCCCACCTCTTGCCTGTGCACACCGTGGGCTTCCATGGAGGAAGAGTAAATGCAGTCACCACAAGTCCACTGAATCCCAAGTTCCCTCATGGGAGCTCCTGGCCAAGCGGCTATGAAGAGTTATCTCCCCAGCCAACTGCTGGGATGGGCACACAGGGTGTGGAAAGCTCTTCCCTCCCTCACTTGGAGCCGACTCCAGCCGCCAGTCCCCAGTAGCGGTGCCAGCCGAAGAGACTCACCTCATCCTTTTAGGTGCAGTCTGTCCGCCTCTCCATCCAAGTCCCCACTATGTGCTGTAAAGGTCCCTGTCTGGACAGCCACACCCTGCAACTGCTGTTCTGGGACACTTTCTGCCCTTTATCTAGTTTTTTTTTTTCAAAGAGAAGTTTGCTCTGCCTCTCCTAATCTGCCATCTTCCCAGAAGTCCTCCACTGCTTGTTTTTATAAATAAGGTTTTACTGGAACAAAGCCATGCTCATTTGGTTTTGGTTGATGGCTGCTTTCATGTTACAAGGGCAGTTAAGTGGTTGCAACAGAAACCATCTGCCTCACAAAGCCTAAAATATTTACTATCTGGCACTTTAAGAAAAAGTCTGCCAGCCCCCTGCCCCTTAGATCATGTAATCTAGCCCACACTTTACTAGGTGAATAAACTGAGGCTCATGGAGGAATGACTTCTCTAAGTTAAAACTCAAGCTAAGATGCAATAAGGAACTCCACTTCCATGATACTTTCCACTAAGCCAGGAAACTCTTAAAGCAGACATCTGCCCCTCAGTTACAGAACTAAAACCTCAGACTCTCATATCTGAGTATACCCACCAATAAATTGATAAGAAGAGGGCTTTGGGCCTAATCGGTACCCAAGAACTAAAGGTACCCAAGTGCTAAAGGTCTGTGGAAACCCTGTTAAAACTCCAGAAAAACTTACATTTTTAAACCACATAAACACAGATTAGGGAAGGTCTGAAAACAAACAGGTGATGGGAGTGTAGCCTGGTTTAGCTTTTAAATGGCACATCCTGTGACCCAACAATCCCACTCCTAGGAATCTACCCTACAAAAAATACCAGCCTAAACGACTATCGATACATCTCTTAACACATTTAGGACAGCACTGTATACAAAAGCAAAAAGGGGCTCAAATTTCAATAGGGTAAACTTTTAAGGCAAAAAAAAATAAGCATTAACAGCAATAAAATGTATTTATGTATATAAAAAAAGGAAATGCCATTTTATTTCTTTACCTTAATTGCTTGGACCCTGTAGGCATTTGAGTTTGTGACCCCAGACATACACAATCTCCACTGTTAGGTTTCTTCTGAGACACAGTAAAGATTCATAACTCAGCCATTTAGGCAATTAAGGATAATATAACTGGAAAAGGCAATCTTCCTCACTTACAGGCATATCAGAAAACTGAGGCATTTCACCTGGATAATTCAGACCTAAAGTTCAAATACCTATCTGAAATTATAGTAAAAACTACATTTTAAATTTCTATTATTCGTAAAATACTTTGAAAGTAGATTATTGTCATAATTTGGAGAAAAAGCAATTTAGTGAATAAGACTTTGGGAGTGTGTGAGATAATTTTGATATCTAGAAGAACAGGGAAAACTGCACTGATTGGGGGGGTGACTGTAAATTTCTTACCTATTTTAAATGTTGTAATATTTCCTCAGATAAGACTCAAAATAGCCATGCAAGCAGCAGAAAGGACAAGAAGAAAAATTCCACATAGATTAATATGTTCATTTCTAAAATAGTTTCTGGGTTCCATAAATAGAATGTACTATAAACAAAGGAGGCAATCTGAACATACCAAAATCAAGGGAGAAGCCATGACAAGAAAATATAGAAACTGCACCTATTGAATATTGTCATTGGTTTCAATCAGTTGGCCATGCCCTATCCCAAGTGTGTGAATTCAAACACATATACATGAGTGGAGCGGAGACTAGGTATTTACTCTGTTAGCAAATCTCAGGAGATTCCATAGTTCCAATTTAACATCACTTAAGTAACAAAAAAAATTCCACTCAGAGAGATAGACTCTTCCTTGAAAACTATCAGTTATATGATTTGACCAGAGATTCCTGAGAAATTGGTTTTATAAGAATCCAGACACACTGGGACACACAATTCAGTTCACATACCAACTTTTAAACTTTTACAATATAGGAATTCTTCGAGTTATCAAATTAAATTTCTCAACCAGAAGTCTCTCATTTTAACCCTCCCTTCCCCGCTGTCCTACATATGACTCTCAGTTTAATTTTATCAGGACTGGAGCAGATTTTCCAAAATTAAGTGCTAAATGAGTAACTCTTTCCCCTACCACCAAGAACAACAAACAACTTACAGTCATCTCAAAGATGACCCCAAGTCTTATGTGGAAATTCAATATCAATCATATACACAAATAATGCTGGGCTGACAATCTCAACAAAGGAAGACCATAACTAGACTGCTAGGGCTAATCCAGGCTGCCCAGGATTTAGAGCAAATAAAATGCTCAAGGAAAAGAGATGCTAGGTAACTTCTCACTGGTCTAGCAAAGGCTAGAGTGACTACAATAGCAGAATCAGTCCAAGAGAACTTTCTGTGATGGTATGAAATGACCCAAATGTTCTACATCTCTGTGGTGCAAGACGGGAGCCACTAGCTACATGTGGCTACCAAACACTTGAAGGGTAGCTTGTGCCAATGAGGAAGTGAAGTTTTAATTTTACTTAATTTTAAATAGACACCTATAGCTAGTGGCAAACATAATGGACAGCACAGAATTTCAGGAACAAGGCAGCTTTCTTTCACCTGTACACTCAACTCAACAATTACCTTGTTCTGCCTACTGCATCCTAGACATTGTGCCAGGTGCTGAAAAGAGGGAAATGAATGAGAAAGTCCCTGCCTTAGAGAAGGTTCTAATGAAGGAGAGACAGCCAGATGGTCAACAGTCCATTGCAGTACAATGTGTTAATGAAAAGAGGTCAAATAATGAGGATGATAAAACAATCCTAAATGTCTATGCACCTAAGAATAGAGCCTCAAAATACATGAAGCAAAAAATGAGAGAACTGCAAGGAGATAGACAAATCTCTAACAATAGATGTGGACTCCTCTTGATAACTGACAGAACAGGAAGACAGAAAGTCAGCAAGAATACAGGAGATCTTAACATTATCAAGTTGAACTAATTTATGACAATTACAGACATTTATCTCCACCCAACAGCAGAATACACCTTTTTGAACGTACAGTTACCCCTTCCACATTGCGACTTTTCCCATCCCGGTTTCAATATACACAGGTTGGCATAAGAAATTAAATGGGAATCTTTTGAAAGTTTTCTGGAAGCCACAGACGACATGTCAAGGCCAGCAGAGATGTACCTCACACTAACCACCAGTAACAGGTTATTTTTTTTAATGCCTTTTGTTATACATGCAATATGTTCAGTGTTATTTTCCTCAAATTTGTTTCATTTTTTAAAATTTTCATGTTTATTTCATATTTTCTTATTTCTTTTTCATACAGTATTTTTATTTAACATTGACCTACATATAGCCTATGACCAAATACTTAACCCAAATTTTACAATTTGGGTAGTACTGTTAATAACCCATAAGAGAAAAGAGAAAAAATTAAGACTTCGTTTATGGTACAAAGGGAGGGCCAAAAAATTTTACATGGATTTTCCAGCTCACAGGGGTGCTGTACCCCTAACCCCCATGATATGGAAGGGATACTTCACCTAGACAGACAATATTTCAGGCCATAAAACAAACTTTAAAAATTTTTTTTAAAAATTAAAGTCATACAAAGTATATTCTCTGACTATAAAAAAATTAAACTATAAATCAATAATAGAAACATACCAGGAAAATCCATAAATATTTGGAAATAAACAACATATAAATGCATACAATTCAGAAGGGAAGGGGTAAAGGCACCTAGCCCCACTTTGAAGCGAAGAGAATAGGGACAAGAGAAGGCAAGCTGGGAAAGCTGATGGCTAGGAGTGAGTCATCAAAGCAGGATACAAGGTATGTGAAGGGAACAACAAAGTCATTATTGCTTGAAGATCAAGTTCAAGCTGAAAAGAAATAAGGAGTGAAAAGGTGAAGAGAAATAAGTGATTCAGAAGTCAGGTCATCCTTGAGTTCCTTCTCCCCCTCACCGCATCCCAGCCTAACAAATCTATCACCAACCTCTATCTATTACTAACCTCTAAGTAATTTTTTTTAATTATTTCTCTCCATTCCCACTGGTATCAAACTAGTAGAATATGTATCATCTGATCCTTTCATTCATTTTTACCTCACCCCAATTCATTTTCTATTCTGTAGCAAGAGACTAATTGTTAAAATACAGAAATCTGATCACATCATTCCCTACATAAACCCTTCATGGTTTTTCCAGTCCACTGAATGTGCTAATCCTACGGCCAAGATTCTAGGCCCAGAATCCCCTTTCTCCTCCCTTCACTGGCTACTTCAGGTTTGAGCAGGGAAGGTTCAGACTGGATTATATGTATTTACCCCCTTTCAAAACACTTCTTTTGCTAATACACTAACTCCCATCACTGCTACCCAAGATGCTTCATCAGAGCAGGGGCCATATCTGACTTCTTCACTGCTACCTTCCCAGATGGCACCTGGCAAATAGCAGGCATGCAATAGGTAACTTTGAAATAAATGAACAAATCAATGTAGTAGCAGAAGATGAGGCTCGTAGGGGAAGTGAAAGCCAAGTAATGGACTATCCACATACCACTTAAAGAATACAACTAATTCTCCACTGAAAATTTTTTCTATGGAGCATAACATGGTCAGATTTGTTCTAAAGCAAAGCAGAGTGTGAGTGGAAGATGGACATGAGGAGAGACGAATGGACAAAGGGCCCAAGCAGGCAAGCAGGTTCCTTTGAGAGGACAAGTAAGAGATGACGAGGGCCTGATTTACAGAACCGTTAGCTGGAATGGACAAAAAGAGAATGGAAAGATATTTAAGAGATATTTAAGATGTAAACTGGAGAGGCCCAGGTGACAAACCTGCATGTGGTCAATTAAGTGAGCAGTGCCATTACTCACTGCACAAGGAAATGGGAGTTTGGGGTGGACATTAAAGCATGATTCTGAGGTGCCTGTGGGGCATCCAAGTGGAATTAATTATCCAATTAAAAATTCAAAGCACAGGGAAGAAAATATCCAACAAAAGTCTGAATAACCATAGCCATGAGAGTATTAAACTTAGTTACAAGTCAAAATTCAAACAAGCTTTTTACCCCATCAAACATAAAGATGGTTTTCAAATAACCAGTTTTGGTGAAATGGACACTTTCATATTACCATGGGTAGGAATATGTTAAATTTATATTTATAATGTATTGTAAATTTATATTATATAACATTCATATTATTTTTAATATATTAGTAATAGGTACTAAATGCTTTAAAAATGTGTAAAGCCTTTGATTCAATGGCATACTGGGAAAAAAAATCAAGGATGTGAACCAAGATTTATCTAAAAGGACACTTACTGAAGGTATTCAGAGCAAACAAAGAGAACAGCTTAATTTTGATACTGTCTCAGGATGGAATCTTAGGTAGCTATTAAAAATCATATTATATCTGTCCCCTCCCATCTGAATAAATACAATCTTTTCTCTAAAGTCTTATCTCCTTGACCCTCAAACCTCAATATATAGTCCACAAACATGTACCTTTCTGTCACCTATTATTTACATCCTCCCTCCTCTCCCTCACCAACCTCCACTAGGGAAATTCTACCTTTCAAGGCACATCTAAAATTCAATGTTGTTCTTTTTTTTTTTTTTTTTCAGAGAAGTTGTGGGTTTACAGAACAATCATGCATAATCAACCTTCTTCTGGATTTGATCTTCTGATAGAATATGACTTCTCTCCCTAACTTCTTTTTCTTACAGTACTTATCATAGTCCGCCTTATGTTATAGGTATGTATGCACTGTGTTATTTTTCCTCCTTCTAAAAAATAAAGACCTTGAGAGCAGGGTCCATTTCTTATCATCTCTTTACCTCATATGAAGCTTTTAAGCCAGTACCTTGCACACTGAACAAATATCAAATAAATCATTATTTTTAAGTGTTTTAACCATATGTAAAAAAAAAAAGAAAAAAAATACTTAATGAGACTTGTAGTTATACATGACAAATCTGTAGCATGAGTTAATATCCTTTTCCTCTCAACACTTCGTAAATTGACAGCAAAGAAATAAAAAAGGCAAAAAAAAAAAAAGACATACTAGAAAAAAGAGAAAGGGTAAGAGAAACAGCAATAAAGCAATTTCTGCTAATTTGTGGAATATGGAAAATGGGAGAAGCAGTCCCCAACTTGGCAGAGAGAAAGCCTCCTTGCACTCTAAGAACCTTCAGGGGTCACGGGGAGGAGTGTGACAGCTCAGGACCTAGAGGTACCAACACTCCTGGACAATTGGGCTTATAAGGCTCAGGGTTCATAATAAGGAAATTTAGTGAAAGCGACCCTAGCTACCTTCCCTCATCCAGCTTCCCAGAATACCGGGCATATGCACCCCATAATCCCCTCACTCTTACCCTCAGGAAAGGGATTTTAAGAAATCTGTTAAGAAACCAAATAAACTCAGGAGAAAAATAAAAGAGAGAGAAAACAGCAAAAATACACAAAAACAAAAACTGACATCTGGGACTCCCTCAAAGAAAAGGTTGGCTCTGTGCCCAATTACCCTACAGTCAAACCCACCAGTGACAAACCACGGCCACCCATAAGGCACAATTCAGTGTCTCACTCCTAAATATGAATAGCCAAGGATCACTAGGCATTTGAAGAAAGCCTCTAATATAAAAGAAAGAAAACCAAAACAAAAGAAACCTGAGTGAAGAAAGGAAGTAAGAAAACTTCAAAAACTATAATAAATGTCCTTGAAGACAAAAGAAAGGATGTTGCATCCGTGAAAAGGAAGCTATGAAAAAGGAACAGAGAAAAGAGCTTTGGGAAATTGTCTATCATAAATAATAATTATGTTAGCTCAACTTCCAAAAGTCAATAAGAAAACAAATAACCCAATTAAAAATTAGGCAAAATATTCAACAGACACTTCACCAAAGATCTACAAATAGCAAATAAGTATAGGAAAAGACGCTCAGCTTCATTAGTCATTAGGGAAATGCAAATTAAAACCACAATGAAATACCACTGTACACCTATTAGAATAGTTAAAATTAAAAAAAAAAAATGTCAAGTGCTGGGGAAAATGTGGAACAACTAGAACCCTCTATATTGCTGGTGGGAATGCAAAATAGTATACAGCCACATTGGAAAACATTTGGCAGTTTCTTATAAAGTTAAAATACACTTAGCATATTCCGTTCTTAGGTACTTATTCAAGAGAAATGAAAATTTATGTTCTCACAAAAAGCTGTAAGAGAATGTTTATAGCAGCTTTATTCATTATCCTTAATCTTGCAGCACACACACATTTCAATACACATCTCCATTCCCAATTATTCCTATAGGTGAGTACCAGAAGAGTAGACAGCATGAACAGTACAGAAGACGATTACTGCACACCTAGGACAACCTCTTTAATACTCACAAATCATGCTGCCCAACTTTTTTATACCACTTTTGGCCCTCATTTTTGTTCTTTTAATTCTCCTGTTTAACCCCTTCAGATACTGATACCTGAAAACAGATTAATAAATTTCTCTTGTAATTTTGATTTCCATATTGCCACTGAAAGCACTACCCTTCTCAAGAGGCATATTTGATGCATTCCCCTCTGTCTACACTCCTAAGGTCTGCCAAAGCCTGGAGAACACTAAGGTACCTCCTGAATCAATCACAGCAGCAGGACAGTACTAGAGAACCCATCCATATCCCCACCAGCTATCTCTTCCAATCCATTCCATATAACAGAAGCTATGCTGAACTTCCTCAGGTCCCACTGAAATCATAGTTCACTGTCTCCAGATTTTCTGACTAATCCCCACAGGTACAAATGAAATAGATTTGAAACAGATTTGAGAGAGAAGGACCTGAGAAATCACCTCCTCCAGGAACCCTCCCAAGGGAAAAAGGGCTACACTGCTGGCTTAACAGTATCTTCAAGATTTGGTTTAATTTTCTTTCTTTCATGCTCTTGCACAGACCTGATGGGAATACAGCATATCCCTTGTGTGTTTTGGGAATGAAAAACCATGATCAATGATCTAGCCCAATCCTCATTCTACAGATGGAGGGTGGAGTACAATTAATATAGCCTGGTACTCCAGGTACTGCGCAGCATAGCATACAATTCACATACTCAGGCTCTTGCTAAAGCAGGTCACCTGGTTACTACCTGGTGCCTTAGCTCATGCTGCTCCCTCCATCCTGGCTGTCCCCATCCCCCATCCAGGAAGCATATGCCCACACCAATCTCCCCTCCCACCCCACCACCTGCCTCCCTCCCCCTGCCCCCCAAGCAGAGTATGCTCTCATCAACCTTTAAATCTCCACTGCACTTTGTACCTCACTTGTAGCAATCAGGAATTACACATATACTGAAAAGATATTTGACTGACACTGGGAATAAATATTGCCAAACCAGTAGTAACAAATTTTGCCTTAGGCAAATCTACAGTTCATTCATGGCATCTTTGCCACTGACCTCAGAGTTATAATCCTTAGATGACATAAACCACTAATTCTCTCCCAGGATAGCACCAGGGTTTTTGCTTTCTGAAATCAGAGGTTCCAAATTTTAAAATTCCAGGAAAGTATTCTCAGATGTCCCACACAAGTGAAATTCAAGAACCATTCTGTTTCAAGTATGATTTACTTTTTTTAATCAGCAAATGCTTAATATCAAAATGCTGACAGAATTTTACCAAATACCTATTCAAAACAGATTTGCTATACAATCCTTTTTGTTGTATAGTGAAAGTATGTCACAAAACCTATAAGCTGAAATAAATCTAAATTTAAAAAATAAATTTAAAAAACTAAAAGCTGTATTCAGCCAAATGCTCTAGCTTAAGCAAAACTAGATTATTTCAATTTTTATTAATAATTTGTCATCTCTACAGTAATACTTGTTATGCGTACTTTAGGTACCAACTTAATATTTTTCTCCATTAAAGGAAAATATTTAATTTTTAGTTAATAAACTTATTAAAATCTATGACTTCAGAAAATTAAAATAAACCAATGTGAAACCTCAACCAACTGTGTCATCAACAGTTATATTACCTACAAAGTACTGAACAGATGAACAGATGAATGAGTTATTTCTTATGCAAAGGATTTAAATGTGCTGGTACCTAAACCAACATTCTAGTCTACAAAAATTCATCAAAGTGGTCTAATTACCAATTAAGTATATTTCTCATTGAGCCCTGAAAGTACGACAGAACTCAAATCCAGCAACCATGTTTCTTTATGTGCCCTTGGGATATCCCCAGTCCTATAAACCAATCCTAGAGCTTTTTTCTTCCAAAACACACGCATATATACACATTTACCTCACAGCCTTCCTCCCAGGAAGTACAGACAATAAAACTAAATGAAACTAGTACTCAGCCTAAACAATTCACCTGTCATGCTTTGTTACTCATTCTAGGCAAGTGGACATATTCTAAAAGTTAAGAACAAATCGTATCATCCATTTTATCAAAATCTTGAGAACTGTGTTTCAAAAGGCAAGACATCCAACAAGATAGTACCACATCCAATAAGAAAAGGAAAATGCCTGGGAAGCAATACAAAATAGAAGCTCAAACACATTAATCCACTGCAGAATTATTAAAACTTCATCTATTACAAATTCTTACCTACTAGCAATCACTTATCCAACCGGTCTTTGATAAACACCTGCTATATGCAAGACACTGTAGTAGGAGCTGCAAGGGATTCAAGATTGAGACCTATCCTTAAGAGAGTTAATAATTTTATATAGGGCTTAGGACAAGTATACAAAAGGTGGACAGCAAGAGTCATTAAGAAAAAAATGTCATAGAAGTATCATAAATACGCAACTATTTCTTAAAAAGGAAATCTAACCACAAATTGTAATTTAATACAGTACATGCACAGCCATCAATCCTAAATACTCTTTGCTAGGCCTTCAAATAGGAGGTTCAAGTTAGTTGTAATTGCCCTGTCACAATGCCTTAGCTCTGTCTAATCTGGAAAAACTTCCTCCAATAGTGCAATTCAGTTTGTACGGTTCATTCAATTCCAGGCTCTTGGTAGAATGAAAACCAGTATGAGATTTCTTAAGGTAAAAACTATCACTATAAAAGCTGCACTAAAATCAAGTTTGCAAGAAATGAAAACTTACCTGCAGTCCCTTCTACATACAAAAGACAAAAATACTTGACATTATTTGATTCATTTCCTTCACTCTCCTACTTGCTCCCCCATCAAAAAAGACAGATATTCCCATTGCCAAGCAAAAGAAAGTACCTTTTTACATGAGATGCTGAGATAATCTAAATGGATTTACATCTGGCTTAATGCCCATACTCCTTCAACAATGATTTAAGCATTTATTAAAAAACAGAAACATTTATATTTAATCACTTCTACTACACTAGTCTACTCTTTTAAAAACAAGTAACATACCTTAATCACTTTTCTAAGTTCCTCATATGTCCTCATATATTTTACTCTGTAAATGCTCTTAAAACTGGGATCTAGTTTCCTTACCAGATTAACAAAAATATAAGGGAAAACTATTCTAAGTTGTTGCTACACATTATGTTTTTTTCACAATTTACAAGCCGCAACTACATTATTTAATACAAAGCAGCAATTGTGTGTCTGTGTGTTTTAACAAAATGCACTTCAGCACCAGCCTAGAGAAACTTTCTGTGAAAAAACAGGGGAGGAGCCACCATGGAGAAGCTCATTACAGATCCAGGGCGGATTTTTATTCTCAGAAATAAGAATGAAAAGAAAAAGTCATTTTGTAATAAATTCCCCAATACACTTGCTGTGTGAGTTAGAAGTTGGCCCAAAAGTTAGCCCAAAAGTTCATCTTCAGCAATGGTTTGGATAATCAACTACACATTTTCTGCAACAGGTGATGGGAAACTGCATTTCCAAGCAAAGCAAGCAAGATCAAATTAGTTAGGTGCACGTTCCTGTAGTTTTTTACTTTTATTTTGGATTTCACCAAAATGATTTTGAATCAGATGAATCAACAAATTTGGTTTTGTTTGGTTTTCTGCTTTGCCTTTTTTAATCAGCCATTTACCAGCAACTATTGCACGAAGCTATTAACACCCAAACAATAAAAACAAACACACAGGACCTACTAACCCAAGTATCTATTTCCTTAACTCATTTTTTAAACCACACATCTAGGGGTGTGAAGGGAAGCATGTTTTGGGTGTGCGTGTGCGCCACTTCTATATAAATCCTTAATCCCCTTTTTAAGGAGCAGATATATAATAAAAATCTACAAGAAACCACATTAGACATGCAAAGAGGTTTGCGAAACAAGAGGCTTCTTTCATTCCAAAAAACCAAACCAAAACAAGTGAAGAAAATGAATGCATTGGATATGTGTGTGCCAAAGTTTCAATCCTGCCTGGTGGAGACACTGCACTGGCACAAATTTTGAAGAGGAAAAAGAAGAGGTGTGGGGTAGAGACAGAGAGCGAGAATAGGGCCTACAAACTGCAACAATGCAATCTCCATTTTGAACAATGCGCCTCTTTCCTCTTGTAAATCTAGTTTTTTGCCACTTGATGTGCCGTCGCATTTCCCCTGTTTGGGGGGAGGTGGGGGTAGGGGGAGGCCGGAGCAGGATGCACAGTACACCAGAGGGAGTGAACAAGGGGGGAGGGTAGAGTAGGTGGGGAAGGAGTCTGCAGCAACCGGGCTAGGTGGGTACCTGGAGTGCTGCTATAGGTGCTATGGCTCCTGAAGCTGCTTTCCGTGCAATAACTGGCGTCGTCGTCGTCGTCTTCCATTTCCTCCGGATAATCGGAATCATCGTCGTCCTCCTCCATCTCATCTTCCTCATCGTCCTCCGAATCCTGGGTCTCCTCAGCGTCGCCGTCCTCCTCCTCCTCCTCGGAGACCATGTCCTCCTCCTCCTCCTCCTCCTCGCTCTCGTGGTCATCGTACACCACTTTGTTGACGGCCCGCCGGGCCGGGGTGGTCCGGGCCAGGTGGCCGCCACCGCCCCCGCCCCCTGTCCTGCCGCCCCCGCCTCCTCGCCCCCCCCGGCCCGGGGCGCTGGTGCTGGGGGGGGCCGGTGGCGGCGGCGGCGGTGGCGGCGGCGGCGGCTTCCTCCGGCTATTGCTGCCCCCCCTGGGCGAGCTCAGCCGCGTCTTGGGCGCCACCTCAGCCTGGGCGGCGGCCCACCTGCCCCGGCTGCTGCCGCGGTGCCGCGAGCGGAGCCCCCCGATGGGTCCGGACGTGGGCGGCGGCGGCGGTGGCGGCGGCGGGGCCGGGGCACAGCGCTCCGCAGCGGGAGCCGCTGGCTGCTTGGGCGGCCTGCCCCGCCGGCCCCTCATGTCGGAGCCGAGGCGGGGGGGAGAAGGGAAAGCGGACGGGGGAGGGGCGGGCGGAGGGACGGTGGTGGGGGGCGCCGGGGCCGAGTGGGGAGGCCCGCGGGGCCGGGCGGGCGGGGCCGGGCCGGCGGAAGCGGGTGGAGGGAGAAGGCTCAATCCGAATTGCTGGGGCCCCACTCCGGATCGCCTTCAGCCGCCATCTTGTTTCTTCCTTCTCGCTCGGTGACTGGGGGAACCGACAGCGGCCGCAGGCCGGAGCGCGATCACGTGAGCTGCGCCGCCGACGAGCCTGGGACGGAGCGAGGCCGCATGGCGGCCGCTAGGGGGAGCGCGGGAGCGCCGAGTCGGGGGCGGGGAACCCAGGGCGCCTCAGCGCGGTGGAGTGAGGCCGCGGGCGCAGACGGTGTGGGAGAGAGGGCGCCCCCGTCGGGAAATGCCCCCCGCAAAAAGGCGTCGGAAGACGAAAGCCTCGACGGAACTTCCCTCAGAGCCCAAACTTGGCAGGACCTCCTTTTCGCGGCTCCCCGCGCGGAGAGGAAGGCAGGGGAGACACAAAATGCATCCCGCTTCTGCCCCCTTGGGGAAACTGATGCCGAGGCAGCCGGAGAGGGTGTCGCGAAGGGGGTGACCCGAGCGACCTAGAGGGGCCAGGCAGCGCCGGCGACGAAGGGGAATTACTTGGCGGCGGGAGGACGAGCCTCCAGAAATGTGAAACTCCGAAGACTTGGTTCTGGAGCCCTAAAATTGATCCCAATGACAACTGCTCCGGGTCGTTGCCAGGAACCACGCCCTGGGAGAGTCGCTCAGAGGCTTGTCGCTTAGAATCACCACCGGAAAGCTCGGATAAACTCTAGCAAGCAACGACGTTCCAGCTAAGAACTCGACTTCTTTTACAAGAACTTTCTTACTTCTCGTAAAATAGAAAGGATGGCGTCCCTCCTGAAACTTATTTCAGAGTGTTGTGTGTTTGTATTCTAGGGAAGTAATTTTATTTTAACTTCTTTACCTCACAAGTCATCAAGTCTCTGCTTTAGCCCAGGGAACGAATCATGATGAAGTATTTTCAGGCACCCCCAGACTAAATCAGGGAGATGTAACCCGGGTCAGCCCTGGAGATAAGAGAAAGGCTTTATAAACTTAAGTTAATATTTATTGAAATATCTAACATCAAAAAAGTGTCAAAGAAAAATAGTATTCCGACTACCAAATAGTTTACAATGCAATTGGAAAAAAAATAGAACACGTGTGAAATGAAAATTGAAGAAACGCAAGTGCTAATTGCCAAATTAATGTATTCAAGTACAATTTGGTTGAGTACCAAGGGTCACAAATTTATATGCCTGTAGGGACCTGGTAGGTAATAAAAGTAAATAAAGTGGGCCTGGTGAAGACTCGGGCAAACTGTGTTTTGTTGAAAGAGGACAACTACAGAATGCAGGACTAAAATGACTAGAACTTCAAATTTTTCAAAGAAGGCGGAAATGTGGGTTTTATATGAACTCTATTTATTGTTAAATGTTAACAACTAAGTCAATTTTTAAAAAATACTTCAGACCAAATAAAATATATGCAGACCAGATATAACCCAGAGTCTACAAGTTTGCAACCTGTATCCTTCATTATGTAAAGTATGGTGCAGGGCTGTGTACTATAGGGAATAGAAAGATAACAGAAATGGTGACAGCCCTCAGTGGGAGGAAGCCTATTTACAAAAAATTCAAATAGATGGCACAGTCAGAGCCAGTTTTGTATCGCTTGGAGTTTTTAGTTGCAAGCAATAGAAACTAACTCTGGCTCATTGAAACAGAAAAGGAATTCATGAGAAGGATACAGGCACCTCTAGAATTGTCAGTTCTGAGAATAAATGGAATCCAAGTTCTTGTGCTGTTAACTTCCAGTATGTTCCATGAACCATTCTGCTGTTCCGTAAAGCCAGCAGCTTCTGGTTGCTGGGGAGCACAGTAGGCTAATGAATCTAATAGGGCAGCCAGCTTCTTTATCTCTTTCCCTATAAAGTTAGTTCCTTGATCCAATGCCGTGATGCATAAGATACCATGATGGTGACTAAGGTATTCAGTAAGTCCATGTAGATTGATGGTAAAAGCATGACTGGCAGGAAAATCAAAACTAAATTCAGTATAACCCTCTTCCCAATGAGGTTGACACAATGTCTCCTCCATGATAGAAAGAGTCCATCATAATGCTGCCTTCTACCATGGACGCTCAGCAGTGGCAATAGCCAGGTCAGCCTTGCAGAGGGGAAGTCTCATATAATCCCATCATAACGTGAGTCATGGCCTCCATGACCACTTTGTTCAGGACCCCAATAAGCAACCACTGGTTTGACTAGGGAAGAAACTTGACCTACATCCACAGGGTGTATTAAAGCTTCCTTAGCAGTGGGACATTTTGATATGTATTCACATGGGACAAAAATACTCTCACTCTCTAAGTCTGTTCTGAAAGTTTCATCTACATCCCCTCTCTGGAACAGCCTTGTCATCAGCCCACTAAGTCCCTGACCCCTTGGCCAAAGAGAAACTGCCCTTGAATTGATGTAGGGTCTTTCTTGAGGCAAAGAGAATCACAAGAAGTACAATTCAAAGTTCTGCCCACTGGAAAGATTCCTTTTTGCCACTGTCAACGACCACTTCCAAGTGCAGCTATGATACCTTAGCAGTCCACTTCCAGTTGAGACCACCTGTAAACCAAGCTCAAATGTTGTCCTTCCTAGTCATCTGGTCATGGGGAGTCCTCCACAAGGCCGTGGTTGTGGATTGAGGGAGATGTGCTGGTTTGTATATATTATGCCCCAGAAAAAGCCATATTCTTTAATGCAATCTTGTGGGGGCAGAAGTATTGGTGTTTTTTAGGTTGGAATCTTTGGATTAGGATGTTTTCATGGTAATGTAACCCACCCAGCTGTGGTTAATAACTTTGATTAAACTATTTCCATGGAGGTGTGGCCCCACTCATTCAGCATGGATCTTGATTAGTTTTACTGGAGTACTTTAAAAAGAGCTACACAGGCCCAGATGTTTTGCTGGCTGACGCTGATGCTTAGACATGCTTGGAGCTGCAGCTTAGAGAGACATTTTGAAGACAGCCATTGAAAGCTGATGGCTGACATTTTGAGAATGCCATTTTGAAACACAACCTGGGAGCAAGCAGATGCCAGCCACGTACCTTCCCAGCTAACAGAGGTTTTCCAGATGCCAATGGCCTTTCTTCAGTGAAGGTACCCTATTGTTGATGTCTTACCTTGGACATTTTATGGCCTTAAGACTGTAACTTTGTAACCAAATAAACCCCCTTTATAAAAGCCAATCCATTTCTGGTGTTTCGCAAAATGGCAGCATTAGCAAACCGGAACAGGAGGGGTAAAAATGGGAGTAAATACACTGGGAATTGTACTCCTGTGCCTTCTCTGGAATCTGTTCTGGCCTGCTCTTATATATACCATGTCCTCTTGGGCATGGGCATGCTACTAGGTATTTTTAACTAAGTGGACAGAGACTCAGTTCATGATAAGCAGCACAGATTACTGGTCACATAGTACACCTGTGGTCAGGCTTTTGATCTTTGCCAGGGCCTATGAGCAAAGTCAGACCAGTTTCAAAGGCGTATAGTTATTAGCCAGAGAGCAAGGCTTTGCTACAAAATCCTAAGCATAACTACAGTGATGTCCTTTTTAGAGCTTGCCATTGGCTCTGTACAGCATCCCAATATGTGGCTGGACACAGAGCACCACAAGGTCCATTGGGTCACTAGGACCAATTAGCAGAGCAACTTGTACTGCAGCTTGTAACTGCCAATGAACCTTCTCCTGGTCTGGGCTGTGCTCAACATTAGCAAGGTTTCAGGTCACTCTGAAAAGGGTTTAAAGCAGCACATACAAATGTAGTATATGCAATCTTCTAAATTCAAAAACAGCTGCCAAATATCCAGTAGCATAAGTAGAAACCACTCCCTCCCACAGTCCTTGAATTCCTCACACCCATTATATGTTCTATGGCTATGCCCACACAGTCCACTAAAGACGCCTTTAATTCCAAACAACACAGGTGATTTTGTTGCATTGTTTTGCCACTGTTTGCTAAGGACCTGTCAAAGTCTCATGTCTTAATAGTAGAAGCATTTTCTCTGACATCACCCTCAAAACACTAGACGGGCAGTCACAGACCACTCCCACCCCATTTCCCCAAGAGTCTGTGGCACCAATTTTGTTATTATTGGGTTCTTGATTGCAAGCAACAGAAACCCCATTCTTTAAGCTCACAGAATATCTGAAACTGCCCAAGAACCAGGTTCTGAGGCTGTGCGGTCAGGAAGTATCCAAACTCAGGCTAGAGAATCGGACCAGTGAACACAGCACAGCTTTGGCTACCTGGCCCAAGGCTCAGCTTAACCTGCTGACACCACCAACACTGGGCTGTGGCCCCTGCTTCGGAGCAGCGCCAGCTTCCAGTTAAAAGGCTGAGGTGAGTGCCTGATGATAGGGTCTCATGAGAGGAGGACAAGAGGGCGCATCCCTGGCATTTCAGCTCCCATGATGGGATCCAGGCTATGCCTCGCAGTGTGGAGGATTCCTTGAACCTGGGAGGTGGTTCCGATTGGATGGGATCTGACAGAGAGAGATGTCAACACGGTGTGACTTGCATTTGAGTGACTTGGAGAGTGATGCACCACAGGCCTGTGGGTAAGGAGCAGAGAGTCAGAGCAGAGAGCTGATTAATGGAGGAAGTAATTATCTCTGTGACCTCGGACTGGTCACTCAACCCTGATTGATCCCCAGTTTCCTCATAAATAAGTTACGGGGACTGGATGATATCAGTAATTTCCAAACTTTTCCACATTATAGCACCCAGTAAAAACTAGAGGAATAAACTGGAGGAGATTTGGGGCATCCATGTGAAATGTAGTGAATAAAAAACCTTAACATTTTCTTTACAGAAAATAATTATAATAAAATAAAGCGTATCACATTAGAAAAGATATTAAATACTGAATTTGTATAACACTTCAGAAAAAGCCTTCTTTTTAAAATAGAAACTTAAATTCATGTGCCTCACTTTTTATTATCAGCTTTTGTGCTTTAATAGCACATGCAATTTCTGATCAAGTCACTTTAACAATGATCTCTTTAAATTCTTGATCATCATCATTGACAAGAAATTGTTTGCAACAGGTGATAAAAAAATTTAAACCATCTTTGACAACAGTTCAAACATTTGCAATAGTAAAAATTATATTTAAATTATATTTGAAACTTTCCTTTTCTTTCACTGACAAATGTACTTTTGAAATTTCTTGTGAATTTTAGATCCAATCAAACTTTTTCATTACTAGTGTTTCAGAGTAATGATGAAGCTCTAATTTATGGAACACATATGCATTAATAGAGTGGATATCATTTGTGGCACACCAGTCATAAATAGAAAGTATTATACAATATAAGTGAAGATAGAGTTTTGGGGCTGCCTACATCAGAACCTCCCCCCATCCAACACACACACATTCACTCACTCACACTGAGGAGACTGGTCCAGAGATTCCAGCCATCCTGAGGACTGGAGGGATGAACATCTCCATCCGCCTGTATCCCATTCAATCTGCACTAATGTGTGCCATTAAAGCACTGGTTGGGAAGATCTGGAGTAGATCATCCCCAAATCCTTCCAACGCTAATATCTATCATTATGATTCTATAATGGCTCCTATTTGGGTATGCTGAATTTGTTTTACTAATGAGATGACAAGGTGGAAATGTCCAGGAGATACTTCAAAATGTGGACCAAAGCTCTGGAGAGATTGAGACTGGAGGTAAAATTTGGGAATCAGCCTCTTGGAGGTGAAAATGGCGGCCATGTGGACCAATGAAACCATTATGGAAAAGAGTGCAGAGAGAGAAGGAGCACTCCATACAGATGCTTGCTCTTCAGGAGCTGGAGGAACAGAAGTCTATTCAATGACTTAGAGAACTGGCTTTAAAGTAAGTCATAGCCAAATGCAAACCAAGAATGATGAAAGAAACTGTGCCCAAAACCCTTGCAAACGTCAAATCCTCCTATCTCTTTCATTGCTCCCCTTTGGTTTCTTTTGTAGTCTCCTCTACCTCTACCTATTGGCTCAGATGTTGTTATCTTCAGGATTTTGTCCTAATTACACCTCTCCTGAACCATCTCATTCAATTCCATGGCTTCAGCTGTCACATGCTCAGCATCTTTTGTCCAGACCCGTGCTCTGATTTCTTGTTTCTCAAACAATCTTTTGATTTGTTTTCTTACTTCCTGGTACCTCATCTAGGGATGAAAGTCCCCTGAATTCAAATGCAAATATTCTCCTAACCCAGCTCTCTGGACAGGTCCACCAGTCCCTGTTTTGGGGAGAAACACAACCTGATTCCAGCAGAGAAGATGAACCCTTGTTTTCATCTTGACCTCAAAGACTTTTGCATCTTTGGATGTGCCCTGTACAGGAAGATAGGGTGACCAATTCATCCCATTTTGCCAGGGACTTTCTTGGTCCAGGTAAACCAGGTGGTTGATGGTCCTACAGGAAGGTGTCCTTTGTGAGATACTGCCAGTGCAAAGACCTGGAAGATGAGTGACTGCAGATCTAACATTCTATGACACTGGGGGTGAAGAGGAGGCAGGTGGCATGTGTACTAGCAACTAACTCCCTAAGGGCCCCCAGGGCTCTGCAGAGGTCCTGCAGGAGCAGGTGGGCGCAACGAGAAGTGAAATTTGGGTATGTCTAATGTGACCTCATTTATACCTACAGGCTGGAGAGGCCCAGGGACTTTTGGGGTATATTTACATGGCTGAGATCATACTAGATACCCAATTTTGTCCTACTGCTATTTTATCTATGACTCTACCAAACTTGATCACACTTTAATGGCTGCAGAATATAACATCAAGAGGATTTTGAGTTTGCTTCAAAATTTTTCCTATTATAAGTAACACTTCATGAACATCTTTGGGCTAAAAGGTTTTTTTTTCAGTATTTAATATTTTTCAATAGCAATTTAAAAGTACCATTTATTAAGTGTACCAGAGACGGTGCTAAGCACTTTACAGTTGTTATCTCATTTAATCCTCACTACAACATGCTGGGGTAGGTATTCTTTTCACCAGGTGGAAATTGGAGCTCAGAAGTTAGGTAATTTGCCCAAGGCCACACAACCAGTGTGTGAAGGAGCTAGGAATGGAAACTAGCACCACTCTATACCTTGTAAAATTTGTGGATGGTGAATTTTGATTAGTTCAGGGCCACATTGTCTTTTGGCTGCGTTTGCTCTACTGAGCCTCCCCTGAAGCCTCATTTATGCATCCCTTTATTTTTGGTTATATGTGCTGCCAAAGTGACCAATGTACCTCTATTTTGCATTTCTCCCACTGTGTTGCATTTGCTTGTTTATAAATCTGCTCCACCTGCAAACGGGGCAAACCCCTTGAGGGAAGAACTGCATCTCGCTCATCTCCTTCCAGCACACTTAGCATGATGTTGTAGAGACTCAAGAGAGATGTGTTGTTGAATGTGCAAAAAGAAAAATCAATTAGTAAACTGAGAGTCAAGGGAAGGATTATTTCAGGATTGGGGATACTGGAACAGCTCTAGGGGTGAGAACAGACAGTCTTGACGAAGCTGGCATTGTCAGGGGAGGAGGAGGGCTGGAGCCAGGCAGGCAAGCCATTCTGGGCTGAGGGAACGGGAGAAGCAAATTTAGGAGGATGGGACTGTCCACGGGATGCCTTCACATATCCATTGAGCAAATATTTGTTGAGCACCCACCACATGCCAGTTGGCATATGATGTTACTTGAGAAGGGAAGCCTTCTCTGCAGAGGTGACATTCGAGCTAAAACCTGAACATTAAAGAAGCTATTTGTGGGCGTGGGTGGGGAATGGGAAGTTAATGCATAATAGGTACAGAGTTTCTATTTGGGGCAATGGAAAAGTTTTGGAAGAGACAACAGTGGTAGTAGCACAGCATTGTGAATGTAATTGACACAGACATACAAAAGAAGAGGCCATCTGTGTGACAGGCTGGAGAAGAACATTCTGAACAGAGTGGCCCCAGCATGCTTGGAAAACAATAAGATTAAATGTATTGGTGCAACTGTATGATCCTAGGCAGGTTTCTTGACCTCTGTTTTGTCATCTGTAAAATGGGGATGATTATAGTACTCACTTCATAAAGTAGTTATGAGGATTAAATGAAATAATGCACATAAAGAGCCCAGCACAGTGCCTGGAACCTAGTAAAATTTAATGTAGGCTAGTGATCATCGTCATTATTATTTCAGTATCATTTATTGCTTTATTAGTTTAACACTGAGAAATGCATGGAAGGCAACGTGGGATAGTCCAATGTAAATACTCCGGAATCCGGTTTGGATTCAGTCCCAGGGTTATAACATGATGGCATATGTTCCAGTTTGCAAACACTGCCAGAATGCAAAACACCAGAAATGGATTGGCTTTTATAAAGGGGATTTATTTGGTTACAGTCTTATAAGTTACAGTCTTATGACCATAAAAGTTTCCAAGCTAAGGCATCAACCATAGGGTACCTTCACAGAAGAATGGCCAATGGTGTCCGGAAAACCTCTTTTAGCTCAGAAGGCACATGGCTGGTGTCCGCTTGCTCCCAGGTTGCATTTCAAAATGGCATTCTCCAAAATGTTGCTCTTGGGGTGTTTTTTCCTCTCTTAGCTGCAGCTCCTCTTCAAAGTGTCACTCTAAGTTGCTCTCCAAAATGTCACTCACAGCTGCTCTGCAACTGGGCCTGCATGGTTCTTTTTAAAGTATTCCAGTGATCCAATAAAGACCCACCCTGAATGGGTGGGGCAACCCCTCCATAGAAATAATCCAATGAAAGGTCTTACCCACAGTTGATTGAGTCATATCTCCATGGAAACACTGAACAAATAGGTTCCAACCTAATCAACACTAATACGTCTGCCCCCACAAGATTGCATCAAAGAACATGGCTTTTTCTGGGGGACATACCATATACAAACTAGCACAGCATAATTTGCATAATGATTTTTTTTTACCTCTCTGAGCCTTAGTTTTCCCAGCTGTAAGATGAGGGTTAAAAAGAGTACTTACTGCATAGAGTTGTTCTAAGGATTAAATGAAAAACTACATATAAAGCATTTAATACAGGGCCTGGCAACATGGGATACGCTCAAAAATGTTAGTGATTTTTATTGTATGTCTGTGTGCCTATGTGTGTATGGTAAAATCCCTTTTTTTTTTTGATAGACTTTATTTTTTAGAGGAGTTACATGTTTATAGAAAAATCTTGCAGAAAGTACAGAGTCCATTCCCCCCTGAGTTTTCCCTATTAGTAACATTTTGCATTTGTTATAATTGATGAGCCAATATTATTATAATTATATTATTAACTAAAAACCATAGTTTACATTAAGGTTCACTCTGTGTTGTACAATTCTATGCTTTTTAAAAAAATTTTATTGTGGTAATATATGTACAATATATAATTTCCCTTTTTAACCACTTTCATGTTTACAATCCAATGGTGTGTGGCTTGAAACCTCTACCTTCCCATCATGCTCCGAGGAAGAACCTCTTCAGTTCACAACAGCCTGGGGCTGACTCTGACTGACCTTTAGCACTCTGTTAGCTATGTGAATAACCTTCATAACCTTCATTGATGTGTGCTTTGTGCTTTACATCCACGTCCATGTTACTATTGCACTTCTTTGGTAAAATAAATATTTTTAAAAATAAAAAGCAAGAATTAGTACTATAATCCCAATTTTTAAAAGTACATTATTATAACGTTTGGAACTAAACCAGAAGATGCCATTTCACACACACTAGGATAGCTATAACAACAACAACAACAACACAGCGAAAATAACAAGAGTTGATGAAGATGTGGGGACACTGGAAGCCACATACATTACTGATGAGAATGTGAAATGGTGTAACCACTGTGGAAAACACTTTGGCAGTTTCTCAAAAAGTTAAACATAGTGTTATCATGTGATTCAGCAATTCCACTTCAAGGTATATACCCAAGAAAATTGAAAACATATGTTCATACAAAAACTTGTTCTGGTTTGCTAATGCTGCTGTTATGCAAAATACCAGAAATGGATTGGCTTTTATAAAGGGGATTTATTAAGTTACAAGTTTATAGTTCTAAGTGTCCAAACTAAGGCATCAACAAGAGGAAACCTTCACTGAAGAACGGCCGATGGCGTCCAGAACACCTCTGTCAGCTGGGAAAGCACGTGGCTGGCATCTGCTGGGCCTTTGCTCCTGGGTAGTATTTCAAAATGGCTTTCTCCAAAATGCCTCTGGGCTTTTGCCTTAGCTCCTCTCTCTTGGTTCTTATGTGTCGTTGCTTCTTTCTCCCAGGGCATTTCTCTCTAAGCATCTGGGGGTCCCCTCTTAACCTTTCTGGGGCAAACTCTAGACTTCATCTCTTAGCTTAGCATCTCCAATCGTCCTTCTGTCCACATCTCCAAACATCTCCAAGTGGAAGCATCGGCATCAGCATCTGTGTCAGCTCTTAGCTTCTCTCTTAAATTCTTCAGCGAACCAATCAAGACCCACCTTGAATGGGTGGGGGCCACACCTCCATGGAAATAATCTAATCAGAGGTTCTACCCTAATCAACAGACTAATCAGTCTGCCCCACAAGATTGCATTAAAGGATATGGCTTTTCTGAGGGACATAATATATCCAAACCGGCACACTTGTACACATTTGTTTATAGCTACTTTATTCATAATAGCCCAAAAGTGGAAAACCCAAATGGCCATCAACAAATGAATGGTAAACAAAATGTGGCACTTCTATTCGAGGATATTATTCAGCCATAAAAAAAGAATGCAGTACTGATACAGGCTACAACATGGGTAGACTTTGAAAATGCTATGCTTAGCAAAAGAAGGCAGACACAAAGTGCTACAAATTGTGTGATTTCATTTATATGAAATGTCCAGAATATGCAAATCCACAGAAACAGAGAGTAGATTAGTGGTTTCCAAGGACTGGGTGGGAGGGGAGATGGGGAGTGACTGTTAGCTGGTGCAGGGTTTCTTTTCTTTTCTTTTCTTTTCTGTTTTTTTTCTTTTCTTTTCTTTTTAATGTTAAAGAGGTCTCCTATTCTTAGTTTATTAGGAGCAGGGTTTCTTTCTGGGGTGATGGAAATGTTCTGGTATTAGACAGTGGTAGTGGATGCACAATCTTGTGAGTGTACTAAAACCACTGAATTGCACACTTTAAAAGGGCAAATTTAAATGTAATTTGAATTATATCCCTAAAAATAAGTAAATAAATAGTAAACAAGTGGTACAAGGAATGGGAAAAAAAAACACTGATATGCCTTATGTCTTCTTTGTTCAGTTTCCCTCACCCTTTGAGCAACAAAGAACAAAGTTACTCCCACCTGATACTATTATTATCAATTTGATACGGTTTCTAGACCTTTACTAACATTTACAAATATATTGGGATGTGTGTGTGTGAGTGTGTGTGTGTGTGTGTGTGCATGGCACACAGAGAAAATATGCAAGGTTGTTTGGTGATTTCTCTTTGTGATTTTTATACTTTTTTAAAATTTTTCAGCTGCTGTGTCTATGGTTCCACAATTTCCTTTTCTTTTACTCTGTGCACTTTCTTTCTACCTTGTTCGTACTCTGCTTAACTTGACCTAGTTTTCAATTTAATCAAATCTTCGGAAACCGATTCGTTACCATTAACAATAATCTTACCATCTTTATTGTTGAAATTCCTTTTTGGGTGGGGGGGTGTTACAGTGCAGCCACAAAATATAGGATGCCATCATTTACTTAACCAGTAACAGACAACACTTAGGAATAAAACTTGAAAACTATATGCTTACCTGATGATAAAAATGATAAAAATGATTGCAGTTCAAAGCTGCCTGTTCCAGACAATGGTTTTAGATTTGCTGTACGCCTGAAAGCCATGAAAAATGCATTGCCTGGCATCTTGATAAGGAAATCAATTACTTACTTCACTCTTGAGTGATGAGAATGAAAGGGGGGGGTTGGGGGGTGGAAATAACCAAAATGGTAAGGATAAAACAAACCGGGAAGAGACATTCATTTCACGCTAGTATGGCTTTGTTTGAAAACAAAGTCTTTAAGCCCTCAGATGTTGGTGACGACTTTCATTCCTTGACTCCTGGGTCCTCCCAAGCCCCTGAGAACACCCACCCCAGAAGCAGCTGCCAGCCTGGAGCCACACCCGATGTCATTTTTCTCAGCTTGTCAGGGCTGTTACTGGAACAGAATGGCCTCTGGTCCTCGTCACCACAGGCATCCCATTCAAGAATTCACAGTCCCTGCTGGCCTGGCAGTGGAAAACAAATTCAGTTTCCAAGGGGAAGTTACAGATAATCTTTTTTTCTGAACTGGGTTTCCATCAGTCTCAAATTGCTTTATTTGGCCTGGCTGCTCCCTGAACAGGCCTGGCAAATAGGAAGTGAAACAGGTACAGATTTTTCAAAACCCCATTCAGTCTTCCTAATGGGTCATTTTCGCTGAGCAATATAGGGACAAGAATATTTTTATGATCAACTAAAACTACCCTGAGTAATTTTAGCCATTTCATTATCTTCCCACCTTCACAAATGCCTCGTTCTCAGCCAGCAAGCTATAAAGCCAACATCTTAGAAGATTCAGAATTTTATTAAACATTTATTTGCATTACTCAAAAGCGAACTTCTGTTAGCTTGATTATAAAATGAATGACCTTTTTTTTTTGGGAAAGGGAAGGTGGTAAATGAAACATGCCAGTCGTTTGCCCCCTGATGCTGAAGTCACGTAGGATTTTCTTTTTCCTAAAATAAATAAAAGTTGGGGGAAAGCTTCCTAACCTCTGGCTGACAATGTGTATCCAAGGATTGAGATTGGAAGGAATGGATCTGCTTTTCCCAGCTCTGAACACACACACAGACAGTGGATTGTCCTCAAGGGCAGTCATGGCCAGGCTAGACCTAAATTCCTAAGCTCTGTCCTCAGCCAGGGTTGCTGCAACCTCAAAGCAGTCACTACCCAGGACTGCACCTTGCTTTGTTGATTCTCACCTTCCAGCATGTTCAGAAAACTAGACGTGGCTCATGGAGGTAAGGAACGGAAGGCAGCCTTGCAGACATGCCTCGGCCTGTTTGCACAGTTCGAATCCCTTGGCCATCACAGTAGCTCAGAAATGAATGAATGAAATCCCGAACTGGGGGCCTGCCATGCTGCCACCTGCCTGACGCCTCCGCTGGGGTGCCTAGGCCCAGCATAATGGAGGGGAGGCAGGCCAGGCTGCAGGGCATGGGGGACAAAAGTGTCTAGGTCTGGCCCTGCTTGCAATCCTTTACTTAAGGTGGTCGGATGCATCTTTGCCCTCTAAGCACTCAGCGCATTTTGATCCGAAGAGTTTTAAAGCAATGTCATCAAAGGATTCCATGGCAAGATCAGATTTGGAAGGTTTTACAAAGAATAGGGGCACAGGATTTAAAACCCAGATCACACTAGGTCTGAAGGAATCAGAGTTAAGAGACAGTTCTCAAGACGAGTCTTGAGCAGTGCTCTGAGGCTTGGGCAGTGCCCCTGCTTCTCTTTCACGAGCTAAGGAAAGGGTCCAGCCTAGCCTTCCGGATTGTGGCATCCTCTTCCACTGGGTGACATTATTATCTGTGCCAGGCTGGCCTGTGCTTTGGTCCAGCCGTTTGGGCCAACAGCAGGGGCGCCACCTTCAGGCCAAGCCCAGAAGTGTAGTTTCTCATGTTTCCACTGATGATCAGGCCATGATCATTCACTGCAGTATAGCCTCAGGATGCTGCCCAAAAGGTCTGGGCTCCTGGGTTGGGAGAAATCCTACCCCCACAATTCTGACATTGAGCATTTCTTCAGGTTCCAGAATCTGTGTGGTGTGTGGTTCATCCCCTACTTTTCTACCCTGTCTGCCTCAAGTAACCTCAGAAAAGAGAGAGGGTTCCTCAGGTACCAGTTGCAGCTCTGCATTTTGTTTCAGGGATTAACAAATGCTTTACTTCTAACTTGTCCTTGGCCTCCCACAAATCAGCCCGGCCTAACATCCTCAAAGTCAATTCTTTTCACCCATCATAAAAAGTCCCCAGCCCAGTGATTTCCTCCAATGGAACGCCATATGAAGAAACAAGTGGCAGCCAATGTCAATGCTCAGGGTGAAGACAGAACTGTGGGTAGTCTAGGGGCCTTCAAGGAAGGGAGTCCCCATCACAGGACAGCCGGGAGTTCCCAGAGCAAACCCAGCACAGCTCATACTATGTGAATTGGATCACAATCTTCAAGGAGTTTGATTCTCAAATTTGCCAGCTGGACAGCCAATACTGTCTGGTATTTATCCTGCTATGGAAGGCAGGATAGAAGGGGATAGCAGGGGAATCTCACCCCCAAAGCACCATGGCCTGAGAACTTTGCAGCATCCCAGCTTTGTTACTGCTGGTCTAAACAATTATACAAGACCATCGGCAAGTTGGCTGAGATCCAGGCCCAATCAAGGGTATGGAATGTACAGGATCCTTCTCAACCAGAACAGCCCACCAGTGCCCTGATGGTAGGAACCTGCTTGCCAGGGCCGGGAGTGGGCAGGACACTACCAGCATGTCACTGAAGATCATTAAAAATCCTGAACTTGGTCCAAGGGGACATTTGGTGGCTCTGTGATCTGGACACTGTCCCCAAAAAGCACTGGCCCTAAGGACCTTTTCTATATCTCGTGATGCCCATGGCCATCATACCATCATGGTGGAGAAAGGGGGGTACCCTGACTAAGGAGGCACACCCCACTCCCTATACTGGAACTTCCCCATCTCTTAACCCAGTCATCTCTCATGAGCCACTGCCTCTCTGTTCATGGTTTATTTCTACCTTCACAAACTGCTCAGCCATGGTCATTAGTGGTTTGCATCATAGATCTGAGAAGCCCTATTTAAAGCCCTATTTCTGATCCACTGGCCATTACTGAGTGTCTGGTGGAATGCATCAATCAAGCCCACCAGGAAACACCACTGCACCACCCACATTAACTCTGCAAGATTTGTATACAGTTCACTACATTGCCATGACCTAAACACATGGACACATATCTACCATGGCTTCCATTCCTTGGCCTTCTAGACCACCAACCAGCTTCCCAGCAGCTGGTCAGGACCTCAAGGGCTTGCACCTAGCAATGCACATCAAAGAAACCCAGTGGGGAAAGGAAAGTGTTTCCAACAAATGTTGTTGGAAAATGATATCTATATGAAGGGGGAAATAATGCACTTGACCCCTTTCTCAAACCATACACAAAATTAAATCAAGATGGATTCTAGACCTAAATATAAAAGCTAAATATAAAGCTCCTAGAAGAAAACATAGGAGAAAATGTTCATGACTTGAGGTAGGCAAAGGTTTCTTACAACACAAAAAGCAATAATCATAAAAGAAAAAAAAATGATAAATTAAACATCAAAATTTAACTGCTCATCAAAGACACCATTAAGAAAATGAATAGGTGGTATCTCTCTGACACCTGAAAAACAGAGCTAGGGCTCAGCAGATATGAATGTCAGTATTAGTGCATACAGCAACTGTTAAAAAAAAAAAAAAAAAAAAAAGCTGAAAAAGAGCCCAGACTTCAATCAGTGATATGAATGAAGCAGATCTGGTTAAGACTAGGGCAAACCATGCCAAAGGGTAAAGGTCGAAACTGACTGTGTTTTAAAACTTCAACTTCCATGTGAGACCAAGGGAAGAGATGTCTATTTGGGGCAGGAGCTATATTTTCTAAACAGTATAACTCTACAGTTGGTTTGCTCAAACACCACATTTACATGGAACTTTGAATAGGAAGTGAGATACAGTAGATTAGCATAGGTTACAGTGAAATAGTGACACATCCCAAAGTAATTTGGGCAGAGAATAAAAATGTGTTTACAGGACCCCCTGAGGAGCTGGGGGAAGGTGCGGAGGTGTTGGACTTCCTCACTTGGACTAATGTTGATGTTCTCACAAACATTGGGACTGGTGGTTTGATGTGCTGAGCCCTCTATCATGGGACCTGCCCTTATGAAGCTCATTACTGCAAAGGAGAGGCTAAATTTGCATATAATTTTGCCTAGGAATCTCCCCCTGAGTGCCTCTTTGTTGCTCAGATGTGGCCCTCTCTCTTTCTCTCTAACTGAGCCATCTCAGCAGGTGAATTCACTGCCCTCCCCTCTACGTGGGACCTGACTCCCAGGGGTGCTGGGGATGAATCTGGACCCACATCGTGGGATTGAGTATATCTTCTTGACCAAAAGGGGGATGCAAAATGAGACAAAATAGTTTCAGTGGCTGAGAGATATCAAATGGAGTTGAGAGGTCACTCTGGTGGATATTCTTATGCATTATATAGATAACACCTCTTAGGTTTTAATGTATTGGAATAGCTAGAAGTAAATACCTGAAACTATAAACTCCAACCTAGTAGTCTGGACAAGGGGTGACAGTGTGATTGCAAAAACCTTGTGGATCACACTCCCTTTATCTAGTGTATGGATGGATGAGTAGAAAAATGGGGACAAAAAACAAATGAAAAATAGGGTATGATGGGGGGGTATGATTTGGGTGTTCTTTTTTACTTTTATGTTTTATTCTTATTCTGATTCTTTCTGATGTAAGGAAAATGTTCAGAAATAGATTGTGGTGATAAATGCATAACTATATGATCGTACTTTGAACAGTTGATTGTATACCGTGGATGATCGTATGGTATGTGAATTTATTTCAATAAAACTGAATTTAACTAAAAGAAAGAAGAAAGAAAGAAAGAAAGAGAGAGAGAGAGAGAAAGAAAGAAAATGAATAGGTTAGCCACTGACTAAGTTAAAGAATTCTCAAAATATTTATCTGACAAGGGACAGGTATCCAGGATATAATAAAAAGAAAAACCTAATACAAAAATGTGCAAAGGATTTGAAAAGACACTTCACAAAGGAAAATATATGAATGGCCAATAAGCACATGAAGAAGTGCTCAACATTATTTAGTTATCAGGGAAATGCAAACTAAAATCACAGTAAATGCCTCTATTCATTCACCAAAATGGCTAAAATTTAAGAAATTGAAATACCAAACATAGGTGAGGATGTGGAGTAACCAGAACTCTCATATAGTTTTGAAGGGTATAAAATGGTGGGTGTAAGATGGTACAACAACTTTGGAAAAATATCTGACAGTTTCTCATAAAATTAAACATATACCTTACTTTATGACCCAGCATATCCACTCCTAGGTATTTACCCAAGAGAAATGAAGATGTGGCCACACACAAAAAATACTCATACAAAAATGTTCAAGGATGGTTTAATTATAACAGTAATAAACTGGAAATAGTCCAGGTGTCCATTAACAGGAGAATGGCTTAGCAAACTAGTATTTCATTCAATGGAATAGTACTCAGCAATAAAAAGGAACAAATCACTGGCAATAACTGTAACAAAATGAACTAATCCCCAAAACATGCTGAGTGAAAGAAGCCAGACACAAAAGACTAGATACTATTTGACTCTATTTATATGAAGCTCTAGAACAGGTAAGTACATGGTGGGAAAAAAACCAGGGAGATGAGGATATGGACTGACTGGAAAGGAGCATGTGGTGACGATAACATTTCATATCTTAATAGGGGCTTGGGTTACACAGGTGCATGCATTTGTCAAACTCATCAAATGGTATGCTTAAGATCTATGCATTTCATTGCATATAAACTTTATCTATAAAAATTGCAAACCCATAAACACTGAACTACTTAATAATATGCATAGTAAAGTATACTGATATTTGTCATTTACTCTGAAATGCATAAAAAATAAGACGGATTGATGGATGAACAGATGGATGGAGAAATGGATAGACGTGATAAAAAAAAATAGTAAAATGTAAATTATAGATTCTGATGGTGGGTATATTGGTAATCACCGCACAGTTTTTTCAAGTTTTTGAAGTCATGGGTGCATGAAACCTCACTGGTAACTTTTTTTTTTCTCAGTGGTAAACATATGTGGATGTTTGTAATACTTTTCTTCACATGTTTGTTATTGAAATATTCTGTAATAGCTAACTAACTAACTAAACATTTCCAAGTGATTCTGGCACTCACCCCTGGTTGAGAACTGCTGGGCTATGAGAGCTCAGAGGTCTCTGTGCACTCTTCACCGTGCTGAAGGGACACATATTAGTTACTTATTGCTGCTGTAACAAAACACCACAAACTTAGAGGCTTAAACAATGCAAATGTGTTAGCTCACAGTTCTGGAAGTCAGAAATCTGCAATGGTTCTTATTGGTTACAAAATCTGGAGGATCTAGGGGAGAATCCACTTCCTTGCCTTTTCCAGCTTCTAGACGCCGCCTGCATTCTTTGGCGCATGGCCTCTTCCTCCATGTTCAAAGCCAGCCAGCAGCACAGCATCTTCAAACCTCTTGCTGACTCTGACTCTTCTGCCTCTGTCTTACATATTTAAAGGACCCCTATGATTACATTGCCCTTCCCCACAAATAATCCAGTATAATTTTCTTTCCTTAAAGTTTAGCAACCTTAATTCTATTTGCAATCTTAACCCGCTTGCCATGTAACATAATACATTTACAGGACATGAACATCTTTGAGGGGCCATTATGCTGCCTACCACAGGGTTCTACACCCCTGTTAGTGGCTTTCCAAGTAAGAGGAGGTACTATGAATCCCTTCCTGACATACACATGACACCCAGCCTTGATGAAAATGAAAACACTCATTTTTGCAGAGCTGTGACTGTGCTCTTTGCTCATGTGGGTTTGCTCCATCTTCAACTGCTCCCAGATCACCCCCCATAACCCCCCCTACAGTCAACCCGGACAGTCGGGAGGGGAAAGTGTGGCATGTGGTGCAAGAAGCACTAAACCCCCACCAGCCTCAGGACCAAGTCCAGTGTTTGGTGCCATTGAGAGGGCATGAGCTAGCAGGTGGATAACTGGTATCCATATTCCCCTCCAGACCTCTGAAGAGGTAAACGGTCTACCAGGTGAGGGAAGGGACCATGTCCTGCCTAGGGGAGGCCATAGAAGAGTCTGGTGCCTGCCCCAGTACTAGCCGTTTACTTGGTCAGCGCAGCCAAAAATGTCATCTAACAGGCCAAGCACCCTCTGACACCCTCAGGATACTTGCTCCCCATCCCAATTTGATCTTCATTTGCTTATGTTTTTCTCTCCTCTCCTTGGTTCTGAACCCTGATCCCGTCCCTTCCTGAGTCAATTCTCGTGAATGTGAACCCCAGTGCTCCTGCACAATTTTTAGCTCAGCCTCCTCTTCCAGATAAAAATGAGGACTCCTTGACCCAGGACCCCAGTTCTGAGGATTCCACTCCTCGACTCAGCTGCCAGAGGGGGCCTGAGGCCTGGTGCTCTTGTGAGGAATGGGGAGAGGATTAAATCCCTTTGTGTTTGACATTTGTCACTTTACATTATTTTTTTACACACAGTAGCTTGCATTGATGGGGTCCATTATGTTGATAGATCATACTTTGCTCTGTCATTTCCATGTTTTGGGTGTTTAGAACATTTTCAATCTGTTATCATAAATAGCTCTGCAATGTACATTACTTTAATTTCCTTTTGGATTATTTCCTTGGGACCAATTCTTGATAGTGAGATAATTGGGTGGAGATGTTCATCTGCTCCATTTTCATCTGAGCCACATCCCTTTTCACAGCCCCTCAGTCACTTTATAGCTCTGGTGTACTTTTAGGCAAAAATCCCCACCTCCCTTGACCCAGCGGTGGGCATTTAATCCAATCTGTTAATGGTGGATTGGTAACAGCTAACCACTAATATCAGCGGTTTAACAAAGTAATGGTTTGTTTGCTGCTGGTTTATGTCACAGACTATGGGAGGGTTTGGGGCAGGGGTGCAGGGAAGCTCTCCTCCAAGCAGAAATTCAGAGATACAGGCTCCATCCTGTAAGCCCTACATTGTGTAGGGCTTCTTTGGAATCTTTCACTAGATCCTGTACATGCATCAACTACTGATGAACAAAGATGGGGTGGGGGGCATTTTACGGGCCAGCTCAGAAGATGTACACCTCCCTTCTGCCACATTCATTGGCCGTAACTAGTGATATGGTTCTACTAGATGCAAGTGTGGCTAAGATATGTATTTTTCTCCTGTGCCCAGGAGGAAATGAAACTCTCTGGCCAATTGGACTACCCCCTTTTCCCCGAACTGAAGTTGCTCAGAAATGGGTTTATGACCTAGGCATATCTATCAGAGTCCTTTTGGGGCATTGCTATGGGTTCTGTGAGAGAGAAGCTCCCTCTCCTTCTAAGGCATATAGTTATCACCTCTTGTTAGCATGGAGCTGGCAGGGCCTCTTCCCCAGCAGTGGGAGGGGGGAAGACTTGGAGAACAAAACCAGAGGCAGGGAGGGTCAAGAAGCTCAGATAGCTGGGGTTTGAGCTCCTGAATCCAGGATCAGCTCCTGGACAATGCATTCGTTTTTCTTGAGCCGATGTCTGTTGGATTTCTGTCACTTATAACCAAGGGAATCCTGACTAATACATGGGTCAAGAAGTAAAAAGATTTAGGACTTCTTGAAATGTATTTCTACATTGCTTTCTAAAAATGCTTAGTCATTTTATAAGGCAACTTGTTTTCCCAACTTTTGTTTTTATTTATAACTGATATTTTAAAGCATGATACCTTAAAGTTGTTGTATTTTAATTTTTATTGCTGGTAGGGCTGAGCCTTTTTTCAGTTGACAGTTTACCCTCTGTGTTTTCCTTGGGTTCATCTCTTCTGACAACATGTTATGGATAGTGACCCTGTAAGTCTGGATAAAAGCAGTCTTATGAGTTTGTTTCCATTCTTTATGTATTTTAAAGAGTAAGCTGTTATTGGTTACATCCATCACATAGATATGTGCACAAAGGCTAATGCTGACGATTGGTTGTAGAGCCGCATCTTTATTCTCTCAACGGATCTTTACGTATTGTTCTAGTTTGCTAATGCTGACGGAATGCAAATCACCAGAGATGGATTGAATTTTATAAAAGGGGGTTTATTTGGTTACACAGTTACAGTCTCAAGGCCATAAAAGTGTCCAAAGTAAGTCATCAACAATCAGGTACCTTCACTGGAGGATGGCCAACGGTGTCTGGAAAACCTCTGTTAGCTGGGAAGGCACGTGGCTGGCATCTGCTCCAAAGTTCTGGTTTCAGAATGGCTTTCTCCCAGAACGTTTCTCTCTAAGCTGCAATTCCTCAAAAATGTCACTCTCAGGTGTTCTTGTGGCATTTGTCCTCTCTTAGCTTCTCCGGAGCAAAAGTCTGCTTTCAACAGCCATCTTTAAATTGTCTCTCATCTGCAGCTACTCTCTCAGCTTCTGTGCATTCTTCAGTGTCCATCTTGGCTGTAGCTTCTCTTCAAAGTGTCACACTCACAGCTGCACTGAGTTCCTTCTGTTTGTCAGCTCATTTATATGGCTCCAGTGATTTAATTTAAACCCACCCTGAATGGAAATTATCCAATCAGAGTCATCACCCCAGTTGGGTGGGGCACATCTCCACAGAAACACTCAAAGAATTACAATCCAATCAACAATGACACGTCTGCCTACACAAGATTACATCAAGGATAATGGCATTTTGGGGGACATAATACATTCAAACCAGCACACTTATGAGAGTTAGTACGGCACAGTGGTTGAAAGCAGAAGCTCTGAAGCCAGATTTCTTGGGCCCAAAATCTGGTCTACCACTGTAATCTTGAGTAATATTCTAACCTCCTCTTCCTTAGCAAGCTATTTCCAAAATGTGGAAAATAATATCTACCCCACTTTATTTTTAAATGAGGATTAAATGAGTTAGAATGACTAGAACAGTGCCTAGCACCCTGGCAACACTCATTTCTGTCTGCCGTTGTTATTATTACTGAGCACCTACTGTGTGCCGGGCATTGGTGTAGATACTTGGGATATAGCCACAAAGGAAACAGATATTTATGTGCTAATATGGAAAGATCTTGAAGACAAGATGAAAATGTGTAGAGTGTAAACCATTTTGTGAAACTGGAAGTAACTTACGTATTTTCTATGTATATACATACACACATTTGTTGAAGTATGCATAGGAAAGTTTCTGATAGGATGCATAAACAATTGTTTATTTTATACCTTTCTCTACTGTTTAAATTTTTTTAACCCTCAGTATAACAGAAAACAGCAGTCATCACTATTGACCACCTGGGTCCAATGGACCCTTTAAATTATTTCTATTTTCTATGAAATAATTTACAAAAATAAGAATAAAGGGGTAGTGAAATACGGCTTTATTAGAAATGCTAACAAGAACTTAAACATAGTAAACCTCTTTGGTCATGAAAGACAAAAGCGTGCTGTCACACAGCCTTTTAACAAAATGAGATGGTTTAGGTTCTTGTTGCAAAACAATGCATAAATGAAGCCTGTCCTGCTGAATGACTTAGCTAGATGAGAATATTTTATTTCCTTTCTGCCTTTAGATATATATTGCTCATTCATTGTCTCTAAGTTTGACAAAACTCACCAGCATCTTTTCATCTGGAGATTAGGGCTGAGATTTCACTTAGGCAATCAATTTTGCCATCCTTATTTGAGTCTCTAGAGGCCTGTTATCTGTCTCTTTGCATTTATTATCTGATTTGCCTAATAACCGGGAAATGTCTTCCTCTGGAAATTTTCTTCTCCTTGCCATTATGGCAAGAAAATGAAGAATTCTGAATTTTCAACTCTGTTCAATGAAAGCTAAAAGCAGACTACAACAATGGCATTGCCAATCTTCTTTTATACCTTCTGGAAAGATGATGCAATACTCCATGTAACATGATAAGAAAACCAAAGGATGATGATTTATTTCACTATTAAATCATTTTTCTAGGCAATTCCTTCATTTTTCTGGGGTATTATTTAAATCTTTTTGGCATGTTTGGGACTAACTGATGAATTAGTAATGAAATAATTCCTGGGATGATGAAGTAGAAAAATGCCTCAAGATAAGGAAAAATAAGATCACTGAGATCTCATGATGTATCTTAGATTCATAAAACATCCAATGGACACATATGGCAATTGAAAAATAGAGTTTTATTCTATTTTTAAAAAATACATAAATTTTCTTTGTTCATTGGAAGACCTGTAAGAAAATGAAAGTCCTTACATAGCTATCCTTTCAAATATTACTGCTCAAAAAAGAAACTCAAAACTACAAATGAGTCAATGGACCCTGATGAACTACTGAGAGTTAAACCATAGTCATGTATTAGTTTATTGTTTTTTAAATACCAACAGACCTTTACTTGGGAAAATGGAAATTTTGTTTTCTTCTGTATACCTTTTCATGTTACCAGAAGCTAATATGAATAAATAAATTTAAAAGTTATTATTGCATTTAGTCTTTGTCAGTAGATTAAAACATCTTTTTTTCTTTATTTTTGTTGTTTGGGTATAAAATAGAACTTTGTTATTTTAATACGCACTTCCTATTAGCATAGTTGCACTTTTTTTTCATGGGCTTAATATTTGTGTTTCCTCTCACGTAGATTATCTATTTCATATTTGTCTGTTTATTCCTTGGGATTTTATATATTTGCACAAGTGCTTATATAGCATGAGTAATAACTATTTATGATTGGTCATATTTGCTTTAAATATTATCTTTCTTCAATATTTTTCCTTTTATGCTGGTTTTGTTGATTTTTTTTTTTTTTTTTTTTAAGGTTTTGTTGATTTTTGCACAGACAGAAATGACTGAAAATCTTCAGAACACTCCGCTACGTATTGATAATTCCTCAAAGGACTTTAGTTTCCTCTTTAACCTTCTATGTCTTTTTCCTCATACTCACCAGGAGGATCCTTTATCTGTCCAAATAGGGTAAGTTCTGGGGTACAATTTCCACTTTAACCACCGTGCGTTAGAAGACAGACCAGAGGAAATCTGAAGTGAGCATGTTGTTACAAATGGAAATAAACCTGTAGAAACTGTTGGTTTTGACTTTATTATAAACCTGCAAAGGTAAGTGAAATTAATGGCAAGTTCGACTTTTATCATTTAATCTCACTTTAGTTTTAAATTCACAAAACTCAGGGGGCCACATATGTCAGCTAATATTTATTAGTGGTCTTTAATCAATGTTTCACAGAGGCATTTCGGGGGCTGCGTAGAGTCAGGGTGGGGTTGAGAGGGTGGAACTCTAGTACTCTGTGCTCCCAAAAGGACAGCTCACTTTCATGTGTTACTCAGACACTGTCCTACATATAAAGCCTTGGAATAGGAAGGATTCCATATGAAAAAAGTTTTTGCCACTTTAAAAAAGTGTGAAAACCATGTGATTCCACATTATTTCAAGAATTAAGGTCATAATCACATACCCAATCTTCCTGTTATTTGTTTATAATGGCTAAATTATTTCTCATTTGAGAAATATTCATTTTCTTTGAATGGCTTGCAAGTGCCCAAAGTGAAATTAATTCTTACATATTTACTGGTTGATTTTAATTTACTATTGTCAATGGGATCTTTTTTTCCTCACTGAATTTTCCAGCTAATTTTTTATTAGTTTAAATGATGCAGTTGACTCATAACTTGAAATCTTGCTGAATCCATTGTTGAACTCAAGTTTTAGGTTATTTAAACATATTGACAGCAAAAAGTGACATATGTGCTTCTTTCTTCCCAATTCTTACGGATGTTACTTTTCCTTCTTAAGGAGTTATCACAAGCATTTTTAATATAGCAAGTACAAAAAATTTAAATTATAATAGGGCATCTTGGTTTTACACTTTAAAAAAATCCAATATATTCACAAGTTTGAAAATTCAAAGATTAACAGAAGAAAAACAAGGAAAAAATAGTCTTTCATCCTTACCACCTGTCCCCTCCCTAAAGGCAAAAGTTTCTTGGGCTTCTTTCCAGAAAAAATTGTTTATGTGATTTTATATATATTTATATGTTTCCCACAAGCTCTTAATTACGCTTCTTTTTATATGTGTTTTTTAAGTGTAATGGATCTGATGTTTTGCCATTAAGTGAGGATTCCAGATATGTAAGAAGGTTATTCTTTGGGATGGGTGTCCTTTGTGAGAAGTGGGGAAGGGAAATTTTATTTACATGAGGCTCCTCTGTGCCTCCAGGTAGTATGGGGAGACGGTTCGGTCCTCACAGCAAGCCCCCAGAACTAGGACTCAGCAAGCCAGCGCTTGGGCATTCCTTAAACTCTTAAGCCATGAAGCAAATACTAAGGAATATACTATGGGAAGAGGGAGATGGGGTGCACCGGCTCCCAAGAGGAGCCTGGCTTGAGAGTTGGCCAGGGAGTTCTGGAAGCAATCTTGCCTGCGAACCTGTGCCCTCACCCTGCCTACAGATGTTCTTGATGCATCTGCTAGCCTGATTCTGGATGTGGTTACTCCAGCCATGGACGTTTTCCCTGCTAGTTCAGTGTGTACCTGCCCCATCTCCTGACCTCTGGCCAGGTTCCTCCATAAATTGTGCCTTTTAAAGTGCAGACATGCTCCAATCCTGGCCCTCTCCCAGCTGCCTGTGCATCTATGAGCATCCTAAAGCTCACAGGGTGACGAGTGTCGGGCTCTAGATTCAGATGGCACCGGCGTGGGTGGACGTTGTCATGGGCTTGGGCAGGGACACCAGCTATTCTTGACTGCACCATCTTCCCTGTTTTAAGCGGGTCAATACCATAGATTCATTGCTATTTTGCACGAATCCAGCTCATTCTTTGCATCTGCTGACATAGTCTTAGTCCTCTTTAGCATATGCCATCTTGTCACAAAATTGTTTCGATATAACTACATAGCCTCTCTTAACATCATTATTTTCTGATTAAAACTCCTTATTGGTTAGAGCTTTTTCACAAGTCTTCTTTTTTTGGGGAGCCTTCCATTTGGAGCATTTGGAGTTGCCTTTCCAGCTTCCCCTTCCCCTCTGTCGTTGGTGTGTGGGGTTCCTACGGAACCCGCACCCCTGCCCGCACTCCTGGAATGCAGGCACGTGAGTGAGGCAGGTGGGCCTGCCGGGAGCCTAGCTGCCTGCAGAGCAGCTTGTCTCCTGGGAAGGACACATCCTAAGAGAAGACAGCTTCGAGCAAACTTGGCACAGGAATAAGCCTCAGGTGACAGTGTGTAAGAGTGCTGTTTGTCACTCTCACTTGTCTAGTCCCTGGCTCAGCCACCTTGGACCCAGCGCCCCGATCTGTCTCAGCCCCTAGGCTATATATGCACAAAATTTGGAACAGCTGTTTCCAGTAAAAACTCTAGAAGACAGAAGACCAGAACTAATGTTCATGTGATAAAGTATGATGGTAAAGGGGGAGAGGAGCCTTCTCCCCCACTTCTATACAGACATATGGTGAATTTTCCAGAGAACATGGCACTGCCTTGGCCTTCTGCTCATCAACCTGGTGCTACCCGTGGAAGCGGCAGAGCCAGCAGAGGCAGCAGTGGCAGTGTTATAAGAAAATGGCAGTGCCTATGTGACAGGGTCCTTGCTGTGGGCATCAGACAGGATGACGAGATGTGGGCTGCACTGAAGGAAGCCAAGGAGGAAGAAACAGCAGATACCTCCAGGCAGAAGGAGGCTCATTGGTGAACACGGGTACCAGCCTCTGAGGATGCTCAGAAACATCCCAGCAGGACTTTGGGGAGGTCCTCATCGCAGAAGGAAGTAGGAACCCGAACGATATAGTTAATCTTCATGTCACCTCATTGAAAGCTCCAGAGTGGCATAGCACAGAGAAACCCGCTGGGTTCCAAAGGGAAACAAATGGCACACTCAAATCAGGATACTGCAAGGAGGGCTTGATGGGCTATTTACTCAAGAACGGGCACAGTGCAGAGAGAACACACGGGTAGTCCAGCACCCCTGGGGCTGGTGACCATTGAGTTCTCACTTCCCTGGGCTGAAGGGAAAAGAGGAAGGAAAGGTAACAAGAGCCGGGAGCACAGAGAGCAGTGCAGATGAGGCTGCCTTGCAAGGGCCCCTCAGCGGAGGCACAGCCAGACCACTGAGCCCTTTCAGAAAGGAGCAGAGGGGAAAAACAACCCTGACCTCACTCTTCTTCCACCTCTTGCCTGGGCTCCCCTCTTGCAACCAGGAGCCTGGGACACATGGCGCTTTTCTGTGGTCTCTGCAGGTTGGCTTCCAGGCAGATGGCGGGTGAACGAAGGGCAGGGACATGCTGCCTGGCCACCAGGTTACACCGGAATATGAAGACTAGGTAGATCTTTGCTCCCTTTGGAAGGGTGTTTTTAGTGTTACACTGTGTTTCTAGTTTCTCTTTGCCTGGTGACTCTCAAGCAGGGGCACTAATGATATGCCCTTGGGGGGGATTTGGAAATGGGGGAGGGAGTGCTTTCTGTTTTCTTTGGTTGTCTCAATGCATGTGGGGCACAATTGGTATTTTGTGGGTGGAGGCCTGGAATGCTAAATGTTTTATAACACTGAGGATGGGTCCTAAATAGTGAGGACTCCTTTCCTAAATGCTGATTGCACTCTGCTGAAAGCCCTGGAGTGTATTTCTGTTGTAAGAGTCAGAGAGGGCTGCAGGCAGGATAGGCTCAGCCAAGTGAGGGCAGCTGAGCACGGGTGTGGCTAGAACTGGGGCGACCCGAAGGATGCTGTTGCCCTAAGGGAAGAGTTTAAGGATGCTCATAGATGCACAGGCAGCTGGGAGAGGGCCAGGATTGGAGCTTGTCTGCACTTTAAAAGGCACAATTTGTGGAGGAACCTAGCCAGAGGTCAGGAGATGGGGCAGGTACATACTGAACTAGCAGGGAAAAGGTCCATGGCTGGAATAACCACATCCAAAATCAGGCTAGCAGATGCATCAAGAACATCTGTAGGCAGGGTGAGGGCACAGGTTCATGGGCAAGACAGCTGCCAAAACCCCAAGGTCAAATCCAGGGTGACGAGTGTCAGGTTCTAGATTCAGACGGCACCGGCGTGGGTGGATTTGTCATGGGCTTGGACAGGGACACCAGCTGTTCTTGACTGCACCATCTTCCCTGAAGTTCAAGTGGCTTGAGGTGAGATGAGTGTTAGAACCTGACAAGATGGGCTGTGATGAGGAAGGTCAGGAGTTAGAAGATGCACTGAGTGAAGAGGCTGCCGCCACTATTGATGCCCTGTCACCTGCGGCTCTGGCACTGGGGCAGGCTGGAGTCCACAGGTAAAGACAGCAGGGAGCTACTGACCCATCTAGTGGAAGTCAAAGAAAAGGGTTGGTTGGTCTTGTGTGTGTGTGTGTGTGTGTGTGTGTGTGTGTGTGAGAGAGAGAGAGCGAGAGAGAGCGAGAGAGAGAGAGAGAGAGAGAGGGAGAGACGTGCCATTGATTGTAAGATGCATCCCAATTTCAGAGATAATAAAATGGGAAAAAAATGAGTGTCTCATTACAACTGATGAAATACACACTTTTTTTACTTGGTTCTTTCAGTAACCCTGAGAGACACAGAAACTATTTTCCCCATTGTACCAACAGAAAAGTTAAGGATCAGAGAGAGTAGGTAACTTTCCCCAAAAGTAAGTCTTCAGTCCTTCAGAAGATTGTTTCTCCCAGAGCTTTCCCTAGAGCCAGTGAGTTTCCAAAATTTCCATTTGGCAGGGATTTAGGTTCAGCAAAGTGGGTTGGAAAGAGCTAGGGGCTCACTTGTCTTGAAGCTGTCTGGGAAAGATCATATGCTTACTTGGGGGACTAATGGAGACTATGGGGGGAATCCAACCCTCCTCTGTAGACTCTTCCCTTGGTGCTGCCACTGTTTGGAGTCATGAGCAGCACAGTCAAGGCTTGTCTTGTCTGCCAGACATGATCAGTCTTGATCCCAACTTGCCTTGTCCTCTTGTGACACCTGCACTGCCCCCCCCCCCCCCCGCCACCTCGGGGAGCACAGCTCGTTTAACACCATCGTGCCCCTCAGCTTTCCTGGAACCAGGTCTCAGATACCTCTGATGTCTCTGAAGTGCTGAGGGTCCTAGTGGACTCCTTGCTCCAGCAACCCACCAGCTGGTTCTCTGCTGGGGCCTCTTGGACATTCCCTGGGGGCCCACCCCTGTCTTCTCTACAACAGAATCTAAAGTGTCTAAGCTGATAAGCCCTGGACCCTGGGCTGTTCCTAGATTCCCCGTTGGCTCTGCTCAGAAAAAAAGATGATAGCTTCAGGCTCTTGTTCTGCCCTCAGGTACTGCAGAAGCTTCGACTTGGAGATAGAGCAAATCAGAGAAAGCAGAGGCTCTACCAGGCCTCACAAGCTGGGTGCTTGTGCTTCTGAAAGGTGAGCTGGAGCACCGTCTCTGGGTACAAAGGAAATATGTCCAGCCCACAATGGCTTATTTTCAGCTAAGAATCTTGTTTCAGAGTCTCCTGTATAAAGAATCCTAGCAAACTGGCTTTTAGCAAGGGCTTGTGGTTTCTTTATAGTTTTGAAAGCCAAAGTAACATTAAAGCAAATTTCAAATAAAGAAAACCTTCATCCCTAACTCTACCACCTTAGCTTTTCACAGTTGCACAGTCACTCCTGTTACTTATTTATTTAGATATTCATCAAGCATCTACTATGTGCCAGCAGTGTACATGGAAAAACAAAACAATCCTATCCCAGACCCTAACAACCCCTGCTATCCTTCCTATATATTTCTCTATGCATTTTTTACAAGAAAATAATCATATAGCCTGCTTTTTCCCTCTTAATATTATGCCATATGTATTTTCCCATGTTGCTACCTACTCTTCTTGCACAATAGTTTTTTTAATAGAAATTTCCAGCCTCACTAGTGTTTTCCAGGTTTTCCCTACAACTGACTTCCTAAGCTTTGCTGGAGAGATGCCAAAATGATTGTGTGAGCTGGGATTTTTTTCTAAGTGGTTCTTCGTGTCAGAAACTGGCTCTTTGCTTTGGGGCCCCCTCCTTGCACCAGTGGTGCCTGTGGGGTCCCCACCTGCAGGACTCATTCCCACCTACGGGTGAGCAAGTGTTCTCCTCCCGAGCCCCCTTCAGAAACAGAGGGGTCTGGATTGAGGTCAGTTTTGCTAGTTTCTCCTTCCCTCTGCACCCCTCTCCTGCCCTCCCTTCTCACCTCTGATGCCTGCTTCCTGTGCTTTGGGAGTCAGAGATTCCTGGGTTCAAAATCAGGCTCAGCCACTCAGTACAGTGACCATAATAAGCAAGTCACCTAACATCCCTGAACCTCTCAGTGTGCAGTGCAGCTCTCTCTTCACAGGCAAAAATGAGATGATGCATGTTGTTCCAGTTTGCTAATGCTGCCGTTACACAAAATACCAGAAATAGATTGGCTTTTATAAAGGGGGTTTATTTGGTTACAAATTTACAGTCTGAAGGCCATGAATATATAAATTTGTAACCATATAGAGGCATCAACACAAGTTCACCAAAGGAAGGCCAGTGGCATCCAGAAAACTTCTGTTAGCTGAGGAGGTACATGGCTGGTGTCTGCTGATCCCAGGTTGTGTTCCAGCTCTCCTCTTGGCTCCCATGCATTCTTCAAAGTGTATCTCTTGGCTGCAGCACCTCCTTCTGTCTGTAAAACTCTTTTAAAGGACTCCAGTGATTCAATTAAGACCCATCCTGAATGGGCGGGGTAACACCTCCATGGAAATTATTCAATCAAAGTTCTTGCCCACAGTTGATTGAGTCACATCTCCATGGAAACACCCAATCAAGGGATTCCAACTTAATCAACACTAATACATCTGCCCCCACAAGACTGCACCAAAGAACATGGCATTTTGGGGGACATAATACATCCAAACCAGCACACATGTCAAGGGTGGAGCATAAGACAAGATGGGGACAGGGAGAACAACCTTACTAGGAGCGATGATGGGGAAACCAGCCTACAGAATCTCCCACAGCATCCCCTACTGCCTTAGGGTGGAGGCTGGCCATGCCAGAGGGGCCAAGGATGTGACTTAAGATGAGGACTTTGGGTCACGTGGTATCAGTTGACCTGGAGAGTGAAATCAGCCATATAAGCAATCAATTGATCAATCAATTGATTGATCATGCGTATGCAATGGAGCCCCAGTAAAAACTCTGGACACTGAAGCCCATGTGAGCTTCCCTATGTGGGAAGAGTAAGGTGTCCTGACTCCATGGGCAGGGGCAACAGATTCTCTGCATTTGAAATCCTCCTGGACTCTGTCGTATACATCCCTCCCTTTGGCTAATTCTAATCCATATCCTTTCTCATAGTAAACCATAACTGTGAGTGTAACAGCTTTCAGTGAGTCCTGTGAGTCTTTCTAGTGAATTATGGAAGCTGAGGGTGATTTGGGGACATCCTTGAGCTTGCACTTGTTGTCAGAAGTGAGGTGGTCTTGTGTGGAGACTGTGCCCTCTAAATGTCACAGTTTTCATACCATCAGGAAAACTGGATAATTGAAAAGGATTTTATTTTTTTCTTGAGTATATGGTAAAATTTCTAAACAATGGGGGGAAATTGACAAATTATCCAAAGGGAACATTTTCTTATTTTCTTTTGTTTCTAACGTTAACGGAATAGTTTTCCTTGTTGCAAATTATGCTCCTTCCTTTCACCTTTTACTTAAAACAACAACAACAACAACAACACAAAAAAAACACAAACAAAAAAACTAAGATGACCAGAGGACAGTTTTTTGCCCTAATTACAGTAGGAAATAACTGTTCATTTAAGAAAATTTAGAAAACAAAAAAGCACAAAGAAAATCATCTGTAATTGCACCATCAAAATAATCACTATTTGAAGTATTTCACCATGGATATACATTTTTTTCTTTGTATAAATGAAATGGTATCACAATGCGTAAACTGTTTTGAAGCCTCTGTATTTCTACTTAATATATTATGTATATATAGGAAATTATGTTAATAAGTTTTCCTGTGCAACATAATTTTTAATAGTTGCATAGAATTTCTTCTAATTATTCCTCTATTGTTAGTTTGTTTACATATTTGTGCTACTATAAATAACACCGGGATGAACAGCCTGGGATCAAAGCCACCCTTTGGAACATTGACTGTAGAGTAGTCTAAGTTCTAAGCACCTCCTCATATCCATAATGACAGCTAGCATTTACAGAGAGCCTATAGTACGCCAGAAGTTTATTCACTGCACATAGCTTCAAAGCAGTCTGCAAGGTAAGTATTGTTATCCCATTTTCCACATGTGGAAATTGGGTCTTAGAGAGTCTGAGTGAATTCGCTCGAGTCCCATAGCAACTAAGAACTGGGGTTTGTGAAGAAAGGCAAGCTCATCCCATAATGCCTTCCTGTTAACAAATGATCCTCTGAACACAACCTGGGGTGCAATTACCAAAGACATAATCTTATACTAACAGTTTGCTGGTTCACTCAGTGCCTTCTCACTGCGGGGGAAGCCCCCTGTTTTAGTTTCTTAGGCTGCTCTAGTTAAACAATGGGAATTTACTCACGGTTTGAGGCTGGAAAAAGTCCAAATCAAAGTGTCATCAAGGCAAAGCTTTGTTCCCGAAGACTGTTGGCTGCTGGTGATCCTCAGTCCCTAGCTTGTCACCTGGCAAGGCATAGGGCAGTGTCTCCTGGTCTCTTCCTTCTCTTCCAGGTTCTGCTGATGTTCAGCTTCTTGCTTCCTGTGGCTTTCTTTCTCTCTCTGTCTGAATTTCATTCTTCTTGTAAAGGACTCCAGTAATAGGATTAACACCCATCTTGGTCCACAGGTTAACTGAAGTAACCACATCCTATTTACAATGGGTTCACAACCACAGGAATGGGGTAGATTTAAGAACATGTCTTTCTTTGGGGTATATGCAGCAGGTAGTGAGGCCCACTGCACCCCTGGAGTCGGGTTACTTTGGACAAGTCATTTGACTCATCTCTGTTCACTTCTTTGTAGAGTTTCCAGTGTCCACATTCCTCAAAGGGCTGTTATGTATATAAAGGGGGAACAAAGAGATGAAATTAAAGCACTATTTATAGTGAAGTATTATATATTCATAAAATGAGATAATCAGGAATGATGCAGTTAACTTAAAAATGCAAAATAGTTCCCAACACTTGACCTCTGATCAGGATTTGACTAGCCCCAACCCTCTCTGCTACGGGCAGGGCCAATTGGCCATTTCCACAGATTTTTACATACAGACTAGAATGAGCTAGAAAAACCTAAATTTAGAAGATATTTTTGGTATTATATACATATATATTTCAATTTCTTCTTTAAATCATTAAGGAAAATTAATTTCAAACATATACAGATGTAGAGAGAATAGTATAACAAACCCTCATTTACCCATCCCCAGATTCAACCATCAACAAACTCATAGCCAAGCGCATTTTATTACCCTGATCCCCGCACTCATATGATTTTGAAGCAAGTACTAGAAATCGTATGATGTCTTATGTAAATATTTTAGTATACATCTCTAAAAGACAGGGGCTTCCTTTTTTAAAACATAAAACACATAAAACAAAATCAAGAATAATTCCTCATACCATAAATATATAGTAACAATTCAACTTTCTTTTTGTTTTATATGTGTCATAAATATTTTTTTTACGTTTGTCTAAGTGAGGAATCAAATAAGGCTCCTATATTGCAATTGGTTGATATGGCTTTTAAATCTCTTAATTTATAGGTTGTTCTCCCTCTTTCTATTATACCCTTGCAATTTATTTATAGTAGAAACCTAAATTATATTTTAAAGATATGATGTTAAAATCATCTTGAGATTATATGTTGGTCTTAAAACAGTATCTACCGGGGGGAAGGGGGCCGTCCTCTGTATTGTCTACCCTGCCCCCCAACTTTTGTTGTCAAACACTGATTCATTTACAAGAGAGTACCAAATAAAAAGGCAGCATTGCACTGCAGTATTAAAAGTGCACAGTCTTGGCTGTTTAAGATAGAATTTCAATTTCATAAACTTGTTTTCAAATGGCCTAACTTCTATAGGGTTACTTCTCTCAGTGATGGTTTCTAAAAATAAAGTAAAAAAAAAAAAGTAAAAAAATAAATCACTGGACTCATTTTGTGTGAAAAGGCAGCAAGCAGAGCTACTGCACAGGGGGACACCAGGGCACTGGGTGGAGAGTGTTTGCCTGAACAAGGGCATGAAAGTGCATAAAGATGAGCTGATCTTTATTAAGGAGTGCAAGGCGTCCAGAAACATGAAAGTTTAAAGACACCTGGTTGCTATGGCTGCAGAGGCCAAGTGGAGAACTGAGACAAACCTCTTTCACACACAGTATAAAGCAGAGCTTGGGGGGCTGCCTCTCTACATAACTCAAATTTCCCACTGTCCATTGCAGGGGTGAGGTGAGCAGAGCTGCTGCCTGCGGCCTGCAGGGTGGAGAGAGAGGGCTGCTGCAGATGCCTTACCTGCTTTCACTCCCTTTTTTTCTTTTTGCTAAGGTGCTCTCATCTGCCCTTGGAGTCTTGATGATGTCCACCCCATCCCGAGGAGAGCAGGGAGAGCAGTTGGGCCGGGCTGTGGGTCAGAGGGTGCCTGGCGGAGGACTGTTCTCCAGCCTGGGAGACAGCGGGGATGCCTGGCGCCGAGAACCGAGCCAGGCTGGATTATTTTTCCGATTCTTCTAGGCCTCAGCCTACCTTCCTTTTCCCTGCCCAAGCCTGGGACTCCGCAGCGCTGAGCGCCCGTGGTGGAGGTCTGTGCTTTGAAGAGCACGCGGGGAGACGTCAGAAGGAGCCAGGCTGTTCTGGCCCAGAGATCCCAGCTCTCTACTCTCCGGGGGCAGCTCCAGGGCCCAGGCCTCTGGCCTTGCGGGAAACTTGGATGCAGAGCAGAGAGGACGGTCCCTTCTGTTCCCTCCGGGCCTGTCCTGAGCCGGGTGCACTGCGGGAGGGCAGTGTCAGCTTGGCATCGAATGGAAAACTAAGTACAATCACAGACAGAGACTGAAGATTTACTACCACCGACTTATATCATTTAATTCTCACCGTAATCCCCTCGGTGCCTGGGAAAGGACTGGAAGGAACAAGGCGAGGGAGGCTTAGCAAAGACGAATCACTTCCTCACAGTTGAGCAGAGTACCAACACACTGGGCCCGTGTTGTAACTACTTTGCTCTGTGACTCTAAACAAGTAAGGCATTTCGCCTCTCTGAGCTTCAATTTCCCTATTAGGAAATATTAGTAATATCTCCCTGGAGAAGTTAATACAAAGATAAGATGAGCTAATGCATGGAAAGTCACTGTACAAACACAGGTTAAGATGTTTCAAAAGCTGCTTGCCTGGTACCAAGGCTCGAACAGACCAGGTGTTTTTCTGGTAATAAAGAGCAACAATTTCTTTGAGGACATTCTTTTATTCAATAAGCTAGGTTATCTCATAAGAATATCTGTCTCGTCTCCCAGGAGTTACTAAAGCTCATTTCATTGTGACTGGGGTAAAAATGAGGTGAGTAAACATGTATATTTTTCCTGAATTAGGAGGTGCTCACTACTAAAGAAGCTGCGTGTGCTTCAGAAGCAGGCCAAGCTTTGCATTTTGTGTCACCAGCTGCTTTTATTCAAGTCCTGAGCACAAATTAGGCTCCTGCCCAACACCTGGTTAACAAACACAACTTTCTCCAAATCCCACCTAAATACATAAAATGCCTTGCAGCCTTCAGATAACCTTATGTGGGTAGCACATATATTTTTCCACATTACAAGTACCAAGAAAGTGTCCCGTATTCTTAACTTTTAAAGCTTCACCCACTCATTCCACAACCAAAACATATCTATTTTTAATTCATTGTGCAAATTTCAAGCATGTCCACTGTGTCAGATATTGTATAGATGCTGGGAATACAGGACAGACTTGGTCCTGCCCGCATGGAGCTCACCACATTTAAGTAGGGACAACAGAAGACCTGAGCAAAAAGTAAGTAAACAACATCATGATCAATGCTGGGAAGGAAGCAAAGAGCTGATGCAGAGATGGGATGGTCACAAACGTTTAAGGTGGAAACCAAAAGGACAAGAAGGAGCCAACCCAGTGGTGGGGCTGGACACGGAGCCCCTGCAGATGGAATAGTGTGAACTAAGTGGAGGAGGTGGCTCAGCAAGCTTCCCTGGAGCAGGCCAGAAGGCTAAGGGGCAGAGCAGGAAAAGGAGGGGGAGGCAGGGGCCAGACACGCAGGGCCTCACAGGCCGCAGGCTGAAGGAGGAATTTGGATCCTCTCCCCTCCCCTCCCCTCCCCTCCTCTCCTCTTTTCTCTATTACTGTTATGGTATCTGGCACCATTTTTTATTAGCTTCTCAATTATTAGCTGCAAAGAAAACATTCTAGAATAATGTCATTAAAAACAGGTCTGATATAACACGGTCACTACTATGTATCATAAAGCAGGTACAAGATATTTTGCATTCCCAGAGGTGTGATACAATATTTTTCTACATCTATAATACTAGAGGACACAATTAAAAAGGCATTATTTGAGACTTAATTCTACTTTTCCAGCAGAGGGCCCAAAGGTTGGTGTGACACATCTCTGGTGAAGAAATGCACCTTTTTAGATAGGATTTTCTTTAATTAGTGGCATTCAGGTTCTATCTTTTTTTTTTTTTTTTTTTCATGTTTTTTTTTTTTTTAAATTTTAATTCAGTTTTATTGAAATATATTCACAAACCATACAGTCATCCATGGTATACAATCAACTGTTCACAGTATGATCATTTAGTTATGCGTTCATCACCACAATCTATTTCTGAACATTTTCCTTACATCAGAAAGAATCAGAATAAGAATAAAAAATAAAAGTGAAAAGAGAATACCCAAACCATCCCCCCATCCCACTCTATTTGTCATTTAGTTTTTACTCCCATTTTTCTACTGATTTTTTTCAATTTTTTAACTTTGTTTATCAAAAAATTAAAAACAAACAGGCAAACAACAACCAAAAAAACCCCACAACATTTCAAACAAAGCAATGGATTAAGGAAAACAAATAACCTAAAATAACTACTTTGCTTCCAATATGTTCCTACCATACCCCAAGAAAATTAATAAACCATGTCCAAACAGAGGAGTAAGAAAAACAAATAATCTAAAATAACTACATTGCTTCCAACATGTTCCTACCATACCCCAAGAAAATTAACAACCCCTAAGAAAACAAAGGAATAAGAGAAAAAAAAAAACCTAAAATAACTCTATTGCTTCCAACATGATCTTACTATATCCAAGAAAGTTTACAAACCATAATCATTCCTGAGCATTCCCATAACATTGAGATTACCCTCCATAGTTTATCTGTTCTTATTAGATTATCATTCCCCCTCCACTAATTGGTATCTCTAGGTCCCCTACATTCTACAGTATAAAACATTGTACATTTTTCACAGAATTCACATTAGTGGTAACATACAATATCTCTCTTTTTGTGCCTGGCTTATTTTGCTCAGCATTATGTATTTTTTTTTTTTTTTTTAATCTTCATTTTATTGAGATATATTCATATACCACGCAGTCATACAAAACAAATCGTACTTTCGATTGTTCACAGTACCATTACATAGTTGTACATTCATCACCCAAATCAATCCCTGACACCTTCATTAGCACACACAAAAGAATAACAAGAATAATAATTAGAGTGAAAAAGAGCAATTGAAGTAAAAAAGAACACTGGGTACCTTTGTCTGTTTGTTTCCTTCCCCTATTTTTCTACTCATCCATCCATAAACTAGACGAAGTGGAGTGTGGTCCTTATGGCTTTCCCAATCCCCTTGTCACCCCTCATAAGCTACATTTTTATACAACTGTCTTCGAGATTCATGGGTTCTGGGTTGTAGTTTGATAGTTTCAGGTATCCACCACCAGCTACCCCAATTCTTTAGAACCTAAAAAGGGTTGTCTAAAGTGTGCGTAAGAGTGCCCACCAGAGTGACCTCTCGGCTCCTTTTGGATTCTCTCTGCCACTGAAGCTTATTTCATTTCCTTTCACATCCCCCTTTTGGTCAAGAAGATGTTCTCCGTCCCACGATGCCAGGTCTACATTCCTCCCCGGGAGTCATATTCCACGTTGCCAGGGAGATTCACTCCCCTGGGTGTCTGATCCCACGTAGGGGGGAGGGCAGTGATTTCACCTTTCAAGTTGGCTTAGCTAGAGAGACAGGGCCACATCTGAGCAACAAAGAGGCATTCGGGAGGAGGCTCTTAGGCACAACCATAGGGAGGCCTAGCCTCTCCTTTGCAGCAACCGTCTTCCCAAGGGTAAAACCTGTGGTAGAGGGCCCAACCCATCAAACCACCAGTCCCCTATGTCTGTGGTCATGTTAGCAACCATGGAGGTGGGGTAGGCGAATACCCCTGCATTCTCCACAGGCTCCTCAAGGGGGCACTACATCTTTTTTTTTCCTTGTTTTTTTTTTTTTTTTTTAACTTTCCCTTCTTTTTTAAATCAACTGTATGAAAAAAAAGTTAAAAAGAAAACAAACATACAATAAAAGAACATTTCAAAGAGACCATAACAAGGGAGTAAGAAAAAGACAACTAACCTAAGATAACTGCTTAACTTCCAACATGTTCCTACTTTACCCCAAGAAGGTTACCTAATATAGCAACATTTCTGTGAACTTGTTCCTACTATATCCATCAGAAATTAACAGACCATAGTCATTCCTGGGCATCCCCAGAACGTTAAATAGCTTATCTGTTCTTCTTGGATTATTGTTCCCCCTTCCTTAATTGCTCTCTATTGCTAGTTCCCCTACATTCTACATTATAAACCATTTGTTTTACATTTTTCAAAGTTCACATTAGTGGTAGCATATAATATTTCTCTTTTTGTGCCTGGCTTATTTCGCTTAGCATTATGTCCTCAAGGTTCATCCATGTTGTCATATGTTTCACGAGATCGTTCCTTCTTACTGCCGCGTAGTATTCCATCGTGTGTATATACCACATTTTATTTATCCACTCATCTGTTGAAGGACATTTGGGTTGTTTCCATCTTTTGGCAATTGTGAATAATGCTGCTATGAACATTGGAGTGCAGATATCTGTTCGTGTCACTGCTTTCCGATCTTCCGGGTATATACCGAGAAGTGCAATCGCTGGATCGAATGGTAACTCTATATCTAGTTTTCTAAGGAACTGCCAGACTGACTTCCAGAGTGGCTGAACCATTATACAGTCCCACCAACAGTGAATAAGAGTTCCAATTTCTCCACATCCCCTCCAGCATTTGTAGTTTCCTGTTTGTTTAATGGCAGCCATTCTAACCGGTGTTAGATGGTATCTCATTGTGGTCTTAATTTGCATGTCTCTAATAGCTAGTGAAGCTGAACATTTTTTCATGTGTTTCTTGGCCATTTGTATTTCCTCTTCAGAGAACTGTCTTTTCATATCTTTTGCCCATTTTATAATTGGGCCGACTGTACTATTGTCATTGAGTTGTAGGATTTCTTTATATATGCAAGATATCAGTCTTTTGTCAGATACATGGTTTCCAAAAATTTTTTCCCATTGAGTTGGCTGCCTCTTTACCTTTTTGAGAAATTCCTTTGAGGTGCAGAAACTTCTAAGCTTGAGGAGTTCCCATTTATCTATTTTCTCTTTTGTTGCTTGTGCTTTGGGTGTAAAGTCTAGGAAGTGGCCGCCTAATACAAGGTCTTGAAGATGTTTTCCTACATTATCTTCTAGGAGTTTTATGGTACTTTCTTTTATATTGAGATCTTTGGTCCATTTTGAGTTAATTTTTGTGTAGGGGGTGAGGTAGGGGTCCTCTTTCATTCTTTTGGATATGGATATCCAACTCTCCCAGCCCCATTTGTGGAAAAGACCATTATGACTCAGTTCAGTGACTTTGGGGGCCTTATCAAAGATCAGTCGGCCATAGATCTGAGGGTCTATCTCCGAATTCTCAATTCGATTCCATTGATCTATATGTCTATCTTTGTGCCAGTACCATGCTGTTTTGGCAACTGTGGCTTTATAATAAGCTTCAAAGTCAGGGAGTGTAAGTCCTTCCACTTCGTTTTTCTTTTTTAGAGTGTCTTTAGCAATTCGAGGCATCTTCCCTTTCCAAATAAATTTGATAACTAGCTTTTCCAAGTCTGCAAAGTAGGTTGTTGGAATTTTGATTGGGATTGCATTGAATCTGTAGATGAGTTTGGGTAGAATTGACATCTTAATGACATTTAGTCTTCCTATCCATGAACATGGAATATTTTTCCATCTTTTAAGGTCCCCTTCTATTTCTTTTAGTAGAGTTATGTAGTTTTCTTTGTATAGGTCTTTTACATCTTTGGTTAAGTTGATTCCTAGGTTCTTGATTTTTTTAGTTGCTATTGAAAATGGTATCTTTTTCTTGAGTGTCTCTTCAGTTTGTTCATTTCTAGCATATAGAAACATTACTGACTTATGTGCATTAACCTTGTATCCCGCTACTTTGCTAAATTTGTTTATTAGCTCTAGTAGCTGTATCGTCGATTTCTCAGGGTTTTCTAGATATAAGATCATATCATCTGCAAACAATGACAGTTTACTTCTTCTTTTCCAATTTGGATGCCTTTTATTTCTTTGTCTTGCCGGATTGCCCTGGCTAGCACTTCCAGCACAATGTTGAATAACAGTGGTGATAGCGGGCATCCTTGTCTCGTTCCTGATCTTAGAGGGAAGGCTTTCAGTCTCTCACCATTGAGTACTATGCTGGCTGTGGGTTTTTCATATATGCTCTTTATCATGTTGAGGAAGTTTCCTTCAATTCCTACCTTTTGAAGTGTTTTTATCAAAAAGGGATGTTGGATTTTGTCAAATGCTTTTTCAGCATCTATTGAGATGATCAATTGATTTTTCCCTTTTGACTTGTTAATGTGTTGTAATACATTGATTGATTTTCTTATGTTGAACCATCCTTGCATGCCTGGAATGAACCCCACTTGGTCATGGTGTATGATTTTTTTAATGTGTCTTTGGATTCGATTTGCAAGTATTTTGTTGAGGATTTTTGCATCTATATTCATTAGGGAGATTGGCCGGTAGTTTTCCTTTTTTGTAGCATCTTTGCCTGGTTTTGGTATTAGATTGATGTTAGCTTCATAAAATGAGTTAGGTAGTGTTCCATTTTCTTCAATGTTTTGAAAGAGTTTGAGTAAGATTGGTGTCAGTTCTTTCTGGAAAGTTTGGTAGAATTCCCTCGTGAAGCCATCTGGCCCTGGGCATTTATTTGTGGGAAGATTTTTGATGACTGATTGGATCTCTTTGCTTGTGATGGGTTGGTTGAGGTCTTCTATTTCTTCTCTGGTCAGTCTAGGTTGTTCATATGTTTCCAGGAAATTGTCCATTTCCTCTACATTATCCAGTTTGTTGCCATACAGTTGTTCATAGTATCCTCTTATAATTTTTTTAATTTCTTCAGGATCTGCAATTATGTCACCTTTTTCATTCATTATTTTGTTTATATGGGTCTTCTCTCTTTTTGATTTTGTCAGTCTAGCTAGGGGCTTGTCAATCTTGTTGATCTTCTCAAAGAACCAAGTTTTGGTGATATTTATCCTCTCTATTGTTTTTTTGTTCTCTATGTCATTTATTTCTGCTTTAATCCTTGTTATTTCTTTTCTTCTACTTGGTTTAGGATTGGTTTGCTGTTCATTTTCTAGCTTCTTCAGTTGATCCATTAGTTCTTTGATTTTGGCTCTTTCTTCCTTTTTAATATATGCGTTTAGTGCTATAAATTTCCCCCTTAGCACTGCTTTTGCTGCATCCCATAGGTTTTGGTATGTTGTGTTCTCATTTTCATTCGTCTCTATATATTTAGCAATTTCTCTTGCTATTTCTTCTTTAACCCACTGATTGTTTAGGAGTGTGTTGTTTAACCTCCAGGTATGTGTGAATTTTCTAAGTCTCTGATGGTTATTGACTTCTAATTGTATTCCATTGTGGTCAGAGAATGTGCTTTGAATAATTTCAATCTTTTTAAATTTATTGAGGCTTGTTTTATGTCCCAGCATATGATCTATTCTGGAGAAAGTTCCGTGAGCACTAGAAAAGTATGTGTATCCTGGTGATTTGGGATGTAATGTCCTGTAGATGTCTGTTAAATCTAATTCATTTATCAGATTGTTTAGGTTTTCAATTTCCTTATTGGTCTTCTGTCTGGTTGATCTATCTATAGGAGAGAGTGATGTGTTGAAGTCTCCCACAATTATTGTGGAAACATCAGTTGCTTCCTTTAGTTTTGCCAGTGTTTCTCTCATGTATTTTGTGGCACCTTGGTTGGGTGCATAGACATTTACGATTGTTATTTCTTCTTGCTGAATTGCCCCTTTTATTAGTACGTAGTGGCCTTCTTTGTCTCTCAAAACATCCCTGCATTTGAAGTCTATTTTATCTGAGATTAATATTGCTACACCTGCTTTCTTTTGGCTGTAGCTTGCATGAAATATTTTTTTCCATCCTTTCACTTTCAGTTTCTTTGTGTCCCTGTGTCTAAGATGAGTCTCTTGTATGCAACATATTGATGGTTCATTTTTTTTGATCCATTCTGCGAATCTATATCTTTTAATTGGGGAGTTTAATCCATTTACATTCAACGTTATAACCGTGAAGGCATTTCTTGAATCAGCCATCTTATCCTTTGGTTTATGTTTGTCATATTTTTCCCCTCTGTCTATTAATATCCTTTATTGTACCCATACCGAATCTCTTTAGGACTGAACCTTTCTCCAAGTCTCTCTGTCCTTTCTTTGTTTCTCTGTCTGTAGGGCTCCCTTTAGTATCTCCAGTAGGGCAGGTCTCTTGTTAGCAAATTCTCTCAGCATTTGTTTGTCTGTGAAAAATTTAAGCTGTCCCTCAAATTTGAAGGAGAGCTTTGCTGGATAAAGTATTCTTGGCTGGAAATTTTTCTCACTCAGAATTTTAAATATATCGTGCCACTGCCTTCTTACCTCCATGGTGGCTGCTGAGTAGTCACTACTTAGTCTTATGCTGTTTCCTTTGTATGTGGTGAATTGCTTTTCTCTTGCTGCTTTCAGAACTTGTTCCTTCTCTTCTGTGTTTGATAGTGTGATCAGTATATGCCTCGGAGTGGGTTTATTTGAATTTATTCTATTTGGGGTTCGCTGAGCATTTATGATTTGTGTATTTATGTTGTTTAGAAGATTTGGGAAGTTTTCCCCAACAATTTCTTTGAATACTCTTCCTAGACCTTTACCCTTTTCTTCCCCTTCTGGGACACCAATGAGTCTTATATTTGGACGTTTCATATTATCTATCATATCCCTGAGGTCCATTTCGATTTTTTCAATTTTTTCCCCATTCTTTCTTTTATGCTTTCATTTTCCATTCTGTCATCTTCGAGGTCACTGATTCATTGTTCAACTTCCTCTAGTCTTGTACTATGAGTGTCCAGAATCTTTTTAATTTGGTCAACAGTTTCTTTAATTTCCATAAGATCATCCATTTTTTTATTTAGTCTTGCAATGTCTTCTTTATGCTCTTCTAGGGTCTTCTTGATTTCCTTTATCTCCCGTACTATGGTCTCATTGTTCATCTTTAGTTCTTTGAGTAGTTGCTCTAGGTGCTGTGTCTCTTCTGGTCTTTTGATTTGGGTGCTTGGGCTTGGGTTATCCATATCGTCTGTTTTTTTCATATGCTTTATAATTTTCTGTTGTTTTTGGCCTCGTGGCATTTGCTGAACTTGATAGGGTTCTTTTAGGATTTGTAGACCAATTGAAGTCCTTATCTCTAATTTATCAGATCTACAGCTTCATGGAGTACACTTTCTCTAACTAACCAGCAGGTGGCGTCCACGAGCCACCTGTTCTCCACAAGCCAGTTCTCCCCTGCTTAGCCTTTTTGGTGAGTGGGGGAGTGAGTCTTGTGGGGTCCAATCGGTGTACCAAGCTTGTGTGTGTAGTTGGTGTTGCCTGCCCTGTATATGGGGCGTGTTTCTGGGCAGTCAGGGAGGGGGGGGGTGGCTCTAACAATCAAATCTCCCTGGTGATCCTAGAGTTTTAAAGCTGCTGCAATAGTCTAATCCTTCAGTTCAGTCCTGCCACAGTTTGTGTCTGCCACTGACCCACAAGTCCTTGGTATTGGCGTATGGCTCCTGAGACTTGCAAGTTGGCCCCTCTTCCAGGCCGTGCACCCCGGGTCCTCTCTTGAGGGATGACTGTGCTATGTCACAGGTGAGTGCCGTCCCCCCAGGGCAGTTCTGGGCTGCTGGGCTGTGTAGGGAGGCTCCCAGTCTGCTGAAATGATGGCTGAATGGGGCTTTGTTAATTCACACTGCTCTACCTTCCCAACTCTGGGACAATCAGCTGAGGTTGCAGGGAAGGCTAATGTCCACGCCCAGTTTTGTGGTGTGTGCTTGTTATTTGAAGCACTTCCATCACACTGGGTTGTCTGGGGCAGTTCTGGGCTATGGGGCTGGCGATGGGCAGGAGTGTTTCCTGTCCACCAGGATGGTGGCTGTGAGCGGACACGCCCCTTTTCTTGGGAAGTTGTGGTGTTTAGTGAATTTTCTCAGCCACTGGATTATTGCGTTTTGTCTCAGAGCTCTCCTAGTTCTGCTCTTGACTTGACCTGCCCAAATAGGAAGTCTTTGAAGCTTTCTGTATTGGGCTTCTTAGAGTAATTGTTTTCGAAAAAGAAAAAAGGATTAAAAAAAAACAAAAAACAACAACAACAACAAAAAAAAACGGGCCCTCCTCAGAGATCTAATGGGTTATTGAAATGCTAAGAGACAAAGCAACCAGGGCCATTAAGGAAAGGTCCACAGGGCAGAGAGATCAGCTTTTCTTCGGGATTTGCATATGCGCCTCAGGGCCCTTCCCCTTTCTATGTTCACCAGAACTCCAAAAATCCTCCGCTTTTATTTTGGAGTTTTTCGTGTTGTTTTTTTTCTATGCCTGTCTCCTCTCTGCTGGGCTGGCTGCTCTCAGATTCTCTGGTGTCTGGTCTCAGTCTATCTATGGTTGGAGTTTGAATCAGTAGAATGAGTTTCCGATAAGGGCTGCCACTGCAGTTCTCCCTTCTTCTTCCCGGAGCTGACAGCCCCACCTCCCACGGGACTGAGCCTGGCAGGGAGGGGCGCGGGTCCCCTGGCCGCAAAAACTTACAGATTTCGCTGATCTCAGCAGTTCCACGTTTTCATGAGTGTTGTATGAAGTATGCCCAAAGTCAGATTGCTCTGTGGTGTCCAGTCCACGCAGTTCCTGGCTTTCTACCTACTTTCCTGGAGGAGTAACTAAAACATACAGCTCACCAGTCTGCCATCTTGCCCCGCCTCCGCCGACAAATATCAGGTTCTATCTTAAGACTGCAGTGAGAAGTCATTGAAGATTTTTTTTTTTAATAATTTCAAACTTACAGGACAGTTGCAAAAATAATACAAACCCCATACAGAGACCTCCAACGTACCCAACCCAGACACCCAGGTCCACCAATTTTAACAGTTTGCTACCTTTGCCAAATCATTCTACCATCTATCATTGTATCTATTTATCTATTTAATCTATTTTCTGAACATTTGAGAGCAGGTTGCATACATCATATTCCCTGTACATCAAATTCCTTGTACATTTCCTAAGAACAAGGATATTCACTTATGTAATCAACACCTTAAGTGCAGTTAACAAGTTCAAGAAATTTAATATTGATATAAAGCTTACAGTCTTTATTCCAATTTTTTCTTATTTCCCAATAATGTTCTTTTGAGCCTTGTCTCCTCCATTCCTAGATTCTATCCAGTATCATATGTTGCATTTAATTGTCATTTTCTCTTTAGTTTCTCTTTGTTTTTTTAATTGTGGAAACATATACACAACATCAATCCCCCCTTCCCATCCCCTCCCAAGCACACCATTCAGTGGGATACATCACATTCACAACGTTGCGGTACCGTCACCACAATCCATTACTACATCTTTCCCTTCACTCAGACAGAAACCCCACACTCGTTTTGCATTGACTCCCCATTGTCTCTGCCCCCACCCCTGGTAACCTGGGTGCTCTCCACCAGGGTTTATCCACACAGTAAGTTTAGATAATAGCCCCAAGCCAAAGCTTAGAGGCCTCCCTGATCCTTTCTGCACGTGCCTCTTACCTTAGGAATTCCCCCATTTACCTGGATATGAATCTCCCTCTTCCCTAGGAAAGTTTCCTCACCATCCTGGGCACTGCACTGTGTGCCCTACAGCCAGCAGTCCCTTGCCCCAGGCAGCCACTTGACAGCTGGCTCTCCTGGGGTTGTGTAGAACGGTGCAGTGAGCCACCTTCTACACGCAGGGCAAGTTCCCGGGCAGCGAGTCCCTCAGGCCACCACCACACAGGGGCCCTGGCAGGCAGGTTCCACACCTTCCACACTGAGTCCCAGAGGTAGGGGGCGGGGCCAGCTGGGTGTTAGGAGCTCTTACAGCTGTCAAGTGGCCTTTTTCTAGACCCAGCACTTGCCCTGTTACTGCAATCCTTTAACTCTTCTCTGAGCTTTTAGAAAGATGCTCCTGCCAGTTCTCGTTGGTTGTTCGAAGCTTCTGAAGAAAGATGGAGTCCTGAAGTGTTTCACTCCACCATCTTGATCGGCAGGGCTCCCATTGAAGCTTTTCAAAGTGTTTGCCTGAAAAGATGAGATTTACATTTTAGAATCACTTTCACTCTTATGGAGAGAATGGATAGGTCAAAAGCAAGAGTGAAAGTGGGCAGACCAGTTAGGGGGTATTGCAGTGGGAGGGTGAGATGATGGGGGCTGTGGAAATAGAAGGGGGCACTTTTTAAAATTTTTTTAACTTTTTTTTTATTGTGAACTTCAACATATATACATAACAGTGATAACTTTCAAAGTATGATTTCACAAGTTGTTAGAGAGCCAATTTCAAAAAATGTCATGGGTCACAGTTCCACAACTTCAGCCATTTCCATTATTGTAAAATATACGTACAGAAAGGTGTCATTATTTGATGTACAGCTCAACAAGCAGTCATATAGGTAATTTCAAAATTTGTTATGGGTTACAGTTCCAGTTTCAGTTCTTTCCTTATTATGCAATACAAGGTATATACAGAAAGGTGAAGACCTTCAAGGCACAATTCAACGAGCAGCTATAGAGCAAATCCCAAAGGATGCTATAGGCTACGTTCCACCACGTCATTTACCTCCTTCCAGCCATCGTAACACCCCAGAATCCAAATATATATATATATATAATTATACGAAGTTTCAATGTTCATACACCTTTGTTAAATCTTATCTTGGTTGGTGCTACCCCTTTCTCTCACTTACTCCTTCTCCCTCTTCAGGGGTGTCTAGGCAGTGAGCACCCTAACTTGTTCACATTGAAGGGGGCTGCATCTGATAGTTGATCTTGAAGAGGCTGTTGCCTCTGGGCTTTAGGACTTGTCTGGCATAGGAACACTCTGGTGGATTTAAGTTTCTGAAAGATAAAATTCAGTGAGCGCATCTTTTATAGAATCTCAGGTAGGGACCTAGGTATTTGGGAACTACTTTTGGTAAGGGCATGGCAAACTGTGACCATTTGGGATGTCTAGCTGGAGCTTGCGTAAGAGAAACTTCCAGGATAGCCTCTCGACTCTATTTGGGATCTCTCAGCACTGTGAACTCAGCTTGTTACCTTTCTTTTTCCCCCTTTTGGTCAAGTAGGCATTTTTAATCCCTCGCTGACAGGGCCAGGCTCATTCCTGGAGTCATGTCCCTCGTGGAGAGGGTTGGGTTGGTGGTGGTGTTAATGAATTTATATGCCTAATTGGGCTTAGAGAGAGAAAGCCCACATCTGAGCAACAAAAGAGGTTCCCTGGAGGTGCCTCTTAAGCATAACTGTAGGAGAGCTCAGCCTGAAGGGGGCACATTAGAAATATCTTATAGGTAGGGTCAACAGGACTTGCTGATGAACAGGATGAAGAGTAGGGGAAGAGTGGCACCATGTACTCAGGAAGTTGGAGGAGGACTCACACCAAGCTGCCTCTTCTTTTTAATGCCACTAAATTAAGCCATTGCGTGAATGTACTATATTTATTTATTTAGCCAGCATTCTCTTGGACATTTATTTCCAAAAGTTTCCTATTACAAACAGGATAGAAACAAATATCTTTGTACATACATCTATGGGCACATGTACCAATATCTGAAAGATAAATTCCTAGAAACTAATGGGCCAAAGGGTACCTAAATTTTAAATTTTGATAGATATTGCCAAATTGCTTTCTCATGAGGTTGTACCAATTTATAACTATGCCAAAAACGTAACTCATGCCTCGTCACCCACTCCTTCCCCACCTTTGTTCATAAAAGGCCAATATCAGCCCGGACATTTCACCGGTCAACCTCATGCAGTCTCCTGCCCCTCTTCCCTGTGCTGTGACCATAGTTGGCTGTTGGGTCCTCTTGATTGAAGACTGATGGGCTTATTTTCCTGGTTAAAATTTCCAGGACATAACTGCTGGTTTTGATCCTCTGGGCTCTTAACTTGAGAGGCATTCCAGCCTAGAAGGCCAGCTGTAACCCTTGCTTGCCTTCCCTCTCCACCCTTCCTATGAGGGTGGTAGTCAACAAATGGAGGATTCTCCATGAAGATTCTCCCTTCACAAAAGGCATTGCTGCAACAGGACCTGGGTTATCCCACCATTTGAAAGACCACTCGCTGTGCAAATCACACCAATGCATCACAGCTCCCATGGCTTCTGCCTCACACTCAGTCAGGCTAGAGCCTCCCTGCAAACCCCACAGACCCTTCAACTGGGAGTGACTAAGTAAGGCAGTCTAATGACAGGTGAGGAGAGGTGCTCTAAATAAAATTCAGTTTCTTCTTGGTGATTCAAGGGGCAGCAACCTCAGGATGCCCTTCCTCTTGTAGAATCTGCCCTCCACATTCCCAGATGTGTAGGCAGAACCTCTTTCAATCTGGCTCTGTTCACAATACTGACAGGATTCTCTCGAGTCATTGATAACATTTTAGTTGCTAAATTAAATGATAGTTTGACTCTTCTTTCTTGCCAAGTTGTCCTGCTTCCCATCTTGTGCCCCTACTTGCATCTTTGGATTTGGGCCCTTCCCTCACATGACCCTAATGCTTTGCCTCCCAAATTAAACCTGTAAACAAAAGCCTCATTAGAATTTTCATTCTGCTTTCATCATGTCACTTTCTCCACCCCCAAACTGTCATATGATGCCTATGACAAATTCCCAGAGAGGGTCCAAGGAGTCCACAGATATATTCTTGGTCAGCAGGAGATGAGCTCTCTGAGAAACTTAAAACATCTTCATTCCTGTGATAATTAAAACAATTGACATTTATATACTCTGGATCATCTGGATCAAAGGTTGGCAAATCTTTTATGTAAAGAGCTAGATATTAAATATTTTAGGCTTTGTGGGGCAGGAGTCAAAATTGAGTATATCGGTTACTTATATGACCAGAGAGAAAGCTAATTTTTTATTGACAAAATTCAAAATATGATAGTAAGTGAGTACAAGTTTTGTAACACAGGTGGGGGGGGTAACATTTCACTTAATTGGGGTTCAGAGTTAGCATTTTCTATCATAAAAGTGATTCTATCATAAAAGTGATTTAAATGTTAAATGTTTAAAGGTGATTTAAATCTGTTAATGCTGACCTGTAATGAGATTTTACGTATTTCATCTGAAAACGTCTTTTCAGATAAGTACTGCCAAATACCACTGTATCACAGTATAGCATTCTATCATATTCTTCTCCTGCTCTTTTCCTTTTAACATGTTATTACATTGAAGATTAATCACTTCTGATTGAAGATTAGGTGGACGTTCCTCAATTGCACAGTTAAATGGATTTTGAAATATTGAAATTTCTTGTGCACTAGCAAGAAGGTCTGAAAAACAGTGCTGAAACTATCGTTTGAGCCCAGAAAATATATCTGAAAATATATCCATTGCAAATTTGTGTGGGAATGGAGGTCTTGCTTCTGGTTTTAACTTTTGACAGCACGGGAAGTGTATAAAGCAGCATGACATTACTTGCGGTTCAAACATTAGCTGTCATCAAAATGACTTTACTGTGGTATAAGTGCTGTTTTGTCTTAAATTTTTAGGTAGAATACATTAAGAAACATAATCAAATCTGCAGCAAAAGCTAATTTTCAAAGCCATCTACTTTACTGCAGTGGAATGTAGTTCTTGTGGAGAAAATTTTTAATCTTCGTCTTGAGCTCAAAAAATTCCAATCAAACCTTACTATTGCTAAGCCATTGAAATACTGTGTCATAGGGCAAGTCAGGATATTCAGCTTCTATTTCTGACAAAAATTCAAGGAACTGATGATGGTTACATCCATGAGAGTGAACAATAATATATGATAGATTCGAATATTTTCTGCAGAGTACCTGCTGCTGAATAATATAATAAATAATCTTAGGCTTTAAATACCTTACATTTTTCAAAAGCTTTATAAATTTGTCCAAGTAAGTCTTTTTCTGCTCCACACTTTTTTTTTTTTTCTTTCTAATCCTAGGTTTTATCAATACAATTCTTTCATTCTACTCAACAAGGCACAATCACAAAGTTCTCTAAAATGCTACAAAGTTACAAAACTCAAAACAGAAAATTTATAGAACTGACTGTACCATAAAAGCCAAAAACGCAATGTAAACTGTGCCAAGTTAACCTGTATGACCACCATGACTGACAACTGCAGTGGGTGGCTCTGTGGTGACCTGAAGGGCTGGCCCTTAAGCTGTTCACCAATTTCAAAGAAAGGGAGGTATGAGCACATAAAAAGAAAGAACCAGTCACACCAATTAATGCAGGACGAAAGGAGTTCTTCCTGGGGTGCTCTGGCCCTAGGGCTGGGGAGAGGCCTTGAAGCAGAGGGACTCTGGATGGGGCCAGCAGGAAGGGCAGCTGCACAGATGATCACCCTGTGTTCTCGAAGGGTCCACGAAGCCCAAGGGGCGTGACGAGGCCATAAGACTGTTCCCAGGTCATTTGTGGAAAGGAGAAATGTGCCCAAGGCAAAGGCAGCACTGCCACCCTGCTGCTTTGCTTGTTGTCCTGCTGGCTCTGCCTGTGGACTAACTCTCTAGAATTGGGAACTGATGAGCTTCCTAGCCAGAATCACTGGAGGGCATCTGTATAGACACAGCCCCAAACCAACAAAAGTTCTGTACTCCAAACTCAGCCTTCAGCGGAAATGTCCAATGGCTGCCTTAGAAGCCTGCCCCGAGTCAGGGATTTCCTTTCCTATCCTCCTCCAGTTAGAAAAGTGACAAAACTTAGTTGGATGGGATGTAAGTTACAGGGAGTGAGGAGCTTCTGCAGCCCTGCTGTATCATGAGTTGGAGGGGCAGGAGCTTCTGTGGCAGCAGTAGCCAGAGGACCAAGGTGGCCATTGCACAGGATATTTGCATCCTGGAGAGAAGATCTTCTCATCCATGGGTGACCTGAGCTACATGGGAGGTGGTGGCTGCATTCTCCTGGGAGGGCTGAACTGTCTGGGGGGTGGCTGATGCAAGGGGCCAGCACACCTGTGGCAGCCATCCCCTGGCCATCTATTTGTCCTCTGTCCATGTGTTTCAGCACTTTGTCTTCATCCATATTCTCAAAGACAACATAGGCAGAGCCTTTGGATAGATGGGGATGCATCTTTTCCATAGGCATGCCAATCATTTTAATTTTCTCATAGGTGGAAAATATCCTCTTGAGCTGATCCTAGGTCACATTCCAGGTAAGCCTCCCAGTGTGCACTTTGGTGGGTTTAAGGGAAGGACCCTACCTTTTCCTTTCCTTTCCATCTCTTTTGGGTGGTTTGGACTTGGAGTAGAAACATGGTCTACTGTCATGTCTTCCCTGAGGACTCAGAGAGCCCAAGCAGCTGCCGGAGCTAGAGCTGCAAGATGTGCTGGAGCTTCTCAAGTGGCTTGAGGCTGCAGAAGAGCTGGAACCTGCTCAAGTCTGTGCTGGTGCTGGAGTGAGACCTGGTGCTGCTGCTACCACTGGCAGCACTGAACCTCTTTAGAGATTTATCCCTGCCATGATCCTTCTCACTTGACTCTTTGGTGGCCCTTTTCAGAGTGATCCTTGGACTTCTCATCAGAGCAGTTTTTGCATTTGGTAGGAAGAGCCCTAGAATTGGACATTTTGTTGTTTTGGCTCCTAGAAAGCTCTTCTTTTTCACTCCTGATAAACCCATTCTCCTCTTCTGAGATGTTCTCACTTATCTGTACTCTCACTTCTAACTCTATTCTGAGAAATGATCCATAATTGATTGCAATTTATGCCAAAGAGCAGCATCTTCCTATCTCCACCACCCATATTTTTACCATGCTCAGTTTACACATCTGTGCTGGTTTGGATGTATTATGTCCCCCAAAATACTATGTTCTTTGATGCAGTCTTGTGTGGGCAGATGTATAAGTGTTGATTAGGTTGGAACCTATTGATTGTTTCCATAGAGATGTGATTCAATCAGCTGTGAGCAAGATCTTTGATTGGATCATTTCCATGGAGATGTTATCCCACCCATTTAGGGTGGGTCTTAATTAAATCACCAGAGTCATATAAAAGAGCTGATGAACAGAAGGAACTCAGTGCAGCTGCAGCCATAAGAGACACTTGGAAGAACACACAGGAGCTGAGAGTGGAGCTGGAACACAACCTAGGATCAGCAGATGCTAGCCACATGCCTTCCCAGCTAACAGAGGTTTTCTGGATGCCAAAGGCCTTTCTCCAGTGAAGGTACCGTATTATTGATGCCTTACCCTGGAGACTTTATGGCCTTAAGACTGTAACTTTGTAACCAAATAAACCCCCTTTATAAAAGCCAATCAACTTCTGGTGTTTTGCATAACGGCAGCATTAGCAAACTGGAACATCTTAATAGATTCTATTTCAGGTTGTTCTGAATTAGTATTTTCTCAACTTCTTTGAGTATATTCTCACCTGTAAGTTGTTCCATGCAGACTATCCATAGAGACCAATTCTTCGATCCCTTCAATGTTGGCACTGACTCCTCAAAACAACTGAGCAGTATCAGTCACATCTGTGGATTAATCAAGAGCCAAGGAAAACCACTAGAACTTATTTGTCTTCTTTTTAAAATTGACTATTAATGTTGCTCCAGTGTCTTCAAGTCTTTCAGCAACTCTTCTCACCAAAAGATTAATAGTCTTCAACTATTAATACTCTGGACAGTATCATTTCTTCAGCTGCTATAGTCAAATATGATTTAATGAACTCACCATCAGTAAATGCTTTCCTTGCTTAGATAATAAATAAGCCACTTGGAAACTCAATTTGCAGTCTCATTTTCACTTTTTATTTCTGTGTAGAAATTCTACTGTGATGAGGTAGACCATTTTAAACTTTCTATTTTTTTCTGAAAGTTGCTTTCCTCTGAAATATGGATCCATGAAAACAACTGGAAATTTGAACACTGACTGAATCTTTATTAATAAAAAATGACTTGTCATTTTACTAGGTATAATAAGGGTAATTTGGCTATGTTAAAGAGTCCTGACCTTTCAGAAATACTTACTGAAATATTTAGAGCTGATATCACATGATGTCTGGGATAACACAGGAGGGGGAAAATAATGGGAGAATGGATGAAACATGATAGGAAAAATATAGATAACTGTTAAAGCTGGCTGATAAGATATAAGGGGTTTCATTATACTCTTCTAGGGGTGTCATTATATTCTTCTATCTACTTTGTATGTTTGAAATTTTCCATAATAAAAAGTAAAAAAAAAACAAAAAAGGGAGGAATTTATAGATTAAAAGTTTAAAATGTATAATCAGATAGATAGTCTTTGTGAGCTCCAACTTAAGTTTTGCTGACTTTTGCAGTTGCCGTATTTGCATCCACCTTTCTTGGGCTTAATTTTCTGTTTCTAGCATACTATTTTATTATGCCCATCTCTTTGTGAGAGAGACAGTGTATAAATAAAAGGCCTTATACCAAAGGTTATAGAAGCCATAAGTTACCTAATTTTCCTAAGGAAAATGGTGCAAAAGTCATTTTGTAGAGTTTATACGTTATTTCAACATGGAACACATGCTATTTTGTCCAACCTATTGAAACAGAGATGGTGCAATGTGGTCTGTGCAAATTCCAGAGTCTCTTCTTCAAGCATGTTCTACTCTAAGTTCATTACAAAGTAAAATAAAGCATTTGCACACTAAGTATACCTTACCTGATTTGTAATAATTAGAAATACAGGATAAGACATTTAAGAACAAAACAATAAAATATCCATGTAAACCAGAAGAAATAGAGGCTGTCAGTCCTCTGGTCTGAACATATTATAACACTGCATAACAAATTTTACACAGACAACCTGAAGCATACAAATTCATCCAGAGATGAAAAGTAGCTAAGGATAATTAGGTTCACATGAAAATAAATTTTAGACAAGAACTTCAATTTGTTAATTTAGAAAGATTAAACCAGTTTAAGAAATTGTAATCATTTCTCATATAGGGCCTCCCCATCCTGGTATCTGTGGGAAAACAGTCAGTGGTTTGCTGGTTATGGAATTAAAGAGAAGAAAGGTTAATTCCTTAAAAAAAATTTCATTTGTGCAATACTGAATACTCCCCCTTCAGAGGGGTATATTTTTCTGGTTTCCCATTTGAAGAGTTGTCCATGATCTGCTGTGCATATTCTGCACATGCACTAGATTTTTTCTTTTTGATTCAAATCACTTTCTTCCTTAAACTTGGACTAAGTGCTTTTCTATTCCAGACTTTGGACCACTGTCCATATTTTTAAAATGAAATTATCCCAATCTTGACTCCAGGACGTGTATGGTCCTTCCCAAGGAATTCTTTATCTTAATGCGACAATTTGCTAGTTCTTGGAGTAATAATGCTATCTACTAATTTGCATACAATTTTGTAGATATTTGGAATCTATTAGGTAATCTTTTAAGCATTATGTAAATAGTACCTATTCATTAATACAAAGTATTCCTTTAAATGCATCCCAAGGAGGACTCTGTGAAGCAGGTATTTTCCTATACAAACTAAACAATTATAGATATGACTAACAATCTAACAGAAGTATAGCTTGCAGTGGTCAAGAGGGAGCATAGTGTAGGGGTTAAGAGCACTATCTTGGGCTAGACTGCCTGGTTTCAAATCCTGACACTTACTAGCCGTGTGAATTTGTGCCTCAAATTTCATCAATAGTAAAGTCCTACTTCATGGAATTTGACTTCATGGGATTCTTAAGTGGGGTAGTCTTAAGATATGATCTAAAACTAATAAGGTAACCTTAATATTTATTTAAAACCCCTTTAACAGATGATTTTGACTGTATTTTAAAACTTCAACTTCTGTGAAACCAAGGGAAGAGATGTTTATTTGGTATAGGATATATGTCTTCTACAGCACACTATATAATTTAATTTATACAGTCAGTTTATTCAAACACCATAATTACATGGAACTTGGAATAGGAAGTGAGATCTGGTAGATTTGTACAGGTTAGTGTGAAATAGTGATACATCCCAAAGTAATCTGGTCAGAGAATAAAAATATATATGCAGGGCCCCTCTGAGGAGCTGGGGAAAAATGCGGAAATGTTGGACAGCCCTACCTGGGTTATTGCTGATATTCTCAAAAACATTGAGGACTGACAATTTGGGATGCTAGACCCTTGATTTTGGGGCTTGCCCTTATGAAGATTGTTACTGCAAATGAGAGGCTAATCCTACTTATAACTGTGCCTAAGAGTCTCCCCCAGAGAACCTCTTTGTTGCTCAGATGTGGCCCTCTCTCTGCAGCTAAGCCAACTCATGAACTCACTGCCCTCCCCTCAAAATGGGACCTGACTCCCAGGGTGTAAATCTCCTTGGCAACGCACAATATGACTCTGGGGATGAGCCTGGATGCAGCATCGTGGGATTGAGAACATCTTTTTGACCAAAAGGAGGAAGCAAAATGAAACAGAATAGTTTCAGTGGCTTAGAGAATTCAAATGGAGTTGAGAGATCACTTGGAGGGTATTTTTATGCACTATATAGACATCCCTTTTTAGTTTTTAGTGTATTGAATAACTAGAATACCTGAAACTGTCGTACTGCAACCCAGTAGCCTTGATTCTTGAAAATGACTGCTTAAGTATGTAGCTTACATAGTGTGACTGTCTGTGAAAACCTTGTACACTTTATGCAGTGTAGGGATGAATGAGTAGAAAAATGGGGACAAAAACTAAATGAAAAATAGGGTGGGATGGGGGGATGATTCGGGTGTTCTTTTTTACTTTTATTTTTTATTCTTATTTTTATTCTTTCTGGTGTAAGAAAAATGTTCCAATATTGATTGGGGTGATGAATGCACAACAATATGATGGTACTGTGAACAGTTGATTGTACACTGTGGATGAGTATATGGTATGTGAATATATCTCAGTAACACTTGATTAAAAAAAAAAACAACTTTAACAATGTGCAATGCTGTCTTAGAGATGAAAAGGCTTTGTAGGAGAAAATTTAAGCTATGAGAACTGGATAAAACACTTAACATCTATGGGTCTCGGTTTACTCGTATGAGTAAGAATGATTGTTAAGGCGTTTTTGGTTCAAGTTTCCTGAGCCTGAAACTTCACTTTAAGACTGTAAACATATTAACTATGTAAAAACATGTTTTTGTGAAAATATCATGTGAAAAAAGTAGACCACACATTATATATACTCACTGTGATTAAAACTATTCAAATCTGTAAAATATATATAATCATTCATCTGTAGATCAGAAGCAGACTGAGGAGATGAGAATGGTGGCTATATGACATGGCATTCCATTTAAAGTAAAATTTATACTCCCCTCCCTTCCAATTCTATAATTTGCAACCACAAGCAAAAATTACCAAGGGTTCTAAAATCACTATTAGGGAGGAAGACTTTTGCAGAGCAGGATATTCATGCAGTCCCAAAGAAACACACATTACTTACAATGTACAAAGAGAAAAGGTACTTTTTGAGTGGAGCAATCTGGTAAACCCTACTTTAACCAAGTGATCCAATTTAACACCATCAAATGATGGGGCAACTCACACCCATGCCTCCTGATGCTGTATCGCCTGTAGCATTCTTGCCAAAAATGTTTAATCTGAATCTAATCATGTGGAAACAACTTGACAATCCCAAATTGAGCGAGATGCTGCAAAACTGGCCTAGATTCATCAAAAATGTCAATGTCTAGGGAACTGTTCTAGATTAAAAGGAAATTAAAGAAAAATGAAAACGAAATGGATCTTAGAGGAAAAAAAGGTCCAGCTATAAACAACATTGGGACAACTGTGGAAATCTGAATAAGGACTGTAATAATTTTAGATAATAGTACTGTAATAATGTTAATTTCCTGAATATAATAAATGCATTGGGTTGTGTGCCCTTGTTTTAGGGGATTAAGCTAAAGTATTTAGGTGTGAAATATCTGGATGTCTGCAAATAACTCTTATGTTGTTCCACAAAAAAAGAAAAAATTAAATACATAGAGAGATAAAGCAAACATGGTAAAATGTTATCAATAGGTAAATTTAAGTGAAGGGTATATGGGTGTTCTTTCTTTTTTTCTTACAACTCTTTGTAGGATTAAAAATTTCAAAATAAAGAGCCGGGACAAAGTGAATGGACCCCACTACTGTTATAGTCACCAAACATTTAAAAAAGGCTAAGGAAGCAAAAAGCAAATAAATACCTGATCTTAAGTAATAATGATAATTAGCTAGTACACATTTGCTTTAGAAATAGATAAGGTTCACAGTAGGAAATCATTTCCTAGACAGAGAACTTTGGTTAAAAAACAACTCCTTTATTATTATATAGATGTAGTATATATAATCAGAAACAAATCTGATATATAATTTAGTGCTATAAAAAAATAAACTGTCAAGAGGCAGAAGACTACACTGCTTATATTTGGTGAACAAACATAGATGATTTAATTTCCAGAAAAGGTAATTTTTGCAAACCCTCAGAAGTATTCCTCTACAGTTGGACAGATAAGATCCATTATTTAGTAACCATTTACAGAATGCCCATTTACTGTGCCAGCTGTCCTGTGCTCAGAGTACACAAAGGATAACATTTCTTGCCTTCAATAACTCAGCTCGTGAGTCTCTGTATGTCCTTATAAAATACTTTTCACTTTCTAAATTAGGTAACTTAGAATGCAGATATGCTAGAAACAATTTGAAACTAGTATTAATGGTGATTAAATTTTTCTACTCAGTTAAAATGAGATTCAATTATGCTAGCCATAATACAGTTTATACTCTTGTCTATGGTAGCCACATTTTGAGTATCTGAACATACTGTAGAAATTTTAAGCATTGGGAGAATTGCTTCTATTATATTTACAACCCAAATTAAACTTTAAAAGGACACTATACAGAAGCTCTGTTTAAACAGACGAAAGTTTGAGGGGGCACAGGCCATCTTCCTTCCGCCTATCCCTGCTCAAAGACCTTGCTTGAATCCTGACTGGGCCAGTTATTTGACACTGCAGAAGCCACTTTCAAGGACAATTAAAAGAGGAATCAGAGAGAACAAAACATCAATTTAAGAACTGACCACCATTGAATTTGAGTCGCTTGTTTTCTCTGGCTCAAAGAATGGACAAATCAATGAGAAATTTATCTCTTAATTAAGGGTTAGTAGAAACAAAATACTAAGAAAATCACGAATAACTCAGAATCTAAAAGTATGAGTATCCTGAATAATCTTAAACTCTATAAAATGGATCTTTAAATCATAAAGGAGCTCTTATTTTGAAACTTAGAATTCTTATGAAGAAAAAGGTTAGGAATCTACAATTTAATGATGCCTGGATGTCTGTCTGCAAATAACTCATAAATAGTTCAGCCAAAAAAAGACAAAAAGGGGATATATATATTGTGGAGACTTACATTTTTCACTTCTGTTGAGAAGTACTGTACTGCTTTCAGGAAAACTGGCTGAGAAAAAGGTCCCATTGCAGAAAGTGAGCATGACAGTTAATACATACTATTCTTTTTGGTATTCCTTTTCTTTAGGGTCTAAAGAGAGATTGAGAATGACAAGGAGAACCTGTTTGATAGCTGCCTTAGTTGTGACTAAAATTTATATAGGGTGCCTGGCCTAAAATGAAGCCTTTTACTGATGCAAGTTAAATTAGGCAATCAGGATTCTGTAAATCTGGGTTCTATAAACCACACTTGAACTTATATCTATGCACTAGAATTTACAGAACTTAAACAAACTGTAAATCTTCAAATTAAAACACAGGTTTCAAAATGATTTACTCAATAGATTTCCAGTCAGAGCTCAGAAATATTTCCAAGTACTTCTGAGAAACAATTCATCACTTAAAAGAGTGATTTCATATTTAACAAATATAATCTGAATTTATCTCTAAGAAACAAAAGCATCCATTTCCTCTACATAAAACCTTTCATTTGTCCTAAATCCAGAAAGTTAAAACTGGAAAGCCTATGGTCAATCTTATAAAACCATTTACTATTTGGAAATCTAGTTTTATATCCTAAATTGATTTTTTTTTCAGTTGATCATGGAGGTAATCTGAGAGATAAAGTATAGAAAGAAGTATTTTCCAACCGTTGGGCAGGTAAGAAGGTGAAAGAAGGTGAGCGGAAGTAGGAAAAGGACAGGGTGGCAGGAGACAACCACTTCCTTCTCCAAAGGCTCCTCCCTCCCCTGTTTGTGCCTCTTCTGCCACAAGCACTGATAATCTGGGGCAGCTTCTGACTCTGATAAAACTACATTCTCCCTAGAATTGCTTCTTCAATGGTGATTTTTTATTAAAAAAAACTCAAAACACAAGATAAGAAATTAGACTTTTATCAGTACACAAATAAGTTTGCTTAAAATCAGCTCAGTTACACATTTTTAAAAAGTTTCAGAACCTCTCCACACCAATGTTCATAAACTAGAACAGGTTCACGTGAAACCTGCAGTCCTACCTAGTGAGCATCAATAAGCAGTGGTCCCAGGGAGTTGCTGACACATTGCTCTTGAAACTGAGAGATGGCCACAAACAAAACACCTCTCTTGTCTGGATGTGCAGGAAGAGTTCACATAAAAGGACTTCATAAAGTATCTATGAAGGAGAACTGATAATATCAGAAGAGTTCCAGCACTTCAATTGAATATAATTCTCTACGGTTCTTTTCTTGATTTAGTTTCTGTAGCTCCCGAAAACTCACTTCAATCTTGTTCAGTTCGGAATAAACACATACCTAAAGAAAAAAAGTTTTCATAGTAACTTTTACAATACCCTCTACATATAAACAAACCCACCATAATTACCAAATAACTATTCCAGGAATAAATTTTAACTACGTATCATAATTTAGGTGATGCTTAGGTACACAAACTAAACCCAGTATTTATCAAAAATTACAAACCTGGGATTTCACAAACTTGTAAAGACTTATTAGCAGCCTTTTTGCCTCTGGTATCATTACCACAACAGTAAAATTAGCATCTAGAAGTAGGCATATCCAATCCATAATCTGAAGATAAACAGGAAAAGGAAAGTTAAATGTTAAATTTCATTTTAGGTTAATTCATTTTCAAAGCCCATAATTATCTCAAACAGTTAAACAACTGTTCTTCATAGGAGTAGTCAGTAATAACTTGGAAAAGAAAATCATTAATATATTAAAGAAAAACAGGGTGACTATTTTTATAATTTTAGAGTGGGGAGGGCCTTAAGCATGATGTTGCCATAAAGAAGCCCTAGAGGAAAAGCTTATGAATAAATTTGATAGCATAAAAACTTATAAAGTTGTTTATGGCAAAAATTACACTAAGCAGAATAAAAAAGACCAATGACTAGGAAAAAGCATTTAAAACACATTTGACAGAAAAAGGCTAATTTCCTTAATATACAAAGAAATCTTTATAAGCCCAAAAGAGACAGGAAATGCAATGGAAACATGGAGAGAGGACCTGACTAGGCAGTTCACCAAAAGAAAAACAAATGGCCAAGAAAACCTAATCTACCTCTTTCACTATCAAGGAAATACAAGTGAAAATAAGGTACCATTTGATACTATCTGATTGGCAAAGGGTAAAAAGCTTGAAATACTAGGTGACAGGATATGGAGAAATAAGCCTTCAGACCTTAGTGGTGATAATTCCCACTATCACAACCTTTTGGTAAATTAATCCAACATATTCAAAAACAGAAATGCATGTCCCTTTGATCCAATAATTTCACTTCTGGGAATTTACACAACAATTTCTCTCAATGCTCACTGAAGGTTCATTTACAACAGCAAAAAACTGTAAACAACTTAAATGTCTATCAGTAGTGAAATCATGAATAAGCATATACTGAAAAAATGAAATAGTATGCAGTGGTTAAAAAGAATGAGGAGATGTATGTACACCAGTCCAAAAAATATCTAATATAGTGTTGAGTGAAAAAAACAAGTTGCAGAATATCATGTACACTATAATCTCAATTACCTAAGACAAAAAAAAGAGAAATACAAGTTTGTATATAGAAAAAAAAACTCTAGAACTAAAATATAGTCTTAATATTGGTTTATCTCTAAAAGGGACTATAAAAAGGAGATACATTTAGTTTTTTTTCATATCCTTTCATATTCTTGGAACTTTCAACTATAAAAATTGACTACTTAAATTTTTTAACTTAGTTTTAAAAATGGAAAATGGCCAAATTAAGTGTGTGAAATATTTAATAACAAATTCCTAAACTATAAAAAAGTATTTTTTAATGTTTCCAACTGTTTCTCAAATAAATACTATACTTAAAGAGATTCTTTGATAACATTTTTTTAATTAATCTTCATTTTATTCTTTTTAAAAATTATTAGGGAGACATCTATTACCAGCCACTCCCTGTCCTCTTCCAACAGGGTTAAGGAAATGCTTGGAAAGGATCGTAATAAAGAGTCAGAAATTTAAGATGAATTAAGTTCTGTAGTATAGAGTTATGGTTCGAAAAATCTATCCACCAAATTTAGATTCCCTCCCTACCTCGTGGTTGGTATGAATGGTGAAGTAGGAGAGTCATACGGACTAGCAGTCCAATGAGAAATTGGTTACTGAAGTACAGGTTCTGATTCTGTGGATTCCTTTTTTTTTTTTTTTTCTTTTTACAGATTTTTTTCCAGCACGAGATTAAGCAAATATATCTCACCTGGTTCAGAGTTGGAGGATGTATTCCAGGAAGAGTCATAGTAGCATTTATGCTACACTTCAGATAAAGGAAATACAAATACTGGAGAAATAACTGGGTGGGAAAAAGGAGGACAATTTATCACTTTGACAGAAAATTTTTCTCTATATACAAAGTTAACAAAGAGATTGGAAGAAAATTTAAGAGGCTGTTCCACATCAAACAAATGTGCCAGACATCAGGGGACATGAAAATAAGATGCAGTACCTGCAATTAAAGACAGATCTACCTAGTTTGGGTTGCGCATGGGGGTAGGAAGCTTATTCTGTTCATAAACAGGTGGTGAAGAGAAAATCCTTCCCTTGGCAATGCTTTTTAGTGACTATTCATTTACAACTTAAATGGCTTGATCTCGCCTTCAGGCTTGACATGAAGAATTACCAACCAAGGAATCTGCCAAGGCCTGCCACCCAAAATTCACTATAGTCTCCTGGTCACAAATTTTCATAAGGGCTGGATGAAAAAACTTTAGACTGCCTGAACAGCTGGAAAGAATTAAGCAAAACAACATAAACAGCAACAACAAAAACCAAAAACCAGAAATAAAGTTTTCTAGGATTTGTAAGAATACTTACAGTGACGTGCTGTGCTGGGATATCCTTCAAGTGTGGCAGAAGAAATGTTTCACTATATGCTGAATGAAGAACTGCATTTCTACTTAGGACTAAAGGAAACTCTTTCAATAAATAAAGGTCACTCTACTGAAATTACAAATAATTCCCTTCCTCAATATTTATCTAAATTTACAAACATTTTGATTATATAGAAGAGTTCTATCACTAAACGTTCTCCTAACCACTACAGATGACACAGAATTTTTCACTATTATAAATAATTGGTATTTATTCAGAACACCAATTTTTAGAATTAATGGAGCTTTTGCCTTACTATAGTTTCCTAATTAAGAAAACAGGTTTAAGTTAAGTTGTTTGAATACAGCACTGAACATAATCCATTTTCAAGCAGAAACTGAAAAAAAAAACTGAAAAAAACAACCCTTAAATTATCTAATTAGTCCTTCGTTATTTCTTGGCAGATGATTAGATCCCTGAAAGGTGAGACAGTAAAAGGGAAACTCTTTCTGTTTCAAAGGATACAGCAGAGCTGCTCTTTTTGGTATTATAGGGCACGAAGTGGTCTCCTCTGTTGTGTCCTGAGGCTTTTCATTTAACTCTTTATCACAGTTATTGCAGTTATCTTCTTCAGGATTAAAGCCATTTTGAATAATTTGCTCTTCCATTTTTTCATCTTGTACAGTATCACTATCATCAAAAACTGACTCTGTGTTGATATCTATTTCTTGAAGACTGTTATCATCAATGCTATGATGTCAATCAAAAGCAAGAAATTCTTATGACAAATTTATTGGGAAAAAATTTCATTTTCTAAGCACTCAAAGTTTCAGAAATCAAATAATGCAATGGGTTAAAAATGTAGTGAAAAAGGGAATGCCAGCTTCTAACTTACCTTAAGAAAATTTTTAAGCAAGCACAAGTGACTGATTCAGGAATGTCAGGGAACTGCTGTAGACAGAGCTGTAGTATCTGTATGTCTATTTTTTCTAAGGCAACCTCCATTAAGCCAGGGCACAAGCTAAGGAAAAATAAAAAACATTCTAAATCATTTTTACCTAATAAGAAAAATCTCAGCTGCAAATAATTTATAAGCTTTTTCAGAGTACGATAATTAGATCTGTAAAAAACCAGGTCAAAAGAATTATGCATGTCAAGTTTGGTGTATAGAAGTATCTACCTGTAGGAAAGCACATGCGTTTGGATAACCTGCATCAGAGAGTTCCGGGGATAAAATGATGCTTCTGTTTTACATCTTCCCAGAAGTCCTGTTGCTATGTCCTCAATAATAGTATGAAAATCAGGTGTCCGTTTAATAGATAAAAATTTACGTAGTTCTACTTCAATGTGTTTTTCTGAATCATTCTGTAAGGGCAGAATTAAGAGCTTAGTCTGGTACATTAATATGTTACTCTGAATTTAAAAGTTCCTGGCTCCTCACTTCTCAAATTAGTAAGAATATTCATGCATTCTCAAACTGGAGCTGATATAACATTTTGCTTCATAAAAACAAACTGCAAAGAAAAAATCAATTAAAAGAGTTATAAAAAAAGTCTTTAGAGACCTGGAAAATACCAGACAAAGACTTTTATAAAATGATTCTAAATATGCTCAGAGAGCTGAAGAAAAACATGGACAAAGAACTAAAGGAAATCAGGAAAATGAAAGTTGAACACAAGAAGTATCAATAGAGAGATGAAAATTATGAAAAGGAACCAAATAGAGCTGAAAACCACAGTAATAGAAATAAAAATTCTCTACAGGGGTTCACAGCAGAGTGGAGCTGATAGAAGAAAGAATCAGAGAACTTGAAGATAAGACAATTGAAATCATCCAGACTGAGAAGCAGAAAGAAGAATGAAGAAAAGTGAACTGAGCCTGAGGAACCTGTGGGAAACCTCAAGCATACCAACATACACATTGTGGAAGTCTCAGAAGGAGAAGAGAAAGAGTAAGAGCAGGAAAAAAAATTCAAAGAAATAATGGCTGAAAAAACTTCCCAAATCTAACAAAAGACATGAACACATACAACAAAGACACTGAACAAACTCCAAGCCGGATAAACCCAAATAGACCCCTGACTATTTAGTTTGTAATCAAATCATCAAATGTCAAAGATAAAGATAAAAGTCAAACCATCAAAAATTCTGAGAGACACAAGAGAGGAGCAATGTGTCTTCAATAAGGGAGCTTCAAAAAGATTAACTGCAGATTTCTCATCAGAAACCATGGAGGCAAGAAGGCAAGTGGGATGACATATTTAAAGTGCTGTAATAAAAAAAAACTACCAACCAAGAATTCTACATCCAGCAAACTGTCTTTCAAAAGTGAGGGAGACCCTACATGGGACAAGACTCCCAGGGGTGTAAATCTCCCTGGCAATGTGGGATATGACTCCCGGGGATGAGCCTGGATCTGGCATCGTGGGATTGAGAAAATCTTCTTGACCAAAAGGGGGAAGCAAAATGAAACAAAGTGAAGTTTCAGTGGCTGAAAAACCTTTCAAATGGAGTCGAGAAGTCCTCTGGAGGGCATTCTTCTGTGCTATATTATCCCTTTTTAGTTTTCAGTGTACTGGAATAGCTAGAAGGAAATACCTGAAACTGCTGAACTGCAACCCAGTAGTCTTGATTCTTGAAGACGACTGTATAACTATGTAGCTTAAACAATGTGACTGTGAAATCCTTGTGGCTCATACTCCCTTTATCCAGTGTATGGACAGATGTGTTGAAAAATGGGGACAAAAATTAAATGAAAAGTAGGGTGGGATGGGGGAATGGAATGCTTTGGGTGTTCTTTTTTACTTTTATTCTTATTTTTTTTTTTTGGAGTAAGGAGAATTCAAAAATTGATTGTGGTGGTGAATGCACAACTATATGATAGTACTGTCAACAGTTGATTGTACACTGTGGATGACTGGAGGGGATGTGAATATTTCTAAATAAAACTGAATTTTAAAAAAAGTGAGGAAGAGATTAAGATATTTCCAAATAAATAAAAGCCGAGGGAGTTCATCGCCAGTAGACTAGCCCTACAAGAAATGCTAAACAGAGTTCTGCAGGTCAAAAGGAAAGAACAGTGGACAACTGACACGAAGAAATAAAGATCTCCATTGACATTAATGATGGGGTAAATATAAATACCGGTACTACTATATTTTTGATTTTTAACTCCACTTTTTACTTCCTACAGGATCTAAAAGGCAATTGCATAAAATGTAATGTTAAGTCAGTTTTGGACTTATAATTCATAAAACATGTAATCTGTGACAAGAACTACAGGAAGGTGGGGGGCTGGAGGGGTGGAGGAACATAGTTTGTACAGACTATTGAAGTTAAGTTGAATATCAAAGCAAACAAGATTGTTAAAGACTCACAACATAAAATGTAAGCCCCATGGTAACATAAAGAAAATATCAGAGAATATGCAAGCTCATAGAAACAACTTAGAATACAGGTTGCCAGGGAATGCAGAGTTAATGCATAATAGGTGCAGAGTTTCTGTTTAGGGAGATGGGAGTTTTTGTAATGGAAAGTAGTGAGGGTATAGCAACACTGGGAATGTGATTAATCCCACTGAATGATATGCTAGGGAGGGGTTGGGATGGGAAGATTTATGTTGTATATATGTTTCCACGATTAAAAAAATAGAAAGCAACTAAAGAAACAATGACAATTAAATATAAAAATATGATTCTGGAAGGGATCTAGCAAGCTCAAAGGGACATTATTGGGACATAAAAGAAAATTGGAATATAGAATTTAGGCTTTATATATTTCCTGAACTTAGTTAAGTGTACTTAAGGTAGTTACGTAAGTTAATACCTTGCTCTTAAGAAGTGTGCATGGCAGTGTTCATTGTTTGAGGAGCATGATGTATACAACCTACACTCAAGGGTTCAGAAAATGGATTGATGGATGGATGGATGGATGGACAGGTGAATAGCATGATATGGCCGATGTGGCAAAATGTTAAAATTGGTGAATCTGGGAATCTGGAGGGTAGGGGTGTGTTGGAGTTCTGTACATGGGATTTTATTATCTTTGGTTACTGTCTTGTAAGTCTGAAAGTATTTCAAAATAAAAAGTTAAAAAGAAAAACCTTTAGGAGGCTAAATTATTCATTGTGCTGAGATATTGATGAGGCCACCACCATCACATCAACCTATAAAACTGTAGTGAAGTCCAAGTTATTGGACTAACTCTGGCAACTCTAAGATACTATGCAAATGTTAGCTATAGTATAAAAATGATCATTAAAATAAGATATAGTAAAAAGTAGGTAGGTAGGATTTCTTTTAACCACTTGAGCTTATTTTTCCTATTTCTAATATATTTTATTTACCTTTATGGTTGATAAAAGTTGTTCGGATGCTAGAACCTCTGGCTGTACACTCACTTCAACTTTTCTTGTTCTTAACTGGAATTCAGTAAATTGATTAGGATTTCAAAACAATACAAAAAATCCAATATACAATTAGAAGAATATGTAACACCCCAAATGGAGCAGCACACTTTTGTTCTAATCTCAACTGTTTTTAAAAGTAAATTTTGTTATAGTTGAAAAGTGGGCTTATTTCAATTTTCAAATTAAATATCATAAAATTTTTAAAGCTGTTGTGCTTTAAACACAAAATAAAATCTCTACATTCAGGACGGTATTATTGCTAATTGCATATTAGTCTATTTTCACACTTGAGCCTCAACACACCACAAATACACATATACATGCGCACACCCATAAAAATTAACAGACCACATATTTTTGGATAAGGGCTATGTGATTATTGGGCACAAGCTCAAATTCTGCTGTCATCAAGATCAAAGCTGTAGGAGTTTTACAAATACGAATCATTAAAATAATTAATTCATCCTTTTCTCTTTTTTTCAACATCTGCTCTAATATTTCTATTTGACTATTAAACTTACGATTCTCCTTGACTGCTCCGAGTTCTGTGATCTAAGGCCACATCCCTGAGATGCTTCCCAGCTTACAAAATGGGAGACAGTGTGAGTACCTAAGAAAACATGAAATACAGTATTTCTCTAATTTTTTTTGTCTATTGGTATTTGCCCAAACAATCAAGCAAAAAACAATAAATAACAACTACTCCTACTCAGTTTAAGAGAGACATTAAAATTCATGTAATGGTACCGATAACCTCAGAAAAGTAAATCATAATATAGTAAAAGGCCCTATGCTTAGCAACATTAAGCCAACAGAGGAGGCCACTGGTAAACCATGGAGGGTAGAGGCATTACTGATCTTGTCTTAAGGATTCTCCCACTGACCCTGAAGTCAAAAGTACACTGGCTGTTGAAATACAGTGTAGTCGTTCAGCCTGGCATAAGAGCTGCAATGTGGACTGTTCTCTGGGTCAAGAAAGTTTCTGTGAAGTGTGGCAAATTTCAAAATTAAGAAATTAAAAGCTGTGGGAATGGGCATAGCAAACTGAATGCTAATAAAATGGTTTGTATTGATAAAACAAACATTTAAGTAAGTTCCTACCTGCATCTTGAGTGTGCTTGAGTTTTCCAAGAGCACCTGCTAATGATGACACTTCACACTTATATGGAATCACAGTTAGAAATTTTCCATGTAGCATAAACAAATTTTCCCCATAATACCAGAGCTACAAAAAAAGTTATCAAATATGTAAGCAATTTTTTTTTCTTTGAAGATCTGACTCAACGAAGTCTTTTACCTTATAACATGATATGAGCTACATTAGTATAACAAAAAAAGACAAGGCAAACAAGTAACTTCCCAGAAGAATCTCACGTGCAACACAGTAATTGGAATAGGGAAACACAGTTCTTATTTTTGTACATGTCTGAATGATGCATAATTTAAATGATATTTTGACTCAAAAAATATGACCAATATATACATTTAAAACAAGTGAACTGTTTTAAACTTCAAATTCCATGTGAGACCAAGGGAAGAGATGTTCATTTGGTACAGGATCTATATTTTCTGAACAGTGATATAGTATAAGTTAGAGTGAAATACCGACATATCCCAAAGTAACTCGGGTGGAGAATAAAAATATATACGCAGGGCCTCCCTGAGGAGCTAGGGGAAAATGCGGAAGTGTTGGACTTCCTCACCTGGATTGTTGCTGATGTTCTCATAAGCATTGAGGACTGGCAGTTTGATGTGCCGAGCCCTCTATCACGGGACTTGCCTTTGTGGGGCTCATTGCTGCAAAGGAGAGGCTATACCTCCATATAATTGTGCCTAAGAGTCTCCTGCTGAGTACCTCTTTGTTGCTCAGATGTGGCCCTCTCTCTCTAGCTAAGCCACCTCGGCAGGTGAACTCACTGCCCTGCCCCCGTGGGACCTGACTCCCAGGGATGTAAATCTCCCTGGCAACACAGGATATGACTACTGGGGATGAATCTGGACCTGGCATCATGGGATTGAGAACATCTTGACCAAAAAAGGGGAGGCAAAATGACATGAAATAAAGTTTCAGTGGCTGAGAGATTTCAAATGGAGTTGAGAGGTGACTCTGGAGGACATTCTTATACAGTATGTAAACTTTTCAGGTTTTAATGTATTGGAATAGCTAGAAGTAAACACCTGAAACCATCAAACTCCAACCCAGTAGCCTGGACTCTTGAGGACGACTGTATAACAACGTAGCTTACAAAGGATGACAGTGTGATTGTGAAAATCTTGTGGATCGCACCCCCTTTATCCAGTGTATGGATGGATGAGTAGAAAAAATGGGGACAAAACCTAAATGAAAAATAGGGTGGGATGGGGGGGTGATTTGGGTGTTCTTTTTTTATTTTTATTTTTTACTCTTTTTCTGATTCTTTATGGTGTAAGGAAAATGTTCAAAAATAGATTGGGGTGATGAATGCACAACTATAAGATGGTACTGTGAACAGCTGATTGTACACCATGGATGACTGTATGGTATGTGAATATATTTCAATAAAACTGAATTTAATTAAAAAAATAAATAAAATAAAATAAAATAAGTGAACTGTTTTATATTAGTAATGCCAGTATTACACATCTATTAACATGATAATTACCAAGGCTATTGTAACACGGGCAAGCTGTTATAATGTGCTAAATGAAAAAAAGTGGGATTTAAAATAGTTTCTTTCTTACAGGCAAACAATTATACGAACAAATAACACAGTTATATGACAAAAGCTTTAGAGGAACATGGAAATCTAAATTTTTGCTACAGCAGTGGAACCGTTGAGTGGTTAATTATGTTAAAATTATTTCTTCAAATATAACTTAGAATCAAATAATATGCTGAGAAGCCTCAGCTCTTTATTCTCTAATTAAAATTATCAATAGCTTCCTCTTGTCTTGATTTATATTTTATCTTTTTATGAATATTCATTCACTAAACAACCAATACTTACTGAGTACCTCTGCAGGCACTGAAGACACAACAGAGAATGAGACAAGGATCCTTGTCTCAGGAATTCTACAGGCTGGTCAGCTTAAATTTTTACTCTTATAAAATTTAATTTATATGGAATAACTAGTAGTAAATACTTGAAACTATCAAACTACAACCCAGTAGCCTTGAAGCTTGGAGACGATTGTAAAACAATGTAGCTTACAAGGGGTGAAAATGTGATTGCGGAAGACTTGTGGATCACACTCCCTTTTACGAAGCATATGGATGGATGAGTAGAAAAATGAGGGCAAAAACTGAAGGAAAAATAGGACGGGAGGAGGGGACAATTTCTGTGTTCTTTTTTTACTCTTCTTTTTTTATTCTTATTTTCACTTTTTCTGGTATAAGGAAAATGTACAAAATAGAGCAGGGTGATGAATGAACAACTATATGATGGTAATGTGAACAACTGTATACTTCGGATGACTGTATGGTGTGTGAATAAATCTTAAAAAAATTTAATTTATAAAATTTTTATAAAATTGTGTAATTCCATGGAAATGATTAAGATATATAACCTAAAAGTCTAATTTATTGGGGTAAAGTAATAGCTGTGGGGTATAATTCAATATACCAAAGTAAAGAGATTTAAAAAAAGAGTTTTGTATTAACTAGCTAATTATTCCTCCCTGATCTAAAACTGGCTACAATTTAGTCTTTTGATGTGGCAAACATAGAGAAACAATAACCAAGTTAAAAGTAATCTTTCAGATAAAAAATTTTTCTTGTTTTCAATTAGTAACTGCCAAAAATAGACCCAGAGGTCTTTTTCTTCCCTTACAGCATATTTATTCAACACTAAATCTGAAGACATCCCCAAGTGTAAAAACTTACTTGACCAGTGGTCCCTTGTGGTAACTCTTTTGAAGCCTGGAGTGTTTGAAATTTTATGTTCCATATGGAAAGGCATTCTACAAAATAAGACAGAAAATTCAGAAGAAGTAAATATATTACGCTTTGGGGAAGTCACAGCAAACACACAAGTCTTGCTTAATTAAATGTAAAAATGAGTAATGAAGACAGTGATTACCACAAAAGTTCAAAGAAATGAGGGCTCATGGCAGGAAAGGTTTTAGAGAAGGTGAGCTCTAAGTGAGGCAGTTCTTAAAGAATCACTGGTTAATGTCCAACAATAGGAGAGTGGTTAAATATATTGTGGCACATCCATTCAATGAAATACTATGTAGCTGTCAAAAAAAAAGGAAGATTAAAAAGTAAGCTGCACCAACCAACAGTGTGTATGTATACTACTCTCTGTGTAAAATAAAGAGGAAAAAAGTGCATTTGTAATAGTGTTTGCTTGCATACACATTTCAAAACTCTGCAAAGATACGTAGAAAACTGTAACAGTGGTTACTGGGTTTTTGGGGGTGAAGTGGGAACTAGGAAGAGGGAAAATGGGAGAGGAGAATCACAGAATGGTAAAGTGGCTAAGACCGAGGCTGCTGGAGCCAGACTGGATTCAAATCCCTGCTCTGCCATTTAATGACTGTGTCATCTTTGTAATAATTAATCCCACTATGCTTCAGGGTCCTTGATCTGTAAAACAGTTTCTTCCTCATGGAGTTGCTGTAAGGAATGAATTAATATATAAGTGCTTACAAATAGTGCCTGGAATTTGGTAACTGCTATATGTTAGGTATTATCAACTAATACAACTTTTTAATGCTTTTTGATATTTGAACAATGCAAATATAATACCTACTCAAAAAAATTTAAAAAACAAACAAATTTTAAAAAGTAGCAGCAAAGAATGGATGAGACTTAGACTGGTAGAAAGCTGTAGAGTATGTGGCATAATGGAGTCAACCTGTATGGATCGAATCCAAGTTCCATTAGTTACATAACTATTCTATACCTTAGTTTTCCGATTTGCGAATCAGGGATGATAACTTTATGTTTTCTCACATGGTTCTTTGGAGGTTTAAATGCTACAAATAACGAGATAATGTAAGTAAAATGCACACAATAGTCATAACTAATAGCTCTTATCCTAATGTTATTAAGTAGGAGACAGAAAGGAACAAAGTACACAGGTGAAGATGGGCATACCAAGTTTGAGGTCAACAGGAAACCTGGCCTTAATGAAGTAGATGGTTCTTGCTCAGAAACTGTGAAAAGAGGTTGTTGGAAAAGGTGGATGAGGTCTAGACTGTGGGGGGACCTGAATGCTAAATAGATTCTGACTTTTATAGTTTTCACTGGGAGTCCCTGACCTTGCACTGACAAGAAGCAACTGTGTTCTTTATGATAGATTAGAAGTGTGTAAGTGTGTGCGCGTGTGTGTTAGAGAAAGAGAGAGAGAGAGGTGAGAGAGGTGAGAAAAAAGAAAGGGATAATCCCGTTCAGATGTCACACAGACGGACAGCATACTAATAGTCTGGCACCACAAACTATCTAAGCCCAGTGGATTACCCTGCAGTGAAATGCTCCCAAGTTATGAATCAATCTCTACTGCAACACTTCAACATTACCAACATTTCAAATCCCTATGGACTAGCACAAGTATTATCAGGTATTTATTTTTTTATGACATGACCATCATGAGCAAGATAGTGACACAAAGAAGTATTTTTGAAAGATTAATCAATGCAAGTTGAAATCAAAGACCTATTCAAGAAGAATTAGGAAGCTACAGAAATAATTCAAGTATGGCGATAAAGAGAATAAATTAGGGTGGCAATAAGGAAATGAAAAAGAAATGGAAGACTAAAAGGCATGCTTTGAAAGAAAAATCCAGAAGACTGGTCTTCAGTTACCCTTAGAAGTTGGTAGTGGAGTTCCCAGGACTGCTATGTGATTTTGATCCAGGACGCTGACTGCAACACCATTTCTAGCATTACCAGACACAACGGCCTTGAGCAACAGTGATCTAACTACCATCTGATTTCTGCCTGGGTCACTCGGATATGTCGGTATCAGGGTTTCATATATACATCCATCAGAGCCTGTTAGAAATAAGTATTTATGCTCATTATTGGGTAAAAGTTTTATCTATATTACAGGTTAAATGTACTAGGTTGTTTATAGAATGTTACCAAATTGATAAAGGATCGAACCAAAAACAGAAAAGTACTCTTACAATAACATCGTTCTATGCTTTCCCTTAAAGAATATTCAATAAATCTCCAATTGGGGGAGGAATCTTATTTATAAAAATCTCAGTAAAGAATGCCACAATAGCCAAGGGATAAAAACTGTAAATACCTGCAGTAACTTAAAATACTGAGAGGGGACTACCAGGAATACAATCTAGTTCTTTTTTTTTTTTTTTTAAAGCAGTTTTATGCCCAAGCCATATAATCCATCCAAAGTATACAATCAATGACAATCTAACTCTTAAAAGAAAATATCCCTTATTAGAAACTAGCATTCTGGTCTATACTTTACATTTCTTGATACTCAGTCACCCTACATGAAGTTGCTGTTTTTTGTAGGTCAATTGAATTTTGGCAATTTCATGTGCTTCTGCCAAAGTTACATGAAAATCTACATGACCCATTGGCCCAGGCTCCCTTACTTCAATGTTCATTAAGCTAAAACATAATCCGCAAACTTTCATTTAACAATAAATTTGTCTTACTGGTTAAACTTTAATGAAACCAGTCTCTCTTCAGCAAAGGACTAAATGCATTCCAACGACCTTCTACATATGATAAATGATGGAAGACTTTCTAAAAATAGCCATTGCAAATATTTGCGTGTTTAAAAACTTCATGGAGAATTTTATTTGTGATAATATGATAATATGGAAAAGGATTCCTAAATATTGTTCCCCATTCCCCTTAGCCTTCTCAAAGTATCTTCATAAGGTTTTTTTTTGTTTCGTTTTTGCCCTAGAAGCGTAAGACTGTTTTACTTTAGGTCATTTTATATAGGAAAATTCCAAGGCATTAAAAAGTATGTGACGTACCACCTGGCATAGGCCAAGGCTGTACTGTTAATCCTCTTGCCTGCCGGATTCAGTCACTGTTTGAAGAAGGGCCACTAAGTCTTATGGTTGGAAAAGATGAACAGAGAGGCCTTTCAAAGCTAACCTCAGATATTTTATGCCCTACTAATTATACTATCAAAGAACCTAGGTCTTATCATGATAAAAATAAAAGAACATTTTTCTTTTTTATTGGTAATACTATTATTTATAGGAGCTATTGGACATATTATTTATTGGAGAATTTTAAGGTTGTAAATGTTACAGTGATAATGTTTGAAAACTGTGCTCCATTTGAAGTACTTCAACAGCCCCTCAGAACATGGTACTAAATGCATTCCAGACATGGCACAGCAAAAAAAGTGAAGGGATAAATGTTTGTAAGGAAGCATGGAAAATGGATGTGCTATACTAGAAAACTGCAAAAAACCTAAAACACCAAATCAGAAGTACCCACTTCCCACACCATATCAGAAGTACCCACTTCCCTATAATATTCCTTTACATAAAATCTCTGAAAGTTTAAAGAAAATAAAAAACTTACTTAATGACTTCAAAGAGATGAATTTCCTATTCACAGATGCAGTAAAACTCTGTATAACAGATTTTTCTTTTTGTCCAGATAAGAGTGTGTATTTGCTTAAGATACGTGAGTTAAATATTTGTACATAAGCAAAATAATTTCCATCCTGCAAAAAAAGGTTACTTTATTTTATAAATATTCCCATTTCAACCAACTATATTTAAATATGTTAAAACTAGAAGTTTTTTGCCTCATTCTAATTACTTCAATGAGTTCTTTAAAACCTCTTTTCCAATTCAAAGTTATAAAATGATGTAATGTAGACATAGAAAATAATTACAGACAATTTAATATTTTTTTAAAAAAGAAAAACAACATTTAAACTTTTCAAAAATTTTTCTGAGAGAAATACTATAGCCCTTATTTTTAGTTTTAAAAATAATATACATGAGTTTGGAATTTCACAAAATGAGCCAGGAACAGAAGAGATCACTTACTTTTTCAGTCACAAAAATTAACATAGGATGCTTAAATACCATGAAAACTTTTGTCCATCTAAAAAAGAAAAATTATAATATACAAAATTACCAGAGAGGCATCAGAGAACACCTAATTCAGTGGTTCTCAAAATACATTCCACATGGCATTAGTAAGTATTTCTCTGTCAATGCATCTTTGGATTTAAAGCAGGTTGCTGAACTTCCCAGAGCCTTTAAGATGATAATGTGAAGAGTCAAGTTACAAGAGGGGGTTGACAGTGTACCATGTTTCCCCAAATTATTTGACATCCCTTTTTATTTCTCAAGAGTCACTTTTGGGACTACTGTTCTGAGGGAAACATTAGGATCTCATTTGCCTTCCACATTTGCCTTCCACATTTGGCAAAGGGAGGTTAAAGGTCCCTTAGCCAAGCTGGCATAGCCAGTTTGTGGCAAAGTGGAGATTAGAACCCAGATCTTCTACCTACATCTTTTATACCTGAAGATTTCCCCCAAACACAGTTGTTCACACTCTAGAGGCACTCATCAGGTCAGTTTAGGACATAACTGGTCATTGTCCACATTGTTCACTTAATAAGTACTAATCTTTGCTTTGATTTTCAAAAATTTAGTTGTCATAAGATGGACCTGGAGAAGGACCAAGTTAACTGAAATAACGAGCATCAGAGATGTGAAATCCTGAAAATTTCCTGATTTTTCATTTTTCCCAATTTTATCCCAGAATCTGAGAAAGCACAGGCCTCAAGACAGTATCATGATTTTATTTACAAGCTTCACTTTTCTTCAGAGGAAAAGACTGCGAGCTTGGCAGTCTGGGCAAAATGACAGAAACAGAAAGAATCTGGTCTTTTGGGATCGTCCACTTCATCGTTTCATCTTTCAACAGCTCTGACTACCCAGTTACCTGTCATTAGTACAGGGCTCATATTACTGTTACAGTTTCTTCAATTATCTATCACTCCAGAGGTTTTTGGTGATGTTATTATGGCCAATGTCTTATAAGTGGCTTTTAGTTATGTTACTTTTGACATGCTTTTACTCAAAATACCTATAAACAATGTGAAGAATGTTATGAAAAAAGATGCACAGTGCATTTTCATGTTGGTAAAAATTCACTTACACATATCGGAACTTACTTAATCACTTCTCCGTCAGTGAGAACAGTTTCAATTTTCTGCTGGGGCTCTGCAAGCAAGGCCTCTAGACCACGGATGGCACCTGCTTTGAATAGCACTAGTGGTTCGGTTCCTTGTATTGAATGTATCCTGTGCACTTCAGCTGACAACTGCAAGATTGTAGAAATATTTTAATTTTTATTCTAAAACCATTATCATCTAATATGAGAGAACAAAGACAATCATAGGAGAGCTATTTTTCAAGGTCTGATTTGTTTTTATTTTGATTTAATTTTGCTTTACAACCATGTATGGTCCCCAAGTCAAATCTACAAATCAAAATATATTTAGAAGTCTAACTTCTGCTTTCATCCCCTCCATCCTGTCCTCTGCTCTCCCCCAATAAGGAGCCATTTTTATTCATTTTTGGTTTGTCCTTCCATTGTGCTTTTTTTTAAATATAAGCAAATATTTATATGCATGTTCATATTTGAAAGTAGCATGGTATATACACTTTTCTGCAACTTTTTTTATTTTGCCACTTAACAGCATAAGCAGAAGATCACTCTATAATGGTTTATAGATATTCCTCATTAAAAGACTGGATTCCTAAAGTAAGACTTCATAATAGTAATGAACAGAGCCAGAACCATAGATTTAGACCTGGAACAAGTCTGCTTCCAGAATGTACAAGCAATAATCTGTATTTTGGTGGTTCACCACTAGCCAATCAAAAACAAAAAGAACCAAGCAAACAACCACTACCACCACCACAACAAAAAACAAAGCACTTACAATTCTGAGCAAGGTTAGGGTCAGTAAGTGATTATACAACCAGTGCTTGACACATAGTAGGTACCTGATATAAAGTCACTGATTAAATGACTGAAATATGATTCCAGTTTCTTCACAAGTTATGTTAAATAAATATTATCACCAAGTTATTTAGTCTCTCTGAGCCTCAGTTTCCTTATTTGTTAAGAGAGGAGAGTACCTCCTACTTTAAGAGTTGCTGTGAAAAATAGCAATAATGTATACGAGGTGTTGAAAAGTACCTGAAGTATAAGAGATGTTCAATAAATAGCAGCGCCAAGTATCTCATTTAATCTGCTCATTTCATAGAGTTAAGTTCTAAAGCGCTAAAGGTCTTGCAATATACACTATGAATGCTAAACTAAGGCTGGAATCTGAGTCTCTCAAAACTGGAGATGGGGAGAGGTATAAATAAAGCTACCAGTACAGGGTTATAAGCAGCTCTAGTGCCAGATGAAGACTGCCGCCATAATTGTAAGTAGAGTGTGTAAGCCCCAGCAAAGAAATTAACACTAATGTGGGGTCAAAAAACTCCACTATATAAAAGTCAGGATCATGTTACTTCAAGGTAAATGAAAAGATGGGAGCCAGGGGACAGCAGAGTCAGCTGGCTAGACATTTAAATGGTCCAAGCAGCAACAACTGCATTCTATCTGAATTAGCACTACTGTGAGCTACATCTAGAGTGTGCCAATTATACTTAGAATTAGACTTTTCAGAACCTGAGGAAACTTTCAATATTAACCTAGTTTGAGATCCTCATTTTACAGGTAAGAAAATTCAATTAATATATTTTCAGTCATTAGAAAAGGCACAGGTAGTTATGGTTCTTTTTTATTGCATTATGTGCCACTCTTAAAATACATAATATGTGAACCTTACACAGGGTACACAGGACTTTAGGAAAGAGCATAGTAAAATTCACTTGTTCTCACAAAGGCCACATCTTGAACATCTATACTCATGGAAATAACTATAAATTTACCATCCATGAATTAGTTACTTAAATCTTCAACCTCATGGGAAAATAAACTCATATTAACTCATGAACTGGGATATGTTACCATGGTATACTATAAGATAACTAAAACAAAGAACTGATTGCAATCTTTATGCTCCCCTTCCCAGAAGCATTATGTTAAATAACCCATACTGCATTATACATGACTCCATTTCCCCATTAAGCTAAATATGTTGGAAAACCAAAGACTTACTGTAGCTTTAAATACTTTATCCAAGTTTACATCTTCATTATTCCATATTCTCAAAACCTTAAATCAAAACATACAAGTTAAAAAGCATTCTATTCTCCTTTTGCACATATAATATGAATAGTTAATAAATCAACATTTGATTTGTACTGAATATATTAAAGTTTTAAACTCTCACCTTATCATCATGAACAACAACATACTCTCCGGTTTGAAAGTTGCATACAGCTGGACATGTTATAATTTGACCTTGCTTCACTGACCAGCTGCCCAAGGGTTTCTGATCAGAAACCTAATGAAATTAAGAGTAACATACAATATTCAGGAAGTCAATTTAAGACATTAAAAGCAGTAACCTTACAATCAAAACAAAAGAACTCATTAGTAATAAAGATGCATTTAACAAATTTCCTAAATTAAAAAATCCACTTAACAGCCCAGGTAAACACCAACGGTGTCATTTCATCAGAGAAGCCGAAACAAGCAACAGTATAGGGAACAGTTGGCAACCTGTTCTCAAAGCTTCAAAGTCAACAGCTGACTTCTTAAAGACATGGAAAAATATGTTCGGCAGCCCAGATAAAAATAATTGCTTTCTAAGAGACCACTAATGCAAAGCTGATTAGAGGGCGAGCTAAGCCAAGCGTTAGTCTAAAACGGGGGCGGGGCGTGTAGATAACCCGGAACTGAATTGTTGGCTTCACAACACAAACCAGAACTGCCAACAGACAGGACACTCAGAATCGAGGTTAACCCCCACGCCATCAAGTAAGACAAAAAAGCACTTTTTTTTTCTCATGGAGAGGGGGATGAAATGTATACACACAGAGCTAAATCACTGTTCCACCCTTGTGTCATCCTCTCCCGCCGAACCAACCTTCGTTCGACTCTTCTGAGAGCAGATGGGGTGACAGACACCCCAGGAGGGAATCTTAAGACCATATACGGGAGATGTGAAGCGAAAGCACGTGCCTCCTTTCCTTTCGGAATCTAGCCCACATGCACTTAGTTGCTCTGCCACCCGTAACTCGGAAATACGCCTCTCTCTACTACAGGAAAAACACTGAGGCAGACTCTAGATCTCATTCAGAGTCCCGGAGAGGCCAAGCTACTCTCCGCTAAGCCCGCTATAAGATCTCCTTCCGAAGTTTGTGAGAAACCCGAATCTCCGGCTCCATGCCAAGAAAAGGGCGAGACGGCAGCAGCTGTGCCCCGACCATATCACCCTCACCTTATAGAGGATGACGGTCCTACCGCCCTCCGTCACCAGAAACTGGTCTGTTTTGGCGCCCGGCTCCACGCCTAGGAGTCCGTCAGGCCCGGCGCCCAAGGATAACCCAGCCAACGTAAATTCCTCCTCCAGGGTCGCCATCTTGGGCAACCCTTTGGAAGGCCGCGCATCCTTCCCGGCAGGCCTCGCTCTTACTCTCGCGAGAACGAACGGGTCCGATGGAGCGGGCACTAGCAAAAGGAGAAACGGACTCACGGAGCCTGCGACACCTGGCGGGCGGAGGGGGCGCGTGGGGTGATGAGCCATCGTCGGGGGCGGGACCTGGAGACCTGACCTGGAGTTCGCTCCTAGACTCCGCCTCCCTAGGCCGCGCGTCCTTGCGAATCCCGGAAGTGCTCTTTTTTGAAAAGAAGGGGGAGGAGGCGGGGGAAGCTGTGGCCTTGGTGCCGAAAGAGCTGTCATCAGTTCAGCATACAGACTTGAGAGACTGAAGGATGGGCCCAGGACGTGACCGAACATAAATAAGCTAGACTTTTTTAACTTTAAGTGAACCCTTTAGGAATACCTACCACGGCCTGGTGCAACGACGTGCCGAAGGAAAAAATCTCTCTCCAGATAAACCCTCAATAACGGACTCTTCCTAAATGAAATGCCTAATCCCCCCAGCTTCTTAGAACCCACTACAAATGTTTATTCTCTGCGGCCTTGCAGGCTTCCCGGGTTGTCTCTGTCTCCCCAGATTAGAGGAAATTCAAACCAGCCTGGACGAGTTACGATGAAGGCGGCAAAGTTGAAGGCCCCCCGGCAATTTTTGACGAGACTTTATTTCCGGGAGGGTTTTATACTTCTAAGATCAGTATGACTGATTCAATCAGTAATGTAAAAAAGTAAAAAAAAAAAAAGCTATATTGTGTCTCTTCTTAGGGGGAAACCAGATAAAAAGACAATTTTAAACAAGCTGAAATGTACTAAGTATTACAAATTGCATCCCTATAAGTTTAGATTAAGCATCCACATGGGTGGCCTTGTGTGTGGACTTTCCTCATTGCCACCACATTGCAACGCTGGAGAAAGGAGAATGTGCAGCTATTGTAAAGGAATCAAATACATACATAAAGCTGGCATGCTGTTTTTTTTACGACCTGACCAAGGAACTTGACTTTGAAACGTGTGGATAGTTGGGAAAGGACTGCTGTGTTGGGATTTCAGCCTAGCATCTCCACCTCTGTGAAACCTTCCTTTTCAGACTCCCAGCACAATCAGTCTAAAGAACCTTGATGGGTACGTACTTCCCATTTTTCGGATCTCAGCCTAGACTTCTCCTCTTCCAAGAAGTCTTCCCTAAGTCTTTAAGACTCAAGTAAGTGTCAGACTTCATGGCACCAGTGGTGTTGTGATGTGTTATCCAGTATTTGGATGCGTACATACTCATATGGCTCTCTCATTATGTGGTTATATCTTTGAAGGAGCTCTGGTTTTATCACTAGTGTCTGGCATAGTGCCCACCCCATAAATCTTTGTTGCTCTGATGAATGAACATATCTAGTTGTAATTCTTCAGTGAAAGTTTATTCATAATACTGCATTTGTGCTTTTTCCTCTTCAGCTTGAAGACACTATAGAGGTTCTCAAATTTTGTGGCTTCTGGGCCCCGTTATACTCCTAAAAATTATTGAGGACCCCAAGTAGTTTTTGTTTATATGCGTTATGTCTATAGACACTGTACTAGAAATAAAAAAAATGGAGAGATTTAAAAATATTTGTGTATTCATTTAAAAATATAATAAAAATGGAGACATTTAAAAATATTTATGTATTCATTTAAAAGTAACAATAAATACATGTTAACATAAATAACATTTTAAAGAAAAATAATTTAAAAATAATTTAGTGAAAAGACTGGCATTGTTTTATATTTTTGCAAATCTCTTTAGTGTCTGGCTTAATTGAAGACAGCCAAATTCTCACATGTGCTTCTGCATTTAATCTTTTGGGGTTTCACACGTCAGGTATCTTCTGGACTGCCCCAGAGTGCACTGAAGAAGGCAAATAACATTTTCATATTATTATGAAACTAGTTTTGTCTTCATAGACTCTTTAAAAGGGCTCCGGGGGATGCCTATATCTCACTTTGAGAACTGCTACTCCTATACTTGCACTAGAAGAACAAGTATAGAGATCAAGGTTAGTGCCTGGGAGGGGAGGAGTCAAACCCCCATAATCCAGACAAGAGGGAGCAAGCAACCTCTGCTAAGTCCTGGAGTCTGGGTCAGGTGGAGGGCTCTTAAGAGAGCAGCACTGGGAAGAAAAAGCAGAAAGGCTCCCACCCTGAACAGTGAAGGTTGAGCCCTGCCCTCCTCATGCCCAGGACACCTTAGGATAGGGAGAGAACCGCCTCAGTAAGAATGCAACTAAATTCTTAGGGATGCTAAGAATTGGAACAAGTTCTAACTCTTATTTTTAGCCCTAGGAAGAATTATGGGACTTGAATAAACTCTCAAATTCTCTTTCTTTCTTTCTTTTTTTTTTTTGGTTGGTTACACTTTGACAAAATTCCAAATATCTAAAATATCTCTAGCCACCCTATTTCCTTTCCTAGAGAATATCAATGTTGACAATTCTCGTGTGACATTTCAGATAGATTTTCTACATAAATAGCTCATATACATTGTGTGTATATGCATTTTTTTACACAAATGACAATATAGCATACCCATTGCTCTACTCTTTTTTCTATTTAAATGATATGTCTTTTAGATTATTCTCTATCATTACATAAAGAACTTTCTCATTCTTTTTTTTTTTATCTTCATTTTATTGAGATATATTCATATACCATGCAGTCATATAAAAAAAATCGTACTTTCGATTGTTTACAGTACCATTACATAGTGGTACATTCATCACCCAAATCAATCTCTGACACCTTCATTAGCACACACACAAAAATAACAAGAATAATAATTAGAGTGAAAAAGAGCAATTGAAGTAAAAAAGAACACTGGGTACCTTTGTCTGTTTGTTTCCTTCCCCTATTTTTCTACTCATCCATCCATAAACTAGACAAAGTGGAGTGTGGTCCTTATGGCTTTCCCAATCCCCTTGTCACCCCTCATAAGCTACATTTTTATACAACTGTCTTCGAGATTCATGGGTTCTGGGTTGTAGTTTGATAGTTTCAGGTATCTACCACCAGCTACCCCAATTCTTTAGAACCTAAAAAGGGTTGTCTAAAGTGTGCATAAGAGTGCCCACCAGAGTGACCTCTCGGCTCCTTTTGGAATCTCTCTGCCACTGAAGCTTATTTCATTTCCTTTCACATCCCCCTTTTGGTCAAGAGGATGTTCTCCGTCCCACGATGCCAGGTCTACATTCCTCCCCGGGAGTCATATTCCACGTTGCCAGGGAGATTCACTCCCCTGGGTGTCTGATCCCACGTAGGGGGGAGGGCAGTGATTTCACCTTTCAAGTTGGCTTAGCTAGAGAGACAGGGCCACATCTGAGCAACCAAGAGGCATTCGGGAGGAGGCTCTTAGGCACAACCATAGGGAGGCCTAGCCTCTCCTTTGCAGCAACCGTCTTCCCAAGGGTAAAACCTGTGGTAGAGGGCTCAACCCATCAAACCACCAGTCCCCTATGTCTGTGGTCATGTTAGCAACCACCGAGGTGGGGTAGGCGAATACCCCTGCATTCTCCACAGGCTCCTCAAGGGGGCACTACATCTTTTTTTTTTCCTTGTTTTCCTTTTTTTTTTTTTTTTTAACTTTCCCTTCTTTTTTAAATCAACTGTATGAAAAAAAAGTTAAAAAGAAAACAAACATACAATAAAAGAACATTTCAAAGAGACCATAACAAGGGAGTAAGAAAAAGACAACTAACCTAAGATAACTGCTTAACTTCCAACATGTTCCTACTTTACCCCAAGAAAGTTACCTAATATAGCAACATTTCTGTGAACTTGTTCCTACTATATCCATCAGAAATTAACAGACCATAGTCATTCCTGGGCATCCCCAGAACGTTAAATAGGTTATCTGTTCTTCTTGGATTATTGTTCCCCCTTCCTTAATTGCTCTCTATTGCTAGTTCCCCTACATTCTACATTATAAACCATTTGTTTTACATTTTTCAAAGTTCACATTAGTGGTAGCATATAATATTTCTCTTTTTGTGCCTGGCTTATTTCGCTCAGCATTATGTCTTCAAGGTTCATCCATGTTGTCATATGTTTCACGCGATCGTTCCTTCTTACTGCCGCGTAGTATTCCATCGTGTGTATATACCACATTTTATTTATCCACTCATCTGTTGAAGGACATTTGGGTTGTTTCCATCTCTTGGCAATTGTGAATAATGCTGCTATGAACATTGGCGTGCAGATATCTGTTCGTGTCACTGCTTTCCGATCTTCCGGGTATATACCGAGAAGTGCAATCGCTGGATCGAATGGTAACTCTATATCTAGTTTTCTAAGGAACTGCCAGACTGACTTCCAGAGTGGCTGACCCATTATACAGCCCCACCAACAATGAATAAGAGTTCCAATTTCTCCACATCCCCTCCAGCATTTGTAGTTTCCTGTTTGTTTAATGGCAGCCATTCTAACCGGTGTTAGATGGTATCTCATTGTGGTCTTAATTTGCATCTCTCTAATAGCTAGTGAAGCTGAACATTTTTTCATGTGTTTCTTGGCCATTTGTATTTCCTCTTCAGAGAACTGTCTTTTCATATCTTTTGCCCATTTTATAATTGGGCCGACTGTACTATTGTCATTGAGTTGTAGGATTTCTTTATATATGCAAGATATCAGTCTTTTGTCAGATACATGGTTTCCAAAAATTTTTTCCCATTGAGTTGGCTGCCTCTTTACCTTTTTGAGAAATTCCTTTGGGGTGCAGAAACTTCTAAGCTTGAGGAGTTCCCATTTATCTATTTTCTCTTTTGTTGCTTGTGCTTTGGGTGTAAAGTCTAGGAAGTGTCCGCCTAATACAAGGTCTTGAAGATGTTTTCCTACATTATCTTCTAGGAGTTTTATGGTACTTTCTTTTATATTGAGATCTTTGGTCCATTTTGAGTTAATTTTTGTGTAGGGGGTGAGGTAGGGGTCCTCTTTCATTCTTTTGGATATGGATATCCAACTTTCCGAGCCCCATTTGTTGAAAAGACCATTATGACTCAGTTCAGTGACTTTGGGGGCCTTAAGAAAGATCAGTCGGCCAAAGATCTGAGGGTCTATCTCTGAATTCTCAATTCGATTCCATTGATCTATATGTCTATCTTTGTGCCAGTACCATGCTGTTTTGGCAACTGTGGCTTTATAATAAGCTTCAAAGTCAGGGAGTGTAAGTCCTCCCACTTCGTTTTTCTTTTTTAGAGTGACTTTAGCAATTCGAGGCATCTTCCCTTTCCAAATAAATTTGATAACTAGCTTTTCCAAGTCTGCAAAGTAGGTTGTTGGAATTTTGATTGGGATTGCATTGAATCTGTAGATGAGTTTGGGTAGAATTGACATCTTAATGACATTTAGTCTTCCTATCCATGAACATGGAGTATTTTTCCATCTTTTAAGGTCCCCTTCTATTTCTTTTAGTAGAGTTATGTAGTTTTCTTTGTATAGGTCTTTTACATCTTTGGTTAAGTTTATTCCTAGGTACTTGATTTTTTTAGTTGCTATTGAAAATGGTATCTTTTTCTTGAGTGTCCCTTCAGTTTGTTCATTTCTAGCATATAGAAACATTACTGACTTATGTGCATTAACCTTGTATCCCGCTACTTTGCTAAATTTGTTTATTAGCTCTAGTAGCTGTATCGTCGATTTCTCAGGGTTTTCTAGATATAAGATCATATCATCTGCAAACAATGACAGTTTTACTTCTTCTTTTCCAATTTGGATGCCTTTTATTTCTTTGTCTTGCCGGATTGCCCTGGCTAGCACTTCCAGCACAATGTTGAATAACAGTGGTGACAGCGGGCATCCTTGTCTTGTTCCTGATCTTAGAGGGAAGGCTTTCAGTCTCTCACCATTGAGTACTATGCTGGCTGTGGGTTTTTCATATATGCTCTTTATCATGTTGAGGAAGTTTCCTTCAATTCCTACCTTTTGAAGTGTTTTTATCAAAAAGGGATGTTGGATTTTGTCAAATGCTTTTTCAGCATCTATTGAGATGATCAATTGATTTTTCCCTTTTGACTTGTTAATGTGTTGTAATACATTGATTGATTTTCTTATGTTGAACCATCCTTGCATGCCTGGAATGAACCCCACTTGGTCATGGTGTATGATTTTTTTAATGTGTCTTTGGATTCGATTTGCAAGTATTTTGTTGAGGATTTTTGCATCTATATTCATTAGGGAGATTGGCCGGTAGTTTTCCTTTTTTGTAGCATCTTTGCCTGGTTTTGGTATTAGATTGATGTTAGCTTCATAAAATGAGTTAGGTAGTGTTCCATTTTCTTCAATGTTTTGAAAGAGTTTGAGTAAGATTGGTGTCAGTTCTTTCTGGAAAGTTTGGTAGAATTCCCTCGTGAAGCCATCTGGCCCTGGGCATTTATTTGTGGGAAGATTTTTGATGACTGATTGGATCTCTTTGCTTGTGATGGGTTGGTTGAGGTCTTCTATTTCTTCTCTGGTCAGTCTAGGTTGTTCATATGTTTCCAGGAAATTGTCCATTTCCTCTACATTATCCAGTTTGTTGCCATACAGTTGTTCATAGTATCCTCTTATAATTTTTTAAATTTCTTCAGGATCTGCAGTTATGTCACCTTTTTCATTCATTATTTTGTTTATATGGGTCTTCTCTCTTTTTGATTTTGTCAGTCTAGCTAGGGGCTTGTCAATCTTGTTGATCTTCTCAAAGAACCAACTTTTGGTGATATTTATCCTCTCTATTGTTTTTTTGTTCTCTATGTCATTGATTTCTGCTTTAATCCTTGTTATTTCTTTTCTTCTACTTGGTTTAGGATTGGTTTGCTGTTCATTTTCTAGCTTCTTCAGTTGATCCATTAGTTCTTTGATTTTGGCTCTTTCTTCCTTTTTAATATATGCGTTTAGTGCTATAAATTTCCCCCTTAGCACTGCTTTTGCTGCATCCCATAGGTTTTGGTATGTTGTGTTCTCATTTTCATTCGTCTCTATATATTTAGCAATTTCTCTTGCTATTTCTTCTTTAACACACTGATTGTTTAGGAGTGTGTTGTTTAACCTCCAGGTATTTGTGAATTTTCTAAGTCTCTGATGGTTATTGACTTCTAATTGTATTCCATTGTGGTCAGAGAATGTGCTTTGAATAATTTCAATCTTTTTAAATTTATTGAGGCTTGTTTTATGTCCCAGCATATGATCTATTCTGGAGAAAGTTCCATGAGCACTAGAAAAGTATGTGTATCCTGGTGATTTGGGATGTAATGTCCTGTATATGTCTGTTAAATCTAATTCATTTATCAGATTGTTTAGGTTTTCAATTTCCTTATTGGTCTTCTGTCTGGTTGATCTATCTATAGGAGAGAGTGATGTGTTGAAGTCTCCCACAATTATTGTGGAAACATCAATTGCTTCCTTTAGTTTTGCCAGTGTTTCTCTCATGTATTTTGTGGCACCTTGATTGGGTGCATAGACATTTACGATTGTTATTTCTTCTTGCTGAATTGCCCCTTTTATTAGTATGTAGTGGCCTTCTTTGTCTCTCAAAACATCCCTGCATTTGAAGTCTATTTTATCTGAGATTAATATTGCTACACCAGCTTTCTTTTGGCTGTAGCTTGCATGAAGTATTTTTTTCCATCCTTTCACTTTCAGTTTCTTTGTGTCCCTGTGTCTAAGATGAGTCTCTTGTATGCAACATATTGATGGTTCATTTTTTTTGATCCATTCTGCGAATCTATATCTTTTAATTGGGGAGTTTAATCCATTTACATTCAACGTTATAACCGTGAAGGCATTTCTTGAATCAGCCATCTTATCCTTTGGTTTATGTTTGTCATATTTTTCCCCTCTGTCTATTAATATCCTTTATTGTACCCATACCGAATCTCTTTAGTACTGAACCTTTCTCCAAGTCTCTCTGTCCTTTCTTTGTTTCTCTGTCTGTAGGGCTCCCTTTATTATCTCCAGTAGGGCAGGTCTCTTGTTAGCAAATTCTCTCAGCATTTGTTTGTCTGTGAAAAATTTAAGCTCTCCCTCAAATTTGAAGGAGAGCTTTGCTGGATAAAGTATTCTTGGCTGGAAATTTTTCTCACTCAGAATTTTAAATATATCGTGCCACTGCCTTCTCACCTCCATGGTGGCTGCTGAGTAGTCACTACTTAGCCTTATGCTGTTTCCTTTGTATGTGGTGAATTGCTTTTCTCTTGCTGCTTTCAGAACTTGCTCCTTCTCTTCTGTGTTTGACAGTGTGATCAGTATATGTCTCGGAGTGGGTTTATTTGGATTTATTCTATTTGGAGTTCGCTGAGCATTTATGATTTGTGTATTTATGTTGTTTAGAAGATTTGGGAAGTTTTCCCCAACAATTTCTTTGAATACTCTTCCTAGACCTTTACCCTTTTCTTCCCCTTCTGGGACACCAATGAGTCTTATATTTGGACGTTTCATATTATCTATCGTATCCCTGAGGTCCATTTCGATTTTTTCAATTTTTTCCCCATTCTTTCTTTTATGCTTTCATTTTCCATTCTGTCATCTTCGAGGTCACTGATTCGTTGTTCAACTTCCTCTAGTCTTGTACTATGAGTGTCCAGAATCTTTTTAATTTGGTCAACAGTTTCTTTAATTTCCATAAGATCATCCATTTTTTTATTTAGTCTTGCAATGTCTTCTTTATGCTCTTCTAGGGTCTTCTTGATTTCCTTTGTCTCCCGTACTATGGTCTCATTGTTCATCTTTAGTTCTTTGAGTAGCTGCTCTAGGTGCTGTGTCTCTTCTGATCTTTTGATTTGGGTGCTTGGGCTTGGGTTATCCATATCGTCTGGTTTTTTCATATGCTTTATAATTTTCTGTTGTTTTTGGCCTCGTGGCATTTGCTGAACTTGATAGGGTTCTTTTAGGATTTGTACACCAATTGAAGTCCTTATCTCTAATTTATCAGATCTACAGCTTCGTGGAGTACACTTTCTCTAACTAACCAGCAGGTGGCGTCCACGAGCCGCTTGTTCTCCACAAGCCAGTTCTCCCCTGCTTAGCCTTTTTGGTGAGTGGGGGAGTGAGTCTTGTGGGGTCCAATTGGTGTACCAAGCTTGCGTGTGTAGTTGGTGTTGCCTGCCCTGTGTATGGGGCGTGTTTCTGGGCAGTCAGGGAGGGGAGGGTGGCTCTAACAATCAAAGCTCCCTGGTGATCCTAGAGTTTTAAAGCTGCTGCAATAGTCTAATCCTTCAGTTCAGTCCTGCCACAGTTTGTCTCTGCCACTGACCCACAAGTCCTTGGTATTGGCGTATGGCTCCTGAGACTTGCAAGTGGGCCCCTCTTCCAGGCCGTGCACCCCGGGTCCTCTGTTGAGGGATGACTGTGCTATGTCACAGGTGAGTGCCGTCCCCCCAGGGCAGTTCTGGGCTGCTGGGCTGTGTAGGGAGGCTCCCAGTCTGCTGAAATGATGGCTGAATGGGGCTTTGTTAATTCACACTGCTCTACCTTCCGAACTCTGGGACAATCAGCTGAGGTTGCAGGGAAGGCTAATGTCCACGCCCAGTTTTGTGGTGTGTGCCTGTTATTTGAAGCACTTCCGTCACTCTGGGTTGTCTGGGGCAGTTCTGGGCTATGGGGCTGGCGATGGGCAGGAGTGTTTCCTGTCCACCAGGATGATGGCTGTGAGCGGACACCCCCCTTTTCTTGGGAAGTTGTGTTCTTTAGTGAATTTTCTCAGCCACTGGATTATTGCGTTTTGTCTCAGAGCTCTCCTAGTTCTGCTCTTGACTTGACCTGCCCAAATTGCAAGTCTTTGAAGCTTTCTGTATTGGGCTTCTTAGAGTAATTGTTTTAGAAAAAGAAAAAAGGATTAAAAAAAAAAAAAAAGGGCCCTCCTCAGAGATCTAATGGGTTATTGAAATGCTAAGAGACAAAGCAACCAGGGCCATTAAGGAAAGGTCCACAGGGCAGAGAGATCAGCTTTTCTTCGGGATTTGCATATGCGCCTCAGGGCCTGAGCTCGTGCCTGAGCTCTGCCCTGAGCTCTGCCCCTCCCCCTTCTATGTTCACCAGAACTCCAAAAATCCTCCACTTTTATTTTGGAGTTTTTCGTGTTGTTTTTTTTTCTCTATGCCTGTCTCCTCTCTGCTGGGCTGGCTGCTCTCAGATTCTCTGGTGTCTGGTCTCCGTCTATCTATGGTTGGAGTTTGGATCAGCAGAATGAGTTTCCGATAAGGGCTGCCACTGCAGTTCTCCCTTCTCCTTCCCGGAGCTGACAGCCCCTCCTCCCACGGGACTGAGCCTGGCAGGGAGGGGCGCGGGTCCCCTGGCCACAGAAACTTACAGATTTCGCTGATCTCAGCAGTTCCACGTTTTCATGAGTGTTGTATGAAGTATGCCCAAAGTCAGATTGCTCTGTGGTGTCCAGTCCACGCAGTTCCTGGCTTTCTACCTACTTTCCTGGAGGAGTAACTAAAACATACAGCTCACCAGTCTGCCATCTTGCCCCGCCTCCCCTTCTCTCATTCTTTTTTGCTGTTGCATCATAGGGAATACATTTTTGATAGTTTTGGGATTTCTTGAGAAATGCAGCCATCTATAGATTAGATATTGATAATATTCTATTTCCTAGATTGGGTGATATGTTCAGCAAGATGTGTTTTAATATTATGCTTCATAGCTCACATTGTGATAAGTGATAAGGAGAAAACAATAAAGCTCAGAAGGGGAAAATGAAGTAAAGGTGTGAGGAGGGAGAGGAGATAGTGTGCATGTGAAATTTTATTTAGGATCACCAAGAAGGCTTCCTTGAGAGGGTGTCTTTTGAGCAATGACTTGAAGGTGGTGAGGGAGCTAACCATGTGGTAAGCATGGGTAAGAACCTTCTCAGCAGCAAGTGGAAGTGCCCTGGGGCAGAAGCAGGGAGATCCCATTAGACAGCTATTGTAGTATTGTTATCCAGGTGAAAGATGAAGACAACATCATTAATGAGACCTTCTTGTCCACCTTGTCTAAAGCAAGTCTTGTCCATCCTTCTCCAACTTAGCAACCTGTTTCCTTTTTTGTGTGTTAAATCACAGTTTGTAACTGCTTTATTTATTTGTTTGTTCACACACCTAGTCTCTTTGACTATTTCATAAGCTCCTTGAGGATAGTTGAGGATAGGGGCCCCTGTCTTCACATCCCCATTTGTTCACATCCCCATTTCCTAGCACTTAGTAGGCATTCAGCAAAAATGTGCTGTTAGATTGAGTGAATGATTTTACATCTTTGTATTCACAGCACCAGCTCTGTGCCTGATCCTTATGAGGAGTTTAATGAATGTTTGTTGAATAAATCACATTTATGTTGCAAACCATTATAATACATAGGATGGGGGCTTGATCTCTTAGGATAAAGTAAGACTTACTGATTTAGAAAGCTAGAGTTGCATTTGCACATTCGTATGAGTCTAAGTTTGGCAAATTATGAAAGGAGGTTGCAATCCTGTTCAGAAAGGACACCAGCTATAACGATGGAATTAGGAGTCCCCTACAATCTTGCCTAAGCTAGGAAAGGGTCAAAGCATTCCATTTCCAAGATGCATCAGTCAAGGTCAATGAGCAAGAACAAGGCCTGACTATCCATCACTGTTTAGAGACGTTTGAGGGCTAGTCTTCAAAGGCAGCTGTGACCCCGTACATTTTACTGTGTGCTGTAGATGTTCTGTCTGGGCTGTTTGTCATGTTTATGCTGCTTGGCTGCCTAGTGTGAAGACTAAGGTTGCCTCTCAGGTTGAAGTCCTAGAATAGAATCAGGTGATAAATATACAGTGAACATGTCTAATTATACAATGAGTATGAAGGGATGCCTACCCATATTCAAAAAGGTGTTACCCATTTTGGATTTTTCATGGAAGATTGACACACAGCACGAGTGGGGTATAGAATGTTTCATCAGGGCAACATTTGTAGAAGGACCATTTTGCAAAGAAGGTAAATGGTAGATATATGTATTCTACTAAATTTCTATATTATATGGAAGTTGTGGTAGTTCTTAAATAAGATCTAAGATGTTCTGAGGTATGTTTTTCAGTTTTAGAAGCTCAAACCCCCTTTCATGTAATTGTTCAGACCACAGCAATGAATCAAACAAAATTTTCAGAATTCATGCAGCTGCCCCTGAAGACTGATTCCCCACAGCAAAAACGAGATAGAGGAATAGTCTAAGATCTTTTGCTATAATTTTGAGCTTGCATTTCAACCTAAGGTGAGCTTCCTCCCTATGGGTGCCAAGGTCAGTTATATTTGTGTGGTAGTTTGAAGCTGTGTGTACCCCAGAAAAGATCATGTTCTTTTAATCCATTCCTGTGAGTGTAGACCTATTGTGTGTGGGACCTTTTGATTAGGTTATTTCAATTCAGATGTGACCCACTTCATTCAAGGTGGGTTTTAATCCTCTTACTGGAGTCCTTTATAAAAGGATAAAAGACAGAAAAAAGCTCGCAGAGAATTTAAGAGATGAAATTCAGAGAAGCCCCAGAAAAGCTAATAGAGACAGAAGCTAAGAGAGAGAAACATGCAGAAGAAGCTCAGAGAGGAAGCCACTGAAGCCAGAAGCTGGAAGCAACGAAACCAGGGGAAGAAGGACGAGCAGACATCGCCATGTGCCTTGCTATCTGACAGAGGAGCCCAAGTTTGCAAGCAGCTGGTCTTTGGGGAGGAGGTATCACCCTGTTGATGCCTTAATTTGGACATTTTCACAGTCTTAGAACTGTAAGTTTGTAAGCTAATAAATCTGCTTTGTTAAAAAAGCTAGTCCATTTCTGGTATATTGCATTTCATCAGCTTTAGCAAACCAAAACAATTTGGAATTCGAAGTCAGGCAAGCCTTCAAGATTTAATTGTAACAGGACAGATAGATGGGAGAAAGACCAGGGCTGAGAATTTTTAGCTGGATGGGCAAAGTATTGAGCCCACAATAACCCAATGATCTTCAGCAACAATTTGGGAAACTTACCATTAGGGATCCAGGCTGAAGTAAGAGGTATCCCAAGCAATGGCCAGCACTCTGCAAAGGTGAGTGCTGCCAGGTGAATGAATGAACAGCCTGAGGGAGGTATGGCCTCTGGAAGTAGTTTCTGGCACTGTGCTAGAATCAGGGGTGAAACAAGAACAGGAAAAGATTCCACTCCTAGGTATATTCCCAAGAGAATGAAAACATAACGGGAATACAGAAAATGTTTGTAGTAGCACTATTCATAATAGTCAAAAGGTGGAAACAACTCAGATGCCCATCAATTGAACAGATAAGCAAACAGTTGTATATACATAAAATGGAATATTATTCAGCCATATAAAGGAAGAAAGTGCTGATACATGCTGCAACTTGGACAAACCTCAGAAGCACTGAACAGAGTGAAAGAAGCCAGACACAAAAGGTCACATGCTGCATGAGTCCTTTTTTTTTTTTTTTTTTTTAATTTTCATAGATCAATTTATTTAGAATTACAAATATCATTAAGAATAAAATATTTATACATTTCTTAATTAATATAGCAGTTTAGCTAAATATAAACTCTGCACTAAAGTTTTGCAGTGACACAATAACAACAAAGAATACAGAAGCATTCTGAAACTATACAAAAATCTCAAATGGAAAATAATCTTAAGTTTTATTATACATTAACATATAAAAAGTCTCATTTTATGAGACAGATAAAAGAATTAAAACCATCTCTACACCTATTTCCTAAACTCCAATCTGAAAACAATTTATTATACTTTATAATACTCTATTTAAAAACAAAATTCCAAATACACACTTTTTACAAGATTAACATTCTAGGCAGGGTTTCCTTAAAAAAACAAAACAAAAACAGAAAATAAACCTTTCTTCTGCATTTCACAGCACTTGGTTATCATATTTGTTTTCCTTATAAAAATCCTTTTTACTTTATAGGTTGTGTACTGTTAGATTTTAACCAGTAATCTGGTTTAAGTTGTGCAAATAAACAAAAATATGAAAATAGTGTATTATCAGTCTTTTTTTCTTTTTTTTTTTTTTTTTTAATAAATCTCATAACAATAGCACTTTTTGCCCTGAATTGACGGGAAAAGCACATGCCAAATCCACTTGCTGAAATTTAGGATTTTGCAGTAATGTTTCTTTCTTGTTCCTTCATTTTCTTTCAACAGACAAACAACAAAGGTTTCTTTTATAAATTATGATAAATTAAAATATTTAAAATTATAAAATGATCTACAGAATCATGTCACATCGCAAGTATATATCATATATACTTGTAAGTCCATATTTCCCATCTATATTCCAGTGGCTTCCTTAAAACTAGGACTTTGCACACCTTATGGCGTTATCTTTTAAAGACTAAGATGCTGATCAACTAAGTCAACTAGATTTGTAATTTTCTGGATAGAATTTCCCAATTGCCACCAATATGCACACAAAGACCATTTTTCTTCATGTTCTCTATTGCAGTAGCTGTCTGCATGCGTTGGGTTGAACTCACGCACATTAAAAAAATGGTCAATATATTCTTCCATGAAATTATACTAATATGTTCAGAAATTTTCAGTTTTAAAATACTTGCTAATAAACAAAAGTAACATAAGCAATACTACTGCAGCAGAATAATAAAAGAAAAATAAATATAATGCTGGTCAGTAATGCTGGTTTAAGAAGCAGTACAGTATATTAAAATGCCTTATTTGGAGATTTTAATTTCCCTTGTTTTGCAGCAGTTCAGTTATTTGGTACTGGGAGCCTATATAAAGGAAAACAAAAACAATGTCCTATGCAGTTGAAATAATTAAATCTTCTCAGTCTCTGTTGGTGTTATTTGCTGCAAAGGCATGTAAGTTTCCCATCTGGCTCAGGCCACTCTGAATATGTGCCACATGGATTTCTACATTATTCTGAAAGCAACTGATATTAGAAGCATCTATTGTATTCTTGATGTCATTTAATGAATCTGTAAGTGATTTGAATTCAAAGGAATTCAGGTCTCCTCCTTCTGCTAGACACTTAATTTGTAACAAAATAGCTGTAAGTCTGGAGATTAAGTCTGTAAGATTTTCGTTTTCAACACAGGGCTGTCCTGTTGAGGAATTTGCATGCCGGACAATTTCCTGTGCTTCTTCTTCACACCTTCGTCTCATATCTGTTGGCTGATCTGCAGGCTGGAGACCCTGGTCTGGAGCAAGCTCATAGCAGTACTGTTGAACTTTATGTAAAACTTTGTTTAGGTCCTTGTTCAGCTGTTCAAGCTCTAGAACAATGGTTGCGTATCTCCGCTGAAATTCAATGCCAATGGGCATGGAATATGATTTCAATTTTTCTGCTTCTGTGTTCATTTCCCTCAATTTCTTGATATGTTCCTTTTTAATCATGAGAATTTTTGATAATCTGGTCACTTGGATAAGGAACTCTACTGGAAAACCACCTAATGTCTCAGTGTCGGAGCCAGAAATTTTATTTCTCCAAGGTGACTGTCCTAATAAAGGATCATTATCTGTAACAGGTGACTGGAGAGGGGGAGTATAATGTAACCGTGGTGGAGTCATGAAAAATCGAGAAGGCCGCTGTTTTTGTCCAAAGGCAGCAATTGGCATCGTCTCATGAGGCTCATTACTAAGAACTTCATAGTCAGGGATGGTATGAGTTCCAAGCCCTGTCCTATCAAAAGTTACTCTATAAGTAGCATTAAGAGTATCCACAGCATCTATTTGTCCAGTGAACAGACCGTCATGAACACCACGTAATCGTGCTGTAACTTTGGTTCCAATAACCAGGGGTAAAGGAATTTCATCTGGGAGATCTTTGAATTGTGAAACATCTGCAACCTTCCTTTGTTGTAAGAGCCTTATTTTCTGCCGTTTCTGTTTTAATGCTGATCTCTCTTCCTCAAAAAATGCAGAAGAACATCTCCGTGGTTTTCCCATAAGTCGTCTGATTTTTCCCCATTCTACTCTTGTTAACTTTCTTGTCTTCAAATTAGGAAAAGATTCCTTTAGACATACACAGAAGTCATTATCACCTTCAAAAAGTGGTTTATCTATATTTGAATAGAACCACTCATATATGCACCATTTATGTGCTTTGGGAAGCTTGAGTAGGTTACGTAATCGAAAACCAATCTTCTGTGATGCTTTCTTATCTGGTGTTGACATTGTTGCTGTAAATTTCTGTGGAACCATTGCAACCCTCTGGTTTCTTTTAGGTGACCTTGTATTTATTTGTCGGTCGTCTTCTTCAGAAAAGAGTCGACTTCGTTTCGAATTTCTAAAAGGCATTTCCACAGCAGAGCCTGTGTTTCTGCCTTTCCAAACAGGTGTTTTCTGTAAAGAATTATACTTTTCATTCCATGTGTTAGATAAGCTTCCCTCTTTTAAACTGACAAGGGCTTTTGCTGAGGAGCCCTCAAGTGATTTTTTCCTCTGCAGGCAGAATGAGAGGCCTATAGAACAGCCATTCCATCAGCATCAAAACCATTCTTCTTTCACCCATTTCACTTGCTCTCGTCAGGCAACTGGTCGAGCTCCGCCATCTTGAACGAGCCGCGCCGCTTTTTCAAAGGCTCATGAGTCCTTTTATATGATATATCCAGAATATGAGACTCCATAGAGGAAGAAAGCAGAGTGGAGCTTACCAGGGGATGAGGATAAGGGGGAGTAGAGAGTGATTATTTAGTGAATAAGGGGGATTTTTATGGGTTGATGAAAAAGTTTTGAAGCTAGAGAGAGCTGGTGGTTGCACAACCTTGTGAATACTAAATACCACCGAACTATACACTTTAAAATGGTTAATTGTATGTCTTCCTGATGCAAACTGTACCGACGCATTCATTCTTTTAACGAATACTGATGACTGTCTAGGAACTGTGAATTCAGCAATGAATGAGACGGACAAGATTCCTGTGCCCAGAGAGCTGTCAGTCTAGAGGAGGTGGGCAATCAGCTGAAGAAAAGCCTCTCTGAGGATGGGACCTTTCGGCTGAGATGTGATGGCCAAGAAGAAGCCAGGCCAGGGGGAGAATGGACAACCATAAGGCTGAGACAGGCAGGTACTTTGATCCTGTAGGTCTTTCTGTCAGCCAGGGTAAGGACTTGGCATTTTAGTCTAAATGCACCAAGTACTCACCAAAGGGTTTTAAGCTAAGGTGTGATTTCTGTTTTGAAAAGCTTTCCCTTTCTTCTGAGTGGAGAATGGCTCCTAGGGGATAAAAGGAGAAATGGACACTAGTTTGGAGGCTGTAGCGGTCATCTAGATCAAGATGACAGTGGCTTGTGGTAGGTGGTAAAAGTGGAGGAAAAAAGTGGAACAGATTGGAGATAGAATTGACAAGCTGGCAGGTGAATGATTGATTTGATTGTGGATGGAGAGAGAGAGAGAGAGAGGGAGAGAGAGAGAGAGAGGGAGGGAGGGAGGGAAAGAGGGAGAGAGAAATCAAGACAAGTTCTGGATGTTTGCCTTGCGTGACAGGGTGGATCAGAGTGTTCTTTACTAAGATGGGGAAGACCAAGCAAGGGAGGGGAATTTGCAGGATGTGATTGGAGGAGGCCAGACCCAGAGTTCTATTTTGACTGTGTTAAGTGTGAGATGCCAAGTAAGAGTAGCCTGTAAGAGCCTGGAGTTCCTGGCAGAGGCCCAGATCAGAGATATAGATTTGAGCATCATCAACACATGCAAGGTATTTAAAGCAGTGGGACTAGGCTCAACAAGCACTGTTGATTTATCTCCTAAATATAGCTCAACCTGTCCACCTAAGTCCTTCCCACTGTCGACACTCTGCTCCAAGCCACTCTTTGACCCTTGCAATTGCTTCCTGGTCTCCCTGCTTCTACACTTAACCTCTTCCAATCTGTGGCCAGTGTAATCTATTCAAAATTCCAATCAGATCATGTCACACTCATGCTTTTAAAAAGGCCAAAATCCTTACCTTGGCCCACAGAGTTGCCAGATAAAATACAGGATGCCCAGTTAAATTTGAATTTCAGATAAACAACAGATAATTTTTATGCATAAGTATGTCCCATATCATTATTCATTGTTTACCTGCTATTCAGATTCAGCTGGGCATCCTGTATTTCATATTTGCTAAATCTGGCAACCCTACCTTCAAGGCTTTGCATACTCGGCCCCTGCCTGTCTTTCCTGGCTCAGACATTCCCTTGCTTGCAGACTTGAGGCATGTTGTTCTTCAGAACACTGAGTGGGCTATGCTCCCTCTCACCCCAGGGCCGCTGCATGTGCTGTTTCCTTTGCTGGGAATGCACTTAGGTCCTCCTGACTTGGCTGACTGCCGCTCACCATTCAGATCTCATTGTCTGCTGAGTATTCCTCTTCTCCTTGTATTATATAACGTAACTTTCTTTCACTGACCCTGTATCAACTTGTGATTACACATTTACTTATGTGACTATATACTATAATTATTATATATATATTTTCCACTAAACTGTAAGGTCAGAGAACAGATGTATTTTTGCTCACCCTGTGCCTCTCCTAGTATATGGTACATAATAGGCACTATGAAAGAAAAAGAAAAGAAGGAAGGAGGGAAGGAAGGAAGAAGGAGGAAGGAAGGAAGGAAGGAAGAGAAGGGAAAGAAAGGGAGGGAGGGAAAAAGAAAGAGGGAATAGAAAAGGATGAAGGAAGTAGATTATAGAATAAATTATAATTAGGACCTGAACAAGGAATGAGGACTAAAGCAGAAATTGACCCTGCGAATTGGTTCACAGGGCAGGGAGAGAACGCAGGCTGAGGATAAAGCTCCCAGGTCGGACTAAGTGGAGAGTAACTTAATATTTTGTCCCAATATGTCGGGGGTGAAGCTGAGGAAGAGGCTTGAGGCTTAAACGCTCTTTCCCTCTTAACCCTGTCTGTCTGTCTGTCTACCTTAAGCCCAGGCAAGTGGGATCAACCCTCTGGAATAGCTGCAGGAGGGAAAGGCCAAGGGGGTCTGGGCGAGCCCTCCCCCATCCCCGATCGACTCCGGGGGGCGTAGCTTCCCCCCACCCTTATGTCTGCTGGGTGAGTCTAGCATGAGGTAAGGATGAGGATATGTGCGGACTAAAGACAACCAATGCAACAAAACCCTGCAGTCAAATGGGTTCTATTTTTAACTCGAACCTCTAGTTGCCTACTTTTATATAAATATGGATTGATAAATTGAGTAAGTTTTGTCTTAGTAATGAAGGGAGTAGGAAGAGAAGCAGGATATTTGGTGCCATTGACATAAACATCTCCATTTCTTTGCTAATATTTTTGGGGGGGAGGTGATGCTGTCTTCATGGCAAATGTTAGCTATATACCACGTTTGTTTTATTATGTAAATTTAAATATTTGCAAATAAAGATAATGGTAACTTTTGTTTATAGAACTTTATAGTTTACTTAGTGTTTTCGTATCAATAAATTATTTTTTAGGGAATTAGATTAAATTCATGGCCCCCCAAAAGCAAAAAACAAAACAGACAACGTCTCCCCTGAAGTGCATCTCATGAGAATCTATAAATGTTACTAAATACTCACAAGCAGTCCCCAAATTACAAAAGAGCTGTGTTCCCACAGCTGGCTTGCGAGTTGGTCGTCTTGAATGCAGACCACTCTTCTCGAGGTTTCCACCTGGCCATTGTAGTGCCTTCATTGGAATCCAAAACCCCAGTGGCCCAGGATCTACAGGAAAACATTGTCACACTTGCAACCTGTCCCCAGGAAGATATCTCTATCTGGGGGAACCTGGACAAGGTGTAGTGGCTCCTACTGTCTCAGGCAGGGGAGGAAAATAAGAAGCAAAAGCAAATGCCGGAAACTGGGGGAGAAGAGAGGAATGCCACTTGAAGTCTTAGGGGTCCCCTTTTTGGGTCCTAGTGCTCCCTCTGAAAATGAAAGGCTTTGAGATGCTCTGTTTCTTAGACTGCATTTCCCTGGTTTTCACTTGAAGCATCAAGAAAGGTGCAGAGGGAAGGGGAAGGAGAGGAAATCTCCGTAAACATTTAAAATAATTGGTTCATATTTGGATCCAGGTTTGAAGAGGCTCATTTTCAAGATGTGCATGCTTCTCTGGGTAGCTTCAGTTTACTTTTATTTAAAAGGAATCATTGAAGATTTGCAGCTGGGCTAGTGGTACTGCTTAGCAAATTCAATTAAAATGTTGGCCTTTCTAGTTAAACTTCCAAAAAGCCATTTATCAGGTTGAGGAGGGTGGCTTATCATGCCAAAAGGCTTTTTCATTTAGATGTAAATTAGACCTAGCATATCAGAAAAAAAGAGAAGCTTTGGACATTTTTATATTCTAACAATAATAGGTCGTGTTGTCTGAAAGAATCTGAATATAACACAATATTGTCCTGCCAGATAATCTGAATTAGGCAGGTGTTTATTTTGTTTTGTTTTTAAAATGATCCCTCATTTGATTTTCATCACAGGAGTAAAGCATATGGACTTTACAATTTGTATGCATGAAAACGGAGCAGGTTTGGCAGGTCTGACTTCATTTTCATAGTTCTTTTTAAGCAGAAACATATTTCACCTTATGTTCACTTGAAACATCATTCATTCTACTTGAGATGTTATTAATGTTTGCTGGAATCCTGGAAAGGGATCAGAAAGTTGCAATTCTCATATTTGTGTCCCCAGGCAAACTTGTTTCTAGAAAGGACATTTGAAGTACTTCCCAACTGCTTTTAGTTAGCTCCTGTGGTTGAAAAGAACAGAGACCTACTTAAGCTAACTCACAATAAAAGGAGCTTCTGTGTAACGATGGAGCGCTAAGGAAAATGTTCACCCTCTGTCTTTTTCAAGAGCTACCTGCTCTTTCTCATGGAGGCTCTGTTTCAATTTGCCTGCCTGCTGTCTCTCTTTCTTGTGACTCTTCATTAGCAGCGCCCACTCCCAACGGACAATTTTGTTTTTACATAGTTGCAGTTCAAATTTAATACATGCTCCATTACTAATGGTGCTGGTGCTGCTACCCTTGAAGAAATGAAGGCTCAGAAATATGAAGCACCTTGGCCAACATCACACAGCCTGACCTGTTTTCTAATGCAACACACAGTAGAGTATCTATACTTATTGGCTTATTAGATTTCTTGCCCATACAATAAACTTAATATGGCTGAGTATGGTGATGACTATGTTATAGCAGAAAAAAAAAAAATTATATAACGGCTGTTTGCCTCAATGAAATATTCTTTGTTTTTAATAGTAAAGTTTTTTGGGTGGAGGTGGCGAGAGGGTGAGTGTGACTATAAAGGGGTAGAGGGAGCCCTGTGGTAATGGAACAGTTCTGTATTTTGAATGTGGTGGTAGTTACATGAAGCTACATAGGTGGTAAAATTGCTAGAACTACACACACACACACACACACACACACACACACACACACACACAGTCTTAGTTTCCTAGGGCCATGAATTGGGTGGCTTGAAACAATAGACATTTATTTTCCCATTTCTGGAGGCCAGGAGTGTGAAATCAAGGTGTCGGCAGGGCCACGCTTCCTCAGAAGTCTGTAGGGTTCTGGCAGCAGTCATACAGGATTGGGGTCCACCCTAATCAGTTTGGCCTCATTTTAACTAATAACATCTTCAAAGATCCTTTTTCCAAATAGGGTCAAATTCACAGGACTGGGACTAGGGATTGGGATTTGAACATGTCTTTTTGGGGGACCGCATTCAGAGCATAACTCACATGCACACACAATTGAGTGTTTGTAAAACTGGTGACATCTGGTGACATCTGACTAAGCTTTGTGGGTTATGCCAAGGTTAATCTCCTAGTGGTGATGCTGTTACCATGGGGACAGGCTGGGTGAAAGGTGCACAGGACCTCCCCTCATACTTTTTTTCCTGTGACTCTATAATTATTTCAAAATAAAAAGTTAAAAACAATTCATAGGGACAAAAAGAAGATTACATGTTACCAGGGGCCAAGGTGGGGAGACATGGGAGTTACTGCTTAATGGGTACAGAGTTCTGTTTGGGATGATGGAGACATTTTGGTATTGGATGTTTGAAATGGGATCACAACATTGTGAATATAACTAATACCACTGACTTGTACACATGAAAGTGGTTAGAATGGGAAATTCTGTGTTGTGTATATGTTACCACAATACAAATTTTAAAATAGATAACTAATTTAAAAAAGCCAAACAAACAAAAGGTTGCAGTCAGATTGTAAATTTTATATCTTGTTCTGGTTATGTGTGAGAAATGACCTTAGTGCTCCCTTGGTGAGAACTCTATTTCTCGGGAATGATTCTTCCCCATCATCCAAGAGAGTATAATGCATGCACTAACATCTTCCTTTTTTGGAGCAGACTTGGAATCTGTCAATACATGAAAGACTCTGCAAGGTTCTGTGAGAATCAGGGAAACCCTGATTCTAAAATAACAATGAGTTAGGGTTTTTACTCTGAGTATCCCTTGGTTTAAAAAAAAACACAAAAATTTGTTGGCACTTATATGATGGTTTTCAGGAAATCCTTAACTAAAGATGTATTCAATGTTTGTTATCACTGAAAGCCTGAATACAAAACGACTTGGAATTGATGTTTGTTTATTCAGTTAAATGAAAACAAAATGGCTTGGAATTGATGTTTGTTTATTCAGTTAAATGCAGTTCCTTATGCTCAAGTTAGGCTTTTGTGTAGTAGCTAAAGGATTTTACAACTTGGTAAGCTGGGCACTGACCATCTAAACAAATGGGAGAGCTTCTTGTGTCTAGGCTCTCCCTCCATCACATTAATGCCCCCAAAGAGGATACTGGACCATTATTACATTAAACTGAAGAAAGATTTATATGGAAATTAGAAGCTAGTGATTAACAAGTTGAGAATAGTAAACTTTTAAAACTGCAGTTACTAACTGCAATTACTTGTTAAAAAAGACATATGTCCCCACTCATACATTGTCAGTGGAACTGTAAATTGGTACAATTTTCTTTAGAGGGAATATTGGTAGTTAATACCCCAAATCATAAAAATATTCATATCCTTTGACTAAATAAATAATTGAAGACACATGTTATGTTACAAAGATGTTCCTAGCAGCACCCTATATAACAAAAAAGTCCAGAAAATAACCTAAATGCCAAATAATAAAGGAACGTGTAAGTAAATTATGGATTTCCAACCCAATGGAATATTGTATAGCTATGAAAATGATAAATATGCTATGTATCAAATGAATATATATATTAAGATGTATATGAATTATTATAAAATCATTCAAAATCCTCCAAGTATTTTGTAGAAAGTTAGCATCTGTGAGTTATCCACCATGGAAGAAAGAGCAAATTCTAAAATACTTAAGGTGAAAATAAAATTCAGATTCTTGTTAGATTTTAACAAAATACAAAGAAATAGAATAATTCTAAGATGATAGAGGGAAAATTCAAACTTGTAGAAATATTTCAAAATGTTCAAGTTGTGCTCTCAAGAGGTAAGATGCACATTTGTACTGATGACCTGACTTGAACTTTTTAAAAAAAAACTTTTTATTTAGAAATAATTTCAAACTTACTGGAAAGTTGCAAAAGTAATACAGAAACAATACATAGAACTCCAATGTACTCCCTACCACATACTCAGATTTACCAACTATTAGCATTTTGCCACAGTTGTTCTATCATTCTGTCTACCATCTATCTATCCATCCATCCATCCATCCATCTTTATATCTAATCCATCCATCCATCCATCCATCCATCCATCCATCCTTCTAAACATTTGAGATTAGATTGCATACATCATGCTCTTCTAACACTTAACTCCCATGTATACTTTCTGAGAACAAGGACACTCACTTAGATAACCACCTTGAGTATGGCTATCAAGTTCAAGAAATTTAATATTGATAAGCATATTGTCCATATTCCAATTTTTCTGTTGTCCCAATTATGTCCTTTTGGACATATTCAGGAATTTTTTTCCTCCATAATTAGATCCAGTCCAGGATCATGTGCTGTCTTTAATTGTCACTGTCTTTTCAATGCCTCTTTTATAAATTGTGGTAACATAGATAACGTAAAATTTCCCATCTCAACCATTCCTAAGCCTACAATTCAGTGGAATTGATCATATTCACGATATTGTGCTACCATCACTATTACCAAAACATTTCCATCATCCCAAACAGAAACCCGGCACCCATTAAGCATTAACTCCCTATTCTCCTTCCCTCCATTCCCACCCTAGTAACCTGTACTCTACTTTCTCTCTGTGAATTTGTATATTTTAGTTATTTCATATAAGTGGAATTATACAAGATTTGTCCTTTTGTGTTTGGCTTATTTTCCTCAACACGATGTTTTCAAGGTTCATCCGTGTTGTATCACGTATCAGAATTTCATTTCATTTTATGGCTGAATGATATTCCACTGTATGTATACACCACATTTTGTTTATCCATTCATCTGTTGATGGACACTTGGGTTGCTTCCATCTTTTGGACATTAATATACAAATATGCTATCAACATTAATATACAAATATCTGTTTGAGTCCCTGCTTTCAATTATTTGGGTCATATATTAGGTCTGAATCTTTTTGAGGAACTGCTAAACTGTTTTCCACAGCAGCTGTACATTTTACATTCCCACCAACAATGTATGAGAGTTCCTTTTATGTTTTTTTTTTTAAATAAAATTCATTCTAATGGGTGTGAGGTGGTATCTCATTGTTGTTGATTTGCATTTGTTTCATAGCTAATGTTATTGAGCATTTTTAATGTGCTTCTTGGCCCTTGTATATCTTCTTTGGAGAAATGTCTATTCAAGTTCTTTGCTCACTTTTTTAAAAAATTCAGTTTTACTGAGATATATTCACATATCATACAATCATCCATGGTATACAACCAACTGTTCACAGTTCCATCATATAGTTGTGCATTCATCACCCCAATCTATTTTTTGAACATTTTCCTTATACCAGAAAACGTAAAAATAAGAATAAAAAATAAAAGTAAAAAAGAACACCCAAATCATCCTCCCCCTCCCACCCTATTTTTCATTTAGTTTTTGTCCCCATTTTTCTATTCTTCCATCCATATGCTGGATAAAGGGAGTGTGATCCACAAGGCTTTCACAATCACACTGTCACTCCTTGTAAGCTACATTGTTATACAATCATCTTCAAGAGTCAAGGCTACTGGGTTGGAGTTTGACAGTTTCAGGTATTTACTTCTAGCTATTCCAAAACATTGAAACCTAAAACAGGTTATCTATATAGTGCGTAAGAATGCCCACCAGAGTGACCTCTCGACTCCACTTGGAATCTCTCAGCCACTGAAACTTTATTTTGTTTCATTTCACATCCCCCTTTTGGTCAAGAAGATGTTCTTAATCCCACGACGTCGAGTCCAGGTTCATCCTTGGGAGTCATATCCTGCATTGCCAGGGAGATTTATACTCCTGGGAGTCAGATCCCACGTAGCGGGGAGGGCACGTCACCTGCCAAGTTGGGTTAGCTAGAGAGGGCCACATCTGAGCAACAAAGAGGTACTCAGGGGGAGACTCTTAGGGACAATTATAAGCAGGTTTAGCCTCTACTTTGCAGCAATGCTTTGCTCATTTTTAAATAGGGTTGTTTGTGTCGTAGACTTTAACTGCATACTGTACACATGGAGCAAAAAACTTTCTTTGGGACGCTCTGAACATAATCACCTTTGTGCTTAAGACCACAAAATGATTCTCAAGGTTTGGGAATGGGCAGTAAACTCCTAGCACCTTGCATGTCTTGTATGTAGACTCCCTTGGGAGCAAAAAAGTTACTTTAGAATGAAATTTCTAAAAAAATCACAATTGTCCATATTTAGCAGAGTGACACCCTTAAGTGATGGAGGGGTCAAATTGCCCTTCTACAAGTTAAAGGAGAGGAAGTGATGATCCCAGGTCTTTTGTGACTGCCTTGTGGTGCAGACAGTTGGGACTTAGTTTAACATCAGTATCCCTTAAATTATAGGAGGTTAATTCAGCTTAGTAATGATGCTGCACTGAATGGCTGGATTCAGGACGTGTGACCAAGCCCAGTTTCTTTGGCTATGCATTAGCTCAAGCACTCAATGCTGGGAGCATTGAGGCAAAGTACCAGCCTGTTTCCAGCTTTCTTAGGAACAGGGGAAGTAGTTAAATGTTTGGATTTGAATGTGATTTCCTACTAGAAAGAGGAGAATTTATGGGAACATGGGGTGTCAGAGAGCCAATAATTAAGCAGAGAAATACAATGTAACAAACACGAAAGCAGTACTTGCCTGGATGAACAGCACTGAATTATAAACACACACACACACGAATGCACATGCACATATAGGTTGAGTTTTGTTCCAAAGTTATCAAAGCTTCAGATTTGCGAGCAACATTTTCAACATTTTCATTTAGGGATGTTTGAGAACGGAGCTTGGAGAAAGGACAAATGATTTATCCTGAATGGAGAGGACAAGATGCAGTTGGAGACTGGAGGCAAGAAACCCTAAGCGGAGTGTTATGAAGGAAACAAAATTTTAGAAAAGAATGTGAGTATTCAGAAATCTACGATTAATGCTCCAACGAGATAATGCCTTGATTAAAATCTACACTGGGAAATTGGGAGTACTACAAACATCTATTTATTTAACATAAGGCCTCCAAATATTTAGCAATCTATAGTTCAGGCCCAGGAGTAAGCACCCAGTCTGAGTGTACCCAAGTTTGCTGGCTGCAAGTCAGCCAAGAACTATGTGTGTGAAGTTTGTGTGTTTTTAATAGAGAATTACAAGGCAGGGTGGGGGTGGTAATGGTGGAGTTGGAGTGACAAAAGCAAGCATGTTTTAATTAATCGGACTGATGTTGTATCATTTCGTGAAAATTTTCAGTGTAGAGAACCTAGTCACAGTGCATTGTGATAGCATGTTGTGGCCTGATGCAGTCAGAGGTTAGAACACGATAGGGATGTTGACGTTAGTTTTAGGATTGAAGAGGCGACATCCAGTGTGTTTCTGCTTCAGTTCCTAGGTGAGCAATGAACAAGGGGCAACAAAACATTTCTGTCCTCATCTACCCAATCCCCCAAAGACCCTTTTGTGAACAACAGGAGCTACTTGAGATGAAGCCACAGCAGAGTGATTTCACCTTAAAGTCTGGCCTGCCCTGCAGTGCAGTCTGGTGGTCCACGGGGGTGATGCTCCTGTAGACTCTCGGGATGATTTTTCTTGGTCAGGCTGTAGCCTCACATTAGATGAGGGAGGACCCATGTGCCCATTTAGATAGATGGGTGAGTGTATGAGCATGTATCCCACTGGGTTAGAGATTCACCTTGGGTATTTTTGGGCTGGAAAATTAAGACGTGGAACCCAAGCTTTTCCTACTGAGAGCCCTGGCTCTGATGGCACTATATGCCCATGAGATGTCTGGGTTTCCTTGCTCACAGGTCCTCTTGTACTGGGTCTAAGTCGAGGATGCTGGCTTTTCATTCTTCCTTCTTCCCCACAAGTTCATTTTTGCTGACCTTCCCTTGCAGAGTAGCTGAGAAAGAGAGAGGAAGCTACACTTGGAAAGATTGCTTTGTACTTTATTTACAACAGAATGTAAGAAAAAGTAAGTTATTAATAATAATAAATAACTGGGAAAAAAACACAAAACAGCCACAAATAGACACAGAAGGATGGCATGTGGGAGGATCAACTTTTGTTTGCTTTGCTTTGTAGTCTATAACACTGTGCATTCCAAAACTTGGTCCTTCAGCAGTGGCAGTGGTATATTGATTCATCTAAGCAATCAAGATCCCAGCTCAAAATGTAAACTCTAAAAATTACACTTGAAGCTACACATAGAACTGGCATCAGTATAACATCAACTCAAAGAACCTCTTCTTGGTGATACATGGAAACTGAAGGGAGCCTTGCAATTCAGTAGACATGCTTTCAATTCAAAGCAAAAACACTGAGAGGCATATCCTAAAGCATTTGTTAACTTAACGACAAAATTACATTTATTAATGGCATCTGAAAAGTTCTCGACATGTTCACATTCTCTTATTGCACTAATTCCTAAAAAGCTTAAACACTTATACTTTAAATGCAAACAGGTTGTTTTGCAGGTACAGCACAGAAGAACCCAATATGTTTTGCTTCAGCATGCCAACACTGTACTTTTGTGTAACATTTCAGTTTCAGCAAGAATGAATAGTTTAAGATAGTTTATTTTACGATCAAATTTCAGTCACTGGACAGATTTTTTTTTTTTTAAATTTCAAGAACTATGTCTCAGTTTGTCACCTAGCCTACTGAATCAGATGGCCAGAAAAGAACCAAAACTATTTAGACAATTCCTCTCTACTGGGTTATCTGAAACCACATTATATGCAGAGTAAATTATACTCTGGCCATTCTCCAGCAAAATTCCTATTGATCTAAGCCAGCCAGTGACATATTACCTTGTTGTCTCTGAGCCGTAAAAAGATGCTAAGCAAAGAAGAATAAAAAAATACATATACATACATTAGCCTTGAAACTTTCAAGGAGAAATGATTTCCCGAGTGTCAGAATATATTCTCTTAGGTCACTAATTGTTTATTACAGTGTCTCGAAAGAAAACCATGTAATTACTTTTGGGGATATTGTTGTGTTTTTAAGCATCAAGTGTCTGAGTTATATATCCACAAATGGGCTGCTTAGAGATTTATTTTCACAACCAAATAAATTAAAGTAGAAGAATTTGTAAATTAGTTTGCCAATGAAACCACTTATTTAGTTAGAATTGTGATAACTGAAAAGTGTCACAGCCTCCTTGGTTGTCTTGCTTTTCTTTTGCTTTGTCTTATTATAGCCCCAAAGAAGAAAAATGAAATGATCTTCAGATCTGATCTCTGACAAAGCTTATCAGATGGAAACACTGAGGTCTTCATATCTCAGGAAAGCACAGCCAAAGCAAGAATGCTTGCACTTAACAGCCAGTGGGAAGCAAGGGGCATTTTGTATTTGAAATCCATCCGAAGTAATGAAATTTATGGTTATTTTGATGGTCTCCACTAGTATCAGAGATGAAGATAGGGTGAACATACATATGTGTTATCCTATAGATTATTTATTTTAATTTGACTACCAGAGATTTGAAACTGGTGATGTCTGGTTCACTATACTATATTTATATATAATATATATACAGGTATAATACAATTTTGGTGAACAAAGTTGAAGGTTTCCACGTTGCAGACAGAGGCACTGAGTTAAGGATTCTATTTTTCCCCAAACATGCTTTGTGAACTCAAGTTTCTCCTTTTTGTTTTCTTCTAAATTTCCATCATGCAGCCATTTAATTTCCATCCTTATAAGAATTATTAACGTTCTATATACATGTTCATCGCAGGCTTTTATCCATAAATGGAGAATGTGAAATGACACTTGAAAACAAGATATATAAAATATTGAAGTCATTTATGCCTCATAATGGGATTGGATTAAATAGTCGAAGCAGCTAAAGGAATATCTGTTCCCCACCCCACCCCATCCCGCTTTTAATGCACATGAACCACATGTAGACAGGAAAACTGAATATACTTAAGATCACACACATTTGTTGGCTAGGAATCACACTATCATAGGAGGCTTTGCAACTGATGTCTGTGGTTTATACTGGCTATAAAGGAAATAAAACTCACAAAGGAAATCACAGATTTCTAAAGCAGACAGAATTGATGACCTTGAAAGCAGAAGCTACTTTATAAAAAAAAGAGAGAAAATAGCAAGGGCATTAATGGAAAAACGAGGTGCCAGATGTGTTAACAAATTGCAAAAAATAAATTCATTCTATGTGAAAATAATGATCCCCCATCCTGATTTCAGCTTGCAAATGATAAGCAAATAAATAAATACCGTATCTTAGTATCTTCTGAGAGTAGAATTTTTGCTTTCTAAAATGATCCTGTCAAAACCAAACATTCTCATTTAGGATTACTGTGCAGAGAGGGAGCCATTTAGAAGTCCAAGGAGTTTGATAAAAGATTAAGTTTTCCCACAAGCAAAAATCATGCTACCATACCATGCAAAGAGGGTGTCTTACTACGATGTTATCACTCTTGCAACTGGTTTCCTCTTGAGTTCTGGATCTATTCATTATTTTTTTAAGCTAAATGTCAACCTACCGATAAAGAAATGATCTTGGCAGTCTGACAAATGACGTAGAATACTTTGGTGCTGGCTCATGGGGCCAGCGCCTGCACCATGGGAGAGAGAATTAACCCAAAAGACACCACGTGGAGTGCCGAGCACTGAGAGAGAAGCAGGCAGGGTTCACTGGCCCAGAGGCTGTGGGAGGACGATACGCTTCTTGGTTGATTTTGTTTCCTTTGGAATCTGTGTTTTGGGAAGTTTCCTTTCCCGAGGTTGGAGGTTATGGTGAGGAAGGCCAGCTGAGGCACGGGCCTCCGAGTGCTAACTTACCTTTTTCTCTTCCTGCCTTGGAGGACAAAAGTAAATGCTGAGATTCTGCTTGCCCTTCCTTCTGTGTTTAAAGGCAGTGAGGTGCGAAAGTGGCAGATTTTCTTCTTTAGACTGAAGAATTCTCTTTCTGCCACTTTGGTGAATGATCTTGCCTCCTGTTAACCTGGATTCTAATCCTGCGTCACCACTACTTGCGGAAAAGAAACTAGACAGTGCAGCAGCCCTTATCACTCCTCCTTTTTACTCTACAAATAGGAGTCATCGATTCCACTCATTCTGTCTTCCCTCATGGCAGCGTTTATGTGACTTCTGTGACATTCCCAATAATATTTGGATTTCAGGTAAGGAATAAGACAGTGACACTCCTTTCTAAGATTCAGTGATGGCCAGTCCATTCCAGGGAAGTATGGAGGATGTTACTAAGAGTAAAACAATGGGAGACAGTTCTCTTTTTAGAATTCGCACACCAGACTTCCTGACAGTGTTAAAGCCCAGTTACTGCACTCTACCCTTGAACTTCTTTGAATGGGCAAATAGTCAATGAATTCTATACAATTAGTTGCAAATTCTGAGAATCTTAATGGATGATGGAAGCTGACAAGTCAAGGTTTGTTGGTCCCTGTAGAGAAAAAAGATGTTTGCCTCACCTGGGCCTCTTGGTTCTTAAGCTAAAGCATTCCAAAATCAGTCAGTTATGATCACATTCATCCATGCAATTCTTAAAAGATTTCTGAGGCCACGAGGGCACAGAAGGGAAAGTTATTAAAAGACAGAAACAAGTGGAATCTCTATTAAATTCTGTGAAAGGTATAAATATGTTATCATTAATTGCACTTGGAGCCTGTATAGGTTGATAATTAAAATTTTCAAAAATTTAAAGAGTCAATTAGGCCCCAAATCCTGAGTCAAACTAACCAAACTAGGAATCTCAGTAACTGTTGGTATTCAAGTATTGGTGATCAGCAGTTCAAAATATTTAACCATTAGGTATGTGATGCCTGAGAGTGTTTTTGAGAATTTCAGGTTTGATGGGAGGAAATTGACTTCCACTATTTTACCACATCTTGTAACAAATTGGTGCAGTGTTTTCATTTGCTTACCCTTGAAGTCCACGTTGACCTCATTAAATGCCCAATTGCAAGGCTTACTCTCTGGCTTATAGCTGTTGCTATGGAAAATTCCTTCTGTCCCTTTTCAAGTCGTAACCTCTTACATCTAATACGCTGTGTGGAATACTTAGGGATTCATATTATATGTGAAATCACTTAACCACATGCACACTCAGAGATTGAAGGAACATGTTTGAGTGACAAAGCAGTCTTTTTCTATATCAGAAGATTATTTTTAAAAAAAACAACAAAACAACCCAAAATGAAAATATAAAACCCCATGAAATATTCATATTAAGTTACTCTGATTTGGGCCAACATGGCTTATCTGAAGAGTGCATGCCAGGTAAATTCAGGGTGGCTTTTTTCTCAGGGTCTGGAAGTGTGAGAGTTTCTGGGGCAGACTTTTTCCGGGGCCGATCTTTAGGAACTGACAGAAATTCTGGTGCGTCTGTGGACAGAGGTGTGGACGGAGCGCTAGAAGGGGCACTGCGGACTGAAGAAGGTAGAAGGGGGATGCTTGAGATAGAAATTGCAGGTGGGAAAATGCCAATTTTCTTGTTGGTGGCTTCCTGAGTGGCTCGTTCAAATTCTCGGACTTCATCCAATGTCATGTCTTTTAGAGAAAAAAGGAAAAAAAAAAAAGAAAGAAAAATGAGCAGCTATTGACAAGAGCTGGAAACGGATTCATCACCAAGTCTGCTTTTAAAAGGAAATATAGGAATGCCATCATCAAAGGGCTTCTTCAGATAATAAACCCAAATTATTCAAAGGCTAAATCTGCATTTTTTCTTTTTGCTAAGGCAAAACCCCGAAAATAATATTCCTTTATGAATATCCATCCAAGACTTTCCAAAGCAAAGAGAATTTTAAGTATTCTGAATAAGGAATCACAGGAGAGTTACACAACCACCCCCAGGAAAGTGTGTGTGTGCGTGTTGTTGTGGGTATATTTGGTACATGGAGATAATAGATCTGGTCATCTCTTCCATAAAGGAAAGGTAATTAAAGCAACCAATGGCCCTGAAATGATACATATTATTGTCCACTTTAGATCACAGAAGTACAAGAATACCTTTGTAGGGTAAATAGGTAAGTCATCAGAATTCTACAACACGCTATATTTCAAATCAATAACTATACTTCTTGCATTCTGAGGGTGCACGAGGAGGCTGTGGCTACTATCTGTCCTGACCGAGACCTGTGTTTTAACTGATCAACTTAAAAAACAAATAAGACAATGATAACAACAAAAGCTCAGCAAATAAAACCATTTCTTAAGAAAATCTAAAAGAAAAAGAATATAGAATAAGCCCATTTTGCATTCTTTCTTGTTCTCTGCCATGTACTTTAGTAGTTGAATCTTCACAAGATGATAATGCATGAATATACTGGCATGAAACAATACAGCCACTTTGGAAATATTAGCCATGTAAATAATATTCATAACACTCTATTAAACATTAAGTCTCATACCATATGAGCAAACCAGAACAATTTTTCATGAAACAAAATCCTTAAGAGCTTTTTCTGGGAACAATAATTAAAATTTTCTGACAGGGGAAAGTTTTTACAAATGAAGTAACAAATTACAACTGTGTAGATATAACAAAATTCAGAATCTCTCAAGAAAAGCTGTAACTGAAAACTTACCAGTTTTTTTTTATTACTAAGAATATTGAATAAGCTAAGAAATGAGATTAAGGCTTTTTAAAAAAGAGGGTATTTATTTAAAAATAAATACGGAAAAATTTCAGCGAATAGGAGTATACCATCTGAAAATTTAGACTTTAAAACTAGTGGCTTATTGCTCTACTCCAAACATCCAGCAGGGGGCAGAAATCATCCAAAGTACAGAATGTTTGATTTTCTGCTCCCAGAAGTTCTCTTCCTTCAAGGCTTTGAAACTGCTCAATTGAAAGGGAGACCATTATTTCCTTAGAGCTGTGTTCATGGATGTTAATTTTGCATATCAATCTAATTTGCTCAGGTTGATGATTTAAATTTTATTTAACACCCATGTGGTTTCCATTTGTGATGGATATCAACCTCTTGATTTGAACTGTTTTTCATTATGCTAGAGGAGAAAGAGGAGAAAAATAAATGATCCCCAATTTCATGAAATTCCAGAGAATAAGGGAAATGTTGTAAGCATTCAAAATAACCACTAACTCTGAGGAGGTGGGCATCTCCTGCGCTGACGTCATGCAGCCAGAGTAAATAGTCGGTCTTTCCCATGGGAAGAACCGCTCTAGGTATCACCTTTTACATAATAAATTGAATTTACAATAGTTGTAATGACAGTAAACTGAAAGAAAATCAAATAAGAAGTCTTAAGCCATAAGTTGCAAGAACTTTAGCTGTAAGAATTTAGAATAAGAAAAGCACTGTGCTTAGAAGTCACAGAACATGTGGCATTAACCCCTTTCCAAGAGCGGCTGGGGGGAACTGGTGTCTAATGTTCCTAAAAGAAAAGGTAATCGAAAGTGATGCAAATTCCAGGGCAATTTCCTTAATGAGCATTTCTAACTTTAAGCAGGGAGACAGGAAGGTGGGAGTCGTATTGGAATTGGAATGAGGACCATATTGGTCTGTGCATAGAGGAAAATTGCATTTAGGTCTTATCTGAGCAGCTTTCTGCAAAACCAATCACTGCATGCAGAGGAAGAGTTAGGGCCATTTCAACCCCAAGGGCAGTCACATTGCATCCAAACAGCAGCACATGAGCCTTGCAGGGGTGGTAAACGTTCCCAAGACATGCTCTACAAACTTAATTAAAAAATTCCCAAGTGCAACTGAAAGGTCTTCACAATTCTAAAGCATTCATTTACAACTCTAGTCACCTCTCAATTTTCTAATTATTACTTAAAAAAAAAAACCTAATCTGTAATATTCTAGGAGACAGGGCTAATGGCCATGAGGGCTCATGCTGGCTCCAAGAGAGCTCACAGCTCTGGCAAAGACAAATACAAATGATTCGGAGATTACATTTTTTCCCTTACTATCTGTATCTACTGCCTCTTCTCTTCATTAGCATGAATGATTGAGATATAACTATACTTAAGATGCTGGCATATACCACTTAGTTGGCTCTTGATTTTCAGCGTTTGACTAAATAACCTGGAGGCTCTCTGAGGCTTAAGTCCCAGGTAGATTCACTCTGCAGCCCAGCACATTCCCAGCTCACAACCCCCTTCAATGCTCAGGCAGTGTGTACACACAGATTGCAGCCCAATCTTGAAAGTAACCTAAGTAAAAGGGGATGGATTGGGTAAAACAGCTATAACCAGTCATAGAAAGCATTTCAAAGCAACTGTAGAGAGACCTAAAACAGCAGATGAGCCAGAAGCCCTCCCTTGAATAACTGAGTGTTAACTATGTTTTGAAAAGTTACGGACGGGTTGTTCTAGTTTACATATGACATCCACTTGGACCCCTCTGCTCTTTTATGGTGCAGGCAGTTTTACTAGTACTGAAAAATGTTTCCACTCTCCACGTTCTTGGTTTTATGACCGAAATGACCCCCAAGCCAAGTGGCTTTAAAGAATCGCACTTTCTGGGAGTGAGAGGTGACACTGCCCAATTTAGACCCAGCTCAGGTTCTTCACCAACAGCTTCTGAGCAACGATACATTTTTGAGGAAGGCTGGAATTGAATGCCTGTAGTATTTCAAAGACCAGTTTATGTGTGCATTTGCTAAAGGGTGGGCAATATGTTTTAAAAATTCTACATACACTTGTTTTGGCATGGCTCTCTATGTCATCCACAGTGGAGGAATGCTGATTGCAAACTTTTATGTTGGTTTGTTCATGCATGTTTTTCTCGTATTCCCGAACATCATCCATTGTCATATCTGAAAGAAGGTCAAGACGTTGGCAACTTGCGTTATTAAATGCAAACTTTCAATGGGGAGACTTTAGGGAAAGTTGGTAACTTAGCAGAAGCCACAAAGAGGTTTAAAAAGCAGGGAATTCACTAACTTTATGAAGAGTAAATCATAAAGTTAGCTAAACCAGCCAAAGGGGGAATGAGTGCAAGGAAGTTAAGTTAAAACAGCCTTAGAACAGAGAAGAGTGGAAATTGTTTAGGGGTGTTTCTGTAAAGTGAGCTAAGTAGGTGGACAGTATTAGCACATGGGCAGTGTCGTAGCCCGAGATCTCCTAAAGCCTTGTTAGGAGATCCCTTAGGGAGAGGTTTGGGTTTGTTTGGTTTAATACTTACCTTCCATATACCTTTCAGAATAGACTCAGAGATTTTTCAATTAATGCATTCAACAACAGAAAGGACACTTTCACTGCTATTATGGGAAACATGACATGGAAGACAGAGAAACGATGTTCTCTGGTAACCCAAGAAATGTGGTGGAATTCTCACACAGAGATATATTTTTACACGGAATACATGGTATCAGATAGTACAGGTCTGTACTGAACTTCAAGTCTAGCCCAACAGCTTGATGATGGCTGGCACTAGTTCCACCCACACTTATCTATAAATAAAATAGCACATGACATGATTATGACTTTTTTGGCCAGAGTCTGCACAGTTTTTCAGTATCTCAGGATAAGGATCTTTTAATCCAGTGGTTTTAACTGGTGGTGGTGGTGGAGTGTTAGGTGAGATATTTGTTTGTCACAGCTGGAGAGAGGGTACTACTGGCATCCAGTGGGTAGAGGTAAGGGATGCTGCCAAATATCCTACAACGCACAGGATACCTCCCCATCACAAAGAATATTCTGGTCCGAAGTGTCAACAGTGCCAAGATAGAGAACCCTGTCTTAATCCAACTGATAAAAAACAAGGAAACTGTCCATCTTCAGCATGTGAGATGCATACAAATGACAATTAGTCTCACTTGGAGACCTTCTGTTGTTTTATCCCTATCCCCCTCCCCAATCCTTGGTTCTTTTATCAGCAGTTTCCCTAGGTGGCCATGGCCTCTGTTGTTCTCTTGGCAGAATTTAACTTCACACCTCTTTACAATGAAGGTATGCTGAACAATTGCTTAATCTACCACCCTGATAACTAATTAGCTTAGTGGGGATTTAGAGCAGGTATTCACAGCTGGAATTTCTCCTTAAGTATTTTCTGTATCATGTGGTTCGGTGTCTTTTTATATCATGTCATGTGTCATGTGAGAGTCTCTTCATTTCCAGAGGCAGATTTGCCAGAAGCTTATGATTTAATTTAATGTGGTCTGGGGCCAAGATGGAGTGTGGCTCTAAATCCAGACTTGGGTTATTTTATTTAGCCGATGATCCCTCTGCACCCTGAAACTGTCAATCAAAAATGCTGTCCATAAGCAATGCAAGGATCAAGAATGCTAAGTAGCAATCCAGCCAAGCAAAGAGCATGCTTTTCTTTTAGAAGAAGGAGGCAACCATAAAGCAATAAAGAGATGCTGCTTTGTGATTAGAGCAAATGCATCTTAGTTAATAATAACATTCTTTCAACACAATCACTTTAATTTCAATGGCTAGCTATCAAAATTTCTTAAGCACAAATACACATGGAATGAATACTAAAAGTTTCTTTTTATCTAAAAGTTTAACATGAAATTTTTTCCCGGTACATGTGTTCATCAGACACTTGCTTTCTCTCCTTCCCCCATCCCCAAGACAGTAATTTGGGAAACAAAAGCAAAGGAGTTTAGTTCTAGTGGATTTCAATAGAAGTCATTCTTTATCTTTAATTACCTCAATGTTAAGAGAGGAGCTTAAACTATGTGACCATGCGCTTTTAAAGACACAATTTTATGGATGTGAAAAAGGATTTAACAACAAAGAAGTTCATTGCTTCCCTGTTTGTAACAGTGAAAAATGGAAAACAACCCAGTGAATGGATATTACCATGTAATAATTTAAAATGATGTAGAAGAATATTTAATACTATGGAGAGATATTCTTGATATATTGTTAAATAAAAAAATAGGAGGTAACAATTTGTTTAAATTGTATGAAATCATTTTTGTAAGAAAAACATATACTGTTTTTTAAAAAAAAGACCAAAAGGATACATCTCAAAATGTTAACAGTGATTATTTCCAGGGATTGGATTATAGGTAATTTTCATTTTCTTCTTTTTAAATCTATATTTTCTAAATTTTCTATACCAAATATGCATTACTTGTATAAGACAAGGAAAAAAGAACAGTATTTCAGAAACCTATTACTTTGGGTCATTAGGAAGATGGATAATATCATTTTTGGAATTAGTAAGGAGAAGATACACTTTTCTAGAAATTCTGCTCACTCTAGAAACATAATCCTTTATTAAAAAAATGAATATAACAAAGTATCAAAAAATTTCATCTAAAAGAAAAAAAATAATCTCCCAATCAAGACATAAAAGTTAACGTAGAGTAGTTCTCTAAAAGATGATAATCTGGTCCCCACTGAAGCTGAAAGGAATATATCATAAATCTTCACAGAAATGATGTAAACATTTTCAGTATTCTTCAGTAATTTATGGAAAGCTAATCAAGTGAAAGCGTTCCTGTTCCGATTATCTGGTAAAATGTATTCTGTTTTGCTTCTGCAAAGAATATTAGCTCAAAATCTATATGTGAATCAATTTTTTAGTAAATTCAATTATATGTGCCCAATGACAGATTATACTTTCAGAGATGATTCATCTTCATTACTGATTGATTTTCAATGATCAGAGTGACTTCTAACAATTTAGGTTCAGATCTCTTTGCTTCCAGCAAACAACTGCTTACATGTATTAGAGAAACTCTTAATTAAAGGAACCCTATGTCAATAATTTGCAAACAAATTTGCAAACAATCAGCCCTTAATTTATGGATTTTGAGAGGTCAGAATTTTACTTCAAGGTTTTCTTAAATAAAGGTTCTTAAACAAGAAACAACGGAGCTACTTAATTGCTTGCTTTCAGAGAATATTGGAACAAATACAGTATTTCTTCTAAGACAGGTACATCCTAATAGCTTTGAAACTTTGCTATGGGAGGTTAACTGATGTAACCAGCACTGGGTAGTACTGGGGTGAGGATGGTATAAAAGCTCTCCTTGTGGGACCAGATTTCCTGTCTCCACTTTCTCTGGAGACCATTATTTCTTTCTTTCTCTTTCTCTTCCTGCGTCAAGTGAGGGGTGAGACAGCTCTGACGTGTCCTATGCCAGAAAGTGGAGGTCACGCTGAACCTGAGTAGAACCTCCTCCTCTGCCAGGTGATGGGGCTAATACCAGAACCTTCTCCTCTACTACCAGACCAGCTCTGTCAAAGAAGCTCTGGTCCCAGGGGCTTTGTTAACTGAGGAGTCTTCTTTGGTTTCTTCAACTATGAGCTAAAGATTCTTGTGAAAGAGCTAAACTTACCTCAACTACAGGAATCTTGGACTGCCCGAACCATTTCCTGCTTTAAAAATTTTATTGTTTTCAATTATTTATTTATTGAACCATTCAAGTAATGCATGAATCATGTTCCATAAAAATAATTCAGATGGTACTGGATTATATAGAGAAAAGAGTTAAATTCCTTTTAACCTTTTCTATCAATCGTATGCCTTGGGCCTTTTCCAAGGAGATAACCACTGTTAAAAGTTTGGTGTGTGTTCCGCCAGACTTTTTTCCTTCTATCAATCATATGTATGTTATTATGCATATGAACATCTAGTCTCATTTATTTATTTTTACATATATGGAATCACACTATACATATTGTTCTGACTTGCTTTTCCACTGATGGAAAAATGTATATATTTCCATACAGTACATACTGAACTACTGTATTTTTTTTAAACTGTTGCATACAATATTTCATACTATAGGTGTATTATCATAATTTACTTGACCATATTCCTGTTAATGGACATTGGGAAAGACTAATTTTTTAGCTTTTATAAACATTACAATGAATATTTTTGTACATATGTTCATAAGCACATGTGTGAAATTTTCTTAAATTTATTCTTCAGAATAAATTTCTAGAAGTGGAATGGCTGGGTCATAGGTTATTTGTACTTACCATTTTTATAGGAACTGCTAATTATTATTCCAAGGGACTGTACCAGTTTACTCACCCATCAATAGTATAAGAGAACCCATTTCTTCCTCACCTCTCCAAAACTGGACATTATCAATATCTTAAAATTTTGCTCTCAGGTGGGAAAATAATGTATCTTGTTATTTTTATTACATTTCTTATGATTATCAGTGAGTTTATGGCCTCTTGCATTTCTTCTATGATTTATCTACTCAGGTTCTTTATCCTTTTTTCTACTGAGTGGTTGGTTTTTTGATTTATAGGACCTCTTTATATATATTACAGGTTTTAATCTTGTTGGCTACATATGTGGCAAATATTTTCTCCTAGTCTGCCACTTTTAACTTTATCTATGGTGGCAACTTTCTTTCAGTCATTTTGTTTTGAAAGAAGGACGGTTCATTTCATTGGAAACAGAGGCAGGATCATACATTCAAAAGGCTTTTTGAGACAGAAGTCAGTTGAATATATGGAGAAACTATAAATGTCCTGGAACAAAGTGTTTACAACCATGAATTTTCCTTCATTGAACTGCAAGTTGCGGGAGCTACAATTTAAAAAGAGTCTTATACTTTAATTCAATGACCTGTCCAATGGCACATTATGCTTTATTTCCTTCTTCAAACATTTTCTCTACACTTCCAGGCTCCTTAGCCTAAATGGAAATCATTTGTTCTGAATATAAGTCAAAATGAAAGTCTTGAACAAGTGGTTGGGTTGAGGAGGGGTTAGGGGTTGGGGCTCCAGAATTCATGAATTAGAGTCGATATTCCTTTGGCTCAGCAAAATGGCAGGCATCCTTTGGGAAGCACCATTTTTTTTCAACCCTTTAAAATGATAATAAATTCACTGCATGCTTGTTTTTTTTTTTTTTTTTTTTTTTTTTTTTTTTTTTTTTTTTAAAAGCTTAAGGATAAGTTTTTCTGTACAGAAAGTAGTCAATCCTCAGGGCTTGGTACATACATTTTCCCATATAAGGTCTAGAGCTGTAATCTGTAGTTTGTGACTTTTTTTATAGTTCTTGATTTTTGGTGGTGGTCATGGTGGGTGGGTCATAGATCCCTTTGAATATCTGATGGAAAACTATGGGTTCCTTCCCTCCAAAGGTGAACATATGCGCATGCGTACACACACACACACAATATTGCATACAAACCAATGCCCTCAACTCTGTATTTCAGGAAAGGGGGGCCATTGGAATACATTGGCTTGGGGAACTCAAGCAGCTAACGCTGGCCCCTCAGCAGGCTTCTTTCTTCACCTTGAGCTTGCTTTCTTCACTGATTGTTATGTCTGCTCTAGGGACTCTTGGCTGGTTTCTAAGTTAATTTTATGAAGTAGTTCCATCTCTTTCAGCCAGAACTACCCCCATCCTTTTTTTGGAAGGGTCAGGTTTTCAAAGGCATTCGTGAGGTTCTGCTCAATCACTACCTCCCTCTGGCAATCTTCTGTGTCCCTCTTTCAAAAATACTGTCAGATTTATGAAGAAAAGCCACGCTTTCGTGAAGCTGGGCTGCCTATTTTTATCCACCTCCTCTCTCACCTCATCTTCTGAAATGTGTTGTTGCTTCTCTGATTAGTGTTCCAGTCATGCAGAAAGACCCAAGGCTTGTGGAAAAAGACCAATCAGGGCTTTGAAAGACAAACTCAACTCCTCCAATATGGAAATGGTTACACTTGACAATGAACATGAGCAGAATAAAGTTTAGGGAGATAGTTATGTGACAGCCAAATGCTGAAACTCAAAAAAAGATGCAAAATTAACCCTTGGGTGAGACAAAATCACCCCCACCCTCTACAATGTCCTTTTTCTTGTCACCTAATTAAGCATTGGAGGTAGTAAGTCTAATTAGGAAGAAAGCCATCCAGGGCCAGCACTCCATAAGGCTGTGCAGTTTATAAGGGCGTGCAATTTGAGCATGGTGCAAACTCACAGCCAAGGAGGTAGATGGGACTAAAAGTCAGCCCTGAACCCAAAGCACCTGCTGAGTCTGCTTCATCTTTATAAAGGGCTGCCTTTTTCCAATTCTCACAAACTATCATGGTTCAGCAGTTGGCCCTGAAAACATTTATTCTCTAGTCCAACCTATTTGGATGGATTAAACTTTCTTTGCAATCCAATCCAGTTTCAGCCCATGCTGTATGTCAGTGGTTCCCAAACTTCAGTGTGCAGTAGAATTATCTGAAGTACTTCTTAAACCACAGATTGCTGGGCTGTACCCCGAGAGCTTCTGATTCGGTAGGTCTGGAGCGGGGTCTGAGAATTTGCATTCTAACACATTTCCAGGTGAACTGATATTGCCGGCCCAGGGACTTCAGTTCGAGAACCATGCCTATAAGCTACAGGCAAGTGTTTCTTCACTTTGGACCTTTTCCATGTTTACTACTGAGCACCTCACTGAGCCTGCATAAATAAGCAACTTCAGATACCTCAAACTGAGGGCTATCCTGGTGGAAACTTGGCTTCGGTGACAGCCACATACCCTTTTCTTGGAAAGGCCCATTTGAGCTTCCCAGGCTTATGTTGGAATAAGAGGCTGAGAAGGTGCTCTGTGGACAGGGCCATTTCCATGCATTTGACTATGTGTCTGTGTCTGTGTAATGAGGAAGCCACTGTTTTCCTTTCTAGTAGCGCTGCTGGGGGTGAAGATGTCTACAGTGGTTTTATGTGAAATTGCTGGGGTGGGTCTCAGATCCCTTGCTGAGTGAAAGGGCTGCTTGTTTGGGTTGGGCTGTAACTGTGTATATAGGGGGTGGAGAAACTCTGGGGAGTGTTATGGCACCCCGATGACCCACATCCACTAAATCACATGCTGTTTTTCTGCACTGAGATACAGAAAGGGCTTCTTAGTCAATAGATTCCTTAAGTTGTTAACTGCCCCCACCTAACCGAACTAGGTGTTGTTCTCTTCCTAAAGATAGCAAATGGGTAGGTTCTCTTCCTACAGGTCTCCAGGAATGGACATCTTTGGTTTCCTTTGATTCACTATTCTAGCTTTCAACCCCATAATGGTCTGAGAATCCCCTGCCCCCCCGCCCTCCACCTTTTTTTGGACTAGTCTCTTCCTTGCCCAAGGCTTGGCCAAGATAGAAAAGAGTCAGCCCCCATCTTCTGTACCTCTGCCTGCCATGGACTATACACCTTCCCATGTCTTTTTTCCTTTCTATATCCTGCTTCTAATTAAACCCTCATTTCTGATCAACAGACTTGCAGTGTTTTGTGTTCCTGGATCAGGCTCTGGATATCGTTTTTGATCTCACCTTTTCTGAAAAGTCCTCTATGACATTCTGGCACTATAAAGAAAACTGTCAAACTGGCCCACCTCTTGGTTTTCGAAGTGGCACATTTTTAGCCCTTCAGGAACCTGGCCTCTTGCCAAACTTCTGGTCAGTTTGAGCCTGTTATTCTCTGAATATCCTTTTCATATCCCCTTGGATTTTGGTGACAAGGAAACCATGAGCTTGGAGAAGTGTCAATTGGGAGAGAACAGCAGTTCTTGACGTTTTTTAGGATGGGTCTGGGCTCCCTCTGAGAATCTGATAAAGCTCCCAGAAAAAACAACCAGAAAGAAGTGTTTATGTTTCAGTGGAAGTAGTCACGTAAACTACTTCCACCTGCCTCCTGGAAGACACCCTCAGATAGCCAGGTTTTTGGGTGACTTAGGACAAGTGGCACTATAAGAGCAGCATCCTGGGTACAGGTGACAAGAGATAGCAAATGCTGACTTTTCAAAAGAACCTCTTTTGGACAGATCCAGAAAGTTGCATTTGCTCTTCAAAGGAGCAGATCTGGGAAAATTGGAAAAAAAAAAAAAAAAATCAAAGCATGTAGCCTACAGCATCATGCCTTTTTAAATGTGGCCCAGAAACAACTAAGAATCTTAATAAGATTTACCGTCTTTGCTCAATCAGCCCAATGTATCCTTTTACTTTAAATTTGATGCCTTCTGCTAAGAAGAGGGAAGGAATTGGTGGTACAAGGACAGGAGAGCACCAAAATGTAATCTAGGGTCCACTCAGAACAAATTCAGTGTGTCCTAGGAAAAGGCCAAGGAGGGAGGGCATTTCATTAGACAATCGACCTGAAAATCAGATCTAACCTAAGTCTCCAATTGGACTGGGCTTTCTATTAATAGCCAAGGACACTAGTCATCTGATGATTGATTCTGTGAAGGCAGAGGAGTCATGTGGATGAAACAACAGTTCTGAGGATCTGGGAAGGGTGGTACATCCATCATGGGTTGAAGTAAAGCATGTTTTCATTTACTGGAAATGTCCAGAACTTATTTAACTCTTCTCAAATCATGAAAAAAAGAAAACACCCCAGAATAATCCTAATTAGGATTAACAGGGCACCTATGCCTCTGCTCTTGAATTCTTGCAAAATCTGTGTGGTTTTGGAGATGGATTGTTTCATGTGTTCTCTGAATCAACCAAAGGTCTGCTTTCACTTGGTATGTTGCTTTAGATAACTTTGATCTTGATGTTTGGGATATGGTAGGAGGGGTCTGAAGCCCAGGGAACAGAGAATTGTGGAGCACTGTGTATCAAGCATGCAAGCATGCAGCATATGGAGGTCCTACTTAGTCAATAATGCTGTGGTTATTTTAGATCAAGCTCATCTTCATTACGCTCTGTGGACAGCGCTTTTTTTTCAATACAGGAAGCAGTGGCCCTGCCTCTGTGGTTGTCCTGCTAGCAGTTGAAGCCAAGTGGACTGAAAGTCCAAGGCAACATGTTAGGAAGTTGTTCTACAAGTTATTTTGGGGAAAATGACTTACCATACCACTCATCAACCCACGCAAAAGCCTGTCTATGCCCAATCAGCAGAATGTCTCGGACCACCTAAAAAGTAAAAGAAGGAGGTTGATATAGTATCATGGTAGACTAATACCATTGGGAAAATAGGTTTCTCCAATTCTGGGAATCCTTGTGCTCCAAATTTCTCAATTCCTCTCTCCCTATGTGATGACAAGTATAGGCTGATAGAAGTATATATATGACTAGCTCACCCACAGCCTTTCCCACAGCATGCATTTACTTGCTATAAATTAATCTCTTTGTCTTATTTGAGAGTCAGGCTGGGGGTGCATGCAAACTAATGTCGACTATTTGGCAGTCACACAGCAGTAGAATTAATTTCTGGGCTAATCACCTTGAAACTTTTCCTTCATTTATCTTTACGTAAAACAGCTTTTACTTTTCATTTACTTAAGGGTTTGTCTCACTGATGCCAGAAGGTCATACATGCGGGAAATCAAGGACATGCTTTTCTAGGCAGCAAATCATTTCAAAGCAGAGAGTACTTAGCACTGATGAAATATCCTAACATTGGTTAAAATTTTTAATGAAATGAAGGTGTAGATACCAGATAAAATCTCAGTAAAGATCCTTCTAGGTTTGACTTTCATGGAATAGAAGGGAAAAAATGTTTAGTCAACTATTACTGAGAGAGATGAAATGATACAAGAGACCTGTACTAGAATAGAACATAATGGAATGATAAGCTTGACTGGAGAGGAAACGGAATGAAATTGTTTCTTATGGTAACACACAGTGGCAGTAGAAGACTTAGAAAATAATTTCTATTTCCGTGTATATGTAATACTATTCACATGCTTTTACTTCATGGTATTCTTTTTTGTCCTGTATAAATGTGCCTTTTTATATTTCTTGGATACTTATAGTCTCCCTCCAACATTCCTTTCTTCCTGCCAAACAAATCCAGCAACTGTGAAAAAATCTCTCGTGGAAGGTTCAAGATGTTTCAATAAATGAAGGATTTTAATTTGGTGAGTTTGAAGAAACAAGGGAAGCGTTTTATAATTAAGTGTTTATTACTTCAGGCCTCTGGATATCTAGTGAGGCTTTTGTGATCTAGGAAAAGGAAACACATGTAACAAAATGAGAAACAACACACAGCAATATACACTTGAGTGCTGAGTGTGTCAAATTCATGGAAATCAAAAGAACAGCATGGAAGCATCAGTAAATGTACCCTATTACATTAAGCACAACACAGCTGTCTGCTGGGAACAAGAATTCAATAATGTGCTAATGGTTCGCTTTAGAACATTTCTTTCTCTTGACTGTGAATATATTCTTAAAAAACAAAGGTGTTCAGAGAAAGGCATCCCTGATACTTTAAACCCTTGCAAATGCTAACCTCAGATACTCATTAGCGATGCATGTGCAAGAACAGGTGTGTTTTTAAGGCACGGTGTTGGTAACACTTTGTTGTATTTAGAAACGGGCAATGGGAATACCTTCAATTGGAGTGTAATGCTTACAGGTATTTTAAGGAAGATAATAGAATCTCAAAAGTCACCAAATAAAAGAAGCACAACGAGCCCTGGACAATCTAAATGTACTTTTAAGAAAAAAAATAAAGTGCACTATGGGAGTGGCCCTTAGTAAGAGATCATTTTGGATCAAAAAGGCACACACACAAACAAATGTGGGGAGTCAAGGAAGATACAGCCTTAGACAGACACAGTGTTGAGACTGGAAAATATTTCCTCTGGGAGGCCAGGCTGTCTTCCTGCTTACTGATAAGGACAGAGAAGGAAAACAGGAGGTCCCAGAATTTATTTCTACCAGACTCACTCCATTCCTACCCCTAGCTGTGCAGAATGAGTTCGTAGAGCTCTGATGGGAATGATTCTTTTCCCTGTTCGAGGAAACACCAAGGCTCTCAAATTTGTTCAGCATCTCAGGGATTACCATGAGTCCCAGTTGTGAGGGTCTGAGAGATGAGCAGTGTATTCTTTAGATGCAAATTCAAAATCCATACTTTTTACTGTCAACGGGCCCCCAAAGCCAGGAGACAAATCTATCCAGTAACAAAAGGCTCAGTGTGTTAAGGTTAAATTCAAGTGCCTGTAAAAGAATTTCAGAAAGCAACTCTTTATCAGCTTTCAAGTGGAAAAATAAACAGATATCCAGCGTAACTGGAATGTAGAGGCAGCTTGGGTAGTATTTGATTTTATGAAATGGGAGAAGCTACAAAGGGCAGTTGTTGAACAATGCATTTCCCCCCTTTTTTTCCCACAAGGCTGTCATATTAGAAACCCCTTAAAGTAGTGTCACCAAGTGGTTTCCTGTCACAAAATTAACACATTTTGCTGGAGAGGGTGTTAAATTGAAAACTGTATTCTAAAGTTGCTGATAATTTGTTGGTAGCAGAATTATTAAATGAGCAGAAATGCTGAGGTGTACCTTCTAATGGTACTACTGAGATTTTTTGTTTTGTCTTTTGGGGTAACTTTACCTTAGGTGACTATACTTGCAGGCTCTTTTGAGTGAGAATTATCCTTGGGGACTGTGCACACAGATAAGCCTTCTAGCCTCTTCCCAAGCACCTCTGCCTGGAACTATATTAGCCTAACGACAAAGTGAGAAGTATGTTCCAAAAGCCCAACTTCTCAAATAAACTCACCCAATAGCCATAGAGGCCACAGAAGGAGAGATGAGGTGTAAAACATCTATTAGTAGAAGAATATCAAACTGAGTATAAAATGCATTATCATCAAAAAAGAGATTTTGAGATTCAATTGCCTAATGTTGGTTCATCGTATTTGCATTTGTTGTGCATCAGCTTGCCAATAAAGACAGTCACGTTGCCTAAGACCCAGGAACTGACCTTTGTTCACTTACCTTGTGTACAAATTGTTCCACTCTGGTCTGAAGCCCCCAGACCTCAAACTTCACAGTCACCAGCTTGTAGGAGCACATGATGGGCTGATGATTATCCCTCCAGCCTTCCTGTAACTGTCCCCGTCCTGTTTTCTCTGACTTGAAGTGTTTAGGATCCTAGAAAAAAAAATATCGGAGAAATGGTAACTTAAAAGTTCAATCATCATTTATATGAAATGTCCAGAATAGGCAAATCCATGGGGACAAAAAGCAGATTAGTGGTTGCCAGGGGCTGGTGGAGGAAGTGACTGCTAATGGGTACAGGGTTTCTTTTTGGGGTGACAAAAATGTTCAGGAATTAGCTAGAGGAGCACAGTCTTGGGAATACACTAAAAACTACTGAATTGTATACTTTAAAAGAGTGGCTTTTATTGTAAGTGAATTATAACTCAATTTAAAAGATGATTATGTAAATAAGCGGTGAAAAGGTAGCCCATCTATTTAAATGTCAAAAAAAGTGATTTAAAGCTAGACTGTCACCTCAACAAATTTTTTTTAAATGAAAAAACCATAAATACAATCTGAAAAAAATTGCTACCTGCTACCTCAGTAGGACTCTTTCAAGGTGAGCATCGGTTCTGGGTCTGCTGATATTCCTGCATAAAGTAATACCATAATATGTTATTATCCTGAGCATATGCTTACTGAGTGTGCACCGCAGGCATGGTATGGAAACAGGGATTGCTGTATGTTCTCCCTCAACCATGGAGTGCACCGGCTGTGTGTGTGGTCTGGAGGGCATGGCCCATGTGTGGTCAAAGAACTGACTCAATTCTACTTGGATTCTCTGTTTCCTGACCTTCCTTTAGGGTCCCTCCTCATTTGTACCCGTCAAAGAACTGATTCAATTCTACTTGGATTCTCTGTTTCCTGACCTTCCTTTAGGGTCCCTCCTCATTTGCACCCCTAGGGTGGGGAGAGAAAGGGACCGAAGTGGGACAAGTGCCTTATTAATGGAATACAAAGTCTGTTTTACTAATGGAGCAGAGAAATATTAACAAAAGGGATTTTAGGAGGAGTGGAAGGAAAAGAGAAGGCATAGTAAATATCACAAGGCAATAAGAGCTTCTGGGAGGGGAGGGGCTGGTGATCCTGGTGGTGGGTAGCATTTTTGGATCTTTGGTGCCAGCTTTGCCATGCTGTATTTCCTTCACCTGAACCAACCCAGAAGCTGCCACTGAAATCTTACACATAGGCCTGGAGAGATTATGATAATTTAATAAACATGATACATGAAAGAAGCCTAAGCACAGGGCCTGGTCCATAACGAGGGCTCAATTGATGTTAGCCATTACTGCGTTTCCCAAGGCAGTCAATGGAACCTTTTAGGGATGAGGTTTATTCCTTGGTCCAGGCAAGGGCCAGCGTCCTGAAATTGCTGGAAAAAGAGCTGGTATCTTAAGACCATGGAACTAGTTTCTGCCCGCCCCAAGTTCCTGTTCAGTGTAAGGCCATTAAGAATGAAAAGAGAAGACCAGTCAATCCAGAGATGCATCACCAGGGAGACAGTGGGAGACAACATCCCAAGATGGCTGCCATCAATGTCCTTCCTCACTGTGTCAGCTGCAGCTCCTAAGGGGGAGTCTGTTTCCCCTGCCCTTGAATCCAGACTAGCCTTGTGACTTGCTTTGGCCAAGAGCATGTGGCAGAAGAGACATGATTTTAGTTCAGGCCTTTAAAGGAAGCCAGAAGCCAGAAACTGGAAGCCAGCCACCGTGTAAAAAATCTAGTCTGATTTGAGACCACCAGGTTGTAAGGAAGCCCAAGCTATGGTATAGCTATGTGAGGAAGCCATGGGGAGAGATGCTTGGTCAGGTCTCAGATGCTCCAGTCATTCCAGCTGAAAAGCCAGATGTGAATGAAAAAGCCATCTTAGATACTTCCATCCAAGCAGACACCAAGAGGAACGTAAGATCTGCCCAGCTAAGCCCAGTCAAGACTGCAGAACTGTGGGAAACAACACACTATTGTTACTTTACAGCACTAAACTCTGGGCTGGTTTGTTACTTTGTAAGAGCTAAAACAGATGCATCAACTGGATCATCAAAGAGGAAGAGAATGTACTGCTTTGTTCTTTCATGGGAGACACCAAAAGCTCATTCAATCAGCCATATGCTGAAAGCTACACACAAAGAAATTTAAATAAGGGAATTTCTACCTGCCAAGCAACTCCTGTGAGTTAAAATACAGGAGCTGAAGTTAAACAGAAAGCTGGTTTCTTTCCCCATCCGCCCCTTGACTTTCTCACAAAACAGGCAAATGATGAATATAATTCTCAGCACATGGACAACCACCGTAAGCCTGAAGAAAATATGATGCCCGCCAAGCTGCCGCCAACCATTTATGGCAAGGCAAACGCTCACCAACCTGAGGGAGGTTATCCCACTGGGGTTAACAACTTGGTAAACAAAGGATGGTTACAGAGTCAGCAAAGTAGGAGGCAAAAACCCCTGGCAACTTGGAGAGCTGCAAGGAGATTGTCAAAAGACCCAGTGAGGGGAGCCGGGGGGCAGGCATCAGCAGCAGGGAGATGAAGTCAAAATCAGGGCCAACCCCCTGGGGAGCTAGAGGAAAATGTGGAGGTGTTGGACTTTGTCACCTGGGTTGTTGCTGATCTCTCACAGGCAGTGAGGAATGACGGTTTGGTATGCCAAGCACTCTATCTTGGGGCTTGCCTTTAAGAGGCTCGTTGCTGCAAGGGAGAAGCTAAACCTACTTATAATTGTGCCTAAGGGTCTCCCCTTGAGTACCTCTTTGTTGCTCAGATGTGGCCCTTTCTCTCTAGCTAAGCCAACTTGGCAGGTAAATTCACTGCCCTCCCCGCTATGTGGGACCTGACTTCCAGGGGTGTAAATCTCCCTGGTAACACAGGAGATGACTCCTGGGGATGAATCTGGACCCGGCATCATGGGATTGAGAACATCTTCTTGACCAAAAGGGGGATGAGAAATGAAACAAAATAAAGTTTCAGTGGCTGAGAGATTTCAAATGGATTCAAGAGGTCACTCTGGTGGACATTTTTATGCACTATAGATAACACTTTTTAGGTTTTAATGTATTGGAATAACTAGAAGTAAACACCTGAAATTATCAAACTCCAACCCAGTAGCCTTAACTCTTGAAGACGACTGTATAACTATGTAGCTTACAAGGGGTGACAGTGTGATGGTGAAAACCTTGTGGATCACACTCCCTTTATCCAGTGTATGGATGGATGAGTAGAAAAATGGCGATAAAAAGTAAATGAAAAATAGGGTGGGATGGGGGATGATTTGGGTGTTCTTTTTTTACTTTTATTTTTTATTCTGATTTTTATTCTTTCTGATGTAATGAAAATGTTCAAAAATAGATTGAGGTGATGAATGTACAACTATACGGTGGTACTGTGAACAGTTGATTGCACACCAGGGATGACTGTATGGTATGTGAATATATCTCAATAAAACAGAATTTAAAAAAAAACACACACACACACAAAGTCAGGGCCAAGGCCTGGGATGCTTTCATGTCCCTCTGATCCTGTGCAGAGGCCAGACCAAGAGCCTGCAGACGGAGGCACCTGGGCCAGCTGGCCGCACCCCACCCCACCCACCTGGGACACAAGACCCTCCTTCATTAACTGGCCGAGGCCTGTTTCTTTGTGGACAACCACTGAACGTGAAATGTGAAATGTGAACCTCCACTTACACTCCAGGTCCAGACTCCTCAAGAATGAAACCAGACTCTGAAATATTAAAATTGGAGTGCTGGCTGATTGCATTCCCAAAGGGTTTGAGAATCGCAGGGCCTCACAGAAAAGCTCAGTGCAGAATACGAGAGGAAAAGGAAAAGTACCAGCTGCATGGTGAAACTACGGAGATTCTTAAATCAACACGTGGGTCCTGATGGTACCACTAAATTATAAAATTATGTTAGACTATTGTGAAGTCAAGTTTGGGAAAGAGGGTAGATGGGCTTGAGAAGCACACTGTATTTTCAAGTTACAGAATAGAATTTTTTAAGCTGAAAGTGGTAATTTGGTGCCATGTCCTCAAATTTATAGATAAGGACACACTGATGCCTAAGAGAAATGAAATATTTTGTCCCAAATCATAGGCCCTTGGGAACAGGGCTGGGACTAGAATTCCTGCCTCCCTTCATTCTAACGCAATGTTCTTTCCACTACATTTACTTCTAATATTAGATAGCAAAAGGGTGTTTTTATTATAGCCAGATGCCACAAAAGCAATTAACATTTGGGCTTTTTATGGCAATGGAGTCTTGAATTTTTGCAAGCATTGTGTCATATCTATAGCTGTTGATTTCATCTAGTAAATCTCATACATGACCTATAATTAGGAATTCACTTTCAAAGCTCTGAGGGGGGTGAGGGAGAAGGATTTACCAGAGGACTCCTTTAATCAAAATTCAAGAAAAAAAAATGAACAACTAGTTAAAAGACTTTGAATGAAGATGGGGCACAAAAAAAAAAAGAAAGAAAGAAAGAAAGAAAGAAAGAAAGAAAGAAAGAAAGAAAGAAAATAAGCCCCGCTCCTCTGCCCTACTTTCCCAGTACCTATCATCTTGAAATTCTTTCTTCAACTTTCATTTTCTCACTTGAGTTTGTGAACTTTAGTATCTAAATTGTCCCATTCACACATGAATTGACCTTTCTTACAACCTTTATATATATATTTCTGGTTTGTATTTCTTCACTTCGGCAGTATTTTGATCCTGATTCAAACTCTGCTATATCACTTACTCATTATAAGTAAAGAACTACATTGTTTCACATTTTTGAACTTTCATTTCCAGGTTTCCTTATTTTAAAACAAGTTTTATAGACCTCAACCTTCATCTTTAATGTTACAAACCCCTGGGCTTTTCCACAAGTCGGTTTTAGGGTCTGACCTATTTTTAAATGTCATAAAGTTTAACTTTAGTGTGACATAGAGATTGTGCATCTCAAAACTCCTGCTGGATCCCAACCCAGGGTGCTCAGAAAATACAGTTCAAGGTTTCTGGAGTGGGTTAAGTGGTGGTCCCCAAAAGACATGTGCAAGTCCTAACCCCTGATACCCGTGAATGTTCTAGGCGAAAAGCATCTTTGAGGATGTAACTAGGTTAAGGATCTCAGGATGAGATCATCCTGGATTAACCTGATAGGCCCCAAATCCAATAGCAAGTGCCCTCAGAAGTGACAGAAAAGGAGAAGACATGAACATAGGGAGGACAGCCAGTGAAGACAAAAGTGGAGATTGGAGTTATGTAGCCACAAGGCAAAGAATGTGTGGAGTCCCCAGAAACTGGAAGAGGCAAGAAAGGTGTGATGGTTAAGCTCAAGTGTCAACTTGGGCAGGTGATGGTGTCCAGTTATTTGGTCAAGTAAGCACTGGCCTGATCGTTACCGTGAGGATATTTCACGGATTTAAATCATCAATAAATTGATTGCATGTATGGCTGATGGTATCTACAATCAACCAAGGAGACTGCCTTCAACAATGAGAGAAGTCTCATCTAATCAGTTGAAGGCCTTAAAGGGAGAACTGATGATTTCTGCAGTCAGAAAGGAGAATTTCCATCTCTACTTCAGCCAGCCACCTTCTCCTGGGAATCCATCAAAATCCTTCATTGGCGTTCCCAGCTTGCATCCTGCCCTATGGAATTCGGACTTGTCCATCCCCACAGTTGCGTGAGCCAATTCCTATAGTAAATCTCATACTATTTACATTATTATGTGATATTAATATATATTACATCACACACACACACACACATCCTGTTGGCTCTGTTTTCCTGGAGTGTGGCCCTGCCAACATACTTGTCCTCCTGGACTGTGACAGAAACGACTGGGGATCAGAAGCAGCCAGAGCAAGGTTAAATCCCCAAGGCTTTGGACCTAATAGGTCTGGAGTTCAGTCTGGGCATCCAGATTCTCAGAAGCTTTCCCCTGTGATCTGAATGTACAGCCAGAGCTGAGAACCACTTCTAGGAAGTGCAAATATTATCTCTGAGTTCCAGATGAGGAAACTGAGGCTGAGAGACGATCAGCGACGAGTCCATCTTCCAGCATTCAGGCTCAGGTCTGCCTGACTCCCAGGCTTGGGCTCCAGCCCCTCTACCATGTGGACAGGACATTCTGATCTGACATTCTGGCACGATCTATTGGAGGAGAGCTTTGTTTCCTTATCTGTAGGATGGAGCCTTGTGGAGCTGTTGCAAGGCTTAAACTGGATAATGTAAGCAAAGTCTCCAGTTCAATGTGTGGTATGTAGAAGGTGCGTGAGGCACGGGAGTCATCCCAGAGTGATAAGAAATACACGATATGGAAAACACCCCTAGCACCACTATAAGGTAATTTCCTCAGTTCTCATTACAATCCTCAAAAGAAAGGCAGCAGGATGTTCTCATAAACATTGGGACTGGTGGTTTGATGTGCTGAGCCCTCTATCACGGGACTTGCCCTTATGAAGCGCATTACTACAAAGGAGAGGCTAAACCTGCATATAATTTTGCCTAAGAGTTTCCCCCTGAGTACCTCTTTATTGCTCAGATGTGGCCCTCTCTCTCTAGCTAAGCCACCTTGACAGGTGATCTTGCTGCCCTCCCCTCTACGTGGGTCCTGGCTCTCAGGGGTGTAAATCTCCCTGACAACACAGGATATGACTCCCAGGGATGAATCTGGACCCGGCATCATGGGATTGAGAACATCTTCTTGACCAAAAGGGCAATGAGAAATGAAATGAAGTTTCAGTGGCTGAGAGATTCCAAATGGAGTCGACAGGTCACTCTGGTGGACATTCTTATGTACTATATAGATAACATTTTTAAGGTTTTAATGTACTGGAATAACTAGAAGTAAACACCTGAAACTATCAAACTCCAACCCAGTAGCCTGGACTCTTGAAGACAATTGTATAACTACGTAGCTTACAAGGGGTGACAGTGTGATGGTGAAAACCTTGTGGATCGCACTCCCTTTATCCAGTGTATAGATGGATGAGTAGAAAAATGGGGACAAAAAACTAAATGAAAAACAGGGTGGGATGGGGGGGATGATTTGGGTGTTCTTTTTCACTTTTATTTTTTATTCTGATTTTTATTCTTTCTGATGTAAGGAAAATGTTCAAAAATAGATTGGGGTGATGAATGCATAACTATATGATGGTACTGTGAACAGCTGATTGTACACCATGGAAGACTGTATGGTATGTGAATATATTTCAATAAAGCTGAATTTAATTTAAAAAAAAAAAAGAAAGAAAGGCAGCAGGACTATCCCAGGTGCTGTAGGATTACTATTATGCTAATCCTCTACCTAAGTGTATAAAGAAATGCTGATAAGCTCAAATAAAAATATGACTGCCCCCCATCATTACGGTTTCCTTGTACCAGTGCAAGGCTGCATGGACAATTCCATTTTCTGTAAGCTGTTCATCTGTCAGTGTGCATAAGAAGATTGATTCAAGAAATCCCAAGAGAAAGGTCTTGCTAGTTAGATGTTGCTAGGTTCTGAACCAATTCCCTTTCCTCCTTCTCTTATGTCTCAGAGGCAGGAACACTCTGTTCCAAGAAGACAAAAGCAGAGAGCAAAGCAGATTGCCCTCTTGTGGGTTGTTCTTTTAAGGAAGCGGTAGCTTCCCTGCCTGGGTGAATGCACTGGGCAGCCACCTCCCAATGGCAGGATGGGTCAACCCCGGGGGCAGACAGATTTCTAGCATCTGAGGAGTTACTTAAAGTCTTTCCTTTTGATGAGTTTACAGCCATACATAGATGCCAGCTATCATTTCCTTCCAGTAAGTTTCCAAGTTAGGATGGGGCTCTTTTCCCTAAAGGGGAACATGGGTTGGAGAGATTTTCACAAGGCAAGTCTTCCAGATTCCCCTGAACCCTTCTGTTGCTGACTCGCTTGGTCTTCCATCCTTGAACCTCATGCTAGTTACAGCTGGGTCCACTGGGTGAAGCAGAGGTTCTTGGAAACTAATGTCCTTGCCACAAGGGCCCAGCACAGCTCCTCTCGCCCAGCAGCTGGCTGGCCGGGCAAGTGGCAGGCTGCGAGTTCTTCTGGCTGGGTTTCATAAATTCGTCTGTCACGGGGTCTCTGGCTCCACTCCCCAGGCTTTGCAGATGGCAAATTGGACCCTTGTAGTTAAAGCCCATCTGTGTGAGTGCAGAATTGGAGCCAGGACTGCTCCCAGGGGCCTTCCCTGCAGGCACATCTTCTTCAGCAGGCTTCCCCTCTGTGGGTTCAGCCACACCTTCACCCCGTCTTGCACTTGGACAAGGCAGAGAGAAGGTGATGGATGCTAAGGGCTGCTTTCTTAGTGAGCCAAGGTGAACCCGTGAACCTGTGTCTCTTACGATCAGTCTTGCACCTGGGAAGTGCAAGGAATGACCTGCAGGAGATCTTGGTCCAGATGGAGTGAAGGAAGTTTATTAGCTGACATTCACGGAGATGTAATGTCTCCATGATTAATTATACTTTCAATTTGAACCACAAAGGACAATAACCAACAGAGGCGTGCCCTGTTAATTGAAATCATAAGTTTTTGATAAATGTTAAATGAAAAAGGGCTGAGCAGTAATACTAGCCAGGATTTGCTACATTATGTAACTAGACTCTCAGCCCTAAAATAGGGCAGAAGTAACAACACATTTCACACAGTGGGTTTTTTTTCCCTGGAGTTCTGGAACTTTTCTCGAAGACCCTGAAGGGCTGCAGATATTATTCCTATTCCCCTCTAATGAATGACCATCTCAACCAGGTGCAATTTAGCCCCAAATTTAGTGCAGCGTCTCTTGAACTAGAATCCCAAGAAGGGCTACACATATAAACCAAGGAGCTTTCAGAGCATGCTTGAGAACTGACCTAAAACTTTACTTAAAAGGTCAACAGCTACACATCAGCCTAAAGAAAAAAAAAAAAAAACAAAAAGAAAAAAAAAAAAGCAACCCTAAGTGCAAATCGTGGCCAGAAGCAGCCAATTCCTGCTTTGTTTGCAGTTAATACCTAAAGTGCTATTTTTAAAGCATTTGCTCTTGGCGCTAGAACATACCACAAACACTGAGCGATTTGTGCTGCTCCTCTGCAAAGTGACCCTTAAAGGAGCTTTGACTCACAAGGTGGGACGGATATGTGGAACTGCAGAAAAAAAGGTGCTGATGGGGAGGGAGGAGCTTTTGGTGTGTGTTCTGCTGCATCCTTCCCAGTGCCAGAAAAAAAGAGAAAACTCACTCAAAAGAGACAGCATGAAAACGGGCATTTCTAGCACACATCACCGAAGAATTTAATAACCAGCGGGCTCTAGCCCTGAGAGCGACCAGTATGGTTGCCTTTTAGGGGCCAAGAAGAAGACCTAGGCAAAAGAGAGTCCCAAGAAGAAGCCAGAAGAAAGTCAAGGAGGGAAGGAGGGAAAAATAATCACATTAGCTGATGTTTAAGTCCTTGCTTACCAAGAGTCCATGTCAAGCCCTTCGTATTCCTTCTCTCATTTAATCCTTACAACAAACCTCTAAAGTAGTCACACTACTATCACCATTTTGTACCTAACCCCAGGCTCCGTCTCCCTCGGTTTCGTTCCATCTCAGCCCATCCAGGGCTCATTCCACAAGCCGCCTCCTTCCCAAATCTCCAGCTGGGCAGCAGGCCTCCAGCTCTAGTTCTACAATGAACTTCTGGGGACGCTTCGTGTTTGCCCACACTCTCCTGGGATGGCAGCACTGAGGATGGGTCTGTGGGTTCTCAGCTCAGCAAATTGCCAGCTTTTTTTTTTTTTTTTCAGATACCCTGATTTCTGTGATGGATTCTCCTGGAGCACTCCCTTCATGTGGCTTCAGGTTAGGCAAGCAGCTACCTTCACTGTCTCTGAGAGCTCCCTTCCCCATCTCCATGTACAGACTGGGAAGTGGGGGTGGGGAGGAAATGGATGACCCGGGCAGTAGCTGGTGGGTGGTGATGGGGCCAGCTGGGCCACTGCCTGGTAGCCTTGGAGAGTCCCTGGCCTCAGGTACTGCTGTAGAATGTGGAGTCTTAACTCCTCTTTGACCCCAGCTTCAGGCCTGTTCCCCATTCCAGAGCAACTAGAGAAGTCCCTTAATATCCTGCTAAGTGAGGCTCAACTGTTTCTTTTGGCACGAACACATACAACTTAAAGTTTATGATGCCACCTCTAGTTAAAATCAGTAAGGTCATTCAAGGGCAGACTGGAAAGGATCCTGCTTTACTGTGTGTGACGGTGAAAGGACAGGCAACCAGCTTTCCTGATGACAAGTGAGCCAAGTTCTTCCCGTAAAGGAAGCCTGGTTAGGAGCTGGCTTGGTTTGCAGCCTTTGAATTAGACTGTGTGTTGTGAGATTTTCCCTGCTCACTCTGATTTTAACCGTGATATTTGGACACAGGCTATGAAGAAGCAATGGCTTTGGTCCATAATGAGGAGACACAAATTGCCCATACCTGGTTTAGTTTATTATTAAGTTAAATCAAAAGCTGATCATATGGACACTCCCTTTATACAGTGTATGGGCAGATTAAGTGATAAAGACAAAAAAATAAATAAAAGGCAGGAGGGATAAGGGGTATGGGATGTTTTGGGTATTCCTTTTTATTATTTTCTCTTTTTTTTGGAGTAATGAAAATGTTCTAAAATTGATTATAGTGATGAATACACAACTATATGATGATACTATGAGCCAGTGATTGTATACTTTGGATGGCTTTTATCGTGTGTGGATATATCTCAATAAAAGTGCATTTAAAAAAAGCTGATCATAGACCAACAAATATTCTTGATGAGTTGCAACATGCCAACAGTGATCAGTGCTGGATTAACTGTCCCTAAGTCTAGCTTACTCCTCATATATTGTATTATTTTGGGAAACTTGGGCCTCCAACTTGTTGAATAGAAACTGGAAAGAACTGTACCATAAGCCAATAAGCAGTTTGTAATTTGAAGACAATAAAGGATTTCCATTTTTAAAGCTGGATTAGATTTCAAACTTTTTTTTAAACTTTAGAATTGATTTTGTTTTGCCAAACATAATCTTACTTGGAATTCCAATACATAGAGCATGTAAAAGTGATGAGTGGGTTCTGCAGACCAATATATTTCATTGTTTACAGTACCCAGAAGCACCTCTGTGGGGTCCTAGGATATGTGGAGCACCAGGGAGAGGGGCACTTAAAAGGCTACGGAAGGAGATACCCCTGGGTTTGAATTTCTCCTCCAGCAACTACTACCTGTGTAAACCTGGAGAAGCTATTTAACTCTGAGACTACTGTAGGGATGATAACATGAGAAAAAGTAATGTTCCTCAAACTGAGGTCTGTGGATATTCTTTGGTGGTTATGAGATACATATGTATATTTCCCCTTTTAAAATGGAGGATAGACAGTTCTTGGTTTTTCAAGTCCTGGCTTGTTTTGGCCAATCCACTATTTTATGGAATGTTCATAAAGAAGAAATTTCTCCAAAAAGATGGGGAGTGGAGTTCTATCAGCTCATGAAAACTAAGGCAGGTAACTCAGGAAGTTACTTCACCTGCATAATTAGTTTCCTAAAGCTGCCACAACAAAGCGCCACAAACTGGGTGGCTTAAAATGACCAAAATGTATCCTCTCACATGCTGGGAGGCCAGAAGTCCAAAGTCAAGCTGTGGGCAAGGCCGTGTGCTCTCTAACGGCTGAAGGAAGAATCCTTCCTGGCCTCTGCCTACTTTCTGGTGCTGGCTGGCAGAGCTCGGCATCCCTTGGCTTGTAGCAGCATCACTTCAATCTCTGCCTCTGTTTTCACATGGTCCTCTTCTCTCTATTTCTGTATGTCCTCTCCTTTTCTTCTAAGGACACCAGCCAATGAATTCAGGGCATACCCTAATCCAGTATGACTTCATCTTAACTTGATTATGGCTGCAAAGAGCCTATTTCCAAATAATGTTGGGTGTGGATATGAATTTTGGGGGGACATGTTCAACCCAGTGCACTGGCCTTTCTCCAAGACCCTTCTTTCTCATGGTCAGTGAGATGTGGGGTTAGAGAGATACACTTAAGGAGGAAACCACCTCTTAAAGTTGTTTTCAAAGACATACAATAATTGCCTGTTACTCCCACTTTACATGAAGGAGCCAAGCTTGGTGTGGGGGAAGCACAATCATTGTGGTCAGAGACTCTGGGATTTGAGTCCTAGCTTCCTGTGACTTGCACAAGTCACTCAGACTCTATAAGCCTCAGTTTCCTTATCTATAAAATCGAGATAATATCCATTCTATCAGATTATTAGGCTCAACGACTGAATGAGACAATTTAACAAAGGCATTTATCTTCCTCAGATGTGAGTTCCTGTCCGTCTAAAGCCAGGTTTAGCAATTCCATGTGTTATCTGTTGAAACTTCTAAGGCCCGAGTTAATGACCTGGTAATTGTATGTCTTTTTCTGGGCCCCCGAACAATAAAAGATGAAGACAAGCAATTTAACAGCACCTCTTCTTTCCTGGATATTTTTGGAGTTGAAGCTGAACAGTTGCACTTGGAGTCTGTGATGGTTGGGTTCATGTGTCAACTTGGCCAGGTGCTCCAGCTGTCTGGTCAAGCAAACACTGGCCTAACAATTGCTGTGAGGACGTTTGAGGCTGGTTGATAAACCAACAGGCTGGTTTATTAAATCATCAGTCAATTGACAGCAGCTGTGACTGATGACTCACCAAAAGGCGTGTGTTCCACAATGAGAGAATGCAATTGACTGGATTTGATCCAATTAATCAGTTGAAGACTTATAAGCAAGACAGATAGAGGACCGTCACTTCTTCTTCAGCTGCCCAGTGAAGCATTTCCTGAGGAGTTCGTCGAAGCTGCCGGTTCGTTTCCTGAGGAGTTCATCGAACACGTTCATCGAAGTTCCCAGTTCATTTCCTGAGGAGTTCGTCAAAGTTGCCGGTTTGTTTCCTGAGGAGTTCATCGGACATCTTCCTTGGAGTTGACAGTTTGCTGACTGCTCTACAGAATTTGGACTCGTGCATACCCACAGTTGCATGAGTCACTTTTACAATTTGATAGTCAGAGACACCTCCCATTGATTCTCTTTCCCTAGAGAACCCTAACTAATACAGAGTCTAAATAAACAGAAGTGGAGGAGAGAATCCCTGGGTCAGGACTTCATTCTCAAGGGGAAAAGTGCCACTTCCATCATTGCAGAGTTGCAGCTGTAACTCGTGGAATGCTGGGAGAAGGAAAGGACTTGGGCAAGATTTTGCCAGAAGACCTGGGAGAGACTGACTAGGGCCTTTGATGGGAGGAAATAAACTTGGATGAGGGTCTTTTTGAAGCTAAGCCCCAGCTCAGAAACAACTTGGGGGAAAACTGCATAAATGCATTGTATTCCTTTCCTTGGGCTGCTGCAAGAAATTACTACAAACATTGTAGATTAAAACAAAATAAATTTATTCCCTCACAGTTCCAGAGGCCAGAAGTCTGAAATTAAGATGTGGGCAGGGCCATGCTCCCTCTGATGGCTCTAGAGAAGGTTTCCTTGCCTCTTCCAGCTTCTGGTGGCTCCAGGTGTTCCTTGGCTTGTGGCTGCATCACTCCATTTTGTCCTCACATGGCCTTCTCTCTGAGTCTCTGCATGTCCTTTTCTGTCTCCTTTAAGGGTACGCTCATTGGATTTAGGACCTATGCTAATCCACTATGATCTCATCTCAATCCTTACCTTAATTACATCTGCAGAGACCTTCTTTCCAAACAAGGTCACATTCTGAGGTTCTGGGTGGACACGAATTTTGGAGGGATGCTATTCAACCACTCCATGAGTATTACAATTAATGCTATTCGCTGGCAAGGAAGAACGTGACCTGGCTCCCCAATGTTGCCAGATTCCCAACAGATGGAATGAAATTGGAAGGCATTTACCCCTCCCTCAGTAGGAGAACAAGCAGGCTTCCAGGCCCATGTTGCTATTTCCTTTTTCTTCCCACAAAAAAAAGTAATAATAAAATGGTTTAAAAACTTGAATGCACTAAATGGAAGCTTTTAGGCAGACTTGCCTACCTTGAATGCATTAGAGATGTGCCAAGATCCTGCTCCCCACGGCCCTTGGGTGACCAGACTGGGCCTCTGACCTAGTGGTCAGTCACCTCTGGCCAGAAGCTCCTCCCTGTGTAAAGGGTTGGGAAGCTCTGCTCTGAGGCCATGTTTCCAAAGCTGGCCCATCCTCAGAATCACGAGCCTCTTGCCCACACTTTTTTGGGTCCCATCCTAGTGAGTCTAGTTTGGGAGGGGCACAAGTACCTGCATTTTAAAAAGTTCCTTTCATGATTCTGACTTGATTTGGAAACTCTGCTCTAAGAGCTAAGGAGTTCTGGTGTCTTAATTTAATAAGACAAAAAACAAACAAACAAACAAACAAAAAACCCAGAAGGGACTGATGCAACTGGCCCAAGATCTGAGCAACTTGTGGACTTAATACCCATTTTCTTGAAAGTACCAACGAGATTTTCTGGGAGATAGAATTGCAAGAAGAGCTTGGTTGTATCTGTTCACCCCTGGCTAAAAGCCTTGGGTCATGAGCCCTTTGGCTCCTGCCTCCTTCCTTTCAAAGTCTAAAATACACCTGGCAAGAAGGCTTATTGCAGGCAGTGATGGAATGCCAAACCTGCCCTGGGTACTCTGGGACTGCTGTGCCACAGATTGCCCCAACTTGGCAGCACACACTGGAAATGTAACTTCTAAGGTTTTGTAGAGGTGAAGTATCAAAGACACATGCAATTCTGAATTCAGGTTAAGCAATAACAGAAGTAATAATGATACATATTCAAAAAAATCTCAGAAGTACAAGTGGCTTTAGATTCTGAAGGATCTCGCTGTGCCTGCTGAGGATTCTGTAATCCCGAGTACTGGAACTATCGGAATCATCTCTCTGCTCCTTCTTTCCAGTCATCCTGACAGATGAAAACCAACATCAAACAAACTCTTATGCCATCACTCATGGCAGCCACTTTCCAAAGAAACGTGGCTCCTACTGAGCAACTGCTCCTGCACCCCATACACAGATCCTAATGCCAGAGTCAGAACATTTATTGAATGTTTCCTATGTGCCAGTGCCTTCCTTTTCCTTTCCTATCTTATCTCATCTCATCTCATCTAAACTCATCTCATCTCATCTCTCCAGCCATCCATTCTTTGAAGAGAGGAAGGGATTCAAAATATAGTAGTTGGGGATGAGAAAGCACAAGGGCTGTGATCACCTGGAGGCCTCTGGGAGCCAGGACCCCTCCTCACCTTAGGGTTTGAATCATCTAGACATGGACAGCATGGGCTGGGAATTCCAATCTGTTATCTTTTGTATTATCTTTTGTACAGATCTCTTTACAACAATCATTTCACCCTTCCATGGATGTTTTGCCTGAATGAATTCTGTTCTTTTTGGAACACTGAGCCATTTCCCCAAGAGCTCTTTCTATTTGATTCAATGATCCACCACCATAACTATTCCTGGCAGAGACTCAAAATCTCTGTTTTGGATCTGGCATTTGGGAATTCATTTGCCTTGATTTCATTTGACCTACTTGGATTCACTACCAAATCCAATTGATAAGATTGGGCAACTGCTGTTCTCAGCACTGAGTTCTGGGTGACCGCATTCATGAAAATTATTTCAATAGTTTAATTTTTTTCCTTGAAAAAGTAAAAAACAAAACAAACCTTTCTCTAGGATGGCATTGAACACCGCAGTTTTCCTAGCACTCCCAATTAAAATCTGTTTTGCTCAACTCACTGTGGTAGCTCCACACTTAGGCTAAACTAGCAGCAGTGGCTTTTAAAATCAGCAACAGGCACGGTACTTCAGCTAGACTTGTTGACCAGGTTACTTTTGTTCTAAAGGAATGAGATCCAAAGGAGAATACCTATTTGCTCCTTGGGAAATATGTATTTAATGCCCTTTAATTTCCAAATATTTCTTTTCAATAGCCAAACGTTGTTAAGAGGGCTGAGGGCAATTTGTTCAGGAAAGTGAGTAGGGGGAGAGAAAGAGGAGTAGGTGGATGGAATTGGAGGGTGCTCATCCTCTTGGCACCCAGGAGCTTGCCTTCATCATCCCAAAGAGAAGGTTAGCCTCTCTGGTTGGGTCACAAATGGAGTCCCCCTCTTCCATGGTTGTTGGTGCCCCCTGTAGGATGAAGTCCAAATTCCTTGACTTGGCATTCAAGGCTCATCCCTTCTCCATCAGCCAAAAAGTTTCTCACTGATCTTTGAATATTCACTGGGATTCCCTGACTTTGCCATTGTCTCCCCCCACCCCCTGCCCTTAGTACATTGCCTATTCAATCTCACTCATTTTCAAAACTCAGTTTGCTCCCATTTAACTGTGGATCAGAGAATAATTTAATATAGCTTTGAGGTGGGGGCAGTTTATTTTGCCTAGCAAGATTTAAACCCCCATACTCATTGACCCAACAACTTCACTTTTAGAATTTATTTTACAGAAACATTAGGGCCATACCCAAAGATATCAGATGAGGATGTTTCCTGCAGTAGTGTAATAGCAAAAGAATAGAAATACCCATTAACTGTCCATCAATCGGGGACTGGTTTTATATGGGATTACCATGTAATAGACATTGTATAGCCATTAAAAGGACTGCTAGAGAGATGTGTGCTGCCAAACTTGTACTGCTTAGTGAAAAACACATGCTGCAAAGTTAATGTGCTCAGTGTGAGCTTATTTTCATAAAATAATGTTATTTATGGATTATGTTTAAGTATAAACACCATAACCCCCAACTTTCACAGCTGTTATCTCTGTTTTGGGGATTACAGATTCCCTCTTTGCATGTTACATGCCTGTATCATCTTTGAATTTTTTAAGCAATAAAGATAAGCATTTTTTAAAAGGTCCAGCTGAAATTCCACCTCTCCTACAAAGCCTGCCCTGACCACTCCTGCATATGGAGCTGCCCCCACCCCCCTTGGGATTCTCAGGCAGTTATGGTGTGTTAGACACTCAGGAAAGTGAGTCACACGCAGCCCCACGATGCATTTCTCCTCTGCCTCACATGGTACTGTAATTTAGCCTTTTGCATTTTTATACTTTAACTTCCCAACCAGATGGATCATGACTTTTCTGAAGGTGATTTTATTGACGGTGAGGCTTCCTTTACATTTTACCCCCGGGACTCTCACCCAATGCCTTCACAAAGGATATGCTCTTGGAGGTCAGAAGGACATGACGGTCAGAGGGACGGCAGTTTACCCTCCTGGCCAGGCTGACCAGAGCCCTACCCCTAAATAGAGGAAGCCACCCAAACACCCACTAAGGCTCCCACTGGGCCTTAGCACTTCGCCTTCTGCATGCAGTGAACCCAGACAGATGTATGGGATGTTTTCCAACTTGCAAAGGGGATGGGGGAGGTGGGGGAAAGGAGAAAAAAAAAAAGAATGGCAGCTTCCAGGAGATGGCTCAGACCCTCCCTGCGTTTGTAATGTCACTGCAGGTACCATGCTGCTCTCCCCTCGGGGCTGGCTGCAAGAGGGTAGGCAGGGCCCTTGGGAAATGCCATCTGCGTCTTTGCTGGGTGCTTGGGTAAACAGGTAGGAGAATGTGTGTGCCCTGAATGATTTTCTCCTTCTCCCCATGGTTTTCCTGTGAGCTACTGCTCTAGCCGATTCCGGAACCACCAAGTGCCTCTCTTAAGATGTGTACTAGCACGAACACCACCCAGACTGTGCCAAGGCAAGAGAGGGCTCAGGGCCCCGTGATGCAGCTGCTGCTGGCCACCCCTCCCCCGATGTTTCTCCCAGTTTTAGAGGCTGTTACCGGGGAGCACTTTGGCAGCATTTCTCTCATGCCAATGGTGTAGCCTGTCCTCTTACTATCCAAGGGGCACCCAGGCCCCGGTAAGTTGGAACCCATCACAAAACAGCTGCGCTAATCTCAGAAAGAAAACAGATGGACTGAGGGAAAAGGGAAAAAATGACAATAACAACCCAACAACAAACTGAACACAACATACCATAGCATGTGACAGCTGTGTTAAATCTGGCCATTCAGAGATAGTTGAAAATCTTTACCACCCTCAACCGCCAAGATGTAGACCAAAATGGAAATAATTTTAATTTGAGAGAGCTGAGTGATTTGGACAAAGCACTTTGTACCCAAGGCTACAGCCAAGTACAACAATATTTACTCATGTCATCTCTCTGTTCCCTTTCTGGGGGCCCTTTATTCAGCACACAGCATTTAATCTCTCACCCTTTGACAATTATTGGAAAAGCTACATGTATTTCTCTTTGTTCTGTTCTCTCTGCCTAAATAGAGAATTCAGCAGATGTTTACATTGGCTTGGCCAATGCACTGGCTGCAAAAGATCTCATGGTTCAGGAAGATACTGCAATTCAGGGGCCTGGAGATTGACTTTAAAACAGACACCTTAGTCCTCCAAGTCAAGGGGATGGCTCTGAATTAACTTCTGCCTAAAAATTTCCCCAGCACTTTTATACTTTCAATTATACCACTTGGGGTGTGTGTGTGTATGGGGGGGTGTTAGTGTTTCAAGGACAGCCACAGTTACTTTTTCATTGCTAACTGAATTTAAGACTTCGACAATTTCTCTAATTTCTCCATTAACTACTACACAGTTACTGTGCTGTTATTAACCACTGGTGAGATGGAGACTTCATTTACATCCTTTAAAATGAAGGCAAGAAGAATTTCTTTTATCTGTAACAAGATCAAGTTTAAAGGACAGTAGAGAGCGAGCCCTTTGAGGGGTGATGCGATCTTGTCTGTGTAGCCTCGGTGCCTAGCATGGAGCCGGGCATACAGCAGGCACTTAATAAATACTAACTAGAGTATGATTATTGAATCTTGCGACTAATGGGCTGTACTAGGTTTCCTTTCCTTGAATTGGTCTACAGCAGGGTTTCTTAAACTCGGCCTGTTGGCATTTTGGGCTGGATCAGTCTCTGTGGCAGAGGCATTATAGGGTGTTTAGCACCATCCCTGGGCCCCATCCACTTGATGCCATTGCACCTCCCAGTTGTGACAACCAAAATGCCTCCAAACATTGCCAAATATCCTCTAGGGGCAAATTTGCCCCCATTAAGAACCATTGGTCTAGAGACATCTTTGCTTTTTTTTTTTTTTTTTTTTTACAAAAATCAATGAAGATTAAAAACAACAAAAAGCACACATAAAATCCTCAACTTCTAAACTTCCCCCTTTCTACTCAAGACATGTCTGAAAGTCTAGAAGTGGCCCACACCCTACACAGTTGTGCCTCTGGGAGACAGCTGTGGGCGTGGCACCTCCAAGGCCAATGAAGATGCCGTTTTCTCTGGTCACTCTCCATCTTGTAATGGAAGCCAAACCTCCTCGATGATGTAGTGAATCAGGGAGGAAGAGTGCTGGCCTTTCCCATTGGCCAAACCCAAAGGCCTCCAAGCTATGGTTCTCTGCACTTGACTTTTGGAGGTTCTCCAGGCTGGACTTGTCCTGTTGACTGGGTGTTGAGATGTGTTCTTGCACCCCAGAACTGCCAATTCAGCTTTGCAGGTCTGGGCTCACTGCCCGTGCCCTCTGCAGGCATGCTATGACTTATTATAAGGAGTTCCTCATTCCTGGGCTGGGATCTTCACCTTGAAGTCTTGGCAGAGCATTGAAAAGCTGGGATGGAAATCTTGGCACAAGTGAGAACCCATAGATCAGCCCTATAGCAAGCACAAGCTGCTCACATTTGGCTTCACCTCTTCTTTGCTGATTTGGTGGCATGAATGAATGCTGTCCATGTGACTCAGTGCAGGGGGCTTCATGACACTCGTGGGGGCTCAGGGCCTTGGAGAGTCTGTGTTGAGACTATTGGAGGTGGTCTCTGCCCAAGGGATAACGCTGATTTTTTTTTCTTTTTTTGCAATATAGCACTACCTTGCAGAATTTTCCTATGGAGATGAACAAAAGCTGAGGCTAAGACACTGTTGGGAATAGAAGATCAGGCCCTTGATTTATGTAGGAAACAGCAACACTGCAAAAGGAGAATAAGGAGAGGACTGGGCGGGGCTATCAGCTGATCCCAAGTACCCAACATGTCCTTTTGAATCTCTGGTTTGTGGCTGCAAGAGTACTGCTAGGCAGAGGGTCCCCAGTGGAAAATTCCTAGCCCTTGTCATCTTCATGAGGGGCATCTCCAGGGAGAAATAGAAAAAGAAAAGAAAGTGACTTCCATCTCCTCCTTCGGCCTGGATGGCGGTGTGTGTGTGTGACAGGATGAAGAAGAGTGACCCAGATAACCCGGGTCTGAATTCTTAAGCATCAAAAATCTCAGAACAGATTCAACCCACCAGTGCTCCAGCCTTCTCCGCAGAGTGTATTCCTATTTTTGATGCTGACATAGTCAACTTAAATAGGTGGATTGGAAGAAAACACTCACAAAGCTGTATGCCTCAGAGATAAAACCAAATTAAATAAAACAAAGTAAATAAGGAACTCCGGCCACCTGCTTTCACTCATTCATCCGACAACCATTTCATGAGCATCTGCTATGTGCTGGCACTGGACTAGCTGCTGGGGTATGGTGATAAGTAAGACGGAGCTCTTGTCTTCTTGGAAGTCAGAGTCTAGCTGTAGACACAGACCAGAATACTGCTGCCCCCCAGAGAGTGGATGGGGGTGCAGGGTGTCCAGGAAAGCCCATAGAGAGGAAGGCATACTTGAGCTCAACTCTAAAGACAGAGCAAATAGGCATTCGCCGCTTAAGTGGTGCAGAGGCAGGGAGGACTGGGGAGTGGAGAAGGCAGAGGGCGGTGCTGAGGGATTGGGCTTTCTCCCAGCCAGCGAGGGGTTTTAAGCAGAGAATGACAAGGTCAGATTTCATTTTAGAAGGGAACTCTGGTGGTTAGGAGGAGGATGTTAATTATTTACAATGTGCAGAGTAGAAATTTATTTGGAAATGGTCTGCCTTCTGAATTGGTTGTTTCCCTAATTCTCAGTCCCTGGCTAATGTTATTGATGGCAGACACAACAACCAAAAACAGCCCAGGAAACTCACCCCTCTCCCTCCCAGTGGGTTCACACTGTAGTCTGGATTCTCAAAGTTGAACGATGGTAGGGCTGGGAAACCAGAGGAGTTCCCTGGGACATACTTTTCCTGAGATTTTACTGCAGGCTGCTATTACACCTTTGCCCTTTGCCATCTAACGGCCAGGGTCAGGGAACAAGAATTCTACCTGTAACGTAGGCTGGCAGATCATCTGAAGAGCAGTGGACAGAGTGTGTCTAATGATAAAGAGTGTACAGGTGGGGGTGGGGAACGGGGGAGGTTCATGCTAAGTGGATACAGAGTTTCTGTTGGGGGTGATAGGAAGTTGTTAGTAGTGGGTGATGGTGATGGAGCCCTATGGAGCTCCTTTCTTCCACGTTTAGTAAGCAACCCTAAGGCTCTAGGATAGGCAGGAGGTAGCTCTGAGTGTGACAGCTGAATCCCAAGTCCTGGATGAAATACAACAGCCATCTCTGCCCTCCTTTTTTGCCAGACCTCCTTGCACACATCTCTCTCCCCAACTGCAGGGTCTGTGAGGGCACAGACTGTGTTTTACTTGTAACTTTGGGGCCTAACACAAAGAAGATGCTCATCACAGCTTTCCGAATGAACACTGAAACTTTGAAACAGAAAGCATCTTTACTGGGGTGTTTTCACTTTTGTTTCTGGCCTGGGAATAAACTGAAGAGAATATCTTTCTCTACAGTTTCTACTATCAGAACTCGTTTGCCTTAGTGCTACCTTTTTATATGACTGTTGGTGCAAGTCACTGTTTACAACCCGTTAGTATTTTATTAATGGCTGTTGATGGAACTTGGGCAACCCACTTGCAAATGATGTTCCAGCTTTGCAACGACAACAGTTGCAGGGCTATTTTTGTTGTTTAGCAACATGCAAGCCAATCACAGTATGTTTGGAATCAGGGCCCCAGACTTGTCCTTGAGCCATAACATATGGACCTTGAAACCCTTCTCTCAGATTCATTAAGGCTGATTTAAGGTGTAATAAATAAACCCGTTAAAAATGAATTCCTCTGTTACACAAACAAACCGGGCTCCCAATGTGGTTCAGATTTTTTTCCTCCACATTTTGGAATTCTTTGGTGTATAAAAGTCTAACCTGATCATAGCAAATGCTTAGCTGCTTAATTGCAGGCGTGTGCTCTGCAGCTGCTGTTTCTTAAAGACCAGGGAGAGGCTGATGTGAATCACCCTGTATCCTAAACACCAACCCAAAGGCTGAGCTTTTTAACATCACCAACTTATATGGCATTCTGCAGCCAACCACTCTCTGGAGTTTTAAGAAAAACAAAGTTAAATGCTCTCTGCATAACTGTGAACCTGCTAAGAGTTGGATAAATAAGGCCCGTTTGGCCTTTCCCTTGTCTCACTCTACGGAGATACTTCTGTGGTTTCACGTCAAGTCCACCAATATTTAGGGCATTTCGATGATGTGTAGGGCATTGTGCGAAGCAGTGGGTGAAGCTGTTTGCCCGTCACTTCTGTGGCTCCTTGGGCCTAGCGGGTTGCTGTGTTGCTTGGGTTTCCTGCCCTTTTTAGGAGCTCTGGGCCTTCCAGGAAGGCTCTGTTGCCTGAAAACTCTGAACTAATTTCAACTGTTCCTCGCTGAGTGCTTTGGTCCAGCCTGGTACTCAGAGGGTTCTCTCCTTATTCAGTGGGAAGTCTTGGGACTAATATAGAATATTAATGAAGAAATCAACAACTCTCATTTCTAGTCAAGCAGTGCCTGACTCATTTCCCTGTGCTCTGTGGTTTCAAAGGCCACCTCTAGAAAACATCTTTTAATTTACATGGACATTTGAGGAACGTTTTCTTCATGCTTCACAGAATCATTCATGGACATGTTCAATGTATCTTTCCCTGGGTCATAAAGAATTCTTTCCTGGATGCAGTTTGACCAAGAAAATCAGAAGTGAGTTGTCATTTAGCCAATAAATATTTACAGAGTACCTCCCATGTGTCATGTACAATGGTAAGACAGGGAGCAAAGAAGCCACTGAGGATCCCTCCCCCCAGGGCTCTTCCCTTCTAGCGGGGGAGACAAACAGTAAAGAAATAATCATGTGGGTAAATACACAGTTTCAGGTCACAAGTGCAAGAAGGAAGCATCCAGGGAGAGAGTGTGACAGGGAAACTGAATTTAAGATATGGGCTCAGAAAGCTGTGGTGGAAGAAATGACGTTGAAGCCAAGAACTGCAGGATGGAAGGATATAGGGGATAGAAGAATGGGGGATAGGGTTTCAGGTGGAGCATGCACGAGAGCCCTGAGGTGGCATGTGGGAGAAATGAAAGAAGGTCAACATGGTGGCAGCAGCAAAAACAGGAGAAAGAATGGCACAAAGGGAGGAAAAGGAGGAAGGGGCTGTATTTAGGCACTTCAATTTTACTCATGCAATAGAAATCCTCTGAAGAAATCGCAAATGATCCAATTTATGTTTTTAAAAGGTTGCACCGGCTGCTAGGTGGAGAATGGGTTGGAGAGCAGAAGAGTGGAAGTAAGGAGACCATGAGGTCATTGGAGTTATTTACGTTATTGGTTATTTAGGTTATATGGTGGCTTGACCTGGAGAGCTGGCAGCAGAGATGGAGAGGAGCAAGTGGTTTTGTGGTATATTTTAAAGACAGAATTGACAGGGATTGGTCATGGACTGGATATGGAGGTGGAAGAGGAGGAGGAGTCAGGATGACCCTGATGTTTCTGGATTGGGCAAAGGTAGACGTTCGTGCCATTTACTGAAATGGGAAGATGAGAAGGGGAGTGGATTTGGGGGAAAGATGGCTGGATTTTGTGATGTTGGTGAGACATCTAGTACTTTCTCCAAAATTTATGGAGCTTAGGTGAGAGGTCTTGGCTGGAGACAAATTTGAGAGTATTTGGCAAGCAAAAGATATTTAAGATCCTGGGAATGGATGAGGGGGAGTGTGCTGGTTTGAATCTATTATGCCCCCAACAAAAGTCATGTTCTTTACTGCAATCTTGTGGGGATAGACTTATTAGTCTTTTGATTAGGGTGGAACCTTCTGATTGGATCATTTCCATGGAGGTGTGCCCCTGCCTATGCTGGGTGGGTCTTAATTAGATCACTGGAGTCTTTTAAGAGAACTCATGGAGAGGAGGAGCTTAGAGAAAATGAGAGAGACATTTTAGAGAGAAGCTAAGAAATGTAATGCAGAGTTTGCCCCCAGGGAGAAGCTGAGAGCTGACAGAGACTCAGACACTTGGAGATGCAGAGAGAAAGATCTTGGAGATGCTAAGGTTATAGATGAAACCCAGAATTTGCCACAGAGAAGCTAAGAGAGGACCCCCAGATGCTTAGCAACACCCTGGGAGAACAAGCAAGGATGCACAAGAGCTGAGATAGAAAAGCCAAGAGAGACAGAAGCCCACAAGCATCTTGGAGAAAGCCATTTTGAAACCAGAACCCATGAGCAAAGGACTAGCAGACGTCAGCCATGTGCCTTTCCAGCTGACAGAAGTGTTCCAGATGCCATCGGCCTTTCCTCAGTGAACATATCCTCTTGTTGATGCCTTAGTATGGACACTTTTATGGCTTTAAAACTGTAAATTTTTAACCTAATAAATCCTCTTTATAAAAGCAAATCCATTTCTGGAATTTTGCATAATGGCAGAATTAGCAAACTGGAACAGGGAGAAAGCACAGAGTGTGATGGGAAAGGGGTTCAGGTCTGAGCCTCAAAGGATGTAGCATGTGGAGATCTGGCAGAGGAGGAAGAGGTGCAAGGAGTCTACCAAGAATCAGAGAGTTAGGAGGAAAACAAAGAGCGTGAATCAAGAAATGCAAGAGTTTCAAGAGGAAGAGAATGACCACTTGTGCTGAAGGCTGCTGTGAGAACAAGTCAGATGAAAATGGAAAACTGTCTTGTAGAGCAGTGGTTCTCAATCAGGGATGATTTTATTTCACAGAGGAAACCTGGTAATGTCTGGCAAACATTTTTGGTTGTCACAACTTGGAGGGTGTACTGGCAGCTAGGAGGTAAAGGCCAGAATGCTACCAAACACCCTACAATGCACAGGACAGTCACCCACAACAAAGAATGATTTGGCTCAAAATGTCAGTAGTGGCGAGGCTGAGAAATTCTACTCTAGAGGAAAAGATTATTGGAGGCAAACAGAACCAGGAAACGAGAGGTCATCCTTGTGATTACCGATGCTGCCCAGAATGACGTCAGAGTTGGGGAAATAGGAAGATAAATCAAAATCAAGCAGCAGCCAGAGCCAATCATGGGCCCTGAGGAGCAGGAACTTAATTTTGAGATCTCCATTAAACAACACAGCAAGATGGGAAGACAAACTGAATCAACACAAAGGCAGACGGAAGTCTCCAGATCAGGAGGTTCTTAAGTATTTGTGGAATGAATCTTGTCTACATGTCATCCCATCTCTTGCTCACCTCAGACTCCTTGTAGTAGCGTTCTGGAATTTCATCGCAGGCAATATCAATAAAGCAGACTTCTCTCTCTATGTCTTTGGCTTCATTGTCAAAAATCTGAAAGCAGAGCAATATATCAAAGGTTAGTAATACCAAGTAATATCCTCCACGATGCCCGTGGGTTGGCACAAGCATGCCTGAGGCAGAGCAACATCTCACAGAGCATCTTCACATGGCTCGGTGCCCCCAGCTAGTGCTTTCTGCCTGCCTCAGAATGTGCAAGCATGATAAAAAGCTTTTATTCGGCGCTTTGGTTTGTCACATCAGAGGCAGGTGGAGCATCAATCACTGCTTGGTGAGGGGTGGAAGAAAAAGCGGGCTGTTTTTAGACACTCAAGAGTGAAGAAATAAATCTCTTCCAAAAATGAAGTCTGCTGATTTTTGGCAGTTAATCTGAACAGGGAGAGTGAAGAGGCTGGAAAGGGTCTGGGTAGGTATGAGACCAAAAAAGCAGTATGATAGCGCTAGACCTAGAGAAGAAAAATGTGAGTTTTTTTTTTCATTAAAAACTTTTTATATATTTAATCACAAATAATACATGCTCATTGCAGAAAATACAGATAAACAAAAAGAAGAAAATAAACATTGTCCACAATCCTATTTCCCAGGATAATACAGGTGCTATTCTTGATAATTTACGACTTGGATTGTACACGTAGGGGTAATAAGGAATAGCTTGGAAAGGTGCTGCTAGGGCTTCCTCTCAGTCTACCTTAGATTTCCACTGGTCCAGAATGTTCCTTACTTGCAAAAAAAAAAAAAAATGCATAAGACATCCACATATATAGATATACATTTTGGTGAAAAATTAAATCTCTCTTGTTTTTCTCCTTGCCACTTTTCTGGTCTAAGAGGATGATCTTCCTTGTCCTTCTGAAGTATGGTAAACAAATTGAGTCTGGAAAACCACTTCATCCTTAGATGAGAGTCTTAATTGCATCCATGCATCACTATTTAGCTCGTTGAGGTAGGGGAACACTAAATAAATCATACTTTTCAGAGGGGAATGAAATATTTTGGAAGGGCAGGGTAGCTGATGTCTTAAAACATCATCTCAACTTTGGTGCCTACTAATTACGTGACCTCCCACAGGACAGCATCTTCAGGACGCTTTACATGCCATGCTCTTCTTGCTTGATTCTCAGATTGAAGCTATTAGCACTTTCCAAAACTTTCTGAATAATATTTGTGCTGGTAATTATCCTCCAAGTCTGCTCTTTGCTCTGTTTCCTATTTTCCTCTCAAATGTTTGGAGACTGGCCTCTTCGGCCTTGTCCAAGGAGATTTACTCCCAGCCTGACCAGAGGTGGCCACTGAGTGTTCTTGAAAGGTAGACACTGATTCTTGGATCAGCTCTAATACCTTCCACTGCCATTTGAAGTCAAATGCTTTGGGGCACTCCTAAAATGTATGGGAGGGACAGGTGAATGCTTTTTTTTTTTTTTTTTTTTTTTTTAATCATCATTTTATTGAGATATATTCACATACCACGCAGTCATACAAAACAAATTGTACTTTCGATTGTTTACAGTACCATTACATAGTTGTACATTCATCACCTAAATCAATCCCTGACACCTTCATTAGCACACACACAAAAATAACAAGAATAATAATTAGAGTGAAAAAGAGCAATTGAAGTAAAAAAGAACACTAGGTACCTTTGTCTGTTTGTTTGCTTCCCCTACTTTTCTACACATCCATCCATAAACTAGACAAAGTGGAGTTTGGTCCTTATGGCATTCCCAATCCCACTGTCACCCCTCATAAGCTACATTTTTATACAACTGTCTTCGAGATTCATGGGTTCTGGGTTGTAGTTTAATAGTTTCAGGTATCCACCACCAGCTACCCCAATTCTTTAGAACCTAAAAAAGGTTGTCTAAAGTGTGCGTAAGAGTGCCCACCAGAGTGATCTCTCGGCTCGTTTTGGAATCTCTCTGCCACTGAAGCTTATTTCATTTCCTTTCACATCCCCCTTTTGGTCAAGAAGATGTTCTCCATCCCACGATGCCGGGTCTACATTCCTCCCCGGGAGTCATATTCCACGTTGCCAGGGAGATTCACTTCCCTGGGTGTCTGATCCCACGTAGGGGGGAGGGCAGTGATTTCACCTTTCAAGTTGGCTTAGCCAGAGAGAGAGGGCCACATCTGAGCAACAAAGAGGCATTCAGGAGGAGACTCTTAGGCACAAATACAGGGAGGCCTAGCCTCTCCTTTGCAGCAACCGTCTTCCCAAGGGCAAAACCTATGGTAGAGGGCTCAACCCATCAAACCACCAGTCCCCTATGTCCGTGGTCATGTTAGCAACCATGGAGGTGGGGTAGGCGAATACCCCTGCATTCTCCACAGGCTCCTCAAGGGGGCACTACATCTTTTTTTTTTTTTTTCCTTGTTTGTCTTTTTTCTTTTTTTTTTTTTTTTTAACTTTCCCTTCTTTTTTCAAATCAACTGTATGAAAAAAAAAGTTAAAAAGAAAACAAACATACAATAAAAGAACATTTCAAAGAGACCATAGCAAGGGAGTAAGAAAAAGACAACTAACCTAAGATAACTGCTTAACTTCCAACATGTTCCTACTTTACCCCAAGAAAGTTACATAATATAGCAACATTTCAGTGAACTTGTTCCTACTACATCCATCAGAAATTAACAGACCATAGTCATTTCTGGGCATCCCCAGAACGTTAAATAGCTTATCTGTTCTTCTTGGATTATTGTTCCCCCTTCCTTAATTGCTCTCTACTGCTAGTTCCCCTACATTCTACATTATAAACCATTTGTTTTACATTTTTCAAAGTTCACATTAGTGGTAGCATATAATATTTGTCTTTTTGTGCCTGGCTTATTTCGCTCAGCATTATGTCTTCAAGGTTCATCCATGTTGTCATATGTTTCACCAGATCGTTCCTTCTTACTGCCGCGTAGTATTCCATCGTGTGTATATACCACATTTTATTTATCCACTCATCTGTTGAAGGACATTTGGGTTGTTTCCATCTCTTGGCAATTGTGAATAATGCTGCTATGAACATTGGCGTGCAGATATCTGTTCGTGTCACTGCTTTCCGATCTTCCGGGTATATACCGAGGAGTGCAATCGCTGGATCGAATGGTAGCTCTATATCTAGTTTTCTAAGGAACTGCCAGACTGACTTCCAGAGTGGCTGAACCATTATACAGTCCCACCAACAATGAATAAGAGTTCCAATTTCTCCACATCCCCTCCAGCATTTGTAGTTTCCTGTTTGTTTAATGGCAGCCATTCTAACCGGTGTTAGATGGTATCTCATTGTGGTCTTAATTTGCATCTCTCTAATAGCTAGTGAAGCTGAACATTTTTTCATGTGTTTCTTGGCCATTTGTATTTCCTCTTCAGAGAACTGTCTTTTCATATCTTTTGCCCATTTTATAATTGGGCTGTCTGTACTATTGTCATTGAGTTGTAGGATTTCTTTGTATATGCAAGATATCAGTCTTTTGTCAGATACATGGTTTCCAAAAATTTTTTCCCATTGAGTTGGCTGCCTCTTTACCTTTTTGAGAAATTCCTTTGAGGTGCAGAAACTTCTAAGCTTGAGGAGTTCCCATTTATCTATTTTCTCTTTTGTTGCTTGTGCTTTGGGTGTAAAGTCTAGGAAGTGGCCTCCTAATACAAGGTCTTGAAGATGTTTTCCTACATTATCTTCTAGGAGTTTTATGGTACTTTCTTTTATATTGAGATCTTTGGTCCATTTTGAGTTAATTTTTGTGTAGGGGGTGAGGTAGGGGTCCTCTTTCATTCTTTTGGATATGGATATCCAACTCTCCCAGCCCCATTTGTTGAAAAGACCATTATGGCTCAGTTCGGTGACTTTGGGGGCCTTATCAAAGATCAGTCGGCCATAGATCTGAGGGTCTATCTCTGAATTCTCAATTCGATTCCATTGATCTATATGTCTATCTTTGTGCCAGTACCATGCTGTTTTGGCAACTGTGGCTTTATAATAAGCTTCAAAGTCAGGGAGTGTAAGTCCTCCCACTTCGTTTTTCTTTTTTAGAGTGTCTTTAGCAATTCGAGGCATCTTCCCTTTCCAAATAAATTTGATAACTAGCTTTTCCAAGTCTGCAAAGTAGGTTGTTGGAATTTTGATTGGGATTGCATTGAATCTGTAGATGAGTTTGGGTAGAATTGACATCTTAATGACATTTAGTCTTCCTATCCATGAACATGGAATATTTTTCCATCTTTTAAGGTCCCCTTCTATTTCTTTTAGTAGAGTTATGTAGTTTTCTTTGTATAGGTCTTTTACATCTTTGGTTAAGTTTATTCCTAGGTACTTGATTTTTTTAGTTGCTATTGAAAATGGTATCTTTTTCTTGAGTGTCTCTTCAGTTTGTTCATTTCTAGCATATAGAAACATTACTGACTTATGTGCATTAATCTTGTATCCCGCTACTTTGCTAAATTTGTTTATTAGCTCTAGTAGGTGTATCGTTGATTTCTCAGGGTTTTCTAGATATAAGATCATATCATCTGCAAACAATGACAGTTTTACTTCTTCTTTTCCAATTTGGATGCCTTTTATTTCTTTGTCTTGCCGGATTTCCCTGGCTAGCACTTCCAGCACAATGTTGAATAACAGTGGTGACAGCGGGCATCCTTGTCTTGTTCCTGATCTTAGAGGGAAGGCTTTCAGTCTCTCACCATTGAGTACTATGCTGGCTGTGGGTTTTTCATATATGCTCTTTATCATGTTGAGGAAGTTTCCTTCAATTCCTACCTTTTGAAGTGTTTTTATCAAAAACGGATGTTGGATTTTGTCAAATGCTTTTTCAGCATCTATTGAGATGATCAATTGATTTTTCCGTTTCGAGTTTTTAATGTGTTGTAATACATTGATTGTTTTTCTTATGTTGAACCAGCCTTGCATGCCTGGAATGAACCCCACTTGGTCATGGTGTATGATTTTTTTAATGTGTCTTTGGATTCGATTTGCAAGTATTTTGTTGAGGATTTTTGCATCTATATTCATTAGGGAGATTGGCCGGTAGTTTTCCTTTTTTGTAGCATCTTTGCCTGGTTTTGGTATTAGATTGATGTTAGCTTCATAAAATGAGTTAGGTAGTGTTCCATTTTTTTCAATGTTTTGAAAGAATTTGAGTAAGATTGGTGTCAGTTCTTTCTGGAAAGTTTGGTAGAATTCCCCTGTGAAGCCATCTGGCCCTGGGCATTTATTTGTGGGAAGATTTTTGATGACTGATTGGATCTCTTTGCTTGTGATGGGTTGGTTGAGGTCTTCTGTTTCTTCTCTGGTCAGTCTAGGTTGTTCATATGTTTCCAGGAAATTGTCCATTTCTTCTACATTATCCAGTTTGTTGCCATACAGTTGTTCATAATATCCTCTTATAATTTTTTTAATTTCTTCAGGATCTGCAGTTATGTCACCTTTTTCATTCATTATTTTGTTTATATGGGTCTTCTCTCTTTTTGATTTTGTCAGTCTAGCTAGGGGCTTGTCAATCTTGTTGATCTTCTCAAAGAACCAACTTTTGGTGATATTTATCCTTTCTATTGTTTTTTTGTTCTCTATGTCATTTATTTCTGCTTTAATCCTTGTTATTTCTTTTCTTGTACTTGGTTTAGGATTGGTTTGCTGTTCATTTTCTAGCTTCTTCAGTTGATCCATTAGTTCTTTGATTTTGGCTCTTTCTTCCTTTTTAATATATGCGTTTAGTGCTATAAATTTCCCCCTTAGCACTGCTTTTGCTGCATCCCATAGGTTTTGGTATGTTGTGTTCTCATTTTCATTCGTCTCTCTATATTTAGCAATTTCTCTTGCTATTTCTTCTTTAACCCACTGATTGTTTAGGAGTGTGTTGTTTAACCTCCAGGTATTTGTGAATTTTCTAAGTCTCTGATGGTTATTGACTTCTAATTGTATTCCATTGTGGTCAGAGAATGTGCTTTGAATAATTTCAATCTTTTTAAATTTATTGAGGCTTGTTTTATGTCCCAGCATATGATCTATTCTGGAGAAAGTTCCGTGAGCACTAGAAAAGTATGTGTATCCTGGTGATTTGGGATGTAATGTCCTGTAGATGTCTGTTAAATCTAATTCATTTATCAGATTGTTTAGGTTTTCAATTTCCTTATTGGTCTTCTGTCTGGTTGATCTATCTATAGGAGAGAGTGATGTGTTGAAGTCTCCCACAATTATTGTGGAAACATCAATTGCTTCCTTTAGTTTTGCCAATGTTTCTCTCATGTATTTTGTGGCACCTTGATTGGGTGCATAGACATTTACGATTGTTATTTCTTCTTGCTGAATTGCCCCTTTTATTAGTATGTAGTGGCCTTCTTTGTCTCTCAAAACATCCCTGCATTTGAAGTCTATTTTATCTGAGATTAATATTGCTACACCTGCTTTCTTTTGGCTGTAGCTTGCATGAAATATTTTTTTCCATCCTTTCACTTTCAGTTTCTTTGTGTCCCTGTGTCTAAGATGAGTCTCTTGTATGCAACATATTGATGGTTCATTTTTTTTGATCCATTCTGCGAATCTATATCTTTTAATTGGGGAGTTTAATCCATTTACATTCAACGTTAAAACAGTGAAGGCATTTCTTGAATCGGCCATCTTATCCTTTGGATTATGTTTGCCATATTTTTCCCTCTCTCTATTAATATCCTTTATTGTACCCATACCGAATCTCTTTAGTACTGAACCTTTCTCCAAGTCTCTCTGTCCTGTCTTTGTTTCTCTGTCTGTAGGGCTCCCTTTAGTATCTCCAGTAGGGCAGGTCTCTTGTTAGCAAATTCTCTCAGCATTTCTTTGTCTGTGAAAAATTTAAGCTCTCCCTCAAATTTGAAGGAGAGCTTTGCTGGATAAAGTATTCTTGGCTGGAAATTCCTCTCACTCAGAATTTTAAATATATCGTGCCACTGCCTTCTCGCCTCCATGGTGGCTGCTGAGTAGTCACTACTTAGTCTTATGCTGTTTCCTTTGTATGTGGTGAATTGCTTTTCTCTTGCTGCTTTCAGAACTTGCTCCTTCTCTTCTATGTTTGACAGTGTGATCAGTATATGTCTCGGAGTGGGTTTTTTTGGATTTATTCTATTTGGAGTTCGCTGAGCATTTATGATTTGTGTATTTATGTTGTTTAGAAGATTTGGGAAGTTTTCCCCAACAATTTCTTTGAATACTCTTCCTAGACCTTTACCCTTTTCTTCCCCTTCTGGGACACCAATGAGTCTTATATTCGGACGTTTCATATTATCTATCATATCCCTGAGGTCCATTTCGAGTTTTTCAATTTTTTTCCCCATTCTTTCTTTTATGCTTTCATTTTCCATTCTGTCATCTTCCAGGTCACTGATTCGTTGTTCAACTTCCTCTAGTCTTGTACTATGAGTGTCCAGAATCTTTTTAATTTGGTCAACAGTTTCTTTAATTTCCATAAGATCATCCATTTTTTTATTTAGTCTTGCAATGTCTTCTTTATGCTCTTCTAGGGTCTTCTTGATTTCCTTCATATCCCGTACTAGGGTCTCATTGTTCATCTTTAGTTCTTTGAGTAGCTGCTCTAGGTGTGTCTCTTCTGGTCTTTTGATTTGGGTGCTTGGGCTTGGGTTATCCATATCGTCTGGTTTTTTCATATGCTTTATAATTTTCTGTTGTTTTTGGGCTCGTGGCATTTGGTGACCTTGATAGGGTTCTTTTAGGGTTTGTAGACCAGTTGAAGTCCTTATCTCTAATTTATCAGATCTACAGCTTCGTGGAGTACACTTTCTCTAACTAACCAGCAGGTGGCGTCCACGAGCCACCTGTTCTCCACAAGCCAGATCTCCCCTGCTTAGCCTTTTTGGTGAGTGGGGGAGTGAGTCTTGTGGGGCCCAATTGGTGTCCCAAGCTTGCGTGTGTAGTTGGTGTTGCCTGCCCTGTATGTGGGGCGTGTTTCTGGGCAGTCGGGGAGGGGGGGTGGCCCTAACAATCAAATCTCCCTGATGATCCTAGAGTTTTAAAGCTACTGCAATAGTCTAATCCTTCAGTTCAGTCCTGCCACAGTTTGTCTCTGCCACTGACCCACAAGTCTTTGGTATTGGCGTATGGCTCCTGAGACTTGCAAGTGGGCCCCTCTTCCAGGCTGTGCACCCCGGGTCCTCTGTTGAGGGATGACTGTGCTATGTCACAGGTGAGTGCCGTCCCCCCAGGGCAGTTCTGGGCTGCTGGGCTGTGTTGGGAGGCTCCCAGTCTGCTCAAATGATGGCTGAATGGGGCTCTGTTAATTCACACTGCTCCCCCTTCCCAGCTCTGGGACATTCAGCTGAGGTTGCAGGGAAGGCTAATGTCCACGCCCAGTTTTGTGGTGTGTGCCTGTTATTTGAAGCACTTCCGTCACACTGGGTTGTCTGGGGCAGCTCTGGGCTATGGGGCTGGCGATGGGCAGGAGTGTTTCCTGTCCACCAGGATGGTGGCTGTGAGCGGACACCCCCCTTTTCTTGGGAAGTTGTGTTGTTTAGTGAATTTTCTCAGCCACTGGATTATTGCCTTTTGTCTCAGAGCTCTTAGTTCTGCTCTTGACTTGACGTGCCCAAATTTCAATTCTTTGAAGCTTTCTGTATTGAGCTTCTTAGAGTAATTGTTTTAGAAAAAGCAAAAAGGATTTAAAAAAAAAAAAAAAAAAAACCGGCCCTCCTCAGAGATCTAATGGGTTATTGAAATGCTAATAGACAAAGCAACCAGGGCCATTAAGGAAAGGTGCACAGGGCAGAGAGATCAGCCTTGCTTCGGGATTTGCATATGCGCCTCAAGGCCTGATCTCCGCCCTTCCCCTTTCTGTGTTCACCAGAACTCCAAAAATCCTCTGCTTTTACTTTGGAGCTTCTCGTGTTGTTTTCCTTCTATGCCCGTCTCCTCTCTGCTGGGCTGGCTGCTCTCAGAGTCTCTGGTGTCTGGCCTCAGTCTATCTATGGTTGGAGTTTGAATCAGTAGAATGAGTTTCCGATAAGAGCAGCCACTGCAATTCTCCCTTCTCCTTCCTGGAGCTGACAGCCCCTCCTCCCCCGGGACTGAGCCTGGCAGGGAGGGGCGCGGGTCCCCTGGCCGCAAAAACTTACAGATTTCGCTGATCTCAGCAGTTCCACGTTTTCATGAGTGTTGTATGAAGTATGCCCAAAGACAGATTGCTCTGTGGTGTCCAGTCCACGCAGTTCCTGGCTTTTTACCTACTTTCCTGGAGGAGTAACTAAAACATACAGCTCACCAGTCTGCCATCTTGCCCCGCCTCTGAATGCTTTGAAATGAAATAGGGAGAAGGTGGAGAAACTCATTCAAGTTTGAGTGGAGAAATAAGTTGTAAAATGAAATACAGGGCCTCAGGTTGTTTGCATGAGTTTCTTTTAAGTGTACACCAAGAGAAGAAAAACACATGCCTCATTAAGAAAACAAAACAAGACATAACACCTCAAAGGGAAATGAGCTTCTGTAGAGTAAATTATAAAGGATGATGGAGAGGGTTGACATTTACTGATGGTAAAATTGATGGGATTCAAAGAAAGAGAAATGAGCAGGGGTCAGGGGGATTATTTGACAGATTATGTGAGCTTTTCCAATTCAGTTCAAGCATTTGATCACCCAATGTACTAGTTACCAGATTATTTATTGTCCCTCAGATCCAAATTCACCCTTCAGTTTCTGCTCTCGGATCATGGACTGGACACTGTAAGCTTTTCTCCCCTACAGTAAGCATGATGTTAAGCCTTGTCAGTAGAGAGCAAGGGAGGGACAGTGTGGGAAGAAGGGGGCTTTTTTTTCTGGCTCCAGTGTGCTATGCTTTGCTTTTTCTTGCTCCTGCTTCAGGGTCCATCAGTGGGAACATTCAGAATGCATATGCCCGGCCACCACCTGACTCCCTCTGCACACCTGCCACCAACCTCAGCTCACTAGTGCCTCAGAGGGCTGTTTCCTGTGGCTTGGTGACTCTGCTCCAGGAGAACCTGCAAACTTATCTGTCATCCTGTGGGCTACAGTCACACCTTTCCCAACAAAGTCTGAGCCCCAGCTGTGGGGAGGCGTCTTCTTCCAATTCTGCTCTTCTTTGGCTACTCTCCCTAAGCCTTAGGGTACACTTTATACCTTTACATTTCCTTTCATCGTTACTGTTACTCCTTTATGATAGTTTAAGAATTCTTTACATACTAAACTCCCCCAGTCAAATTATTAAGTGGTTTCTGTGTCCTGAGTCGGCCCTGGCTGCCACCACAATTGGTTACAAAGTGTCGGCTGAGATTTGGGGGTCTTCAAAGACAAGAAGAGCTCAGTTCCTGCCCTTAAGACATTACCGTACCATCTAGTGGGAGAGACAGACTGGGAAGCTATTAGCAAAAACATAAAGCAGAATAAAGAGTGTGCTACAAAATAAAGAAAAGAATAGACTGTAAAGCTAGGGCAAGAAGCCACTTACGTTGCATCAGGGTTTATGGGGCACCTTCATGGAAGTGGTGGTATTTGACTTAGAAATTACAAGGAAATATGAGTTTGGGGGAGAGGGGATAAAGAGATAGGTGGGCAAAAGGCCATCCTAGAAGGAGGGAATAGTGAAAAAAGCCATAGAGACCTGAATGTATTACCTGGTAGAATGAATGAATGAATGAATGAATGCTGTTTAAGAAAAACCTCTTCAAATAGGCAGTACTATGAGTATTATTTAAATGCCAGGTACTACCAGGTACTGTATAATACATGCTGTCTTGTTTCACCCTCACAGCAACCTTATGAGGATAGCATTATTCTCAGATTTTCCATAAAAAAACCAAGGCTCAAAGAAGAGCCTTGCCCAAGGTCACACAGGCAGTGAGCAGAGAAGCTGGGGTTCCAGGGCAAGTCTTTTGGTTTCACACCCAGGCTCCTCCCACGCTAAAAGGCTGCCTCTTAGCACCCAACCAAGAAGATAAACCAGTCAAACGGTTTCCCAACATTGTGAATGTAATCAACACCACTAAATTGTATATTTGAAAGTGGTTTAAAATGGGAAATTTTATGTTGCATAAATGTTACCACAATTAAAAAAAAAAAAAGTGTGTCCAGCTCTTTTCTGTAAACAGGAAATCTGAATCTGGTTGTCCTTATGTTATAAAAGGTAGCTGTTACTGAGAACTCCCCAAAGTCATGGCACTTTTCTGTTCCATCGTTGAAAAATTAAGCCTGAAGCAGAATCTACCTAGGTGCCCTTCAGTCCAAACTCTGGTTTCCTTTGTTAATATGATAACTCTCGTTCGGAAGTCCACAAAACACCAACCTTGGGAAAGCCTGCCTTCCTTGACCGTTGCAGTAAGTGTTCCAGGATGGGGTTTCCAGCACCAGAACAAAACCACATACCAAAAATTACTTTGAGCACCATCCTCCTCAGGCTTGAGATGACCAAGTCTTAATTTCAGATAAATAATTAATCTCCCAATGTTTAGAGATTTTAGGAGATGCTCCTAGATTCTCAATATAAGTGCCTGCCGAATTAACGGAAGGCATTAGCTTCTGCTTTCCAAAGAGGAATCTATGGCAGGAATATTGCTTCCTAAGTGATCTTTGTTTCCTTTCATGAGCCCAAGTTCTATTTCTTTGGTTATAAGCACCCTAAATTCACATAATTCCCAATAACAGGTTCATCCGGCTGGCGACATGTACCACATTAGGCACTGGGAGAGTTAGTTTAAATTCAGTTATCTTCTGTGTAATCCAGTACCTTCTTTGACTGTCCATGTCCTCATCTGTAAAATAAAAGCTTAGTCTAGATGGATGAGTTTCAGGAAGTGTGTGAAACTTCCGGAACCGTACACAAAATATGGGGAAGTGCATTTTCTGGAGCAAGGGTTTACCACCTCCATCTGATTAGCAAAGAGATCTGTGGCCCCAGTGAGGTTAAGATCGAGTGACCCAAGTGACTACTAAAATTCCTCCCAGTTTAAGTCTTATATTAAGATTGACCTCTCGTAGTATTACATCCCATAAAACACACTTTATTGGGCCCATGCTTTGTGCAATTTTGAAGAGATGACTTTTATTAGGTATAACTATGTATATATAATTAAGAATCATATTTTCCACAATTTAAATGTGCATTATTTTTTCAAATGTTTTTCATTGCTATTTATTTTTATTTTTGTTTCTGAACATTCAGTACTTGTTCAGTTTCTGTGTATGCTTAATACATGTCTGTCATGTATAATATTAATTTTTTACTGTACATTAACTTCTGGAAAGAGCAAATAGATGAAGATTGTTTTTATTTGCTTGTAAAGTAACTGGAAGTGTACTTTTTTTCTATAAAGCTGTTTTTTTGTCACAATTGTGCCTGCCCAAATTTTAAAATGTCTTGTAATAAAAATATATATGCTGGCTTAAAAAAAAAAAAAGACTGACCTCTGGCAATGGGTGCAGAGTTTCTGTTTGCGGTGATGGAAAAGTTTTGGTAGAGGATGGTGATGATGGCAGCACGACAAGGTGAATGTAATTACCACCACTGAATTGTATACTTGAAATGGGAAATGCTAAGTTGCATATATGTTATCACAAAAAAAAATTTAAAAAAGGATTGATATCTCCTACATCTATCTCCTTGGCTGTTCCGTCTCTGTCCCAAGCCATCCTCCATCCTACTCCTTGGGTGGGGAAACCAAGGGCCCACAGCAGGATTCTACCTCCGCACGAAGACGGGAAGAGGCTGTGGTTATGATGTATTGTAATTGGAGGCCACAGCTAGGGTGAAACAGTCTAATCTCAACACTCAGGTCAGGGCACGATCCAGAATTAAGCCAACACTGTTACAAACAGAAAGTGGCTTAGCCAGGCCCCAAAGGACAACACTCAGTGAGAGTAACTATTCATTTGGGTTTTTCCAGTGGCGGCAGCAGCTGCCAGAACTCTGATCCAAACATGAGCTCTTGTAGGTGGAGCAAGAGATTTGCTGGTATAGCTTCAGGACAAGACGCATCTTGTTGATCCGTCACGCAGAAGCGTCTCCAGGTCTGCACTTGACACAAGAGCACCGTGCTCATTCATGGTCTGTGAGCCTCTTGGGTGAATGTGTCTCCTTCCGAATGTGATGCGGGCTTGGGAGTTGCTTGTGGTACTTTGCCTATATCCCCTTGTCTTAGTTTTCCCTGCTGCTATGATAAATACTAACAATGGGTTGGCTTAAACTACAGGAATTTATTGGCTCACAGTCTTGAGTCTGGAGAATTTCAAAGCTGAGGTGTCAGCAAGGTGATGCTTTCTCCCTGAAGACTGCAGTGTTCTGGGGCTGGCTGCCAGTTATCCTTAGGTCTTTGGCTTTTCTGTCACACATCAATGCACCTGGCGACCTCCTTTCCTTTCTCTTTGGGTTCTGCTGACTTCCAGCTTCTGCTCCTCCATGTGACCTTCATTTCATAAATTCTCCAGTAATAGGATTAAGGCCCAACCTTATTCAGTTGGGCCACACCTTAACTAAAAAATAACATCTTCAAAAGGTCCTATTTATAATGGGTTTATACCTACAGGAATGGATTAGGATTAAGGACATTTTTTTTTCTGGGGTTCATAATTCAACCTACCACACCCCTATAATAACACCCCCATCTTTGGGTGTTTAACAGAGACATGGTATCCTCTTGCTATTCTACCTTCCACCAATGGTTCATCTGCAGTGGATTTCGGGGCCAATCAGGTTTCCTCTCCTGACCTCCACCCCACCATCGACAATGAATGCTTAACAGGGCAAACTCCTTTTAATAAGAACCGAGCAATACTACAATAATAAGGCAATCCTCCTAAATAAATATCATCTTACAGATTCAAAAAGGAAATAATCTTCCTTTTCTGTACAATATGATGAACAATAAGTATCAAGTATCTTAAAAATCTTTAGATACTTGGACCTAGCAAACTTACACTTTGAGAATTTATCTTAAGGAGAGAATCTTAAATAAAGGGAAAGCTTTATGCACAAAGATTTTCACTGCTATATTATTGCCATAGCAAGAAACGAGAGAGAGAGAGAGAGAGAGAGAGAGAGAGAGAGAGAGAGAGAGAGAGAGAGAGAGAGAAGAAAACAGCTTCAACACCCCACTATGGGAGAATGGCTGAAGAAATTATGATAAATCCATCTGATGAACTATTATGAAGCCATTAATAACCCTATTCTTTAAAAAGATTTTGTCAGGAAGATGAATATGGGGGTGTGCAGCGTGGAAGGGGAGAGGCTTCATTTTGAATACAGGCAGATGCTTTTGTTGTGGGGGAAACAATAGCAAACTGTGGTCCTAATCCTGAAGGGGGAGGAAGGGGGAGGTACACTGATAAAACGTGGAATGTGTCTTAACAGAAATTACACTTGATTTCTTCCATAAACAGTGGTGTCTGTTTCTAGATTTTCTAATCTTTCTTGTTTTGCTTCTAGGTTCCGTGATCTCTCTTGTTACAGCCCATAGAGGAAGAGCACCAGGTGGGGCAGCTCTTCAGAAATCCATAATCCCTGGGAATCACTGACCCTGCAGCTTCCTTCTCTAGAATGGTAACTTTCATGGTTTCAGATCCAAGCTAAATAGCTATGTGGATTTTATCTTCCTGTCATCTGTCTGGGCTTCTGAGGATGCAAGGTGGAGGTGGCTGATCAGTAGGGATTTGGAGATCTACCTACCAGTCATCTTGTTTTATGCTTCCTATAGGATTCAAAGGACAAAGAGTCCTAGCTAAGCTGCTGTTCTCCTCTACTATAACTTTATTTTTCTGCACTTGGGAGGTCTCAGGGGGAAACAATTGACTAAGGCATACAAATCAAGTACAGGTTCAGCAAGAAGGAACACTAAATGCAGAATTTTTGTTTCAACAACGTTTTCATTCTAATGTTGTTCTAGATTTGCAAAGCGGCCACTGGTTTGGTGGAGGGAAGGGGCTGCTGGTCACTGGTTAATACTTTAGGCATAAAGGGCTACATGATGGTCATGGTTTAGCGATTATTATCTCACAGCAGCTTACCTAGTTGGGGAGAGCCTGAAAAGCAATTATGACTGGGAGGAAAAATATAGTCCAGGTTACAGACGAGGAAAACCATCATTCATGACCCTATCTCTATTGGTATTCTTCCCAAGAACAATTTCACTGCTACACAATTCAATGGTGACTGCATCATAACTATGTACACTCTATGATCCAACCCAAGATGCATGCAACGTGTCTTACATATCACCATTAAGACAGGGGTTAAAAGGATGGTTTTACCTGCTCTCTTTAAAAACATTTTTCTGCCTCGATTCTTTTTTCTATTTTCCAGAATAGAGAGTTGAGTAACTGTTATTTTGAAGGAATTCCTTAAAGGCAGTGCTTGGAAGAGGCTGGACACACAGCAACAAACGAATCCACAACTATTTATTAAGCACCTACTATGAGTTCAACCTTGTGCTTCATAAAATGTGTACAATAAGGCCCACTCTTGAGGGGCCTTACCATTTTCTAGAGAAGGCAAGATTAAATGATCAACAACACTGTGTAACATATAATCAAGTACTGACAGATGCGCTTTGGACAAGCAAACTCCAGTCTGAATCAGTGAGGATGGAACTCAATGAAAGTCCATAGTGGCCTGGGTTGAGTCCAGGTTCATTATTTGGCTAACAGGAGTGAGGTGAGTCACAAGACTGGCCATTTTGTGTTGGAATGAAAGGAGAATCCAGTACCATAATGTCCCCATTCAGGGGTCCAGAGATGCCAGAGCTGGGATTCCAGCTTATGGCTGCTGAGGCTTCCTTTTGGGGTGCCTGAAGACTATCTGTCTATAAGGCCTGGGGGCACTAAGTGATGCCCCTTAGTCCACTCCTGAACTGACCCTGGTCTTGGAACCAAACTTGGGAGGTGAATTGCTTTTATTTAATACTCATCAAATACTCTGCTTGCCACTGGATTTAGGGGGTATTAAGGTTGAGTAAAGGAACCTCATCTATCAGGGTTAGGCTGGTTTGTCTTAGATGCTGTGTAAATTTCAGTGCTTCCCTGGAGAATGCTCCCTGGTGGACAACATTATTAGGCCTTTGGTATGAAAGGAAAACTGTTGTTCTTAAGCCAGAGGGAGTTGCAAAGCAAACTGAAGGCAAATGTTTCAGCCTCACAAGTGTATGACAGGATTCTGTCCCCAATGAGGTTGTAGTGACACCTGTGCAGAGCTACTGAAGGGGTGGAGAGGGGTAAGGGATGGCAGGGGAGCTCCAAAGAAGACTCTGTGGCTCCTGATGGAATTAGCTTGTCGTGTTCTTCTGTTTGCCTTACACTGTCCTCTCTTCTTTCACTCACAGCCCAACTATCTTCCAGTGTATTGGGTTTGACTCATAACAGAGTATTAAAGGGCTCTAAAGAGAAAATGGGTAGATGTGACATAGAGGGAGAGCCCTCTCTTTGGAGAGCTGTCCTTGGGCCTAGGTTAAACTTCCAGGCTATTCTAGTTATAGGATCCTGGAAGGAGGCAGAGTGTATGAGGAGGGGGTAAAGCTTTCAGCAGTATGAGCTGGCAAAGTGAGGAGATCTTTGTGAGGAGAAAGGGTTTAGGGAGTGAGGAAAGAAGCACCAGTGTTCATAAACCAGGTGGAATATTAGCACGGCCCATCCAGTGGCACTGGGGAGAAGCCATTGAGTTCTGGAGAAGGTGGGAGGAAAGCAAAACTCTTGGAGGAAGGCTGGAGCTCTGGGTGGTGGGAGACGGAGAGGGGTGGTGGAGCAAAGTGGCTTCCCTCAGCAGCCCCCGTCTGTACTCTGCACATTGTCACCACCACTGTAGTCCATATACAGAACAGTTCCATTATTCAACCCCCAAAATCCTGATGTTAATCCTTTATAGGTCTCTGGACAGTAACCAGGGAGGCTGGCACCTACTGGAGGTCCCCAGGGCTTTCAGAGGGATGGAGAGCCCTCAACTGAGCGAGGCCCCCTTCCACTTTAGCAGTGGAGTGAGGATGCCAACAGGGGGTCCTTGGGGGGGCTGTTTTAGTTTCCTGGGCTGCTCAAGCAAATACCATGAAATGGGTTAGGATAAACAATGGAAATTTACTTGCTCATGGTTTTAAGGCTAAAAGAAAGCCCAAATCAAGGTGTCATTACAGCAAGTTTTCTTCCCAATGACTGACATTCCGGGGCTGGCTTCTGGTGATCCTTGTCTTGACTTTTTTTGTCACATGACAATGCACATGGTGGTGTCTGATGGCCTTTCCCTTCTCTTCTGGGTTCCACTGATGCTCACCTTCTGGCTACTCCCTCTGGCCTCTCTCTGCCTGAATTTCATTCTGCTTATAAAGGACTCTAGTAATAGAATTAAGACCCACCCTGATTGGGCTGGGCCACCCCTTAACTGAAGTAATCTCATCAAAAGGTCCTACTTACAATGGGTTCATGCCCACAGGATTGGATTAGATTTAAGAGCATGTTTTTCTGGGGTACATACAGCTGCAAACCACCACAGAGGCCAAGAATCCTGAGTAGAAAAGGACACCCATATCTTGTGCCATCTCGAGTGAGCTGATTAAAAACTTGGGGCATTCAGAGCCTCAGCTTGCCTGCTTCTTATACTAGTTACTGAATAAGGTTTCTCTCTATTAGTTTAAATGAATTAAACTCCTAAATGGAATTCTCTGCCAAGAACATTCACAAGAAGGGTGCTTGGGGAAACTTGGCACAATGGTTATTTTCAGTTCAAATGGCTGGTGAACTCCCCAAATGCTCTCTCTAGCTGATCCCTTCATGTAGACAGCTAGAAAGTTCACTCTCTAGGGTTGGATGTGTGTGTGTTTTTTTGTTTTGTTTCTTCTTTAAGTTTCTCAGGAACTGGATGTTTTTAATTTGAGAAAGAAGAAAATTAGCCACTGCCTGTGAAAGTTATTCATATCTCAATCCCTTAGTCCTTTAGCATGGGACAGGTAAGATCTTTAAAAATCAACTTTATACAAAATCTAGTGCTATCTTGTCATCTTGTTGTTCACAAAATATAAATGACAGCTTAACACCATTAGTAAGATGTGTAGATTCGTCTTTGGTTTTTTAGACTCCCTACTCCTAAAGCTATCTTTTTTTTTTTTTAATTGCTTTTTGGAGGTGTACAGTTCTATGAATTTTAACACATGTATGGATTCTTGTCACCACCACTGCAGTCCATATACAGAACAGTTCCATTATTCAACCCCCCCAAACCCTGATGTTAATCCTTTATAGTCTTACACCCTCCCTCCACCCCAAATCCTGGTAACTACCGATCAGTTCTCCATTCCTATATAGTTTTGCTTTTTGAGAACATTATACAAATGGAATAATACAGAATGTAATCTTCTGAGACTGACTCCTTTCACTCAGTATATTTCCTTGCAATTCATCTGAGTTGTAGTATGTATGAAAGCTCCTTTTAACCGCTAAGCAGTATTCCATTTTTTTTTACCCATTATCTTATTTCTAGTTTGGGGTGATTACAACTTGAACTGCTTTATCCATTTATGAACAAGGTTTTTGTGTGAACACAAGTTTTCATTTCTCTAGGGTAAACACCCAGGACTGCGATTGCTGGGTTGTATGGTATATGTTGACCCTTCTTTATAAGTAGAAGTATCAATACTCCTCCATTTAGGACACCTTTTTTTTCATTCTCAAGGTCAAGTTGAAACTCTCCAGTCCCTGGAGCTGGAAAAGCTGGCCTTCTGAGGCCTCACTGACCTGAACTTTTATGAATGAAGGCAACTAGGTCTTCTTCTCTCTGTTATTAAATGTGTGCAGGCAGAAGAAAGATACAGAAAACTCAAAAAGAACACATTCACTGTGGAGTTCAGACCAGCAAATGGCGAAGATTTGTCTTTTCCTTCTTCACCCAAGTCAAAGGTTGCAGAGATTTCAAAACCAACAGTCAGAGACCTTGGCAGAGAAGATGACAATGATACATTCAAGAGCCAGAGGACGGCAAAAACTTAGGGCACCGCTCATCAGTGAAGTTCAAAATAAAAAGCGGCTGATAAGCTTACCTGGGGGATGAGACGAGCCAAGAGTTAACAGAGGAAATGCTGACTGAGAAAGTGGTACAGTGGAGAGCTATGCGGGGCGGTGGATAACAAAGTGGATATGAATTCACAGCCTGATTCCTTTGAAGGAAAGGATACTTTTATTCCCGGATTTGTGTCTAGGAAGAGCTCCAGCAAACCAGTGGAGGGTTGAGAAACATTTTACGCTGTGACCTGAAGTCCCACGCAGGGGATAATGGTGAACCATGGATCTTTCGGGTGAGATAAGAAGTGACAGAAAAGGTTCAAGAGGCAGTAATCAAAGTGGCACCGTGACTGATGAAAAAGGGATTCTGATTGGAAGAACAATGTTCTAATAAGGTGCTCTAGGTCACAACAGCTAATTAAGAGAAAGACAGAAGCGTATATTAAGGCAATGCAGAGGGGTCACAAATGCTAGGATTCAATTCATTTGCAGAGGAGGCTTTGAAGGCACAAATACACTCCTAAGTTACAACCCCCAGGGCAGCTGTAACAAAACTCTTTTCATACACTTTGGTCTAATTTCAGCACAGAGCAGTGTCAATCTGAATTCTTCCCCTGGGTTTGCAGCCCCCTTTGGGCACAAACACTGTATCATATTAGTCCAAGTCTGCCCATGTGCACGTGTGGATATTGGCACCAGGGATGGTGTACGGTTTCCCCGCATGATCAATAATGCTTCCTAAAATAAGTCTCAGAAGCTGAGCTTAAAATAATTCCAATTTCTCCCAGCTCTTTTTTTATTTCAGTTCACAGGGTGGTCTCTGGGAACCAGAACTGCTGGTTTTCTGTGAAGTTGACAAATCGATATTTAACCTGGAAGAGCTCACGGGCTCGCATTGCGCCAGCCTTCCATATTCAATAGCTTCAGTGTTCAGTGCTTGCCACGTCAAGGTGACTTTGCTCCCCAGCCTTCCCTAGACCATTTTTGAGTCTAAATGAATCCTTTGCACAAAGAAGCAGAGTTCCTGACACAGAAAAATGACTGGTACTTGGTTTTTCCCCGAGAAGCTACTAACTCAGTCTTGTTGGAAGAGAATAAAATACTTAGATGGCTTGCTGAGGCCCGCATTGCAGAGCAGTGCACTGGGGGGCAAAAGATGACGAGGAAAATTGCAAGAAGGCTGCCAGCAGCCTTGCCCTCCAGGGGCCCGAGTTTCCTTCTCTTGTTCACCAAACAAGAGTCCTGAGATACTTCAGGTTCCTGTATCTCCTTCTAGCTCATTCCTGGCTTCAGTTTCTGGGCAAAACAATGGACTGGGCATCAGTCCCAGACCACTTAAGAATCATAGTAGATTACATCTACTGTCAGAAAAAACAAATTTAAGGAACAATTGTTCCATTTTCCTAGTAGGTCCTGTTGTGTTTGGTTTTCCCCTTCTGCGTGGATTTGTCCTAAATACCTCCCAAGACAAAGTCAGAGAAGTACACAAGGCCTCCTGGCAGAGCTCCACAGACCAGCCCCAGGCAGCCCTCTTGAGACACACCAACTGGAGGGTTCGAGAAGGAGCTTTCCAGGCTTTGGGCCAGCAGAATGGGAGGGGGTTGGCTTTCTGGGCCCTTTCCAAGGTTATGGTGTGATTAGGTTGGAGGCGCCTGGAAGGGCCTGCCATTTCTGTCTCTCCTTAGTGTGCAGGAACCTGCTGCCTCGTTTCCGCCTTGATGGACCAGCTCTCAGCAATGCTCTTGTGGCTTGACTTTGCGTTATCTATGATTTCATTTTCATACAACAATCTTTTCTGTTCTCTTTTTCCCCCTTATTACAAACCTAACTGTCCCTTATTATAGAAAATATATAAGAAAAAAGTTGGAACAGGGAAAAACACAGTGTGGGGGTCATGAGCCCAGACTCCAGAATCAGCAGACCTGGGTTTGACATTGGGCTCTGCCACGTGGATGTGGGACCCGGATGCGGAACGTCGTCGAGGACAACTGAACCTCACTTCTCTCATCTGTAAAGTGAGAGCAGTATCAGTTCCTCCCTCCTAGGTGGTAGTGAGAATTCCATGACATAAAGTAGGTAAAGCCCACTTTATTCGAGGCATGGACCTGGCCGTGGTGAGTGATGCTGTGCGACTTCTGAGACAAGGTGATAAAAGGCATTGGGCTTTTTCCTTGCTTGCTCTCTCGAGGAAGCCAGCTGCTATGTGGTGAGGGTACTTAAGCAGAGTTCTAACAGTCAATGTCAGATGTTGTTATCATTAAAGGGAAAAATCCTCCACAATCCCATCACTTACTTACTTTTTTTTGCCTTCTATTCTTTTTCCTAAGGCAATTTTATTGAGATATAGTCACATACCATACAGTCATCCAAAGTGTACAGTTGTTCACAGTACCATCATATAGCTATGCATTCATTACCACAATTAATTTTTTGCACATTTTCATTACTGCAAAAAATAAAAATAAGAATAAAAATAAAAGTAAAAAGAACACTCAAAATATCTTATACTCCCCACCCCCCATTATTCATTTACTTTTTGTCCCCATTTTTCTAGTCATCTGTCTATACACTGGATAAAGGGAGCCAGCACTTATTTTTAATTTCAAGTTTTAATTGCATTTCATTGTGTAGCTATAGCATAAATAAATCAATCTTCTCACAGTTAATTGTATAAGAACTCTTCTTTTTGTCTTCTCTCTCTCTCTCTCTCTCTCTCTCTTTTTGGCAGTTATTTAAACCACAGTGAACAATTGTAATAAAATGTTCATCTTTGCTAACGATTTGACAAATCTCCTTCTATATCGCAGACACTTTCTCTGAATTCCAGACCTTTTAGATAGTCTACTGACTACCAGTCTACTGACAGTTCCTCTTGTGGTCCCAGATCGTAGTGGTAACATCCGTTCCCTTAATCATCTAAGGTAGAAACTTGGGTGTCATCCTAGGCTCTTATTTCTTTCTCTTTCTGACATCTAGTCAAGCACTAAGTTGTATTAATTCTACTGTCTTTAAAGCTCACCAGTCTATCTTCCTGATAGGCCTTCTCTTCCTCTCACCAGGAGTGTTGCAGGACCCCTAACTTCCTTTCTCTTACTATTCTCATCTCCGTCCATCCATCCATCCAACCATCCTTGCATCCATCCATCCAACCATCCTTCCTCACTGCTAGGAGAGTTCAGTGCTTTTTCTAAACTTCAAAATTAAGTTCAAGCTCTTTATTACAGCCCTGTGTGATCCAGCTTCTGCTTATCTCTCCAGCATCATTGCATCTTACTGCCTGTGGTGCTTTTACACTATATCCACAGATTCTCTGATATTCCTCCCTTCAAGAGCTGGAGCCTAGTTCCCCTCCTGTTGAGTATGGATTGGACCTGATTCCCTTCTAATGGATAGAATAAAGTGGAAGTGATGGTGTGTGACTTCTGAGACAAGGTGATAAAAGGCATTAGGCTTTTTCTTGCTTTCTCTTTTGGCTCACCTGCCCTGGAGGAAACCAGTTGCCATGTGATAAGGATGCTCAAGCAGCCCGATGGACAGGTCCAGGTGGTAAGGAAATAAGACCTTCTGCCAATAACCAGTATTAATTTGCCAGGCATGAGAGTGACCCACCATGGAAGCAGGTCTTCCAGCTTCAGTCAAGCCTTCAGATGACTATGTCACTGACCAACATTTTGTCTGTAACCTTGTGAGAGAGCCTGAACCAGAACCAGCAAGCTAAGCTACTCTTGGATTGCTGTCAAAGAACTGTAGGACACAATGAATGTTTATTGTTGCTTTAAGCTGTTAAGTTTTTTTAAAATTCAGTTTTATTGAGATATATTCATATACCATACGATCATCCAACAGTGTATAATCAGCTATTCATAGAACCATCATATAGTTGTGCACTCATCACCCCAATTTTTGAACATTCTCCTTACACCAAAAAGAATAAAAATAAGAATAAAAATAAAAGTGAAAAAGAACACCCAAAGCATTTCGTCCCCCCATCCCACCCTATTTTCCATTTAGTTTTTGTCCCCATTTTTCTACTCATCTGTCCATACACTGGATAAAGGGACTGTGAGCCACAAGGTTTTCGCAATCACAGTCACACATGGAAGTTACATGGTTATGCAATCGTCTTCAAGAATCAAGGCTATTGGGTTACAGCTCGATAGTTTCAGATATTTCCTTCTATAGCACATAAGAATGCCCTCCAGAGTGACGTCTCAACTCCATTTGAAATCTCTAAGCCACTGAAACTTTATTTTGTTTCATTTTGCTTCCCCCTTTTGGTCAAGAAGATTTTCTCAATCCCACGATGCTGGGTAAGCCATTAAGTTTTGGGGGTAATTTCTCACGCGTCAATAGACAACTGATACATTACCCTCTGTTCCAGTGAGATGAAGCTCTTTGATGCTTCCACACCTTTGAACATACAGTTTCCTCTGCTTGGAATGCCCTTTCCCTCTGGTCTGCTGCACTTATCTTTCGAGATCTAACACGAGCACCTTCCCTGTTCATTTCTCCACTTCTCAAGTTGATCTTCTTTTCCTTGTGCCTCCACTAAACTTCCTTGTGCAGGGCAGACCCAAGTCCAAGTCCTAGGCTCAATTCTCAGCTCTGTCATCTAAGAGCTGTTGACCTTGGTTTCCTCATCTATAAAATGAGGAGAATAATAGTACCCTCTCCACAGGGTTGATGAGAAGATTAAACAACGCAGTACAGAATTCCCCATCTATTTATCTTATCAGGAGAAGGCAAACTTCCTGGCCACACTCCAGACCCACAGAATTAGAATTTCAGAGGAAGGTAGAGTGGGCTGGGAATCTGACTATTTAACAAATAAACCAAGCAAGTTTGGGCACTCAGATAAAGTCTGTAAGGTGCTGAGCCTAGTGCTTGGTCCAAAATTTTGTATTACTTGTGCCTAGATCATAGTTAGCACTTGAGACAAGTATGCTAAATGAGACAAGCATACTTTTGAGTCATTGACCTTTTACCTCGATCTAAATTCAGTCTAACTACAATAAAATTAAGAAGTAAATGTATTTCTAAATGTGATCATATATGTCCCAATACCTATAGTGGTGTCCAGAACACAGAAACCCAATATGCATAAAAAACAAAAGTTACAGGATCTTGTCTACAAAGTCCGTTTCTTTATTTGTATTGTCTAGAAGTAGCAAGCAAGGAGGTAGGATTTTTGCAGATTCTGTAATCCTGACAAATCTGTATTTTCCAGGATAGTTCTGATGGAAAGGAGAGAAATACGTTCCTCAGTTTAAAGTCTGATTGCCAGTGTTCATTCAGGTTTGATACTTGAAACCCCCTTTGCTTCAGCTCTTCATCCCTTCTATATATTCAGATGCCAAGTCCTGCTGGTCTTTCCTTAGCACACTCTCTCTTTTTCCCTTCCATTCCCCATGCTACCTCCTTCACACAAGCCATTATTTCGTCCCCCTGGCCATGATTACAACAGCCTTCCAACTGGCCTCCCTGCCTCCTTCTCTCCTATCACCACATCACCTGCACATCACTGTCGGATTTACCTTCTAAAACTCTAGTCTCTGTCTGCCACTACCCAATCCAACTTGCATTCTATGCCTTAAATTCAAAGCCCTCCACCTGCCCCTGCTCCATCCCTGCAGCTGGGTGTCTCAGCATTCAGAATCATGAATTCTCTTCCAACATACACTAGGGTGGTTTCTTCAATGCTTCATGGAACATGTCAGTTTATGGTGGAAAGAGAAGAGCAGAGCCCAGCATCTAATTTTGGCTCCAGAACTGAGAAGTTGCATGACGATAGAAACTGCTCCAGGCAGTTTCATCACCTAGAACTGAGTACCCTACGAGCCCTGCCTCCTCACTGAGCTGGCAGGACCAGGTGAGGTGATAGGTGTGCAAGTCCTTTGCAAACTCCAAAATGCTACCCGAATGTACGGAACTATTATTCCTGCTTCCACCATTGAACTCACACCAACTGGAGCACCTTCCTTCCTTTCTCTCTTCCTTGCTCCATGCAGCTCCATGCAACTCTCTGTGCCAGCTCAGGCTTCCTGACAAGCCCTGCTCACAGTTTCTTGCATCCAGGCCCAGCTTTTGCTCCTCCTTTGGCCCTAAAGGCTCTTCCCATCCTACCTGCCTGGCACACACCAACTCATCTTTCAGGACCATGGCCTCAGCCATGCCCTTCTTTGATCACCTTGTAGTAAAGTGTTTTAGTAAACCAACCATATACATAATGAATTTTTTTAAATTTAATATTTGGTTATAGTTAAATTCTTAGGCTCCCAGAGGACTCAACCCATATCTCCCTAATGGAATTACCAGGGAAACACCCCCTCTAATAAGCAGTTTGCCCCAGCTGTTGCTACTTTTGTGAAATCCGGGCATCATAAATCTTTAGTGCCCCAGTAAAGGTTAAATAGCTACCCTTCAGGTCCAGGCTTTTGAAGTCTTCCCATCTAAAGCCAAAACTAGTCAGTGGCAACAAGCCTATTGTGATTTTTAATCTTAAAAACTCATTCATCTATCAAAGTGGGGAATCCAGAGAAAACATCCTGGTTGCACGGTTTTGAATAACTGTTTGGATATGGAAGATGAAATAAATCTGACAGGTGACAGTGAAAATCTCATTTCAGTGAATTCTGAAAATCTGGACTGCTAGCATCCCAAAGATTCCAGCAAGAGGATGGTCATTGTCAAAGTCCTAGTAAGTGCCCCAGCACAGGTAGCCCAGGGGGTGATGGGCAACATGCTATAAAACTGATATTTCTCATTCATCTGAATATCCCAGGAGCATTCTTTTAGTACTTGGTATTTTTAGTACCTGGTTCCTCTATTAAGAAGTTCAACACTGAAAAGAATGTTCTTTCCTTTAGCTATTGGCCTGAACTGTTAGATTAACATTAACTTTCAGTTTTAACATTAACATTTGTTTGCTAGTAGTTCATTCATTTTGTTGTTGGTCAGCAGATGAAATCTTGTTAGACAACAAGCAGTAGCAGATGTCAAAGTTTCGGAAAAAATTTGGGAGAGAAAAAAGTAAAGTTAAGAAAACCCCATCCACTAACTTTTTTTTTCCTGCAAATTAGGAAAACCAATTGCAAAGTTTAATTTTAGAGACTGAATCCCTTGGATTAGAGAACAGTTTGAGAGTCTTGTCTCAAGGATAGCAGAGCCTGAAGGACAATTTAAATTCCCTGCACAGAATATACCCTTCTAGCATGTTCTAAATAGTGCTTCCTGTCCTTTAATGTGCATATGAACCACCTGGGGAATCTTGCCAAAATGCAGGTTCTAGTTCAGTGGGTCTGTCACGGGGTCTGAGACTGTACATTTATGAACCGCTTCCAGGTGATGCTGCCGCTAAAGGTTCCAGAAACATTGGATATTTTGGCTATACACATTTGGGGCAGGGATTATGGAGAGAAGAAGCTGGAGGAGAAGTAGTGGCCAGTTGACAGAGGGTCCTGTGTGTGCCAGGCTCCAGGACTCCATCCCAGCAGTGGAAGCTACCACGAAATGGTCAGATTTGGGGACTTACATAGATACCACAGGTAGCTCCAAGGGAGTCAAGTTTAGTGAGTTCTAGAAAAGAGTCAATGCCTTAACTAGGGGAATGGTGGTTGGGATGGGGATGGTGGGAGGCAGGAAATATTTAGGAATTAAAACAATCCAAGCTCAGCAACTTGGCACAAAAGGCAAAGGGAGCCAGGGATTTGGCTTCTTTTCCCTAATCCAGTCACACCGCCTTCTGCTCTGAGTGGGCACATGAGGGCTCAGTCAGCAGCTGGCAGAAGTCAGAGGCCAGGTTAAGGAGTTTGCTGTGGCCCCTTGTTCAGGATTCTTCCTGCTTTCTCCCAGGGTAACTTTCTAGAGCAGTTATCCAGCATTCCTTCTCCCATGCTGGAAGAAGCCCACCCCTCAGCCAGGGCCCCCCACTTTGGTTCTGTGATGAACATGGTTTGGAAAACGAGGCTGAGATCTTCTTAAAAGGCCACAAAATTAAAAAAACAGGGAAGCCACACAGGGTGAGGAAAGGATTTTTTGAAGGTCTACTGCAACCCAGTATCGCGAATACAGAATTCCTGCCAAAAATGCAGAGTCTAAAACTCATCATGAGAAAACAATGAGGAAAACCCAAGAATGAGAGACAGCCACCAAACAACTGGCCTGTGCTTTTCAAAATGCCAGGATCATGAAAGTCAAAGAAAAGCCGAGCAACTGCTGCAGAAGAAAGTGGGAGACTAAAGAAAGTGACAGCCAAATACAACCTGTGATCCTTTACTGGAACACAAATTATGAAAGCTTTTATTGTTGTTGTTACTTGCTATAAAAGACATTATTGGGACAATTGGAAAGATTTAAATATGGACTCCATATCAGATAACAGTATTGTATCAACGTTAAATTTCCTGAATTTAATCATTGCCCTATGGTTATGCCAGGAAAAGTCCTTGTTCTTAGGACCTGAGCACCAAAGTATTTATTTAAGGGTGAAGGGTTATTGTGTTGGCAACTTACTCTAAAAGTGTTCAGGAAAAAAAATATAACAAGGTGTAAATATTTATGGAGAGAGAGGGAGAGAAGACAAAGCAAGTATAGAAAAATGTCAACAATTGAGGAATCTAGAATCACTGTATTATTCTTGCAACTTCTTTGTGGGTTTGAAGTATTTCAAAATAAAAAGTTCAAAGTGGGATTGAGAACATCTTGACCAAAAGGGGGATGCGAAATGAAATGAAATGGAGCTTCGGTGGCTGAGAGATTTCAAATGGAGTCGAGAGGTCACTCTGGTGGACATTCTCATGTACTATATAGATAGCACTTTTTAGGTTTTAATATATTGGAATAGCTAGAAGTAAATACCTGAAACTACCAAACTCCAACCTAGTAGCCTTGACTCCTAAAGACAATTGTATCACAGTGTAGCTTACAATGGGTGACAGTGTGATTGTGAAAACCCTGTGGATTGCACTCCCTTTATCCAGTGTATGGATGGATGAGTAGAAAAATGGGGACAAAATCTAAATGAAAAATAGGGTGGGATGGGGGGGGTGACTTGGGTGTTTTTTGTTTTGTTTCGTTTTGTTTTGTTTATTTTTATTTTTTATTCTGAGTCTGATTCATTCTGATGTAAGGAAAATGTTCAAAAATAGATTGGGGTGATGAATGCACAACTATAAGATGGTACTGTGAACAGCTGATTGTACACCATGGATGGCTGTATGTTATGTGAATATTTCTCAATGAAACTGAATTAAAAAAAAAAAAAAAGTTTAAAAGAAGGCCACAACAGATCTCTTGCTGGTTTTGAGAAAACAACTCCCAAACATGAAAACCCAGCATATCAGCAGTGGAAGGTGGGACCAGTCAGGCAAGACTTAGTTGGTGGCCATAGGCTCTGAACTGCGTGTCCCAAAGATCTCTATGAAAAGGCTACCTCCACTCTGCTTCATCGCGTAACTCCTGGACTGGGTCCCCCTCCAGAAATCTCAGAAGGCTGCACCCTAAAGGGAGCAGGTTATTAGAAAAGTGCTGCCTCTCAGGAGGTCTCAGGGGCACTGTCCCCATGTTCTCACCAGCCCACGATGCAGGTGCTACAGGTGGCTGACAACTGTCTTGTTCCTTCCCAGACTCCCATGGGTGGGAAGGTAGCCGCCTGAAATTTTCTCAAATGGTGTCTCCCTGAATTCCAAGTGGAAAAAATGGGCCTCGGAATCATTGTTTTCCTTCCTGTTGGAGGTAACATATCCCATCCTGTCCCTGGGCCAGCTGAAGGGCAGAAGAGTGAGGAAGGGTCACTGCAAAGTCCATTTGGACATCAAGCAACTTGCAAGCTTTCAGACAGAGAACGGTTTCTATGCTTATCTGGATATCTAAGAGGAACAATTTGAATGAGGGTTGCTAAACAAGAATTCTTCTGCACCTTTCCTCCTTTTTTTCTTTCTCTCTCTTTCTCCTTTTATTACTATTTTTTAATGAAATGGAAAAAAAAAAAAAATCTCCTGGCCCTGAGCCTAAAATCTCTTCCTTGTGATGCTAATCTCTTCTCGCTGGCGGCATGCTGCTGCCTTGGCTCCTTGCCTGTTTAATATCGTGGTTGCTGATGGCAGGTGGTGTCAGCGTTTCCATTATGAAGCTCAGCTTTAACAATTTTTTGAAATGGACGGGTACAGGCCTCCAGGCAAAGGGTACTCACCCCACGCCTGGGAACCCAAGTATCTGCTGGGGTCTCCAGCCTGCGTTTACAAATCTTACCTCTCTGAGGTGAAATATAGTGTGTGCCATAGGAGCTCCTTTGGAAAAGCGAGTTTTCAGAGAGACGCTTCTTTCTCTAAACATTGTCCCAGCTCCTTGACAGCATTTGAGTTTGGGTGTGAGGGAAAAAAAAAAAAGGGTCTCTTATTAAGAGAGAGAGAGAGAAAAAAAGATAAATGTCACATTGGATATTTGAAGAGTATTTTTCCCCAAGGCTTGATAAAGAAAATATTTCTGTCTCTTTACTCTCATCTCTCTCAACCCAATTTTTCATGACTTAAGTAATACTTGCTTACATACTGAAGATTTTTTCAACCAAACTACTAAGTCCCTTATTTATCACCCATTGCCTATTGTTCCATTAATTCAGTCAGTCAGTTTAGAGCAGAAATCCTCAATATCTGATGCTCCCTCCTGAGGTCCACTCTGGCCACAGGATCTGCTTCTGAGGCAGAGTGTCGAAAGAGCAAAGGATACACAAACAAAAGACCAGGGACTTCGGTCTGATCAGTTATTAATTGTGTAGCTTGGACAATTTATTTTAAAAATCCCTCACTCCTATCCCCTATCTACAAACAAACTGAGATAACTAACTGAAATAATATATAGCACAATGTTCTCTTAACTCTAGGTGTTAGTCATTATACTTTGCTGCTGGTCTCTAACGGGAGCTCCATGAGTGCCTACTGAATTCACCTGATTTCCCGATCACTGGGCAGGAAGCACTTTTCTGTCAGGCATTGGAGGAGTTTTTCGACCTGGGTTTAAGAGCCGTCTTCCTGCCCCATTATTTATTATTTTATTGTCCATTATGACTTCCCAGGAATAGCCCACAACAAAGACAAGGACTTACTGTACTGCTTTTACTTACAACTAATATAATTTAGAGGGATGACATAAATATGGGAGCCACTAACACAATTTCCCCTCGCCAAAATCTTCATTAAGACCGTTAAGAAAAGGTCAAGAGGTTTTCAGGATGAATATATGAAACTGGGTAAATTCACAATAAAGCCTTGTGAGGACTCTGGGACCAGGAGCAAGAGCTGTCACATCTGTCCTCAGCTGGACGGCGGCTGCCAGTTGGCAGGTGAAGTGTGGTCAAGGTCTTCTGCAGATTAAGGAAAATCTATGAACGGTTCAAAGACTTTTGCCAAGCTGTTACTCTCTCCAAGTGGCAAGACACGCTGAGGAGATTTGGCTGTGTATATTTCGAGATGTCCTTTGGCACCTGACTGGTGAAGGCACTTGGGGACTAAAACTTAGGAAAAATACGTCGTTCAGACATCAGGTCCTAGGAATAGAGCACCCCGTCTAACTTTGCCTTGTTTTATTCTTAACTCAGTTCCTTTGCCTTTGGGTCCTGGGTCCAGGCTTTCTTTCCAATCATGATGTTCCCACCTAGATCCTCCTCCTCTCCACATCTGCTCATTTCCATGAGAAACGAATCCCCCTGCATGTAGCACCAATATTCAGCGACTAGCACATCAGCCACCCCTTCTAATCCTGGAATATCTGATCTGAGTCAGATTTAAGGTGACCCAGCCCTGTCCTCACACCTACAGTGGAAGATGTACAAAAACTGAAGACACAGCCATAGAAAGGAATGAAGTTCTGATCCTTGCTACAACATGAACCTTGAAAACATTACGCCAAGTGAAAGAAACCAGACACAAAAAGACAAATATTGAACAACTCCGCTTACGTGAAATATCTAGAATAAGCAAATCCATAGAGACAGAAAGTAGATTAGGCGTTACCAGGGGCTGGGGGGAGGAGGAACGGAGAGTTACTGCTTTTAGGGCATAGAGTTTCTATTTGGGGGAATGAAAATTTTTGGAAACAGATAGTGGTGATGGTTGCACAATATTATGAATATAATTAATGTCACTGATTTGCATTCTTAGAAACGGTTAAAATGGCAAATATTATGTTATACTTATTTTACCACAATAAAAAAAGTAAAACAACAACAACAACAAAAAAAACAAAAGCCACAAAGTTCTGGAGATGTGGTTGGAAAGACATTTTTCCTGTCTTTTTCAGTTGATAAACACCCCTTACTAGGCATGGAACCTCAGAAAATACAGAGGTTTTGAAAAAACAGTAAGATGATAAGGGATATTATTACCACTACAATTCCTCTCAGGAATATTTGCTGCCCTGAAAAACGTGGAAGGAAAAACTTTTTTCTTTTTTTTTTTTGACACTGCTTCTGTGAGATGGGAGGCCTATTTCCTTTTCCTTACAGTGAAAATCTAAACCTTCAACTAGGCTTTAAAATCTAAGGTAGCAGCTTTCATGTATGGTGTCAGAATTTCATTTTTAGAGCAAATAGAGTCTATCTATGAGTTGGACCTTGTACTCCAAGGTCAAACTAATCTAAAATTAAGTCCTAGGTCTGATCTTGTGCAGACTACGCACTTTCCCTAAGCCTCAGTCTTAGCTGTAAAACGGGGGTAACAGCAGTTGTGCGGATTTGATGAGATCATGCCTATACACAGGTTAGTGTGATGCTGGGCTTGTGCTCAGTAAATATTCCTGCCAGAATCCACATCATCGTGGATATCATCATCATTACTTATTATCATTATTATTATTAGTCAAGGAGAAGGTCCCACCTTGAAGAAGTTTTTTCCAAGCTGGGCCTACGGATTTACCCTGTACTCTCTTAGACCTTCCTTTAGTTGCCGGTGGAGGAAAGGCAGGGGAGGAGCTGCTTGCTCCACCTGCGCTTTGCCAAAGGACCATTAGGTGGGGCCCCGCCATCCCCACTCAAGTCAACATGTAGCTCTGACTCTGGACTTTGGAATCCAGGGAAAGAGGCATGAGAGGACTACTGCATTTTGTGATTACTGCTTGACTTAATCAAATGAACCCACTGCCTCTGGTAAGAGGAGACCCAGGGTCTGCCATAGGCCCCGTGTAATAATGCAGCAAACACCACAGCCCCCATCGTTTGGCAGATGTGTGCGTTAAGCTGGGTCTCCAGGCATGGAGTAGAGGCGATGTGCTTCTCCCTTGGAACATGGAGCTCAGGACTGAAGAGGCAACACATTCAGAATCATAAATCAATCCGTTTCTAGAAAATGATGATAAAGCTTAGGAGAAAACTTTAAAGTACACTAAAATCCCTAGAGGTTACCAGTCCCCGGTACATTGATTGACACTTTTCAGGCACCTTCTCCCACCAGGCTCATGCTTTCTAGCCAGGTCATCTCACTGCTGATTGCTCTGATCTACAGACCACTTTGTCCCTGGCTCCTTGCTTCACTGAACATCCCGGACCAGGTTCAGGGTTCTGCTTTGCCCCAACTCATGCCCACATCTTTGTGATTTCAATGTCCATATTGACGACCCATTTGATGTCATAGACCTAGCCTTCTAATTTTTTTTCTACTTCTCCTCCAATGACATTTACCTCCATTCTAACTACATTACCCCAAATCCCACCCTGGTTTTGCATCTCCTGGAATTATTCCACTTCTGAAATCTGAAAACTCTAGTATCTTTTTCTCTAACTCCAACCTCAATGATCTCACTCTCACTGCCAGGTCACCTTCTCCTTGACCTCACTGAGTTCTACAATCCCCTAGAGCCTCTGCTGGGTCCAGGGCTCATTTCAGCAATCTTCATGGCATGCCTTCAATTTTTCCATACGCTGCTGAACCAACTCTGAAAATGAATCCCGAATCAATACAACCATTTCCTTCGCTTCTACATGCAGGCTGCTATACAGAGCAGGAAAGTGACACAATTATTTAGGCTGCTCAAAATTTCCCAAGTCATCAAATTGCTTGATGACTCACCTGGAGTTGGTTTTCTCAACTTCCCATAAAGGTTAATTAACTTAAACCTTCTTCACCCTTGTTAAGCCCTCTTTCCTCTCTCTCCCTTTTGGCAGATGACCTTTCTTTCCACATCACAGGGAAACTAGAGGACATCAAGCATGAACTCCTGAGACTTCCTGTCCCTCCCTCCCCTCCCTCCAGACACATCCTTATTTGCCCTGACCTCCCGCCTTTCCTTCTACCTGGGAGGGTCATGAACCTCATCCACTCTCTGGTTTCTGGGAGGGGCTCATCCTCTTCTAAGCCCAACTCTCATTTGCTTACCAGCAGCTTCCTCAGTATTTTACAGTTAAGAGTTAATTCACAGTCACTTTATCAACTGATGGGCCCACATTTGTCTTGTATCCCATTCCTTCCCGAGTTCGCTTTTCTTCTTAAGAACCATCCTGTAGACAGTAAACCCTTAGTCCTCACACATACAATCTGAATGATAGTTTAGTCATATAGGCTGACATCTATTTTTTTCTCAATATTTAAAATATATCCTTTCATTGACTTCTTGCATCTATTGTTGCAAATGAGAAATCTGCTGTCCGGATTATTGTCCCTTTGTATGGGATCTTTCTCTTGATTAACTTTTTTTTTTTTAATATTTATTTTATTGAGATATATTCACATACCATGCAGTCATACAAAACAAATCGTACATTCGATTGTTCACAGTACCATTACATAGTTGTACATTCATCACCAAAATCAATCCCCGACACCTTCATTACCACACACACAAAAATAACAATAATAATAATTAAAGTGAAAAAGAGCAATTAAAGTAAAAAAGAACACTGGGTGCCTTTGTCTGTTTGTTTGTTTGTTTCCTTCCCCTATTTTTCTACTCATCCATCCATAAACTAGACAAAGGGGAGTATGGTCCTTATGGCTTTCCCAATCCCATTGTCACCCCTCATAAGCTACATTTTTATACAATTGTCTTCGAGATTCATGGGTTCTGGGTTGTAGTTTGATAGTTTCAGGTATCTACCACCAGCTACCCCAATTTATTAGAACCTAAAAAGGGTTGTCTATATTGTGCGTAAGAGTGCCCACCAGAGTGACCTCTCGGCTTCTTTTGGAATCTCCCTGCCACTGAAGCTTATTTCATTTCCTTTCACATCCCCCTCTTGGTCAAGAAGATGTTCTCCATCCCACGATGCTAGGTCTACATTCTTCCCTGGGAGTCATATTCCATATTGCCAGGGAGATTCACTCCCCTGGGTGTCTGATCCCACATAGGGGGAAGGGCAGTGATTTAACCTGTTAAGTTGGCTTAGCTAGAGAGAGAGGGGGCCACATCTGAGCAACAAAGAGGCATTTGGGAGGAGGCTCTTAGGCACAATTATAGGGAGGCCTAGCCTCTCCTTTGCAGCAACAGTCTTCCCAAGGGCAAATCCTGTGGTAGAGGGCTCAACTCATCTTGATTAACTTTTAACATTAAAAAACAAAAAAACTTGATACTCTGTAGTTTTATGACAATGTGTCTAGGTATAGATTTATTTTTGTTTACCCCCCACTGTATTCAGGGAGGTATTAGAGGGTAGCCAGACTGTTTAGGGTTGAATCCTCCCACTTGGCTGTGCAACCTTGGGCCAGTTATACACATTCCCTCTGTTCCAATTTACTCCCAGATAAAATGATGTTATCTCAGGGTTAATGGAGGGTTAAATGAGGTAACAAATGGAAAGCACATAGATTGAAAACTCTATTTAACTATTAAATTTTTTTTTTTTTTACATTTCTGTGCTATGAAGTGGGTGTATTCCCCAATACTATCTTCCAATTCACTATTTCTTAAGTTGTGTCTAGTCTAGAGTTTATCCTGTCTATTGAATCTTTTATTTCAATGACTCCATTCCCAAATCCCCAGTCCTTGTTTCCTTTCTGCTAGCTTTTATTTCTTAATTTCTCATACTTTAAAAATGGAAGTTTTATTTTCATTTTCCTCTTTTAGCAGCGTAAACATTATTTTAACCGGACATATCTATAAAATTATTTTTTGTCTGCAGAAAATTCATGTTCTAATTGTTGATCATATTGGCTAACTCTCTTACCATTAAGTTTCAGGGTCTTTTTGACCAGTGGGCAGCTTGGTCCAGTTTCTGGTCTTGAGATTGATTCTGTGTCTTCCTCCTCTTTAAAAGTCATTGCTGAGGCAGTAGTCATAGGAGATTCTTTCAACCTCCTTTCTCTAGTGGAGAAGCCCCACCCCAGAATATTTCTTCAAACAGTGAGCCTGACTCTGGTGCCTCATTTTTCTTGGAGTACTTTTAGTCCCATTACCTTATGAGACACACATCAACACCTGCCATTGCCTGCTCCCCAACTCATAGTCCAGGAACTCCATGCCTCCCCCTCCTGAGTTTCTGTCCCATTTCATGTCATGAGTCTAGCTCTGTTGTTGTGCTTTTCTCTTTTCATATTTAATCTGTCATTGCTCTGTGTTTGGAACACAGGAGATGTGTCTCAACATGAACATGCTTTGCAACCAAGATGAGACATCTTCTATAGGCTTCTCCCCTCAACCTGGTGTCCCCTTCTGGCACAATTCCTTACTTTCCTTTCGTAGCCAAGCATCTCTGCATTCTTCTTTGATGTCCTGCAACCTGGCTTCTGTCTCCACCATTGCACTCATTTTCATAAATTTCACCAGTGACCTTATCACTCAACCAACAGGACCTTTTAAATTCTCGTGTTCTTTTAACTCTGCTATTAGCATCAGTACAATTTCTTTCTCGATGTCTGCTATTTCCTGGGCCTTTGTGCTTCCCAACACCTTGATTCTCCCCCTACCTCTCAGGGTGCTCCTTCTAATCCATCTCTATGGGATGCTTTTCCTTTTCTCTCCCCTTAAATGTTTATATTCCCATAGGTTCCACCCTTTCTCTTTACCCCTCATGTATCCCTTGGGTAGTATCATCCATTCTTATGGCTTCAAAATTACCTTTACTTTATGACTTCCAATTCTGAACTCCAGGTCAGACATAAGTCTTGAGCTTTGGATTTATATATCCAGCTTCCTCCTGGTTATTTTCACTAAATTTCCCAGAAGCACTTTAAACTTCGTTAGGCCAAAACTGAACTCATCAACCTTTCCTACGCTGCTTTTCTTTTCTTTTCTTTACACTTTTTATTGCCTCAAAATTTCCCATTTTAACCATTTTCACGTGTACAATTCAGTGGTAGTAATTACATTTACAGTTGGTGCTACCATCACTAACACCCATTACCTAAACTTTTTCATCTTCTCAAACAGAAATTCTGTACACCTTAAACAATAACTCCCCATTTCCCTCATCCCCCAGTCCCTGGTCATTTTTTTTTTTTTTTTTTAATTTATTGCTTTAGTTGGTGGCACCACCACCAATCCATGTCAAAATCCTGAGTTATGCCAGACCCTAGAGCCAGCCACCCCATCTCATTCCCAAATCCAATCAGGCATCAAGACCTGACGACTCTCCCTCTTCTTAATTAATCCTTTCCTATCTATTTCTGATGTCACTGCTTTGACTTTTGGGCTGCATTCTCTCTCATTTAATCTACCCCAAAATCTTTTTTTATCAACTCATTTCTCTCTGCACCAAAATCCTGGCTACCTCTCCAAACTCACCCTCCACCCTGCGTTCTCCACAGCACATTACACTGTAATTATAGTACTTGCCTCCCCATTAGACTGATAATTCCCGGGGCCAAACAGATGCTCAACAAATGAACTAATGTACTATTGAGATAATCCTCCCTTTCAATGGGTATTGAAAAATAAAGGACTTTTCAGATTCCCACTGGGAAGGTAAGACAAGAAATTGGGGAAGAAAATTAATACTTACTAAACACCTAATTAATTAATATTTACTAAACATCAGGAACTGTGATAGATGACTTATATTAATTATGATTCAGAACATTCCTTATCGTTTTTAAAACTGACCCAAGGGAGCAAGGAAAATTCAAGGGCAGAGTCTTTAAACCATAAGAATTTGCTAGACCTCTAGAGAACATGAAAATCCAAGGGAACAGTCTTTAAACTAGAAGACTTTACATTCTTGTTGGTTTAGAATAATGGCTGCAAATAGTATGAGTAAATCTAGGTCTGCTGAAAACTGCTCTGACTTCCCCATCTCTCAAGGTGGGCGCTGACTGCCCTTGAAACATCGCAGGATTCTTCAAGTACATTACTGCAACTTTGCAGCAGGAGAAATCTGTTAAAGTCCCTGAATGTTTCGCAAACACACACAAAAAAACAATTCTTGGCTTTGTCCAATGTAACTAAATATGTGTTATCAGTAGGGGCATAGGCGCAGTACAAGATAAAGCACACAGAGTTGCGAAGGTCCTTTACATTGGACATTCTGATTTACACGAGCACATAATGATATCTTTTACCCATGTACATTCTGCTCCTCAATATCCTATGGTGCAAATTTACAAAGCAGGTACCAGAAGACATGGTCTTCGGGGCAGTTAGAGAACAATCTGGCATGAAATGTAACTCTCAAATATCTGTACCCAAAGAGGATCACTAATTAATTTGTTATTCTTAATTGTATGAGAGAATAGATTTTTCCAATAGTAAGAGCAAATCTTAGACAGAGGAAGCAACATGAAGTTAGATGAATTCTTAAATAAAGTGGAATATTAAGTCACTCCTGGGTACCACATGACTGCCTTTTTTTTTTCTTTTTTAAAGTAATAGTGTTTTGTATTTCAAACTATTATAAAAAGCCCCAACAAAGGCATGTCATGTGTGCAACTGGTGTATCTGGTTTGACATCATCTATTTCAAGAGACCCAGATGGTTCTAGAGCAAATAAGCTGGGTGCTGAAAACCAGCCTTCACCTGGAGATCAAAATTAAATTTCTGTGAAAATCAATCTTCACAGTCTCCTTCATTCCTGAGGACCTTCATTAATACATTTCAAATTTCATTTCAATATTTCACTCCAGTTTTCACATGCCAACCGAGGTGAAGTGGAGTTAATAATAAACTCAGATTCACAGCAGATTTCTGTTCTCCTTTGAACCTACGTATGAGCAAAAAAAAATTTTGGCACCAAATGGTCAATTATTTGGTTTCGCCCCAAATCCTTTTCCATGACGGCATTTAGTTGATGCTTTTCAACATCAATTTATTAATAATCTGATCATCAGAGCTAGAGATAATCAAAAGTACTCCAGATAATGGTCTGCATATTACAAAGGTATTTACGATGGACTCTAGAGGGCTGGGAACAGGATGAAAAATTTTCAGATGCAGCTCCATGAAGTTTATATTTAATAAATTTATGTACCAAATGGCTATAAAATCTGATGGACTATAAACAGGCCTTCAGTGGGCATTAGTGGGGAAATAGGATTTAAATATGATTTTAAAACTTAACATTGTTCAACAGACAGAACTGCTATCAGCCTCTAAAGATCAAGTACAGAATTTGGTGGGCAATAGCTGACACTAAGCACGCTGCAAAAGCAGAGCCTGTGTACTAGCAGAGAAGCAGTGCTTTCAGTGTAGCAAAATGAAAAAAACTGCTTTGAAACCTCATCCACTGGAAATCATTAACTTCTTTTCTATAAGGTCAGCTCCTATCATATCTCCGTGCCCCACTTTTTCTTAAGGACTAAAATACTAGAAGGGACTTTGTCCTTGAAGATGTATATCAGATAGATGGCATCCAGCGATTTTAGAGAGAAATCCATTCTACAAAGATGATGGCTATGAACCTGCGAGCGGAGGAAGATTCAACTACTCCCTTTTCAGAGTTCTAGCAAGTCATTGCATGACTAGGATGCCTGTCAGTGCCTTGGAAAAAGTTAACAAACAACCTTCCAGGCCTGAATGACTGAAGAGCTTATTACTTAATGACTTTTCTTTGGCAGAATCCAGTTCAAGGGTCACATTTTATATGTGAACGCTATTCAGTGCTTACAGGTGCTCCTGACAAACACCTCAATATCCCACGTAGGAGGAGAGTATCGTGATGAATTCACTGAACTTAAGATGTCACTGATTGCACCACTAAGAAAGAAAAAATGCTTCCACTTATAATTGCAAGATGCCATCGACCCTAAGATACATTCCATTTTTAGGACTGTTAAAATGTGAAAAACAATAGGGCACCTTAGAATTGAGGAAGTATGAAAACATCAGTAACAGCTACTGTGTTGAACACCTACTATGTGTACCAAGCACACTGTGAGCACTTTTCACGATTAACTCATTTAATCCTCACAAGTACCTTATGAGTAGGAACCATTATTATGCCCATTTTACAGGGGGGCACAAAGAGGTAAGATCTTCCTGCTAAGTGGCCAAGCCTGAAATCAAACCCGGGGTGGGCGGGGGCTGACTCCAGTGCCTGGGGCCCTCATCCCTTGACCATTCTGCCCCATCCTGTTGATTACTAACCTGGAGCAACAAGGTCAGGTGGCTCTCACCTCTTGGGGCAGAGCTGTGCCAAGCAGGCTCCCCTACAGGTGAATGAGACCCCAAGAAGGGCTGGTCTGAAACCAGAACTCCCAATCTCCAGGCTGGAGGCTTAGGCCAATGACCACTCCCTCCCTCACCTTGGGGAGTGAAACTAGAAAGCTCCCAGAGACATGCAGCTTATCAACTCGTGCCTGAGGATGCTGCACCCTGGAGGGAGGAAAGGAATCGGGGCTGAAGACTTCAGAAATTTGACCACTTAGCATCTTCCCTCCAAAAGAAGTCCCCAAATTAATTTCTCCACTTGTGGATCTCTAAGAGTCCAATTCTGCAGTGGTTCCCATGAAGCATAACTGAAATTAAAGAGAAGAAAAGAACCACCATTTTTGGACCCTGTGTGTTCCGGGCACTTAACTTGCATCATCTCACTGAATCCTTCCAACAGTCCTCTGAAGTGAGTTTTCCCCTTTTCACAGCTGAGGAAGTTCAGAATGGTAAAGTCCATTATCACCCGGACTTTACCCGTTGGGTCCAACGCCTGTGATTTCTGAGTCTAGTACACTGTCCTGCTAAATGCATCCGGCCGGTTGCTACCTTTTGGCAGATTCCTAAGGTGGCCCCATCTAAAACTCCAAGACCCAAACACTGCTGGTCATCATCTGCCATTAACAACCCCTCCCCCACGGTACCAGCAACTGGGCTCAACAAACATAAATCCAAAGCTCTAGGTAAACAAACAGGAGAGCAGCTGTGCTTTTTCTTTCTTTCTTTTTAAAATTTTAGTGAAGTGTATTGTCTTCCCATAGTCATTACATCTTGTATAATGGGAAAAAAGGCAAACATTTAGGACCAACTGCAAAGCCAATGACTATAGCTGAGAGTGAATAACAGAAAAAAGGAGAGGTTTGGGTTTCATGGAACAAAGAGTCAGATGGGTTATTTTTTTCAAAACTCAAAAGACCAACACTTCAAAGAACACTAGGGGTCATGTAACAAACAGCCACTAGCCACCACTCAAAAGAACACATGTAAACAGTTGGACACATTTGATGCTGATTCTGCCCCTTCTTTTTTTTCCCCCTAAAGAAATGAAGTTTCACACTTACAGTCAAAATTCCTTCCCCTCACTCTCCAGGATGATGGTTATGAATTTATTGTGACTCTGGCCCATATTTTTATAAATGTATCCATAAACAGTATGTTCTTAAATGATGTTGATGGTATTCCACACTTAAGTTTGAGGTAGGTTCTAATATTTTATTTTTCTATACGAAAGTCAATTGATCTGATGTGATTTATCTTTCTCACCACTGATTCGAGACACCACTACTAAGTCCCAAACTCACGTTTTCAGCTTTTATCTATTTCTATATTTGTACAAATATCACATTGTCTTTATTAATATGATTTTGTTACCTGGTAGGATGAACCTCCCTTAACTTGTTCTCTATTTAAAATCTGTCCTATTTTGGACTTTTATTCTCCCATTTGAATTTTACAATCAAGCTGTGACAATCCCATTGGGATTTTGATTGAAATTACATCTAACTTGGAGATTAAAAATTTAGGAAAGAATTACTTCTGTATAGTAATTAGTCTTTCCATCCATGAAGGGAGTATTTGCTATTTATTCAGGTCTTCTGTTATGTCCTTAGAGAATAATTTTCTCTAAAAAAGACAGATTTGTTTGTAGGTAGCTTAGAGTTGTGTTGGAATAGTTAATAGGGCCTTTTTTCCTGTTATATTTTCTAATTGATTATTACTGATATATAGGAAAATGATTATTTACGTGAAGATCTTACATCAAGTAATCATTCTGAACTCAACAGTTTTAGACATTTGTCGATTCTCTTAAGATTTTCAATTCAGACACACTGTCTGCAAATAACAAAAAATGATGTCTCTTTAGTTACATTCCTTTACCACTATTTTCTTTCTCTTTTCTGTTTCAATTTTTTTATTCTTAAGAATAATTGTAATTTTAAATGTTGACATAATTTCAAACTTACAGAAAAACTAAGAATATTACAAAAATTTCCTGAATGCCTTTTAACCTGATTCCTCAGTTGCTCACATTTGCTCATGTGCTTTGTCATTCACATTCGACAGTAAGTTGTGGACATCACATCCCTTTATTCCTAAAGATTTCATTGTGAATTTCCTAAGAACAAGGACATTCTTTTATATAACCAAGGTGCAATGATCAAAATCAGGAAATTTAACTGTGACATAATATCATTATCTAATCTGTGGTACACATGCCACTTTTGCCAATCATGATATCCTTGGTAATGTCCTGGTAATATCCTTTGGCTATTTTCCCCCCAGTTTAGGGTCCAATCCAGGTTCACATACCACATATAGTTATCTTGTCTCTGTAGTTTCTCTTTATCTAAACCAATTCATCAGCCTTTTTTTTGTCTTTCATGACCTTGACATTTTTGGAGAGAACAGTCCAGTTATTTTATAGAATCCCATCAATTTGGGTTTGTCTGATGTTTCCTTATGATTAGATTCAGGCTACACCTTTTTTTGAGCAGGAATACCTCAGAAATGATACTGTGTCCTTTTCAGGAAACATTTGATTATCTGTTTGCCCCATAATTGATAATGCTAAAGACACCTGATGCAGGTGGTGTCTGCCAGGTTTTTCTATTTAAAATTACTAGATTTCCCTTTTCAATTAATACGTAATTTGTGGAGAGATGCCTTGAGACTATGCACATATCCTATTCCTCATCAAATTTTCACACACTAGTTTTAGCATCCAATGATGATTTCCGCCTAACTCAAGTATTATTATATTTGAAATGGTGATTTTTATTCTATGTATTCCATTATTTCTCTAACATTTATTAGTTGGTATTCTACTGTAAGGATGATCTTTCTCTTTTCCCTTTACTTATGTTTTCTTTTCTTTAAAGTACCATGGACTCAGGGATTTTTATTTTATTCAATAGATCATATTGTGTTACTATCAATATTTGTTTTGATGCTCAAATTGTGCTAACTTTGGCCAGTGGCCACCCCTTCAAGCTAGCTCTTGTGCTTTTGACATGTTATCATAACAAAGTGTTCCAGGCTCATCCTGTACTTTCCCTGTCCCAGCCCTGGAATCAAGCATTTCTCCAAGGAGCTCTGATTCCTTTTAGTGGGAAGTAGTATTTAGAAACCAAGATCTGGGGGCTAGATGTGCTCATTGCTACTGGGGTATCATTTCTTCTAGGCCCCTTTCAGAGTCAGCACTATATACATATAAACACACACACACAATACATCTATGTAAAAATCATTAATTCATACTGATATCTCCAATTCCACTCCAACACCACCAGCATTTATTCTGGTCTTCTCTCTGTGCATATTTATAACTCTCTTCTCTAGCAGTAAGAAACCTGGCTCCCATCATCCTCATTATATTTACTCATACTTACATCAAAAATAGTTTCAGTATTGCTAGCCCATACCACAGCAAAAAGCAAATTTATGACTTAGAATTCAATATTTGTTTACACTCCTTTTGTGTGTAGTCAAAGAATTGCATAACCAAAAATTATTTGGGTTGGTTCTTTTTTTACCCCCCTTCAGTGTGGTCATTCTATTCATTTAAAATGCATTTATTTCTGTTTGCATTCCAGTTTATAGAGACTCTCCCCCACTCCTTGCTGATTTCGTTTTATTATTTTTGAGTGTATAAAACATTTATTTGATTCTGAAAATCAAACCATACAAAAAGGTATATTCAGAGAAGTACAACGTCTCTCTCCATCTCTCTAGGCTGTTCCAACCCAACCCCTATAGGTAACCAATCTCATTTGTTTCTATTTGCCCTTCCTTTGTTTGTTTTCATAAAATAAGCAGAGAGATGTGTAGTTTCTTATTCCCTCTTCTTTCTAACACAAAGGAAGAAAACTGTGGAAGATTTCACGAATTTGTGTGCCATCATTATCCAGGGGCCTGCTTATCATCTCTGTATCGTCACAGTTTCAGAATATGTGCTGCCAAAGTATACACTCTTTTTCTTTTCTAATTGCATTGTCTAGTTTCTCTCTAAAATGTTGGATAGTAGAGATATTAGCAGATACCCTTGTCTTGTTCTCAATTTAGTCTTAAATGACTTCTTTTTCATTCAGTCATTCAACAAACTTTTTTGAGCGTATATCATGTACCAGTATTCTGGATACAACCATAAATGAGAAAGACTTGGTGTCTGCCCTCAAAGAGCTTTAAACTACTTGGAGAACAGACAGTTAAATGAGCAGTTACAATACAGCACAAGTTCTGGGGTTGGGTGCACACAGAAAAAGGTGGTTCAGAGACATTTAGGTGAGGAATGTGGCCTCGGCCCAAACTCGTAGAAGTCCAGCCTGAATGGCCTCCACCTGCCTCTTCAAAACTTTCGGACCCAACCCAGAGTGTTATATCATTCAGAGAGAACCTAGGGTTTCTGACATTCAAAAGTCTCCTGCTTCATAATTATCTTTTGGGTCAATAGGATCAGTGGTGATACTGATGAGTCATGAGGAGGCTAACTTTTTTTTTCTGTTTCATTAATGAAATCAGGAAATCAGGACATGCACTGAAAGGTGAGAGATGAATGAAAATTTTTGCTTCATGGCTACCAAAGAAGAAGAAAAAGATTCATTGTGTGACCTTGATAAGTTATTTGACATCTCAGTGAAATTGAATAGTTCCTCAATTTTAATATTTTCTTAAGGCAGTAAAATTTTTTTGGCCAGATCACATAAATAAGAGTATGCTTTATTCCTAAATATATCAGCATGCATCTCCTTAAGCCAAGGACCTTCTCCTACATATGCACAAAATAGTGATCTCAGGCAAAAAACTTAATATTGATATAATACTAAACCATTCTTTTATTTATTATATGGTCTATGTTAAAATTTTCCCAATTGTCCCAATAATACCTTTTTTTTTCCTCTGTATTCCCTCTCCTTCCACCCAAATCCAGGGTCCAAAACCAGGACGAGGCATTTAATGGTCAAATTTCTTTAGTGTCTTTAAAATCTAGGACAGTTCCATAGTTTTTTTTTTTTTTTTGAGGGGTCAGGGGTAAGGGTTAGTCTTTAATGACACATTCAGTCTTGAAGAGTTTTGGCCAGTGGTTTTGTAGAACAGCCCTCCATTTAGACTTGCCTGATTGTTTCCTCATGATTGAATTCAGCGTAAACATTTTTGGCAAAGATAATCAATAGGTGACTGTGCCCTTCTCAGTGTGTCACAGCAGGAGCCACATTATGTCAATTTGTCCCATTATTGGTGATGCTAAATTTGCTTACTTGATGTATGTGTGGGGGCGGGAGGGGGGTACTTTGAAACTGTCAATATCCTGTTCCCAGATACTGTTTCACTCAATGGTTTTTAGCCTCCACTGATGATTAGCCTGAGCTAATTATTACTACAATAGCTGCAATATGGTCATCTAGACCTTGATACTTGGTGTTGCTTTTCTAGCTCTGATTTCTGGTTTCCCAACCATGATTCTCCTTCTTCTTTTTATTATGCTGCTCTTGACTAGTTTGGTTAACCATCTTCCTAATCCTTGGTACTAACACATCAGCACTGGCAGGGCTTTTTGGATTTATCACAGCCCTATGGACCAGGCTCTGACAAAAAGCAGTATACCACTTTAAGCTATATCTTAATAATGACGACCGCTACTAAGTTCTAGCTTCTTTGCATGCACAGATAAGTTGCATTGTGACTATGCATCTGAGATGAGAAAGTGGGCCCTCCTGCTGGACTGGTCCTCCTGCTGGGTGGATGCACATGTGCTTTTCACATCCAGCTCTCAGGTCACAAATTGTATCACAAATGCCAATGGAAACATTTTAAGGAATCAAATATGATCAGTTTTCCATTCTCCTCAGAATGACACCGTTAGACACACACTGAGTAGGGACATTGACTTTCCACTTCATGGCATCAAAGTGGATAATCCATCCAAAATGCTAATGCATGTGCTTTGTGCTATCTTCTTTTTAGCATGGACTGATTTATTAGAGAAAACTGCAGATATTGTAGGTGGCTGGTTATAATAATCTAAGCTTAGAAACAGAACCTGAAAAGTTGAAGACATCAGAGATCATGTCTAAAAATAAAGCAAGAGCTTTTTATTTCTATAATCCTCAATTATAGGCCATTTAAGGAAAAGATAATCAGCTTCAGAGACCTGCAAATATGGATTCTACAGTTCTCATTGGAACCACTGATTTACAAACTAATTTCAGTATGTTCTGAAATGTGTTAATAGATTACTTAATCTTACATCCATCTATGTTGTTCTCTTGATGTTACAAATACTAATACTAATAATGAAAAAGACTTTGTGATGACTATTATAATAACAAATCCTCAATAAATACAGCTCTCCTTAGATGAAATTCCATCTTTTTCAGATGGTAACATTTATGGAAGCTACTTGTGGTCAAGAAGAGACTTTTCTGGCCCTTTCTCCAAGGCAATCCAAGTTGAGCCACATCAAAGCACTGAGATTTACTCAGTTCATCCAAAAGAGATGCCCAGGGGAAGAAATTTCCTCAAAACCTTTCTCTGGTAAACCTCTGTAGTTAAATCAGAAAATCTAATCTCCCCTAGGCTTCTCTTTGAACTTCAGGTTCATATACCCAACTCCTTACCTGCCATTTCCACTTGGAAGTCTCACTGGTACCTCAAACTAATTGTGTACAAAATGGAGCTCTCGATTTCCCCTCAGAACTTGCTTCTCCTCCTCTGTCCCTTACTGTGGTAATGGCACAATCACCCACCGAGGGTCAAAAGACATAACTAGAAATCCTGGAGTTATCCTTTTTATAATCCTTTTATGCCCCACATTAAATCCAATGGGAAGTTAGTCTGTCTCCAAAATGTGCCCCTCCCTCCTCTCTTTCTCCACTGCCATCTCTCCAACTGGAGCCACCATCATCTTTAGCCTGGATTAATGTAAGTCAGTCAGCTGGTCTCTCTGCTTCTTTTCTTGCTCTCTTTCTACCCATTTTCCACAGAACCACCACAGTAAACATTTAAAAACACAAAGTACCCAGTGTAACATGGTATCCTAGGCTGGAACCTGGCACAGTAAAATGACATTAGTGGAAAAACTGGTAAAAATCTGAATAAAGTCTGTAGCTGATAGTATTGTACCAATGCTAATTTCTTAGTGTTGACAAATGTACCATGGACAAATGTACCATGTTAGCAATAGGGGAAGCTGGGTGGAGGGTTTTGGGGAACTCTCTATTCTATCTTTGCAACTTAACTGTAAATTTAAAATTATTCTAAAATTAAAATAAAAAAAAAACACCCATAAATCATATCATGTCACTTGTTTGTTTAAAACCCTTCAATAGCTTCCCACTACACCAAAATCCAAACTCTGCCGTGGCCGGAAGTCTTACACAGTCTGGCTTCTACTCCTTTTTCAATCCCATTTCCTACCCGTCTCCCCTCACTCCTGATGCTCTGGTCACTGGTTTTCTGACAGTTCTGGGGCCCTAGTCCTTGCTCTCCCCTTGCCTGGAAAGCCCCTCTGTGGTTGGTTTCTTCCTATACTCAGGTCTCACGTGGCCTAGTCACCTCTTCTGAGAAGCCTTTACTGAGCACATGGCCTTTAGGCTGAGCTCCCCCCATCATCCTGTTTATCGACTTGGCACTTACAACAGCTGTGATTCTTTTCCACTTCTCCCTCTCCAGAAGTAGGGGAGGACTCATCTGAATTATCGCTGTATCCTCAGTGCCTCTTGTAATGCACAGCATCTAGTAGGCACTCAATATTTATTGAACAACAAAAGGTTTGTTGACAATTCATAGACAAAATCGGAGCCATTAATGACAGGAAGTCATCATTAATGCAACTAATCCCAAGGTATGACCACACCAGTATCAGCACCTAATATCTGTATATAGTACTTTAGAGTTTATCAAGTGCTTCCATGTAAATGAACCTCTGTGAATCCTCCATGATTGCAAGCATCATTAACTTATTTTACTGATAAAGACACCAAAACTCCTATTTGATCAGAGGATTGCTTAAGATCTTATAGCTGGGATTTGAATACCGATTTTGATTCCAATGTATGTGTTCTTTCATTACACAAAATAGCTGAACTAGAAACTAAATAAATTCCAAATACTTCTTCTAGGCAACCTCCAAGGAGATCTGTGTGAAGGGCAGGGCCTTGCACTTCCAGGAACTAAACTGGGCATTCTTGCCATCTGATCAGAGGAATATCCTTGCTGAGGAATAATGTCCTAGACGATATTTGACCTAGGAGAATAGATTTGGTGCCCTAAGGCCCTTTCCTTGAGTGTATGTTGGGGAATGGTTATAAACACGCTTTTGGCAAACTCTTCTACTTCAGAGAGTATGAAGAAGCAAAGAATCTGATTGCCTATGTGTTCGCAGTTGGTTTTAATTAGTATTTAAATATTTTCTTCAAATCTATAATTCTTTCAGATAATCCCTTAGCCTTGATGCCCTGTAGATTCACCTAGGGGAGCTTTATAAATCCCAATCCTGGACCCCACCCAAAACAAATTAAGTCAGAACCTCTGAGGCCGGGACCATCGCATCAGTGTTTGCTAAAACTTTCCCAGATGACTTTACTATGCAGCCACAGTTGATAACGACTGGTCTAGATTTTCAAATGGGTTAGGGGTGGCATATTCTATGCTGCCCCCTCCCCTTTGCACCCGTCCCCCAAGAGAATGTTATCAGGTTCAGCTGGGGAAGTGAACTCTTTAAAACTACACACACATCCAGTTGGAGAATCCATGTTCAGGGTGAACGCCATTCCAGAAGGGCGTTGGCGGGTTTAGACCAGTCTGTACCCAGGACCAATTAAATCAGAATCTCGGGGTAGGACCCAGGCACAAATAGTTGTTAAAATTTCTCAGGTGAGTCCAGTGTGCAGCTAACGCTGAGAACCACCGCTCTAAATGGTTCCTGTTTAGTTTGGAAGAGGAACTGAAGGCAAAGCTGTCCCCCCATTAACCTCGCTGAATGCAGTAACCTGGCAGTGGCTGTCACTCGAGCCACTTCGACTTCAGCTGAACCAAGCAGTGCTAAGTGCTAGCTCTCCCAGGCCTAGATTTATGGCCTCGGACAAACAACAGAACCTTGCCTTGGCGTGGTGCCATCCTCCCGAGCCCTAATTAAACCCTAAATAATTCTCATCAGCATGTGCATAAAATAAACGAGCCTCAATTTAAGACACCTTCCCCACTGTGTCCTAGTTAATGAAATCACATTTTGCAGGTTTCCACAATCATAAATATACTTGTTTTATTTTAACAAGGAGAATGTATCTATATCTAGTCATGCTGCCACTAATTTTTTTTCACTAGACATTGGATCATGTAAAATAAATTACTTACACAGTAATTGATAATAAGATGACAACATGTACTCTATTCAACTAGTAATCAATATGATTATCACCAGTGTCTTTCAGGTTAATGATTGCTTCTTATCATCACCAATTTCATTAAATATTTGGCAGGTAAGGGAGGAAACAGGGTGCAGATAGCAGTATAAAGGATGGAGGCTGAATGATAAGACATATCTAGAGAATGCAAAGAGATGAAGTGAGTTTATTAAATAATTTGGCAACGTGGCAAGACAAGAGAAATATCCAATTCTGCTTTGTTTTCTGCCCCCCGAAAACCTCCCTACTCAGCCTGGACACAAAAGGAGCATGCCAGCAAATGCTCACTGCTTAAGGCTCTAGTTTTGAACCCCTGGACCAACCTATCTTTCACTAAGAAAGTATTATTAGATAAATATATATTTCTCATATTCTGGTTTCTAAGCATCAAAATGATTTCCGTCTGAATAAAAATTGACCAAGCCCTCCTCTGCAGCTTCCCCGGAACAGGACCAAGCTTGAACAGGCTGGGGGGTCACCAGCTGCTGCTGAATATGTAAATTAGAGGAGGGCGAAAAGCAAAGGAAGATGTCTAAGTGAGCCTCGGGCTGGATCTTCTGGCCCGGAGGTCTCAAAGCAAGACCGGGGGGTCTACAGAGCAGAGCAGAGCAAACGCTGGAGTGAGGACTCAGACAGTCACATATTTAGGGTCACTTTAATGGAACAAGATGGTAGGAATTGGACTCGAGAAACTTGGGGGCCATGACAGAGAGAGAAGGATCAGGCCAAACGGGCAGTCTCCGAGTCAGCACTGGGGAGAAGGAGCCAGGCCAGGTATAATAACTGGCATTTCTCCAGGAGGAAGCAAATTGTGTTGACAAGGACTGCACAGCAGGGGCTCAGTGCGGCCTCGCCCTTGGTGTGGGTGGGACATCCTGAATTGAAGCACGTCTGGTGGATTACTTGGTATTTTAAATTCCTAGGAGAGTAGTGAAAAGAACTGAACACCTGCCAAGATAGAATTCAAGGCAATAAAAGACACCATGTGAATTTTGTTGACTGTATGAAGCAAGCAGAGGATAAAACCAGATTACACTGGTCCTATTTACCTGTAAGGATCACGGTGAGGCTGCATGTCTGCTCTGCACCTCTACAAAGGGAGAGCTGTTTTGAACTAATTCATGGGGACGGAGCCAGGGAGAAAGAGAAAAGCAAGGGAATTTGTTTGGACACACTTGCTCTATATCACCCTTTTCTTAATGTTCTAGAACTAGAGCTACATCAAAATGGTCAAGCCCACTTCAATATCTGGTGGCAGGCTATTGTTTAAAGATGTATATTTAAACATGGATGTACTGCAGTGATCAAAAATCATACTGGGTAAGAATATTTATGACATGACAAAAATAACATATGATTCAGTTTTTGTGGAGTTGGTTAAAAAATTAATGAATTAAAAAAATGGCAAAAAATAAATACAACTGCTCTTCAAAAAGTTAAATATAGAATTACCCCATGACCCAATAATTCCACTCCTAGATATATATACCTAAAGAAACTGAAAACAGGGACTCAGACACTTGTACCCCAATAGGAGTATTCACAATTGCCAGAAGGTAGAAACAACCCGAGTGTCCTAAACAGATGAATGGATAAACCAAATGTGGTATATACATGCACTGGAATATTATTCATCCATAAAAATAAATGAAGTATTGATATATGCTACAATGTGGATGAGGCTTGAAAACATTATGCTGAGTGAAATAAGCCAGGCACTTTAGGGTAAATACTGTATGATGTCGCATATATTAAATATCTAAAAATAGCAGATTCATAGAGACAGAAAGTAGATTAGAGGTAACCAGAGGCTTTGGGAAGGGGAAAGGGGGAAAGCTGTTGCTTGGTGGGTACAGAGTATTTGTAGATTTTGGAAATTTAGAAATAAAATTTAAATATATAGATATATATAATCTGCAACATGAACAAAATGCTAACAGCAGCCATCTCTGAATTGTGGGATTACTACTGGTCTCTCCCTCCTTCCCTCCCTCCCTCCCTCCCTTCCCATCCTTCCTTCCTTTTTCCTTCCCTTCCCTTCCCATTTTTTTGTATTTCCCAAAATTTATAACCATGTATTAATTTATCAATAAAAAAGTCATTAGTTTTTAAAAGGGTTCAAGTTTTAGAATTATAGTTTTGATGAGATTGGCCAGCAAAGTGCCTCTGATTTCAGGCTGCTGACAAGCGGTTGGTCCTGAAATAAGTGGGAGGACCATATCCCTGCCTGTTGCATTCTTCTTCCCTTTGGGAAAGTTCCAGGAGCTCTGGAGAAGGCATATGGCTGGGATAGTGGTTGGGGAGATGTATCAGGGGGTCAGATTTTGAGACATGGTGGGTCCTGTTCTGATGTGATTCTCTCTAAACCAGGGTCAGCAAACTTTTTGTAAAGGGCAAGTGTTTTAGTTTCCCAGCTGCTAAAACAAATACCAGATAATGGGTTGGCTTAACAACTGGAATTTATTGGCTTCCAGTTTTGAGGCTAAGAAAAGTCCAAAATCAAGGTGTCAGCAAGGTGATGCTTTCTCTCCAAAGACAATGGTTTTCTAGGGCTGCCTGCTAGTGTTCCTTGGTCCTTAGCTTTTCTGTCACATGGCAATGCACATGGTGGCATCTTCTTTCTCTTTCAAGCTCCAGTGATTTCCTGCTTCTTGCTTCTACCCTGGCTTCTCTCTCTGTGGTCTTCTCTAAAAGGCCTCCAGTAATAGGATCAAGATCCATTCTGATTCAGTTGGGCCACGCCCACAGGAATGGATTAAGATTAAGAACATGTTTGTCTAGGATACATAACTCCAGGCCACCACAGCCAGATAATAAATATTTTAGGCTTTGCAGGCCATACTGTCTCTGACGCAACTACTCACCTCTGCCACTGTAGTGCAAAAAGCAGCCATAGACAATACATAAACAAATAAACATGGCCTGTTTCAAGAAAACTCTGTTTACAAAAAAAGTAGTTTGCCGACCCCTGACAAACTCCAGGTTTCCTAACTTAGTTTGAGCAGCTGAAGTGAAAGGCAGTTCTTGTAAACAGATGGGCCTACAATGACAGTCAACCCTACAGCTCTTACTATTCCAAGGGCTGACCAGGGTGGCTCTTACTACAGAAGAAAAGGAGCCCATTATCATGCTTATGTTTTTAGTCACTTAATATTTTGGTCTTTTCTCCCCAGCTAAACTGTGAGTACCTGAAGTTTGGGAAATGAGTCTTGTGTTTTAAGTACCACCCCTGTAACTCATATAGTGATATATAAATAGGTGCTTGATATGCCCTTGCTGAAAACTGAATAGATGAATGAATAAATGAGTGAACGTCCTCCTTCCCAAGCTGGTGTGACACCACTTGGGACCCACTCACCCTCTATCTATGCAAATTCCACCTTGAATGGGACAACCTGTGTCCCTGGGGTTGGCTAAAATGACCTTCGCAAAGTAGCCCAGCAGAACAGCCAGCAAGCCAGATGACATGGCAACATGTCCTGCGGCTTAGGCCTCATGCCTAGGACTAACCCCATCTTTCTTGAAGATGGCAACAGGAAGAACCACAGAGTAGGCCTGGCCAAAGCCATCCTGTTTCTCAGTTCTTCCCAGTGACTGCTTTCACAGGAGAGAAAGGTTCCAACCTGATGGTGTTGAGGCATCCTTGGTCTTCACTCCTGGCACTTAGGGACCTCTGTGACATCCTGCATCCTTTTGTGCATTCCCTGGGCTCAGTTAAGGCACCAAAGGAAACACCTTGTCAGGACACTCTCTCTCCTGCCTATTTTTTTTTTTTTACATATTAAAAAAAAATATTTAACACATGTAATAAGACAACCAACATTCTGCTTTAACTTTAATTTGCATTTACTTTATGATGAATTTATTCCCGAGCCATAAGTTTCTGTTTTCTGAGTTTCTTCTGGGATATGTTTTTCTTCTGTGCAACCTCCTCTTCTGGTTTAGTAACAGCAGTAAGGATCATCTCAGTGTGGCGGGGGGAGCTCATTTATGGGTTAATCCAACCTTGAGCTCTGAAAGCGTGAAGGTACAGCTTGGGGGCTTTGTTCACCTGGATGTGCTCAATGACCAGGGACTCTACATCCAAACCCTTAAGTTCAGCATTACTTTCTGCATTTTTAAGCATGTGCAACAGAAACTTAGCACTCTTTTTGGGCCACCGATCCTGCATCCAGCCCCACAGTTTGGCCTGGGCACACCTACCAACACCACCATTGTAATGATGGAATGGCACACACTGCTTCTGTAAAGTGACATCTTTTGGATACTTGGTGGCTTTCTTAATATGCATACCCTTGATGGTCTGAGCAGTTTCTCGGGTATTCTTAAAGGGAACACGAAGATTTGAATCTCTTGATTTGCATGATTTTGTGGGGTTTTCTGGGTCAAGTGAATAGTGAACCACTTTCAGAGAACACCTCGGTCACTTATGGGAAGAGCTTTCCTGCCTATTTTGATACAGTCTCAATCTTTGTCACTCTCTTCTAATGCAAAGCATGGCAAGGGGTAGAAATTAATAGGTGAAACCCTGTAGCTTCTAGACTGAGGTTCTTCCCCTCAATGGCTGAGTCCTGACGGAAGCCACAGCCCAATCTCAGGGTGAGGCTCTGGGGAGGGCAAAAAAAGAGATGGGACTTTGAAAATGTATACCCCAAAAGAAAGAGTTTGCGGGTAACTGCTAGGTCAGAAGATGGATTTTCTGCAATACTAATAAACACGGTACTTTGCAGAAATTTGTTAAGAATCAGAACACCGAATGAAGTAAATATTTTTCAGGGGTACCTCCTGACTCTAGAGTGGGACAGGTGTGTATGCAAATATATATGTACATAAGCATAGCCAGAAAATATATATGGCATGCACACATGCACATATGATTGTATTCATATTTGTGAGTAGTACAAGTCATTGAGAAGATGTTTGCTCCAGAAACCAAATCCTGGACTTCCATGTCCCCTATCGTCTCTCCATCCCTGAGTGACATCATTCCAAGTCACAGAGATTCTGCACAGAGGCCCACGGAAAGTGCATGACAATGGGCAGAAAGAAAAGCTAAACAACAAAATAGCTCCAGGGAGAATCCCAGAGCAATAAGCCTCTGAGGCCAAAGGCCAGATGGTCTCTGAGGCCCCTGATGAAGGTCGTTTGCCGCTGGTCCTGACCACACACTCCCAGAGACCAAAGGGCCAGCCTGGGCTGGCACGAGGTGGGGCTACTTACGCAGTCATTGCTCCCTTTGTTGTCCTCGTACTTGGTTTCTATGTGAATGGAGAATTTCGGCAGAAAGGAACACTATGGAAAAAGGAAACTCGCATTAGTTCAGCATTTTATCGCTTCACATATTCAATAGAAACTCCGGCAGCATACCTGGCCCATTGGAAGGGAGCCCTGTTCTAGAGCAGAGATGTCATAATCCCACATTAATATCCAAATTCAGACAAGAAAAAGTGCTTTAGGAACTTGAACACAATTCCTTCCAGAAGTCGGGCCAGAGCAAATAACCAGCAATGGAAGGCAGGAGGCGGAAGGGGACATTTCCAAAGGGATTATGTTCCATGAGTCTATTATCATTCAAAGTGGCCAATTCTTGTTCTGGGGCACTTAACTTTGGGGAGCAGTTGCCATGGCTGGAAATCTGGTTACCCAGCCCTAATCTTATACACATATATAGATTTTAATATATAACATACTAATTACTACCTTATTATGTTCCTTATGTCATGATATAATTACATATTATACAATTATAAATATATATTTTTAAAAATAAATAAAATTAGGGAGGTGGTACAGTAGAGCTTTAAGATCATGAATTTTGAAGTCAGGCTGACCTGCCTTTTAATTTCGGGTTTATCAGTTAATAGACTTTGAGGTAACTTAACTTCTCTGAACCCCAGCAGTACTAACCCAGGGATAATAATTATTACCTAATAGGAACACTGTGAGGGTTAAATAAAATCACATGTATAAAATGTATATTTGGGGGCATAAGCATTCAATAACAGTCAGTGATTGGGAGGAGGCTGGAGCTGAGGTTGGCCATAAAAGGCAACCCCTCTCTTTGCTCACCCAAGGGAGAGAAACCCCAATGCAGCGCAGTCCTAGCATCTGGGTCTCAGTGAGCTGTATTCGACACATTCAGTAGAATTTCAAGGTTAAGGTAGCTTGAGAAAAGGATTTTGAAGGATGATGATGCAACCTCCACCCCGCTGGCAATGAGCTGGGCATGAACTTTCTTGGCCACCAAGATGGGATGAAGATCAATGGGTAAAATGGCCATGGGGAGCTACTGCACATATGGGTCCTTTATTTATTTTTCCAACACTCACAGAGCATGTACTTGATACAAACCCCTGCCCTAAGAGCTTTCAAGTACCAATTATTTACTCCTTGCAATAACCCGTTGAGGTGGGTACTATTATCATCCTTGCTTTCAAGATGAGGAAATGGAGGCACAGAGATGTTAAGTAACTGGGCCATAATCACACAGCTAGTAAGGTGCAGGGGCAGGAATGAAAGCCTGGTGGCCTGTCTGCGCTCTTGACCATTATGCCAATGGTTTTCAAAGTGGTCCGTGGACCAGCAGCAGCAGGACCCAGGAACATATGAGAAATGCAAATTCTTCAGCCCTATCCCAGACCCACTGAATCAGTCACTCTAGGGACCGGACCCAGCAACCTGTGTTTTAACAAGTCTTCCAGGGGATGCTAAGGCCGCACTCAAGCTGGAAAATCCTGTACTGCATTATGCACAGCAGGAAAAGGAAACAGAGAGTGGGTTATCCTAAATCCCACAGTCCACAAATACCCACCCTCACCATGAGTGTTTCACCCCCACAATGATTGTGCTCCCCTTTCAGCCCAGTGGAGACCCCGGTCTTGTCTGTCCGGGAAGGCAGAGGCTCGGACAAGCCATCGGCAAGTCTCCTGACATCACATGCCTGTGCACACTCGGCATTCATCTGTCTTCATTTGAGTGCACAGGCAGTCTGGACTGTGACTAAGGAAACACAGAAACAATCAATCCCACTAATTGCCTTTATAGAGAATGAGGCCCTGCGATTATTCATTAACATCTTCTTTGCTGTCTTCTTGCAAACCTCTCACCTGGTAACTGCTGCCCTCATACCCAGCCCAGGGAGTTCAGAAGGAGTTGATGCTCATCGCCCAAAAAGACCCCGGAGGACTCAGGGCAGCTCCAATCCCACAGGGGGGCCCTTGATTGATATGTGCACTTAGGGAGGTGCAAGAGACCCTTACAAAAATGTCAAGCCTATAGGTAAACTGACTTAGCACTTTCTAACCCACAACTCATCTAAGAGTTAATCCACTAAGTAAACAGTACCAGATAGTGAGCGAATAGAGCCATTCCAGGGTGGGGAGTTGAGTTTGGGTGCATCAGAGTGGAACCCTGCAAACAGTTTTTTTATAGGTTGAATCTCTAAACCACTTAACTAAGTCAAACAAATGAATTTTAGCATTTGGGTATTAAACCCAAATATGAAATGCAAAACTCTCATGCAAACTAGCAGATGTTATTTTTGAGTCAAGGACTTGAGTTATTTTCATATCTGAGTGGCAGCCCTGCCACGAGGCTTCGTGTGCACCTGGCTTCGGCAAGGCCCCAGGAGAACTGGGATCAGACAGGTCAACTTCAGACTGGTCAGTGTTTTCTCCTTTAGCAGGTGGTTTGGGACTTCCTCTTGGGGTATCTGATGGCTGGTTCTAGGAGTCCTGGAGTGTGCAGGTATCTCACGTTAAAATCAGAAGTTCACTGCGCTCGGAGCATTTTCAGAGCTATCACTAAAGTTCGCATCCTGAGCTAAGCTTCTGCCATCTCCAAGCAGGTTTGCTTCCCTAAAAATCTAGCCTGCTAATCCTAGCAGTGCCCTAACTGTTAAGCAAGGCCTTTCATTTCTCCTTGGTTGGCTCACTGTATCTCACTTACTGCAGTTGTTCTAAATCCCTTCCCCTCTCAAGATCTCGTGCCTGGCTTCCTCCCTCTCAGCTGATAATTTTGATTCCTAGTTTAATGAGAAGGACACAGACCCTGTGACAGAAAAACCTACAACTTCCCCCTCATTCATGGCAAATATTCTGCTTATTTTTAAATGTTTCTTATTATCCTCTGTGAATCAGAGACATTCCCTTCTATATTCCATTGGAAAAATACTATCATGAAAAGAACTAATAGATTGGAGTCAGCAGACTGGGGCTCAAATCCAGGGTGTATTGACTTGGACAAATTACTTCACCACTCCCAGCCTCAGTTTCCCTATTCATAGAATGGGGACAATCAGATCTACACTGTAGGAGCACTGAGAACATCAGTGAGATCACAGAGGGTAAACCCCAGAACAGTGTCTGGCATGTAGTAGGTGCACAGTAAAAAAAAAAAAATAGCCAGTAATCATAAAGTTCTTCTCTGGAACTTTGTTTCGCTAATTATTAGCTTCTTCTTCCTGCTTCCTTCCCACAGCCTAAAAATACAACAAAAATGGTCATCTTCTTAAAAACCAAATATGCACAAAGTTCCCTTGATTATGTTTCTTCCTCCTTTTACAGTTAATTCCCTTTCTTTTTTTGTCTTCACAGTCACACTTATTCAAAGAGTGGTCACAGTGCTTGCTGTCTTTAATTTTTCACCTCCCACCTATTCTCAACCAGTGCAATATGATATGGAAATGACTGATTAGCGAAGAATTACCAAACCAACATGGCTTCTCCATCCTCAACCGGTAAACCTCTCCACACTGTTTGACATGACTAACTCCTCCTTCCCGGAAGGCTGTTCCTTCTCAGGCTTCCCTTCCCTCGCACATCCTTTCAAGGTAGGTGGTCTCGAAGCTTCCACCCTTTCCTCTCCTTGCCCCAAACTCTCTCCCCTGGGATCTCATCTGCTCCTGACTTTCCCATGACCATTTTTTGTGGATGCCCCTCAAATCGACATGTCCAAATCCAACTGCTCTCCACACATTTCCAGCTGCCAATTGGGCCATCTCCAACAAGGGCGCTACAGGCATCTCCAAAGGTTCAAACCAAACTCAGAATGTTCTCCCTCATCCACCACATCCAATCTACCCCCAGGTCCTGCTGGCTTGGCTTCCCCTCCTTAAGGAAAGACCAGAGTCTTCTACATCTGGCTCTAATTTTCTTTCTGGCGCTGCCCTACATTTTTCCCTTGGCTCAGTCACAGAAGAGGACTCCTCATTCCCTTCAACACTTCTGGCCACCATGCTCCTCCTCTCCCCTCCAGTTCTCTCAGACTGAAATTTCCATCCTAAACCTTACCCAGAGACCATCTCAAACACCACTTCAGAATGATTATTCCACGTGGGTAAGCAGCGTTCTGTTTGCACCCTTATGGCAGCACTTCTTTTCTTCCTTTTTTATGACAGCAGTTGCAGGTTTACAGAAATTTGATGCAAAAAGTACAGAGTTCCCATATACTCTCCTCTCACAAACACAATTTTCTGTATTTAACATTTTACATTAGTGTGGTACTTTTGTTACAATTCACATAACAATATTATTATAATTATGCTATTAACTTTAGCCTGCTGTTTACATTAGAGTTCACTCTTTGTGTTGTATGGATCACAGAACTTATTTTCCATCATTACAACTAGCTGCATGTGTGTCTCACTCCCCAGCCGGATGATAAGCTCTGGTTCTGTCTTACTCATATTTCAACAGGAGGATCCCTCTCCCACCCCCCAACGCCATTCTTATGACTTGAGAATGTCATAAGCCACAGCCCTCAAGTTATTACAGACACTGAAGCATCTCCTTGAGTTCAACATTGCTCAAATCTGCTTTCTGCAGCTAAAGGCCTTGCTTTAGCTTGGGATATACCATCTAACCTAGTCATTCTCAAATATTCAAGGGGAGAAGGGAGCACCTCACCTCCCCAACCATGGACTTTCTCAAACTGTGCACCACCCACAAGGGATTCTAACATATTCCCGTAGGCGGGGGGGATTCTGAATCACTGAGGAGACTGTCAGGAGTGTGGGTGTGGGGAAAAAAGGTTGGGAACCCTGGTATACCCATTTTTGAGCATCCTCCAAGAAGAGAAACATCATGAGTGGCATCCATTGGCTCAAACTGGAGGATGTTTAAGGGATTCAGAAGACTCCTATACCAAGGGGACAAGAAAGTCACTCTGCAGATACATATTCCATTCAATAAGACTTCATTTAAAAAGAAGCAGAGATTCTTTGGCTGGCTTTAAAGAAGTAAGCTGCCACTTTGTGAAAGGGTCATGTAGCTAGGATCTGAGGGAAGCCTCTAGAAGCTGAGAGAGACCCCAGTCCTACAACCACAAGGAACAGAATCCTGACAACAACCAGTGAACTTGGAAGAGGTTCCCAGGCCTCTGATGAGATTGCAGTCCTGGCTGATGCCTGGATTTCAGCCTGGTGAAACCTTGAGCAGAGGGCTCAGCTAACCTGTGCCCAAACACCTGACCCACAAACCCAGGAGATAATAAATTTGTATTGTTGTAAATCACCAAATTTGTGGAACTCTATTATAAGTACAACAGAAAACCAATACAATGCCCAACCTCAAGAATCTGGCCACTGCTCCCCTTCTTCCCAGGGAGTGCAGAGGAACTGTGGTGTCCGCCGGGAAATCACCCATCTGGCTTTCACCTGAATAAAGCATCACTCACTTTGAGGTCTGAACATGTCCAGGGAAGTGGGGAGTTTGTATTCTTTCTAACTTGGTGGTTGCACCTATGATGCCATCTGCTGCGTCAATGGCCACTGCTTACAGCCCAGGGTGATATTTACCAGTAACTGACGGCACTAAACTTGCTGTTGGCTGGTGTCCAGATGTAGCAACATGCACCCCAGTCCCCAGGGAGGCAGTTGGATGGGCAGTTCATTAGAAAGAATAGAGACAGGTTTTGGTGTCAGATGTCCTTTAGTTCAAACCCTAGCAGTTTTCTTCACTAACTGTGTGACTTTGGGCAAATTCCTTAATCCGTCTGAGCTTCAGTTTCCTCATCTATAACAAGGAGACAACCAAGCTGGGAGGTGAGGGTTAAATGAGATAATGGATGTTCAGAGCCAGGCAGATCAGGGACTTGGGAAATTATACCCCATTGTACCCCTCCCCAGGCCTCTCCCCATGAAGTTCTCATGGGCTATATAGGGAGGAGAAAACAAAGCTGGAGGCAGGTAAGGATGCAACAGGGTGGGGGTGGGGGGGTGGCATGGGTATTTCTTAGAAGGCTCACAAGAGCGGTGGCAACAGGCAGGAGACCATCACAGAAGGGGGCAGTGGCCAAACCACAGGGCAGGTTTGTCTCCCTCTGTCTCAGTCTCCTAGTGCTGCCATTAAGAAAGTACAAACCAGGTGGCTTCAAACAACAGAAGTGTATTTTCTCACAGTTAGGGGGCTAGAAGTCCAAAACCAAGGTGTCAGCAGAGCACTGCTCCCTCTGAAATGTGTAAGGGAGAATCCTTTCTTGCATCTTCCTAGCTTCTGGTGTTTGCCAGCATTCCTTGGCTTGTGGCTGCACCACACCAGTCTCGGCCTCAGTGGTCACCTGGCCCTCTCCCTGAGGTCTTGGTCTCTGTGTCCAAATTTCTCTCTTCTAAGGACACCCTAATCCGGTATGACTTCATCTTAACTTGGTTATATCTGCAAAGACCCTGTTTCCAAATAAAGGTCACATTCACAGCTTCTGGGTGGACATGGATTTGAGGGGACACCATTCAAACCAGCAGAGTCTCCTGCAGCCTTGCTCTGACCCCCTGAACTGAGCTGCTGCTGAGGATGTGCTGCCACATCTGCCAGGCTCCGTCCTTCCACTGTTCTTTCCCTGAAGGCCTTGCACTCCATTTTCTGCACAGGTACTCCTTCTGTCCTTGTGTAGCTCTCCCTCCACCCCTGCTGATTTCATGCAGGAAACAAGAACATGGGTTGACTCCTTCCATTCCAGGTGTGGCTCAAGGTGTGACCCTGTGTGCCAGGCAGGGGGCCAGCACCCTGACTCTGGAGCAGGGTGATAAAGCAGGGGGAGAGGCCAGGAAGTGCTCCTGCCCCTGAGCCTAGGGGAGGGGAGATCATCAGTGAGTCACTTCAGTCCCTCCCCAGCCTTCCTTCCTCCTCTGGGCTCACTCCAGATCTGGAATCCTCCTTCTCATGAAAAATCTTTTTCTCTCTCTCTCTTCTTGGCTAGAGAGATGGTTTGGCAGAACAAAGCAGTGGGAGAATCATAAAAACATTCAGTTTATTACATCCAGATTTGTTTGGTACTTTTTTTGTCCCCACAGTCTCCTAAAACTACTATCAGCGTCATGGAGAAATCAAGAAAATGAGGCAGAAGATGTCCTGTCTTTTATTTTCTAGCTTAGATCCTCACAAACCAGAGGAATCTGTACCACCCTCTTGCTAGCGTTGGCTGCTATCTGCTCCCTGCAGTGACCAGCTTCCTTTGTATCTAGTATCTGAACATCTTTAACTTGTCTTCCAAACTCAATGGAACCCACCGGGATGAACCTCTCATTGTAAATGTATCATCTGGTACCTATAAAATCTCCAGCAAGCACCTAAAACTGCATGTGCAGAGAAGTGTTGGTTCTTTATTGCACATTTAAATGCATATACTCATATCTTTTGGAAGTGATTGGGGGTAGAGGATCTGCAGTTGGGAAGAAAAATGCCAGGAAACACAAGCGAGGTACCTGGGCCTCTGCAAGAATAATTTCCAGACACAAGTGCTCCCAGGTTCAGTGTTGGAAACGAAAGCAGCATATGCAAAATGCACAGCAGAGCTGAATTTTCAATTCACTACAGACATCCTTTGGAAAAATGAAACAGCTATTTTTAGTCCAGTGATTGATTAGGGTTGCCATGGCAATAAGGAACACTTAAAAAAGGTAAGCAAGGCAAAGTCATAGAGAAAAAGGATCAAACACATGGGGGAGCTTCATAGCCAGTTTCTGGGTGGTGCTGGAGACCCTGACTGCAGTCTACACACCTTCATAGAGAAAGAGGGGATGGTGGCTGCAGAGAACATGGCACAAGGCAGAAGATACTGGGGCTCTTTAGGCTGTCGGCATTTCAGAAGCATGGAATGGCAGAACTTCTGGAAGAACATTCACCATTTGTTTTGATGATCATTATTATTGCCATCAAAGGATGCTATATTCTCACAGTACCAGCCTAGAGTAAAAATGTAAGCAAAAAGGTATTAATCTTGCCCTATGCCAGTTTGCATCATAAAAAGTAATAAGCTCTCTAACAATGTATTCCTAAAATCTACTTAATGATCATTGCTTCATCTGATGGACTGATTAAAAACAGATTCCACTGGCGCCAACCCCTAAGCGCAGGAGCTGTTCTCTTTAATTCACATAATCATATACTGCACCCATTTAAAGTGTACAGGTCAGTGGTTTTTAGTATAGTCACAGAGTTGTGCAAGTATCACCATAATCTAATTTTAATACATTTTCATTAACTCAAAGAAGAAATCTTGTACCCATGAGCAGTCACTCCCATTCCTGCCAACCTGCCCCTGTCCTCAGCCCTGGGCAACCACTTTCTGTCTCTATAGATTTGTCTATTCTGAACATTCCATATAAATGGAACCACACAATATGTGGTCTTCTGTGTTTGGCTTTCTCCACCTAGCATAATGTTTTCAAAGTTCATCCATGCTATAACATGCATCAGTACCTCATTCCTTTTTTATGGCTGAACAATATTCCAGTGTTTGGATAGACCATATTTTGTTTATCCATATATCCATTGATGGACATTTGGGTTGTTCCCACCTTTTGGCTATTAAGAATAATGCTGCTATGAATATTTGAGCTCAAGTTGTTGTGTGGTTGGATGCTTTCATTTCTCTTGGGTGTATACTTGGGAGTGGAATCGCTGGGTCATATGGTAACTCTATGTTTAACCTTTTGAGGAACTGCCGAAGAGTTCCTTAAAGTGACTGCATCACCTTATATCCCCACCAGCAGCATATGAAGGTTCCAGTTTCTTCAAATCCTTGCCAATGCTTTTTCTTGCCCGGGTGTTTCTTAGCCCCGGAAAGTGTTGGAGTATCTTTGGTTCAAAATGATGATCCAAGGTAAACACGGTCAGTTCCAGTCAGGGGCAAACAGATATGCCCTCATACTGAGGTAATAATAACAATAGTATTTATACTGTACTTACTATCTTCAGGCATTGTTCTAAGAATCTAATATATATGAATCCATCTATTAACTGATTAACTCTTAAACAACAACACTGGTTATGTCCTATTATCACTCCCATTTTACAGATGAGGAAATAAAGGCTCGAAAATGTCAAGTAGTATGACCTAAGTCACACAGCTATTACTGAGTGGAATTGAGATTCAACCCAGGCTGTCTGGCAACGAAGCCTGCATTTGTGACTCCCATGTCATGCTGCCTCTTGAGTATCAGTAAAGCACACACGTGTTCAAGTGCAGCAAAGGCTGAAAGCCTTGGCACTGGCTTTGCTTCTCAGCATGTCCTGTGGCCACTGAGGGCAGAGGAAATTTGTGTGTGCCTCTGCCAAATGACAGATTCAAATGATAGATGTGCCTGCCCTGCTTTAAACAAAATCAAAGTGTGAAAAACAAGAGTTGCCCAAAAAAGATAAACTGGGGAGAAAATTATTCATTTAAAAAGTTTACAGTGCTGTTCCTTTAAATGCCAAAATATCCTCATACCATTACAACACAATACTTTTCAAAGAAGGAGTTCAGAGTCAATGGCTTGGGTTAATTGCTTCTGTGGAAGTGCTCTTGAAACCCTGCCCAGAACTCAAGGAGGGATGTGAACTCTCTGGGAGTGATGATGCTCATTACTGCACGGTTGGTCCTATCAAAACCTAGAAACAAACCCAAAGTCCATCAGTAAGAAATTGGTTAAATACATTGTGGTGGACTCATACAATTGTATGCCATAAAGAACTAAAAAGCAAAGTATGAAACAGGTTGATCCCATTTTTTGTAAAAAAAAAAAAAAAGGAAAAAAGAAGGATGATAGTATGTGCTCAGAAAAAAATGGAGGAATAGACACTAAAATATTCTCATGGAGGAGAGTAGGGGTAATTGTCGGGCCCTTGAAGTTCAAATGTATGTGATATATTTTACAACGCTTGAATTTTACAAATACCTACTTTTTCAGAAAGCAGGAAAAAATTCAAATCCAATAAAAAAGTAAATAGACACTTCATTGATTTCCCACGTAACTGTTTTCTTAAAGTAAGTCAAGAGATTTTCCAAAAGTTCTCTTACTTTTTAAATGGCTTTCAGGCTCTTTCTCCACGTAAAATATTATGCACGGATGTGGTGGCCATGGAGGCATGCCTGTGGAAACTCTTGGACCAAGATAAGAACAGTTTGAAAACTACTGATTGAGAAGAACATTCAGAACGATAACTCACGCTTTATTCCTGGTTACCAGACTCAGAATCAAGAGGGCTCAGAATCAAGAAAGTTAAAGAGTTGAGAGCTGGTATAGGGTAGATGAAGGATTTATAGGTTTTTAAAAGATCTTTTCCTTTGAGCTTTTATCTGGAACTCAATGCCTCCCTTGCCATCTTGTTTGGACTCCAAGCAACATGTATTCTCTGCTATCAGTGAACACTGACCTCTATATAGACTTGACCTTCTCTCTAATGGTGTTCCCCTGAAGACAGCATCAATTCTCTGGTACTACATTCTGTATTATCATATTAAATGTACTCCAAGACCATATCTGAAATTTCAGCTCAAGATGAGATCATTAATTAAGCTGAATTACCAAAAGTTTCCACCTTTCACCAGTAGGAGACATATGTCTGGAATGTTCCACAGTGCTACTGCAATCAGGTCCAGAGTTTAGGATTTATTATCTTCTGGGTTCCTGGGGCTGGAGCTACTAGAAAGTAAATGAGAGAAGCCTGTGTTGTTTGTAAAAGAGGGGACTGTGGGTGGTGAAGCTGTATACAGAAGCACTTGGGAGACACCTTGACATTAAACTCCTTTCAATATTCTTTATTCTCCACCAGAAGGGTTTTATCCTTCCAATTTGACTGAAACTCTGCCCCACAGTTGAAAGGCAATATACTAGCTTTGCTTTGTGTGCACAGAAGATCTGTAGCGCACACACCAATTCTGAGATGTATGCCCAGCTGGCCCCCATGTACCCAGAATCTCAGTCATCATTCAGGGAAATGATGCAAAGGAAATAAGGAGGGGGGGCTATTTTGGCTTTCTTTTCTGAAGTGGGTTCTGAGGGCCATGTACCCAGATATGGTGGGAGGTGATAGTGACAGGGCAATTGGTGAAAATTTTGCAAAGAAGGATAGTTCCAAAAAAGTAAGAAGAGGAATATAAGTAGAGGAAAAAAAAAAAGTAGAACTTTAAAAATAGAGCAAAGAGACAGAGGGGGAGAAAAGGAACTGCATGTAAATAATAGAGATGAGAATAATTCAGAGTGACTTCCCGGCTACATGCTGTATATGAACAAAAATGTGGACAAGAAAAGCAGGGGACCTGAAAGAGAAATGAGGGTGGAAGAGCAGAGCATTGAAATGTAGCAGGAAAACAGCTGATGGTTTTCCAGCCCACAGCAAGGAAATGAACGTCAGACTCTCTGCTGTCTCTCACCAGCCCGCACCGTACACTAATGTTTCTGTTCATTCATTAGTTCATTCATTGATGGAGGCTCTTTGCGTCCTCTGACAAGCTGAGTAACAGCAACTCACTGGAGAAGCAAGGGCAGGAGGGAGAAGGAGCAGAATACATGAATGAAAGTATGTTTCCTAATGGGAGGGATGCTTTGCTACTGGGGCTTCTATGAAAATCAAGCAGCAAAACCAAATTCAGAATCAGTCTAGGGCTGGTCCTGTCAATTCAGAAGCAAGTAGAGGACGCTTGTGAATATAGATAGCTACGCACAAAGAAGGCACGACATGAATTTAAAGAGACAGGCAGACCACATGGATGAAAATGAATGGTCTCTAAATAAAAGAGATGGGAATGAATCAGAGTGACTTCCCACCTGTAGGCAGGCATATGGCTAGGTAGGAAACATTGAGATTCCAGACCTTCTCAGTTAAAAACTGTAAGAATTGCCCCTTGAAACCAACTAGGCAAATCGCTTACTAAAAACAAAAACAAAAACTCACTGATAAAAATTTCCACAAAATCAATGTTAAAATTCTGAACTGAAAAGAATTTTCATGGCAACATTTATCTAGATGGTAAAGATATATAGTATCAGGTAGTTCAGAGTATCTTTAGTGATCAGAAAGGTCAAGAAACATAAGGGAAATTTTACCTTCACTTTGTTTTATCGTTGAAGTTTGCTTTTGTAGTATATTCATAGTTCTATGTGGTTTATTTTTACAGAAAGAAATCTGCCCACAGAACCCTTCCAGTTGTATTATTTTGATGTTGCCAACTTGAACTGAACACAACTTGATAGGCATTAAGAAACTGTAGAAGAGAAATGAAATTTTCAATAACACAAGTTCATGGAAAACAGAAAACAAAGTGGAAAGGAAAATTTCTTAGTAAATTCTTCTATCAAATTAACAGCACTGAAATATATATTTGAATGTGGTTAAAAGGGGAAATTTTAGGTTGTATATATGCTACCAAAATAAAAATTAAAAAAGAAAAAGTAGGACTGTACAACACAAACAGGGAACCCTAATGTAGATTAGAGATTATAGTTAAAAGTAAAATTATAAAAATGTTCTTTCATCAAATGTAACAAATTTACCAAATTAATGCAAAGTGTTAATAACAGGCGGGTATATAGAAACTGTATTTTATGTGTGGTTTCTCTGTAAACCTACTGCTTCTCTAATTAAAAAAAACCTCAAAAACAGAAAACAATTCTTTAAACAAATACTTTTCTTTGGTGATTGCCCTTTGTAATGTAAATGAACCTTTGCAATGAATATTAAGTCATTTTGAGTGGTGTTAAAAAAAAAACAACTCCAATTTAAAAATGTTAGGTTATCATAGAGAAGCATGCTTTATCTTCTGCTCTCTCCGCACCAAAACGGCTGAAATAATTTTTTCTGAAGTACAAAGAAGAGCTTGGGAACAGCTAGAGCAAATGGAAATGGCAAAAGCTGGACAGACAGCCCTGGCTGTTCCCAGGCTAGCGTTTCACCAGACACTAACTGACTGGGTTGCTGAGATGCGGAGATGAACTCCAGTCTGTACACAGATAACACCATGTCTGTGAATAAGCTGGTTTGCTACTGGTTCACCTGTCCCACAAGTTCATTGTCTAAATCAAACAAATCAGAACACACAAATTCTCTGTCATCCCAAGGCACTGCTGCCTTTGCCATACGGCCTGACAATGGACTTTGCTTAAAAAGGCACTTAGGAGAGAACCTAAGATGGTGGCTAGGAGAAACAGGGCAAAACAACACCTCCGTGAAAAATACTAGATAAAAGCCAGAAAGTGACCCAGAACACCAGTTCCAGTGATGCACCAGCTGGACAAGGTCTGCTAAAACCACAGGGACCGTGAACTTGGTAAAACCGGGAGTCTGTGTTCTGAAATGAGTGAGTAAGCTGCTGAATATCCAGCAGCCATGCGGTGGTGTGGGGAAACTGAGGGTTGGCATTTGGAGGCAGACTAGTTCTTTTTTTAAAAAACCCAAAAGCAACTGCAGATATAGCAGTGAGAATTGCACAGTGAAGTGCAGCAGGAATGGGCTGTGTGAATGCCTCAATATCTGGTGTGGAAGATAGCCTTTTGTGCACTGGCTGCTAACTGTCTCAGAGCGAGGAAGGCAGGGGTGAGCCAAAAGGAGAAAAAAAACCACACCCCTTGAAGTCATCTTCCTGGCGGGCTGGGAATGCTCCTGCCTGGCGCCAGAGCCACAGCCCAGAGCCGTGCCAAAAAACCCAGTGTGACAGGAAGTGTTTCCAACAACACGCGCACACGCCACAATATCAAGTGTGGACAATAGCCTTTCGTGCACCCACAGCTAATTGTCCTGGAGCTGGGAAGGTGGAGCTGTGTGAAAAGGGAGAAATTAACACGCTCCTACAGCCATCCTTACAGCAGGCTGGGAACGCACCTACACGGCCTGGCGGCCCAGAACTTCCCTTGAGGGATGGCATGCACTTGTGACGTAGCACAACCTTCCCTCAGCAGAGGCCCTACAAGGGCACGGCGTGGGAGAGGGACCCACTCGGAAATCCTAGGGACCATACGCCAATACCAAGGACTTGTGGGTCAGTGGCAGAAACAATCTGTGATGAGAATGAAATGAAGGTTTAGACTCTTGCGACAGCCTTAAAACTCCAGGAACACCTGGGAGGTTTGATTATTAAAGCTGCCCTGCCTCCCTAACTGCTCAGACACATGCCCCACATTCAGGGCGGACAGCACCAACAACACACCCAAACTTGGTGCTCCAGTTGGACCCCACAAGAATCAGACCCCCACAACCACAAAGACAAAGTTGAAGAGAACTGACTTGAGGGGAATAGGTGACTCGCGGACGCCATCTGCTGGTTAGTTAGAGAAAGTGTACATCACCAAGCTGTAGATCTGACAAATTAGAGATTCATCCTTGAATAATTCTACATATCCTAAAAGAACCCTATCAAGTAAAGCAAATGCCAAGAGGCCAAAAACAACAGAAAATTTTAAAGCATATGACAAAACCAGATGATATGGCTAAGCCAAACCCAAACACCCAAATCAAAAGATCAGAGGAGACACAGTACTTGGAGCAATTAATCAAAGAACTAAAGACAAACAACAAGAGCATGGCACAGGATATAAAGGACATGAAGAAGAGCATGGCACAGGATATAAAGGACATGAAGAAGACCCTAGAAGAGCATGAAGAAGACCCTAGAAGAGCATAAGGAAGAAATTGCAAGAGTAAATAAAAAAATAGATGATCTTATGGAAATTAAAGAAACTGGTGACCAAATTAAAAAGATTCTGGATACTCATAGTACAAGACTAGTGGAAGCTGAACAACGAATCAGCGACCTCAAGGACCACAGAACGGAAAATGAAAGAACAAAAGAAAGAATGGGGAAAAATAAAAAAAACTGAAATGGACTTCAGGGATATGACAGATAAAATAAAATGTCCAAATATAAGACTCATTGGTGTCCCAGAAGGGGAAGAGAAGGTTATAGGTCTAGAAAGTGTATTCAAAGAAATTGTTGGGGAAAACTTCCCAAACCTTCTACACAATATAAATACACAAAGCATAAATGCCCAGCAAACTCCAAATAGAATAAATCCAAATAAACCCACTCCAAGACATATTCTGATCAGACTGTCAAACACTGAAGAGAAGGAGCAAGTTCTGAAAGCAGCAAGAGAAAGGCAATTCACCACATACAAAGGAAACAACATAAGACTAAGTAGTGACTACTCAGCGGCCACCATGGAGGAAAGAAGGCAGTGGCATGACATATCTAAAATTCTGAGAGAGAAAAATTCCAACCAAGAATACTTTATCCAGCAAAGCTCTCCTTCAAATTTGAGAGAGAGCTTAAATTTTTCACAAACAAATGCTGAGAGATTTTGCTAATAAAAGACCTGCCCTACTTGAGATACTAAAGGGAACTCTACTGACAGAGAAACAAAGAAAGGAGAGAGAGAGATGGAGAAAGGTTCAGTACTAAAGAGATTCAATATTGGTTCATTAAGAGAGAGAGGCGAAAAAATATATCTGACAAACATAAACCAAAGGATAGGATGGCTGATTCAAGAAATGCCTTCACAGTAATAACATTGAATGTAAATGGATTAAACTCCCCAATTAAAAGATATAGATTGGCAGGATGGATCAAAAAATATGAACCACCAATATGTTGCATACAAGAGACTCATCTTAGACACAACAACACAAAGCAATTGCAAGTAAAAGGATGGAAAAAATATTTCATGCAAGCTACAGCCAAAAGAAAGCAGGAGTAGCAATACTAATCTCAGATAAAATAGACTATAAATGCAAGGATGTTAAGAGAGACAAAGAAGGCCACTCCGTAAGAATAAAAGGAACAATTCAATAAGAAGAAATAACAATCATAAATGTTTATGCACCCATGTATATGAGAAAGGGATATAGGGGAGTAATATGGGATTCTTGGTAGGGGTGTTATTTGCTGTCCTTAGTAGTATATTGTATTGTATGACATGTTATTTTTCTTTTTAACATTTTTTCTTATTGCTAAAAAAAAAAAAAAACAAGCAATTTTTCTTGTAGTAATCAGTATGTTCAAATGCTGATTGTAGTGATAAATGTACAACTTTATGATGATACCATGAACAACTGATTGTACACTGTGGATAAATGTATGGTATGTGAATATAAGTCTATAAAATTGTAGGAAAATATATATAAAGGAGTAAAAGTGTTGGAGAAAACATGGTGAGAGCAATGATGCCTCACCAATATGGACTAACTACAATGTGTAAACTCAGAATTGAATCTTAGAACATAGCCTAACGTGGACACAATAATTGTAATAGTACCTAGATTGTAAGCTCTTACAGCAGTTAACTCTATCCCTGAATTGTAAGGCCTATCTCTAAACTTTGAGATGCTGATCCCCTAGCGTATGTTGTCACAAACATTGGGACTGGTGGTTTGATGTGCTGAGCCCTTGAGCATGGGACCTTGCCCTTATGAAGCTCATTACCACAAAGGAGAGTCTAAAGTTGTATGTAATGGTGCCTAAGAGTCTCCCCCTGAGTACCTCTTTGTTGCTCAGATGTGGCCCTCTCTCTCTCTAACTGAGCCATCTCGACAGGTGAACTCGCTGCCCTCCCCCCTACGTGGGACCCAACTCCCAGGGGTGTAAATCTCCCTGGCAACGCAGAGTATGACTCCCGGGGATGAATGTAGACCCGGCATCGTGGGACTGAGAGTATCTTCTTGACCAAAAGGGGGATGCAAAATGAGACGAAATGGTTTCAGTGGCTGAGAGATTCCAAATGGAGTCGAGAGGTCACTCTGGTGGACATTCTTATGCACTATATAGATAACACCTCTTAGGCTTTAATGTATTGGAATAGCTAGAAGTAAATACCTGACACTACCAAACTCCAACCCAGCAGCCTGGACTCCTGAAGACAATTATATAATAATGTAGATTACAAGGGGTGACAGTGTGATTTTGAAGACCTTGTGGATCACACCCCCTTTATCTAGTGTATGGATGAGTAGAAAAATGGGGATAAAAACTGAAGGACAAATGGGGTGGGATGGAGGGATGATTTGGGTGTTTTTTTTTTCACTTTTATATATATATATATTTTTTTAACATTCTCTATATTTAATTTCAACTTTATAATAGATTACAGGAAGATGCTTACGAAACAAATACAACATTTGTTTCAGTACATGTCTTTAAATGATAGACTTATAAGTATGTAAACAACTATATAATAAAAAGTTTCCAAACGTTACCTGTAAGAAATCAGGCAAATTTTACCATAAGCAATAAACCATTCCAAGCCTTCAAGATAGTTTATATAGCTGCACCAGCATGGCAATAAACTTTTATCAAACAAACAAAAACAAAAACAAACAAAAAACCTTTGTAATTTGCTACAAAATAGAGCAAAAAAAAAAAGTATAAGCTTGATGGAATTACAATAGTTTAGATAATTTAAGGGAAAATAAAGGCATAATAAAATTTATGGCGCTTAATGTTTAAAAAAGTAGAGCTTTGCTATTTTGCTTGGTTCTTTGGACACTGCATGATTTAATAAAATAAAAACTTGCTATGTCATCTTGCTATCCATTGGTTAGTGGCACCATTCAAAACACACTGCAAATAAATGGGCATTCAGTGTACCATTTTCCACAAAAGGATAGCATTTTATTGTCATTGATGTGGATGATGTACAATTTCTTCAGCAAACTCAGCAGAATTGTTAAGGGGGCAAAAATGAACTCTGAATTAAAAAAAAAAAATTAGAAAATGAAAACACAAAATCCTAAGAAGTAAATAAAGACTCTGCATCAGCACACTGGTGTCAAAACACACATCCACACCACATTTTAAAAAATCCTACAAAAAAACATCCTTGCTTGCTTATTGGAGGTGCGTATCTAAAGTCAATAGCTTACCAATATCTTCTTGGGAGTAGGCCAAAAAGAAAAGAGAAAAACTCACATTAAAAAAACAAAAGTTTCTCTTCCCTAACAATTTTTTCCTGAAGCTGAATTTGAAGGGGGAAGGGGAGTCTACAAGCCAAGAAAATCAGTCTTCATCATCATTTTCATTAAAGTCATCGTCGTCATCATCATCTTCCCCGACATAAGACACGGGCGTCTCCACCCTGGAGCCGCTGTACTGAGACCCGCTGGAACTTGTGGCCAATGTCCCATCTGCACCGTTGGTCAAGTCACTGGCAGAAAGCCTTGTGCCATTTGAAGTTGAACCTGATGATGTGACAAATACACCGCTGATTGATCCCTGAGCCATTTCTGTCACATAAGGTTCCAGAGCTTTAGGTACCAAACTTCTTGCCATTTTAAGGTCTTCGGCAGAACAGCTTCCTGATTCTAATCCACAAGCCATTCCCATTCGCTTTAATACTTCTATGTCATCATGGATTTCAAACGTGTTGTCAAAATTAAACAGATACTCAAATTTGTCGTTAGAAATACTGCAGTCGATCACGGTCTTCTTGCTGGTGTTCACGATGATGAATGGGAGGTGGATGACGGAGTTGGAGGGAGGGGGCCGGTTCGCTTGCTGCTCTGCTTGGCGGTTTCTCTGCACCAAATTCTTGAAAGCAATTTGCTGTAGAATAAGTTCTTGAAGTTGAGACTGTTTCTGTTTTATTCTTTCAAGTCTTCTCTGTCTCTCTACCTCTAAATTCTGACATTCCTGAGCCGAGTTTGTAGGCAGACCAATCCATTTGATTTCTTTCTTCTCCTTAGAGATAATGTTCATGGCCATTAAGACATTTAAGGCATCATAGACTCGTCGTCTTATATTCTTCTGGTCATAAGCTGATTCATTTGGTAAAATATGGTTATCAGCAGCACTGAACTCCGCGACCAGTTCATCTGCCACTTCGTTATAGGAAGTGGTTCCTTTCCGCTGAACCTTCTCACAAACCTTCATTGAAAAATGCCTCAGGCCCTTGCCATTCTTCTCTCCTTTTCTGTTGCGTTTCCACTTGCTGTGCAATGTTGACATTGGACTGTCCAAAGGTTTTTGGCAAGAGTTGCTTTCCAAGGGTGTTTACTGTCGAAGGATGAACAGCTACTAATGATACCACACCTTTTCCAGGACTAAGATTCTGGTCTATAAAGACTTTTAGTTCTCCATTGGCTTCTATTAGACTGGCATCTTTTGCCATGTTACCAGATCCTTGAAATCAATTCTATAAATGTTCACCCTCCAGAGAAGAAACAATGATTTTTACTTTGTACCGGGAGCGTCGAGCCGGCGTGACGTGCCGGGAGTGCGGTGACGTGCGGCCACGAGCGGCCCCATAGAGACTGGCCCTTCACTTTTATATTTTATTCTTGTTCTGGTTCTTTCTGATGTAAGGAAAATGTTCAGAGATAGATTGTGGTGATGAACGCATAACTATGTTATCATACTGTGGACAGTGGATTGCATATCATGGATGATTGTATGATGTGTGAATGTATTTCAATAAAACTGAATTAAAAAAAAAAATGTTTATGCACCCAATCATGGTGCCACAAAATACATGAGACAAACACTGGCAAAACTAAAGGATGCAATTGATGTTTCCACAATAATTGTGGGAGACTTCAACACATCACTCTCTCCTATAGATAGATCAACCAGACAGAAGACCAGTAAGGAAACTGAAAACCATAACAATCTGATAAATGAATTTGATTTAACAGACATACATAGAACATCACATCCCAAATCACCAGGATACACATTTCTTCTCTAGTGGTCATGGAACTTTCTCCAGAATAGACCATATGCTGGGACATAAAACAAGCCTCCATAAATTTTAAAAAATTGAAATTATTCAAAGCACATTCTCTGACCACAATGGAATACAATTAGAAGTCAATAACCATCAGAGACTTAGAAAATTCACAAACACCTGGATGTTAAACAACACACTCCTAAAATAAATGGTTTATAATGTAGAATGTAGGGGAACTAGAGATAGAGAGCAATTAATGAAGGGGAAACGATAACCCAATAAGAACAGATAAGCTATCGTGGGTAAATTTAACATTTTGGGAATGCCCAGGAATGACCATGGTTTGTTAATTTCTGATGGGTATGGTAGGAACAAGTTCACAGAAATTTTGCTATATTAGGTTATTTTCTTGGGGTAGAGTAGGAACATGTTGGAAGTAAAGCAGTTATTTTAGGTTAGTTGGCTTTTTCTGATTCCCTTATTATGGTTTGTTTGAAATGTTTTTTTATTATATACCTTTAAAAAATTTTTTTTGATACAGTTAATTAAAAAAAGAGTTAATTAAGAGTTAATGCCAATCAATGCAACATATGATACTGGAGTGGATCTAAGAATGGAGGAGCAAAGCTCAAAAGGGGCATAAGGAAAATTGGAATATAGAATTTAAGCTTTATATCCATATGAATTTTCTTAAATTAACTGCAGTTAAGTTAATGACATAAGTTAATATACTTGTTCATAGAAAATGTATATGAAGTATTATGAGTTCAAGGAGTATGATATATGCAACCTGCTCTCAAATGTTCAGAAGATGATAAATGGTAGATAGATAATTGATAGAAAGATGATATCGTTGAAAAAAAGAGAGAGGGGGAGGGAGGGAGGAAGGGAGGGAGAGGAAGGAAGGAAGGAAGGAAGGAAGGAAGGAAGGAAGGAAAGAGAAAGGAAGGTACTACAAAGGTAGCAAAATGTAAAACTGGTAGATACAGATATCTGGGGGTGGGGAGGGTTGGAGTTCTCTGTATGGGGTTTGTATTGTATTTGCAACTGTCCTATATGTTTGAAATTATTTTTTAAAAAAGGCACCTATGGGTTCTGTTTTACTAGATCCTAAAAAAAAAAAATATTTCATTGCTGTGAGGTATTCTTCAAAAACTTCGGTGTTTGTGTAATAGTAATCTTCAGGCAACATATTAGCCCACCGAAATTTAAGAGAAAAAATATTTTACCCTAACAGAATTGATTCACGGGCCAATTATGGACCTGATCTGACAGAAGCTTCTGGAATTCCTCTGTTTTAGAAGACTGGCCTTGCAAAATCCATGGTTAAATAAGTGTGAGAAGTGTTGCATACCACAGCTCCCTTTTGAGACTCACAATATATGTTAGAATAGTAAAGGTTCTGAGATGCCCTGCAATAAAGATATCTGTATAACCCAGTCCTTCCCTTACTTAAATGTGCACCGTCTTAAATGATAGTTATATATGGTTCTGAACTGCGTCCACATAAATTCTCTCACACCCTGGAGATTTCTGAACTTGGTCATTCTGACTGAATACTCATAACACTAGTCTTACACCAAGACTCACGTCTCCGCTGACTTCGTCTTCTCTGTGAAAGTCTTCTTCTGACCTGTGCCTAATCATTGCCTTGCTCATTAGCTCCCTCCCCCCACCACAACTGAAGGCCTGTTTCTTTGGCCTGGTCCCTAACATATCCCAACTCACAGGGCCCCCATTTCTAAACGAGGGATACTTCCCCATGCCCACATAAATTATGTACCTCCTTGGATATTCAAGGTTCATTGTGATATGACGATAAAAGTTACTTCCTAACCAACTTACTCCCACCTTTGGGGTCAAGTTTTCATGACCCCAAAGGAGGAACACTTAGGGTACTTAATTATCTTAGTTTACATAGTAGTCGAGATGGCTAGATTGTTCTCCAATTTCCTTCTAAACAAGACCAATCCCAGAGTACTGGTATAATAAACTTATTCTTCCCTGGATTTGTACCTACTTTCCTAGTTATGTAATTTAGAGGCTTCTACTACTTTTTGGCTGCAATGTAGTGGAAGCTGGGGGAGGAGGAGGCTTAAGAAGGGAGAGAGGCAGTGCAGAGCCAGTTGTGCTCCCGATACAGATCCCTGGACCTGGTTCTGGAGGGAACAGAGCAGCCCTGGTGCTTGACTGTCTGGCTCAATCTGTCTAGTGGTGGCCTGAGGGACTTGCTGTCTCAGAACATGTCCCGTGTGTGGAAGGTTGCTCACAGAGCTCTCCTACAGAACACTGCGGGTGAGCAGTCAAATTGTGCTGCCTGGGGCAAGGGACTGCTGACTGTAGGACGTACAGTGCAGTGCCTGGAACCATAAAGAAACTTTCCTAGGGAAGAGGGGACATTCCTACCCATTTAAAGGGGGAATTCCTAGGACCAAACCCATGTTCCCAAGACAAGACACCTGTAGAAAAGATCAGGGAAGCCTCTACAATTTGGTCTGGAGTTATCTTTCCAACTCATTGTATGGATAAACCCTCAAGGAGAGCACTTGCACAGGTCAATCTGCAAAAATGGAGAAAGGCGTTTCCTTTTTCTTCTTATTTTTGTCTGTTAGCTTCTGGTATTCAAGGAAAACTCAGTGGTAACACTAGCTGGATGCAAGCTTAAGGAACAGATGCCTCAGAGACTATATTTCAGTGATAATACATTAAAATGCCAAAATGTTCAAGTTTCAATAAAAAGCTTACAAAACACACAAAGAGACAGGAAGCAATGGCCCAGGCAAAGAAGCAGATTAAGGCATTAAAAACCATCAATGATAAAAGATGTATGTAACTAATAAATGCTAAAGAGCCAAAAAAAAAAAAAAAAAAAAAAACCATCAATGAGGAGGACCAGATCTGGGACATACCAGACAAAGACTTAAAAAAAAAAAAAAAAAAAAAAAAGGTCCTAAATAGTCTTAAAAAGCTAAGGGAAAAAAAGGACAAAGAACTAAAGGAAATCAGGAAAATGATGGATGAACATAATGAGAATGTCAATAGAGGTATGGTGATTATGAAAAGGCATATAATAGAGCTGAAGACCACAGTAACAGAAATTAAAAATTCCTTGGAGGGGATCAACAGCAGATTGGAGTTAGTAGAAGAAAACATCAGAGAACTTCAAGATAAGACAATTGAAATCATCCAGTCTGAGAAGCAAAAAGAAGAAAGAAAGAAGAAAAGTGAACCTGTGGGACACCATCAGACATTACAATATGCATCATTGGAGTCCCAGAAGGAGAAGAAAGAGAGAAAAGGGCAGAGAGAATATTTAAAGAAATAATGGCTAAAAATGTCCCAAATTTAACAAAAGACATGAACATACAGATGTTCAACAAACTCCAAACAGGAAAACCCAAATAGACCCACAAAATGGCATTTTTTTTCATTTGTTATTTCAGTTTATTTTATAGTCTCTCAACATGGTGATTACAGTAAGTTTTATTATTCTTTTTTAACTTGCACTTCACTTCTACCATAGTGTTTTCTTTGCTTTACCTGATACGTTGATCAAAAGATTTAGGGAAATATACCTATAAGTAAGGGAAATGTCACAAAGAGAGCATAGGACATGCAAATATTGAGCTCGGCCATCTTCAAGAAGTTGCACACATTATTCTGAAATCCTACGAAGCAGTTTTCCAAGGGGTTTACAGGCCTCAAAATTACTTTCTTTGTCATTAGTTTTTTTTGTTTGTTTGCTTGTTTTTAATTCAGTTTTATTGAAATATATTCACATACCATACAATCATCTATGGTATACAATCAACTGTTCACAGTATGATCATATAGTTATGTGTTCAACACCACAATCTATTTCTGAACACAAAATGGCATTTTTTAATCAAATAATCAAACACCAAAGAAAAAGACAGAATTCTGAAAGCCTCAAGAGAGAAGCAGCATGTCATGTACAAGGGAGTTTCAATAAGATTAAGTGCAGATTTCTTATTAGAAATCATGAAGAAGGCAGTGGGGTGACATTTTAAAGTGCTGAGAGCAAAAAATTGCCAAACAAGAGTTCTATATTCAGCAAAACTGTCTTTCAGAAATGAGGGAGAGATTAAGACATTCCCAGATAAACAAAAGCTGAGTGAGCTTGTCACCAATAGATCGGCCCCACAAGAGATGCTAAAGAGAGTTCTGCAGGTTGAAAGGAAAGGACAACTGACAATAGAGTGGAGCCGCATGAAGAAATAGATCTCTGGTAAGGGTAACGACATGGGCAAATATAAATGCCACTACTACTTTATTTTTGGTTTGTAACTCTACTTTTTACTTCCTACAGGATCTAAAAGGCAAGTGCATACATCGATGTTTATGGAGGCAGTATTAATGATTTGCAATGGGTGGAGGTGACCTAAGGGTACACTGAGGAACAGAATGGTGAACTGTGGTGTGTGCATACAATGGAATATTGAGCAACTACGAGAAGGAGTGAAGCTGTGAGACACACAAGGAGGTGAATGGATCCTGCAGACAGCATGTTGAGTGAAGTACACCAGAAACAAAGACAAACACTATAATGCCTCACCAATATGGACTAACTACAATGCGTAAACTCAGAATTGAATCTTAGAGCACAACCTAACAGGAAAATGATTATTGTAATGGTCCCTCGATTGTAAGCTCTTACAGCAGTCCAATCTATTCCTGAATTGTAATGGCTATCTCCAAACTCTGAAATGTTGATCCCTTAGTATATAACCTGATTGGTCTCTGGAACATTGGGTATCTTGTTACACCTGAAACTCACAGCTAGAGCTCAGCAGATATGAATATCAGCATTAATGCATACAGGAACTGTTAAAAAAAAAAAAAAATGCTGAAAAAGAGCCCAGACTTCAATTAGAGATATGAATAGAGCAGATCTGGTTAAGACTAGAGCAAATCAGGCCAAAGGGTAAAGGTTGAAACTGACTGTGTGTTAAAACTTCAACTTTCATGTGAGACCAAGGGAAGAGATGTTTATTTGGTGTAGGATCTATATTTTCTAAACAATATAACTTCTACAGTCAGTTTGTTCAAACACTACAATTACGTGGAACTTTGAATAGCAAGTGAGCTATGGTAGGTTTGTATAGATTAGAATGAAATAGCAACACATCCTAAAGTAATTTGGGTGGAGAATAAAAGTATATATTCAGGGCCCTCCGGAACAGCTGCGGGAGGATGCAGAGGTATTGGACTTCCTCACCTGGATTGTTGCTGATGTTCTCACAAACATTGGGGACTGATGGCTTGATGTGCTGAGCCCTCTGTCTTGGGGCTTGCCCCTATGAAGCTTGCTGCTGCAAGGAGAGGCTAAACCTGCTTATAATTGTGCCTAGGAGTCTCCCTGAGTGCCTCTTTGTTGCTCAGATGTGGCCCTCTCTCTCTAACTAAGCCACCTTGGTGGGTGACCTCACTGCCCTCCCCTCTATGTGGGACCTGACTCCCAGAGATGCAAATTTCCCTGGCAACACAGGATATGACTCCCAGGGATGAATCTGGACCCAGCATCATGGGGTTGAGAACATCTTCTTGACCAAAAGGGAGATGAGAAATGAAATGAAATAAAGCTTCAGTGGCTGAGAAATTTCAAATGGAGTCAAGAGGTCACTCTGGTGGACATTCTTAAGCACTATATAGATAACAATTTTTAGGTTTTGATATATTGGAACAGCCAGAAGTAAATACTTGAAACTACCAAACTCCAACTCAGTAGCCTTGACTCTTGAAGACAACTGTATAACAATGTAGCTTACAAGGGGTGACAGTGTGATTGTGAAAACCCTGTGGACTGCACTCCCTTTATCCAGTGTATGGATGGATGAGTAGAAAAATGGGGACAAAAAGTAAATGAAAAATAGGGTGGGATTGTGGGGGAGTGATTTGGGTGTTCTTTTTTTATTTTTATTTTTTATTCTTTTTCTGATTCATTCTGGTGTAAGGAAAATGTTCAAAGATAGATTGGGGTGATGAATGCACAATTATAAGATGGTACTGTGAACAGTTGATTGTACACCATGGATGATTGTATGGTATGTGAATATCTCAATAAAATTGAATTTAAAAAAAAAGGCAAGTGCATAAAATGCAATGATAAAACAGTGGTTTTGGACTTGTAATGTATAAACATGTAATTGTTGCAAGAAGTACATAAAGTCCAGGGATAGGAACATGGTCTGTACTCTTGAAGTTAAGTTGGTATCAAAGCAAACAAAATTGTTATAGATTTAGAATGTTAAATGGAAGCCCTATGGTAACTATAAATAATGGAAGATGGTGGGTGAGGTTACTGCAGTATAGTGAACATGATAATCCCATTGAATGATATGCTTGGGAGTGGTTGAGATGGAAAAGTTTATGTTGTATATATATTCCCACAATTTAAAAAAAAGGAGAGAAAGAGCAACTGAAGAGAGAGTAACAATTAAATGTAATACATGATCGTGGATGGGATCTAGAAGGTAGGATAAAAGGTCCAAAGGGACATTATTGAGACATATGCAAAACTTGGAACACAGATTGAGAGCTTTATATCAATGCTAAATTTTGAACTTTATTACTGCATTTAAGGTAGTTACGTAAGTGAATATCCTTGTTTGCAGAAAATGCATATGGTGGTATTAATTGTTCAAGTATACAACCTACACTCAAGTGTGTTCAGAAAATGGTTTGATAAATAGATAGGCAGGTAGGCAGACAGACAGATGGATTGATAGAATGATACAGCAAATGTGGCCAAATTTTAAAATTGGTGGATATGAGTATCTGGGGATGGGGGGAAAGGATGTGTTGGAGTTCTCTGTGTGGGTTTTGTATTATTTTTGAAACCAGCCTGTAAGTTTGACAGTATTTCAAAACAAAAAGTTATAAAACAATAAAGAAGGGAGGGAGGGCTTGAGAGAGATGAAAGTCTTCAGTCTATACCCACAGTCTATAAAGCACCCACAAGCTCTTTCAATTATTGGGGAAGCTGAAAAGGCCAAGATTGGAAGTTAAATTCCCATCCAGGACAGCTAGTTGCTTTCAGAAAAATACCTCAATCTCCCTATTGTTAATCTGTGAAGATAAACCAAGTTCACCTTGGGTGACAGATGATCGATTCTCATCTGTGAGTGGCCTTTACTCTCTTCACCACTTCACCCAAGCAACCCTGAACAAACCCATCTTTTGTTTTGTTTCAATACCATTTGAGGTTCTCATTAAAAAGTCATTTCCTTCTCCCTGGTCAGTTACTATCACCAGTTTTCTTTTTCCATCGCTTCCATCTAAATAATTAAAATGTTGGATAACACTGGACAGCCTACTACTGCTTTTGCTCCTTGAGTAACAGCTACCCATTTTAACTAATTGTGCATTCTATCCTTTACAGAAAGGTGCTTCCCATTTGGCATTGCCTCTTCTGTGGATTCCACCTGAAAGATGTTTGGGGAGGAGGAGGATGGGCCATGGCAGCAAAAATATATACAGACTGTATATTCTACGTCACTGTTACCAACTTACTATAACCTAGGTCTTCAACTTCTTACAAATGAGAAGAAAATTCTTTTTCCTTCCTTCTACCAGGCTGAATTGGTGATGCTGAGCTATGTTCCAACTCAAGCACTGACTTTTTATAGCCCTAGAAAAACAAAAGCAGCTTTGGAAGGCAGCCAGTCTCCGCAGGCACCTTCCTTTGTGACTTTACAAACTTCAGAAGAACCTGCAGGGTTTTGAAGTACTGGTTGGATGGTCTGTCCTCTGGAAAATTGCCACTGTGTTGTTCTTTGTTTATTGTAGAATTAAGACTTTTTTCCTATAACCAAGCTAAAGATATTTTTCCACTTCCTGGGCAAATGGCATTTCTCCCTAATCCTAAATACACACACAGTCACTCACAGTGATGGAAAAAGCTTTTATGTCTTGATAACTGTGATAATTTTGAAACCTAAATGACCCTATATAGAAAGTTCTCTTGGCTGGGTTTTGTCACAAAGGAGGGCAGTATGAGGTCTCCGTGATGGGATGGGTAGCCAGATATGAGATTTAGGGCCACCCTAGGGTAAAGGTACCACTGCTCTGTGCTGGTGCAATCAGAAGAAACACCAGGCTGAGGGAGGGTAACCCATGTTGTTCCGAGTTGGGAGTTTGCCACTGGGGAGTTTTGCTTTTGGGTGTAGAATGGGAAATATGGAACTTGGAAAAGAGATCAGAAAGAGGCATTTAGGATTAAAGGATCAGGGGATAAATAGGTCAATTAAAAAGCATTTAAAACAAGAAAAAAGATGAAGGCAATTGAAAGCATCTGTCCTCAATGGCTGGAGGCAGAACAAAGGGTGGGTTCCTCCACCACAGCCACCGTGGGCAGGGAGTGTGAGAATGTGGTTCTGTCTGGGTCACGGGATGGGCAACTTTAAAATGAATACTGCAGCCTGAAGGGGTACACCTGGAGCCAAAAAGAGAGTGATACTGATCCCCAGCCACAGCAGAGGCGAAAAGAAAAGTTGGCCTATATTTGGGATGGGAAATAAAAGCGAACCAGCCAGGAACAACATCACTTCCCTACCAAGATTTAAATCCAGTCCTCAACTTGACTTTCAAAGCTGCCACAACCTGGCCTCTGCCACATGTCCAGGCACCTCTGGTCCAGGCACATCGTTTGCCCACCTGGCCTCGAAAAAGCAGGCTTTGTGTCTGCAAGTGGGGCCTCTTCTCTTCCTTGGGATCCAGGTGAAACCCCACCTTCTCTAAAAATCTTCCCATATTCCTAGCAGAATTTCTCTCTCCTTTTCACAACACTCAGTTTGTGCTTCAACTATACCAGCACAGATCTTCCTTGAAATACTGAGAGTTATGTATTCACTTGGTCCCACTTGATTTTCCCAGCTCTGCTCCCCTTCATCCATATCACTTTCCGAGCCAATACTGAGGCAGGAAGTACTTAAGTTGTTCCGACAGGGCATTTGATTGCCCTCAGTGTCAATGTGGCATGTCCAGGATGGGACAGTTTTCCAAGTCAAATGCTCCCCTCCCCTCCCCTTGGCCCACCAGTGTGCCCTCGTCTTCATAACCTGACAAAATGCTTTAGTCTCTGAGGCCATTTCTGCCTCATTGCCACAGCTCCTCCCATAGGGTTGCCAGACAAAATGTAAGACGAATAATCTTTTAGTATAAGTATATCCCATGCACTATTTGGGACATACTGATAGTGAAAAATTATTTATTGTTTATCTGAAATTCAAATTTAATCAGGTAGCCTGTATTTTTGTTTGCCAAAGCTGGCAACCTTAAATTCCCAGCACCTTATAATTGAGCATCAGGCCTAAGATTGCTGTGCCCTGCTCTCGCCTGCACCCCACCACCCCCGACGGGAGACTACAGCCAATGGTGCCCAAAAACTGAAACTCCAGGCCCCAATCTAGAGGCCAGGGGGCTTCCTCTCATAAGGTAGTTTCTTGTCTTGTTGCATTTCTCAGTGCCACATCCTGAATGCTTCATTCTGCCCTCTGGTCTGAACCTTCACTGATCCCAGAGGGCAGGTCCAGTGACAGCCTGCCCATCTTGCCTCAAGAAAGCCCCATGAATTGCTGATGAATCCCGGGTGTTGACTGGAATATCTTGCTATTGCCCACTAGATTATGACTCCCCAAAAGGCAGAAATTATTGCTCAGTGATGTCTTTGAGCATGATGCTTTTCTGCACATCATTGGTGCTTAATACATGACCAGTAACCTAAATGTGAAATACGGTGACTCAAAGGATGGAATTGGGGAAGAACGGGCAAAAATGGGGGTAGAATGATGAGAGCCTAGAAGAGACTGAGTAACAACTGAGTAAAAGAGAAAGGGGTGGTTGTGAAACATACGCTACAACTAACTTCCTTTGTAAATGACTTGTCCCCAAATTTTCTCAAACAGAAATAAAATAACTTGTGTTCCTTTAAAAGTCTGAACTGTGTGATTAGAACTGCAGGAGGACTCTGGGGCAGAGGCTTGGCAGCATTAAAAGGCCACGAGCCTTTCAGAAATCCTCTGTACCCTGCACAGAGATCAGCGCAGGCACCGCCGCTCACGGCAACGGAGGCTGGCCTGGAACGCTTCCACTGGAGGCCTGTCCCAAGGACTGTGCGTCCCCAGGGGAGTGGCTTTGTCAAGAACTGTTGTTTTCATTCCGTTGCTTTCTCTTTCCAGAACCTCAGCATTTTAATTCATTAATTCTTAACAAATGAACACAATGTCACATAAGCTTTTTTAGCTTTCATTTCTCTGTTAACGTTTACCTACTCTCACATTTCATTGTACTGCCATGAGCTTATGGAGAGTAAGTGCCATTGGTTTTGGGTCAAGTCAAGGTGACTTAATTCAGAGAATAAGTGCCACTGGTTTTGGGTCAAGTCAAGGTGACTTAATTCTAAGGCTCCCCAAACAAATACTGCCTTTACATAGTATTCTGGACAAGAAGTGTCTTGTCCATATAATTATTAATTACGTTTCAAATGAAAAGTCAAAGCACAGACTTTCAGGGAAGGGAGAAGTGGGATAGGATAAGATATCAATGAAATCAAATAATATCCTAGATAATTAGTACCTTCCAGTCTAATAACTGGGCCCAGGTCTGCAATGAAGAGCACTAAGATACATGTCCACTTATTAGCCTATAGAACTTCCATTTTGATGGTGGTGACTTCTAACATTGCATAAAATGTAATGACAATGAACATTTATTATTTACCATGTGCTAAGTACTAGGATAAGAGTTCACATGGAATTATTTAATATAATCTTCCCATCATCCTTATGAGATCATCATTACTGTCCTCCCCACTTACAGATAAGGAAGTGGAGGCTTAAAGAGAAGTGACTGTGTCTCCACTAATGGGTACAGGAGGAAGGATTCAATGGATCCTAAGTCTCCCTCTTGCCCATTGTGCAATTACTAGAAGCAGTGGAACATGGAGGTGATGTTGGTGGGGAACCATTTAATTGCCTGCCAAGTATAAGCGCTGTGCTAACAGCTTTCTATACATTACATTAGGGTTGGCAAACTATAGCCCAGGGGTAAAATTCTGCCTGTTGCCTGGGCAAATATGATCACGTCATTTGTTTATGTGTTGTCTATGGGTGCTTTTGAAGGGATGGACTGTACAGCTCACAGAGCAGAAAATATTTACTACATGACCCTTTACAGGAAAATTTTGCCAATCCCTGCATTAGAACACTGAATCCTTCTAATAGCTCTGTAAAAGAGGGATTTCCTTGATTTTAGAGGTGAGGAAACTAAGGTTTATACAAGTTAAGCTGCTTTTCTTGATCAGTGGGTCCCCAAATTGTAAAATTTAAAATTTGTATTTTGCCACAGAACTGCCTCCTCCAACCCCAAATTAGGGACATTGGGGAAAAAATACTATATATATTCTTATCATTTCACAAAAGAAAAGATATTTAATAGCCAAGTATGAGGGAGGTAATCACAAACAGTCTTTCAAATGGAATAAATATAATTTTATGGAGAAAACTTTCAATATTATTCTCATTTTTTAAAAATTTTGCTGAGGACAGGTGAGAATGTAGTCATGGACTGGCAACTGGCAGTTATGAATAGGCAACTGGAAGCCACTGACTTAGGAATTTCAGCCAGTAAGTGGCAGAGCCGAAAGAAAACCAGACCCATGTGATTCCAAAGCCTGTGACACTTATATCAGTTGGCTTAGTTGTCCATCTGTCTATCTACTAATTAAACATTTGTTCTATAATTCAATTACAATTTTCTGAGCACTTACCACGTGCCAGGTACCATGGTCATGCCAGAAATATAATGAGTGATTGTCCTCCATTTTTCTCTCGCTCTCTCTCCCTTTCCTTTGGCATTTTTGATAAAGACCAACAACTCAACTCTGTCACAACTAAGTTAACTGTTTTCTTGTTATTATATAGTTTGACCTTGTGGCCACTGGGTGTAATGACCCAAAAGAAAATACCACAACACAATGATATTATAGCATCCCCCCCATTTTTTAGTGTTAAGTGATGACTCTAGAGGATATTAGGATAGGAAGAAATCAAATGGTTTTCATCAAGCCTCAGAGACTGTTCAATACAGAGCTCTGAGCAAAATAATTTCACATGTATCTTCCCAGTCAACAAAGTTGTCCAATAAAGGATTGGGCCACAGCCTTTGAGTGAAAGCCCCACCTTCTATCAATAACTATCCTCATCTCTTTAATACCATGTTTCTAGAAACTGCTCTTCAGTTACCATGAACTATCACAAATAAAGCAGTCAAGCTATTTAAAGGCAGAAGTTAATTATGTAAAGTGAGTATCAAAGCACTTTAACATTCATATTCTTGAACAAATAAGAGCACTCAAGTTCTTGCATTATATATAACCATGTAAGAGCCTCATTTAAATACCTCTGATTCTGAATTATTGTTTTTTACTGCATTGATAAGAAGGGCAGTAAAAGGGAAGTTCCACTTATTCCACTGATCTTAGACTGAATATTTAAAAATAATTAAATGATACTTACTGTATATTCTGATCCCAGATGTTCATTTGGAGAAGAGGGAAAAGAAAAAGAGAGACAAATGAAATAGACCATGCTTATATGTTACATGCAGTATAAAACCACAGAACTAACAAATACTGGTGAATTACAATTACCAAAAATGTAGTAAAGAAATCTTCCAAAAATTTAACTTTCCATGTTTGCTCTTGAAACCCTTTCACATGATATTTTTGTGGTTGGGCAGATAGGAAAAAGAAGACAAGATTCAATTAGCCTATGAGTTTGTAGCTAATTAAAAGCCAATGAGTTGTCATTATAAAAACAGGATTAAAGACTATTAATTCCAATAGAGCATTTAATTAACCAAAAAGAAAATATTTTAAGTGGAAAAGCAGCTTTTAAATCAATAAAAAGAGTTTGCTGTGATGATGTTGAAGTGGGATCTTGAATTTTAGTGTGCTTGAGGGCAAAAACTAGACCTTCTAAATACGTGGGGCACGGTTTCTAGTGCAGGATAGACAGTTGCTACTCCAAGTGGGAGGGAAAATTATCTTAAAGATCTCCATTCTATCCAATAGCAGAGGAAGTATTTTGGGACAGATACAGTCAACAGACTCTTTTATACAAATTATAGTCAGATTTTTTTTCCTTTGGGGTGGGCATTTTAAAACAAACAAGTCAAAATAAATAACAACCCCCCCCCCAATGACTAGGAGATTATTGTGGAAACAGGGAGAAATAAGGATAATAAAATACCTAGAAATGCCACTAAGCATTTCATTTCCATGAGCCACTTAGTGCCATCATTCCAAGAAGGAAGATGGAATGGCTGGGCTTGACCCCACTACTCCCTGCTAGCCTCACATCTCAGTGTTAGGAAAAGGGTTGATAATCTAAGAGCATCAAGGCCAAGGGAGAGAGAGATATTATGGGGCTCTAAAAAGTCGCTGCTTGGATAATCAACCCCAAACCAGTGAAATTTGACTTTTATCCTTGCATTCACTACATGTGAAATGCTGGTTGGGCTAAGGACTTACCTGTAATCGTGTAGGGATAATAGTTCCAAGCCTTCTCTGTAACATAAAATATTTTGGGGACAACAGCTCTAGCCCAACTAGGCAATTTGCTAAGGGGAAAGAAAGAGAAAAAAAAAACATAAAAAACAATTAGAGTCTGTTCAGAGCCTCAGCATGCTACCACGTTTTTTTCTGGATAAACTGACTACTAGAGAAAAGAGATGAATTCCGAGGCATCTCTTCTCTCCACAGACATCCCTTCCCCATCTCTCTGGTCTTTAGGACCATAGCTGTTTTCTATGCATAGTCCTGTGCTCTTAAAATGTGTAAAGGCAGAAGGCATAGCCTGGTGTAAGGGTTGTAAGCCTGTCTCTCTGAGTTGATTTGAAAGGCCGTGAGGATCAACTGCCTGGAAGGTGCCATGGTGGAGCGTTTGGCCAGCTTGGCCTTTGCCGTGGGCTCGGTCTCTGGGGAGTAGTTTGGTGGAAGTGGTATAAGGGGAATATGAATATGGAGGGACAAGGCAAATGTTAGTCCCCAGCTTTAGCTTAATGGAATATCAACTTTGGGGATACGAGGAGGAATAAAACATAGTCCCTTGATGACAGTCATTCCCCTGGAGCAGGGCCCTTGGCAGACATTTGCAGAAAACAAATCCCAAAACCAAGGATAACCCAAGGGCACACGTGCCCAGATCTTCTGTAAACCAAATACTAAGTAAGTTTTGTTTTGGTTTCTCCTTCAGAGGCAAACCCTACAGGACAGTCTTGGCCCAGAGAATTCCTTAAGTATTATGTTTAAATATATATCATATATCCCTTAAAACATATCTGTGTGATTTCAACCCTGCCCCCTGGGCTATATCCTGGGGTCTCTGTCTTTCCAGATGTTATCATTTTGGTGCCCATAGCTAACGTTCCCATTCTGGTCCTAGTAGACATCGGACCTAGAGAGATGACGCAGGCTCAGCAACTGAGGGCTGCATGTTGGCGACAAGGACCATCAAGAAGCAGTTTTGAATTCCACGCTGACAGCACCAAGAAATGGGTGACATCAAGCTAACAGAACCCCAAATTCCAAAGTCCCCCTGTAGGTGGAATTTAAATGATAAGCAGAGCTATAAAACACTGTGTATCTCAAATGTCTTCTTAAATGGTTTCACTCATTTCTGACGGTATCCAGGCCCTGCTTTTTAATAGAAAAATACGCATTTTTCAATGGCCGGCTGGATCTAACCCAAAATGGTGAGCTATTCATCAGGCTTAAAACAAATGGGGAAATCAAAGCTCCCCCAAAGTTGGATGAGTGTCAGACGAAGGCAAGTGCTCTCAGGTGGGTCATGAGAAGTAAGCTGAAGCAGTTTTATAATTCATGTAATTCTTCTTGCTGCTCTAATGGAGAATTTCTCCTATAAAATCCTTTCTGCAGTGACTGCTCATTTACCTTACAGTCACACTGCTCATATGGACAGGGCTACTCCCTGACAGGAGCTTTTATAGTTTTTGATGACGGTTTATTCTATCAGTCACTGAGGTTTGAATGCAATTGGTGCTGACCTCAAGAGTGGGAAAATCCACCAGGCTTGTTTGTGGGGAAATGATCATAACCAAAATACCACCTGGGTTTCCACCTGTTTGTCCCCATATCCCAGAGAAATATGCTGACAGTTAGCATAGGAAAACATGGATTCTACTCATAGGCAAGTGGTTGTCTTGTGCTTTTTAAAGAAGCTTTATTGCAGCTCTCTCTCTCTCTCTCTCTCTCTATATATATATATATATATATATAACAGAATTTGTCATTTTTATGTGTACAATTCAGTGGCATTAATTATATTCACAGTGTTTTGCAACCATCACTACTATCTATTTCCAAAACTTTTTCATCACCCAAAAAAGAAACCCCTCACCCATTAAGCAATAACTCCACATTTCCTCTATCTCCAGCCCCTGGTAACCACTAATCTACCTTCTGTCTCTATGAATTTGCTTATTCTAGGTATCTCATACAAGTGGAATCATACAGCATTTATCCTTTTGTCTGGCTTCTCTTGCTTAACACAATGTTTTCAAGGCTCATCCATGTTGCAGCATATATCAATTCTTCAATTGTTTTCATGGTTGAATAATATTCCATTGTATGGATAGATACATCATATTTTGTTTGTCTGTTCATCCATTGATGGACACTTGGGTTATTCCTACCTTTTGGCTCTGGTGACTATTACTGTTATGAATGTTGGTCTACAAGTGTCTGTTTGAGACCCTGTTTTCAGTTCCTTTGGGTATACATCTAGGAGTGGTATTGCTGGGTCATAACGTAATTCTATGTGTAACTTTTTGAGGAACTGCCAAATTGTTTTCCACAGGGGCTGTATCATTTTCTTGTGCTTTTTAAAGGACTAAAACAGAATATCCCCAAAGAAAGCAAGTTGATATGGATTGAATTGTGTACCCTAGTTTGGACTTGCTCTGGATCTTGGTCTGCATTCTGATGGGCATGGGCCCATTGTAAATAAGATCTCTTCAAGATGTCACTTCAGTTAAGGCGTGGCCAACTAAATCAGGTTAGGCTTTAATCCAGATTACCAGAGTCCTTTATAAACAGAGTGAAAGTCAGACAGAGAGAAGCCATGGGGAGCAGCCAGAAGCTGGAAGTCAACGGAACTGGGAAGTGAAAGGAGAAGACACTGCCATGTGCACTGCCATGTGATGGAAAAGGCAGAATCACCTGCAGTCAGCCTCGGAATGCCACAGTCTTCTGGGAGAAAGTATCACCTTGCTGACACCTTCCTTTTAGACTTCTCCTAGCCTCAAAAGTATGAGCCAATAAATTCCCGTTGTTTAAGCCTTCATTGTTCAGTATTTGTTTTAGCAGTTAGGAAACTAAAGCTCAAGGCATTACAGTTTTACTTCTTTGGAAAAATGTCCCAAGTGCATATGACTTTCTACAAACTTTAGGGCTCACTTTTCACTGTTCTCTTGGGGGGAGGGTTCTATTCACAGTGCCCACCCCTCCAAATTCAATAGGCTTCTCATTCAGAATACTCCAGGGTCCAACTACACTCCTCCTCCATAATTCATTCCATGATCATTTAAAAGGCCTCCCAGCAGAACCACATCCCTAAACAACCACCATTTTCTGGAAGAAAGATGAAAAACAGTGGCAATTTTCCATTCATGTTGATGCTTTTCCTGTTGGTAAGCGGTCAGGACTCCAGATTCTAGAACCTTTATTTTAGCTGTTTCATCCACCAACACATGCAGGGTACGCAGCACTATAATCAATTACCTTTCCAATGGGATGCCCTAAAAAATACAATCATTTAACCAAGATGGCTGATATGATTTTATGTGACTCTTCTTATTAGTCTGGCAAGGAGGCCCTTTGAGTATAAAATATTGACTGGGCCAGACACAGGAGGCATTTGCAACAAGTTCCATAATAAGCTATTCAAATAGCAAGAAAAGAAGGTCTTAGGTCTGAATCTCTGGCTCTGACACTCTATCACCTGTTGCCCAGACAGTGAGCAATCCTCAAAGCCATGTAAGCTCTGGGGACTGAAGCTACTTTGGGGAAGATCTGGGGAATGCGATTGATTTCCTAAGCAACTCAAACAGCTGGGGAAGAGGAAGAGGAAATGTGAAAGAGAGGCCTAAACCATGGCAATGAGGTGCCCCCAGTGAGCTGTTAGGTAAAGCTATCAGCTGGTGGCTTTGTGTGCTCAGTTAAAAGGGTTCATGGCTAACAGAATCTTTACCTTCCTCTACCCAGGGTCACCAGAGGCCATGAGAGGTTGCCGTGGAGGGCGAGAGCCATGTGGCAGGAGAAATGTTCTCTCTGTGAAGATCAATTCAGGCATTTGGGGGAATCACCATTGGAAGCTGGCAAACCTCCCTGACTGGCAGCACAGCCTAATTAATCCAGTAGCTGTGCTGGTGAAGAACATGACACTTCATGACTGAAAAACAAGCCTAAAAATAGACTCCGTCTTTTCTGCAATACCCACCCCTCCACACACACAAATCTTCACCACCCTCCCACTTTCCCTTCCCTCCTGTGCTTCAGTGGGAAGGGATTGAAGAGATGCTACAGATGAAATGAAAATGAAGGGGACAAAAGAAAATCCCCATTCCCATATGATTCTCAGTGACAGGTTTTATTTAGAATCACTTTTCTAGAGTTTGATTAGTATCTTGCCTCCTTTCCCTGGATATCAAGTGAAACCCAGAATTTTGAAGTCAGGCCAAAAAATACCACCTATTTGGTTTAGGACCAAAAACTTAAGGACAAGGACAATCAGCCAATCACAAAAATGCATTGTGCATCCAACAATGCATGTGATGCCTTTGGTCTCTCTTTTTTTTTTAAGCTTTTTTTTGCATATATTTTGTAAGCAACAAATTTTTTTTTGTAAAAAAGTCTCGCGTCTCTTGCAAAAAAAAAAATATGTATCAGACATTATAGGAAAAGCTAAAGGGATGGCACAACGCCACAAGGCCTGGAGGCAAACTCTAAAGGTAAGAATGGCATTTTTCAAAAGACATTATAGGCCCCCACTTCCATGAAGATGGTGGACAGAGACACTTCAGGGCTCTGTCCCCCCAACAGAAGCTTTGACCAACCAGCAAGCACTGCAGAAACATCTTTCTCAAAGCTCCAGAAAACAATTAAAGGGCCACAGTAACAGGGCGAGCATCACATAAAGAAAAAGGCCACTCAAAAGTGGTGATCTCATAGCGCCCCAGCTGGCACACCAACCCCCCCACCCCCACCCCTCACCAGCTCAGTGCAGAGCCAGGTGTGCTCCCAGTGCAGATCTCTGTCCTGGCTCGAAGGGAGCAGAATAACCCCCATGCACATACTGGGAGCATGTATGTCTGGCACAGTCTGTCTAGTGGTGGCCTGAGGGACTTGCCACCCCAGAACATGCCCTGCATGTGGAAGGGGGCACACAGAGCTCTCCTATGCTGTGGGTGAGGCGTCAAGTCATGTGGCCTGGGACAAGGGACTGCTGGTTGTAGGACATACAGTGCAGTGGCCAGAACTGTGAAGAAACTGTTTCCTAGGGAAGAGAGGACATTCCTATCCACTTTACGGAGAAATTCCTAGGGCCAAACCCACTTGCCCAAGACGCATGTATAGAAAGGACCACTTTGGCCTGGAGCTATCCTTTAAACTCATTGTATGGATAAATCCTGAAGTACAGCATTTGCACAGGTCAATCTGCAAAGACTGGGAAACGTGTTTTCTCTTTTTCCTTCTTTTTTGTCTGTTAGCTCCTGGCATTCAAGGAAAACTCAATCACAACACTAGCTGAATACAAGCTTAAGGAACAGATGCTTCAGAGACTAAATTTCAGTAATAACACATTAAAAATTAAAATGTCCAGGTTTCAACAAAAGTTTACAAAATATACAGAGAGACAAGAGGCAATGGCCAGGCAAAGGAGATCAAAGAACCAGAAACCATCAATGAGGAATACTGGACCTGGGGCATACCAGACAAAGACTTTAAAATGGCCTTAAATATGCTGAAAAGCTAAAGTAAGACATGGACAAAGAACTAAAGGAAATCAGAAAAATGATAGATGAACACAAAGAGAATATCAATAGAGGGATGGAAATTATGAAAAGGAACGAACTAGAGCTGAACACCAGACTAATAGAAACTCACACATTCAACTTATGTATTGCATAATGTGTTACATTAAAAAAATTTATCAGAGTACACTGGTTGATCAAGTTTATCTGCTTCAGAGTTTTCTATTACATGAATACACCATAATGAATTTCCATTCCTAGATATTTAGTATGTTTCCAATTTTTCCTTTACATACAGTGTTGAAATTAATCTCCTGGTACATGTCTCCTTAAGTACTGTGGAAGAATTTCTCTAGGGTTTTGACCTAGAAATAGAATTGCTTGGTAGAAGTTATATATATTTTTCAATTTTTGTAATTATTGCCAATTGCTCTCTAAAGAGATGATATCAGTTTATACCTCTCACCAGAACAGGAAGTGAGTTCTTATTTTCCACATACTAGTCAACCCAGCTATTAACAGACTTTTAAATTTTGCCAGTCTGATGAGTGAGAAATGGGGTACTGTTATTGTTGTAATTTGTAGTTTCCTGCCTTTCTATAGGGTGAGCACTCTTCATATGTATATTGTCTATTCACAGTTCCTCTTTTCCAAATATATTTTGAGGGTGTGCCTTTTGTTATGCAGTGGTTCTTAATTTTAATGTAGTAATATTTATAGTCCATTTCTTTATGTCTTGTTTAATTACTCCTATCCTACTACTCAAATCATAAAGATATCTACCTATATTTTCTTTAAAAATGTTTACAGTTTAAAAAAATGTTTACAGTTTTCCCCCATTTGTGTTTAATCAATCTGGAATTTATTTTTGTATATGGTGTAAAGTAGGGTCTAATTTTTTTTCTAATTGGAAACCCAAGAAACCCAACATCATATTATTGAAGAGCTCATATTTCCCTCAATAATTTCTAATGCCAGCTCTGTTAAACACCAAGGATCAATAATGCCTTAGTCTGTTTGGGGGTTATTTTGTTCCAAAGGTTTTTTGTTTATCTCTTCTCTAGTACACAATTGTCTTAACACTGTAATTTTATATAAAGTCTTGATATGTGGTACAGAAAGCCCCTCCTACTTATTCAACTTTTTCAAAATTGTTCATATGGATTTTAGAGTTAGTTTCTCAAGTCCCATTAAAAATAACTCCACTGCATTTTAATTTATAAATTTGTATTAAATTTATAAATTGATTGGAAATTGACGGCATCTTTGTAATATAGAATTTCCCATCCATGAATATGGTATACCTTGCCACCTATAAAGGGTTTTTAAATGTCCTTCATTAATGGTTTGTATTTCTTCCAAAATGATTTTGCACATTTTGTAGATTTGTTACTGAGTGCCTTTAAATTTCTTTTGCAATTGCAATTGGAATTTTTAAAAATTACATTTTCTCATTTATTGTTCATGCTGCTATTGATTCTTGTTTATTGATCTTATATCCAGCAATCTTGTTGAATTCTCTTAATAGTGTTAGCAGTATCTGGAGTATCTGGAAATTCTATTAGACAATATATTATCTGCAAATGATAATTATTTCTTCCATTCCTCTTTATTTCATTCTCATTTTACTGCATTGGCTAGGATCTTCACACAACATTAAAAAGAAGTAGTGATAACGAGGGCATTTATTTTGTTCCTGTCTTAACTGTGGTCAACTACACAAAAAGATTTACTAAATATTAACAACAAATTTCTGGGGAAAATCTAATTATGTCATGATATAATATTAATATTATTATTATTACACTGTCATTATTTGCTGAAGTATTTGATTTGCTAGTGTTTTATTCAGGATTTTCATATCTATGTTCTTAACTGAGATTGGTCTATAAATTTCCTTTTTTTTTTGATACTGTTAAGTATTAGTTTTGTTACCAAGGTTAATGATGGTAGGCACAATTAGTTTTCCTTCAGCAGTCATCTCCCATCTTTCCACTTTCTTACAGGAAGATCATCCGTTTCTTGACAGAAGTGGAAAAATGTCAGATATTCACTTTTCCTGCCACATTTGCAGCTAGGGATGACCATGTGATCTAGTTTTGGTCACTGAGACATAAAATTTTCCTCCCTGATAAAAAGAGAAAGATGCCCAGGGGCTCTCTTTCCTATTCCTTCTATTTTACCTTTTATATGTATCTATTATGTTAGGATATGATGGCCTGCTGTGGCACCATTTATAATACCAGGACACAAGTTTAGGGGTGAGAATTAATGTGCTGAGGATGATAGTGAAAGGAGAGAACAGCCTGGGTCAACACTGACCTCACTGAGCCCCACTAGCTTCTTGCTTTGTGAGACATAAAAAAAAATACACACACACACACACAGCAGCAGCAGCAGCAACATTATTTTACTCACTGTGGTAGTTATCCTAAAGTTGCAGCCCAAAGCATACTAATTAACAACTCATTTACTTAACATTAAAATTAGTTGGGGGCATTTCCCTCTTTTTCTATTCTCCTGAATAGTACAAGATGGAAACTCTCTATTTCTTGAAAGTTTGGTAAAACTCACCTGTAAAACAAGCTGATCCTGGGTTTATACACATGTGTGGAGGTTGGGGAAATTAATTTTTAATTTCTGATTCAATTTCCTTAATGGTTGTATGTGTTTCCCTTTCTATAGTAAATTTAGAATTTTATATTTTTCTAGAAAAATTCCATTTCATCTAAATTTTCAAGTTGGCACAAACATATTCCTAGCATCCTCTCTTTATGTTTTAAATATCTGCTGTATCAGTAATGTTCCCTTTTAATTACAAATATTAATATTTGTGCCTTCTTTAATTTTTCTTAATTTTGAAATAATCTTAATAATCTTTTCAGACAACCAACTTTCGGATTGATTTTTCCTTTTTACTATTTACTGGTTTTCTATTTCATTAATTTTTGCTCTTTTCTTTATTGTTTGCTTCTTTCTTTCAATTGACACAGTTATTCTAATAAAAATTTCTTGAGTTGACTGCAGATTATTAATTCTTAATCTTTCTCCTTTTCTAATATGAGTTAAAAGCTATAACTTTTCCTTTTATGTACTGCTTTAGCAGAACCTCACAAGTTTTTGATGTATAGTGTGCTTGATGTCCTTCAACTCTAAATACCATATGATTTCCATTATGATTTCCTCCTTCATCTATGAATTATTTAGAAGTTTTTACACATCTAAATGATGAAGAGATTGATTTGTTGTTGTTGTTGCTATCAATTTCTTATTCTAATGCTTTGAATTCAGCAAATAGGAAGTACGTGATTTTGATTTTCTAGTATTTGTTGAAATGGCTTTCTTGCCTAGTTTGTAGTCAGTTTTTGTACATTTTCATGTGTATTTTAAAAGCACATTGGTCTTTTGTCAATGTGATATATGTCAATTTGATAAAGCTTATAATTTTGTTATTTATATCTTCTCTATGTTTGCTAAATTGTTCGCCTACTTGATTGAGTAATTTATCAAACAGAAATGTTAAAGTCTCCCATTATAATTTTGGACTTCTTGCAATCCTGTCAATTTTGCCTTATATTTGTAGAGGCTAGATTCAGGCTTACTATTTAATTTATATACCTCTATTATGACCACTGATTTATTCAGATTTATTTTACCATCAAAACTTATGTTTTCTATTTACCATGCTTTTTATATGCTTCTCTTTTCTGTTTCCCTGCCTCCTATTGGATTGATCAAGTTTTCTCTCATAAGTTATATACTGTTTTACTTTTCCCTTAGAGGTTACCGTTACATTTTAAAAATGCATATACTTGTCTTAAAAAATCAAAAGCTAACATCTTTCTCCTCTTCCTAAACAGGTAGTTGTTATGTTGTCGCTATTATTTTAATTTCGCAAATAAAACCCTAATTCATCATTACTAGTGTTTTTTTTAAACATTCTATGCTCATTCAGATTTGCCCAGATGTTTACCAATTTCTTTGTTTATTTATTGCATCTCGCATCCCCCTGCTTCTTCCTGGGCTCAATTTCCTTTTTCTTGATGTACAGCCTTCAGTAGTCCTCTCAAAGTGGTTTTTGAGCAGTAACCTCTCTCAGTCCTTGACTGTCAACTACAATGCATGATTCACAGTTCCAGCTTCTAGTTTATGTGGGTCCAAGATCACATCTCCTGTTGCCTTGTGGCCACTACATACCCAGCACCCAGACCCCAGGGCCTACACTCAGTTCTGATACCCTTGGGCCTCTAAACTATTAGCCTGTCTGCTCTCCACTCTGTTGAGTTCTCTCTTTATTCTAGAACCTGAGGATTTCCCTTCCTTTGTTTTGAGCTCAGCTATATGTTATTATATTTCATCCCGTGCTTGCTGTAGGAGGTTGGGCAGGGGCCTGCATTAATCTTTTTCATTACTATTATTGGAAGACCAGATATCCTATTTATAACAACATTCCCTTTTACTAATGCTTATTATTCTCTTTTAAAATAAATATAATATATTTTGATAGAGAAAACAGACATGAAGAGGCAGCTGGATACTTCCTTGTTCTGTTCCAGCAAAAGTTGTGAAATTTTCTAAGTTTTTTTCTTGATTCTGGTACAGCGTGAACAATCCCCAGGTAATAACTTGGGAGAATGCAATTGTCTGCCAAGAAATGGAATTTTCTGTAGCTTTGTGTCTATTTTCTTGCACCTCTCTCACTTCTCTTTGCCCTACAGAGGTGATCCTGGAGGAGAAACCTGCTCAATATTTGATTTACACCCTCCACATTTAGAATATCAAAGCAGCATATTGAGAAATCTGTCTCTATAAGGAAACCATCCCCAGGCCAGACCCTGAGCTCAGCGACCCCTGCAAATGAACGGCTGGCTGGAAGCTGAACTACTTCCAAACCTTGGGAATTCACGGCTACTGATAGATGAATGAGATCGAGCTCATTTGCATTTCATCATGACTCAGGAATTCCCTGGTACTGTTTCCCTGGGCAAATTAAAAAGTGTTGGTTTAATTAGCCCAAGGCCTTCACTGTCAGGACCTGGCCTGAGAGATTTCCATAAACTCTAGAGACAGCACCCGAATACTCCTATGAAGGAGGAATAATTCACTTAGCCTGCCGGAGGGTGGAGCCTATGTGAGAATGGTGGAATCCAAATACAACTCTTCTCTGAAACATGTGAGCATGTCCAAGGCACAGACAATGGATAAATATTCATAGGTGTCAGTGAACAGAAGGGGGATTTATGTTGGAAATGCTTTCTGAATAATCACAAATGAGCTCACTGGAGAGGCCATCTGTGAGAATAAAAAAAGACTAATATAATAAGCCTTGATAGCAAAGGTCAAACTGGTCAATCACAGTTCACTGAGTAACAGTTAATTTTAAAATATATATATTCCATATTGCATCTGACCATGAATATTTTGACCCAGAAAAGAACTAAACAGAAGGAAATGGGCTGGAGGTGGGTATAGGGCAGAGAGACGATTGGACAAGCCCTGATATTCAATTATGTCATTAATGACAAGAAAATGGCAAGAAATTAAAGAAAGTATTTTGCAAGGCGGAAATGGTAGTCTTGATTAGTGCTGGCTTATAATCCTCCATACCTTCCCCTTCTAAAAAGGAGAGATGACAACCTTTCCCTTGGGAAGAATGGGGCTACTTGAGAAACGGAAGCCATCTTAGCCATCACCTATCACTTCGGTCACAGGTGACAGTTCATTTTGTCACTTCCCTTTGCAGAGGCCTGAATGATCACTTGGCAGCAAGTGGAACTCTTACCTAGTGAAGCTCTCAATGCTAAAGGCCATACTGAACACTTTTTTACAATTTACAGGCAAAGCCATCTCTTTCTACTGCTAACATTGAACTAAGTGAGAAGACGAAGTCCTTTAATTAATCTTAAGAGCAGATTTCATGTTAACACAGAATTGAAGGGATGGGAAAGTTGGAAGGAAAGCGCCTCCAAAGGAAAATGCAGTTGAGAACTATTTTGCAGAATGCAAGGGATCCCGGTTTTGGAAGCAACTAGACTGGTGATTGTAGAGGGCAGACAGCATGACTTTCCAAGTCACCTTTTTATCCCAGACACTCACTGCCCCTACCTGTCGCACCTTTTTCCCAGTGGGGTCAGGAAGGACGGGCCGCTGTGTTGAATATGCAGCTGCCAGGACTTACCTGTTGAGGTACACTCGCTTCTCGGTGAACTGCCCGTTGCCGTGGTGAGGGTCCTCGAAGGGCTCATTCTGGACGACCTCCACGCCTTCTCCCCGGTCACTCTGTTCGTGGCTGTGCTTGCTGATCATGTACAGCTGTCCAATTTTGTACTAGAGAACACAAAGAGACAGAGAGGTCAGCTCCACTGCTTGCTTTCGCCAGCCCTCCACCCCTTGCAACCACAATGCGACAGCAACTAGGAACATCAGCACCTTCTGCTAAGCAAAGAAAGCAGATACCAGGGGCTAATGTTACTTTTCCTCAGAAGCAAGGAAGAGAATGAGGAGTAAGTAGAATGTAGAAATGGACTGCTTCCGTGAGCATTTTTCATTGCGCTTCAATTAAATACTCGCTGGGGTGCAGGTCTTTAAGGTTTGGGTTTGTTGACCAACCCTTGGGCAACAGCTAAGGAAGGGAGGAAGCACTGGAGTCTCCTCTTCCATTCTGGCCCTACAGGACTGGATGGAGCTAGCGTCTTGTTTTACTTGGCAAAAGACAGGCTAGGGTGTGTAGTTTCTGTCCCTTCTTTCTGCCTGAATAATGACATTGCTGGATGTCACCTATCTCTTCCATCACCCCCTCGAGGCTTTCAACTCTCCCGGAGGCCTCTGTCCCCTAGAATGTCAGTTCTCAGATATGGCTGGACATCAGAATCACCTGGAAGGTTTTAAAAACTCCAGCTGCCTAGGCCCACCATGAGTGGAGCCAGGGCTAAGAACCTGTGTTCTAGAAGGCTAATCCACAATGAAGACCATCTAGAGTATCTTTAACTTCTTTTTTTTTTCAAGCTCCAATAACACTTTGGAGCTTTCCAGCCTAAGATCCCAGGAGCCAAGTGCATTTTACACTACAATGATAATATTGAGCAACATACAATATGAACCTTCTCTGCCCTGTCTTCATTTCTTAGCTGGTCTGCTCTCCTTGCCTCTCTGAACATCCTGGGGCCAGCAGGTCTTTCTTCCCCTCATTGAACTTTCAAAGTGGCAAAACTAATTTGATGAGGGAAAAAAAGAGAAAGGAAGGGTGGAGTGACTGTAAAGCAACTTCAGCACGAGGCACTGTTTGCTGAAAGTTGGGAGGCAGGGCCATGTGACTGCCGAGGTCCTTCCAGGGGATTCTGTGTGAAGCAACACAAACATCTCAGTGGCGTCATCACCTTGGGGAGGGGAAAAAGGGGCCCGAGGCTGTAGCAAGCTAATGGCTGGCTCTGGGTCATTCCCAAAGGGCCCACAGCCAGCAGGGATGCAAGTGCAGAAGAGAGAAAAATATATTTTACATGAAGGGGGCAGGCAAAATGTAAAAATCAACAGTGCAGTCAGCTCCAAAGCTGAGTGGTGGCCCGGCTTCTCGGGGCTCGGCTCTTGGGCACACCCGTGTCCGAAGGTCCCTCTTTCCTTCTTAGGTAGGTGTGGGAAGAGGCTCTTAAAGGCTCTGGTCTGGGGCCAGCCCGAGGGACCGTGCCCAGTAACCATGACAATGAGACTGTGCTACTGACTTAGGCTTCTCAATTGGCTGTGCTTCCTACCTGTACCACGTCCCTCTCCAGGAGGGCCTGCGTTTAAAATGCTTTTAACGTGAGTGTGTGTGTGTGTGTGTGTGTGTGCGTGTGCAAGTGTGCTGGGAGGCCGGGGGAGGGAGGAGTGCTGGGGATAGGAGCAGGGAGGAAAGAGAGGAAAATTAAAGATAAAATCAATTAAAAATTAATTTTAGGATGAGGTGCTGGATCTGAATTCCCTTAGTCCAATACTGCTCTTACTTTTGCTCTTTCAAAGGGGGAAGAGGGAGAAGAAAAGTTTACGGATTTGAGATCTATGCGATGTACCTGAGAGAGCAACACCCACCACCTCATGCACATGGGTGCAAAAGCTCTAACACACAGGGTGCTCTGCTGCCCGGCGAGTGGCAGCTTTCACTGGCCATTGCTTTGCACTTAGTGGGTGTTCAAAATATAAGCATTGACTGGCTGCTCTGAAACAGATGCCCCTAATCCAAAAGAAGGGGTGTGTCTACCACTGGGTTTTCTTCAGGAGCTCCGATCCAGCCCCACATGAAAAATGTTCAGGATTAAGGACAACGCACGACACGGAAAAGTCATTAGCCAGACGCGAGTCAGCCCTGGCTCTCAGCTCAAGTGCCTCCAGCTCGGTGGAGACAAGGAGGCGGCCGGCAGATGATTCACCCGCGGCCAGCGGAGGGTCCCGGCTGCCAAGCACCATTGATCATCCCAGCGTAGTGGCAGACACTGGCTTTAGCTCACTTGGATAGCGTCAGCCTGGAGGTGACCTGTGGAGTCTGAATGCAGGGACGTGGGTGATGATACTGGGGGCGAGGGAACACTCCACCCTGGATGCCACAATGGACAAGCGACTCTGCGGCTGCCATTCTCTCCCTATCAAGAAAATCAGACCTGATAGCTGGTTGTGGCCATCAGGAAACGGGGCTTTTTGTTTTTGTTTTTTAAATCACAAACTGACTTGCAGCCATAAACATCGAGTAGTTTCTCAGTTAAAGAGAGAGGAGCGGGTAGTCCTTGAACCACCTGTCCTTCTAAAAAGGTAGAATCCTGGACCCCAACCCAGACCTTTTACATTCAGACTTGGGGGCGACAGCAGTTGGGAGTCTTATGCACCCTAAATGCTGAGAACCACTGGGGTAGAGAGGCGAAGGCATTCCTCAGCAACTTGCTCAGTACTAAACGGTCCCAAAACTAAAATTTCCATCTTTAGGAAGCCTGTTATTTCCCCCCTCTTTAATACTAATTTCTTGCAAAGCCCCTTTTCTAATTTAGTGAAAATACCACATCCCTAATCACCATCTTTAAACAAACTTGTATGTCAAATGAAGGCTGCTAAATGGAAAGCATAGCTTCCATTTACTGCCTGCCTCTTAATGTGAGGCTCCAACTAGATGCTTTACATTCATTTCTAAGCCTCGCAAGGATTCGTCCAGGTAGGTGTTTGCAGATGAGACTAAGGACTTTCCCTGGACCGGTAGCTTCTCAATGGCCGAGATGGGATTTGAACATTGCAGGTCTGTACTTTTTCTACTCTGCCCAACTTCAGGCCTTCTTTCTTTAACAGGTGAATGCCTTTAACAAATCTAAGCCTCACTATAATTAAAAAAGAGAGAGAGCAGAAAGCCACCGCCTCTGAACTTTGCTATTTCAAAAGATGAGTAACAAAAAAGTCTGATATCATTTGAAAGATCAGAATTGTTTAAACTGTGCTCACTTATGGAATGGTGGAGCAATTATGCTCTAACTTTGTAAAAGCCATTGTTATAATTCCAGAGTTTGGGTAAATCATCATTAGAGGCAGTCATGATTAGAGACAGTTCTGTGCTGCAGGGTGAGCCTCAGTGTGAGTTATCAGAATAGCTACCCCAAATAATTATCTCCATAGTCAAAAAACATCATGGGCTCCAGATCTTTCCCTCCCGTGCACAGTGCTGTGTGTTGGAAAGAGCTACAGAGTTCGAGGGTAGGCAGAGTTGCGTAATGCACTTGGGAGAAGCCAAGTGTTTTCGTCAGTTTTGTTCTTTTGCAAAGTATGACTGTTACTTAATACTGTTCCACCTCAAACCTTGTTTCAAAAAAGACAGCCCAGGCCAAAACATGTGATTATGGTAAGGAATTATTAACTAAGCTCCAACAATACATTAAATATCATCCTTGTCTGAAGAAGTACTGGACCCAAAGTTTTAAGCTGAACAGAATTCCAAGCTATGACTGCTTTGTATTCACCTTGTCTACCCACTGCTGAGGCTTCAGAGATCTCTACATGGTAAAGAACCGAGGGAGTGTTATCTTCCTTCTGACAATCCCTGCTTCCCCACTTCCAGTCCCCTTCCTCTTCCTCCATTTATCCCAATACCATCTCTGAATTTCATGATGTGAAAAGTCCCGAATAGCCATCACCAACCCCAGATGAAGTCATTTCCTAATGCCATGACTCAACTGACGGGTCCTAGATCAGAAGTCAGAATTTATATCTTGACCTTTACTGTCAAAAATGGGTGGATGACCCCTGAGTGCCTCTTTGTTGCTCAGGTGTGGCCCTCTCTCTCTAGCTAGGCCAACTTGGCAGGTGAACTCACTGTCCTCCCCACTACGTGGGACCTGACTCCCAGGGGTGTAAATCTCCCTGGCAACACAGGATATGACTCCTGGGGATGAACCTGGACCTGGCATTGAGGGACTGAAACATCTTCTCTACCAAAGGGGATGCAAAATGAAACAAAAAGTTTCAATGTTTGAGAGATTTCAAACGGAGTCAAGAGGTCACTCTGGTGGGCATTCGCATGCACTATATAGATATCCCTTTCTAAGTTTTAGTGAATTGTAATAGCTAAAAGTAAATACCTGCAACTATCAAACTCCAACCCAGTGGCCTTGACTCTTGAAGACGATTGTACAACTATGTAGCTTACAAGGGGTGACAGTGTGATGGTGAAAACCTTGTGGATTATACTCCCTTTAACCAGTGTATGGATGGATGAGTAGAAAAATAGGGACAGGGACTAAATGAAGATTGGGGTGAGATGGGGAGGATGATATGGGTGTTCCTTTTTACTTTTGTTTTTTATTCTTATTTTTATTCTTTCTGGTGTAAAGAAGATGTTCAAAAATGGATTGGGGTGATGAAGGCACAACTATATGATGGTACTGTGAACAGTTGATTGTACACCATGGATGACTGCATGGTATTTGAAGATATCTCAATAAAACTGAATTTTTAAAAAATGGGTGGATGATACATAAGCATGGAAAAACACCTGTCCCTCTGACTTAATTGTAATCATGTATTTTTCCATCTGTGAAAGGTGTGTGATTCCTGCCTGTCTCACTCTGATTACGAGGATAATAGGAAGACCAGAGGGTGATATAATTTGGCATTCTTGGGAGTTTTTCACATTTTTCATATCACTATTAATGTTTTTGTTGAAGTTATTTCTTCCAGTCTTCTCCAATCTCAAAACAGGGACCTCAAAGCACAGTGAAGCAATTGCCTCGTGACACTCAAGGAGCCCACGCTGAAGACAATGTCTTGAAAGATAAAACACCATATAGGATTCAGGTGCATTACCTGCTCCTCACCAAGTGGTGCCAAAGTCATAATTACACATAGCGAAGGCGATTCAATGGGTCCAGATTCAAACAACCTTGTCTCTGAAAACTAGAGCCTGCTGCTTTCTTTGTTCCACAGCACAGCAAAGGCACCAGGGCAAAGCAAAGGCACAGCACAAGCACCAGCACAGAAGTGTACTCTGTTCTTGTTCTATGATGGAACGGTTGCCTGGTTTTATAGATAAAGTTTTTTTGGAACCCAGCCATGCTTAGTTTTGCACTACAATGGCACGAGTAGTCATGACAGAGACCGTATGGCCCACAGAACTGAATGTATTTACTATCTGGCTCCTTACAGAAAAAGTTTGCTGGCCCCTGTTCCAGTCCACTCGAATTGGATCCATGCTAAGCCAGCCTTGGCAGCCCACCTAGACCTGCGCTCTCTAGTACGGTGGCTACTAATCATATAGCTAGTGAGCCTTTGAAATGTGGCCTGTGTAATGCAAAAACTGAAATTTTCATTTTCTTTCATTTTAATTGACATACATTTAACAACTGACCCTCGATTCAGTTATTGGAAAACCTTTAAGTATATTTGAAACATCTTGCGTATGTGAATCTACTTTTTCCATTGTAAATTGTACAAAATCCAAATACAGATCAAGTATTTCCAACTAAAGTTTAGATTTTGAATTGAGATTAATTAAGCGGAAAATGCACCCTGGATTTGAAAGACTTAGTACAAAAAAAAAAAAGGATATCAAATATCTCACTAATAATTTTTTATATTGATTGTATATTTAAATGATAGTATTTTTGGATATACTGGGTTAAATACAATAGGTTCTTAAAATTAATTTCATCTTTGTACTTTTTTTAGTGTGGCAACTATAAAATTTAAAATTACATATGTGGTTTGCATTTGTGACTTCCCTATTTCTATTTGAGGACGCTGGTCTGGCCCCTAATCTCAACCAACAGGCGACTCAAGGTTGGGCCATTATGCCAGGTCTCTTAACAACACCAGAGGTTGGTTGGTGGGGCCTCAGAGGCAGGCCAAGGGTTTCCAGGCTTAGAAGGTAGAGCACTGATAATTAGGAATGCGTTTGGAGAAGCCCTCCCTTCCAGAGGACTGGCTCCCAGAGAGGTGATAATTGTTCACAGTGGGCTGTGAGGGAAAGCACTGTGGCTTTAAAAATGGAAAACTGGAGCCTAAGTCCTAGTTCTGCCTTTTATTAGCTTTGTAACCTTAGACTATCTACTTATCTGAGCTACGGTTTCCTTCACATTGAAATGGGGCTAATAAAATATCTCACAGAGCACAGTGAGAATCATGTGAGGAAAAAACTTGCAAATTAAAATGTTTTGCAAATTATAAAACTGTGTACAAACAGTTGTAGCTCTTACACTGTCTGTTTGGCAAGAGGTCTGATTGGAACTCAAAGAGCTGTTTCATTTCCCTACCATGCTACAGTTCTAGAAGAGAATTAGGCATCTGCCATACACCTGTACGATACAAAAACTAAAGAAAACTTGACCGTCTACCCAAGAGGATCTTTCCTTCTGCAAAATCTGCATTAGGTGGTAGTCAGATCGAACACTTTCTGAAAGTATTATAAAAAGCCTGGGAACATATTTTTCAATGAGTGTAGCTCATACTTCAAGGTGGTCATCTAACAACGATTTTGTATGTGTGTGATTGCGAAATTAAAAAAAAAAAGACGGACTTTTTTTTTTGATGGATCTTTGGGTTGGAAGTTTATTTGAAGGTGTTGAGTCCAGTGAACGTGAGAAATCTAAAATGACTTTGCTCGAAACAGTGCTACGTGGGACGCCCTGATTGCTGCCAGGCCAGGGGACTTTTCTGGTTGGATGAGCCCAAAATTATTAAACACAATTATCACGTTTCACAGTCTGCTCCTTCCAGTTGCTCCTCCGCCTGAAGTTTTGCCTGAGAGTGACTCTAAAGCAAGTCCAATGTCAATTCCTTTTTCTGTTGGGAAAGGAGCACGCAGAGCAGTTTTACCTACAAGCACTGGATATGATTTGGGTTTTGCCCAGGAAGGGAACATGACTGTCTAGCCCCTCAGTCTTCCTGATTCAATGTGCAGATTTTTCCATGTAGACAAGGAGGTTAAAAAAAAAAAAAAAATAGGTGTAAAGTTCTTTGGTGTTTTGTCAGATCTCTCTGCCAGGTCAATAAAGCACGAAAACCAATATCCGATCCCACAAAGAAAATACAAACCTGCAGCTCATATTTCAAGATATCAGAGTATCATCACATATTTATCTTTTCTCCTGGATTTTTATAAGCAGCCCTCTGAGGTGCCTTGTTTACGCAATACCTATGTCATTATGCCAGGGTGTGGGAATGAGAAAGCAGATAAAAAGATTTAAGAAGGAGCAGGGTTATCGACATTTTAATTCAACAAATCCCCCTTTTGTGACAAAGTAATATCAACAGCATTGTACACTGATGCTTAACCTGTCCTAAGTTTAGAACCAAACTGAACAGAAATAGAGCAACACCACTCCAAGGGATGAGATCAGATGTGTTTCATACAGGTGGAAGCATGACTCTGGTGGCTGCTGCAAAACTGGGCAAATTGTTTCAGCCCTCTTGGCCATCTGGGAGAGTAATCAACTTGACTGAGTTCAGGACAGTAACAACATGATGAAAAGTAGATGAAAAGTAAGATTGCATGTTTTATCTACTTCTTCCAACAGTGACTCGCTTTTGGGGGTGGTAGGCTAGCCCTGAGAATTCACTCTACTCCCAGACTGAAGAGCCAAAGTGATAACATGCAGCACTTATAGGCTACCTTGTAAGTGTCAGCTAAAGCAGGAGGTGTCACCCCCTTTTATTTATAAATAAGAAGCTGAACAATTTAGCCATTAGTGAGAGCAATGAAGAACCATTAAGAGAGCAAAAACAGGAACCAGGGCTTGACCTCAACTCACACCACAAGTGTGGCTGGCCCTGGCAGCAGAACACGAGCTCTCTCCATGCTTTGGTGGCAGAGACAGCCTCGGCTCCTATGGTCCTATCCATTCTCTGGTTCACTCTCATTCTGCAAGCACATAGCGTGTGCCAGGCACTGAAGGCATTGGAGACACAGCAGTGAACAAGACAGACCTAGTCTCTGGCTACCAGAAGGATTTCCTGAGTAGTTCTGTCTCAAAGACAAAGGCTACCAGCTGAAGGAACTTGATGCATTCACCAGAGCGACCAACCTATTTGCTGAGAAACGTGAAACCAACCGCAACTCAAGTAAATGGAGAGATTTGATGACATGTCTGAACTTAAGAAGGCAGGACTCTTGTGTTTACTATCCAGTGTAAATCCACAGTCAATCAAACACCAGAAGGGGGGAAATCGATATAGAGCTTTCCTGGGAAATGTGTCTGTGCCATCTCCTTGCCACCCTTTTGTCAACGCTAATTTCATTAATCCTGGCCTCATAAAACAGGGGTGCTCCCAGGAGGGAGGTACAACTACCATGGGGGTGGCAAGGTCTCTCCAGAATTAGAAAAGCCCGTTTGTGAGGTCTATTACACGTTTCAATCCTGTATGAAAATGACTGATGGTATCAAGGAAGCTGTAGTACTGGTTAAAAGTTGATATTTAATTTCAGGAATCAGAGCAATTAGTTTTAGTGTCATTGAGACCTTTTGAGAACAGAAGGGCAAACTGAACGCAGAGAAGCATGAGCTGCTTCATGTTCAGTTGAACAATGGGAGTTCCCAATGTTTTGAAAAAGTTACTCAAGCCTCTTTGTGTCTAGAAAAAAATAAGTTTAAAGTCACTTAATCCCTCCACTTTGGTGCTAGCTGGCAATGCAAGTGGTTTCAGGGCTCTGCTAGCTATCTAAGCAATGTCAGGAGAGAGTTATAACCAACTTATGTCAATGGCTCTAAGTATGGAAAGTTCCAACATCTTTTCTCACTCCACTTTGGAGGAGAGGCTCCAGGTTTCACATTGTGGTACTTGTAGCCAGAGAAGATTTGTAGCTGCTTTGCAGGGAAAAAGCACAGGAAAGGCACCATTTTTGGTGTTTCTTTCTTGGTAAAACAAAGCAGATAATTGACTGAGAAAAGCAAATGGTTATTAGCTCCTGGTCTCCTGAGGTAGTTAGTGAAGACGGACAAAACAGAGTCAATCGGGTTCATTTCCAGGAATTGCTATATTAAAAAAATCTATCTTCTGAGTTGCTATTGCATTTTAGACTTATTCTAATAACCTGGAGAGATATTGTCTCAATTGGTACTTTGAAGGCTGAATGGTGTCCCTGTCCTTCCATGTATCAACAGTTGGTCCTCTGGTCCCTCTGCATATCTCCTCTTAATGGAGACGAGAACAGGTCCCCTAAGGCAACGCCAAGATGATATATAATTTACCATGTTTTCAAAGAGTTGGGAGAGGAAAAAAGAACACAGGCTAGATGAAGCAACAGGAAGTGTTGTTCTTCACAGGATGTTGTAAAGCCAAGTCTAGCTTCTTTCTTATATCCTTGTAAAACCCATTTTAGGTGATGATGGGGCATCTCAAACTGTTCTTCCAAATAAGTACTGTGCCAGCCCTGGGAGATATTTCAACCCTATTATTTAAACCAGAAGTCTCAGTCAGTAGATTCCTCTGGTGAAATACTGATGAACTGAGAGGTTATTTTTCAGGGGGTTAGGTGTTCCCTGGAAATGCTCGGGTTGCAAAGGTAAGATAAACTCAATACAGTAAATCCCTTTACTATTGAAATGGCCCCTAACACATTTGCAGTTAAATCACTCTTTGTAAGGACATCACAAATAACCAGCCATCCCCCTTACCTTGGAGGGGGATGGTGGGAAAAATTATGATCTGAAAAGGCACTTCTATTTCTGTTGTAGAAGCAGCATTCAGTATGTAGTAAATTACAGAATAGGAATGTAGTAAGTGATAGAATCACAATGTAGAAGGCAGTAACTGTCCTTTGGAATTTACTTATGAATCACATGTATGTGGTTTATATTCAAAGATTGGGGGTGGAAAAGTCATCCTTGATAATTTGCATTTTTCATCTTTTTCTTATGGGTTTAGTCACCTTTTATTCTATTTTACTTGACAGCCTAATACCTAGGTTAATCCAAATTTCATAAAAACGACTTTAAACTGCAGTAGAATATCTGGATGCTTCTCTACTTCCTTTTTTTCTTTCAGGGGAAATTCACATAACATAAAATAAATGTTTTTTTTTTATTTTTTTAAACTGATGACTTTAAAGTGAACAATTCAGTGGTGTTTAGTACATTTTCAATGTTATGCAACCACCAACTCTCTCTAGTTTCAAATCATTATCCCAAAAGAAACCCCATATAAATTAAGCTGTTTCTCTTCATTCCTCCCTCCCCCAGCCCCTGACAATCACCAATCTGCTTTTTGTCTCTACAGATTTACCTATTCTGGTCATGTCAAATAGTTGGAATCATTCAGTATGTGACCTTTTGTGTTTGGCTTCTTTCACTTAGCATATTGTTTTCAAGGTTTATCCACATTGTAGTATGTATTAGTATGTCATTCCTTTTTATGGCTGAGTAATATTCCATTGTACGGATATACTAAAAATTGCTTATCCATTCATCAATTGATGGACATTTCAGTTGTTTCCATGGTGCTGTTATGAACATGTGTGTTCTTGTTTGAGTCCCTATTTCCAACTCTTTTAGGTATACACTTGGAAGTAGAATTGCCAAGTAATATGGTAATTCTACGTTTACATTTTTGAGGAACTGCCAAACTGTCTTCCATAGCAGCTGACCATTTTACATTTCCACGAGCAAGGATTCCATTTTCTCCATATCTTAGCTAACATTCATTTTCCTTTATTAAAAAAATTATAGCCCATCTGGGCAGATATGAAGTGGTATCTCATTGTGTTTTGCTTTCATTTCCCTAATGACTAATGATGGTCATCATCTTTTCATATGCTGGTTGGCCATTTGTATAGTCTTCTTTGGAGAATTGTCTATTCAAGTCCTTTAGCATCTTTTAATTGGGTTGTTTGTCTTTCTGTTGTTACATTATAAGAGTTCTCTATATATTTTGGATACTAGACCCTCATCAGATATATGATTTGAAATATTTTCTCCCATTCCGTAGGAGGCTGTCTTTTTCACTTTCTTGATAACGTCCTTTGATGCACAAATCTTTCAATTTCAAGTGGATAAAGTACAATTTATCCACTTTTTTCTTTTGTTGCTTATGTTTTTGTTATATATGTAAGACTCCATTGCCAAATCAAAGGTTATGAAGATTTGCCCTTGTGTTTTATTCTAAGAATTTTATGGTTTTAGTTCTTACATTTAGGTCCATCTATCCAATTTGAGTTAATTTTTGTATATGGTGTAAAGTAGGGGTTCAATCTCATTATTTTGTATGTGGATATACAGTTTTCCCAGAACCATCTGTTGAAAAGACCATTCCCTATTGAATGGCCTTGACATTTTTTGTTGAAAATCAACTGGCCATAGATGAATGGATTTATTTCTGGACTCTCAATTCTATTGCAGTGGTCTACATGTCTAGCCTCATGTCAGTATCACACTGTTTTGATTACTTTGCCTTTGTAGTAACTTTTGAAATTGAGTAGTGTGAGTCCTCCAACTTTGTTCTTTTTTGGCTATTTGGAAACCCTTACAATTCCAAATGAATTTAAGGGTTGACTTTTCCATTTCTGCAAAAAAGGTTGTTGGAATTTTGATAGGGATTGCATTGAATCTGTAGCCAGCTTTGGGTAGTATTGACATTTTAACAAAATTAAGTCCTCCAATCCATGAATATGGGATGTCTTTCCATTTATTTAGGTTTTCTTTAATTTCTTTCACCGATGTTTTATAGTATTTAGTTCACAAGACTTTCACTTTGTTGGTTAAATTTATTCCTAGGTATTTTATTTTTCGGATGCTATTGTAAATGGAATTGTTCTCTTAATTTCCTTTCAGATTATTCATTGCTGTTGTATAGAAACACAACTAATTTGTGCATGCTGATCTTGTACCCTGCAATTTTACTGAATCTCTATATGCACTGCTGAGATTTTGTTACTTGCAGAAACAAGAAAGCCAAACAAGTAACTTCAAATGCCATGGGACAAGAGTGTCTATGTCACCATCTTTTAAACTTGGGCACATCCAATGACTAAACATCACAGGCAACCATTCAGCCACGTGGCATCTTTCTACTATTCCGCCGGGACAACAAAGGGCTAAAATTCACACTATAGACATTTAGAAGCTAAGATAGCATATCCATCCAAATTGCCAATTATGTGGCACAGGCAGAAAGTATATGAGGAGTAAGGAACAAACAGCACAGGCTACAGTTGTACAGGACTCAAACAGGAAACAAGGTTTGATATGTGCATGCTAGAAACTAGCTTGACAAGAAGGAACGGGTAGGTCACAGCCTGCAAACAAATCCTTGAAATTTACTTGCCCACAGCAAAATTTCACGACTTCACCGTGAGTCCTGCATGTAAGCAACAGAAGCTGCTTCACAGAGTGTTGACCTCTCTGGACTCTGCATGCTTCTGAAGCATTTATACGATTTAATCCACTTAAGAAGCCTATGAGTTTGGTACTATTTGTATCTCTATTTTACAAATGAGGAAACTGATGCACAGAGAAGTTAAGTCACTTGCCCAAGGTCACACAGCTAAGTAAATGGTGGACCCTGGATTTGAACCTAGGCAGTCTAGCTCCAGGCTCTGTCCTCTCCTGCCTCCGGCATTCATGACATCCAGATAAAAGGCTATTTATGAGGTTGGGTGAAAGATTCATGGTAAGCAAAATGACTTTCTTTAGGCTTGCATGCTGTTGACAGTGTTAGGTTGATGGTAGGAGACTTTTTAAAGAGGTGGGAGACTGGTGCCAGGGAGAGCAAGGAGAGAGGTCACAGGTAAGTCACGAGTGTGGACAAAATTAGAAGTCAAGAGCAAGTTCTCGGCCCTGTTCCTGAAAAGTCTTCTTCCCACACAAATTCTGGCACTCAGCAGTTAAAAGAAACATACCCACTCATAAGTAGTCCTTAAGAGTTTAAAATTAAAATTAATGAGTCCATCTAATTTGGACTCATAAAATGTGTGGGTGGGAGAGATTCCTGCAGCTGACAGCTGATGTGACAGTTATTTCATGAAAAGGAATAGAAGAACTTCTCTGCCTTTGGATTTGAGTGTTTCCAAATGTGATTCTGAAGCCCAGCCTGAAACAATATGCAGGACAAGAGCCGAATATAGATATTCTGTGGGAGAAATTCCCTCAGCTTACCCAGTCAACCTGGTGCGTAGGAAAATGAAATGAAATATCCACTTCTATTCATCCTTCTTGAGAACTATGGATAAAGACAGCAGGTTCCATATGCAGCTCACACACTTTATCAATTGGAAATTAGATTCCTAATGGCATTTTGGAAGGGAAGAATCACATATTCAAAGGCTTCTTTAAGCTGCTCCAATGATCTGAATCTAAGTGTTTTTTCGGATACCCTGAAGTAATGTATGCTACCGTTTTTGCTCAGTCCACCAGAAAGAGAAATGTAAACCACTCCTCTAAGCCCCTGATGATATATACCCAAAGGGCTGTCCATAAGGCAGATCACAAAGTCCTTTTTAACTGTAAGGGAAAAACTAAAGGTGAAATACCATGTCTTTCTCCCTGGTTTTCCTTCTCTTTGGCAAGCTTTCCTACTATTCCCCAAGGAAGACATTTCCAGAACTGCTGACAACCCCCAGAGGAGGAAGGCCTTTCTTTTTCCTCTTGGGCAGATGGTATTTGCATACTGACATATTGTAAATCTAGTCACCCAGGTAACAGGGCTCCAGTTAGCAACAGCGAAATGAAGGTCAGCTTGATTCCTTCTAAAATTAGAAGTCAGACAAATCTGATTTTTAACTGTTCAAGGTAGGGATGCCCAGTTAGGCGGCAAATCCAATTCTTAAATGAATTTTCAGTTGGGAGTCTGAGCACTAGTTAATAAAGGCAGGTTGGGGCATTTCAACATAGCAGCATAGGTTTTTACATGTTAGAGTTTTAGCTTCTTCTGAATTCTTATTTCTGTGAATAATCTCGCCATGGCCCTGGTCTCCTGCAGTGGAGTTGTCTTCGGACCTGGCCGCTCCCTTGACCTTCATGGTCAATCAGTTGCTAATCCTATGCCAAGCATTTATGGCCTTCTAGAGTCTAAACCTCTTTCCCCACCCCAATCTCTACCCTGGTCCCCCAACACCCTACACACTCTCTCCCTCAACACAGTGACTGACATTGAACAAGACCCACCTTTTCCAGCTTCTTTTGTCTCGGCTCACACAGATCCCTCCCGCCTGGGATTTTCTCCCTTCTTTTCTTTCCCACACCATGGAGGGGGCTCTTGGATGGGCTTCAGCGAGTACGTGGATTGTGCACAAACATCTGTGTAGACCTCATTCCCCATGATCAGTTTCTCAAGGTCCACATCTCCCCAAACTTGAATCACTGACTATCTAATCAAACATGATTTTAAGGGATGATAGTTGCACGGTGAGGAAAAAGAGCTCCACAGCCAAGTAAGTATGGGATATGGGTTAAAGAAAGTTCGACAGGGTTTTAAATACATGCCTTCTCAGAGCCTCTGCCGTGCAGATATGCACTATGAATTACTAACTGATTTCACCACGGAGCCCATTTCTCAGGGGACATTTCTTAGGGATTGTTACCCCTAGAACACATTTTGGGGAAGCTGAGCTTTACTTTTACTTGGCAACTACCAGATCATGCTCTGCTTTGTGATAGTTCTTCTGTTAGTGTTTTGCACTCTATTTTTTACTATATATTTTTAGTGACTGTTAGAAATTATGTTATTACACTTCTCATATTATGTTGTGCTCATTTTATATATGTCTCCACTACTAGACTGGAAGCCACTTGACAGTGGGGTACACACCTTGACATCATATCCCAGGGCCAGTCTGACTGGAGCTGAGATACTTTAGTAAATGTTGAATTACTGAATGAAGGAATGAATGATTGGATAACAAGCTCCTTCAAAATACAAGTTATGTTTTAAACTTTCAGATACTCCCATAGCACCCAGGACACAGCTTTTCATGATAAAATAATCAACAAAATTTTTAAAAATTAAATTCATTGGAAAATATTTATTGAAAACCAGTTATGTCCTGAGCATCTTGACACAAGGATATGAAAAGGGACAAAGCATAATCCCTGCATTCAAGAAGCTTAGAGCCTACTGAGATAAACAAACATATAAACAAAAAATGATGATACAAATAGTCTAAGTCACATTTTGGCAGGGGTGGGGGTAGGGAGGGGACTGGCCTAGAGGCTGTTTTAGTTGAGGCAATGCTCACACCAGCTGGAGCTTGGCCTCACACCCCTGGCCTACGCCCCCAGGCATGGCAGGCCCTGTGGCCCTGGGTGAGAGGTCCTAGGGCTTAGAACCAGGCAAGCAATCTGGTTTTCTCTGTCCTGAAATCCATAGCCAAACCTGATCCTTTGCGTCTTGCCAGTGTGAGAGGGAAGGACGGGAAGACCAAAGGAAAAACACAAGATAAAGAATGGAAGTGTTTCTCTCCTCCTTAAGAACTAGGGCACAACTGATCTCTTTGCCCACCTAGCCTTCCCAGGCAGGGCAGCTCCAAAGCAGGAGAATTCTGAGCCTCATCTGACCCTCAGTTTTGGGAGAGAAAAACCAGGGATCCTAAGAGGAACATGCCTGGACAATAATCGTTCCTGCTCTTGACACATCCACAAAGGAACTGGGACTCCTGCTCTTTGGGAGAGGGGTGGGACAGGGGAGAGGAGCATTTCTCAATTCTGGCTGTCCAGAGAATCACTTGGGAACCTTTGAAAAATCCCAACACCCAGGCTGTACCCCAGGCTAATTATAAACCTTGCCTGTGGGGGTAAGGACTGGGTATCAGTATTTTTTAAAGTCCCCAGGTTAAGGGTGAGAACCACTGGGGAAAAGAGAGTCGACAAGAGCCCTGGTGCACCCCTAAGGGCATATGGTTAGGACTGACATATTACGAGTCACATCTCCATCCCTCTCATACTGGCAAGACTTGGAGATCAGGTCAATGAATGATGCCAATGGCTAAAAGGAACAGATACAATTTCTTGCAAGTCGATCAGATGGGAGTATCTTTTACTCATACCAAGAAATGTAAGAAATACGCTTCCTTTAATTTTTTGTGTGTCTTAGTTTCCCACTTCTAGTGGAGATATGGGTACCAAGAAATAATCCTTTACCATAAGGAAAGCAATAGGGCAAGTGTGATGATGAATGACAGATGATGCCCAGCTGTATGCAAGAGGGAAGCAGAAGGGTGAGGCAGCAAAACATAAGGAGGGAAGCATGGAAACCTGGAGAACCCAACATTTCCACTTTCTATCTCTCAAGAGAAGGTGGAACTCTAGATTTTTACATGAAATGTCCCAATTTCTATGTATTGGCTCAAATTAAAAAAGCAAAACAAAACAAAAAAACCAACTCACAACACTGTGTGAACACAAGGAGTTTGTAAGCTGCATTTTGCCCGTGGGCTGCCAGTTTGTAACCTCTGATTGTAAGTCACTCATTTACAATAAAGAGTTAAAACAGGAGTGCACAGCTGGAATAATGCTGGGAAGTGTTATATTCAGAGCCCAAGAGTCTCATGAATATTTGAGCCCCAAGACAGTTATAGGAATAGAGAAGATGTACAAACACTGTAAATGTTTTCAGCATAGTTCTGCTTTCAAAGACTTAACCTACCCATCTGTGGCCTCATCTCAATATTGATACTGGTCAGAAAGAATTAAGTTAGCAAACACAGATTTACAACTAACTATAGCAATAACAGCAATAGTTAGCATTTCCAATATAAAAGGCAAGGACTAAGTGCTCTCTATAAAAATTAACCCATTATTAATCGTGACAACAACGTGGGAGGCAAGATTGCCACCTCAGCTTTCAAATGAGGAAACCAAGGCTTTGTCCACGGTCGGGCAGTGCGCAGAGCAACTGGGGGTCAAGCCGTGCCTCCTGCAGGTCGCTGAGCTGGCTGCGGCCTCACCCTCCAGCCTTGACTCGGGGAGTGGTAGCAGGCGCAGAGGCCTGACGGGAGGGAATGGATGGCCTGTCCTGGAAGGCAGAGCGCAGAAAGAGGAATTCTTCAGGTGTGCGGTAGATAGAAGACCAGGCAAGAATTTAGAGAAATACAAAAGGCCCATGGATTAGTTCCCTGTGGCTGCCATCAACAAATGACCACAAACTACGTGGTTCACAGCAACAGAAACTTCTTCTCTCGTAATTCTGGAGGCCGGAAGTTAGGAATCAAGGTGCCAGCGGGGCCAGGGCTCCCCCCTCCCTCGCCTCTTCCAGCTCCAGGCATTTCTTGGCTCGTAGCTGCATAACCCCTAGTCTGCCTCCAACTTCCTATGGCCTTCTCCTCTTCTCTCTGTGTCTCTTAGAAGGACATTTGTCATGGGATTTCAGGCCCACTCAGATAACCTAGATGATCTCATCTCCAGATTTCTTTTTCTAAGTAAGGTCACTTTACAGGTTCCAGGGTTTAGGACATGCACATATCTTTTGGGGGGCTACGAATCAACCCCCTACAGCCTATAAATATATAAACGATGTGCAACTTCAGGTAATCAGTACCAAGTAATCAGTTTGGTGACGGAGGTCCAGCAAAAAAAAATAAAAAGTGTTTTTTTTTTTTAATGCAAACCAGCATTTTTCACCTATCTGATTAGGTCAAAAATTAAAAAGCAGGCCTGTGCTGGTGAGGTGAAGGGAAATGGACTCTTACCCACAATGTTGGTGGGAAAGCAGAAATGGTTAAATCCTTTAGGAAGATGATTTGGCAATGTCTATTAAGATTAAAAATCTTTATACCATTTGACCTAGCTACTCTCCCTAAGAATTTATCCTAGAAAAATACTTTTGCAACTGGGCAAAGATTTATGTGCTTAAGACTCTTGATAACTCTATTATATGCGATAGCAAAAATCTGGAGAAATTCCTATTGTCCATCAATGGGACCAGTTAGATAAATCATGGTTCATATAAATAATGGACTACAACACAGTCATTAAATCATGAAACAGATCCTTACTTGCCGAAATGGAAAGATGCCCTAGATGCATAATTAAGTGAAAAAAAGCAGTCAAACAAGCATAGTATGGTTTTTATTAAACACGTGCACACATGTGTACTAGTATAAGAATAGGAAAAACAAAACCTGAAAAATGTACAGTCATACAATCATTTATTGATAGCAATTACTTAAGAAAAGATTATGAGAAATCAGTTTCTATTAAGGTTTGAAATTTTTGTAAGGAGCATTTACTTTCCAAATAACAAGTTGACCTGGAAAAAGTGATCCTATGCTGAAACTCCAGGGCAGGATTCCAATTCTTGGAAGGTTAAACAGAACAAGGAAGGGGAAAGGGAGACTTGAGCGATGGGGCGGGTGCACAGTTTGCACACTGCACGATGGCACTGTCTTGTTTTGCAGGGCTTAGGGCATTAGGCAGGACCCTGAAACAACTCAGGAAGGCAACAGAAGCAACACTTCAGCCATGTAAACAGGGGCAGAAGCACCATTTATGGGGAGTGGGATGAGAAGATTGGAGAAGAGAGGGGTGGGCACATCAGCTCTGGACATACTAGGACACAGCAGTCCATGACAAGGCTAGGTCTGGGTGCCCCAAAAATGGGCCTCACAGTGGCCAAGGGAGCTTGAATGGGGGGCTCTGATTCTGAGATCTGCAGACCTGGTGAATGACATTAAACCACCACATGGACGGAGCCTCTTAAGTACTTTTTACCATAGATACTCTAATCTGGGACGCAGGGCTGGTTTGGGCCAGCACATGGGTGTCCTTTGGAGTGGAGTAGAAACTGGGGCTGGAGGAAAGAGGGACAAATGCAACGTCTGAGGTTGTCTATTTCGCTTCCTCTTCATTCACCCAATTCCCTGAGCTCAGCCTTGAGTTTCAACACATCTAGATTGGTGATAATGACTGGAAGCCTGAAAATTAACCCAAATAGGCAGACTGCTGTATCTTTTCCCAATAATTTGCAAACATCTGCATAAAACGAGCAGATTATGTACTTAAACTTGTTGAAGTAAATCGTTCTCCAATTTGAATGGACTATGTTCTAGAAGTTTCTTTTCAAGCTAAAGTGTTTCAAAGCTCCTGATACATTTTCTCATAGAAACACTGTCACTAGGTCAGCCCAAAGAAGTCCAACTGACTCATAATTCCCCTAAAAGAAAAAACCCAACCACCAAGTCTAACAATGTTTCTCTAAGGAAACGCAGTCTGCGTTCCAGTGGGGTGTGAGGAATTTGATTTCTCCTCCCTGCCCCAAATATATAGGGATTTTTCCCAAAGCGTGTTCTCCAACATTTAAAGGATGTGAACATATGTACTTTAAAGCATTTTTTCTTTTGATCAGGAGTTCCATAGCATGACACATGAGTTTGTAATTTTCACAAGAAGGTTTTTTTGTATGTGTACTTGGCTTTAAAATAAGGTATGAGTCAGAAGTTAGCAAGTAACCTATTTTTGAGAAATTGAATGGAAGGATGAATGGGGAATATGGTCCATCTAGTAAGCTTCCTTTCACTGTATTTAAATATGAAGCCCAACCTTTCAAATCTTTAATCCGTGGTCCATTCACCCAGGTAGAGAGTGGTGTGTGCAGAGGCTTATTTGGAAAAGGAAATGCAGCAAAGATGGACAGCAGCCAGAGGTGGGGGGGGGGTGAGCAATGGAAACAGCAGGGGGGGCAAAGACCAGGTCTGGGAGAGCCCCATTAGGGACACTGGACTTTATCTTGTGAGCAATCTGGAGGCTCTGCCTGAAGGATTTCATGCAGGGGAGTGGCATCATCAGATTGATATTTTTATAATGACTGTTCTGATAGCACATGGAGCATGGACTTGATGGGGTCAAGACTGTGGCCTAAGCCAAAAGGAGATCCGGCAGTGGCAGAGGGAACTGTGGAAAGGGGACTGAATGGAGAAACGTTAAGGGCAGAAGAGGTGATCTGGAGGTCCATAGGCGAAAGGAGAGAAAAGTCAATGATGACATTCAAGTTTCTGGCTTGGATGACAGGTAGAATGGGAGAATGGAGACCCTGCTCAGGGACCAGATATAGAAGGAGGAGGAGAAGACTTTGGAAGAGAAACGGGACATAATGAAACACATACATGACTGGAGCCAGGCAAGAGATCCAGAGGGTGTCCTGGATTGGAAGTCCATGCAATCAGAATGGCGGTGGAGCTTTGGAGTGATGGGAATGGCCAGCAGTGCTCAGAAGCACTCATCAACAAACAAGGGGCGGCAGGAGGAGGAAGGAAGAACCAGGGAAAGCAACTGAGAAAGACCAGCCAGAGAAGCAGCAGAAACCAGGAGCACAACTCCCAAGTGTTCTCCCTGCTTCTGGTCTCCCAGCTTTCAATTTATCCTACTCTTCACCCGCCTAAAACACAGATCTAATCTTGATATGATTCTCTCACCCCAAATCTAAAACCTTTATGATTTTCTCCATGAAAAGAGCAAAAGCTGAGCTCCTTACCAATGTTTTCAAAGCTCTCTCTTTGAGCTCATGGAGAACTGAATTTTTTTTTCAGTTTGTAAAAGCCACTTAAGTGTGATTTATGTGCTTGTGCATATTAAAGTGAACTTACAGTATCACTAATTAATATCTACCTGGCACACACTGTTTTATCTCTCAAGCATGATGATTTGAGGGAGGAAGGAGAGAAAAGGAAATGGAACAGAACTGGACTGAGATTTACCCATGAGGACAGAAAAGGGGGTTCCAGGGTGGGGTAACAACAGAAAGTCAACAACTGGGAAAAAGCCTACATCCAAAAAGAAGCGATGGCAAGCGCAAACACAACTTAGGTAAAGGGGCTGAAGCTAGTGCTGCTGGCCAGAATACAAAGAAACACCATCAAAAGAATTTTGAGAGGAGAAAAGCGAGGTGCCCGAGATTTTACCAATGGCCAAGTTATCAGTTGTGTGAGAGTAAACACATGCCAGGACTTGAAAAACATCCCATACAGGTGTTCTCAGAAACAACTACTTGATGATTTACTCCAGATCTCTAAGAGGGGATTCAAAATTAAGAGCTCAAAATAGGGTAAATCAAGGAGTAAAAGATCTAGTAGTGTACACTGAAACCAGCAAAATAGTTACATTTGAATAATGATTGTAAATATGACATAAAACTGAATGAAAGTTAAAACTTAGAAAATATAGTATACAATGCAAAAGGTATTAATTCTGAGTTAATACTCAGTATTAATTCTGAGTATGAATGAAAATAAAGGGAGATGGGGAGGGTAGGCAAAACTACTGCTCCAAGTACTGATCATCCTGACATTGATAATTAGAAACAACAAAAGTTGAGAATGCATTTGCAAAACCTAAAGGTAACTTCAAGAAGAATTACAAACAGGATAAGATTTTAAAATCACTAGAGAAGATACAGCGAATATACTAAACAGCAGAAGTTAAAGGAAAGGTAAATAAGTATAAAAAACATAAAATAAGATGGCAGAAATAAGATCATTCCAATATTTATAATAAGTGTAAATGAGTTATACTTTCATATTAAAAGGAAATGAATTTCATATTGGGTTGTAAAAAAAAAAACCTCAGTGACATTTTGCTTACAAGAGACAGAACTGAAACAAAATGAGACAGAAATGGTTGCATAAAAGGGTGAACAAAGGTTTAGCAGACAAGAGCAAACAAAAAGAAAGTATGGGCAGTGATATTAATTAACAATAATAAGAGTCTATGGTTCTTTTCATGTGCTCATGGAACACATAAAAACTAATCATATAATAGACCCCAATAAAAACCTAAATAAATTCCAAGGAAAAAAACTATACAGGACTGATTTTTACTCTTTCCCCCAAAAAACACTCACTGAAAATTTCAGAAGTCTAAATCAACCCAACCCTTGGAAATTTAAAAGAACTTTTCTATTCAAATTTTTGGTCATGGAGGAAAGCAAGACTCTAGCTACAAACAATTAAAAAATGGGAAATAACAACAATGGAACACTACATATTAAAACTAGGATGATCCAGAAGGAAAGTTGAAGGTTAATACATGGGAACGTATAACACAGTGAATTTTGTGGTGGACAATGCCTGTGATTAACTGTACAAATATAAAAAAGCTCTTTCATGAGCTAGAATAAATGTATGACACTATTAGAAGGAATCAATAATAGAGGGATTTATGGGGGAAAATGTACCTATTGCAAACTATGGACTATAGCTGACAGTGATATTTTAATACTCGTTCATCAACAGTAACAAATGTACTACACCAATACTATGGGTCAATAATGGGAGGGGGGATAAGGGGTATGGGAGGATTTTGGTTTTCTTTTTAATTTTTATTTATTTTCTGGAGTAACAAAAATGTTCTAAAATTGATCATGGGGTTGTATGCACAACTATGTGATGATACTGTGAGCCAGTGATTGTATACTTTGGATGGTTTGTATGGTGTGGAAATATATATATCTCAATAAAACTTCATTAAAAAAAAAAAAAAGACTGGAAAGGAATACATTTAAAAAACAAAACAAAAAAACCCTTGGGTGATACAGCGAAAGCTATAATCCAAGGCAAAATGAATAGATGGTAACTGAACTATTATAACCTGTTCTTTCCACCATAACTCTTAGGTTTAAAGCTACCCTAAATCCAAATTCTGATGTCATTTAAATATTATAAATACATATAAACATGCATGCACACAGAAAGAGAAAAGGAAAAAACTCTCCAAAATATTAAGAGTAGTTACTTCTGGGTTATTGAATTTCTATTTTCTTCTGAACTTCTTAAATATTATTAATGAGCATTAGGACTTTTATAATCAGAAGAAGATTAAACAAAAGCACAACAAAACATAATTTATAGTCACAGGAGGGTAAGGAAAAACAAAACATTCCCTTGCTTAAATGATCAAAGCAATTAAAATTCTATCTTTTGCTTTGACTTTTAATCTCTAGCCTGCTGCTGCTGAATACATGCCTGTTTTTACTGTGTTTCAGCATCATTTCTCTCTGGCCTTGCGCCTGCAGTCCAGATGCCTGGCTGGCAACTTAAAACCAACCTTTTCCCTAGTTTTAGGAAAAATCCAGTATTAAGACAGTTGGGGAACTACAGACAGCATGGTGGCTGTAACCATGTTTTAAAGTCAGCATTAGTTTCACATAGCACCATTTGTGTTAGGGGGTTGAAAAATTAAAATAGAGGAGCTGAAGAGGTTCTCCTTTTTCTCCTTTCTTTGCTGTTCTTAGAGTATGCGGTTTTATTTTCTGTTTGTTTTTTTTTTTTTTAAGCAAACAGGTGGGAGATAATACAAATGGCATCTTAAATATCACAAGCAACCCAAGACAGCAATTCTAATCCACATGGAAAAACAAAGAGCACTGGTAAAGGTAATTATGTATTTATAAAAGACAGTATAAATGCATATTTCTTCTCCGTTCTTCTCTTAACTTATTTAAATGTAAGAGTATAAAGCAATTTGTATAATTGTATTGTTGGGCCTATAACATCTAGAAATGTAATATATTTGACAGACAACAACAAAAGAGGTGGGTGAAAGCAAAGCTGTTTTGGAGTAAGGAAATGACAACAGGTGGTAACTCAAATCCATCAAATGAAGGAAGCCAGAAACAGTAAATAAAGAAGGTTAATAAAACAAACTACAAATATATATTTGTTCTCCTTTCTTCTGCCAGTTTTTTAAAAGACTTAAAATTATATAAAGTAATAATTATACCAATATATTGTTGGTATATGTATATAATGTGGTAACAATAACAGCACAAAAAGGAGGAAGAAGGGGTACACTTACATAGGACTAAAGTTTCTACAACTCACCGAAATTAAGTTAGTATACATATGAGATAGATTCTGATAAGCTATGATATATATAGTAAGCCTAGAGCAACCACTAAGAAAATAACTTCTAAAAAAATGAAAAAATACTTAAAGAAAATAAAATGTTACACTAGAAAATATTCACTTAATGCAAGAGAAAGCAGTAAAAGGGGAAGAGAGGAACAAAAAAGACATGAGACATATAGAAAACAAACAAGTAAAATGGCAGACATAAATCCAACTATAACAATAATAATATTAAATATGACAGAATTAAGCAACCAATCAAAAGGCAGAGACTGTCAGACTGGATTATAAAAACAAGCTCCAACTATATGTCATCTAAGGGAGACACATTTAGATTCAGAAATATAAACAGGCTGAAAGTAAAAGGATGGAAAAAAGTTATCAGGCACGTAGTAACCATGAGAGAGCTGGAGTGGCTATACTAATATCAGGCAAAAAAGCTTGAAAACAAAAACCTTACTAGAGATAAAAAGGGACATTTTATAATGATAAAAGGGTTGATCCATCAGGAAGATATACCAATTATAAACATGGTGCACCTAACAACTGACAGAACTAAAGGGGGAAACAGATATTCAACAATATGAGTCGAAGACTCCAATACCCCATTTTCAATAATGGATAGACAAACTAGATAGAAGATCAACAAGGAAACAGAAGACTTGAACAACCCTGTAAACCAACGAGACCTAACAGTTATCCATAGAACACACCACCCAAAGCAGCAGAACACACATTCTTCTCAAGTACACATGGAACATTCTCCAGGATAGACCACGTGCTAGACCTAAAACAAACTTCAATAAAAATTTTAAAGCACTGAATTCATACAAAGTATGTTCTCTGACCCCAACGAAATAATATTAGAAATTTGGGTAATTCACAAATACATGGAAATTAAACAAAGTCCTTCTAACTAACTAATGGGTCAAAGAAGAAATCACAAAGGAAATTAGAAAATACTGTGAAATGAATGAAAATGAAGATACAACATAGAAAACTTATGGAATGCAGCTAAAGCAGTGCTAAGAGGGAAAGTATGGGGTAAATGCTGTAAATGCATATGTTAAAAAAGGAAGATCTCAAATCAATAACCTAACCTTCCACCCAAAGACACTGTTAAAAGAAGAGTAAACTGAACCCAAAGCAAGCAGAAGGAAGGAAATAAGGATTAGAGTGGACATTAATGAAATAGAGAAAATCAATGAGACCAAAAGTTGGTTCTTGGGAAAGTTCAACAAAATTGACAAACCTTTAGCTAGACTGACCAAGAAAAAAAGAGAGAAGACTCAAATTACAAATATCACAAGCACTGCTTTGTTAAAATATGTTCTTCCTGTCCTCCCTTTGCCTCAGGGAGGAATGGATACTAGGCAGATTTTAACCATTTCCTCATAGACTTGCAGCAGAGAGTTGAGAACTTGTTCTTCAGTAGTGTACATATGGCTGCCCCTTCCTGGAAGCCCAAAGCAATTATTGCTTTCCGCCTTTTCAGCTGCTTTAGATAAAGTCTGTTTTGCACCTACCTGAGAAAATAGGAAGATTTGGTGTAGCTTTTCTGTGATATGCTTATTACACAGCATAGTGCTTTCACTTACTTTAGACTTCACGGCAGAAACAAAACCAAATAAAAACAACTTATGTTCAAACAGAGTGGTCCAATGGTCCCATTCCTTTGGGAAAGGGACTTTTGGAAGGTTGGGAAAATACTAGGGCTACAAAGAAGTGACCCGGAGCATGAGGTAGTGAGGAGGTCACGCGGACCCCTTTCCTCTTCAAGGTAGAACCAGACCACCAAGATTCAATTACCAGCTCTGTGATCAGAACAAGTCCTTTACCTCTGCCATCTATGAGATGAAAAGGTCCAAGAAGTGAACCAGCTCCTGCTACCACCATACACCCAGCTCTAGCAGTGAGAAATCCAGATGTCATCATCCCTGATGCCTTCCTACTCCACCCCAGACCACATCCCATAGATTTTATTTCTCAATAACTTTGACTTCCACCCCATGATAGTTGTCCTCATCTAACTCCCTCCCTCTGGACTTCTGAAGAGGACTGCCCAAAGCCATTCCGGTCTCTCTCTGTGCCCTTCTCCTCACTGCAAATCTGATTTTGTCACATTCCTGGACAATAACTTCTGTCCCTGGAACAAAGCCCCCGACTGTAGCGTGGCCCCTGATGCCCCGTCTGATCAGGCATGGGCCTCCCCCTTCAGCTGCCGCATACGCCTTCCTGTCCCCTAGGTGTTTGTGCCTCAGACACACGGGCCCACTCCCTCTTTTCTTGGAGTCCTTCTCTTAAGGCTCCCAACCCCTTGCCATTTAGCTCCCCTCCCTTTGCCTAATTACCTCCTCAGCTCACTCAAACCTCCTCAGACACTTTCCCCGAGCACCCCATACTAGACCAAGTCTCTCTGTCAGATCTCACAACTCTTTGTACTTTTCTTTCATGGGAAAGGGTTAAGGTGAGGCCAGTAATGACAAATGCTCCTACCCACCATGGCAGACATTGCTGATTGACAACAGCTCAGATGCAGCCCACATTCTCTTTAACACAGAGTTCCGGGAGCCACTAGAGATAGATCTGATGGACGGGTTTCTGTATTCGTGCCAACCTATCCCTTTCATTCTTCAATATCCTAAATTTTCTAACCTCCTTAAGCAGCTTGCATTGCTAGATCCCAAACTGCTTTCATACATCGAAACCAAGTCTGCATTATAATTTAAATCCATTTCCTGGAAATGACTGTGCTTTGCTAAAAATCTGGAGAGCTGTGAACAGCCTAGTGACCTAAAAACAAGTACAAGTATATCCTTAAACACTGATTATGATTTTATGAAAGCAGACAGAAAGAGGACTAAGGAATAATTCATAAACCTATGGCACCGCTATAGTAATAGGATTGTTTACTTAATCACACAAACTTTCATCTTACTCCTTCACTGATGGTCTTTGGACGCTGTGTTACAAGGAAAGTGCTTCAGTTACAACATTAACAGTGAGTGTTTACTGAGCAAATTATGATGTTTAATCCTCATTGGTAACTCTGAGGGATAGGTGCAATTACGATTCCCTCATTGTAAAAACAAGGAAACTGAGGCCCAAGACCAAAATGAAGATGTTTTTAGACATGTTAGGATTTACAAAGCTCACTCTCCCCATCTGTTTTCTTATGTGGAAGTTACAAGAGGGTGTACTCAGTCAAGAAGCTGCAAAAGGAAGGAATAAAAAAGAGGAAGGCAAGAAATTCAATAAAAGGCCAAGCAAGGCAGCGAAGGGGCGGTGGAGGGGGCGAGTGCTCTAGGATAGTGGCCGGTGGGCTGTACCAACATGTTGATGCCTCTGAGAAGTAAGGATAGAGGTCATGGATCCAAGAGCATGTTTATGTGCTAGATGATGAAGCATATTATTTTTGTGTGTCCACGTGAAAAAGAAAGATAAGTAGGAATTCCAGGAAAACAAAACCTGTAGTTTTCGTTACATAAGAAAAGAGAATTCATTTGAACCTTGAGGCATAAAATATTGTCCTTTGGGTGGTCTATCCTACAGAGAAGGTAATATAGCTTTAGCACCTGGCACTGCAGTGCACAATGTTTGTAGTATCATGAAAATATAAATGTTGTTTACTGGTTTCAACTTCTAGAAACAACCGAAAAACATTAGGATTAGAGAACGGAATATAACTAAGGATCTTTTTTTAAACTGAGATATAGTTCACATACCATAAAATTCACTCTTTTTAAGCATACAAATTCAGTGTTTTTCAGTATAGTTACAAAGTTGTATAGCCATCACCACTATCTAATATCAGAACACTTATCACCCCAAAAAGAAAACCCCATATCCATTAGCAGTCACTCCCCATTCCCCGCTCCTCCAGCCCCTGGCAACCACTAATCTACTTCCTATTGAAGTACCTATTCTGGACATTTCAGATAAATGGAATCACAAAATATGTGGCTTTCTCTTCCTTAGAATATGTCTTCAAGGTTCATCTCTGTTATAGCATGAATCAGTACTTCATCACTTTATGTGGTTGAGTAATATTCCACCGTATGGACAGACCACAATTTGTTTATCTATTCATCTGTTGATGGACACTTGGGTTGTTTCCACCTTTTGGCTACTGTGAATAGTGTGGCTATGAACATTCATGTGTGTATTACTTTTTTTAATGTAATTTTATTGAGATATATTCACTCATCATTTAGTCCATCCAAAGTATACAATCAATGGTTCAAGTATCATCACATATTTGTGTATTCATCACCATGATCATTTTCAGAACAGTTGCATTACTCCAGAAAAGGAAATAAAAAGTAAAAAGAAGACCCCAAACATCCCATACCCTTTATTCCTCCCTCTTATTGATCACTAGCATTGCATCTACCCAATTTTAAGACTTACAATAGAGGTAAGGTTAACTAAGACAGTGTAGTATTGTCAGAGAGAGAGAAACACAGATCAGTGGAACAGAACAAAACATCCAGAAGTAGATCCATATAAACATGGCCAACTGCTTTATTACTTTTGAATTAAAAAAACCACTTTTCCATTTCTGAAATTATCACTTTCAGCCTTCTTTTCTCTATTCTAAATAGATGCAATTCTGCATACCATTTGTGATACCACTATTTTCATCGTCCATATATGACTCTGGGGTTAAAATCATTCAAGAGTTCTGACAAAAGTGGAACTATTTTTTCCTAGGGCTAATGGCACCTAAGGTACTCAGCAGGGCTCAACCAGAGTGGAACAGCAAGTGCTTTCCATGCTTTTCAGCAGAGTGGAATTCAAACGCTGGGTTATTTATTGATGAGATCATTTTACAGGAAACACAGGGAGACTGGGACTCAAGATTGGGGTGATGCTTGTCACAAGTGGATCTGACACAGCTCGTTTTTCACAAAAACAAACAATAAGCTTTATATGACTCAACTCAAAGATAGCCAGGCATGGGACTTAAATGTCTCTTGAAACTGGTTAAAAGCTGCATATTTGGTAATGTAGTTAGAGGCCCAAAAATATTTTCATATAATTTACATGGGGGAATTGTTGCATGCACGAATCTGTAGTTAAAGTAAATAAAGAGTAGGAGGAAATGGAGAAGACTAGTGGGGAAGGGAGAATGTCTCTGTCACTAAAGTGTTTGTTAGAGAGGCAGTATTTTGAAAATTTGTTCTTTTTTCTCATTTCAAGTTGTGTTCTCTGGCATGTCTTCCTTTGAGGACAAGTATTACGCTTGGCACTATATCAAGAACGCTCTTTGTAATTCCAGCAACAATTTTCTCTCAGAATTGAATTCCTAACACCACCAAAATTCATTTGTATTTCAGTATTTCCAAACTTAAGCATAATGAATGGAACATAATTTCAAACAAAAGATGACCAAATACAGATAAACTATACCATATCCAAAGATTTTTCTTTTTAATGCTGATTATATACCTTCAGTTAAAAATAAAAACCCTCTATTATTATTGCCATGAATAATATCATAGAGTTAGCTATATGCTGTCTCCATTTAGTTGCTTTATATATATTATGCTCATAGCTGTATCAGTCAGGATTGGCCAGTTATGTTTGTAACAAACCCCAATATCTCCATGGCTCAAAACAGAAAAATTTCTAATCAGTGGGGTGCTCTCTTCCTCATAGTCATTCAGGAACCAGGGCTGATAGAGCAGTTGCCATTTTGGACTTTGCTTATCACCACACAGAGGGTTCACGCCAACAATCGAATGCTGAACTCAACAATATGTCTCTCTCTTTACAACTCATTGGCCAGAACTGGTCACATGGTCTCACCCAACCATAGGGACCAGGAGTAAAGTTCTCTATTGTGCCCAAAAGGAGATATTTGGACAGTAACACAAACAATAACCAATAGCTGTTGAAAACCACACTAGAAATGAGTCCATAAAATTGGCTGGTTTTTTAAATGCAATTTTATTGTCACAAATTGATATAAAATTCAGAAATTCCATCTGGGTAACCATACTTAGATGCCAGCCTCTAGTTGACAAACCTTTCTCCCCATCAGTGATGTCTTCACAAGTTCAAGTTTGTAGCCAAAAATTGTAAACTTTTCTCTCTTTTATGAGCATTTCCTGAGGTATAAGAAGTAATAAATAAACTTTCACCATTTTGATATTTTGTTATATATTTTCTTTTCAAGTAAGGAATTATGACTAACTATGAACTAACTATAAAAAAATCATCAACCTTTTTCTATTTTATTCATTATTTTGGCATAACAGGATGCCAAGCAAGAGAAATGTCCAGATCTTCAGGTTATCTTAAATAATCTAAGCTAAAATCCAGTCATAATCACTTATTTTTAGAAAATTGGACTTGTGATTTGCAAGTTCAAACAAATGTCTAAATGAAAAGTGGGTGGTTGTTACCTAAAAACATTATTCTGACTTTCTTAAAGCAGAATTTATGTTGACTAATACATAGTTACAAACCGCTGACTCACATTTAATTACATATCAAGTATGCAGTGTAGAGTCACCCAATTCATTGGTCAAGACCGCTCTTGAAAATGTGTTGTGTCATTCTAGCATTGAATGATTTTCCCCTCACATTGTAAGAAATCTGTAGATATCTGTCATCAAATTTCCTTCTTCCTTTTTATTCCACACTAGATCACCAGGAATGGAATTCAGGGTCATAGATTTGTTTCTAACATTGCTAGTGCCCAGTGTTGGTTTCCTCAGAAGCAGACGCTGAGAAAAAAACTCAAGTACAAGACATTTATTTGGGAGGTAAAGGGAGCAGGGAAGTGAGATACGGAAGTAAAGAAAGCCAATAAATGGTGTGTTTCAAGCTAAATTCTGCTGTAGGCAACTGAGCTGAATTCTACTGGAGAAACCTGCAAAATCCAGTTGTAGACACGTGCCTCAGAGTTATCTTGCCCTGCAGGGTGAGTGAGCTGGGGTATTTATACACCAACTCCTCTCAGTCATAGGTTGGGCAGCTGGCTCTTGAGAAGCACTGGTTCCTGGCAATTCCAAGCTGTGAGGTGGGCAGCAAAGAGAGCTGTAGGAGGCCAGAAATATCCTCAGGCAAAGAAATGCAGGTGCTGGAACTTGGAAGTCAGGCCAATATGCATGGAAGAGGTAAGGATGACGGGATATAGGAAGGGCACCAATGGCATCTGCTACAGCTACTCACTCATCTGATAATGACCACTAGCTTTGAGTCTTACTCCAGCCAACTGCCTTATTATAGGACACTAGAAGAACCATACACACCTGTACTTCCAACAGTGAACCAGCAGGGTTATAATAGTGGAAGACCAAGATGTAGTTCTTTTTAATATACTTAGTAATTGTAAAACTTAAGGTAAACCAGAAAGAAAAGGTTAAATTTCACACAATAGTTGTATATCGAAAGCAACTTTTCCCAAAGTGAGAAAAGGGTTCCAAGGTCAAAAACACTTGGGAACCTTCTATCCCCACTCCACCACACCATTTTCTTGTACTGTCTTTTCAGCTTTCCACTGTTAGAAATTATTGATTCATTTGTGGATTTACTTGTTTATAAACTGTTTCAACCCCTTAGAATGTAGGAACTGAGACCTTGCCTGTCTTGTTTACTATTGTAACGCCAGCACCTGGCTTAAGGTCGCTCAATAAATAGTTGCTGAAAGAATAACTGAGTATTCCCTTTTGAGAGAGACTCAAAAACCCACAGGCACAGCATAGGCTCTGAAAAGTAATACTACAAATAAACTTGTTTAACTTTACTTACCCCAGCATTTCGCAAATGTATTTGACCATGGAACCCTTTTTTCCTGAAAATTAGTTTTCCCTAGAAACAAAGTCAGAGAAATGCGAATCTAGAGATTCCAATGCTAACAAGACTGAGAGTAACTTTAGTGAGTGTTACATGATTAATAAACTGTAGAGTGCATGGCAAATCTTCATTCTTAGAAATTCAGCAGACTGAATTTCTAAAGGCCACTTTAGAATAGAAAATATCTCATTCAGCTACCATTAGCTGGCCTATTTCTAGAAGATGCTAAAGTACAAGTTGCATAATAAAAGGTGTTCCAGTGATTTTCATTTTTAGTTCACTACAATCAATTTAAATTACTACAAATCAAATTGATCCTTGGGACAGGGAAGGCTGGCTGGCTGACTACTGATAATGGTGGCCTTCTACAGTTCAGGGGTTTAGTTCAGGTCATGTTCATTGATAAATCTGTAAGAGTTATATCAGAATATCTGTTGCCATGGAAAGAGGTAAAAAGTATTGGTTACTGATTCTAGGGAGGCGGGGCAAGATGGCGGACTGGTGAGCTGTATGTTTTAGTTACTCCTCCAGGAAAGTAGGTAGAAAGCCAGGAACTGCGTGGACTGGACACCACAGAGCAATCTGACTTTGGGCATACTTCATACAACACTCATGAAAATGTGGAACTGCTGAGATCAGCGAAATCTGTAAGCTTTTGTGGCCAGGGGACCCGCACCCTCCCCGCCAGGCTCAGTCCCGTGGGAGGAGGGGCTGTCAGCTCCGGGAAGGAGAAGGGAGAACGGCAGTGGCAGCCCTTATCAGAAACTCATTCTACTGATCCAAACTCCAACCATAGATAGACTGAGACCAGACGCCAGAGAATCTGAGAGCAGCCAGCCCAGCAGAGAGGAGACAGGCATAGAAAAAAACAACACGAAAAACTCCAAAATAAAAGCGGAGGATTTTTGGAGTTCTGGTGAACATAGAAAGGGGAAGGGCAGAGCTCAGGCCCTGAGGCTCATATGCAAATCCCGAAGAAAAGCTGATCTCTCTGCCCTGTGGACCTTTCCTTAATGGCCCTAATTGCTTTGTCTCTTAGCATTTCAATAACCCATTAGATCTCTGAGGAGGGCCCTTTTTTTTTAATCCTTTTTTTTTTTCTAAAACAATTACTCTAAGAAGCCCAATACAGAAAGCTTCAAAGACTTGCAATTTGGGCAGGTCAAGACAAGAGCAGAACTAAGAGAGCTCTGAGACAAAAGGCAATAATCCAGTGGCTGAGAAAATTCACTAAACACCACAACTTCCCAAGAAAAGGGGGGGTGTCTCCTCACAGCCATCATCCTGGTGGACAGGAAACACTCCTGCCCATCACCAGCCCCATAACCCAGAGCTGCCCCACACAACCCAGTGTGACGAAAGCGCTTCAAATAACAGGCACACACCACAAAACTGGGCGTGGACATTAGCCTTCCCTGCAACCTCAGCTGATTGTCCCAGAGTTGGGAAGGTGGAGCAGTGTGAATTAACAAAGCCCCATTCAGCCATCATTTCAGCATACTGGGAGCCTCGCATACTGGGAGCCTCCCTACACAGCCCAGCAGCCCAGAACCGCCCTGGGGGGACGGCACTCACCTGTGACATAGCACAGTCATCCCTCAACAGAGGACCCGGGGTGCACAGCCTGGAAGAGGGGCCCACTTGCAAGTCTCAGGAGCTATACGCCAATACCAAGGACTTGTGGGTCAGTGGCAGAGACAAACTATGGCAGGACTGAACTGAAGGATTAGACTATTGCAGCAGCTTTAAAACTCTAGGATCATCAGGGAGATTTGATTGTTAGAGCCACCCCCCCTCCCTGACTGCCCAGAAACACGCCCCATATACAGGGCAGGCAACACCAACTACACACGCAAGCTTCGTACTCCAATTGAACCCCACAAGACTCACTCCGCCACTCACCAAAAAGGCTAAGCAGGGGAGAACTGGCTTGTGGAGAACAGGTGGCTTGTGGACGCCACCTGCTGGTTAGTTAGAGAAAGTGTACTCCACGAAGCTGTAGATCTGATAAATTAGAGATAAGGAATTCAATTGCTCTACAAATCCTAAAAGAACCCTATCAAGTTCAGCAAATGCCAAGAGGCCAAAAACAACAGAAAATTATAAAGCATATGAAAAAACCAGACGATATGGATAACCCAAGCCCAAGCACCCAAATCAAAAGATCAGAAGAGACACAGCACCTAGAGCAGCTACTCAAAGAACTAAAGATGAACAATGGGACCATAGTACGGGATACAAAGGATATCAAGAAGACCCTAGAAGAGCACAAAGAAGACATTGCAAGACTAAATAAAAAAATGGATGATCTTATGGAAATTAAAGAAACTGTTGACCAAATTAAAAAGATTCTGGACACTCATAGTACAAGACTAGAGGAAGTTGAACAACGAATCAGTGACCTGGAAGATGACAGAATGGAAAATGAAAGCATAAAAGAAAGAATGGGGAAAAAAATTGAAAAAATCGAAACGGACCTCAGGGATATGATAGATAATATGAAACGTCCGAATATAAGACTCATTGGTGTTCCAGAAGGGGAAGAAAAGGGTAAAGGTCTAGGAAGAGTATTCAAAGAAATTGTTGGGGAAAACTTCCCAAATCTTCTAAACAACATAAATACACAAATCATAAATGCCCAGCGAACTCCAAATAGAATAAATCCAAATAAACCCACTCCGAGACATATTCTGATCACACTGTCAAACACGGAAGAGAAGGAGCAAGTTCTGAAAGCAGCAAGAGAAAAGCAATTCACCACATACAAAGGAAACAGCATAAGACTAAGTAGTGACTACTCAGCAGCCACCAAGGAGGCGAGAAGGCAGTGGCACGATATGTTTAAAATTTTGAGTGAGAAAAACTTCCAGCCAAGAATACTTTATCCAGCAAAGCTCTCCTTCAAATTTGAGGGAGAGCTTAAATTTTTCACAGACAAACAAATGCTGAGAGAATTTGCTAACAAGAGACATGCCCTACTGGAGATACTAAAGGAAGCCCTACAGACAGAGAAACAAAGAAAGGACAGAGAGACTTGGAGAAAGGCTCAGTACTAAAGAGATTCGGTATGGGTACAATAAAGGATATTAATAGAAAGAGGGGAAAAATATGACAAACATAAACCAAAGGATAAGATGGCTGATTCAAGAAATGCCTTCACGGTTATAACGTTGAATGTAAATGGATTAAACTCCCCAATTAAAAGATATAGATTGGCAGAATGGATCAAAAAAAATGAACCATCAATATGTTGCATACAAGAGACTCATCTTAGACACAGGGACACAAAGAAACTGAAAGTGAAAGGATGGAAAAAAATATTTCATGCAAGCTACAGCCAAAAGAAAGCAGGTGTAGCAATATTAATCTCAGATAAAATAGACTTCAAATGCAGGGATGTTTTGAGAGACAAAGAAGGCCACTACATACTAATAAAAGGGGCAATTCAGCAAGAAGAAATAACAATCGTAAATGTCTATGCACCCAATCAAGGTGCCACAAAATACATGAAAGAAACACTGACAAAACTAAAGGAAGCAATTGATGTTTCCACAATAATTGTGGGAGACTTCAACACATCACTCTATCCTATAGATAGATCAATCAGACAGAAGACCAATAAGGAAACTGAAAACCTAAACAATCTGATAAATGAATTAGATTTAACAGACATATACAGGACATTACATCCCAAATCACCAGGATACACATACTTTTCTAGTGTTCATGGAACTTTCTCCAGAATAGATCATATGCTGGGACATAAAACAAGCCTCAATAAATTTAAAAAGATTGAAATTATTCAAAGCACACTCTCTGACCACAATGGAATACAATTAGAAGTCAATAACCATCAGAGACTTAGAAAATTCACAAATACCTGGAGGTTAAACAACACACTCCTAAACAATCAGTGGGTTAAAGAAGAAATAGCAAGAGAAATTGCTAAATATATAGAGACGAATGAAAATGAGAACACAACATACCAAAACCTATGGGATGCAGCAAAAGCAGTGCTAAGGGGGAAATTTATAGCACTAAACGCATATATTAAAAAGGAAGAAAGAGCCAAAATCAAAGAACTAATGGATCAACTGAAGAAGCTAGAAAATGAACAGCAAACCAATCCTAAACCAAGTAGAAGAAAAGAAATAACAAGGATTAAAGCAGAATTAAATGACATAGAGAACAAAAAAAACAATAGAGAGGATAAATATCACCAAAAGTTGGTTCTTTGAGAAGATCAACAAGATTGACAAGCCCCTAGCTAGACTGACAAAATCAAAAAGAGAGAAGACCCATATAAACAAAATAATGAATGAAAAAGGTGACATAACTGCAGATCCTGAAGAAATTAAAAAAATTATAAGAGGATATTATGAACAACTGTATGGCAACAAACTGGATAATGTAGAAGAAATGGACAATTTCCTGGAAACATATGAACAACTTAGACTGACCAGAGAAGAAATAGAAGACCTCAACCAACCCATCACAAGCAAAGAGATCCAATCAGTCATCAAAAATCTTCCCACAAATAAATGCCCAGGGCCAGATGGCTTCACAGGGGAATTCTACCAAACTTTCCAGAAAGAACTGACACCAATCTTACTCAAACTCTTTCAAAACATTGAAGAAAATGGAACACTACCTAACTCATTTTATGAAGCTAACATCAATCTAATACCAAAACCAGGCAGAGATGCTACAAAAAAGGAAAACTACCGGCCAATCTCCCTAATGAATATAGATGCAAAAATCCTCAACAAAATACTTGCAAATCGAATCCAAAGACACATTAAAAAAATCATACAACATGACCAAGTGGGGTTCATTCCAGGCATGCAAGGATGGTTCAACATAAGAAAATCAATCAATGTATTACAACACATTAACAAGTCAAAAGGGAAAAATCAATTGATCATCTCAATAGATGCTGAAAAAGCATTTGACAAAATCCAACATCCGTTTTTGATAAAAACACTTCAAAAGGTAGGAAGTGAAGGAAACTTCCTCAACATGATAAAGAGCATATATGAAAAACCCACAGCCAGCATAGTACTCAATGGTGAGAGACTGAAAGCCTTCCCTCTAAGATCAGGAACAAGACAAGGATGCCCGCTGTCACCACTGTTATTCAACATTGTGCTGGAAGTGCTAGCCAGGGCAATCCGGCAAGACAAAGAAATTAAAGGCATCCAAATTGGAAAAGAAGAAGTAAAACTCTCATTGTTTGCAGATGATATGATCTTATATCTAGAAAACCCTGAGAAATCGACGATACAGCTATTAGAGCTAATAAACAAATTTAGCAAAGTAGCGGGATACAAGATTAATGCACATAAGTCAGTAATGTTTCTATATGCTAGAAATGAACAAACTGAAGAGACACTCAAGAAAATGATACCATTTTCAATAGCAACTAAAAAAATCAAGTACCTAGGAATAAACTTAACCAAAGATGTAAAAGACCTATACAAAGAAAACTACATAACTCTACTAAAAGAAATAGAAGGGGACCTTAAAAGATGGAAAAATATTCCATGTTCATGGATAGGAAGACTAAATGTCATTAAGATGTCAATTCTACCCAAACTCATCTACAGATTCAATGCAATCCCAATCAAAATTCCAACAACCTACTTTGCAGACTTGGAAAAGCTAGTTATCAAATTTATTTGGAAAGGGAAGATGCCTCGAATTGCTAAAGACACTCTAAAAAAGAAAAACGAAGTGGGAGGACTTACACTCCCTGACTTTGAAGCTTATTATAAAGCCACAGTTGCCAAAACAGCATGGTACTGGCACAAAGACAGACATATAGATCAATGGAATCAAATTGAGAATTCAGAGACAGACCCTCAGATCTATGGCCGACTGATCTTTGATAAGGCCCCCAAAGTCACTGAACTGAGTCATAATGGTCTTTTCAACAAATGGGGCTGGGAGAGTTGGATATCCATATCCAAAAGAATGAAAGAGGACCCCTACCTCACACCCTACACAAAAATTAACTCAAAATGGATGAAAGATCTCAATATAAAAGAAAGTACCATAAAACTCCTAGAAGATAATGTAGGAAAACATCTTCAAGACCTTGTATTAGGCGGACACTTCCTAGACTTTACACCCAAAGCACAAGCAACAAAAGAAAAAATAGATAAATGGGAACTCCTCAAGCTTAGAAGTTTCTGCACCTCAAAGGAATTTCTCAAAAAGGTAAAGAGGCAGCCAACTCAATGGGAAAAAATTTTTGGAAACCATGTATCTGACAAAAGACTAATATCTTGCATATATAAAGAAATCCTACAACTCAATGACAATAGTACAGACAGCCCAATTATAAAATGGGCAAAAGATATGAAAAGACAGTTCTCTGAAGAGGAAATACAAATGGCCAAGAAACTCATGAAAAAATGTTCAGCTTCACTAGCTATTAGAGACATGCAAATTAAGACCACAATGAGATACCATCTCACACCGATTAGAATGGCTGCCATTAAACAAACAGGAAACTACAAATGCTGGAGGGGATGTGGAGAAATTGGAACTCTTATTCATTGTTGGTGGGGCTGTATAATGGTTCAGCCACTCTGGAAGTCAGTCTGGCAGTTCCTTAGAAAACTAGATATAGAGTTACCATTCGATCCAGCGATTGCACTTCTCGGTATATACCCGGAAGATCGGAAAGCAGTGACACGAACAGATATCTGCACGCCAATGTTCATAGCAGCATTATTCACAATTGCCAAGAGATGGAAACAACCCAAATGTCCTTCAACAGATGAGTGGATAAATAAAATGTGGTATATACACACGATGGAATACTACGCGGCAGTAAGAAGGAACGATCTCGTGAAACATATGACAACATGGATGAACCTTGAAGACATAATGCTGAGCAAAATAAGCCAGGCACAAAAAGAGAAATATTATATGCTACCACTAATGTGAACTTTGAAAAATGTAAAACAAATGGTTTATAATGTAGAATGTAGGGGAACTAACAATAGAGAGCAATTAAGGAAGGGGGAACAATAATCCAAGAAGAACAGATAAGCTATTTAACGTTCTGGGGATGCCCAGGAGTGACTATGGTCTGTTAATTTCTGATGGATATAGTAGGATCAAGTTCACAGAAATGTTGCTATATTAGGTAACTTTCTTGGGGTAAAGTAGGAACATGTTGGAAGTTAAGCAGTTATCTTAGGTTAGCTGTCTTTTTCTTACTCCCTTGTTATGCTCTCTTTGAAATGTTCTTTTATTGTATGTTTGTTTTCTTTTTAACTTTTTTTTCATACAGTTGATTTAAAAAAGAAGGGAAAGTTAAAAAAAAAAAGAAAAACAAGGAAAAAAAGATGTAGTGCCCCCTTGAGGAGCCTGTGGGGAATGCAGGGGTATTCGCCTACCCCACCTCAATGGTTGCTAACATGACCACAGACATAGGGGACTGGTGGTTTGATGGGTTGAGCCCTCTACCATAGGTTTTACCCTTGGGAAGACGGTTGCTGCAAAGGAGAGGCTAGGCCTCCCTATAGTTGTGTCTAAGAGCCTCCTCCCGAATGCCTCTTTGTTGCTCAGATGTGGCCCTCTCTCTCTGGCTAAGCCAACTTGAAAGGTGAAATCACTGCCCTCCCCACTACGTGGGATCAGACACCCAGGGGAGTGAATCTCCCTGGCAACGTGGAATATGACTCCCGGGGAGGAATGTAGACCCAGCATCGTGGGACGGAGAACATCTTCTTGACCAAAAGGGGGATGTGAAAGGAAATGAAATAAGCTTCAGTGGCAGAGAGATTCCAAAAGGAGCCGAGAGGTCACTCTGGTGGGCACTCTTATGCACACTTTAGAGAACCCTTGTTAGGTTCTAAAGAATTGGGGTAGCTGGTGGTGGATACCTGAAACTATCAAACTACAACCCAGAACCCATGAATCTCGAAGACAGTTGTATAAAAACGTAGCTTATGAGGGGTGACAATGGGATTGGGAAAGCCATAAGGACCACACTCCACTTTGTCTAGTTTATGGATGGATGAGTAGAAAAATAGGGGAAGGAAACAAACAGACAAAGGTACCCAGTGTTCTTTTTTACTTCAATTGCTCTTTTTCACTCTAATTATTATTCTTGTTATTTTTGTGTGTGTGCTAATGAAGGTGTCAGGGATTGATTTGGGTGATGAATGTACCACTATGTAATGGTACTGTAAAGAATCGAAAGTACGATTTGTTTTGTATGACTGCGTGGTATGTGAATATATCTCAATAAAATGAAGATAAAAAAAAAATACTTTAAGGCACTGAGACAGATGCCAACTTATTTTCAACACACTGAACTATGAAAAGCATATTGAATAAGTATATAAAATAAATAAGATTACTTTTTATAAAAAAAAAAAAACAAAAAAAAAAACTACAACCCAGAACCCATGAATCTCGAAGACAGTTGTATAAAAATGTAGCTTATGAGGGGTGACAATGGGATTGGGAAAGCCCTAAGGACCACACTCCACTTTGTCTAGTTTATGGATGGATGAGTAGAAAAACAGGGGAAGGAAACAAACAGACAAAGGTACCCAGTGTTCTTTTTTACTTCAATTGCTCTTTTTCACTCTAATTATTATTCTTGTTATTTTTGTGTGTGTGCTAATGAAGGTGTCAGGGATTGATTTAGGTGATGAATGTACAACTATGTAATGGTACTGTGAACAATCGAAAGTACGATTTGTTTTGTATGACTGCGTGGTATGTGAATATATCTCAATAAAATGAAGATAAAAAAAAGAAAAATAGGGGAAGGAAACAAACAAACAAACAAACAAACAAACAAAAGTATTGGTTACTGGGCAAAAGCAGGTGATAATAAATGTGTGCAACATGATTTCATTTCCAGTGATGAGTTAAGAATATTTAAAATCCATAGCCATAGCTGAACCTCTCTGATTCCTAGAAACTGGAGAGCTCTAATACCTGCTCAAGCCTAAGACATAGAGTACTCCTGACTGAGAATGTGGAATTCCTATCTAAGGAAGGTGTGCTTTGCTCTTAGAAATCCGTAGGTCTATAACTTTGACCTTATAAAACACCCACACTAAAGAATGGTTATTGAATAATTCACTGATGGACTCTCCATGTCACAAAAGATTTCCAAGTTTGATTGGATTTTTAATCAACTGGAAAACCATCTGGCACTATTTATTAAAGCTGAACATACACAGCCTATAACCCAACAGTTCAACTCCTGAAGATACACCCAACAAAAATGCATACATGTATTCACCAAAAGACACTTAACAGAATCTATGACAGCACTATTTGTAACAGCCCCAAACTAGAAGCTACTCAAATGTCCCTAAAAGGAAAAGAATAAATAAATTGTGGCATATTCTCACAAAGGGAACACCATACAGCAATGAGAATGACCAAACACAAAACAATACAGATGTACTTTGCAAATACAACGCTGAGACTGAGAGATGCATGATGCAGAAGTCTACATACTGCATGATTCCACTTAGAGTTCAAAAGACCTAAAACCTAGCCATGGGTTAGACGTCAGGAGAGTTGTTGGTGGTGTGGAAATGGAAATTTGGGGCAGTTTTGTGATAATTTTCTATTTCTTGCTCTGGGTGCCGGTTACTGTATTAGTTCTCTGGGGCTGCCATAACAAATTACCACAAACTTGGTGGCTTACTGTTAACAAAAGAAATTTATTCTCTCCCAGCCAGAAATCCAAAATGAAGGTGTCAGCAGGGTCATGCTCCCTCCAAGGCTCTAGGGGACACCCCGTTCCTTGCCGCTTCCAGCTTCTGGGGGCTAGTGGTGGCATCACTCAGATCTCCCCCTCCATCTTCACATGGGCTTCTCTGGGTCTCTTCTTCCATCTCTTAGAAGAACGCTGGTCATTGGATTAAGGGCCCACCTGGGTAGTAATCCAGGATGATCTCATCTCGAGATTGTTAAGTATATCTGCAAGGACCCCTTTTTCCAAATAAAGTCACCTTCACAGGTTCCCTCTTTTTGGGGGACACCACTCAACCCTCTCCAGTTCCCTGGGTGTGAAACCTTTTCCAGCAATGCACGTGCTTTTCTGATTGGATATTCTACATCAGTAAGGAGTTGTTTTAAAGTCAGCTGACCGTGTGATTGTGAAAGCCTAATGGCTCACACTCCCTTTTTCCAGTGTATGGACAGATGAGTGGAAAAATGGGGACAAAAATTAGATGAAGAATAGGGTTGGAAAGAGGGAATGGAAAGATACGGGTGTTCTTTTTTGCTTTTATTTTTATTTGGGAGTAAGGAAAAGGTTCAAAAATTGATTCTGGTGATGAACGCACAAATATATGACGGTGCTGTGAATAATCGATTGTACATTGTGGATGACTGTAGGGTGTGTGAATATATCTCAGTAAAACTGTATTAAAAATGTAAATGAACAATGGGGGAGAGTAGGGGGAGGGGATGTTTTGGATATTTTTTTTAACTTCTGTTTTATTTTGTGGAGTAATGAAAATGTTCAAAGACTGTGGCGATGAATGCACAACTATATGACAATACTGTGAACAGCTGATTGTACACTTTGAATTATTGTATGTTATGTGAATAATTCTCAATAAAACTGCATTAAAAAAAAAGTCAGCTGATGACTTCTCACGAGTACATTTGTTATTCACCATGGGGCACCCTGCAGGCAACCTGGCAAAAAAGAAAAAATGCGATCCCTAGCATTTCCCCGGCCACAGTGCCAGCAATTTTTGGCTTCTCAAGACGTTCTATACCCCTCTGGACCTTACTAGAATGTAAAGTAATCCTCATAGCAACTTACATGCGTATTTTTCTTCTCTAACTAACCCTTCACCCCCTACCCAAAGTGGTGAAATCCTTAAACAAATTACAAGCCAGAGACAGAGCCTCGGCTCTGCCCCGTCAGCCTGGAGATCAGGCAGTTTTCGCCAGATGTTAATGAATTTGGAGATTCCTGGCGGGGGTGGGGAGGGGGAGCGCTCTTACCCCAGCTGGCAGGGGAAGGAGTCAGTGCTCAGCACCCGGATGACCCAGAAAAAGCTTCTTCATGAATCGCCCGGCGTGACTCACGCTGTCTCCCACATCTGGCAGATCGCGGTGTCCCGCGGGTTCCTGGGAACGTGCTGCCCAAAGTCAAGTGCAGCAGCTGCGGCTGGCGGCCGCATTCACACGCCTCCCTGCGTCATCCTGACGGCCACACGCTACGGGGCTGGCTCCAGCTCCCGGCTCCGGAGGCTTGGGCGACGGGGCGGCCCCAGGAGGTCGCCTCCCCTCACTTTCCCATGGGCCTAAGTAAAATTCTGTGCCTGGAGGTATCCGGGACAGGCCTGCATTCTTTGCTTTTTTACGAATAGCTCCTGGCACCATAATTGAAACTCATTAGCAGTGTTACTGTAGAGAGATGGAGGGGAAAAAACAAAAACCCAGAACCCTGAGCCATTTACATGTCTCCAATAGGATCAGAGCAGGGAAGAAATAAGTATGAACTTTGAAAGAATCCCAAGAAGCAATATGTAACAACTAGCAGCACAAGGTGGGGGTGGGGGCAGGAAGGAAGTGAGTTGGGGTTGCAATGTGCATGAAGACAGAGGCCTCTGATTCTCCACTGGAACCAGACAGAGCCCTGCTGTGTTCACTCCATCCCTTAAAAAGTCCCCAAACTCTCTGGCAGTCTCCCTGATACCAGTTCTCCTTTATAAATTAACTATGGGACCTTCCAGATGTTTATTTTGTATCCTTTTATTTCCTGCTCAGAACTGCCCTGAGGACTGCTTCCCAGCATCAGAGTCCCATGGGGAGGTTCTCTGTCCACCTTCTCCCTGTTGCTAGAATGTAATGTAGTTCACATTAGCGGACTCTCTCTCACAGCCTTCCTCACCCTTCCTCATCTTCATCAGTTCCACCTGTTCATTCTCAGGGTCATGACATTTTAGAGGTAGAAGGGACATTTCATTAATTTCATTCTTCTAATGGGTTTGCCAAACCACATGCTAATTTTAAACCAAGATAAAAAAAAATTTTAACAATTAAAAGTTACTTAATATCCTGACAAATTAAGTAATTCATCCCTGGTTAGATAATGACACACACAAGACAATGACCAAGGTCTGTTTATTCTTGGTTTCAAAATAACATCATGCAGAAAGATCCACAAAAAGCCACTACAACTAATAAATGAATTCAGCAAAGTGGCAAGGTACAAAGATTAACATGCACAAATCAGTAGTGTTTCTATTCACTAATAATGAACAATGTGAAGAGGAAATCAAGAAAAAAAATTCCATTTACAATAGCAACTAAAAGAATCCAATATCTAGGAAGAAACTTAACCAAGGATGTGATGGACTTGTACACAGAAACTACAACACTTTGCTAAAAGAAATCAAAGAAGGCCTAAATAAATGGAAGGACTTCTGTGTTTATGGAATGGAAGACTAAATATTATCAAGACGTCAATTCTACCCAAAATAATTTACAGATTCAATGCAATCCCAATCAAAATTCCAACAGCCTTCTCTGTAGAAATGGAGGAACCAATCATCAAATTTATACAGAAGGGTAAGGGGCCCCAAATAGCCAAAGCCGTCTTGAAAAAGAAGAACAAAGTTGGAGGACTCACACTTCCCGATCTTAAAACTTATTACAAAGTCACAATAATGAAAACAGCATGGCACTGGCACAAGGACAGGCACACAGACCAATGGAATCAAATTGAGAGTTCAGAAATAAACCCTCACATCTATGGCCAACTGATTTTTGAAAAGGGTGCCAAGTCCACCCAATTGCGAAAGAATGGTCACTTCAACAGATGGTGCTGGGAAAACTGGATGTCCATATGCAAAGGAATGAAGGGGGATCCCTATCTCACACCATATACAAAAATCAACTCAAAATGGATCAAAGACCTAAATATAAGAACAAGAACTATAAAACTCCTGGAAGAATACATAGGAAGCATCTTTGGGATCTTGTATCAGGCAGTGGTTTCTTAGACTTTACAAAAGTAAAGCATAAGCAACAAAGGAAAAAAAACAGATAAATGGATCCTCATCAAAATTAAAAAAAGTTTTTTATGATAAAGTAAAAAGACAACCTATCATGAAAGTAAAAAGACAACGTAAAGAATGTGAGAAACTCTTTGGAAACCACATATCTGATAAGGATTTAAAATCTAGAAATCAACAATAAAAAGACAAATAACACATTTTAAAAATGGGCAAAAGACTTAAGCATACATTTCTCCAAAGAAGATATACAAATGTCAAAAAGCACATGAAAAGATGTTTAACATCATTAGCCCTTAGGAAAATGCAAATGAAAACCACAATGAAATACCATTTCACACCCAATAACACGGCTATTATTTTTTTTAATGGAAAATTACAAGTTTTAGAGAGGATGTGGACAAATAGGGACACTCATTCACTGTTGGTGAGAATGTAAAATGGTGCAACTACTTTGGAAGACAGTTTAGCAGCTGCTCAGAAAGTTAAGAAGACAATTACAGTATGACCCAGCAATTCCACTTCTGTGTATACACCCAAAAGAACTGGAAACAGAGACTTGAACAGATATTTGCACAGTGATGTTCTTAGCGGCATTATTCACAATTGTCCGAAGATGGAAGCAAGCCAAGTGTCCATGAACTGATGAATGGATAAACAAAATGTGGTATATACATAGAATGGAATGTTATTCAGCCATAAAAAAGGAACTCTGATACATGTGACAACATGTATGAACCTTGAAGACATCATGTTATATGAAATAAGCCAGACACAAAAGGACAGATACTGTATGATCTTACTGATATGAAATAATTAGAAGAAGTAAATTCAGAGTCAGAAACTAGAATATGGGTTACCAGGGGTCAGGGTGGGGGTGGGGAATGGGAAGTTAATGCTTAAGTCACAGTAAGAAATCACAACGCATACTTTAAGGGTAGTCACGGGTTCTCAAGGTCCTTTTGGTTTTTTTGGTTGTTTTTGTTTTTAAAGGAACACATTGCATGTTTTTTACAGACTTCTCTTGGGTGTTGGTAGAGGCAAGTGAGGATGGAATTCCCAAAGATAAAACACGTCATCCATAAAATCCTGAAGCCTGAGGTCTGTGCCTAACATACCCAGGCTTCTGGGATCCATTTGGTGGGACTGGCTGACTTGAGAAAGAGTTACACAGATTTGCAGCTCCCCAGGGGCGCACTGAGGGCCGGCCTGGCAGGCCTGGTGTTTCACGTTATATAACCCAACCCGCCTGCCAGCTTCCCAGCAACACGAGGTGAATACTGATGTGCTCCATGCTTGGGATGGGCCAAGTGATGATTAATTCCCAAATAACTTTATCATGAAGACTTTTTCTTCTTCCTTTTTTTTTCATGAAGGCTTTTTCTAATTTCCAAGTGTAGAAATGCCACTTATTTGTTAGTTGAGAAATCTCTGGTTTTCCCTTTGATGGGTCCAAACATATTTTTAAAGAGGGGTTTATCTTTCATCTTTTCCTTCCTTTTTGCTTAGTATTCTAGAGGCAAAGAAAAACTTCAGCAAGGAGAAAATTCTGCCAGCAACGGCTCTTAGGAGTTGCACAGTAATCCAAACATTTCAAGTGTGTGAGCTCTCTCTTTTACTGACACTTCTGAGAAAGATGGAGAAGAAAAATCTCAGCTCTTCTGATCAGCGGTCCTAACTCTTTCCCTCAATCCAACAGTCCATGCTGATTCTATACAGAGGATGACACATGAGGATATTTTCTAGGGGAAAATCATTTCTACTCTGGGGACAGACTTCCCAAGCCCACGTGTCTGAGCTCCAGCCAGGCATCTAAATAAACTTGTTAAGCTCCCCCAGCCTTGAACCAGCTGCTCCAGAGCAGTGCTCACACTTGGCCTAGAAAGTCTATCCCAATGATTCACTAGAAAAGTCCAAATTTTGGAAGCTGGAGAACCTTAAATCTCCCCTTTCTTAGAGTTTGCAAATTAACAGTTCTGCCAGAAGTTAATTATTTAACAGGAGTTGGATTAAATACCGGCCACTTGGGGATCCTTCTAAGCTCAGATAGACTACAGAGAAATACCAGCTTGTTCCTTTGACATCCTCATAAAGTTTTGAAAAATAAAAAAAGCAAGAGGTTCTTGTCCATGGGGAGGATAAAGAACCCTAACTTAAATGGTGTGACTTGATTTGTGATCAATTTCTAACTAATACTAACATTTGATTTAGGATTTTTTAAAATTGATATTTAAGAATAAAATTCCACAATACTCTTTAACACAGAACAGAACATGGCATCTTTGAGAATCCAGGCTATAGCCTGAAGGGTGAGAGGGAAGGGGATTTCCTGGATGCTCCCACCCTGCCCTCCTCCAAAAGCACATATGCTTTCCAGTCAACTATATTTCTCATTATGTGTCTAGATTCCAAACATAACCTCCTGTCATTTTTGTCCCATCTGCTAGCCCTTGGATGGAAGGGTGAATTTCCCCTTCCACACAATTGCAGAAGTGGACAGCACAATCCCAGCTGGACACCGGAACCATCTCAGATCAATGTCATCTTCTCACACAGCCTACCAAAACCACATCCATACTCGCTAAAGGAAGAGGGAAAAAAAGGTGTTTCTCTACCTTTATTCCTTAAAGGCATGCTAAGCTTCACGGTACAGTGGCCTATTCCTTTCTCTGAACGTAAGAGAGAATTTGGTTCAAGAAATACCACCATCAATACATACTGAATGTTCATTATATACATAGCCCAACACTAATACAATGCACTATATTCCAAAATGCTGCCAAGACTCTGAGAACAGTTTTTGGCACACATAAACAGCAGAATGACCATAAGTTATGTAAAGGGAGAACTTTCTTAGTACGTTTCAGAAAATATAAAATAAAAACCTCTAGCAACTGAATTAAGTGCTTAATAACTCTCATATGCTAAAGTTTCAGATTAATCCACTGCGACTTTTGATATTTTATTTAATACATCTAGCAGACATCACCAAAAGTGTTATTTTAATATTGCTACTAAATTCAATTAGAGTGGTTACATTTTCATGATAAAGTAACATTTGCAAGGTCATTCTTTAATACAAGTTATTAAATCCCACAGTCCCTTAATCTATACTGCCGACAGATCTAACGCATTTCTCCCTTGAGAAACCGTATTTCAGCTCGTGGTTCACTCATTGTGAGCTTTCACTTTTCTGACCTAAGAAGACATTTTTTTCCCCTCTTGACATCTTAAGAGTCATCTTTAATAATGTTTTTCTGTAGTTCCAATGTCCTCAATGCCCGGTGTTCCTTGACTTGGTGAGTCAGCTCTTCTCCCATAAAAACACCCTTCAGACATGGCTACTCCCAGGTAGTCCCAAGCACAAAGCTCCAGCTCATGACCAGGCAGATATCCCAATACAAAATCCATTAAATGTAGGTGAAAATGTTAGCATCTATACCTTCCAGCTCTGTGCCCATGAAATGTTCCTGGTGGCATGACTGCCAGGAAACTGACACACACACACACACACACACACACACACACACACACACACACAGAGGAGGCATTCACTCAGCCCAGTGGTTAGGAGTGAAGACTCCGGATTCAAATCTTGCTCCTCCACTCCTCGCCAACTCTGGGTAAGTCAATTGGCCTCTCTGGGGCTCTGTTTCCCTATCTGTAAGATGGGGTACTGATTGCAGCCATCTTTGTTGCCACAATGATCAAGAATCAAAAAAAAACCCAGGACTTCAGGTGGCATTTGAAGTTTTTACTGAAATCTTTAGGCTGATTTCTTAAGAGAACTGAACTAATATTTTCACAAAACTGGCAAAGTAAGAATCAGCATGTTCTCAGTTAGGGTTCCTCTGCCTTAAATGTTTTTCAGAACAAGGTCAGATGTAAATTAACAATGACAGCAGCCCTTAGGGAACTGTATACTAGCTTATGTGGTGACTGAACTAAAGATGAATTATTTGATACAAAGTCGGGATAATCCCAATTGAGGATAACAAAACATTTCAATGGAGGCTTATTTTTTTAATTTGGAAAATCTTGGCTATAAATGATCTCAAGTTTAACAGAAATCTAATTAGGTAAAGTTAGAGAGTAGGAACCAACATGAGAGTTCAACAGCAACTCTCTGACACGGTATCATCCCCATTTATAGGTAAGAAAACCGAACGAAGAGATGGGTGAACAGTGATGAAGAGAGGAGTGGCTATTGCATGGTGGCCAACAGTGTTGGCTATGTTATCAAACTTCCTGCTCTTCAGTTTTAACAGAGTTGGGTTTTGAAAACTGAGATCTATATACTTTTGAAGTATAGAAACCACAGTATGAAATACCAAGTTTTCCTGCCACCCCCGCATCCCCCGTGCCTTGGAGGCTACCAATCCAAGCTGTTGGACATTCAGTGGAAACTTTGCATTTTGTTCCCAGATGGGTTGGTGGATGAAGAATAGATGGACAGATGGATTTATAGTCTTTAAAATCAATAAACCTATAGCTCATAAAACATTTTCCTTAAAAATTTTAACATTTAAACCAGCATCACAGCCCAGAAAGAGCAACTCATCACAATGGTGACCAAAAAAAGCATAAGAGGATTATTTTAAAAGATAGTGTTGCTTTTCACCTCTTTAACCACTTTATAACAAGGAGGAAATATTTTAGGTTTATTGTCACTGTGAGATTTCAACTCTCAGCACTCCAATAGTTTAAAATAAAAACTTTGAATTCTTTATCTAGGGATGTTTTGGCTGTGAAACTTCCTTACAAAATTGGCTACAGGTCCAGTTTCTGCCCCAAACAGGTTTATCATTAATATGAATCAAGAAACATATTTCGTGAAGACCTTGTGGATCGCACTCCCTTTGTCCAGTGTGTGGATGGATGAGTTGAAAAATGGGGACAAAAACTAAATGAAAAATAGGGTGGGATGGGGAGATGATTTGGGTGTTCTTTTTTACTTTTGTTTTTTATTCTTGTTCTGATTCTTTCTGGTATAAGGAAAATGTTCAAAGGTAGAGTGGGGTGATGAATGCACAGCTATGTGACGGTGCTGTGAACAGTTGACTGTGCACCATGGATGATTGTGTGGTATGTGAATATATCTCAATAAAACTGAATTTAAAAAGAAAAGAAAAGGAAAGAAAACATATCTCTCCATCTTTGCAGATGCTCTGCAGACAAAGCCTCCAGAAAGCAGCCAGAAGGGCTGGTCTTTAAATTTGGCTCCCTCACTCCCACTTCACCCCAGTCCAAACACCATCATACCCACAGATCAGGGGTTGTGTGTGAAAGGACTGTCCTGTTCCCGCTACAGTTTCTATCTGAGGTTCCCTCTGAACAGGGAAAGTGAGCTGGGCAACAACAGGGGGCATAAAATAGAGAGTCACAGGACAGTGTTGGGCAGGGCTATCAGAGGACTGAAAGAGACTCTAGGTTTTGAATTTTGTCACAAGCAAATTATGTAACCCCAGCAAGTGACCTGACCTCTCTGTGCCTTAGCAATTGTGCTGTAGCAATCTTTATTTCTAGAATAAGCACAATTTTCAAAACTGCAATTTTCAAATCTGGGCCTCGTTTGCAACAATTGTTGCTTTATGGGGCTTTGGCAACCTGATTTTCCCAAAAAAACCATTGAAGTTTCAAATGGTTCTTAACGCCCTTTCAAACATTTTGTTGCATCTCAGGGAATCTCGGGGAAATACCAAATCAGAGGCATGTAGATTCCAGAATGTCTTAAGGGAACACATTTGGGGTGAATGAGGGAAGAGGCCAAAAATTCTACAGTGATTCCGTTTAAGTCAATTCACCATTTGACTTTGGAAGACTTTGTGCACAAAACCAGAATGTTTTTCAGTTTTACTAGCCTAGACTCCACAGAGCTGAAGAATCTAATGTTAGGTCAAAGATATACAAAATTTAATCCTATTGTGAAGGGAGTAATATATCATATGATTACTAAAAATACTACCAAAGAGAGCAAAATTTCTATCCAGGGATGGAAAGAAAGAAAAAACAAACAAACAAAAAACCACATCTAGCCAGCATATTTCTGGTTTGTCCTTCAAATGAGTCTAGGAATACCCTACTCTAGACAACTATATCAAAATTGAAAAGCCATACTTTAAAGTTTATTTAAAAGTTAAGAGTTTCCTTTAAATTATAATTCTTTCAGGATATTTTATGCTAAAGATGACTAGGTATTTAACAAAGAATTACTAAAAAATGACAGCTAACTAAAGATCAATTAGTCTTATGTTACTGTTAGGTCAGTAGGAAAATATGATTCAGTTCCTCTATGGGGTATAGTGAGGTCATACAACCCTAAAAGTCCACAAAACACAAATAGTTTTACTTCTTCCAAAGATACAAGTAATTCTGGTAGCTCAACAAAGCAGAATTAGAAACTTTTCAATTCACCGAAGTGTTATTGCATGACCCTAGGCAAATTTCTCCTTTGAACTTATCTGACCACTCTTTCGGCTCTTTGCATGTACTGCTTTGTATTGTTAACTGCAAATCCCTTGAAGGCGGTGCCCAAATTCTGTACCTTCTCTGTGCTCTTAATTCCCAAAGAAAATGGAGACATGTGATCCAAAACTCTGCTGCCTTTTAAATTTTTTTGTTATTTTTTACCATACAGGAATTACATTGGGTGGGATACTGAAAGCTGTCCCGCAATGTCCATTTCCCCTTCTTCCACAGCACAGCATTGCAGCTGCGCACATAGTTGCCTACAAGGATTTTGTTCCCAGCATGCTCTGCAGTTCGGTGTGGCCACATGACTAAGTTCCTGCTAAGGGATGTGAGCACAAGTGCTATGTGCCACTTTTGAACCAGGGCTTCAAAAGTGAGACAGTGAGTGTGTGCCTCCACCGTGCCCCCTCTTCCTCCTTTTTGAAGCCCAATGTGACAGCACCCAAACTGGACCAGGCAGAGGATGACTAGGTCCTGGGGGGTAGAGGACCCACAAGATGGAGGGTAGCTGGATCCATGCACATCTACATGAAACAAAGCCACCTGTATATCTGGAGCACTCACTACATCTTACTGTTGTTAAATGAGAAGAAATTAATTTTGTGGTTCTTTAAATCACAATGTTTTTGCCTCTCTAGCTATAGCAGCATGGTGTTTTATTCTAACTAATACATGCATATTTATAGTGGAAACATTGAGAAAATATGAGAAGCAGATGAAAAGTTGCCCTGAATCCTACTACCCCTAAATCGCCACTATTAATATTTTGGGGTAGTTCCTTCTGGACTTTTCTCTGTTCCAACAAAAGAAAAACCACACATACCCACACTTTTCTTCAGAAATTAAATTATACTGGCTTATAGCCTATTTCACTTAAGATCTTCCTTTATTTAATATACTGATTTTCTTCGAAACCAAAGCTACATATATATCATTTTAATGACTTATAATACTCCACTATTTGAACATACCCGAGGTAATTTAACTATTCTTTCATTGTTGGACATTTGAGCTTTTCTTATTTTCTTTTTTCAAAGTGTTTTTAACAACACTGCAGAGAGCAGTCTTGCACAAAAAGCTTTACATACCTGTAAGATTATTTTTTTTCTAAGCCTCTATTCTTATCTTTGCAAACAAATATGTTCCCCTCTCTGGGTTCCTGCATAAATCAGTACATCTGATGGATATTTGCAAGGCTACATTCATTAATTTTATTCATTAACTTTATTTTAGGACAAATTCCCAATTCGTGTTTTGTCACCCAGAGGCAACCTGGAAACCAAACAAGGTTCCCCCTCTCCAGTCAGTGACCAGGATGAATAAGTGGCTCCCTAAACAATGGTATCAGACAAACTTCCTTTATAGGAAGCAATCCTGGGTATCAACATACACAAAAGGGAGTGGGGTAGTAGACCTTGTTTCCTGCTGACAAACCTTGATCTACATCTGTGTTGCCAATTACTTGTTCAACAAACCTGTTACTTTTTTGGGAATAATAAATAATTCAGGGAAAGTCATTTTGAATCCTCTGACATCTGTTGCTTGTATGACTCTGAATTATTCATCAGTGAGCATAAACGGTGTTAATTAAAGAAAAGTACTGAGGCAAACCATTGAAATAGAAATGAACATTGCAGAAGAAAATGCCTTTACTAGAAGCACACTTTACTTGTCATTGACAAATAATCTTTGAACATGCCAGTCCTTGGAATCTGAAAGAATTGAGACACTTAGAAATCAGAAGGCAAGATAGAAGTGACAAGCATTATTTTATGTTTCCAAATTTATTTTTCTTCTCCCCTTCAGAAAAATCATAACCTTTTATTTGGTCTCTTTCAGTGTTCTACCTGCTTGCCCTCAATTTGGAGGAGTGTTATATGGGTATTAAAAGAGAAATAAAGTCTTACTAACTGATGTTCAAAAGAATAAGTAGGGATCAAATCATCTGTAAACTAAGATTTAGATGTATTTCTGTTAGAGTAAATCTCGCCCCCCTCTCCCAAATTAAAGATGCCTCAACCGATCTAGCTGCCACCGCACCTGATAATTTATTTCCATGACGACTGACTTTGGCACTTCCTTTTCACAAAGCGCTTTCCTGTAGTAAAGAGCAAAAAAGAAAAACCTTACAGCCTTGCTGCCTCTTCCACATGGGTGGCCATTGGCTAATAATTTAATTCTTCCCTTTCTCTCAGCTCAGTTAGAGTGATTTCAGATTCAGTAACCCCTCTGCCTTAGAAGAGGACTACTGGTTCTGTGTGTGTGTGTGTGTGTGCGCGCATGCATGCAGGGAAAGAGTGAGCATAAGGGAAAGGTGTTCAAGAGTTTACAAAGCACTGCTGGTAAACAAATGCCTCCAAATGGTGGGGCCAGGCAGTGCCTCAAAAGGCAGGTCCTGGAGGAAAAAGGCATCTGGGGAAAGGCAAGCTGGTCTGAAGCAGGGAGATGCTCAGAGAAACCTACTCCTTTGTGTGCCTCCGTGGAAAGGCTGGGTGATGTCTGCCTGACACTGAGATAACCCGGCCAGCCCTCTCCACCCCTCAGTATCAACTGCTGGGGTTGCTGTAGGCAACAGAAGAGAAACGCACAAGAGTGGCAGAGAACAGAGAGCCAGAGCAAGAAATATCAGGAAGAACACAAGATTGAAGAAAGCCACAAGTACAGTTTGGGGTCCTTTCAAAATCTCTGACTAGCCACTGTCATGGTTTACTTGCAAGTAGAGACTATTGAGTAGCCCCTGTGCATAAATTAGCACTCAAGTCTCTCCAAGATCAGATCCGCAAAGGGACCTACCAACACTTCCAGAAAAAGGAAGCCACAAAAACCCTCCACAGCCTTTCAAGGGGTTTCACAAATGGGGACAAGCCTCCCTTGTTTCTCAAAGTTTGAATTTGTTGTGTGTGTGTGTGTGTTTTTTTTTTTTTTCCTTTTGGGGGGAAGGTTGAAGGAGGTACAGGAGCTGGTGGAGGGAAGCCTGGAGGAGAGAAGAAATGAAAGGAGGAAAAACAGCTCTCTGCACATCTCAGAAGGGCGCTTCATCAAAAGGGGTTTGTTGTTGCAGACACCAGAGCATGGCTGGAAAAGAAGCCAAGGCCCCGGGCTCCCAAAAAGAGGCTGAACAGGGACTGCTGTGTCTCTTTTAGGTACTGCCCAAAATGAAACTGCAGATTTAGAAAGGATCCAACTGGCTCTCAAGGCGCATTGGATTTTAAGAAATGAACTAAAAAAGATCTTTTCTAAAAAGACAATGGATGGACTTTGCTGGGTAAGTGGACCCCTCAACTAAACCAAGTACAGCTGGACGGAGCTGGTTTGTAATGCCAAATGCTTCCCAGGTGCCTCCACCAGTCCGAATTTCATTCAAATACTCAAAAACAAACATTGACTGATACCAACTATTTATAAGAAAGGGAGAAAAAAGGCATTGCCTCCCCACTTTCCAATACAAGCAATGGAAGTACAAGGCAAGAATTGTCAGAGCTAAACAAGTTGAACCTTCCATCACCGGTTCATGTGGCACTGAGGTACTCCTGCTCCGAAGTGGAAGGAACTGGAAGCAGCACACAGACTGGAGTCTTGATTTGGTGACTACATTGATGAAGCACCCAGAAATCAGGAGCTGTGTAAACACATTCTAATAGCTAGCAAGCTGCTTAGGGTGAGAAAGGGAGCATCTGGTCTCTCACTTCAGTCCGGGAGGCCTGTGGAATGCACAGGGCAGAGGAAAGCCCAGGGCCCTGCCTAAAGGAGGCCTCGAATGCTGTCTGAACAGCAAAAATAAGACAAACAGGTGTCCTCAGTAGAGACACCAATGGGCAGCTCAGTAACCCCTGTCTCTGAAGCAAGGCACAGAAAGTTCAACTTCATGGGGCACAGGAGCACCTGGGAATCCTGTTACAATGCAGATTCTAATTCAGGTCTGCAGGGAGGCTTGAGATTGTGCATTTCTAAAAAGCTCCAAGATGGTGCTACGTTGTTGGTTGAGGGACCACACTTTGAGCAGCAGCTGTTCAACCCAGCAGCACATTTAGTGAGCTGGGAAAGAAAGAGGCCTGCCTGATCCCCACCCCAGCCCAATTAAATCAGTATCTGGGAGCAAGGCTCAAACACAGGGATATTTAGTTTCTCAGGTGATTTTTGAGAACCCACTGGCTGGACTAATTCTGAGTCTCATTATCATCTAGATGTGTGAAGCCTAGGAAATCAATCTCTAGGAATCTGTTTTGCCATCAAAAAAAGTGGGGATACACAATTCTAAACGGGTTGTTACAGCAACAAATGCACAGGATTTGAAAGCACCTTGAAAGAAGATAAAATATAGTAATAATTTTGCATTCTATTGTATTTCTTTTAAAAATCAGAGTCAGGAGTTAACAGTGTCCTTTACCAATTAAATTCCACAAATAATGATTGAATGCTTATTCTGTAGAAGAATCTGGCTTTTGTTTTTTTGTTTATTTTGTTTTTTTTTTAGTTGAGAGGCCTCTCTGTTGCTCTAACTCCCCAAAGCCCAATGCATTGGGACTCTAGCTTCTTTAACTGACAATTGGCTTGTAAATGTAGGCCCAATGGTATCCTAGCCGGTACTTGGAAAAAATTCTTCTAAAATTATTCCAAATATGGTTTCCTGTAGTACCACCCAATTATTGCTGCAGGATCTACAAAGCAAACCCACGTCCCTCCCTCCCCTTCTACTCCTCTCCTATCCTGCCAGCTCTGGCACTCCCAGGTGGAAGGCAGATCCTCCAGAGCCAACCTTGAACTTTCTGCACAATAAACAAAGCTCCATCAAAGCAAAGGCATCAGTTCAGCCAGCCACCAACAGATGGCATCAGCAGTTGGGCGAAGCCGTTTCAGCCTCAGCCTTAGTCCTTAGTCTCTGTCATATCTGCTCTTTTTGAAACGCAGTGTCTTGTTAGAAACTTTCCGATGGTGAAAAAAACTGGGCCAAATGCAAGCCTTTTTGGATGACAGAATGAGAGTTGAGGAAAGCAAGAGTCACCAACTAAGTTTGCTTTAGAAACAACTTTATAAGCCACCAATACCTACCCATCTAGGTAGGCATCAGGTTGGACTTAGAACAAAGGGGCCTTCAGACACCAGCCTGTGAGAAGAGCTTGTGTCCCTAACTGACATAACCATGTTCTTGCTTCTTACAGCCCACGCAGAAACCACAGAGAAAGCAAAACAACCCTCCACCGTGAGGCAAGGCTCTAACCACAGAAACCCTTTTCAGAACCGAAGACCCTCTGAGAACCAGAACCCCATTTCCTCTTGATTCACCGGCTTATATGCTAACTTCACCAACAGCTGTTCCCAAGAAAACAGGGTCCTCCCTCAACACTGCAGCAAAATTAGTGAATTGTTCAAGCTAGAGCAGCTTAGTTCTTTCTGCAGGAACTTAATAATTGAATGCCATCATCTTAGTCTTTCAAAGGTAATGGTCAGGAATCTGTAGATTTCCAGGAATGGGTCTATTATTGTAGAGCAGCCGTTCTCAGCCTGGGGGCCGAGGGAACATTTGGTGTTGCCTGGAGACATTACTGAGGGTCATGATGGGGGCAGGGGAGTGGGGGAGGAGGGTGTTATGCTAATGGCATCTACTGGGTAGAAGCCAGGGGTGCTGCTAAGCATCCTACAATGCATAGGAGAGGCCCCCACAACAAAGAATGAGCCAGTCCAAAATGTTAATACTGCCAAGGTCAACAAATCCCATGTTAGAAGCCAGGAATTTTGGCCAAGAAACTTAAAACTCCAAAAGCCAATTTTCCAAATGTCATTACAGAAAACACCTTGAGTGAGAAGACAAAAGCTCACTAATGGAACACATCTATGGCCAGTTGATTTTCAACAAGGGTGCCCAGTCCATTCAATGGGGAAATAATAGTCTCTTCAACAAATGGTGCTAGAAATCCACATGAAAAAGAATGCATGTGGACCCCTGCCCTTCACCAAATACAAAAATTAATTCAAAATGGATCAATTACCTATATATAAGAGCTAATACTATCAAACACTGACAAGAAAACATAGGGAAATATCTTCAGGGCCTTTTAGTAGGCAATGGATTTTTAGATTTTACACCAAAAGCACAAGCAACAAAATAAATAAATAAAATGGACTTTATCAAAATTAAAAATTTTTGTGCACCAAAGGACATTATCAAGAAAGTGAAAAGACAACCTACAGAATGGGAGAAAATATTTGGAAACCATATATCTAAAGGTTTAATATCTAGAATATACAAAGAACTACAAATCAATAACAAAAAAGACAACCTAATTTCAAAAATGTGCCAAGGATTTGAATAGACATTTCTCCAAAGAAGATAATCAAATGGCCATTAAGTATATGAAAAGATGCTCACCATCACTAGCCATAAGATAAATGCAAATTTTAAAACTATAATTAGATAATACTTCATACCCACTAAGATGGCTATTATTAAAAAAAAAAAAAACTGAAAATAACAAGTATTGTTGAGGATGCAGAGAAATAAGAACCCTAGTACATTCTTGGTGGGAATGTAAAATGGTGTAACTACTGTGGAAAACAGTTTGGCAGTTCCTTAGAAAGTTAAACATAGAATTACTATAGGACTCAGCAATTCCACTCATAGGTATATACCCGAAAGAATTAAAAGCAGGGACTCCAGACATTTGCACACCAATGTTCATCACAGCATTATTTACAACAGACAAAAGGTGGAAGCAACCCAAGTACCCATCAACAGAAGAATGGATAAACAAAATGTGGTCTATCCATAAGGGAATAATATTCAGTTGTAAAAAAGAAGTGAAGTACTGGAACCAGCTACAATATGGATGAACCTTGAAGACATGATTGAGTGAAATAAGCCAGGCACAAAAGGAAAAATGTTGTATGATTTCCCTTATATGAAATACTTAGAATAATCAAATTCTTAGAGACAGAAAACAGAATAGTGGCTAGTAGGGGGTGGTAGAGGAGGGAACGGGGAGTTACTGCTAAATGAGTATGAGTTTTGGTTTGGGATGATGGAAATAGTGGTGAAAGTTCCACAGTATGTCAATGTCCTTACTATCAAATAAATATCCAGTTAAAATGGTTAAAATGATTTTTATGTTATGTTTTGTATCTTTTACCACAATGAAAAGTAAATACTTTTTTTAAAAAGTTAATTAATGGGAACTCCAAGTTCTCCCCCTCCAGACGTCAAAATCAACTCACCCAAGCTTTCTTTCTCCCTGGTTCTGAGAACACAGTGTTCCTCATTTTTGCCAAGGCCTACCCTTCTTGATCTCATCCTAGATTTCCCAGAAACTTCTCTCCATCTATCATCTACTTTTCCACTGCTTCTGCGCTCTTCCTCACCATCTCCCTCCAACCTAACTCAGAGAGGGTCCTGTTTAAAAGACTTCTCTCACCCAGGGAAGAAAATAAATATCCATGAGTCTATATTGATATAAATGAATGACTGAATAAATAAATAAATGGGGGAGAAAGGACAAATCTTCCTTACAGAAGATTTCCAAGTAATAAATGTAGAAGGAATGAGATAAATAGAAAATCACCATTAGAACCCTACAGTAATAATCGCTACAGGCAAGGTCCACTGATGAAGGTGGAAATTAACGGGCAAACTTTAAAGAGAAAGAAGAGACCTGAATAGCATCCAGTATGTCACCCCAAATATTTATTAATTACTGCAATGGTTTAGTATATGTGCACAAATTCGTATGATACTCCTCTGTCCAGGAGGCGATGCTTAACTCCCCTCCCCTTGAGTGTCACCTGGATTTAGTGACTTGCTTCTAATGAATACAGGAAAGAAAGGGGAAAATAGTAACTTTATAGTGGAGACACCACTTTAACCAAGTGATCAAGGTTAACATCACCAGTAAGTCATGTTGATATCTTGTACCCCCTGAGATGATGCAATGAGAAGGGCACCTCACCTCTGTGGACTCTTCCCCAAACCCTACATTCTAGTCTATTCATCAGAAAACATCAGATAAACCCTCACCACTGTACCAGTGTTTTCAACTGCTGGTAGAGTTCTCCAGCTAGTTTACTGGAACCTGAAACCCACCATGTCCAAAGCAAATCTGTTTCTCCCGTATTCTCTTTATCAGTTGGTTGTTATACTGGACAATTCCTTTAACTCTAAAAAGCCCTATTGCTAGGGAACTCTTTCTGCATAAAGTTGCCTGCCTTATACCATATGGTCACACTACCAGGCCACAAGTGACTGGACCAGGGGTCAGTGCCCGAGGCAAAAGGGCCTGGGAAAAGCATGGAAATAACGGAGGTTATGTCGAGTTTGGCATGAGACTTCGTCCAATAGGAGCGTGACATGCTGCATGTTAACAAGGGGGAACAATGAGCGCGTCCCTTGGGGAGAAAGCCTGTAGGACTTGCAGACTAAGAGCAATGGAAACTCACTCACATTTGCACAAGCCAAAAACCATGGAGTGGATCCCAAATGACGATGAGCCCTACTGTGCTGCTCTCTGAAGCCTGCCTTCCATTTGTCCCTTGGAGTCCTCGAAGCCCAAAGGGAACATTCCCAGTCAGTGTTTCCCTCGCTTTCCTACTTCCCAGTGTATCCACAGACTAAACCTCTGTCACACACACTGAGCCTGGAACAACAATTTTACTAAAAGATTTGCAAGGAAAAGCTAAGCCTGGTCATTTAAAACATTTTGTGTATTAGCGCAAATATGGATATGTTATGGAATGGGATACAAAATTTGAATGAGTGATTCAGACTAAACAAGTGGGTTAAAAGAACTTTCTCATTGCTTCAGAATTTAATTCTTGGGGACCCTTTATCGAGAAAATTTTCCATGTCAGTATCACCTAAAGGGGCAAAGGAGAACACAGGCAAAATGGTGAGACACGTGGGACAGGAGGGTGGGAAATCTGTGTGCCTTTTTCTTTCAATCTGGAAGAATCTGGAGCACCACTAGCTACCCCCCAACCAAGCCGAGAAACTGGGAGTTACCCCAAAGTCCTCCCTTTCCCTCATCCCAACATTTAGTCAAACATTTAACCGTTGGTAACTAAAGCACATGGTGACACAGTGATGCTGCTAGAACAAGCGGCTCTGGAGCCAAACTGCCTGGGCTCCTACTCCCAACTCTGCCTTGTATGCGCCAAGTATCCTTGGGTGGATTTTTTTTTAACCTCAGGTGCCTCAGTGTCTGTATCTATAAAATGGAAATAAAAATAGTACCCACCCTCTGGGGCTGTGGTGAGGATTTAATGGTTTAATGTAGGTAAAGGGTTTTTTGCAGGGCTGGGTACTTACTAAGCACCATATGTATTAGCCATCATCATCATCTTCATCCTCATTGTTATCATCATCATGATTATTATCTCTACCTTCAAAATGTCATTTACATATACTGCACCCTTTCCAACCTCAGGTCCTTATTATCTCACACACAGTCATCTGCAATGTATTTTTTAATTAATGAATGAATTTCTAAAGTGACTGTCCCAGCATACATTCCTAACTGCATTATACAACTTCCTATTGTGTATTCCTATATTTTGTACTTTAAACAATTTTTTTAATTAAAAAAATTTTTTTTTCTAATTTGGTGGGTCTAAAATGGTATTCTCATTGTGAGAATCACTGCTTGATTTCTAATGAGGTTGAACTTCTTTTCATAGATTTATTGGCCAGTGGTATTTTCTTTCTTATGGAATGTCTTTTCATGTATTTTGCCCATTGTTCTATTGTGTCTTTTTTTTTGGATGCTGTTCTGAGATGTGGGTTTTTTTTTTTTTTAATTTCTGAATTTCTAAATTTACACTCTGTACCCACCAAGCAACAACTCTCCCTTCTTTTCCCCCTCTCCCCCACAACCCCTGGTAATCTCTAACCTACTTTCTGTCTCTACGAATTTGCTATTTCTAGATATTTCATATAAGGGAGATCATACAGTATTTGTTCTTATGTACCTTGCTTATTTCACTCAATGTGCTTTCAAGTTTCAACCAGGTTGTAGCACGTATCAAAAATTCATTCTCTTCCACAGCTGAGTAATATTCTGTTGTATGGATAGGCCACATTTCGTTTATCCTTCCAGCTGTCGATGGACACTTGGATTGTTTCCACTTTTGGCTATTATGAATAATGCTGCTATGAACATCGGTGCTGTTTGAGTCCCTGTTTTCAGTTTTTAAGGAGTATATACCTCACAGTGGAATCGCTGGGTCATACGGTAATTCTGTGTTTAACTTTTTGAGAAACTGCTATACTGCTTTCCACAGCAGCTGTACTATTTTGCATTCCCATCAACCATGCATGGCTGTAATTGAGATACAATAAACTGCACATTTAAAACATGCAATTTGCTACATTTGACATATGTGAAACCATGACCAAAGATAGACATCAAGATAGTGCACATTTCCATCATCCCCCAACGTACCCTCGTGCCCCTTTCTAATCCCTAACTCCCACCAAGCAACTGTGGGGTAACCACCGTCCAGGAGATTCTGATGTGGACTCAAGGCAGAGAACCCCAGACTGGATCCCTCTGCACGTGTCTTTTAGGGCCCTCACCTGATCCCACCTTCTTTATTCTCATTTTTATTTCCCCTGCTGGACTGCAAAGCTTTGCAGCTCATTGTACCGCGCACAAGAGCTTAAACAGGTGTTAACATTTTGCCAATTTGCTTTTGTTATTTTATGGTAAGTATGTCATAGATTCAAACACAAGTCTATTCTCTCAACACATTTTACAGATGACAAATCAGGCACCTCCTGAATAATACCTCCCGCATGAAGCCTTTCCTGATGCCCTGATGACATCCTTCGAACCCCAGGAGCATGTCCTTGCTTCTGCTCATGGAGAAACTACAGCCCCACCATACTGTAATTCCTCGTGTGTTTGTCTTATAGCCCTCCAGAGGAAAAGCCTCTGGAGGGTGACTTTGTCTTACTCATATTTGTGCTCCCTCAAGTCTCTAGCAGAGGACGACTTTGTACTCAATAGGGGTTTATGATAAAAATCCATTTTTAATCGAATAAAAGCCACCACTGTAGCCCTCCTCAAACCAACACCTTTTCTCTATCAATGTTTAAGAACAGGATTCCTCAGCCCTGTTCCTCCAGGCCTGCCCACGTTTGTAACTCTCCCCTGCTTCCTATGTCTTGGCCACATGGGTCTGCTCTCAGTTCCTTGGAAGCAACAAACTCTTTCCTGACCCAGGACCTTCACGCGTGTTGGCCCCTCTTCCTGGATACTTTCCTCATTGCTTTTCCTAGATAAAGCCTTCTCATCCTTTTGGATTCTACCTTAAATTACTCTTCTAAAAATGTTCCTTGATGGCCAAGACCATTGCATTCCACTCTGATGGAACTCTGTAGTTACTTTTTACCCCAACTGCAATTAATTATGGAGGTGATTACTTGTCAATGTCAAGTTCCCTTATAGGACAACATAAGGGCAGGAGTCCTCTCTGCTTTGTGGTTTGATCCCCACTCTGCCACCAGCTCCGAGCCCAGGACCTGGAACATAATGCAAGAGATGCAAGTCTATCATGTGTTCCACCCATTTCCCACCAGGACCATCTAAACCTGCATATTAAGGAGCATCTTGGTTATCCAAAATGACCATGCTTACTAATTTTTAATCATTTTTCTAGGGACAGCTTTCTAGAAAATCAGGTTGACCTTTCTTGGGGGGTTATTCTTAAATCATTGGGATATTTTGACACACTATCAAAGCACAACATATACCTGGAGGTGGCTGTCAGTTTGCTTTCCTTTTTATGACATCCATGTTTACCCTGAGTGACAATAACTTGTGGAGCAAATCTGTTTTGGGCTTAGGCAGAGTAAATCTCATTAGATTCCTAAAGGTTGAGAGAGCAGTACCTGATTCCAAAATTCAGAATTTTGCCAACAGCTGTTCAATCACCGAGCCTGGCCACTTCAAACCCTCCTTCACAGCACCCGTTAAGTAAATGCCCCAATCACGCTGGGTAGGAATAAAGATTTAAAAGGTATAACTGAAACCTCTTAAACCTCTCCACCTCTAACCCCCAAACTTGTATCTGGAAAGAAATTTGAGCTCAGAAAAAAATCTCCTAGGTGGCTTGGAACCCTTTTCAATTAAAATGGTAACCCTTTGTAACAAAAGCAGGCTCAAGAAGGAGGCACATGATCTTTAGTACAAGAATGCTGGGTTATTCTGCAAAGAGAAGAGTCAAATCCTTGTTATTAGGAGGAACATACTTTTCTTTTATAAAAATAGATTGGTTGCTGGACTGTTTGGGGCAAAAAAATTAATACCCACTGCTGAGGCCTACTTGCCTTCAGTTGACTCTGGAAGAAAAGTTTCTAAAGATGGAATCGGATCTATGCACTCATCATTTCCCACCCAACCTCCCATTCTTCCACTGGAGCAGATGAACCCCAAGTGTGCCCAACTTAAGCTACAGGTGTCAGGTGGCACAGGTGTTTGACCCTCCTCTGTGTAGAGGAGTGGAGTTTTTCAAGGAAGGGGGCTGAGAACCCTAAATTTGGAGGGCAAGAGGGGCAGTTTGAAAAGGAATCCTTGGAGGACTAGTGAAATGTGTTTAAATGGGATGAGTCAGAAAAGGGCCAGTGCCCAGCCCTGCTCTCTCTGATGCTTTGGGGAGTGCCTGAGTGTCCTACCAGGACCCCTTTACCAGGCACTTGTTGCTGGGGGTGTTGGCTGCTATGGGCCCCATCTGCCCCCTTGTCCAGAAAATTGCCCTTCACCAACAGGAGGCTCTCCGCCTGGGAGGGTATGCCTACACTGCCGGCAGCCCATATGCAATCAATGGCTGACATAGGAGAGGGGTACGAAAAGTGACCCTTGCCTCAAGGTGGGAGGGGGACAGCCCTGAGGTAAAAGTCATGCCACTAAGCTCCCCACTAGCCAGGCTGAAGCTCAGCTTCCTCCCCTACACCCAGCAAGACTCCCTCAATACATCAACCTGACCCAAGACACTGGGAGTTAAGCTTCCATGGAGTCTGGGGAGTATTTGGGAGGTTTGGGGAAGAGAACAGCAGGACTCCAGTATTCTTCTGTGGACAACCAGACAGAGAGGACTCAGACCCAAACCCAACTGTCATCCCAAACACCAGAGATGAGCTCATTTCCCTGTTCTCCCTTGCACTGACTGGAGGAAGGACATCTTCACACCTAGGTGAGAGACAATCCTTTGTCTCCTAAAAATATTCGAGAACAAAAGGTTGGCTTTACTAGTTCCTGGGCACCCTAGTACCCAAGTTGGGAAAAACTCAACTTTGGCAAGTCAAATGTCATGGATTTGTTGATAAGACTAAAAGAGGTAGTCCAACTACTTATGTCAACCAATATGTCTTCTTTTCAGTATGGCATAGACTTTGCTTGGTGCTTTTCACGCTGTTTCCCCTACAATGGATTCAGTAGGAAACTCGCTCCGTAACGCACATTCTATTTCCTTCATTTCTTCCCTTTCTCACTCTCCACACTCCTCCTGGGGCTTCCTAGGCTCTCCTCCCAATTCTCATCTTAGGGTTGGCCTCTGGGGCACCACCCTAAGACAAGTACATGGTCAGTGACATGAAATCTTAAAAATCAGAGTTTCAGAGGGCACACTTGCAATGAATAGCCCAAGAATGCAAAGCATGAATCTGTAGCCTAATTAGTAATAACTTGCTAGTCAAAAGTGCTTGAGTCTAAGGCGAAGTAGCTTAAAAGCCAAAAGGTTGTAAAATCATGGTCCAAAACAGCCTAAGAACTTTATAAAATCCCTAACACTATACTTCTTTTGTGCAATTTTAAATTAGCTTTTAAAATTAGCTTTCATAAATCTTAGCTCAGGCCATTGTATTTCAGATGTTGAATTTAGGACAGTGTTCAAAAGATTTTTATGTGCCCAGTCCCACAGTTCCAATTCCAATTTACCATTCTTCCTTTTTTTGATACTTTTGGAGTTCACCAGCATATGAATCCTTGAGGACTAAAAAAACCAATGAATTAATCAAAGGAAAAATGTTCTGTTTCCCCCATTTAGAAATTTGTTGAAATATAGATGAAATCCATCTCGAACAGCAGGATGTTTTAGAAAGCCATCAGCCTAAATGCCTTTTTGAATAACTATTATGCTAGAAGCTCAGAAGACCTTATCTCTCAGCCAGATGAAGAGTCAGGCCAACAAGGAATATGGAGAAGCATATGAATATGATGTGGATCTATAAATTTTTCTGTGCTTATATGAACACATAAAATATCTTTGCATTTTTTTTTTACCACAGTAAACACATTTACTAGATTTCCTGATATCAGGGATGCTCCCTGGCCTTAAGTTAAGGACTTCTGGAACCTGAATTTGCTTCCTTAGGCCTCCAGTGTACTATGTGAAAAACAACATGATTATAGCATTAACTTGTAAGAACTGGTGCTTTGGGTTCAAGAAAAGGTGAATCAATGTTGCCATAAAAGCATACTATGAAAATATATATCACATATGCAATTAAGAAAGTGATGAATTAGTACTGAAAGTTAAGTATTAAAAAAAAAATGACCAAAAATCAAGTTTTCAATTCTCCCTTTCCACCAATCATAGAACAAGAGAAATATTACAAGTATTCAACCCTCTTTGATCAATAGAAATTGTTATTTGCTATGTGAGATATTTGTAAGTCTGAATCACTAAAGGATGTTTATGGTTTCAAAAGATACAAATGGTAACTATTATTGTACATTAATATATATGCATGCCTGTATTCATAAACACAACTTATGTATTTGTCTATAATTATTTAATGATTAAGCTAATTTTTTTGCCACTTATGAAATATCACTACTTCACGTAACTGATATCCCTGCCTCCACCTCACTGGCATGAAAGCAATCTCTTTCTCTGAACAATATGTATTTGGAAAGTGCCTACTATGTGGTGTACTTATCTAGATAAAATTGCTAAAGCACAGAACAGAAGAAAAGAAACATTATGTTCAAGCCCACTCTTCCTAAGCCCACTCCCTTCCCAGCCAAAGGACCAAGATAATGAACTTCAATGAAACGAGCTACCAGCAGCAGTTTTCCTTTAAATTCAAGAGGTCGGTTTGTGAAAGCTAATGGAACATTACCTAGGATGGAAGCGCTCAGGGAAACAGTGATGGGCAGGAAGAGACCCAGGTTTTAATTCTGGCTGTGTCATTGACTCGTACTGTGACCTTGCGCAAGTCACCAAACAGTTTCAAGCTTCAGATTCCTTGTCCATAAAGTTAGAACACTGGATTAAATGAGTAAGGTCCACGCCAGCTCCCAAATTCTAAGATTTTTAATTTAATCTCTTCAATATCTGGGTAATGCTGAAGTTCAACAACACTGATCCTCACCCTGAAGGCTGCTTCTGTGGTTGCTGAAAGGCCGATTTTGCTTTGTCACTCTCCAACACAATGGAATGGGGCTGGAGAAAAACAGGAAAGAAATGTCCTGTGTGATACGCATATTGTCCCGTAAGTGAAAGGAATCTCCTCATTTCATTAGTTCTCACAGGATGCTCATTATCTTCCTCATAACAGGCACTGTCCCCATAGCTGGGACTGTTATCCTGTGCTGTTCTATCGAGACCTAGTATCTATTTGACTCAAGTAGGAAGATTTTAGAATCATTTTCAAAATTGGAATACAGAGTATGTTTTACTTCTAATTTGAGTAATTTGAAGTACCAATGGAATTTGCTCATTTTATAAAAAGGTTTAAAGCAGGATAAGTTCAGAGCCCTAGAATATTAAAAAAAGGCTAACCCCTGCAGCAGAGTACCTGGAGTGGGAGAACAGCCTGCCACCTTAAACTGTTTATCCACCTCTAACCAACAATGGCAATCCAGTGGCTGACGGGGAAGGTATGGAAAATCAATGAACACTCACTTTGACAGACAATTCTGGGTGCAGAATACCTGCCACAGGTAATAAATCACTGCATTTAAGTTTATCTTTTTAGCAGAGCACAGTAGATTATGCCCATACATCATTTCAGCCTCTCTTTTCTGCCCTGTTGACAAAGGACAAATTGAGGATGGTGGGAAAGCTGGAAGAAAATGGGGAGAAAAAGAGAAGAGCTACTAGGAGGCCCGTGTAGTAGAAGAAATAAAGTAATGTCCAAGCTGTCAGTTCCATTTGTAAAATCTTACAGAGCTTCCTGGGTTTACCAATGGAAGTAGCACAAGTTGGAAAATAAAGGTAGCTTTCTTTCCAATCCACTCAAGGTACACTATTTAGCCACAGTATCAACAGGATCTCAGACGCTTTGTTGTGTTAATAATTGGTGAATTCATGGGCTTCACTAATAACAATGCTTAGAAACCAGTGCCCTGAGGAGCTTGAAGCACAAAATTCAATATGGTAAGTGGGACTTGTGATTCGGCAATATGGCAGACTAAGATAATATGAAAAAAACTCCTTCTATAAACACCTAGAAATACTGGATAAAATATAACCTGAGACAGAAAGGGGATAACTGAGTGAAAACATGTGAGGTAATTCTTTACTCTGGTAACATACAGACTTGGATTTTAAAAACAAAGTAGACAAAGGAGGTGAAACCTTGAGCTGCCATGAGGCAGAGTTAAAATTAAAATGCTTGAAGTGTCAGGATCCTCAGAAGAACACTGCCTCAATGAAATGGTGCACCAGGAGGGGACTTCATCTCTTGGGATAAGAGTACAAGAAGACCACTTTGTGTGTCCCTGGGCTTTAAGTGTGTGTGTGGGGGGAGGCTCCCCTGAAAACTGGATATCTCAAATCTGAGCCTTGGGCAGTGTAATTCAAGAAGTTCCAAACCAAAAAATTAGCACAAATATTAGTTCCAAGTCAGTGATACTCCTGGGGTCTTTGGGAGAAGTAATCTACCTTTTCCTGAAGGGGCCCCACTAACAGACCATATGAAAGAAATAAGCCCCAGTAAAAACTAACTTATAAAAAATTTTAAATTGCAACAGATGATAGGTAGAAAACAATGAACACCACAAACAAGATTATTAGAGCTCCAGGAATCTAGGATGATAAAGTTACAATGTAAAAAAGAGACTATGAAATATGTTTAAAATTAGTAAAAACATAAAAGTAGGCAATAAAACCCTGATAAAAATATATTATGGAAAAATAAAAGCCACATTTGAAAATAAACTATATAGAACTTCTAGACATTTGTATTATAATAATTTAAATTAAAAAAGTCAATAGGGTAGTTAATCACGGACATTGTCCACCACGAGATTCACTGTTTTACACATTCCCATCTCATAACCTCCAACTTTCCTTCTGGTGACGTGCATGACTCTGAGCTTACCCTTTCCACCACCTTCACATACCTTTCAGCACTGTTAGTTATTTTCACAACATGCTACCATCACCCCTGTCTGTTTCCAAACGTTTAAGTTCACCCTAGCTGAACATTCTGCTAATAATAAGCAATCGCTCCCCATTCTTTAGCTTCATTCTATACCCTGGTAACTTATATTTCATGTCTATGAGTTTACATATATCCTGCAATATCTGTCTTTATGTGTCTGTCTTATTTCATTCAATAGAGTGCCCTCAAGGTTTCTTCATCAACCCATTTCTTTTAAGATGATTTTGCTCACACATCATACATCCCTTCGTAAGTAAACAATCGTTGATTCTCTGTATAGTCATGTATTTATGTATTCAGCACCATCACCACTATCTATATAAGGACATCTCCAATTCTTCCACAAAGACGGAGGAAGAGTCAAAGAAGGCAGAGACACAGAAGAAAAAGAAAAGAGAAAGAGAGAAACAACAACAAACAAAATTTGACAGCTAGAAAGCAACAAAAGAAAAGACAGCATTAACCTAAAGTAGAATAAAGAGTTAGACAACATCACCAATGCCAGGAGTCCCATATCCTTCCCCTATTCCCCACCCCCCCATATGCATTTAGCTTTGGTATGTTGCCTTTGTTATATTAAAGGAAGCATAACACACACACACACACAAAGTCAATAGGTTAAATAGCAGGCTAGACTTAAATGAAGAGAGAATTAGTAAAGTGGAAGACAGATTTGAGGAAATTACCCAAAAAGCATCAGAGAGATAAAGAGAGCATGAAACAATAGCTAAGAGAATAGAAAGTAAAATGAGACGGTCCATATGCATTTAATATAAGTTCCAGATGTTGAAATTAGAATGTGTTAGTTTGGGTCCTCCAAGAAACAGATGCCAAGAGAGGATGCTGAAGGAAATGCCTAAGAAGGGGAAAGTGAAGAAAGCAGGAATAGGCAGGGAGACCCTTCATATTATGATGCAAGTATGACATCTGTGAAAGGAGAGGGAGAAGGAAGGAATATTGGGTAGGAAGAGACTCAGAGTGAAGCACAGTTCTAAGAAAGTTTTGGCCATGCTGATGGGATGTCTTTGAGACAAAGTCACCCATTAGAGGAATCCTGCATTTTGTAGTAATGGGCCAGCACTCATACTGTCATCATGCATAGTCATTGGCTGGAAACAGCCCAGCTTTTTTTTTTTTTTGCTTCTGAGCAAATCCTGAGATGTAGCTTCTAGGGCTATCAGTCAACTATGCTTCTTGCAGCACAAGATCTGAGTGGCAAGTTTCTAAGATTGCCACAATGAAGGAGAAGCAATATTTTAAAAGATAATAGTTAAGGATTTTCCAGAATTATGAAAGCCAGGAATCATCAATATAAGAAGTATTCCAAGTTCGGAGCAGAATGAACAAAATTAAATCCATACACTCAGCAGTGAAACTGCAGAATATCAAAGACAAAGAGAAAATCTTAAAGGCAGCTAGAGGGAGACAACACATTACCTACAAAGTAACAACAAAGAGAAGACTTCCCATTAGTGAAAGAAAGACCAGGAGATAAAGGGAATAATATTTTCAGAGTGTTGAAGAAAGATTTTATGAGCAAGGACTAAGACTATTTATATTGTAAAAAAAAAAAAAAAAAAAAAAAAATGTATGTACACACTAAAACAGAGGGTAGTTAGAAGCAATGGTGAGCAAAGACATTGGTAAAATACATAGAGTTTTAGTTGTAAAAAATAATAATGAATAAAATACAAAATACAATAATATCACCAAAAAGGAAAGAAATTAAAATATTAAATAAAAAGATAATAAACCAGGAGGAGAGTGATTGGAATTAATTTTAGATTGGCAATTTAAGAAAACAGATTAAACTTTTAAAGGTAACCAAACCAGTAGAAGACAATCAGGGAGGAATTGGTCAAACTCAATCCAATAGAATAGAGGAAAAGAGAAAAAGAAAACAAAGGGAAAGCATGGGAAATAGAAAGCATGAAAGCAGAAAAATAATTTTAAAATATCAACAATAACTATAAATGCAAAGAGACTAATGAGGTTGAACAGAAGATTCAGATCGGATTTTCTCCTCCAAATTTTGCTATATACGACTTACAAAAGACACATCTAAAATGTAAGTGTAGAAAAGTTAAAAGTAATGGTACTAAAAAAAACATATACCAGGCAAATATTTGAATAACTTTATTAATCTCATCAAAACAGACTAAGGCAAGAACATTGTTAGGATTGCCCACTTACTAGTTCTTACTAGTTGGACAAGTTACTTGACCTTTCTGAGCCTGTTTCCACAATTGTAAACTGGGATGATCATAATAGCTTTGTTTTTGAATCATAACATTTTTTCTTAAAATGAAAGCAAATAACTTATTTTAAAATAAAATTTATTATTAAAAAAAATGAAAGCAAATACAACAACATGTTAACACCTTTTTAATCTCTCTGGTGGGTACACAGGTGTGAGTTAAATTTCTGTCTAAATGTTAATATATATTTGAATGGTTTTAAAAATAAAAACGTTTTAATTTTTTAATTTCCCAAGCCCAATAACCCAGTAAAAATGTAAGAGCACAGTAACTGACAGATTTACTCAGATATCAGTTGGGAAAGTACAAACTACAATTTTCCTGGAGGGCAATTTTGCAAGATGCACCAATGCCTTAAACATATAGATAGCCTTAACATAGTGATTACATTCTTTAATTTATCCCAAGGAAATAATCAGAGATGTGTACAAACACATATGTACTAGTTTACAGCCAAGTTATATTTAATATTGAAAAACTGAAAGTCATTTTAATGTCCAACTTTTGGGAATTTGGTTTAATAAATGTTAATGTAACTGTATAACAAAATATTCTGGGAATAAAGAACATTAATAGATATTATAATTAATAAAATAAAAAAGATACAAAGCAATATACATAGTATGAGCTTATTTTTATTAAAAAATACATGTGTATATATGCACAGATAATGGGCAACAAGGATATAAAGCAACATGCTCCCATCAAAGTGTCTCTGAATGTTGGAAATTTTGAGTGACTTTTGTTGTTGTATTGTGCTTTTCTGTGTTTTCCGAGTTTTTTGCACTGAACATATGGTGCTTTACAATTAGGGGAAAAAGCAATCATTTTTAAAGTAAGTGGCAATAATTACAGTTTCTGCTCCAATTCAGGGGCTCACAAACTGTGGCCCACAGCAAAATCCAGGCCAAGAATGGCTTTACATTTTTAAATGAATGAAAAAATTATGAAAAGAATAACATTTACATTGTCATGTGCTATTCTAAATCTTTGTATTTAATTTTTAGAACAACCCTGTGAAGAAAGTACTTTTATTACACATGAGGAACCTGAAGCTTCTAGATAGGTTAAGTAAGTAATCAAAGATCTCATAGCTGATGAACCCTCAAACTAGAATTAAAATCCAAGGAGTTTTAATCACAGCCTGTGCTCTTAACCTACTTCCCCATATTCTGATGAGCTCTCAGGATGGGAAACCACTGGGGCCATGTTTCTACCATGATGATAGAACACACTAAGTTTGAACTCCAAGTAAGCAACAGGTTATCCCCACAAAAAGAATTTCATTCTTCTCATTAGTAGACTTGAATTACAGAAAATTGTACTCAAGTATTATTCTTATATTTTGAACTTCATCAATAAAAAATTTTCAGAAATTTGTTTTGACTCATCATATAAGCATCTACCTGATGTACATGGATCTCTTGGCCCACAAAACTTAAACTATTGACCATCTGGCTCTTTACAGAAAAAGTTTGCTGGCTCCTCCTCTTATTGAAACAGAGAAGGAAGGCAGGGAGAAGCAGCAGGCAGTCCCAGTAATGGCAGAAATTCCCCACATCTAAAACCATGGAGTAACCAATAATCCAAATGCTTCTCTCCCAAGCTATTCCAAAAGCTCTTAGTCATTTAGAGATTGAGTGTCTTTCTTCTTTTTCTTTCTTCTCTACATTTTATCCATTTTACCTGTCATTAAGGGGAGAACAAGGCATAGAAAAGAAAGTAAAACTTACTTAGGTAAAGTTTGTCTCTTAGATACTCTGGCAAAAAGTTTGTTCGGGCAGGATTGGACTTTTATACCACCCATGGAGTTGATCATCAGTGTTTTCTGTTACCAAGAATAACTACTTGGCCATTCATACTAGTTACGTTTGTTCACTCATTTCAACAAACTCTGTACCTGGCACCGTGCTAGATGGACCAGCCTTAGAGCAGCTCTCAGATTAGCAGACGTGTCAGCTACACATATAATACAATATAACACATTCTCTACAAGAAAGCAGTTTTAAAGGGCTAGAGGAAGTACACATGAAAACCACATTGAGATGCCACTGTATACCCACTAGAATAGCTATAATCAAAAAGAGTGTTAATACCAAGTACTGGCAAGGATGTGGAGAGACTGAAACTCCCATACACTGCAGGTCAGAATGTAAAATGCAACAGCCACTTTGGAAAACAGTCTGGCAGTTTCTTCAAAAGTCAAACATATACTTACTATATGACCCTGCAATTCCACTCCTAAGTACCTACCTAATAGATGAAAACATGCATCAATGCTAAGACTTGCACAGAAATGATCATAGCATTATTCATATTAGCTCCATTGGAAACAACCAAATACCCATCATCTGCTGAACGGATAAACAAAATGTGGTGCATCCATACAACAAACTGCTACTCAGCAATAAAAAGAAACCAACTTCTGATACATTAAACAACATGGCTGAACTCAAAAAGACTAAACTGAGTGTGAGAATTAGATTAAGTTTAGCTTTCACACAAGGTGGGGGCAGCTCAGGGGAATGGCAGAGGGTTAAGAAGCCAAGCTGTAATTGGTGGCCGGTCCTCCTGTTTACCCGCCCACTGTCCTTGCAAGATGGAGACTTGGGGGTGGAGTTTCCTAAAATAGCCTCGTAACTTGTTAACAAACTAGCTCAGACTGACTCTGCAGTTAAAGAACAAAGGAAAGAGGCCTGGGCATAACAATTATAGTCAGAGGTGGAGATTTGTTTCAAATGTTCCTCGTTTCAAATGTTTCCAGTTCAGCAGGGACACTTATTTTGAATGTTTCAAATTTGCACTGGCTAGTTAGACCTGTCAAATAGAATGTAACCTCTGAAGTATACTGTATGATTTTATATGTCTTTTCTAAAAAAGGCAAAACTATAGAGACAGAAAGCAGATCATTGGTTCCCTGGGAGTTTGGAGTGGGAATGAACACTGACTACAAACAGGTACAAAGGCATTTTTGGAGTTAATAGGAAGTTCTAAATCTGGATTGCGGTGATGTTTACACAATTGAATAGGGTTACTAAACACATCAGTATACTTGAAAAGGGTGAATTTTATGGTATGCAAATTGTACCTCAGTAGCTGTTTATGACAAAACTATAGGAGCAAAGGGGCAACTAACTGCCTGAGAAGGAGGAAAGGTTTCAGAAGAGAGAAATTTTGAGATAATATTGCAATAATTTCTTAGAAGTTTAGTTCTGACATGGATTTAATGGTGTGCAAAGGCAAGAAAGCGAGAAAACTCGGGTAGCGTTTTGGGAAGGGAAAGAAGTATATATGCTGGGGAGCAGGATGCACTCAGAAAGAGGGAATAAACGAGAAAACAGGAGAGCTGTGCCGAAAAGTTGGTACTTCATTTCATAGGTGACGGGAAGCCATTAAAGAATTTTAAGGAGGTGAGTGACAATCAGATTTGAGTTTTAGAATGCTAACTCTGGCAGCAATGTGAAGAGACGTCTTAGAGACAAAGAAACAAAGCAAGAAGCTATTTTGAGGTAAAAGAACTGAAAATCAGGATATAGGTTAAGTGGATAGAAGTCAGATCAAAGAAGTTTTTGGGAGACAGAATCAACCATTTTAGTTTTTGGTGAGGTAGTGGGAGAGAAGAGGAAGATAGTTTCTGGGTTTCTGGTCTCAGCCAACTGAGAAGACGGTGGTCTCATTAAAAAGGATAAGGAGCCCAGCTCAAGCAAGAGGGCAGAATGAGACTCTTCAGGGCTCCATCCCCCACAGAAGCTTTGAACAACCAGCAAGAACTAGCAGAAACATTTTTCTCAAAGCTCCAGAAAACAGTTAAAAGTACTGCAATAACAGGGCGAGCATCAAATCAAGAAAAAGGCCACTTAAAAGTAGTAGGATCTTGTGGCACCCTGGCTGGCCCCTCTTCCACCCCTCAGTGTGCTCCCAGGGTAGATCCCTGGTCTTCCGTTCTGGAAGGAACAGAGTAACCCTCATTCACAGACTAGGAGCATGTGTGTGGGGCCCGACGTTTCTGGTGGTAGCCTGAGATACTCATCCCAGAACTTGCCATGCATATAAAAGGAAACTCACCAAGCTCTCCTACAGGGCTCTGTGGGAGAGCAGTCAAACCATATTGCCTGAGGCAAGGGATTGCTGTTTGTAGACCATGCAGTGCAGCACCCAGGGCTGTGAAGACACTGATTCTAAGGGAAGGAGGGGCATACCTATCGTGTAAAGTGGGGAATTCCTAGGGCCACCACTCATGCTCAAGACAAGAGGTATGCACAGAAAGGATAGGAGAGCCCCTAGACTTTGGCCTGGAGCTATTCTCCAATCTCATTTATGGATAAGCCCGGAAGAAGGCCACTTGCACAGGTCAATCTGCAAAGACTGGAAAGGTATTTTCTTCTTCTTCTTCTTCTTTTTTTTTTTTTTGGTTAGTTCCTGGCAATCAAGAAAAGCTCTGTCATAACTCTAGCTGGATACAAGCTTAAGGAACAAACACCTCAGAGTCTAAATTCCAACAATAACACTTTTTAAAAAAATTTTTCAAAATGTCCAAATTTCAATAAAAAAAAGAACAAAATATACAAAGAAACAGGAAGTTATGGTCCTATGTACGCTCAAAGAGCTAAAGGAAAACCTGGACAAAAAACAAAAGGAAATCAGGAAACCAACAATGAATATAAAGAAAATGTCAATACATAGAAAAAAATTATGAAAAGGAACCAAACAGAGCTAGATCACAGTCACGGAAATGCAAAATTCACTAGAGAGTTCAACAACAGATTAGAGCTGGCAGAAGATAGAATCATTAAACCTGAAATCGAAATCATCCATTCTGAAGAGCAAAAAGAGAAGAGAATGAAGAAAAGTGAACAATGCCAGCAGAACATGTGGGACACTATCAAGCAAACCAATATATACATTGTGGGAGTCTCAGCAAGAGAAGAAAGAGAAAAAGGGGCAGAGAGAATATGAAAAGAAATAACGGCTGAAAACTTCCCCCAATTTAACAAAAGACATGAATATACACATCCAAGATGCTCAACAAACCCCAAACAGGATAAATCCAAATAGCCCCAAACTGCGCGATGTTATAACAAACTGCCAAATGCCAAAGCCACAAGGGAGAAGCAACATGTCATATACAAAGGAGTTTCAATAAGTGTAAATGTCGGTTTCTCATTGGAAACCCTGGAAGCAAGAAGGCAGTGGGAAGACATATTTTAAGTGCAGAAAGCAAAAAATTGCCAATCAAGAATTGCATATCCCTGGGGTATGTACTTGGAAGATCTGAAAGCAGAGACATGAATGGACATTTGCAGGCTGGTGTTTATGGAGGCAGTATTCATGATTTGCAGTGGGTGGAGGTGGCCTAAGGGTACACTGAGGAACAGAATGGTGAACTGTGGTGTATGCATGCAATGGAATACTGAGCAACTACAAGGAGTGAAGTTGTGAGACATGCAAGGAAGTGAATGGATCCTATAGACAGCAAGTTGAGTGAAGTACACCAGAAACAAAGGCAAACACTATAATGCCTCACCAATATGGACTAACTATAATGTGTAAACTCAGAATTGAATCTTAGAGCACAGCCTAACAGGGAAATGATTATTGTAATGGTCCCTAGATTGTAAGCTCTTACAACAGTCAAATCTATTCCTGAATTGTAATGGCTATCTCCAAACTCGGAGATGCTGATCCCTTGATGTATAACCTGATTGGTCTCTGGAACACTGGGTATCTGTGTGACACCTGAAACTCAGAGCTAGAGCTCGGCAGATATGAATGTCAGTATTAGTGCATACAGCAACTGTTTAAAAAAAAAAAAAAAAAGCTGAAAGAGAGCCCAGACTTCAATAAGAGATATGAATGAAGCAGATCTGGTTAAGACTAGGGCAAATCAGGCCAAAGGGTAAAGGTGGAAACTGTGTGTTAAAACTTCAACTTCCATGTGAGACCAAGGGAAGAAATGTTTATTTGGTATAGGATCTATATTTTCTCAATGATATAACTTCTATAGTCAGTTTGTTCAAACACCACAATTACATGGAACTTTGAATAGGAAGTGAGATATGGTAGGTCTGTATAGGTTAGAGTGAAATAGCAAAGTAATTTGGGCAGAGAATGAAAATATATATGCAGGGTCCCCCTGAGGAGCTGGGGGAGGGTGTGGAGGTGTTGGACTTCCTCACCGGGATTGTTGCTGATGTTCTCACAGATACTGGGGACTGATGACTTGACATGCTGAGCCCTCTGTCTTGGGGCTGGCCCCTATGAAGTTTGTTACTGCACAGGAATGGCTAAACCTGCTTATAATTGTGCCTAGGAGTCTCCCCCTGAGTGCCTCTTTGTTGCTCAGATGTGGCCCTCCCTCTCTAACTGAGCCACCTTTGCAGGTGATCTCACTGCCCTCCCCCCTACATGGGACCTGACTCCCAGGGGTGTAAATCTCCCTGGCAATGCAGTATATGACTCCCGGGGATGAATCTGGATCTGGCATTGTGGGATTGAGAACATCCTGCTGACCAAAAGGGGGATGTGAAATGAAACAAAATAAAGCTGAGAGATATTCAAATGAGTCGAGAGGTCACTCTGGTGGACATTACTGAGCACTATACAGATAACACTTTTTACATTTTACTGTATTGGAATAGCTAGAAGTAAATACCTGAAACTACCAAACTCCAATCCAGTAGCTCTGACTCCTGAAGATGACTGTATAACAATGTAGATTACAAAGGGTGACAGTGTGATGGTGAAAACATTGTGGATCGCACTCCCTTTACCCAGTGTATGGATGGATGAGTAGATAAATGGGGACAAAAACTAAATGGAAAACAGGGTGGGATGGGGGGATGATTTGGGTGTTCTTTTTTGTTTTTATTTTTTATTCTTATTCTGATTCTTTCTGGTATAAGGAAAATGTTCAAAAATAGATTGGGGTGATGAATGCACAACTATATGATGGTACTGTGAACAGCTGATTTTACACCATGGATGACTGTTTGGTATGTGAATATATCTCAATAAAACTGAATTTAAAATAAAATAAAAATAAAATAAAATATGAAGAATGGCACATCCGGCATAACTGTCTTTCAAAAATGAGGGAGGAATTAAGATATTCCCAGATAAACAAAAGCTGAGGGACTCTGTCATGACTAGGCTGGTCCTGCAAGAAATGCTAACGAGATTTCTACAGGTTGAAAGGAAAGGACACTACACAACTGACTGAAACCACATAAAGAAATAGAAATCCCTGGTAAAGATAATGACATGGATAAATATAAATGTCAGTACTGTCGTATTTTTTATTTGTAACTCTGCTTTTTACTTTCCACAGGACCTGAAAGGCAAATGCATAAAATGTAATGATAAATCAATGGTTCTGGACTCATAATGCATAAATATATAACTTGTGACAAGAACTACACAAAGGTAGAGGGACGAAAGGGTATAGGACCACAGTTCATGTATGCTATTGATTTTGTTCAGTTGATATCAAAGCAAATGAGACTTGTTATAGATTTAGGATGTTAAATTAAGCCCCATAATAACCATGAGAAAATATCAGAGAACATGCAAACTCATAGAGATAGAAAGTAAAATACAGGTTATCAGGGGTGGGGGCAGGGACAATGGGGAGTTCATGAAAAATTAGGGTAGGGTTTCTGTTTGGGGTGAAGAGAAAGTTATAGCAATGCATGGTGGTGAGGGTACCGCAACACTGTGAATGTGATTAATCCCACTGAATGGTGTGCTTGGGAGGGGTTGGGATGGGAAGATTGATGTTGTATGTTTCAACAATTAAAAAAAAAGAAACTGAAGAGATAATGACAATTAAAAGCAATCCATGATACTGGATGGGATCAAAGAATGGAGGAGAAAAGGTGCAAAATGACATTATTGGGACATAAAAAAAATTGGCATATAGAATGTAGGCTTTTTATCAATGTTAAACTTCTTGAACTTGATAACTGTACTTAAGGTGACTATATAAGTGAACATCCTTGTTCCTAGGAAATGTATGTGGAAGTATTATGTTTTCAAGGAGACTGATGTGATGTGTGCAACCTGCTCTCAAATGTTCAGAAGATAGATTGATAGATAGATAGACAGACAGATACACAGATGAAAGGAAGGAAGGGATGGAGGAAGGGAGGAAGGGAGGGAGGGAGGGAGAGAGGAAGAGGGAGGAAGGAAGAAAAGAAAGACATGGGAAAGTGGCAAAAGGTTAAAATTGGTGGATCTGTGTACCTGGTATGGGTAGGGATATGCTGGAGTTCTTTATGGCCTCTGTATTATTTTTCTAACTGTCCTGTAAGTTTCAAATTATTTCAAAATAATAAAAAAAAAAAAAAGGAAATAAGGACATAGAACCAGAAGCAGGTTTTGAGGAAGGAGGTGACAATAAATTCTGTTTTAGATAGGTTGAGTTTTAGGCACCCTGAGGATAGATATTTAGGACAAACATCCAATGGACAGTTGCAAAATTGGAAAGAATCTAGGATTGAAGTCAGGGCTTGGGAAATCATTAGCAAAAAGCTGGTTTGCCAAAACCGCTGAAGTGAGTCAAGATTCATATGGTCTCTAATGAACTGTAAGAAGTCAGGGCTTAAGATTAAAATGACCAAGAAGAGTGTACCTTCCCTGTCATGCCTGCAAAGACATTAAGAAAATCCCTTTCCCTCAGCTGCTGCTCATGTCATTGTCAGTTGGTTCAGAGCAGACTGCCAACAGATTTTCCAAAGAGTTAGAAATTACAAAACAAACATGCCACAGATGATGACCAAACTGGGGACAAATATACAGATTGAAGAGTATAATAACAGAACAAAACAGAGGCAATTTAGGCTATATAGAATTTGGTATCTAGAAAACAAGACATGTGCTTTAGCTGCCTTTGAAACTCTCATATTGCTAATATGGATATTATTCTGCTGTTTCAAGTTCAGAGTAGATGGGTCAGGATTCCATATATTGCCTTCAGTTCACCCACAACCATCCAAAGGCTTATCAGTTCCATCACTCCTGTCCAGAATACACTGCATAAATCGGTAGCTGGAGACCCACTTTCTTGGAATCGTCCAAGTGCCCAAAAATTAGCCAATGCAGGGAGAAGCCAAAAACTTTCATATAATATTACACAGGGAATTAGAGAAATGTAGACAAAAGAGCAGGAGGCTAAATGCCAGCAGATCCAGATTCCATGTGCTATTCTTCTACCATGGACAAGTTAATTATATTCTCCCATTTCTTTGTATGGTATGTACAAAAGGGAATGTAATGCACAGAAGAGATTTTGAAAATATAAATGTTGTACAATGTGTTGGTAATATTGCTTGAAAGGTGGCCACGTCACTCACAGGCTACTGCATATTTAGGGGCCAGTTGAGTTAAAGTGGTGCTCTGTTGTTTGAGAGGAGAGGGGAAGAGAGGCGAGGAATCTTCTGTGGTAAACCTTGAAAATAATTTTCAAGAAACCAATGCCTAGGTGAGGAGGACTTGCAGTTTAACTTGGATTCTCTTTCTGTATATAACTTTTTAATTCTGCTCACAGCTATTGCTAGCCTTTTAGGGAAAAGAACTTAAGAGCATGAACTAGAGCTCTTCCTTGCTCAGACACCACCCCAAGTCACCCACCTACAGTTTTCTGTAGAACGTCTGTAGAACATCTCCCACGTTCTCCTCTGCCTTCTGCCATCAAACGAAGCCACCGTGCCTCTGGCTTAGGTGACCACCCATTAGGCCACGGTCACTGATTGCCTTGTCGGTCTGCTCTATCAGACAAGTGGTTCATTGAAAGCAGGGGTGAGCTCATTCATCTCTGTATTCAGAGCACCTGGCACCACACAGAGGCTCCAGAAATGACTCCTGAATGGAAGAACAGCAGGTGTTTAGGAGGAAAGATTTTCAAATGGCGCTTCTTAAAAATAAGTTCTTAAAAATTTCCCTTGTAGTCTTCAGTATGAGGGAGAAGAAAGGCACAGGACTGTGGTCCTTGACCCATTCTTAGGGGGCTATTTCTTCATAAGTTGAGTCTGTAAATATCTAACTAGTGGAAAATACTTTTTGCAACTGCGCAGCTCATTGTCCAAATGTCTACAGTCCTTAGTTTGGAAAATAGCACAAGAATCATGAAATTGACTCTAAATTTGCTCCTAAATCATGAAAGCAAAAAATGAAGTGCAATTTTAATTGGGTTTTCTGGGACTTGACGTGTTGTTGTGTGTGGCTTGTTATTTTGTTTAATTGTTAGTAATTACTGGCTACTGTACTATTCTCATTGTCAGAAAGATAAACAGTTGAGTAATTAAAACATTGAAAACCTGAGCAAACAGAAAGAAGTCACATTTCTAATGCTTTCATTTTAGCACAAATTGGGATACATGTATCCAAGGACAAACCCATCAGAAGGAGATGAATTAGGTTTATAAAGAATAGCTTTCAGATTTGGCTCTTTGGTCAACTAGCTGTATAAAACTGTTTTGCTGCCCTTGCCCCACACCCCCAAAACAGAGAAAGCTGTTGCATTTCAAGTCCCCAAGATTTCTGGATTATAATGTTGAAGTCCTCATTCAAGCAAAATCTCCCAGCAATACTAGATGCTTTGTCAAGGTAAAGACAAGGCAATTTTTTTTTCTTTGAAAACTGTTCAGAAAATATAGTACCGTGTTTCCTTTTTTAAAAAAATTTCTTTTCTCCTTAAAGAAAAGTTTTATGTTATTCTGATGACAGCTTAACAAATAAGCTTGGGTCCAATGCTTTTCCAGCTAATACAGACAAAAAGAGTTTAAAATGAGTGACTAGAATCCAACAAGCTGACAGATCCCAAATTAAATTGACAATACCCAATCTAAAGCGTCAAAAGATGTGAGTATCACATCATCAAAAGCAATTCTCTGGGGTCACTTTTAACTTCTTCCAAACAGTGAGCCTTCCCAAACTAGAACATGAAGAACAGAATATGCCAGATAAGGTACTTTCCTTATGTTGACATGGACACCTCTTAGAAAGTCAGCACAAACTAAATAAATGCAACCAAATATTGGCGGGGGGTGGGGGTGGGGGGGGAACTCTTAAATTTTTTTAAATTTTTATTTTGCAACCAAATGTTCTTAATTGCTTGGATGGTGATGCACAGGTGACAGAGGAAGAGTAAGAGCAAAAAAAGGTTAGTGCTTGAAGGAGCAGAGTAATAAATGCTTTGCATATGAATGAACCCATTATCTGCAGCTCAGTTAATGCGGCTTAATGGCAATTTTGACTGTGGATGATGAGAAAGGACTTTCCACCAGAAGATAATATCCCACAGAAGGACCAGACGCACAGGCCATGAAAGAGAAGATGGAATGGCCTAATAGTTCTAGATTGACCCAGTGGAAGAGAGAGATAATGGTGATATCAGTGAAGGTGACAACTGTACGAAGCCTACAGGAAGCTCCTCCAAAGGGCAGGGCGTGCATTAGCTACCAGGGACATACGGGCAGCTTCTCCAGGCTGTGGTGGTGTCCAGGTTGCCTGGAGAAGACGTGTGCCCTCTCCTGCACGTCAGGGAAGCTGCCCCAGTTCTGAATGAGCATCTGGTTCCATATGATAAAATTGCCCTACTCTGTGGGAGGAAGAACCAGCAGCATCCACACTCAGGGACACTGGTAAGTGAGGCGACCAAAAGAAAAAGGAAAACATCCCGATTAAGCCCACAAATATATTTTTTTTACTGTGGTAAAACACATATATCATCAATTTGCCATTTTAACCATTTTTAGGTGTACAATTCAGTGGCATTAATGACATTCACAATGTTGTACAACCATCACCGCTATCTATTTCCAAAAATTTTCATCACCTCCACCAGAAACTTTGTGCCCATTGTAACTTCCCATTCTCTACTCCCCGCAGCCCCCAGTAATGTCAAATCTACTTTCTACAAATTTACTGATTCTAAATATTTCATATAAGTGGAATCACACAGTATTTGTCCTCTTGTGTCTGCCTTATTTTACTTAACATAGTATTTTTCAGGGTTTATGCATGTTGTGGCATGTATCAGAACTTCATTTTTTTTTTTTTTTTTGACATCTCCATTGTATAGATATACCACAATTTTTTTTAATCCATTCAGCTGTTGATGGACAGTTGGGTTGTTTCCATCTTTTGGCTATTGTGAATAAAGCTGCTTTGAACCTTTGTGTACAAATATCTGTTCAAGTCCCTGTTTTCAATTCTAGGAGTGAATTTGCTGGGTCACAGAGTAATTCCATGTTTAACTTTTCAAAGAACCAATTCACTATTGATTTTAAATGAGCTTTTATATAAAAGTAATGTGTTAGCTGGGATCCCATGTAAAGATTTCAGAAAATAAAAATAAACACCTTCAAAGAAAGAGGGCTACTTTTCTCTGTGGTTTTGATGACCACCGAGCAGGTTTTATTTAGATCCGCCACTCACAGGACCCAGAAAGGCTCACTGTGCTGCAGAGTTGAGTTGTGTGAGCTCTGAGCTTGCCCCAGCAATCAACTCTTCCTTTAGAGATACCAGAATGAAATGACTTGTCCTCCTAAGAGATTCCAGGGCAGCAACAAATTTAATAGGCTTATTCTGTACTATTCTTCTATATCTCCTAGCTTAAAAATTTTTTTAAAAATCTTAAGTCAAAATCATTTCTTAACTCTATTCTAAAATGTTCTATTTCTGCTTGATATCCTGATTAAGCTTGCCCATTGGACACAGAAGAATCTCCTCCTTCTCTAGGAAGAAAAGTCTCCAGTAAAAGATTAGTTGTGCCCTAGTTTGAGGAGGTACAGACCAGGCAGGGCCTCAAGCAATACTGAGAAAACCACTACTTGTGACCTCAGGGGGAAAAAAAGAATCAGAGAATCAAAGATACCTGGAGTCTGGTTTAAACTTCTGGGCAGTTTAAACCTTAGGCTCCAAATGCCTAAACAATGGCCTCTATTTATGCACAGTTCAAAAGACCTCATGACATCAGAAGGCACCTCTCAGAATAAGAGTGCAGCTAATTTCCTGAGCAGCAGAAATCCACTCCCAAGGATAACAAAGCTCTGTTATTCATAAGGATTAAACTCAGCGGGATAAAATGCACAGTTGCCAGGTCCTGTTAGCGTAGGGCTGAGCTTGGAAAACTGAATTCTCACTTGTCTTCAACTAGAGACAGGTAGTTGGTATAGGTACCAGTTTCTTTAAACACGTCTGTCACGATTTCTTTGGCTGTTAAAGACGAAATTAATCAAAAAGAAAAGTGCTTTGAGCAAGCCAAAGAGCATTACATAAATATTATTTCCGCCCTCAGCCCGGTGTCACTATTGTGAACGCAGCCCTTAAAAAGGATGCATTGTGACATAAAACTAAAAGGTTCTCCAGCCTTTCCCCCCCACCCAAAAGGCTGCCCGTAAAGCTTCAAGGGGCTTGCTTTTCTGTTCCATGCCTAGGTTTTCCTTCCCGTTCTCTGCTCCCCACCCTGCCCCCTGTTCCAGCTAAAACAATCTGTGGATCACAAGCTGCCTACATGATTTATAATTTCCACTTACAAACCTTCTTTGCCAAAATTCATATCCATCCTTCATGACTTGCTTTTAAAGGGCCTCCTCATAATCCCAACTCATTCAGATCTCTTCTTCATACATGGCTGAGATTGAATTTGCAAAAAATTAAAATGTTAATGTTCTCACTGAAATAGTTATATAGGAAACGATAAACTGCCTGGGATTTGTGTCAAAAATAAATGGGGGTGGGGAGGAGGCTACCGGAAGAAATGAAAAACTAGATTGGCCATGATCGGTTTCTGTAGGTGGGCGATGGTACATGTGCATGCATCGCACTGTGCTCCCTATTTTTGCTTATGTTTGAAACTTTCCATAGTAAAAATCTGAAAATAATTGCAGTAGCACAAAGCTAGTTAATAACAGGCCCAAGACTGGGACTTGGCATCTCCTTAAGACCTGTGTCCCCTCTGCCATGCTAGTGTTTTTCATGAATTATTTTATAGTTGCTGTTCCTGCTCTTTCATTGTATCAAATTGTACTCATTTATTCATGTGACATGAAAAGCCCTGGCTGCTCTCCTCAAGGAGCTGGCGGTGTAACTGGGGACACAGGTAAACAGATAAATCACAGTCGAATAGTGTGTGCAACACCCAAAATATAAATCGAGCGGGAACAGTTTTCTAGGGGAAAACAAAATAAATAAGCCTACTTCAGGGAGCCAGGAGGTGGTATTCGAGGTAGGGCTCAACAGCTAGGCTGTGATATTTTAGGTGAAGGCGTTTGGGGACAGAGGTAGAATTCAGGCAGAAGGTACAGGTGGGCGAAGGTGCAGTCACAAAGAGGCCTGGGGCAGTGGTGTGAGAAGAGAGGCAGGGAAAGGGACAGGCGGGGCAGATGTCACTTTGGGAGTCAACAAGGAAGTGACAAGATCGCGGTTGGTCTGTTAGGAAGCAACTGGCAGCAGACCAGGCTTTTCTGCAATAGACCAGGGCTTAGGTTAGGGGAGGTGAGGGAGGTACCCACCTCGGATGCAAAATTTAAGGGGGGGTTGCCAAACAACTCGGTTATCAAGCTAAGTAGTTACTTATTTTAATGCATATTTTTAAAAGTCAAAATTAATGCAAAAACCCACGACAAAAAAGATATCAAAATTTTAAGTAAAGTCCAACCCTATGTTATTGAGCAGCTGGCTGTGGCCTTTCCCCACCCCCCAAGCCCAGTGGGTCAATGAGGGCTGACAATGTCGTGTGAACCGACTGGACAACATGAGGCTTTCTATACAGTCATGTTTTTTGATTGCAGCGTTTTTATCAACTTTTCCCGCCTGGTTCATAATACAGAGGCTATCCTGATGAGTGTATACAGGCACTCATTTTTTCTTTGCCTTGAGTGGGCTCCAATATGATCCCACCTGGCACTCCAAGAACAAGGCACCCCAATAAAAAGCCAGTCAATGAGGAAGGACCCCTAACACAGGAGCAGAAGGTTCTGGGGGTTAAAGAGGAAAAGTCAGATTCCAGCAACAAATCTAGGGCAGAAATGAGAGAATTTGGAAATGCTGTGTGAAGAAAAGGCTCAACTTGAGCCAAGCAGAATTTTTCTACCCAACTAAATCATAAATTCTTCAGAGGCAAAAATCCCATTTTCCTATGCTTTTGTATCATTTTTTTTTTTGCCTAGCTCAATCAGGTCCTGTTAATAACTAATGAAGTGGAAAAGAAGAGCTTAAATCCAAAGCACACATGACTGTAGCCACACATGTGGAATTCCCAGTTTATTCAGTGTCTCTCACTGTAGGGCAGAGCATACTTATGACTATTCAAAAAGCAGGAACCATTAAAGATGACTAAGACCCCAAAAGCTTACCAAGTTATTTCAGTGACACTCTCCTGTCATTTTTTCCATCTAGTTTCCCATTCTCAGGACTAAGGAAAAGAAAAAATATAATCAAAAAGAGGATTCTGTGGTCTCTCCAGCCATGATGGGACTAAAAGAAAGACTGACGAAATGGTTGTTTCCAACCACGTGGTACAATTGGAGGGAATAAAGGAGCTGGTTTCCAGGGTTTTTTTTGTATCAAATATGAACTGGACCCCCATTTCACTCTCCTTCCACGACTTCCCCTCCTCCCGGGTTAGATTCAGTATTACGTGTGATAGGGACACAGTCTCATCTCTGACCAGCAAATCGGAAGCTGAGCCCAGAGCTATGGAGAACGTGGGGATCATAAGGGTGAGGCATATGCTGATGAAATCCATCAGGTGTTGGAAATGCCCTCAAGAAAGACCTTAATAAATAAAAGCTGCTATTAAGACCTAACTTCCAGGAGCCATCAGGTCCTTTAACTTTGAGTCAGTTGACCTGGTGACTCTGAGAGGGAGGTATAGACAACGGCAAATTGCTGTCTGTGGCCTGGCCCAGGCAAAAAGCTATGACTAAACAGGAAATCAGTTACTTAGCAGTTGAACGGATGTATGAGTGTTCAAAGCTCAGGCCCAGGGGCCATATTCCCATATAGCTTATAAAATTAAAAAACAAAGCCGGGCTAACCCTGGCAGATGCTCAAGGGACTTGTGTGCTTTCGCAGTACCTGGTTGGTCTCCTTGGACTCTCAATTCACTATGAATAATTATGAATTATTTAAAGCCATCATTTATTGAGGGTCTACTATGCACCCAGCATTTCACAGGCATAATTTCTGCACCACAAAGTCACCTTGCAAAGAAAAGCATTATCTCTACTTTACAAAAGGAAGTTCAGAGAGGTTAAGTGGTTTACTTAAAGTCACAGAGCTGGTAATGATGGAGCTAGAATTCAAACCCAGAGCAAAGCCAGGCTTAGGGGGAAAGTGAAACTTTTCTCAGTGAGGTCTTGCTGATCTCACTTTCAGTTACTCAAGGCCAGGCAGATTAGGAATGGACACCGTTGAGTAGACCAGTACGGCTTCAGATCCTCTCTATTTAGTATTTTGATATTTTGTTCAACATGCAGTATTTTGCATTAATTTTGATTTTTTAAAAATATTCTATTAAAATATTACTTACCTTGATAAATGAGTTTTTTGGGTAACTCCTTTAACTTTGAGTCATGGACCTCACCCTCATCCTGGTTCTGCTCAAGGCCAAGGACAACTGTAACAATCTGCTTTAGGCCTACAGGGAATGCTCATTTCAGGCAGATATTTCAACTTTCCTCCTGCGTGCCTATTAAGTTTCACATCCAAAACTACTGTCTACTTGGAAAGAAGATGTTACGTTGTTTTTATTATTTTATTTTATTGTTCACTTGCTTCTTTTGCTTTGTTTTTCTTTATTCATCACTGGTTGCAATACTCATAAGCAAGAAATGAGGCAAAAGAAGAAAAATTGGAAAATGGGATGCAAGACATTCCACACAACTCATGAATTAACATCATTACTTCCCTCTCCCACCAAGGCTGGAGAACATATTTATTTTATGAGAAACTGGCTTCCACAATGATCAGATGTTCACACATCTGCCTCACAGAATTGTCTCTAAGCCCTATCACCAGATACAAAATTAAATAAATCTCATGAGCTGAGGCTGGGGGTTGTTACTGGTAGCTGTAAGTCATCTTTTTATTTCTACACTTTTGTTTTTGCAAATATGATGCTGTTACGACATGCACTGGTATTAGGAGGGTAACAGCCACACCAATGGCAAACACAGCTGTTCCGATTCCTATTCTGTATTCTTTTTTTTATTAACTAAGCCAAATACAGCGCTTGATTATTTTTTCACCTTCTCTACATTAGGGAGCTCGTCATTTACCAGGGGAGAAACTGGGACATAGAAATTGAGACCCTCCAGCGACCCACACTTGATCAATTTCCTAAGCACATCAGATTCTTCTTGGTTGTATAAACAAATGACTGTCATTTACAGCCCTGATTTCAATTAGGAAAGGCTTGCTCAACATCTATTGTGTGCCTAAACACAATCAGGAACTTGGATAACCGGAGCGAAGGGCCTGCTGGTCTCCTGGGAAAGAGTGGGCTGGGCACGGTGCAGACCGGATCCCAACAGGGCACCACCAACCGGACTGGGGTTTTATGAGACAGCCGTCAATTAGTTTAACTTGGAGTAAATGCTCGATCGCATCCATGTATATCCTGTACACTTTCAACAGGACAGGCCAAAAGACATTTATAGGAGAAGTGGGGGTGGACCTTTGGCAGAGTTGCAATCAAATCAAACTTTTGTAGCCTGGAGTTTCCTCTCCCTTTTCAGCACTTTCAACGCTAAACAAAAGCCAGCAGGGGGACTGCTTTTCCTTGCTGGGACAGAGGATTATGCTCCTAGATTGCTTCTCCAATTCTCCTAATTTGACCTATCTAATGGATATTTAAAAGGGAAGAAGGAAAAACTACTTAGCTCGTGAAATTAATGGTAAAAAGTTAATATTCTAAAATCCACACCTTCTATGCATTAGAAAGTCGTTTAGGCCCTCACTTAGGAACTCTGTCCTTTTTATCCAAATTCTAACAAATATCATCATCAGGTTTCCCAACCCACACAGCAAGAGCGGTGGCGAGGCGGTGGCTGGCCACACAGACTAGCGGAGTTCAGGCACTGCCCACACCAAGGAGTGTGGCTGGGGCTAATGAATGGCCTGCAGGGCTGGCACAGCGTGGTCTCAGGCCCATTCACTCATTCAACCATCAGGTGGCTCCTCTCTCCCCCTAGTATTCCTTCCTGTTCCTGGTAAAACCACTTCTTACCGGCTTTAACGGAGGTCCACAGAGCTGCCCATGCCCCTGATAAAAATATCTCTCCACGTCCCTCCACCCCATCACAGCGTATACCTCCTAAGAGATCAATGACTCTTTGGAGGCTATGAGTAGATCTGATAACTGATTACCCACCTTCCTTTAAAAGACCATCAGACAATTGAGCTCTCTTTATCTTGGGCACCCTTTCCTGCCCCCGAGTCCAAGACTCCAGGACCTCTGTGGTGCCTGGACTTTTATCCCTGCCCTCCACCCAGCAAAGAAACATAAATCAGATCATATCATCACCCCCACCCCCCGCTTGTAACCATTCAATGGCTTCTGCTGCAAGAACACATCCCAAACTCCTCACCAGGCCCGCCAAAGCCCCGCAGTCTCCCCTCTGCACCCTGCTGCACACTCCTCTCCTACCTCCCTCTCTCACCTCACCTCTTGGTTCTCTCCTCCTTGTTCACGCAACTTTACTTTTACACGCCTTCTTGCTATTCCTAAAACACACAGAGCTCATTCTAGCACTTGCTAATCCCTCTTTCTGGAAGGCTCTTCCCCCAGATTGTCATTCAGATCAGGTTTTTGTTCAAATGTCAAATCCTTAAGAAGACTTCTCCATCCCTCTTATTTAAAATAGCACACACAAACCCACACCCACATGCACACATCTTGGTCACTCTCGATTACATGATCCTGGCTTGTTTTTTCTTGACAGCACTTATCACTGCCTGAAATTGTATTATTTATTTCTATGTTCACTCATTTATCGTCTTGTCTCCCCCGTAGAATGTCAGCCCCATGAAGGAAGGGCTTGTCTGTCTCATTCGTGGTGCCTGGCCAGGGCCTCGCAGTAGGCACGTCAATAAATACATGTTCAGTGAGTAAATGGACCCATGTGCCAGGTGGTGTGACAGGCCCTGGAAATACAAGAATGCCTACAAGTGTCTCGCCTTGGAGGGGTTCACAGTTTAGTGAGGGATACAGACATGTCAAAAGTAGTAACACTTATTGGGCCAGACACTGATCACAACAATCCTACAAGACAAGTACTATCACTGTCCCCAGTTTACAGATGAAGTAACTGGGGGTGAGTAACTGGCGCCAAGGGCAGCCAGGGTTCTGCCCTTGGCATCTTAGCCAGGAAACTCCCCTCCCCAGCAAGGATTACAGCCCTGTGCCAAGGGGCATAATAAGGGTTATATAACAAGCCTGTGGGAGTGGGAAGAGAAAACTCTGCCTGAGGTGGATATAAGAGGTTTCCCTTTGCTGCTGAGCTCTGAGGCAGAGGAGGCAATCAACATGTGCAAATGGGGAAGAGTTGGTGGGGTGGGGGATGGAGAGAGGGACAGAGAGCAGATTTAGCTTCACAATTGAGGTGTGAACATTAAGTCACAATGGCTACAAGACTCACTTCCATCTTGCAGGCCTGGTTCTAATCACTGAGCTCTTGTGCCTCCTTAATGTTTGTAATCAAGGCTTTTGTGTAAACCATAGTCTGCTTCTGGGCCCCAGCCTTGCTCCGCTCCATCCCCCTGGGAACCCAAGTCCTGTTCTAAGCCTCAGCAGTAGTGCCATCTACTATCTTAGCCCTCCTCCCTCATGCTGACAATCCTCTCACCTGGCCTCTATGTTGACTTCCTGCCTGCCGCCAGGCTCCCCTTTGACGTATATTGCTCCCCAGGGCCGGGCGCTCCCCTTGCATCTGTCTGTCAGCAGAGCTGTGCTCGTAGGCAGCTGCTGGGCTCTCCTGACTGTCTCACCCGTGTCCAGGGGCACTCCACTGCCTGCAGCTAAGACCTTCACATCGTCTGCTCCATATCTGCAGCTTCATTTCCTTTCTAGAGCTGGCTTCCTTTGGCCTATGACAACTCAGCCCAGTTCTGACACTGACAACAAGGAGGAGCCGAGAAAACTATAAAAAGCAGAAGAGGGAGAACCATTTAGTGTAGAAGCAAATGGCCCTTTTAACAAATATCTGCAAGGCCTGTTCCCACAATTCATTCAGGTCTCTGCTCAAATGTCAACTCATCTGAGGCCTTTCCCCATCAGTCTCCTGACTCCTACCCCTTCTTCCTGTCCCTTCACCTTGCTTTGTTTATCTCTACTTGCCAATATATTATATAATTGTAGGTTTTGTATGTTTATGTGTTATTGTCTGGGCCTCCCCCTTCAAAACATTAGCCCCCTGAGGGCAGTGTATTTGCTTTCGTCACTTTTGTGTGTTTCTGGTATCTATGGCTGTACCTGCCTAGCACATGGTAATCATTCAATAAATACTGGTTAACTGAATGAGTACAACAGCCCTACGTGCCTGAAATCTAGATGGTAGGGCACAGTATAATAGCAGATACTTACAAAGACCTCTCAAGAGATCAAGGCAGGGAAGTATATTTTTTAGGAATAAATGAGATAACGTTTGTAAAGCCGGTAACGAAGTGCCTAGACCACAGCAAGTTCACAAAAAATGTCAACTATTATTATAAGAAATATATACATCATTTCAGTAAAACTTTCTTTTCAGGAATACCCATCTCTAGGAGGCAGCTCCTTTCCACAGAGTTTCAGATAGCTGGAGTTTTCCTGAAGGGCTAATCCATTAGGGGAAATAGCAGGTAGCCTGGGTGTGGCCAGTGCCCTATGAAACTGAAAATTTCTGAATGAGCCAAGTGGAAGACAATTAAAGGTGCTGCTGCTGAAATAAATGTACAGTCAACTGTCAAGAATGTTGTGACACTGAAACAAAGAAAAGTTTTTTGGAGTGCTTCGTGTTGAGTTTCTGGAGATACAAAATGTGTGGAGACGTGAGAACCATACACTCTCCATGTTTATGCTTCTTAGATAAGTTCTGGTAAGGGACAAATATATATTAATAGACAAGGCTATAGAAACCAGACTGTTTTACAAAATTACCATGTAATTAAGCAGAAGGCATATGAGATCTATTTTAAGTATTTCCTCTCCTTATTCTTAGTATCCTGCTCAATGACCAAGTCCTTATTAATACCTCTTGCCAAAACCAGAACTTAAAAAGCTGCAGATTCATGGTACTACCAAGGAAAATTTTTGAAATGTACCCTAAAATCAGGTTGCCAGACAAGCTGTGTTCCCGTTATGAACCACGTTAGTGTAAAGAGGCTAAAAGGAAGTTAAAAAGATAGCCAATGGGAGAAAATGCAGAGTGGTAAGGCTTGAGGGTAAGACAAGATAGGAAACTTAAAATTAAAAGTGTTGTTGTTTTTAGTGATCATTAAAGGGATAGTTCATCATAAAGCAGAAACAAATAAACTTCTTCCAACATTCCAAGTTTTTAAACACAAAGCAGTAGAAATGGTTCAATGATCCTGAGAGAAAGAATTGTTACTATTTATGGACACCTATATATCTGCAACTGTCCTAAACCCTTTATAAGCATTATCTCTACATCTCTGACAGGTACCCCTTTTGGAGATGGGTAAAATGAGGTTCAGGAAAGTTAAGTGATTTGCCCAAGTTGCTGGGATTCAGAGACAGAAGTGTAATTTTGTTGTTCCAAAGCAATATTCTTTTGGCTTCACAGACAATCCCTAAATGCTAGTGCATCACAAAGTTTGTACACGTTCATTGCCAGATGGAAAAGACAAAGCTGGTGCAGTCTGTTTCCATAAAGCTAAATTTATTCAATATTTATGTCCTGAAATTGTACCTTTCCTAATACTTCATGTTAAAATAGCCTTTATTTTATGAAAAATTTCCCCCAAATCATAAAATTCATAAAAATGAATTTCTAACATGAAAAATTAATAAAAGAATAGTGGTAGTATACAATATTACTTTTGGAAGTTTTAAAAATATCCATGCTTCTTGCAACATAAAAAGTGGGGGATTTTACACCCATTCCCAAAATTTCTTTTGACATTTTACTGACCCAAGAACTACACTTCTGGCAACCACTGCACTATAATTAGTATTTTTCAATTTACCCCTCAGTGGCTTATGAAATTATTTCCTTCTTTTTTTCCTCTCAGTAAAACAGAATAGAAAAATAGAAAACATTAAGGGGTAAGGGCATGTTTTTATGGGTCAGGATGTAAAATGCATTTCTTATTGTGGGTCATGAGTCACAAAAAACTCTGAAAGCCTTTGCACTGTATCACATTGCTTACCATCACATTTTTCTTAGAGTAATACATATTTATTATCGAACATTTATAAAACACAAAGTGTAATGATGAAAGTTTTAAATCATCTATAATCCCATCACTCGCAGATAACTACTATTAATACTGTGCCCTTAGGCATAGTGGGCAGACACTAGCTATACACTCAAACACTAAATATTTCTAAGTCCTCTAAAATAGCAGCATAACTTAAATAAAAGACTGATCCTCAACAACAGTGAACCACCAATGGGCGAAATGCCCTCAAACAAGTGTCACTTCAGATGCTTAGGTGTCCGCATCAAACTCTTTTTTTTGATTATATCAACTGACAAATTGAATTGATTTCTATCCATCTACTCACACACAGGAACACAGCTCAAAATGCAATCTTCCATTTTGAAGGTAAGCATTTGATTCCCACCATTAACATATTCAATCAAATCAGATTATATATTTGCCTGGAATTTTGCTTCCAAGTGTTAAATATGCTTTATTTTTGGTCTAGGGAGTGATGGAATTTGTGTTAACAGGCCCCAGTGAGAATCATCAGTTCACAGCAAAGCTCGGGGTGCAGCCAATGTTCATGTGTAATGAAGGATGACTGAAAATACAGCAAATCCAGCTCACACACTCTTGTGAGGAGTCAGAGAAGGCATGCAATAGTGAGAAAGCATGAACTGTGAGCCAGGATCTCACGACATCACTAACCCCTAAGCATTAGTAAGGACTCATCCCAGACAAGCAGGAGAACTACAGGGCTCCCTCCAGGTTAGGAGCCTGTCGACTGGGATGGCAACTCCACAGCATGAAGGAATTCTCGGGTCCTCATACTTGGATTCGCTACAAGGGAGAGATGTATCTAAATGTGGTGCTCACAACTCAATGGCATGTGAAAAGGAACTTCAAAGTGAACAGGAATTCAAACATTTGCAGGTTGTTGGGCACCCTTAGCAAGCATTTATGTAGAATCCAATTTTCAAGATTTATTTGGAACATTTATATAAAAATTAAATTAGTTGTAGGAAAACATTGTGATGTGTACATTTGGCAGTACTCTCAACATATATATTTATATGCAAATGAGTTTCTTTCCAAAATATGATGTTCGTACTTAAAAGGGTACAGGAAGTTCACGATGGTCTATGGAGGGGCCAGCAAATTAGGGACTGCAGGCTGGACTCCTCTTTTTGTAAATAAAGTTTCACTGGAACACAGCCATGCTCATTCATTTACATAGTGTCTATGGCTGCTGTCGAGCTACAGTAACAGAGGCGAATGGCGACAAAGACCAAATAACCTGCAAAGCCAAAAAAATTTATTGTCTGGCCCTTTAAGAAAAAGTTTGCCAACCCTGGCAAGGATTTCTGTCGGGAAAATGAGTCTTTTGAACTAACAGCATAACATGAGTAAACTGTGACCATTGCTGAGGGCTTGGTGTTCTTGTAAAATGAACTGGTGATTCTCCTTTCTCTGTTGAGGTCATTTTAGGGGGCACATGAATAGTTGTAAAATGTAACAAGAACATCAATAGGTTTTGAATTGGTGTTAAACCAATTTCTGAGAAGTGTGACCTTCAGGACTTCAAGGAATCTACTCAAAATCTCTTCCATGAAACTGATGCAGAGGTTTCAGCACTGAATCCAAAGGAGGCTTTGAGAACCAGCTTCCAAGACACCCAAGAAGGAACACCGCAATTCTCTGCCTGTGGTATTTGGGCGACATCTTTTCCCCGAAAGGTAAACATGTTCTAGAGGACAGAAATCGGGAATGTGCTTTTGAAGGTCCTACAGAAACTTTCCTCTTTTCTTTAGCAACTGTTGCCTTTTTGTCCTTTGCCCCAAAACCACAGAAGAGAAACCCAGGCACACCTGGGCATGCACCCACCTTAGTTCACACAGAGGCAGACCACACAACCCTGTAGGTTGAAATTGATAGTAAGCAGAATTCACCAACGCCCTATACCAAGCCCAAGTCCTTACCTTTAGGGGAAGAAAGCTACTGTTCAAAGAGCCCTGCCTGTTGGGTGGGTGGGAAGGGGGCTCCAGGCAGACATCACCTTGCCTAGGCAAGGCTCTGCAGGGCAATGTTGAATATTTCCCCAACACTTAACCTTACGCCTGTCAGGGAAAAGTCCTCTATTCAACTTGTATTGAATGATTTGAAAGCCAAACCCAAATCTCAATGCCATCCTGACAATATTTCTATTAAATAAAATCCTCTCTTCTGTTGAGGACTTTTAAAATCAATGTGCCACAAAAAGCTTCTGAACAAGTTAATATGCGCTGACTCACTCTTTCCAACAAGCACTCCACCACAAGGAATCAATGGACTTTGTTCAACACAACAAAACAGTTAGCAGTTGAAAATTAAATGCAGCTCAACAATTAAAATGCAGCTCTTCGCTACCCAATTCTTTCTGGTATTTGGAAAAAAAAAAAAAAAGGTAAGCGCTCTTAAGTCTTGGGAGTAACAGAGGTAAGAGAGATCTGGGTTCAAATCGGGGCACGTATATACAACCACCTGCAAGGTAGGTATTTTTTAACCCACTTTTAAAGATCAGCAAATGGGAGGCTCAGAGAGTGAAGTGACTTGTCCAAGGTCAAACACCTAATAGAAGTGGCAGAATTGGAATTCACATTGGGAATCAAACTCAGTCCGTCCATCTTGAAAGTCCTCAGGCTTTTCTCCAAACTCTACCCAATGGTAGTTAGACAGTGTCAATGGTTTGTGAGCTTCCCTCTACCTGGGACAGGCCTGGAGAGGTGCCGTTTTGTTTTTCTCTCTGCCCCTCCTTTTATTGTTTTAAAGCATATGTTGGCACATCCTTTCTTGAGATATTTGGCTTAAGCCTTCTTGGTTACAGTCACAACTGAGTCATATTTCCTGCAAGCTACACTCAGCTCACCTTTACTGGGTTGAGAGGGCCCACAGGCTCTTGGCTCATCTCTCACAATGTCAATGTTAACTTCAGTTTGAGGTCATATCCTGTTGGTCTCTTGTATCACTAATGTAGAATTTTCCTCTCAATAATATTTCTGCAAAGTCTCTTATTGCTTTGGCCCTGCTAGACTGTGAGTCCCATCAAGGGAGGATTTGTCTGCCTCATTCACCACTGTATTCCCAGAATTGGATAAACATTTACTAGATGAATGGACACTCCATCTCTGCCACATTTCAACAGCAAGGAAACTTTGGCACAGGGAAGTTAAAGTAACTTCGCTAAGGCCCTGCAAGAGTGGGGCTTCGCAGAAAGTAATTTAAGCAGTGAAGGGCACCATCTGGTCAAACGACCTGGCACTTTCCCAGTACCACACTGTACAAAGGGGTGTGGAGAAACATAATGGGTTCCAAAAAGTTACTGTCCACTGTTCCCAAGAGTCTTTGGCATCAAGGTAAAAGACCTTCATCTTACATATGGGCAGTAAGTGTGAATGAATCCAATGGGCCGGCAGACAGCGAGGGGAAAAGCAATTCTTGCTCTACCTGCCAAGTTCTCATTAGCACATAAGGAAGAAAGTCTTCTCTTAGCCTTCCTGGAGAGAAGCCAGGCAGGGGTATGCAAAGGCCTCCTGTAGTATCATCTTCCCTTACACCCAGAAGGACCCTACAGAGTCCCAAGAAGAGACTGGATCCCAGAATGTTCTAGTTAACCTTGTGGATAATGCATTCATTACACATGGCTGGTGAGATTCCTAACAGTTTCATGATCAATTAGGCACCCACACTGGGCATTCCTGATTTTCCTTCCACTGTATATAAACTGTATAAGTACTAGGATAAATGGATCAGAAGAATGGAAAATAAACCTGAGTACAAGATAATAAGGGCTTCTATGATAAGAAAATATACTAAGTCAGAAAATGCAGTGGAAATAAAAACACAAGTAGAAAAACTGAAGTGGTTAATCTCTGTGTATCCCCTAGAATTTAGAAATTTGGCCACACATTGAGATTTTTGCTCCAATGCTTCTGGCTCCATTGGGGGACTTGCTGACAGGCTGTGACTTATTAATCCCTGAAAACCTTCCTTTGAAGATTTCCAAATCTTATTTAATACAATGCATGTCAGAAAAAGACTCACTAATCATTGATCAATATACACTCCAATCTGAAAAAGCATTGCTTGATTCTGCCACTCCTCAGAGATTAAAGACAGACTCCTATCAGGCCTGTGGAGCACAAAGCAAAATGAGGGCATGCCTTGTCTCTGATAACCCTGTGCCCCCTCTGTGCCAAAAGTGGATCGTTCTGGAACAAAAGATTTTTTTTCTCTATAATGAGTCAATTTTCCCTGAATTTCAGGGGGGGTGGGAAACGGGGGTCCTCCCTTTCTCTGAATTTCCCTGAAACCATATTTAAGGTGAAGACTAGAAAGCCTCCCAGGTATGTGTGAATGACTGGTTAGGTCTTAGACCTAAAGCATGTACTGAACCCAGAGAATCTGAGGAATGACACAGAAAAGAACCCACAAGTTTGGGACAGCAACTTCTGATGATGTTTGCTGGATATAAAGCTGTCTCAATAGGAAAGGCACCATATCTATGAGCTAAGCCAGAAACAGAAAACCTCTGGAACACGTGCTAGTGAGAACGAACCGATGGAATGGTTGGGAGAGCTTCCACTTCTGGACCACATGCACCTATTTTCCCTCGTCCTTCCCTGCTCCAGCCTGTCTTTTCCTACCTCCTATTGCTTTCTTTTTGCATTCACATTTTTTTTCTCACCCCTTCTTCCCCAAAGCATGCTTCTACTGGTAGTTGAGAGTCACAGTTTTTGCTTAATTTTACTGAATTATTAATCCAATGTTAATCTGTGCAAAGAGGTTACTGTCCTCTGCCCTTTCCCTGTTAAACTTGCATAAGAGGGGCAGTTACTTTTGTAATAAAAGCAACTAGCACAGATTTCCTGCAGGCTGAGAGTGCTCTGCACACAGCCGGAGGCATCACCAGCACCCATTTTCTCAGGTCAAGGACATTCCTTTTTATCATTGTTTTATTAAGCCAAATTCCTAAAATGGATACTACTCTCAGCTGCTGATTTCTTTCTTTTCTTGATTTCCCCCCATCCAGCAACAATGTTTCACAGGACGTGTAGAAATCTGCCTACTTAGCCAAAGAACGAAAAGTGTGATTCTCTTGTGATAGAAACTTTTTGCATGGAACACTGAAATTCCATTTGTAATTTTTAGGTCACTACTTACTAAGCAAAGTTAAAACAGTTGGTTTAAATGTAACATTGTCTTCTCCAAGGACTGGCAGAGCACTGGTATCATAAACAAACCAGTTGAGCAAGTTAGAAATTCATTCTCTAATAAAAATAGGTATTGGGGGATTTATATAGTCTGCAAAGCAATAAGTAGGTCTTAATCTACTGCCTACTCATCTCTGATAATGAGGTCATGCACCTGGGAACCTTAAGACAACAATCATCTGTCAGAGAGATTTATGACATGCGCTTCACAAGGAAAGGACCCCTCACAATGCTGCCTCATCCCACTGACTTTAAGCAAGGAGAGCTTCCACATCTGAGGGAAACCAGGGAGAACCATTCCATGGTGCTGACTGCAAAGGTACCTAATCATCTGGGCAGCTGACTGAGAAGTAATTTTAAAAGGGTGCAAATATAAATTTGACCCCTAGCAGAGGACATCCAGAATTTTATAGAAAATACAAGAAATTCAATTCAGGCTTTTAAATACTCTAGGCCTGTGGGGCAGTGAGCTTTAGGAAGACCCTGGAAAGCTGGCAATCAAATTATATGTAAGTCAAGTTACCTTGGTCTCTGCATTCCTCGTGGACACCAAGTTGGGCTCAAGAACAAGGAAGGTCCTGGATGTGGTGGCTAATTAGTTTTTAGAGCAGTTGTAGGTTTACAGAGAAATCATGCAGAAAGTACAGAATTCCCATATTATCCACCCTGCCCTCCCCCACTCCACAAACTAACACACTCGATTGACATTTTCTTTTTATAGGCATAAACTGCTGATATAAGCTCGTCTTGAATGGTGGTATAGGTGTGGAGCTAAATACAAGAGTGTGGTGCAGCAAAAATTGAACATCTCAAATATGGCAGGACCCTACCAGCATTCTTAGCACCTGGGCACCTGACATGAGGCTGGGGGCCATAGAGTCTATGCAAAAATACACAGCCTATCACGACTTTGTTTTTCCTAGGTTTATGTATCCTTAGCTAAAAATAATAGGAACTTAATCTGATTGTACACTGTGAAATTATGCAAGACTCCAAAGTAAATAAAATGGTAATACACACAAAAAGTGGGATGTGCATTTACTCAAAAAAAAGGACAAAGCCTTATTCGGAAAGTTAAGTGAATTTTTCAAAGTTGGGACCTGCATTCATCAGATTGTAGTCATGGGCATACTTAAATTCTATTCCATATTAGTAAACATACTCAGTATGAATATTGCCATGCCTTTAATCCTTCAATTTTGCAATTCTTCTTCAACATGCAAGCCAAGAAGAACGAAGAATGGCAGTATGTTTTTACATATATGATAAATATAACAAATTTCCATTTTGTTTCTCAGGCAAGTGTGATTTTTAAAAATCAATGTTTCTGGAGGATCTAAGATGGCCACTGTGCCAGTTTAAATGTATTATGTCCCGAAAACACCATTATCTTTGATGTAATCTTGTGTGGGCAGATGTTATCAGTGTTGATTAAATTGTAATTCTTTGAGTGTTTCTTTGGAATGGGCCCCACCCAGCTGTGAGTGATGACTCTGATTGGATAATTTCCATGGAGGTGTTGCTCCGCCTATTCAGGGTGGGTCTAAGTTGATCAGTGGAGCCATATAAATGAGCTGACCTAACAGAAGGAACTCAGTGCAGCTGTGAGTGATGTTTTGAAGAGGAGCCACAGCTAAGAGGGACACTTTGAAGAAAGCATGGGAGCTGCAAATGAGAGACAGTTTTGAAGATGGCTGCTGAAAGCAGACTCTTGCTCCGGAGAAGCTGAGAGAGGACAAATATCCCAAGTGCAACTAAGAGTGACATTTTTGAGGCACTGCAGCCTAGAGAGGAACATCCTGGGAGAAAGCCATTTTGAAACCAGAACTTTGGAGCAGACGCCGGCCACATGCCTTCCCAGCTAACAGAGGTTTTCTGGACACCATCGGCCATCCTCCAGTGAAGGTACCCGACTGCTGATGTGTTACCTTGGACACTTTATGGCCTTAAGACTGTAACTGTGTAACCAAATAAACCCCCGTTTATAAAAGCCAATCCATTTCTGGTGTTTTGCATTCTGGCAGCATTAGCAAACCAGAACAGCGGCATAGAGAGGAGTGGAAGCTAGTTAGTCTCACCCTGGAACAACTGAAAAAAAACAGGAACAATAGTAAATAATCGGGAATAACTGTGGGGGGACAAACGTGACCGTCCGCTCATCATATACCACCCTAAATTGGGAGGAATGCCCGAGATCACAGCATAAAATCTGTAAGTAAAAACTGTGGATTCAAGCCAGGAAACCCCTCCTCCCACAGCACGAGCTGCGAAGCCTCATGATAGTAAAGAGAAGCTCTATCCCAGCAAGCGAATATAGCTCAGCTGAGCTCCAACTAGGGTTTTAATTAGCAAGTGTGAATTGCTCACTACGAGCTATGAATCCCCAACAAGCAGAGGCTTTGGGTGATGACTGACCTCAGAGAGCCAGAGGGTTGCCGAGGACTAGCCCTGAAGGGAACTTTCTGTCCCTTTTTCAGCTCAGTGGAGAAAGTCTCAGCTATTTTCAGTTCCCACTGCTCTGACCCAGACAAGGGTGGAGATAGCACAGGCAGAGAGAGACCACTGAAATGCTAATGACCTCTCTATAGGGGGTTGTGATGGTTAGGTTCATGTGTCAACTTGGCCAGGTGATAGTACCCAGATGTCTGGTCAAGCAAACACTGGCCTAACAATTGCTGTGAGGACGTTTGAGGCTGATTAATAAACCAACAGGCTGGTTTATTAAATCATCAGTCAATTGACTGCAGCTATGACTGATGACTCACCAAAGGGTGTGCCTTCCACAATGAGAGAATGCAATTGGCTGGATTTGATCCAATTAATCAGTTGAAGACTTATAAGCAAGACAGACAGAGGACCTTCACTACTTCTTCGGCTGCCCAGTGAAGCATTTCCTGAGGAGTTCATCGAAGCTGCCGGTTTGTTTCCTGAGGAGTTCATCGGACATCTTCCTTGGAGTTGACAGTTTGCTGACTACTCTACAGAATTTGGACTCGTGCATACCCACAGTTGCGTGAGTCACTTTTACAATTTGATAGTCAGAGACACCTCTCATTGATTCTGTTTCCCTAGAGAACCCTAACTAATACAGGGGTCTATCTTCTCTAAGAGGAAAGGGGTGGAGCCAGCTCTACTACCTGCCTTCTATTCAGAACCAGACCCCAGAGCCTGGGGGAAAACAGCTATGGGCCACACCTCCTTACATCAGTCTGGAATTACAGGCTGACAGGTGCCACCTACTGGGCAGAGAAGTACAGTGACCTGAGGCATCACAGGATGTACCAATTTTCTAAGACACGCCCTCAGGGAAACCGGATACTGAATATTTCTTCCTTCTGGGACCTGAGCCTGTTCTGGTCTGGGAAAACCTGACTGGGGTAACCAAGGAAGCCATGCCTCGATAACAGAAAACTACAAACTACAATAAGAAAAATGAAGTTATGGCCCAGTCAAAGGAACAAACTTACACTTCAACTGAGATACAGGAATTGAAACAACTAATAATAAGTCAATTCAAAAAGTTTAGGGAAGATATGGTGAAAGAGCTGAACCATATAATGAAAACAGTGGGCATATGTAAGGTAGACATTGAAAGTTCGAAAAACCAACTGGCAGAATCTATGGAAATGTAAGGCACAACACAAGAGATGAAAGACACATGGAAACATACAACAGCAGAGCTCAAGAGGCAGAAGAAAACACCCAGGAACTGGAGAACAAGGCACCTGAAAGCCTACACACAAAGAACAGATAGAGAAAAGAATGGAAAGATATGAGCAACATTTCTTGGATCTTAAGGACAAAATGAAAAGCAAGAACATACGTGTCATTGGTGTCCCAGGAGAAGAGAAAGGAACAGGGGCAGAAGCAACAATAGAGGAAATAATCAATGAAAATTTCCCACCTCTCATGAAAGACATAAAATTACAGATCCAAGAAGGACAGCTGTTCTAGTTTGCTAATGCTGCCGGGATGCAAAACACCAGAAAAGGATTGGCTTTTATAAAAGGGGGTTTATTTGGTTACAAAGTTACAGTCTTAAGGCCATAAAATGTCCAAGGTAACACATCAGCAATTGGGTACCTTCACTGGAGGATGGCCGATGGTGTCCAGAAAACCTCTGTTAGCTGGGAAGGCTCGTGGCTGGCATCTGCTCTAAACTTCTGGTTTCAAAATGGCTTTCTCCCAGGACGTTCCTCTCTAGGCTGCAGTGCCTCAAAAATGTCACTCTTCATTGCACTGGGGGTATTTGTCCTCTCTCAGCTTCTCCAGAGCAAGAGTCTGCTTTCAATAGCCATCTGCAAACTGTGTCTCATCTGCAGCTCCTGTGCTTTCTTCAAAGTGTCCCTCTTGGCTGTAGCTCCTCTTCAAAATGTCACTCACAGCTGCACTGAGTTCCCTCTGTCCATCAGCTCATTTATATGGCTCCAGAAACTCAACTTAGACCCACCCTGAATGGGCAGAGCAACACTTTCATGGAAATTATCCAATTAGAGTCATCACCCACAGCTGCGTGGGGTGCATTCCAAAGAAACACTCAAAGAATTACAATCTAATCAACACCGATAACGTCTGCCCACATAAGATTACATCAAAGATAATGGCATTTGGGGGACACAATATGTTCAAACTGGCACAACAGCATACCCCAAACAGAATAGATCCAAATAGGCCTACGCCAAGACACTTAATAATCAGATTATCAAACGTCAAAGATAAAGAGAGAATCCTGAAAGCAGCACGAGAAAAGCGGTCCATCACATACAAAGGAAGCTTCATAAGACTATGTGCAGATTTCTCAATAGAAACCATGGAGGCAAGAAGGAAGTGGGGTGATATATTTAAGATGTTGAAATAGAAAAACCGCCAACCAAGAATCCTATATCCAGCAAAACTACCCTTCAAATATGAGGGAGAGCTTAAAATATTCTCTGACAAACAGACAACGACAGAGTTTGTGAACAAGATACCTGCTCTATAGGAAACACTAAAGGAAGCACTGCAGACAGAAAGGAAAAGATAGGAGTGAGAGGTTTGGAAAACAATTTTGGGAGATAGCACAGCAATGTAAGTACACTGAACAAAGATGACTGTGAGTATGGTTGAAAGAGGAAAGCTGGGACCATGTTGGACATTAGAACAAAGATGTATGATAAAGACTGGGACTGTGTAACTCAGGGAAACCTAGGGTGTTCAATGATTGTAATAAAAGCTACAAATAGGTTTTTACATGAGGTAGAACAAATGAATGTCAACACTGCAAGGTATTAAAAATAGGGTGGGATGGGGGGAAAATACAATGAATGCAAAGTTGAAACTATAATTAACAGAAACATTGTATTATGCTTCCTTTAATATAACAAAGGCAATATACCAAAGCTAAATGCATATAGGGGAGTGGGGAATAGGGGAAGGATACGGGACTCCTGGCATCGGTGATGTTGTCTAACTTGTTATTCTACTTCAGGTTAATACTATCTTTCCTTTTGTTGCTTTCTAGCTATCAAGTTTTGTTTTGTTTGGTTGTTTTTTTTTCTCTCCTTCTCTTCTTTTTCTTTTGCCTCTCTGCCTTCTTTGACTCTTCCTCTGTCTTTGTGGAAGAAATGGAGATGTCCTTACATAGAGAGTGATGAAATGGTGCTGAATACATAAATACGTGACTATACAGGGAACCAGTGATTGTTTACTTAGGACAGAACGTATGGCGTGTGAACAAAACCATCTTGAAAGAAATGGGGTGATGAAGAAATCCTGAGGGCACTATATTGAGTGAAATAAGACAGACACATAAAGGAAAATATTGCAGGGTCTCACGGATATGAACTAATTATAACATGTAAACTCATAGACATGAAATATAAGTTACCAGGATATAGAATGAGGCTAAAGAATGGGGGGCAGTTGCTTCTTATGAGCAGAATGTTCAACTAGGGTGAACATTTGGAAATGGACAGGGGTGATGGTAGTATGTTGTGAGAATAACTAACAGTGCTGAAAGGTGTGTGAAGGTAGTGGAAAGGGTAAGCTCAGAGTCACGCATGTCACTAGAAGGAAAACTGGAGGTTAAAAGATGGGAATACATAAAACAGCGAATCTTGTGGTGGACAATGTCTGTGATTAACTATACAAATATTAGAAATCTCTCTCACGAACTAGAACAAATGTATGACACTAGAACTAGAAGTTAATAACAGAGAGGCATATAGGGAAAAATATATATACCTATTGCAACCTATATACTCCAGTTAGTAGTATTTTAACATTCATTCATCAACAGTAACAAACGTACTATACCAAAACTATAAATCAATAATAGAGGGGGGCATGGTTAGGGGTATGGGAGGATCTGAGTTTCCTTTTTTTTTTTTTGGTCTTTATTTCTTTTCTGAAGTAATGAAAATGTTCTAAAAATCGAAAAAAATTAATTGTGTTGATGGATGCACAGCTATATGATGGTATCATGGGCAACTGATTGTACACTTTGGATCTTTGGATAACTGTATGGTATGTGATCAATCTCAATTATATATATACATAAAAATCAATGTTTCCACCAAAATAATTTTGTTTTAAAAAGTGAATGATTTCATTCCAAAAGATGTAACCATTTACATTTATCACATTTAAGTTGGGACTTTATTGCTTTTGATCCAAGTTCCTTGCAAATCATCAGAAGAAAGAAGGGTGCAACATGATCTTCAGAAAATGCTATCAAGCTTCAAAAAGAATAAAATTTGAATGAATTTCTGGGTTTGAAAAGATGTAACATTTTATATTTCATTCATTAATGATATCATGAGGCCATTATACAACCAGGTCTGTGTAATTATAATAGCTAACATTTCATTAGCTCTGATTTTGAGAGAGCTAAGGTAATAAAAAAAAAGAGAGAGATTAAAAGTTAACTACATAGTACATTTGGGAACTGTAATTAATTTCATGTGGCCGGAGCACAGGCTATAAGGGAGGAGATGAGACTGGCTGAAGTTTGACCAGGGGACTTTAAATGTCACACAAAGAGGCTTAGATTCATACTGTAAAAATAGACTATGCCAACCCAAGAGATTCAGAGAAGAATGGGACAGAGAAGTCCACGCACTGAGGAAAGGCAGCAAGAAATTGGTTATGACCAGGGGGATGAGAAAACCTTCACTGTGAATGTGGCATTTCAGCTGGGCCCTAAAGGGTAGGTAAGATTTTGACAGTTTTCCCTACTATTAACACTTTGTATTACTGCAGTACTTATTAGAATTGGTAGAACTATTATTATATTCAAACTATGAAATGAAAAGTTCATAGTTTACATTAGGGTTCATCATTTGTTTTGTACAGTTCTGTGGTTTTCTAAAATTTTTATTCTGGTAACATATATACAACCTAAAATTTCCCACTTTAACAACTTTCAAATATTCAATTCAGAGGTGTTAATTGCATCCACACCATCCATTACCAAAACTTTTCCACACATGATGGAATGTTTAATGGCTCATTATTGCTGAAGGACCTGATGATGTGGTGGACATAAAGAGGGATGTAGAGGAAGCAGCACTGAAACCAAGGAAACCAATGGCAAGCCTCTGGGAAGGGCCAAGAATCAGAAGATCCCAGCTTCAGATTCTGCTCAGCCCAGGCTAGCTCTGGGACATGGACAAGTTGCTGCTCTCTGCCTCAGTTTCCTCACCAGTAAAATGAAGGGATTATACAATTGAATTCCAAGGTCCACTTTGGGTTCTAAAATTCTGCATCTCCAGGATTGGTTTCCTCCAGCCAAAATTTTAATGTCCTCTGGATGTTTTCCAAAAAACTGGGTGTCAAAACATGGAAACATATCAGGCAGTGGCCATCTGTTTATGATCTATTTAAACCCTAAAAAGAAAAATAAAGTCTGTTTACCCAATGCAAAAAAAAAAAAAAAAAAAAAAAAAGCCCATATTATTAATGCATGTAAACAGTATAGCCAATTTAGGGAATTTATGGGGACACTATACTCTTTTGTGGTGCCTTGTCTGAAGAGAGAAGGCAAAAATGGTCAATTGCACCTGATTCTGGGACTCACTAAGGTAAATTTGTTATGAATATTAAAAAATTTTGTTTTCAAACCCAGAAAAAGGGTCTCAATCTTTGTGATAATGGTTATATGAATCTCTGATGATATGATTAAGAGATCTAGGTTTGTTTAAGGTTGGATAAAACAAAAACTCAGAAGTGAAATTCATTTGTTTTCAACTTGATTACCTCCTTCTTTACAGTTTCATAAAGGTATAATTAATATACAATAAAGGGCACATATTTAAGGTACACAATTTACTAAGTCACAATATACTTATACACCCATGAAACCAACACCACAATCAGGACAATGAGGATGTCCATTACCTCCAAAAGGTCCTTTGTACCACTCGGTAAATTCCTCCCTCCCTGCACCTCTTCACCCTGCCCTGTCCCAGGTGACCACTGATCTGCTTTGTCACTATAGACCAGATGGCATTTTCTAGAATTTTATAAGAGGACTCATACAGTATGTACTCTTTTTTTTGCATGGCTTTTTTCACTCAGCTTATCTTGATACACATTGTATATTTAAGTAGTCCATTCCTCTTCATTGCTGAGTAGTATTCCACTGAATGGATATACCACAATTTATTGATGCATTTACCTGTTGATGGACATCTCGGTTGTTTCCAGGATTGAAGTATTACAGATAAAGCCAGCAAAGTCACTTTTAATCCTTGCCTTTACTCTTTGGTAACCCCTCCTTTTTTCCGTATTAAAAGCATCTCTTAACTGGCCAGGGGTTGATAATTGGTGAGCCTAGGTGAGGGGACATGGGGTTTCATCACACCTGTGCCGGTTTGGATGTACTGTGTCCCCCAAAACACCATGGTCTTTAATGAAATCTTGTGGGGGCAGACATATTAGTGTTGATTGGGTTGGAATCATTGGATTAGCTTGTTTCCATGGAGATGTGACCCACCCAACTGTGGGTAATATCTTTGATTAGATTATTTCCACAGAGGTGTGGCCACACCCATTCAGCATGGGTCTTGATTTAATCACTTGAGTCCTATAAAAGAGCTCACAAACAGAACAACCAGAGAGCAGCTGCAGCCTAGAAAGACATTTTGGAGATGGCGGTTGAAAGCACTTTTCCTAATGCTTTGGAGAGGCCAGCCCAGAGTTTGCTCTGGAGAAGCTAAGAAAAGGACAAAACGCCCCAAGAACAACACTTTTAAGAATGCACAGGAGCTGAGAGGAGATGGAACACAATCCGGGATCAGCAGATGCCAGTCACGTGCCTTCCCAGCTAACAGAGGTTTTCTAGACACTATTGGCCTTCCTTTGGTGAAGGTATACTGGTGTTGGTTCCTTAATGTGGACATTTTCATGGCCTTCAGACTGTAACTTTGTAACCAAATAAACCCCCTTTTTAAAAGCCAATCCGTTTCTGGTATTTTGCATAACAGCAGTATTAGCAAACCGGAACAATACCATTCTCTCTTTTTGTCTAGGTTTACATTTTTCCACAATACAAAGATGCTTAAGCACTTTATAAAGTGTTTCTTCTATCAATACTAAGAATATTCAGTAATTCTGTAGCTGAGCCAATAGGTCAAATTTGAGGGCTTTATTTAAAGGGGGTTTAAGTTTGTTTCCTGCGTTTGATTATTATAGTCATGGGGAGGAGGTGAGAAGAATGATAGCGAAAATGACAAGATTCCTTGCCCCCTTCTCAGTCCTGCTGAATCAGGACAGACCACCCCAAGCCTTTCTTCGGAACAAGCAATTCCAAAAATCCTGAATTTTCTCTTCCTTGATGATCTAACCTCCAGTTTTGGTGTCATATCAGAAACAGAGGAATGATAAGTTTAATTCTCCCACTGGCATCTCTTTTTATTCCTACCCTGTCCATTTCTCCTCTCTGATTCTCAAATACACAGAAGCTATGTCCAGGAACCAACTAATCAGAGAGGTTTCTGTAGGGGAGAAACGATACAAATGGGAATAAAATCAGCAAATGGGGAGGATTTTAAGAGAAGGGAAAAGGAATTTAAATATAAAGAAAAAGATGTAAGGAAATTAAATCTCAGTACTAGTCCTCTTTCAACTTCTTTTTTGAGTAAAGTCAAAGTCTAAAGTCAGAAAATCAGCAGTAGAATCATAGGGATGCAAAAGAGAAGTCACTGAAATTGTAATACAGTCTCCCATTAAGGTGGAGAACTTGGCTAATTGCAGGCATCCTTGGACTTGTGACACAAGCACTTAGTTTTGTCAGTACCTGCTTGGAATTTCAAACCCCATGCCTCTCTTCTCCCCTGATCCTTACATACAGATTAAACTTTGCCTTAGACTACTGGCCAAATCCTTTCTCCATTTGGAAAGGCTTATTATAGTAGCAGTAGTCATAATGAAAGCTTACCAAGTACCTATGTGGACTAGGTAAGAGGTGAAGGCACTTCCACATAAATAAGGAAACTGTGGCTCATGGCAAATTTAGTTGACTTGTCTAAGGTGATAAAGACAGTACAAAGTTGAAGTGAAGATTAGAACCCAGCATGTTTCAAACCTCAAGCTATGGTTTTTCTAGAGGAACCATATCACCATAGTGAAGGAGCTTGGGCTCTGGAGCCAGCGGGTCCGGCTCTGCCATCACTAGCTGTGTGACTTCGGGCAAGTTACTTGACCTCTCTGTACCTCGGTTTTCCTATTTGTAACATGAAGACAGTAATAGAATCCACCTTGGAGGGTTGTTGTGTGAATTAAACAAATCAATACAGAAAATGCTTAGTCCGTATTTAGCACTCAAAAAACAATAGCTATTATTACCATGAGAGCACTAAGGGTCAAGTCCACCTAGTTCTGACCCTGTGCACCTGTTCTAATAACCAATCCTAACATCAACTTTTACCTGAGATCAAGTTGCTTCCTTGTATTCTAGTTACAGTTTCTTGAACACAGGGCCTGATGATCTATCCAGACACAAGTGCCCCTGGGGCTGGGATATCTTGCCAATCTCCTCCTTTCCCCCACCCTCACATCTGCTGGGAACTGACAACCTGTCCGTGAGCTGCAGCTCTGAGGGTGCAGACCCTCACATCTCTGATGCAGCCAGGTGGCGGGGCTGCCCACATCTCTGGCCCTGGCAATGCGTGCATCCTCTCCCACCTGCCTCCTAGAGGCCTTTCTTCACCTCCTGATGGCCATCCCTGTTGACATCCAGTTGTTGGGACCACACTGGTGGTCAGGCATAAGCATGTTATGCTTGCCAGGTGTAACTCTCTTTTATCTCAAGCAGAGGATCTGGCCCACCCCAGAAAATGTTTCTATCTTCTTCAAGGCTCTGAACACTACCCTGCCCAACTTGGTCATCAGTCAGCCCCTTTACCTCCTACTGTAGGATGAGACAGGGCATATTTCTCACAGTCACAGACACAATTTTGTCTTCTGATGACCTAAAATAAAGCAACCATTGTGTGATAATATGTGGGTCCTGAGAAAAGGATGCATCTCCCCCTACCCTCCAAACCCTGATTCTGCCAATAGGTATATTATACTGCTCCAGACCCCACATAAGAGAGCAATAGTAGGCTGGCATGATGTTACTTTAGTTAAGGCACAGGCTCATCAACTATCAGCAAAAAGCTTCACCAGCCAAAGATCTGTTTGAGCCTCACGCTAAATATTTAAATATTTAAAGGGACACTAATTGCATACCAGTTTCTCTAGCGACTGGCCTTTTGCTTGTTTAAAATAATTCCTACTAATAAAATACCAGAAGACTAAAAGGCCAATTTCACATGCAAATACCACTTGTTTCCTTTCGGTAATGACTATTTTCAGAGACACAAAAGAAACAGAATACTTGAAAAATGTTTTCCCAAATGCAACACTTACACACTGCTAATGGGAGTATAAATATTACAATCACTTTGGAAAATGACACATGTATCCACACTCCTTGGCATAAGCATGCGCAGTAGGCGACGTTCGAATATGCTAACAGCAACAGAGTTCATAAAACACTGAAAACCCAAATGCGTACAGATTTAAGAATCGATAAATACATGACAGCAGCTTCATATAAAGGATACTATACAGCCACATAAATGAATGAACTGCCGTTACATACATCAGTCTCAGGAACAAAATCCTGAGTGGGGAAGAAAAAAAAAGCAAGCCGCAGCCAATTCAATGGGGAAATAACAGTTTTTCAACAAATGGCGCTGAGACAACCAAATATTCACAAGCAAAACAATGAATTCTCATGCCTTATACAGAAATTAGCTGAAAATGGACCAGAGATCTAAATATGAGAGGTAAAACTATAAACCTCTTGGAAGAAAACGAAGGTGTAAAGCTTTGTGATCTTGGATTAGACACTGGTTTCTTCGATATGACACCAAAAGCACAAGTAGCAGAAGAAAAAAATAGGTAACTGACTTTGTCAAAACTAAAAACTTTAGTGCTTCAAAGGATATGATCAGGAAAATGAAAAGGCAACCCACAGAATAGGAGAAAATATTTGCAAAGCATGTATCTGTTAAGGCTCTAATCTCCAGAGTATATAAAGAACTCTTAAAATTCAACAAAAAGACAATCAACTCAATTTAAAAATAGGCAAAGAATTTCAATAAACATTTCTCCAAAGATATACAAATGGCCAAAAAGCATGGAAAAGATGCTCAGCACCATTATTCATTAAGGAAATGAAAATCAAACCCACAATGAAATACCACGTCATACCTACTAGGATGGCTTTAATCAAAATGAGAGACAATAACAAGTGTTAGCGAGAATGTGGAGAAACGGGAACCTTCACACACTGACAGTGGGAATGCAAAGTGGTGCAGCCACTTTGGAAAACAGTTTGGCAGATGGAGTTACCATATGATCCAGCAATACACCCTAGAGAATTGAAAATACATGTCTACACACTGTACACAGATATTCATAGAAGCGTTATTCATAATGGTCAAAAGTTTAAAACAATCCAAATGTTCATCAACGGATGAATGGATAAACAAAATGTGGTACATGGAACCACATGGTGGCTTGGAACTATGTACCCCAGAAAAACATGTTCTTATACTTAATCGACTCTGGGGGTATGAACTCTTGCAAATAGGACCTTTTGATGAGGTTACTCCAGTTAAGGTGTGGCCCAACTGAATCAGGATGTCGCTGAATCCTATTACTGACAGCCTTATAGGGAAGGCCAAAGAGAGAGAGAAGCCACGGGAAGGAGCCAGAAGCTGGAGGTCAACAAAACGGAGGAGCCAGGAGAGGCTGCCACGTGACAGAAAAGCTAAGAACCAAGGATCACCGGCAGCCAGCCCCAGAATGCCACAATCTACTGGGAGAAAGCAGAAGCCACCTTGATTTTGGACTTCTCTTACCCTCAAACCATGAGTCAGTAAATTTCCATTGTTTAAGCTAACCCACTGCATGATATTTGCTTTAGCAGCCAGGAAACAAAAACACCATACAATGCAATACTATTCAGCCATAAAAAGGAACGAAATACTGCTACATGCTACAACGTGGATGAACGTTGAAAACATGATGCTAAAGTGAAAGAAGCCAGACACAAAGACCACATATTGTATGTTCCCCTTTAGATGAGATGTCTGGAATACACAAATCTGTAGAGACAGAAAATAGTTTAGTGGCTGTCAGGGACTGGCAAAAGTGGGGAATAGGGAGTGATTGCCAATTTTGGGGTTTCTTTTGGAGGTGATGAAAATGTTCTTGAATTAGATAATGGTGATGATTGCACAACCTTGTGAAGATACTAAAAATCACTAACTTGTACAGTTTAAAAGGGTGCATTTTATGGTATATGAATTATATTGCAATTTTAAAAATTGACAGGAGAAAACCACGCATGGAAGACTCAATCCTCTAAGATGCCATGTGTTGAGAGGGGTTGGAATCAGGGAGAGGGACAGAGAATGTGAAATAAACTCGTACTGTTCTATTTGGGCCATGGTTTCACAGGTGTCTTGCTTCATATTTATTCAATAGTCAATAAAAACAAAAAATTTTAAAGGCAAATATCATTTTTCCTATTTTTCAAGCCACAATAAACACAAAAATTAAATTTGAATTTAAATATCACAAGCTGGTTGCCACCATCAACTAAGAAACCCACGTGTGCAAAGCACCATAAAAGGCACCATGAGCATTACAAAAGACGCAGTAACAATTCCCATCTACACCACAAGCGGCCACCAGCTCCAGAAAGCCATAAATTGGCTTTCTCAGAGAATAATCCCAGCAAAGGTTTTGCCATCCCCAACACCAGTTATTAATTTAAGGAATTCATTTTGTACAATTAGGCAACTAAAGTATTAAGTGTATTTTACTTTCAGAGCTTCAAAATTTGTTTTGATAATTGGTGTCATCTCTCTTTTCCAAGTCTGCTTTTAAGCACATGGCATATATGTGGAATTAGAGCACAGTTAGTGAATTATAAGGAACTATGTTTACGAGCCTTCCTTTTTAAAGCCCTGACTTAAATGATATCTTTAGATTATCATACATTCTCATCTAGGATCTATTATATCTTAGTTTCTAAATATTCATATAATGACATCTGAAATGCCTTTTTGCAAGATACAGTCTAGATAAACTTATGGGACATTTTCTAAAAACCACCAAGGTTTCCCTCATGATTTACAATAGCTTTAGGGTAATCTAAAATTGTATCTATGTTTCCAGTTTTACCAAAGAATGACAAATGCAAATATTTTTAACTTGAACAGTGCCTTTCACTAAGGAGGTCAATATTCTAATTTTACATCATGGTTTCTGAGATATATGCCCCAGAAATGTATCATTCCAGTAAATAACTCCAGGTCATATATCTATTTTAGGATCAATGGCCTATACTGATACAATTAACTTGACAATGAATGAACGTCAATTTCTCCTTGCCTGTAGTAAACAAAGTTGGTGATGGAGAAAGCAAATGCAATTTCTAGCCAAAGAACCCTGGGTTTGAATTTCAGGCCTGCCTTTGACAGCCTCTGTGACTCTGGCAAACCTCTGAGCCTCAATTTCCGTATCTGTAAAGTGAAGTTAGTAGGATCCACCTTGGAGGATGATAATTCACACAGTGGGCTTGGCACCCTAGGATCTTCCACCAATGTTGGCACTCTGCATTTTCCCTTCCCCTGTGAAAGCAAAGCCTTATTAAGTAAATGGTCACACGGACAATTTTATAATTTTAATTAAATGTTTATACACTAAAAAAATTGGCTTCATCATTTTCTAAATTTTTCCCTCTGCATACTAAATTATAATCTTAAACTGCTAACAAAATATTTAATGAGAATCTTATTTAGAAAAATTAAAACTAATGAGGAAGTAGAGAACGATCCATTCTTAAACTTATTGATATAATTGAGGATTTCACTTCTACATCCAAATGCCTACTGGTTTCTGCAACAACAAAGGTGAACAGTTATGAATTCTGCTATTTTATGATTTGGATGTTCCTGAAAAGTCAGTGGCTTGGATAAAGACAGGAAGGCATGATTATCACATCCACTACTAAGCTAAGAGGAGTGGCTAATACAAAAACTAAAAGAAGCAAGGATTAAAAACATTTTGTCAAATCTGAAACCGTTGGATGTTAATAATCACATTCATATTTCAAAGTCCTGTGGTTATGGTTGTTGTACAGGTGCTTGTTTTTGGTAGATTTCCTAGAGGCAAGATAGAGAGAACTGGCTTTGCCAGGAGAGCATCTGGATAAGATCTGGGATGTGGTTGATCACCCTGTCAAACACAGCCAGCAGTTTGATGCAGCTTCAAAAAATGGCAATGCTATTGCAAAAGCATCAAGAAAGCTTAAGATGCTGAAGTAACAGTTCCAGTGTTTTGGCACTGACTCTCCAGAGCATGTGTTGACAAACCATAGCCCATCCATGGGCCAAACTGGGCTCACTGCCTGTTTTTGTATGGCCTGTGGGCTCAGAATGGTTTTTACATTTTTAAACGGTTGAAAATGTCAAAAGAAGAATAATATATTTTCATGACATGTAAAAATTAGATGAAATTCAAATTTCAGTGTCCATAAATAAAACTTTATCGGGACACAGCCATGCCTATTCTGTTACTTGTTGTCTATGGCTACTTTCATGATACAGAGCAGAGTTGAACAGCTGTGACAGAGACCTTATGGCCTGCAAGGCTGAAATATTTCTATCCGGCCCTTTACAGAAAAAGCTTGCCAACCTCTGCTCCAGAATATTGAATTTTTTTTTAAGGGCAGTAATGGAAGAGGACCACAGGAATGGTGAGGGGTCTGGAAACCATTTCTCAAGTTGGATAGTTGAGAGTCAGTAGAAAAGAAGATCAAAGGACACAGTTCTCTTCTCATATTTAAAGGTCCAGCATGGGATGTGGCTTGTTTTTTTGTTACTACAGAGGGGAGAACAAGGAACGCTTATGAAAATTCTAGGAAGTCAGATATCAATTAAACGTAAGAAAGCATCTTTTAACAAGCTGAAGTGGACAATCATAGAAGAGGTCATACCACAAAATACTGAGCACCCTGCCATTTGCTAGTATTTACGCTAAGAGGCAACATGATCACCAGTCGGGGTTATTATAGAAAGAATTCTTACAGTGAGTAGGAAATTGAATGACTTAAAGCTCAGGGTCCTTTACACAGCAAAGATTCTATGGTTTTATCTCAAGAGAAAAGAAAATGATCATAAATGGAAGGTAAAATCACAATGACCAGTTGATGGAAACAATTTCTACTATCTTTGTTCACTAGGGATTAGAACCTGCAGGGAAATACAATTTATTACAGACTTTTTTTAATCAATTAAAATGAGTACATTAAAAAGTGGTCTTCCATTTATATAAAGAGTACATTAGCTATAAAAAGAATCACATTAGGAAAAGAAGGTTATTTTTGGGTGGAGGGCTCCAATTACACAATATAAGGAAAGGGCATTCACTGCTAAATAAAATGAGTTGGAACCTTTCCTTGTGTTACTACAGGAAATTGGCATGTGGCACTGCTAGAAAGAGGAAAAAAAGTCTATATATAAAACAGAAAGGGAGAGGGATGCGTTAAAAAAGAACACGCTAAAATGCAGTTAAGGGCACAGCCATGTGATATACTTGCATTGGATTGCTTCATAAAATAGCTTCACAAACAACTTCACAAACCTGTTAAGCTGTTATTTTGGCCTATCTATTTTCAATGGCAATCTTGACACCCAAGCAAGGCTCACACCACCATGGCAATATAAACATCAGGGTGTTGGAGAATAAAATTTAAAGTAGCAATTTATAGCCCCTGCAGGGCTGGAAATAAACTAATCCTTAAGCATTTGTTACTATGACATAACATTCCTCAGATCCCATGGACACCTCAGGATTTCCCCACCAGGGCCATTTAGAAAGCAGAGACCCCAAAATGCCTATTCTATTAGATGATCCCTGCCCCCGAGAGTTTTAAAATACAGGTATTTAAAAGCATGAGACAGTATAATTCCTGCACAGCTCAGGGAATGCGTGATTCCGAGAAATCTGAGCAACACCCACTGAAAGGCAATTATCATCGTGACTTCCATTTGCCCAGCAGTCTTCATAGCTCATGTGATTCTTGTATCAGCCCGATTCAGGCAAGAAGAGGCGTATTTGACAGTTGAGGAAACTGAGGCACAGGAAAACTAAGTCTTCCTATAACAATTCCAGGCACCACACAGCAAGGACTCAGCTAGGTCTTCTAACTCCGCACCCACAGCCCTCCACTATACCACATTCCCTACTTGAAACCAGAAACCCCAATTTAGGGCAATTTATAGAAATTTAGGTACTTTGGCTCAGGCAGATAAAACACAAAAGTGTTTAATTAAATGAAAGGACAGAGAAAAATGAAAGAAAAATTATGTTTGAAAGTGAGCCTGCTTCTTTGCAGGGACAATACTTCCTGTTGGAAGGGGAGCAATTACCGAGACTTAAACAGTGAAAATTGTAAGGTGTGACTGATGTGCAGCTCAAAAAGCAAAAAGGAGACATTCCTGCTAAAGATGAAACACACCCAAAAGTCAAGGAGTTGGGGGGCCTGGGGTGGTCACAGGGCCCAGCCGTCTGCTCAGGACCGGCTGTAGTGTTGGGTCACTTATGGCGATCAGCACCCAGGCTCAGAGTCCAGCCTGGAACCACAATCTATCAGCCCTGGCCACCACTTCCCCGGCTGCGTCATTTTACTTTGTTATTAACTTTGCTCAAAAAGAGAGGCCTGTAAGGCCCTGGGGGCAGTTCCTTCTCAAGGTCTTAGGAAGAGACTATGTGACAACAAGGACAACTCTTTGAGAACAACCAGTCTGCAGATGAAAAACAGATGAACCTGTGATGAAGGTTTTTGTGGCACTTGGCTGCTTTTGATCTAAGAAACAGTACTGAACCCCTTCTTTAAAAATAAGATGGTTTCTGGCAGACATAACCAACATCAAAAAAAAAAAAAAAGAAAGAAAGAAAAGAAAAGAAAAGAAAGAAAGGAAAAAGTTAAAAAAAAAAAGCTGCAGAAAGAACATGGGTAAAAAAGCTCAGTAAATAATGGCTGATTTTAAATATACTTGACCCTTTCAGGAGTGTTTTTCTTGAAAAGGCTTAAGGGGATTATTCCATTTGGACAACTAATAGCCTAATTACTATTAAAAAAAAAACAACAAACACAACTAAGCTCCTTTTCAGTCAGATCTTGGCAAGTAAATACCTCAAAGTATACCCATATCTGCAGCACCATAAGTCATACTGTCGAAAAACATAATTAAACTCAGTTGTGTCCAAGTTTCTGTCAAACACAATCCATAACAGGTGAACTACTGAATGCTGAATATAAAGATTTTTCATTTTGGACATGATTCCTCTTTATAAACAGCAAAAGTATAACATAAAAAAATAAGCAATTGGTACTCTCCTGCTGGCACCACACTCTGTATGTACCCTGATGGCTAAATGCAATTCTAATACCAAACTCTTTGCACCTAAGGAGAAGGAATTAAATAACCACATTTCATACTTTTAAAGCTGTCCCACTGAGCAAAAAAAAAAAAGTCTTTTCACAGGACTTTTTTTTTCATAGCACTTTTTAACTATTTAGAAAATTACTTTTCTCTGCTGTATCACCTTTACGGATGCTAAAATATCCCAAACTGATGAAATGTATGAGATGTAAAGTCTACAATAGTCTTCTCATCATTATCATCATTTGATATCAGGGCAAACTCAGCGAAATGTTCCTGATGGTGGACCACATCACATCATGAGGCACCAACAGTGAACTTACACATTTCAGCAAAAATCCGCCAGGGTTTAAGCACAGACTTCTCTAAGTGATAATCCCTGTCTTCAGAATTACTTGCTCATAGAAGCAGATGATCACAGGCTCCCTCTTCTCAAACATCTATCCAGCGTTGTTTCTCTATTTTGTTTAATGGCTAATCAATGGCTTACCAAAAGTGTTTTTTTCTGGGTTTAAATATTGCAGATGTAGAATATTTTGGCTACAGTGGGAATTAAATGGACACTTGTAGGTTGTCCCAGACCCACTGGTACTTCTTAGACTGGAATGGAACTCTGAAGAACGTTTTTCTAGATCCCGTTACCTTCATGGATAGAGCATGTAACAACCGCTCCTTCGGGGTGGCAGGACCGTTGTACAATGAAATCTAATGAAATTCAGGTCATTGGCTAGTGAGTTGGAAGTTCTATCTGTAGATATCACAAAAAGAATTTACAAAAATGAAAAGTGTTACATAGTGAATTTATTAATAAGCCACAATACTGACTTATGTTATTTTCTTTCTCTCAAGTTAAACATTTATAAACCCCTAAAAATTTAAGATAACATTTTAACTGTACTTCCTGGTACAGGAAGAAAGCTATCATTAATCAAACATTCTGTCTTCTACTTTAATATAAGAACCCTTGTGGGTGCCAACCCTGTTTGTTTGATACATTTCTAAAATGCATTGGTACTTTCGCTGGCCTTAGTAAATATTCTGAACAAAAATGCACTTTTTCTGATAAATGACGAAAAATAGTACTCCCGAATTAAAACCGTCAAGCACTTCAGCTGTTGCTGCAAAGGTATAGGAAGCATTATTGAATCACTAATGCCACCCAAAATATGGATATGGGCTCATCTCATTGTCATTTTCTTCCCTCTGAAGATGGCAGAATTCAGAAATAATTCCATTTAGGTTCCATTAATTTCAAGTTTAATTGGGTTTGGGGTTTTATTGGGGCTTACTGGGAAATGAAGTATGAATTGTAATGATAAGGTGATATAATTGATGCTTATTAAAAATGACCAGAATGGGCATATCCTATTAAGTGTGGTTCCCTTCAAATAGTTCATTTTAGGTGATGACATGTTTATTTCAATAGCGCTAACATAGAGTAATACATCTCAGAAGCTCCTTTGTGGAACCTAAAGAAGTTTTATTTCTCCATTGTTTTTAACATTCTTGGTTATGATAAGTATCTTTTAATGATAATTTTGAATTTGGGAAGTAATAATCTTGCAAAGTTAAAAATTAATTTTAGTCCACATAGAGTGTAACTATAAAGGAACAATACTAATTTGTGCACGTGCTTTGTAAACCAGCTCTTGAGGCAATTCTAGTAAAGGTGAGCTGGAAGTTTCTAAGGAGCAGTAAGATCATTTGGAAGGGTAAATAGATAGCTTTGAACAGATTATTGCTGATCATTTTAAATACCTTCCCATTTGGTTACCTCCAAGGGAAAAGTTTGAAAGTTTTAAGCTAAATGTGCCAAAGACATGGTACTGTTTGTCTGTCTCTATAGTTATTTTCAGATACTAATTTTAAGAAACTCCCAAGTGTTCATCAGCAAACATCCTGGTTGATGGTGTCTATAAAAGCCAAAAGTTCCTACTGCCATTAAAATGAATAATTTCCAAAAATGAAGAGGTGGGTCTCTTTTTAGAGCATGAACTACAAAAGTTATTTTCAAAGAAAACTATGATTCATTTATCAAAGTTAAGCTGAGGAATGCCAACTGGTTTAATACTCAGGTAAAATTAATGGTTTGACGGCAGATAAAACTTATGGATCACTCTCTTCTCTTACTAAAACAAAAGCATTACCTTCTCCCCAATTATTTCCTTTGACAGTCCTGGGAGTTATTTAATCTCTAGGAAATCGAGTTTAATTGTTACAGAACTAGATAAATCTCTGATGTTCCATCCAGCTTTTGAAGTTTAGGGAAGCAGACTGGGTAGAGCAAAGAGCATGCATGGGCTGTGAAGTCTGAGCAGCCTAGATGTGAAAATCTGCCTACCAGTGACTAGCCACGTGCCCTCTGTAAGCACCCTTGACCCACACCTGTGAAATGGAGACGACAACATCTGACTCCTAGGAGTTTTATAAGAACGAAGTGAAACAAGAAGGCACTCAACAAATGTTACTTCTCTCTTCCCCTCCTTTTCGTGGGAAATGTGACCTCTATCAGTCCAAGCATATAAAATAGAAACCACATTTTAAAACTTGTATTTTCTAAACAGACTGTTTCATGGGATGCACTTTTGAGATATATGGTGCTGAGTATTTTATTATGTCTATAATGACACATTACTGCAAGGCCACACTCAACCAAGACCATGTGATATAGGATAATTGCCTAGCTCCTAACTGTTGTGATCAAGAAAGCCAAGGCAAGCAACTTTCACAACGTCTGTAAGACAGGAAGACGGAGATGGCCCAGAGAAGCAGAATGAACAGCAAGACAGTCAGCTTTCTAAGTACTCTTCAGTCCTACACAATACTTTTCAGGAAGTGTGGGTACAATACTCATTACCATATCACTGTCTCAATTAAACTGTCTATACAAGTTGGAAGTATTTTTGCCAGGCAGTTGAGAGATAAATGAAACATCGCCATTTTAAGAATAAATAAACCCTGCTTTTGAGAGTGCTTTTGAGAAAAACAAATAATCCAGCCAATAAGACCCAGTGCATTTGAAAGTTTAAACAACTTAGTTATATCAGCATCCAAATTGATAGTGCCTTCTCATTTCTCAAATGATGAATTTTCTTCTAGATAAAGTCATAGGTTTTATACAGATTTGGTATAGCAATACACAAACTAGTGCTCAGACAACTTGCTTGTCTCTAAGATTCAATGCTATAAAAGAATGTTTTTGTTCATGGGAATTGTATATGTGAATTCTAGTGTATGTTCAAGGATATGTGCAGCTTACTCTCATATGTTCAGAAGACAGAGCAATAGATGATGGATGATGGGGGGGAGGGAGGGAGGGAAAGAGAAATGGTGGTGTGATAGCATGTTAAAGTTGGTGGATCGGGGTATCAGGGGAGGGGGTCAGGGTATGCTGGAGTTCTGTGTACGGGGTTTGTATTGTTTTTGCAACTGTTCCTATAACTTTGACTTTATTTCAAAATAAAGTTAAAAAAATAAATTGTGGTGATAAATGCATTAAAAAAATATATTCAGTGCTAAACACCTGGATCTGGCCTTAATACAGCAAATATAATCAGATCTGAACACAGTATGTGTCCGTATGTGTATACAGACACACGCACATACATATATGTGCATAGACGACATGGGGAGGGGGCCCAGTCTCTGAAGATAAGCTGCTTAGATTAGGTGTTTAAACATTACTATAGGCTGCCCTCAAATTACATTTGTTTGGCTAATCTCTAAGTGATTCAGTCTGGGAAAGAAACACCACCATAAAGATTGTCAGATATGTTAAAGGAATTAAAGGATGATGATGTTTCTTCTTTGCTGGGGAACAATTACAAATTCTAGAAGGTCATGTTTCACCCAAACTTAAAAGGAGCAAAAAAAGAAAGATAAAAGAAGTGAAGAGTCATTAGATAAATTTCAAAATCTTACGTTGGCTACTTGTTTAGATAGATGAGTCAACTTCCACTAAGTCCAAAAAGGAGTTTAAGAGTGGGCCCCTTTTGCCAAGAGTCTGGGAAATGAAAGAATGACTCACTTTAATACTTGATGTCAAAATCTTGGTGAGCTCTGGCTTTGGTGTTTTTTAAGTCAATAAATGGCGTTGTATAATGTTGCTCAGACAGCAGCCAGGAAGTGGCAGCCAACCTTAGACTCCGTCCTCTATCCCAGGATAAAGCCAGTGGCCAAGAAAGTGTCCTCTGCAATGCCTGATATTCTATGGAGCCCCTTTTTAGAGATTTGCCACCCTATGAGATTTGTCCAGCCTTACCTGGTGTGATTTTGCCACCCTAGACAAATATTGTTAAGACATAGCTTAAATAGGCAGTGAGCCACCTTTAGAATGAAGTCCAAAAGGCAAAGTCTGAAGGACATCTGCCAGAGATCTATAAGGCTCACCTCCCAGGTAGAACCATCTTCTCCAGAATGTGTATTCTACAATTCATTCTGCTAGCACATCGTTTCCCATTTCGTGGCACATAGAAAGTAAAGAAATGCACCTGGAGCCAAAGCCAGAAGGACCCCAAGGTGCTGTCCTTCCACTGATGGTGGCCATCAGCTTTGGTCTACCTTGGGGGGCTCCTGAGGATTGTGAAGTCTGTCAAAGAAGTTCCCCAGTACTCTGTGGCCCGCAGCAATTCAAGCTGTGATTACTTTTTTCCCCTTAAGCATCAAGTTCTGATCTAATCTGCATTCATTCTGGTCCAAATCTGGCAGATTTTTTCCCACACTGCTGCAGAAGAGAACAACCTCCTTTGGAAATTTCTCTAAATTCAGGAAAACCAAAGCCATCTCCATGAGGACAGGGACCATAACTTTTTAATTTACTTATAATCCAAATTTAGCACTTTCTGTCAATGGCTCTCTCTCTCTAAGCATAGATGTCTGTTCTGCTGAAAAAAAATCCATAGATATCTCTTTTAAAAAAAAACAGCTTTGGTGAGATACATTTTTATGTACTGTATACTTCACTCATCAAAAGTATACAAATCATATTTTTTGTTTAGTCTATTTGCAGACTTGGGCAACTATCACCATTAATTCAATTTTAGACCATTTTCACTCTATTTTTAAATGGCAATGAAACTTCTCCAATGCCCTATTGTCTGTAAGCTCTAAGAGGGCAGGGATCATGCCACCCTTGTTCACTGCTCCATCCGTGCACCTACCCAGGCACAGAGTAGGAGTGCTCTTGGTATGTGTGAAATGAATGCCTTCATTCTGTCTTGAGTCCCAACTGGAACTTCCATATCCCCCAGTTCTTTAACTTTAAGAAATAGCTACTTCTCTTCTCCAGTGGAAACATTCGCAATCTAGCTAATCTCTCTGCTGTAGGCAGAATACTAAAACAGCCCCAAGATTCCCTTCCCATGGTATGTATATTCTGTATAATTCTCTCCCCTTGAATGTGGGTAAGCCTGACCAAATCATGTGCACCCTTTAAAAAAAGGGTCTAGAGGTCAGAGACAAGAAGTCAGAGTGCTTCCAATTGCAGCAGATGCTCTCTTGTTGGCCTTGAAGGAGCAAACTGACAAGTTGTGGGAAGGGCCACACAGCCAGAAATGGCAGGCAGCCTCTAGAGGCTGGCCCATAGCTGATGCGCAGCAAGAAAGTGGGGACCTTAATCCTACACCACAAGGAACTGAATTCTGCCAACAACAACATGAACTTGGGAGAAGATACCAAGCCCCAGAAAAGAAAGCAGCTCAGCCAACACCTTGATTTCAGCTTGGGAGACCCTGAGCAGAAAAATCTAGACATGCTTAGACATCTGGTCTACAAAAACAGTGAAGGAAGACATTTAGGGTCAGCTTTCCTAAAAGGTTCCTGTTTTTCTCAGCTTCTTCCTGTCCGTTCATTCAGCAGATATTTACTTGGTGACAGACCCTGGGTTTAGCAGGAGAGCCGCATGGTCCAATGTGTCATCCATGAACCACATATGGATACACGGTGGATTTAAACTAAAAGATCTCATTAGCATTTTTGTATGTGGATTACATGGTGAAAAGATAATGATGGAGATGGATGATAAACAAAAAAACAAATCAATAATGTAATTATTGATTACGATAAATTCTCTGAAGATAAGATATGGAGACAGAGAATAATAGGAGAAAACTATTTTAGATGGAGTGGCATTTCCACTTATAAACCCACGAGTTTGCTATAAACTTCCCCGTTTTAACACATGGTAGTAGCAGGGGCTGGGAGTGAGAGGAACTAACAAAGGTGAGTGGCTATTTGCAGGCCCAGGGCAATGAAACGTGCCCACTGGGTTCCATGTAAGTGGTACCCCTGGGAGGTATGCACCCTTGAAGCCATTTGTATGACTTGTAAATTTTTATAAGTTGGAAGTTGTATAGTATGAAAAGTACAGCTTCTGAGACAATTTTTGCAAAACAATTTCCCATTTTCCAAATACAATTTATTTTTCAAATTTTATTTATAACACACTTGGGCTTCATCCTCAATGTAACCAACAAAACATACCCATTTGAGAACATCAGGAAATTCCTGATTTCCAGCACCAGACAGGGAAGGTAGGCGGCTGGCAGTCTGCAATCCGAACTTCTCTTTTTCCTCTCCCAGTGGGCTGAATTTGATAAAGATATACAAAACATTCCTGGTTTCCAGATACAAATCAGCCGCTCATTTCTATAGTTCGAGTTTGCTTCTCTGGACAGTGGTAGAAATGTGAACCAGTTTTCAAAGACGTTTTCAGACCTCCAACCAACAGAAAACAGGCAGAAGCCCACGCAGGCCAGCCAGGGCACTTGTGACGTCGCTCAGGAGGCTCAAGCAATGAACCTAAATATTGCCCCTAAAAATAGCACTTTTACTGCCTGTCACTGTGAATACACTATTAAATTAAAAAAACAAACAAACAAAAAAAACCCACCTTTGTGAACACCCCCTTTCAAATACACGCTTCCCTAATTTACATTCTGGGGTAAAAGTGTTGAGAGATTAAAAAGAATGAGTGTTGAGAATACACTAATTTTAAAAAAACTGCTTACCAAGGATAGTGAGCTCCATTCACCTAAAATGAAGACTACTTTCTAAAATGAAGAGTACTCGCTTTTCCTTGAAAATCAATAATTTTCCAGCAGATACTGGGTTTCTAAGTTGATTTTTAGAAGCCTCAGGGACTTGCTCCCAGGTCTTCCTAATGAAAAGCATTTAATTACTATCCACTTTTAACTGGGATTTTGTTAACAATAGTGTTCTTTTGTTTTTGTTTTTTTTTCAGGGCCCAGAATCTGTTTTGTGGGAAATGTTCACACCCAACTCACAGGGAAAATGCTGGGTCCTTCATAAACAAAGTCAATTTCACTGACCCGCCAGCAGGACAGCATCTGTTCCTTGTTGTCCGTTCCATTAGTGGTGAAAGGTTTGCACTTACCATTAACCCGCCCTCCCTTCCCTCGTGCCCTTCGCAACCAAGAATGGAGCTTTGTAGACGGCTGGGCAGCATGAGGGACACTGTCCCTTAGCTGAGGAACAAGACAGGGAAGCCAGTGGACGGCCCAGAAATCAAAACTCATGACCCTAGCCTTAGTCCCTCTCAACCAGGCTAACAGTCAAAAGAAAAATAAAAAACAAAACAATCAAAGTAGTGCTCGCTCCTGATAAACATTTTCAAAAGTATGTATATGAGGAATCCTGGGGAAGTTCTAAGAGATTCATCTGAAGAGCCTTTATCCTTTTTATTCAGGGGGTGTCACTTTGTACAAGAAAAATCAAAGCTGATGGCTGTCACACTTAAAATCTCTTTCCTTAAAGAATTGCTGTCCCAATATGTCTGCAGATACATGTAATGAAAATCATTTAAAACAGAAACCAAGGAGTGTTCCACATTTTGGCATCTCCATTCATGTCATTCCAGAGGCGGCACCACCCAGATGGCAAATGTGTTCTCAGAAATGTGCAAAAGTGTGTAAGAAAACTCTCCAGTGATCTTTTTTTTTTTGGGGGGGGGGGGGTGCTGAATAAAGTGCAAAGAACAAAATAACATGTATAAAAAGTTGTTTTTCTTTTCTCTCTTTCTCTTTTTTTTCTTGGTGGGTATAGGGCTGAGAGTGGTGTTTCTGTTTTTCTTCATTGTACACCAAACCCCTAAAGACCACAAATAAATCCCTAAAACACACACATTAATGCTAATATAGGCAGAAGATAAACTGTTAAACAGGAAAGGAGGCAATGAAAACTAAAGGATTTCTGCCTTAGATAATATTAAGATGAGCTTAGAGCGTTTAAGATGCTTATCTTGTTGATAAGTACCTCAGTCAGGAGAGGCCAAATCTAGACTTGCCTCCCAGGAGCCCCAATGGGGGATGTTGGGACCAATGGCTACACTGGAATGGCCATCAAGCCACCCATCCTAAAGCCACCCCAAACAAATGTACAATCTAAGGAAAACCCGGGGCTTGTTACACAAAACTAGCTTCAAACAGTCTCCTGGACCCCTTCCAATCAGCTGACTACCCCTAAATGGCCCCCAAGTAGACACAAAGTAAGTCCCCAACCCACCTCTACCCAGAGACTGCTCAGTGTACACATTTTCCTTTCAACAAGGGATCCTGGGGGGGGAAGGGAGATCGGAGAACTCCTATGAAGACAGGCAATTAACAGATACTTCTCCCCGTTTTAGTCTCCTCCATAAAACGAAAAGGTTGATGATCTCTCATAGCCCTTCTGAGCCTAAAAGTCCAGAATCGACATCACCAAATATTTCAAATGAAGTCAATGAGAACTTTCTCTTTTTAGCCACTTTCAGCCCCCAGGGATCCTTACTGCTCATAACTTTCCAACAGGCTTAAATTTAGTTCAGAGACTACATTTAACAATCAAATGAGGAACTATTCCAATGAAATTTTTTTTCTTAAAATTAACCCATGATATGTAACCTCTTATAATTCTTTATTTGCCATGAAATTAATATCTAAAGAGCAAACAAACAAACAAAACCACCCTGATCTAGACTTGTGGTTCAGCTTTATTTTGTCTTCCAGAGCTGTTCTTCTTTCCTGAAACTAGGGAACATTTTATGAGTCAAATGAGGCTAGAGAAATAGTAGAAACCAGTGCTCTTTCTATACAAATTCAAAAGGCCTCTGATTTTTCATTTAGTTGATAGTGCTGACTTTATTTTCAAGAAATGTTTTCCCTTGTGCTGGACTAAACACTAGTTGACAGGCCACAAGCAGAGTCAGGTAAAACAAATAATGGGTTTTAGCTAGGCTCTGATTCTGGCTTGGCTATGAACTAGTTTTGTGGCCTGGAGAATATTACTTAACCTTTCCAAATCTCAATTTACTTACCTGCAAAATCCAGATAATAACACACCTTCCTTCCCAAAGCCCTCTGCTCCACCCCACTCTCCACCCCTAGGTTAAGTGGGATAAGGCCAGGGATAAAGAATTGACACACTGTGTTGGTTCTCTAACTGACTGCCCAAAACAAGAGAATTTGCCTCATTTTCAAAAATATGGACAATGCCTATTTTCAAAAATATGGACAAAAATATGGATAATACTAAAAATATGGATTAACTGTAATGGTTAAAAAGAAACAAGTTCCAGAAGTTCCATTTAGGTTGAATCAAGCCCAATCAAGAGTTGAAACAAAAGTAGGCTTCCAATACAGAAAAGCCTACCCAAAATGATGGTAAATGTCTTCTTTGAAGAAACTGTTTAGGTTGCTTCCCAGTTTTCAATTTTAAGATCAGTGGGACATACTGCAAAAGCACCTGGACCAGGAGACAGTGGGTTTTACTTCCAGTTCAGAATCCAGGGGTCTAACATCTGCCGAGCCAGGTCTGGTTTCCTTGTCAATCAGCTGAGTTAGTTAGTCTGAATCCTTCCAGTTTGAGGGACTATCAATTTAATTTGCCCTGTGCTTTTCTGACAGAGTAGAAAACAACTTTAGAAAAATGATCTTACAGAAACTGAATCTTGCTTACTTTAGTCCAAATAAGTATACAATAATTAATCTGTAATTATACATTATGTTACAGATGGAGTCTGATTTCATTTGCCAATTAAGAAAGGAAGGGCCTCCACTTATACCACTCAAATGATTACTTCATCTTGCAGTTGTGGGTATTTATTTCAGCACGAAAAAAATAGGTGAGTAAAGAGACCAGGCAGAAAGCCCTGCTTTCTTAAGAAAGCCTAAGAAGGAAACAAGCAGTATAATGAGATTTTATAGGTAGGTTGTAGAGAAGATTCTAGAACTGGATTTTTTCTTTACTGCCACCTGCATTTCTTGTGTATTCCATGCACAACCAATATCCCTAGATTCCAAACTCCTATCAATAAATAAAACCATTAGGAGGCGATGGGGAAGCAGTCATATCTCAGAGCTGACCAACTCCAGCCCAATTGCCCACAGGCTGATCTCACCCTTTTCTGGAAATACCAAGGGAAACCAGTTCCATTCATTTGCGTCCCTGGTCCTGCACAAGGCTGGACTCCTCCACTTTATTTACAAGGTTGGGATGCGCATAACGCCCACCCCCCAAATTCTGCCCACAGGATATCCATTCAGACCCTCTTAAATGCTAATCACCTCGAAAGGTTGGGCATTCTGGGGAGAGCTGCTGCCTCCCCGTCTTTGGCAGCCGTGTTCCTATGGTAGATTGTGTAAACTGGGAGCTACTTTCATCTTGCCTTGGACGGTAGCCGGGTATTGCCTTAACACTTAGCCCCAGATGACAAATGAACACAGTGGTGGTTCAATAACATGGCTGATAAATACATTCACTGTATTTAAATAGAAACATGGTTTTGATCGCTGATTTCATTTGTGTTGCCACACCAAACCAAACTAGTGAGTTTCAAATTGCCCTGAGTTCGGGCTCCCTCCTTGCCCCTAGACGGGCGCTAAGCAGTTACGAAATCACCAAAAAGGTGGAGAGGAAGAAGTGAGGGAAGCCGGGCCCTGAATAACCCTCTCCTCACTGAGTCATCATTTCCTGAATGGTGGAGCAGCGCGCCGAGGACGAGCCCCCACTCCCCACCACCACCCTCCCACCACCTCCCACCCCCTCCCACCCCCTCCCACCCCTCCCTGGACAGGTTCTGGAGCGGGAACCCGGCCGGGCACCCGCGTGATGGAGCGCCCCCCAGTGGCCCAGCCGCAGCCCCCGCTGCTCCCAGCTCGTCCGCAGACCACGCTCCCCGCGGCGGAAGAAACAGACACAGAAAAGTTTCGGAGACAGGCGGTTTGCGAAAGGCCGGAGCCGGGTCCCAGAGCCTTGCTGAGCCTGCACGGGGGAGCGGCGCCCAAGCCGGCAGCGACGGCTAGGGCCTGGGGTCCCCGAAGGGCTCCAAGGCGGTGCCGGGGTGCCCAGAGTCCGAGGACGAAGGGCTTCTCTCTGCGCCCCGACCTTGCAGCCGAGGGCGGGGTGTTGGTGGTGGAAGCTGGGCCGACGGTTAGTACGGGGTGATACCGCCCTCCCCCAAATACCGAGGCGCGTTTGGGGCCTTGGGGTTCGCTTTATCCATTTTCTTAATTGGAGGGAGAGGCACACGAGCTCCCTTTGGGGCACTGTGATCTCCAACAAGCTGGACTCCTGGGTGCCCCCCTCCCAAAGAGCCCACCTGGAGCCGCCCCACCCAACGCCGCCCTCCCTACTGGCAGAAAAGTGTAAAAGACAAATCCCCTTCCTCCTCCGCTCCAGCCTTCTGGTTTGGGAGGAAATGTTCCAACAGGATCTCCCTGACGTCCGCAGTGGACCCGCCTGCCGGGAGGCGGCGGCCGGGGACGCGGCGCCTCGGGGCGGGGGTCCAAGACGGGGAGAGGCCGGGCCCGGAGCGGCGCTTACCTCGTCCACTGTCAGCGGCATGCAGATCCGGTACTCCTTCAGCAGCATGGTCCTGCCGGCCGCGGACTCCCGGGGCGGGAAACGGGGAGCGCCCCCCAGACCAAAGAGGCGGCCGCCCCGGCGCAGGGCAGGGCGCCCGGAGCCGGCCCGCGAAGCACTCCAGCGGTGCGCTCAGCTCCGGGCTTCCTCCTCTCCGCCCGAGAGCATGTCAAGGTTTGGGACCCGGTGTTCGCTGCTCCCCCGCCTCCTTCCTTGCCGAGGTCTGCCCTCCCGGAACGCGGTGTTGCAAAGTCAGGGAGGGAGGAAGACCCGCTGGGAAAGCCTCCAATCGGCGGCTCAGGGCGATAGGAGCGGCAAGAAGATCAGGGTATGCCAGGCGCGGGCGAGGGAGGAAAAAAAAGAGAGTTCCAAAAATGAAAACAAATGCACAGAAGTCACCCACTTGATCCGTCTCCGAAACAAGAGATGAACCTGGTGACGCCCCCCGCCCCACTCCAGCAGTCTGCCCAATGCTAATGTCTCCAGGAACACATTGCAGCCGAGCCGAAGATGCTGACTTTCCAGACAAAGGCTCGATCAGCTCCTCTCCCCGGGCGGTAAACAAGATTTCCTTCTCTTTTTAGGGCCGGTCCCCGAGCTGCTCCAGGGCTGGCTTGGCTGAGGGAGAAAAGGGAAGCCGCCGCCGCGCCTCTCGGCTCTGCCGGGCTGGGGCCGCCGGGTCCCTCCAACGTCGGCTCGCGGCTGCGAGGGGAGGGCGAGAGGGAGCTGGCGCCTTCTAGGGCGCCTCCCCTCCCCGAGTCCCTTCGCTGCCCGGGAGCCGTGCGTGCCCGCGAGTTCGCAGCCACCTCGCCGGGGCTGGAGAGTCCGCGCGGAGCTGCAGTGTACCTCGAGCCGGGGAGGTGGGTGCGGGAGGAGCGAGTGCGAGCGAGGCTGACATCAGCAGCGGCCGCGGCGGGGAGGGTAGCCCCATCCGGCCAATGGGGAAATGGCAAAGAATGTGGAGGATTTAAACAAAACAGCACGTCTCTCCCGGGCTGCTGCCAGCCGGCAGGGCTGCCCCAGAGCCGAGCTCGGCTAGCGCTGGGGAGGACCGGAAACGGGGCTTCCCTCGGTTCCTTGACCCTTGCATTCTGTGCCATCATTTCCCATTAGTGCCACAGGGCTCCGTCCACCTACTCTAGGAAGCTAATGGTTTCGAGGTCCAGAAATCTTCCTTGACCTTCGGAAAACGTCTTTACAAAGCCCACCGTGAACACTGTCACTTTGGCCTAGTCACTCAGTCCAGTGCTGGAGAGATGGTAGGATTTGAGAGGAGTTTAAGTACTTACCGGATTTCGTAACTGGTTTCAGAGAAAATCCTGGAAAACTAGGAAGTGCAACAGTATGAATGAAAATAAATACAAACAGAGAGAACATGCAACAGGAGGGCATCTTTTACCTCTCTTGGCCCCACTCTGCACCCGACTGTGGGCTTTGCAGAGCAACTAGAATATGTTTTCGTGTCAGCACTCTTTTAAGTTCAAAAAGTCACAGTGAAATGTCAATGAAAATGCCTGGAGTGTTGCTATTTCATCCATATTAAACAGATCCCTCATTTTAACCACAAGAGGCACATTCTTCAGTTACTCAGGAAGCAGCATGTAACTGCTGAAGTCTGTTTTTCATTTGTCTGGTATTTTTAAGCTTGTTTTTCTAAAAAGTTGCTGGATGAAAATCCATCAGTTGCCTGTGTGCAGAATAACCTGCAAGCATAATCTTTTCTCAGAAAAAAAGTATTCTTGCTGTAAGATCCTGCAGCTACTCAGACAGCTTAGATGGCATTACAGATGGCTTCAATAGTATACTATTTTTAGTTATGATTAATAACCAACCAATATAAAGATGATGGACTTGTGGCAAAAATCACCCAGATGGCTGGAGAGAATTTATAACTGTGCTAATATGATACAAAGCCTGCTAGAAAAGTGACATGCTCTATCCAGCTAATATTTTAGTGAAAACTATTTTCTAGATAAATGCTTCCCCGAGTTGGCTCAGAAATATTCACTGCAACTAAATAAAGCTAAACCAAATTCCTCGAGGTGGAAAATCTAAATCTGACACTGGAGTGTTGAATAATATAACACATTGAAAGCCTGTGATATGGAGAGAAGCTCAAGCTGTTTTTCTTTTTTCTACTTCTTACTTGAAAACAAGTATAGTGGCTTCACTTCTGCACCTAATGTTCGTTGGTCCCAGAGGCAGTTAAGGAATGTACTGGCTAGCCAAACACGTACACACAGGACATCGCAATATATAGACTCTATTCCTGGCTTCCCAGACATTTCCTGACACTTATTTTGTAGCTAGGTATTTTACTGATGAGTATTGTGGCCGAGGAACTACTCCGAATTTCCCAAATTGTAAATTACAGTGAATATGCTTCTCCCCCTGCCCCTTACTTTTGAAAGCTGACCTCTCCACTGAACTCTTCCTTTTCATCCAGTCCATTCCAAATGGCTGGCCCGATTAATCTTGTTCAAGCACCATGTTAATCCTGCCACCTGCAAAACTTTTTAGTGGTTCTCTATGGCTTACTGAATGAGTCAGAATTCCTTGGCAGGAGGTGAAGGCTCTGAATTGACCTTTCTCACGTTATCCAGTTACCCTTCTGTGTCCCTAGGCCAGACAAATGAGACAACTCTGTTCTTGAGAGATGACCTCCACTTTTCTACCTTGAAATCCCTCTCCCCATCTCCCCCTCCCCGCGACTACATCACTTTGAAGCAGGCCACTGCCAATGTGTGTTTTTGAAAAATTATGCTGATGGCAGTTTGTTGGATGGATACAAAGAATAACAGAGATAAGAGGTTATTATATTATGTACTACAGGAGACACACAGGAGGGTCTGAATGAGGCAGGGAATGCAGAAGAGAGGATGAATTCAACAGATTTGGACAGGATTTGGGAAGGGATTGGTATTCACTGCAATCACGGTGGAGAAGGGGGGTGGAGTCCCGGAAAAGTCTGTTCATTCACACCAAGGGAGGAGCCCGCCATCTACTGGTCAAACACGATGGTTTAAAACTGTTTTAGTTCATCTTGTCAGCAAGAGTCTGGCAAGGAGAATTGTATCTGTGTTTCTTCTCAACCAATGGAGTCCACAGTATCTACTTAAAAAGAGCCTTGAAGGTTTTATGTTCATTTTTATGTATGGTAGTGATGTTCCACGAACAAAATGCAATCTAGTGATCATCATAAAATATTGGGGATGAGTGCAAATGGCAAAAAAAGGAACCAAGAGTAAAAATCGAGAGAAATGATATGATCAAAAGGAAAAGAACATTAGGCTGTAGATGTCTTTTACATATATTCTCAGATCATGAAGGCAGGGGTTCTCAGATTGTGGAGTACAGGACGTATGCATCAAAATCAAAATCATCAGGAAACTTTTCAACCCATTGCCTTCTCCCCCACAATAATCTGCTCTCTCCCTCCCCGACTGAGACTCTCTCAGTTTGTATGAAAAAAACTATAAGGTCCTGATCCACCTCTGTAAATAGCCTCTGAAAGAGCTTGTCTTTATGACTTTTCAAATTATGTTTTATTCTTAGAGTATCTCTGGTACTTATAAAGCAAAGTATTATAGTTCTTTCCATCTCTCCTCCCCACTGTATTTAAGGCCTATTGCAAGTGCTAAGTCCTACACAAAGCCATTCTTTACCTTTCTAGACAGTCCATAAACCCCTATATGGACTCATTTGGATCCTGATTATATGTAAGTGTGACCTTCATATATAATGTTATATAGAAAAGTGTTTCGCCTGTTCTCCAAACTCCCCTCCAAACATGATGGGAAGCTTCTGAGGAAACAGACCATGTCTTATATGTGTCATCTGGACAATATTGTAGGTACCTGGTAAATGTCTATCTGATATATGCAAACATGAGTGCAAGGTTTCTCAACCTCACCGTTACTGACATTTAGGGCTGGATCATTCTTTGTTAAGGATGGAGGTGGGATCCTGTCCTATGCATTGTAGGATGTTTAGCAGCTACACACCAGAAGCCAGTAGCACTCTGCCCCCAGACATTGCCATATGTCCCGTGGGGAGTCGGGGGTAAAATTTGAGAACTACTGAATTAGTGTAAAATTCATTAGTCTTATCTAAATGTTTAGCTACTCCAAGAAGAAGTTTTTGAAGAGACTTACCTTCAGCTTGTCAAAATCAGGGCTAGGAGAGAAGGAATAAAACAAAACTGTTAACATCGCAATGATAAAAACGTGTCCCCTTCTCATTCCTATACTCAGTTAAGGTAGTATTTGCCAAATTTCTCCACTGTAAAGTTACTGTTTTCCCTTTTTCCATACTCTATTTTTTTAAGCAAGTCTTTTAAGTCCAGCTCACACTCAAGGGAGGGGGATTAAGCTCCACCTCCATAAGGACAGCATCTCTACATATATTATTTGGAATTCTGTGAGGAAGATTTGGTCCTTCTCCCCTATTCATTTATTTATTCAATTATTTATATCTGTATGGATTCATGCATATTTATTTTATACTTTGAATTAAAATCTAATATTATGTTATTTATTTTGTTGCTCAAATAGTTGCATCTTTGGCCATTAGTAGCCCTTTAAGTTTGCCCCTGAGTCCCTTTGACATGTCTCCCCTTTCTAAAGGACAGTTTTGGAAAATCAATTGTTTTTCTTTACAATTAATTTTGTTTTATTAAATACTGTTCATTCCAGAAAGTTCTAATTATATGTGTGTTTGTGTTGAAACACCTGTATGCCCAACCTCGTTAGGTAACTAAAGAAATATTAAATCCCTTCTTAATAAAACTACATACACTATGAACATTAACAGCAGTGAATTATATATTTGACTGTGGTTAAAAGGGGAAATTTTAGGTTATATAAATGTTACTAAAATTAAAATAAAAAAATTCCATAGGACTGCACAACACAGTGAAACCTAACATAAACTATGGACTATAGTTAATAGTACAATTATAATATTCTTTCTAGTTAATAGTAAATTATAATAATATTCTTTCATCAGTTGTAACAAAGGTACCACATTAATGCAAGGTGTTAATAATAGGGGGGATATACGGGAACTTTGTATTTTCTGCATGATTTTTCTGTAAACCTACAACTTCTCTAATAGAAAAAAAAAAACACCATATTTTTGAAAAACTACACAAAGCAAGTCCCAAAGGCAATTTGTATGTATAGGCCCATTTATCAGGACTCTAATGAATACAGAGAATGCCTTTGATGTGTAATTGCTTCTAGTTGTGCAGTAAATGCTCATAAAATAAAAATGAATTGATGGTGATGTGGTACAAATTGCTTCACAAAGAAAAACCTGGGAGGTTTTGTGGCCAAAGGTGTAGTTTTGTTTGTTTCTTTAAAATAAGAGAGCAATAAATGAATCGGTTTTACTTTGTGTTGCACTGCCTGTTTTTACAGGAATTGGCAGAACCGTGGAATATTCTGGAATGAGTTGAAAGGCCTAAGTTTTTTTGCTAAGTCTTTTAACTATCTACAGAAAGAGCCAGGAGGAAATACAGCATTAAGATCATGATACTGTAGTTATTGCTTCCTCATCTTCAGGTATATGAGATCTAAAAGTCTGTTATTGTGATACTCTTTTGGGAGGAAAACCCAATTTACTATTTTGTTCACACTATGAGACTATATGTAATCTATACCCACTGGAGAGAAATTTTAGTGATGAAAGAACATGTGCTTGAGCCTGAGTGTCCCTTAAGAGGAGACAACTGTACAACCATAATTTATTATGGTTCTTTAATGCCAAAGCATATTTAATCTGGTATCATCAACTGACGTCAACTCAGATCTGGAAACAGTGCTTCTTAACTATGTAATTTGACTGTTATTTTGGAACATTTTAAACATTACCAGAGAGAAAAGAGAGGGACTTATATTTGCACTAAGAGTAGTTAATCACATATATCAATACCCCACTTTAAAAATGGCTTAGATGACTGTAATGGACCGAATCATGCCTGCAAAGGAATCAGGTCCTAATCTCTGGAACCTGTAAATGTTACCTTATATGGAAAAGAGAGTTTGTGGATGTGAGTAAATTAAAGTTTTGAGATGAAGAGATTAGCTTAGATATCCAAGTGGACCCTAAACACAATCACATGTGTGTGAATGAGAGCGGCAGAGGGATATCTGACACCGGAGAGGAGAAGGCAGTGTGACCAGGGAGGCAGAGACTGGAGTCATGGGGCCATCTGCCAAGGAATGCCCAGCAGAAGCTGGAAAAGACCAGGAAGAGATTCTCCCTAGAGCCTGTGGAGGGCATGTGGTCCTGCTGACACACTGGTTTCACCGTGATCCTGGGACTTCAGACTTCAAACTTCCAGTTTGCAGAACACCAAGACAGTAAATGTCTGTTGTTTTAAGCCACCAAGTTTGTGGTCATTTGCTTCAGTAGTAATAGTGAGGCAGGCTAGAATAGGGCACTCTGGGCAGGCCAGGGGCATTGGTCAGTTCAAACAGAGAGTCAGCATCAGTCCACAGATAGCCAGATGGAGAGCAAGAAGGAAAGGCCGAGCCAAAGGAAGACCAAATCCTACTTCTCAGAACCAGCTGAGATAGACAGGCAGAGGGAGAAAGGAGGGGCTGGGTGGAAGGAGAACCAGACCCCAGTTCTCAGAATCAGCTAAGATAGCCAGATGGAGGAAAAGGAGGGATTAAGCCAGCGTGGGGGAGAATGGGAATTTCCAGCAACAGGCCAAGATATAAAACCTGGACATAGCTCAAACAGGTGCGGCCCCTCTCTTGGGGCCCGCCCACACTGACCTCTAAAGCATGTATTCCTTCTTACCAACCTTTGCTATTTCCTGTGTGCTGGCGTTTTCAAATAAACTTTACTGCTTGCTACTATTCCTCTTGTCACTAAATTCTTTCTTGAGACAAGAAAAACGAGCCTGCACTGGAGCTCACCTTGGGTGCCAACCGGGCTCTGGCAACAATAAGAAACTAATAGAGTGACTTGGGTGGTATCATTTTATTTACCTGAGAGAACAGTACTTGATGTGAAGTAATTCCAACACAGGATCAAGAGATCTACTCAAAATATAAAATATGAGGTAATTTTTCTTTACAAAACGATTCACAACAGACTTGAAAACAGCAGGTCCTCCGATTGCAACTTCAAACTTGTTTATCTATTTGCCTTCTCAACATGGTCTCTTGGTTATCCCACAGGCATCTCAAACTTAACATTTCCAAATTAAGCTCCAGCTCTTTTCCCCCTCACTTGCTCCTCTCTAATCTTCCCCATCTTGATAAATGGCAATGTTTTCCTTCCAGATGCTCAAGCCAAAAATCTTGCTCAACCCTCTTCTCTCAAACCCAACATCCACTCCATCAGCAAATGCTATCTTGGCTCTATTTTCAGAGTATATCCTGAATTGAGCCACTGTTCTAGTTTGCTAATGCTGCTGGAATGCAAAACACCAGAGATGGATTGGCTTTTATAAAAGGGGGGTTATTTGGTTACACAGTTACAGTCTTAAGGCCATAAAGTATCCAAGGTAACACATCAGCAATCGGATACCTTCACTGGAGGATGGCCAATGGTGTCCAGAAAACCTCTGTTAGCTGGGAAGGCACGCGGCTGGTGTCTGCTCCAAAGTTCTGGTTTCAAAATGGCTTTCTCCCAGGACTTTCCTCTTTAGGCTGCAGTTCCTCAAAAATATCACTCTTAGTTCACTTGGGATAGTTATCTTCTTTCAGCTTCTCCAGAGCAAGAGTTTGCTTTCAACGGCTGTCTTCAAACTGTCTCTCATCTGCAGTGCCTGTGCTTTCTTCCAAGTATCCCTCTTAGCTGTAGCAAGCTCGCTCCTTCTGTCTGATCTTATATAGTGGGCCAGTAATTTAATTCAGACCTACCCAATGGGCAGGCCAACACCTCCATGGAAATTATCTAATCAGCGTCATCACCCACAGTTGGGTGGGGTGCATCTCCATGGAAACATTCAAAGAATTATAACCTAATTAACACTGATAGGTCTGCCCACACAAGATTACATCAAAGATTATGGCCTTTGGGGGGTCATAATACACTCAAACTGGCACAGACACTTCTTACCATTTCCAATGTCTCCATCCTAGTCCAAGCCACCATGTTTCTTCCCCCTAGAGTATGGCAATAACCTCTTAACTAGTCTCCCAGCTTCTGCCTACTCTAGTCACCACACAGCAACCAGAGTGATTCTTTTAATAAGCAGTTTAGCTTATGCTGCTCTTTTGCTCCAAACTCCCACTGGCTTCCTAACTCAGAGTGAAAACCAACTCCTTCTAATGACCAACTTGCCCTAACCCTCATCTACAACTGTTGCCCTCACTCATTCTGGTCTGGTCACTCTGACCTCCTTGTTCTTCTTCAAACAAGCCCAACATGATCTGATTGCTATCATCTGAGGTTTCTTGCAACTGCTATAGCCTCTGCCTGAAATGTCCATCCTCCAGATATCTGCAAGACTCACTCCCTTACTTACTTCAGGTCTTTGCTCAGTGTCACTACAGATGCCTTCCTTGACCACCTCTCAAACACAACTCCTGGACATTTATTAACCTCTGCACATAGTCACATGCTTATTATCTGCTTTCCCCCATTAGAAATGTTCACTTCTTAGAGACAGGGACTTTGAGTCAGATAAGTGTACAGCCAATAAGTTGTGCCAGAAATGTCAAAAAAGGAAAAAGATATACCAAGCATAGTAATAACCTGGGTACATTATTTTTAATAATTAGTATATATTACCACTGATCTTTCTGAATACATTCCTTTTTCCAATCAGCAGTTCCCCTCATCTTTCAGATATTTTATTCTTCCACTGCCAATTTTTCCCTTCTGAAACCAAATTCTTTCTCACAAAACCACAAATTTAATCTCATAATCACCCAAATAAAGACTTTATAAAGAATCTGTTAATATGGAATGCAAAATGGTACAGCCTCCATGCAAAGCAATATAGCAGTCCTCAATAAGTTAAATTTAGAATTACCATTTGACCCTGCAATTCCACTTCTAGGTATATACCCGAAGAGAGTGAAAACAGGGTCACAGATACTTGTACACCAAAGTTTATGGCAGCATTAATCACAATAGCCAAAAGCTGGAAACGACCCAAATGCCCATCAACAAATGAATGGATAAACAAAATGTGGTACATACACACAAATGTATTATTTGGCCATAAGAAAAAATGAAGTTATGAGACATGCTGCAACATGGAAGAACTTTGAAATCATTATGTTCAGTGAAACAAACAAGACACCTAAGACAAAAATCTTATGACATCACTTAAAGAGATGACTAGAAATAGCAAATTTGCAGACATAGAAAGCAGATTAGAGGTTACCAGAAAGGGGGACGGGGTAAGTGGGGAAGCAGGAGTGTCTATTAAAAGGAAATCTGTCTATAATACAATACTGTCATCTATTTTCTCTGACCATTGCTCAGACTTCCACTGAGTTCCTTCTGTACTTAATTAACTTTAATTTGTTTCCTTTGCGGGCTTTTCCTTAGATTTCAATTTGCTTTCATTTTCCATTAGCTCTAGGCTAATGGAAGGGCTTTAGCTTTGATTTGGGAACTTCTTGAGTTTTCTCCAGTAACGGTTTGTCTCTTTCCACTCTTATTTTTTAAATTCTGGAAGACATAAATCTGCTAACTCCATCACACCTTTGTTACTTTTTGTTTTTTCAAACATGCAAAACTTAGACCTTCACTGCCTTTTGTCTCTTCTAGTCAAACCAACCTCACACAGAAAAAGAGCCAGAAAGTATCTTAGCCCAGTCTGTGTCAACAACACTGACCTCTAGGTGTTTTAGAAATTTGTAGGGGAATTTGGGGTTGGCACAATAATCGTGGTGGGGGTAGGGGTACCCTAGCATGCAGTTGGAATGCTAGACTTCCTGCAATGTAACATTTATGTATAGACAATAAAATATTGCCCCACATTCCATCAGACTTTTGAACGTTCCACAGGCCTCTCTCTGTGTGTCTCAGCCTCAGGTTACATTTTACATAAAACAAACTATTTTTTTGAAGTTTTAATGTGCACTAAAATTAAAGACTTCTATGTACAAAACAGTGAAAGATTATACTTTGATGTATTCAGAGATTTACAAGAAGTTGTTCACCCATTTTGGAAAGTCATGCTGCCAACAGTAAGGCCTTATTATGCTTGAGTCACCAGTAGAACACATCTGTGGCAGTTGTAGCTTTTGCATTCAGTTATTTTGAAATATATATATATTATTTTGCTATTTTAACTTTGTTTCCACTGTTATATTACAGCTAGCATGTTATCTTGTGTTGCTTAACAATGCGTGTAGATAGGTTATTATATCCAGATTTTCATTACAGAACAGTAAACAAAAAAAAAAAAAAGTTTTCAGGAAATATAAAAAGGGATGTGGGCACTGACTTAATGAGGAAATTAAGGCCAAGAAAGATGACATGAGTTGGATGAGATATTGTCCCATTCTTCAAGATAACAGGTAGATGATTCCAAGATTTCTGCTTGCTTCCCCAGGCTACTGTTACCAGCCACTTTGACCTCACCACTCTCAATCTCGTTACCACTTTCAAAGACCCTAAAGTTACTTTTTGAGACCCGGAGGGTGTGCCAAGGGCAAATGGAGCGGATGATAATAAAATCTATAGGGTTCTGAAAAATTTAAATAGCCTCACATACGTGATCTTGTTCGATGTTCACAAGTGTCCTGTAGAGATAGTGTCTCTAACGATTCTTCTTACCAACGTAGTGGATTATAGTAAAAACAAACAAAAAAAAGACTTTGATTGTTACAACACTGGGCCTCTACTGCATTACCTCTTATGAGCTTTCATAGTTCCCACAGGATAAGCCATCAAGATTCTCAATCAGATAAAACCTTACAACTTTTTTTAAGGTTCACGTCAGCCTCTTCATGTAGACATGAGAAAACCGAGACCCCAAAAAGCTAAGTGACTTACCTACGGTTCTGAGAAATCATAATATTTCGAAACAAGCGTGTAAAACTATATGAGATGGCCCATTCTATTACCCTAGCCTCCCTAAAAGCAAATTTTAGATGAAAAATCCGAGTTTATCAAAGACAAAACCCGACGTGACTACAGCGGCGACTAACTGGCGAGCTGGAGCATTTTGTCCTCTGCTTTTAGCCTTTTGGGTTTCTTTAGGGAAATGCTCGGTGATGTCCTATGTCCATCTTCCTCCTGAGACCAACCCCCAACCTTCGATACATCCTGGACTTAGAGCCCCTGCCCTTGACTCCACCCCGCCGAGGTCGGGCTGCCTGCTGAGCAGAAAGCGGGGTGAGGAAGGGAGCACAAGAGCCTGCCCCTCCAACAAGAGACTGTGAGGAGGGAAGTGGCTGGCCTTTCCTTTATTGAGCACCTACTATGTGCTTGGTGCATTAAATATATTGCTTCACTGAATTCTCACACCAACCATCAGGTTTTGGCCTGATTGACCCCAGGACATGAGGAAACAGGTTCAGAGTGGTTAACTGATTTACTCAAGACCAGATAGCTAGTTAAGCGCCAGAGCCAGGATTTGAACCCAGCTCTAACGTGTTCCAATGCTGCACTCCTCATTACTCCTGTTCCCTCTCTTCCACCATCCCTGAGCTGGTTTCTCCAGTTGTCTCGGTGGGAGAGATGTTGTCTTCTACCAGAAGCAGGAAGAGATGGAGAGAACTTGGATTCCTCCCAGGAATTCAGGGGTGGGGGGCCCTGCCTGGCCTAGACCCGGCCTGGCATTCCCTGTACAGTGCTCCCTCAACTCACTTCTGCTACTCTTTTCTGCCCTCTCTGGAGCCACTGGTTCCCTGCAAGTCAGGTCCCTGTTTGATGTGTGTTCACTCTCAATTCTTGTAATAACATTGAAAGGTAAGCATATTGGTTATTCATTACTGCATAACAACTTACCTTTAAATTTAGCAGCTTAAAACAAACACTTATCTCACACCGTTTCTGAAGGTCAGGAATCCGGGGGCAGCTTAGCTGAGTGGTTCTAAGGGTCTCTCATGAGGTTGCAGAGAAGGTGTTGGTCAGAGGTGGGGGTGGAGGATCTGCTTCTGAGATGACTCCCCAACGTGGCTGCCACTTGGAGGCCTCAGTTCCTCTCTAGAGGGCTGCTTGAGTGTCCTCCCAACATAGCAGCTGGCTTCCTGCAGAGCCACTCTTGAAGATGGGCTTGAAGAAGAGCAACTGGTGGAAGAGAGGGGACCAGAAGAGTGAGGTTGCCAGTGAGGCCTGCTATCTGTCATGTTTTAATGGAGAGAGGTCACTAGCCCCATTTGACAGATGAGCAAATGGAGGCTTCAAAACCAGAAAAGAAAAGAAAAATCTTGCCCAAGGTCACAGAGCTGGCACTTGGCAGAGTGAGGATTTAAACCCTTAGCTGCCTGACAACAAAACACCAAGTTCCTTCAAGCATTTGGCTGGAGACATGATGAGGGGATTGGTTGGTAGGGAAAGTCCCCATCTGTTGAGGGCTTGGGAAGGGCCTTAGGAATCTCAAGAGGAGCTGCAATCCAGGCTGTCTCCCTCTGCTCTAGAGAAAAGGAAGCCTCAGGGCCCAGCTGCCACCCACATGGAACTATTTTACCCTTCACCTTAGTGACAAGGCTGCAGCTACTGGTGCTGGAAGGGCCATCTGGGCAGTCTGGCTGCCCCAGGAGGAGCCTGCACCCAGAGACCCAATCTATGTCCTTTGTTCCTGCTGCTGTTTCTAGGTGAATCCTTAGTGCTCTGGCATACCTTGGCCGTCCAGGGTCTGTAAGAACCCCACCCCCACCCCAGATTCAGAGTGTAATAAAATCTCCCTAATTAGTCCTACTTGGGGGTCTATCTGAACTAAAAAGTTTGAATCTGCAGGCATTTTATATTGTTCACATCTCAAACTACATTAATAAAAGGCTGTTTGCATGAACCACTTTAATGAAGCAATAAGAATAATTTTATTTGTATATTCACCTGTCCCCCCACCTCCAAGAAAAATAGATAACCATTGTATGTCAACGTACTTCAGTGTGACCCGAGAGCCCTTGAACATAATTCATTTTCTGGAGAAGTTTCAAACAACCCCTTAGGATACTATTTACACTATTCATTGGTTTGATAAACTCTTCCTGGAGTGGGTACAGGTTGCCTTCTGTCCGGTTCCTGTCTAAATGATGTCACGTTTCAACTTGGTGGAGGGGAAGTTAATGATGTTTTACTGCATCTGGTTCAGAATTAAAATAAACATGGATTGCCCTCTTCAGCCTTTGCTTCCTAAAGGAAAAGGTGGGGCTTGCCCCTCTCTGTTTACCCTCTGCTGGAAGGCAGAGGGAAGCCCCCAGACAAGTCAGGCCCCAGCAGTTTTACCCAACGCAGCAGGAGAAATGCCTGGGGCGGGGTGGTGCATTTGGGCTGTAGTAGAAAGGGGGCAGTGCCATGGAACTCCACAGCAAATACACACACACACACACACACACACACACACACACACACAGGGCCTAGATTGCCTCATCTGTAAATCAAGAGAACAGGATCAAATAACTTCCAATAAAACTTTATTTACAAAAGCAGGTGGTAGTCTGGAGCTTGCCTAGCTCTGCTTTGTGGTTCCTGTGGGGTGCAGAGAGCATGGCCCCCAGGATCTACACCTGGTCTGCCTCTAAAGCACTGCCTGGGCCTCTGTTTCCCCTTCTCTGAAATGAGGAGTTTGGTCAAAATCTGCATTCCCCAAATTGTGCTTTCTGGGTCAGTAGTTCTGTGGGGTCTGCAATGGAAGAGACACTGACTGAAGCAGGTTCTTTATTGCAGGACTTCTCAGGGCCTTTAGTATGTTGGTAAGCACTGTGAATTTCCCAAGGGAGGGGGGAATGCCAAATGCAGCTTTCATCAATGGAATACTTTTTTATTAAACACCAACTAATATTTTGTGCCACTATGTGCCACTCTGTACAGGCTGGGAAATGCCCAGTTGCCCCCTCTCAGCTTCCAAGTTTTCTATCTGGTGAAACAGGGATAACAATGGCACCTGCCTCCTAGAATTGTTGGGAAGGTTAAATGTGGCCATGCATGGAAACAGGCCTGGCACAGAGTAAATGCTCAATAAATGCTGGTAACAGTTATTTAGAACAAGGTCCTTGCTCTCCAGTGCTGATATTCTGTGCTTCCAACTGCAGTGTATAATTAAACTCCAAAGCATCTGGCTTCCCTAGAAAGAACAAGCCTGGAGGAAGGAAAAAGGAAGGGAAAGATCCTTCTAGATTACCCATGTGTGCACCAGCCTCACTGCCAGTTGTCATATCGGGGGAATGCAGCAAGATGCCAACCCCTAATGACGGGGCTCAGGTGAGCCGGGGATTCTCTGTTCAGCTCAGATCCTGAGGGGGATGCTGGAGACCATGGAGAGGGGAGAAGGAGGTCGGCGCTGCTTTATGGTCAAGCAACAGAAGACCCCAACTGTGTCCTGCGTGGGGCAGCTTCCCCTTCCCCCTGACCTGGGCATGGTGGTCCTGGCCACTTGCCGGAGGATCGGTGACGGGAGGAGCGGCCACTGGAGTTGCAGGGAACCGGGGGTGGGGGACGGTGAGGGGCGTCAGAAGAGCGGGCTGACGAAGTTCAGGCAGACGCCAGCACACGCGGGACCGCAGCCAAGTCGGGGGTGGGGATGATGCCTGTGCTGTCTGGCATTTACAATTCCCTGGATTAAAACACAAAATAAAACTCTCGTCTCTATTTTCCAAATATTTGACAGTGAACATATATAACTTTGATAATCAGAAGAAGAATAACATTTTCAAAAAATAAAGGGAAATGATCATACAGCCATGTGGAAAACAGACTGGACTGGCCTGGAGGAGGCTGGCCTGGGGCTGCTGCAACTGACTGGGACAAAGGTGATGACGAGGATCTGAGCCAGAGCAGCAAAAGAGGAGATGGGGAAGGGCCGGAGATTCTGGAGGAAGCACCGTCAAGCAGGGAGATTTGCACCTTCCACTGGGATAGGGAATGCAGGAGGAGAGGAAGGTCTAGGAGAAAAGAGGAGCTCAGGGTTGGGCGCAGTGAGTCTGGAGCGCCCAAGAGACATGCACGTGGCAGCGATGGGCAGGTGGAAGCTGGAGGCTTAGAAGCCATCTGCCGGCCATCCTCTGTTCACCGAATATATACTGAGCACCTGCTGTGTGCCAGATCCTGTGCTGAGTGCTGGGAAACAGTGCTGGAAGACAGGTCCTGCCCTCAACCAGTCCAGGCAAGGGAGGGAGACAAATGGAGAAATGAAATCATGACAAGCCAGTGTGAAAAGTGCTGAAAGTGGAAGATGTAGGATATAAGATAATAGCATTAGCTGTGTGATGTTCCGCTATTAGCATGGTCAACAGAGGGAAGGAAATGAATGCTTCTCTCTGTTTTAGCCACGCCAACCCCACTCAAGCCTGGAAAAGTATTCCCATAGTCTGCTGGCATATTCAAGAATTCAGAATACAGATTCTTCCAGGTGAAGGACCTTCTGAGAGGGACAAGCCATTCAGACTCTGTCACAGTGAAGGGCAGGACATGTTGTGGCGATTCCTGCCACCTGTGTCGGGGTTCAGGCGGGCTGGGAGTGGCGTCCCATTCAGTAGGTTGGGACAACTGCCTGGGGACTGCCCCCCTTGACCAGGCCCACAGGGGGCCAGGGACACCAGGCAGGCTTGGCTTCTGGTTAAGTTGTATTCAGAATTGTCAAAGACATCTTGCTCCAAGAAAGTGGGCGTTTATTGTTTTTACTGCCCTAAGCACCATCTGTTTTCCTTTGAGGACGTACTCTTCCATGATTCTATCCAGTTAAGGTGGAGGCCTCCAATCATGGTATTTCACCCTCCACCCGGGCAATCTAAGGGGACAGAGACAAGATGGAGGCTGGGCCAATCTTAGTGCTTCTTAAGCCTCACCTCGTGATTGGCCTGGAATGGGCATGTGACCTGTGATGGACTGTTATTTGGGAACCACCAATGAATCATGCCTCCACATAGTCCCACCCTTGCGTAGTCCTGCCCTAGGCTGTGAATTTCCTGTTGACTTCTGCCTTGTGCCATAATCTGAGTCACTGAGGTAGGTTCTCTTACTCTTCAGTTACAAACTCTCTGATTTTTAGCTAGGCCCATGGTTGTGTGAAATGAAGACTACATTTCCCATCCTCCCTTGTAGCTGGGTGTGACCTTGTGACTCACTTCTGGCCAACAAAATGTAAGTAATGTGGTGTGCAATTCCAGCAGTTTCCCTGTGGAGAAGAAGAATGCTCTTCTCCTTCCTCTCCTCCTTCCTGCTGCCTGGAATATGGCATAAAAAGGCTGAGTTCCAGCAGCTATTTTGTACCATGGGGGTGGAAGTCATGTTTGAGGATGACAGCAGCAAGACCAGGGAGCCTGGGTCCTCTCTCTCCTCCATCTCCTTTACATTGTGGAACATCCTGTTGGCTTGTGACCTACTCCTACAAGACATCTTAACACACGAGAGAAATGAGCTTCTACCATGTTTGAGCCAATGATGTTAGGGGTTTTCCATTCTTCTCAAGCCATGGTAATCCTAACTGATACACCGGGCATCTGACTTGAACCCTGTGTCTGAGTTCCTGCCTCAGTCACCCTGCCCTGTGTGAGGATGCTGGTCCTGGCTTCCTCCACCCTACAGACTGGAGATCTGCCCCTGCCCCAGCCCAGTGGTTGGACCCTGCCACAAACTGGTGCCACCCATCCATGCTGTCTGTCTATATATCAGGATTTTGTGTTACTGGGTTTGTCTCCTGCCAGGGTGGAGTGTCCCCTCCCTGCCCCCCCCCCCCCAGCCCCAGATGCTTTCTTGGAGTGAGCTCTGCTGTCTCCCACTTCCTGCTCATACCCATACCCTTTCTCTGGCCCTGGTCCTGATGACCTGACTGCTCTCTTGGCATCTGTATATGTTCAGTGTCTTCCCTAGTAAGTAGGTCTGGGAACAACCAGTTCTTCAGACATAAAAACAATGGCACCTTCTCCATCCATCCATCCATTTATTCTTTCAACAGATATTCGTTGGGTGTCTATCATGGGCACTGGTGACACCACAGTAAATAAGATGTTGTTGAGCCATGGGCCTAGTGCAGTGGCTACAGGAACCACCTGTGGAGTGAGACTGTCAGGCAGAGCCATTGAGGACAGGAACTGACCACAAGGTATGCCAGGAGTTTCCTTAAAGGATCTGCCTATGCCCTCAGATATGTGTACAAACCTGGACGAGCCACTTTTCTTCTCCGGTCCTCCACTTCCCCATCCAACATGGCAAGGTTGGATGGATGATGTTTAAGACTCTGTGCAGGGCTGCCTGCCTGTGAAGGGACAAAAGGGCCCAGGAGCCTTCACTCCGGGCTTTTCCTGACTAGGGGCTTAAAACAACCACCATTTAATTGTTATGATCCTGTGGGTTGACCAGGGCTCAACAGGACAGTTTTTCTGCTGGTGGCAGTTCCCTCAGCCACTCTGACCTCAGTGTCCTCATCTCTGAAGTGGGAATAATCAAGAGTACCTGGAATCCTTACAGAATTCATAAGACAATACCCTGGGTAACTGACAGTAGGTGAAGAGACTTTCTCTTTATAGGAGTATTCCAGCCAAAAAGTGAAGAGGGCATGATGGAATTATATTATCATTATTTGTAACCTCCACTAACTTAATGGGCCTAGGCATTAGACATCAACAGTTGCTAATGTCATAAAAAGGTAGCCAACTAGACTTATGTGCCTTCTCTGGAAGAATACAGCACCATCTATAAAGTAGTCTTGCCAAAAACATTCAAATCTTAATCTGATCAAGCCTCTAGATTCAATTGTCAATCTACAGGTTGTACAGGGAGCAGAGAAATATGTTAAACTGCTTCATGAGTTTGCAGTCATAAAAATCCAGACTAGTCAATCTGCAGGCCAAGTGATGTGACTTCCTCAATAATAAATTGCAAGGGAATAGAGAGAAAGATGAATGAGGAACCTATAGATTAAAAAAGACTTAGATAATGTAAACTATGGACTATAATTCATCATATAATTATAATAATGTTGCATCATTTGTAACAAAGTTACCATACTAATGCAAAATGTTAATAACAAGGTAAACTTGTATGTGAGTGGGGGTGTATATGGAAATTTTGTACTTTCTTCATGATTATTCTTTAATTCTACAGCTGCTCTAATATGAAAAAAAGTGAGATCAAAAAATTTTTTTTTAAAAAGAGAGATTTAAGGGACATCAGCCAGTCACAAGTGTGTATCTTATTTGGCTCTTGATATAACTAAATTGTTAAGACATGCTTTTTGACATAAAACAATTAGAAATTTGAACACTGACTAAATATGTGATGATATTAAAGAATTGTTGTTCTAAGAAAGAGAGAGTGCAAACAACAGTTGACAAAATATAAAGATGTACCCAGCGGCAAGGACATACTAAGAAGGTCAGAGAGTACGGGAGAGACTATGCTGGGAGCCCTGGCCCTAGCTCGGTCACCAGCTGTGATGGTTAGGTTCATGTGTCACCTTTGCCAGGTGATGGTGTCCAGGTGTCTGGTCAAGCAAGCACTGGCCAAACAGCTTCTGCATAGACATTTGTGGCCGGTTAATGAACCAGAAGGCTGGTTTATTAAATCATCAGTCAGTTGGGTGCAGCTGTGACTGATTACATCAATGAAGAGTGTGTCTTCCACAATGAGAGAATTCAGTCAGCTGGATTTAATCCAAGCAGTTGAAGGCTTTTACACAAGACACATAGAGGACCTTCACTTCTTTGGCTAACCAATGAAGCATTCCCTGAGGAGTTCATTGAAGTTGCCAGTTCATTTCCTGAGGAGTTCATCGAACTTGCCAGTTCACTGCCTGAGGAGTTCATTGAACATCTTCACTGGAGTTGCCAGTTTGCTGCCTGCCCTACGGAATTTGGACTCATGCATACCCACAGTTGCGTGAGACACTCTTATAAAATCTTTTTTTTAATTCATTTTATTGAAATATATTCACATTCTATGCAGTCATACAAAACAAAGTGTACATTCAGTTCACAGTACCATTACATAGTTGTGCATTCATTACCAAAATCAATCCCTGACACCTTCATTCCCACACACACAAAAATAACATGAATAAAAATTAAAGTGAAAAAGAGCAAATAAAGTAAACAAGAACACTGGGTGCCTTTGTTTGTTTGTTTTCCTTCCCCCATTTTTCTCCTCTTCCATCCATAAACTAGACAAAGGGAAGTGTGGTCCATATGGATTTCCCAGTCACATTGTCACTCCTCATAAGCTACGTTTTTATACAATCGTCTTCAAGATTCATGGGTTCTGGGTTGTAGTTTGATAGTTTCAGGTATTTACTGCTAGCTACTGCAATTCACTAGAACCTAAAAAGGGTTGTCTATATTGTGTGTAAGAGAGCACACCAGAGTGACCTCTCAGCTCCTTTTGGAATCTCTCTACCACTGTAGCTTATTTCATTTCCTTTCACATCCCCCTTTTGGACAAGGGGATCCCCCTTTTGGACAAGAAGATGTTCTCCATCCCACGCTGCTGGGTCCAGATTCCTCCCCGGGAGTCATATTCCACGTTGCCACAGAGATTCACTCCCTGGATGTCAGATCAGAGGTAGGGGGTAGGGCAGTGATTTCACCTGCCTAATTGGCTTAGCTAGAGAGAGAGGGCCACATCTGAGCAACAAAGAGGCATTTGGGAGGAAGCTCTTAGGCGCAGTTATTGGGAGGCCTAGCCTCTCTTTTGCAGCAACAGTCTTCCCAAAGGCAAGTCCTATGGTAGAGGGCTCAACCCATCGAACCACCAGTCCCCTATGTCTGTGAGCACATCAGCAACCATTGACATGGGGAAGCCCAATACCCCTGCATTCTCCACCAGCTCCTCAAGGGGGCTCTGCATATATTTTTTTTTAACTCTTTTTTTTTTTTAATCAAGTATATAATAAAAAAGAATTTCAAACAAACCATAACAAGGGAGTAAGAAAAAGACAACTAACCTAAGATAACTACTTTACTTCCAACATGTTCCTACTCTACCCCAAGAAAATAGCCTAACATACCCACATTTCTGTGAACTTGTTCCTACCATACCCATCAGAAATTAACAGACCATAGTCATTCTTGGGCATTCCCAGAACATTAAACTTATCCCCGATAGCTTATCCATTCTTACTGTGTTATCATTCCCCCTTCCTTAATTGCTATCACTAGTTCCCCTACATTCTACATTATAAACCATTTGTTTTACATTTTTCAATGTTCACATTAGTGGTAGCATATAATATTTCTCTTTTTGTGACTGGCATATTTAACTCAGCAATATGTCTTCAAGCTTCATCCATGTTGTCATATATTTCACGACATCATTCCTTCTTACAGCTGCATAAGGGGAAAAACTTCCCAAATCTTCTAAACACCATAAATACACAAATCATATATGCCCAGCGAAGTCCAAATAGAATAAATCCAAATAAACCCACTCCGAGACATATTCTGATCACACTGTCAAATATGGAAGAGAAAGAGCAAGTTCTGAAAGCAGCAAGAGAAAAGCAATTCACCGCATACAAAGGAAACAGCATAAAACTAAGTACTGACTACTCAGCAGCCACCATGGAGGCAAGAAGGCAGTGGTATGACATTTAAAATCTGAGAGAAAAATTGCCAACCAAGAATTCTTTATCCAGCAAAGCTCTCCTTCAAATCTGAGGGAGAGCTTAAATTTTTCACAGACAAACAAATGCTGAGAGAATTTGCTAACAAGAGACCTGCCCTACTTGAGATACTAAAGGAGCCCTACCAATAGAGAAACAAAGGAGAGAGAGATATGGAGAAAGGTTCAGTACTAAAGAGATTCAGTATGGGTACATTAAAGGACATTAAGAGAGAGAGGGAAAAAATATGTATGACAAACATAAACCAAAGGTTAAGATGGCTGATTCAAGAAATGCCTTCACAGTAATAACGTTGAATGTAAATGGATTAAACTCCCCAATTAAAAAATATAGATTGGCAGAATGGATCAAAAATTTGAACCATGAATACGTTGCATACAAGAGACTCATCTTAGACATAGGGACAAAAAGAAATTGAAAGGATGGAAAAAAATATTTCATGCAAGCTACAGCCAAAAGAAAGCAGGAGTAGCAATATTAATCTCAGGTAAAATAGACTAAGTGCAAGGATGTTATGAGAAACAAAGAAGGCCACTACATACTAATAAAAGGGGCAATTGAACACGAAGAAATAACAATCATAAATGTTTATGCACCCAATCAAGGTGCCACAAAATACATGAGACATACACTGGCAAAACTAAAGGAAGCAATGGATATTTCCACAATAATTGTGGGAGACTTCAACACATCACTCTTTCCTATAGATAGATCAACCAAACAGAAGACCAATAAGGAAATTGAAAACCTAAACAATCTGATAAATGAATTGGATTTGACAAACATATAGAACATTGCATCCTAGATCACCAGGGTAGACATTCTTCTCTAGTGCTCACAGAACTTTCTCCAGAATAGATCATACGCTGGGACATAAAACAAGCCTCCATAAATAAAACAATGGAAATTATTCAAAGCGCATTCTCTGACCACAGTGGAATACAATTAGAAGTCAATAACCATCAGAGACTTAGAAAATTCACAAATACCTGGAGGTTAAACAACATGCTCCTAAACAATCAGTGAGTTAAAGAAGAAATAGCACGAGAAATTGCTAAATAAATAGAGACAAATGAAAATGAAAACACAACATACCAAAACCTATGGGATGCAGCAAAAGCAGTACTGAGGGGGAAATTTATAGCACTGAACATGTATATTAAAAAGGAAGAAAGAGCCAAAATCAAAGAACTAATGGAGCAACTGAAGAAGCTAGAAAGTGAACAGCAAGCCAATCCTAAATCAAGTAGAAGAAAAGAAATAACAAGGATTAAAGCAGAAATAAATGACATAGAGAACAACAACAACAACAACAACAAAAACCAATAGAGAGGATAAATAACACCAAAAGTTGGTTCTTTGAGATCAACAAGATTGACAAGCCCCTAGCTAGACTGACAAAATCAAAAAGAGAGAAGACCCATGTAAACAAAATAATGAAGGAGAAAGGTGACATTACTGCAGATCCTGAAGAAATTTAAAAAATTATAAGAGGATACTATGAGCAACTGTATGCCAACAAACTGGATAATGTAAAGGAAATGGACAATTTCCTGGAAACATACGAACAACCTAGACTGACCAGAGAAGAAATAGAAGACCTCAACCAACCAATCACAAGCAAAGAGATCCAATCAGTCATCAAAAAGCTTCCCACAAATAAATGCCCAGGGCCAGATGGCTTCACAGGGAAATTCTAAGTTTCCAAAAAGAACTGACGCCAGTCTTACTTAAACTCTTTCAAAACATCGAAGAAAATGGAATGCTGCCTAACTCATTTTATGAAGCTAACATCAATCTAATACCAAAACCAGGCAAAGATGCTACAAAAAAGGAAAACTACAGGCCTATCTCACTGATGAGTATAGATGCAACAATTCTCAACAAAATACTTGGAAATCGAATCCAAAGACACATTAAAAAAATCACACCATGACCAAGTGGGGTTCATTCCAGGCATGCGAGGATGGCTCACCATAAGAAAATCAATCAACGTATTACAGCACATTAACAAATCAAATGAGAAAAATCAAATGATCATTTCAATAGATGCTGAAAAAGCATTCGACAAAATCCAACATCCCTTTTTGATAAAAACATTTCAAAAGGTAGGAATTGAAGGAAACTTCCTCAATACGATAAAGAGCATTTTTGAAAAACCCACAGCCAGCATATAGTACTCATTGGTGAGAGACTGAAAGCCTTCCCTCTAAGATCAGGAACAAGACAAGGATGCCCGCTGTCACCACTGTTATTCAACATTGTGCTGGAAGTGCTAACCAGGGCAATCTGGCAAGACAAAAAATAAAAGGCATCCAAATTGGAAAGGAAGAAGTAAAACTATCATTGTTTGCAGATGATATGATCTTATATCTGGAAAACCCTGAGAAATCAACAGTACAGCTACCAGAGCTAGTAAACAAATTTAGCAAAGTAGCAGGATATAACATTAATGCACATAAGTCAGTAATGTTTCTGTAAAATCTTATATTTATAGATATCTCTGGTTGATTCTGTTTCCCTAGAGAACCCTACCTAATACACCAGCCCCCTGTGTGTGTGGCCTTGGCCGAGTCCCTTCCCCGCCCCAGGCCTCAGTTTTCCCATCTGTGCAGTGAAGCAGTTGGACCCAGTGGGTCTGTGCGGGTCTGTCTGGCTATGGTCTCCTATGACTCTGTGGTCTCCCATGCAACCACAGAGCCTTTTCCTCAGTGCCTCTGTCAGCTCAACCAAGTGTCCACAAGATTGTAAGAGCAGCACGATGGGCAGAAGCCCAGAGCTGCTGGCCTCTGCAGAACCCTTAACAGGAAGGGCACACCTCTAAAGCACCTCACCTGGAGGATCAAATGCCACCCAGGTGGGCAGGTCCAAATCTGAGGGAAAGGATATCCGAGAAAGAAACAACTGGAAGACTTCACCTACCCACGAACCACAGGCATGAGTTATCTGCTCACCAGGATGTTTTGACTTGGGCTTTCTGATGAGTTCCCTGGGCCTGCATCCTGGTCTGTTTACCTGCCCAAGACACCTGTTGAGGTGGGGTCCTGCTGCATTTGACAGAGTCTGGTGGGCATGAGTGAACAATGTCACTGGATTGTTATGTGTCTCCTACCCCTTGATTCCTTCTTGCAGGCTTCTGCCCACCTGCCCTTCAAATAGATTACTATGGAAATATCAGCCTTTGTGAATTGTAAATGCTCAACAAATAAGAGATGGGGGCCAATCTTGCTTCCGGACCACCATAGGTGCTTACAGTTCCCTTGAAGCATCATTACTAGATCAGGCAGGAAATTTATTTCCAGAATTAAACTAAAACATCCATCACCTGCTACCAACCAGTTAAATACATAAATTAAATAATGGCCTAGGCCTTATGTGCAAGCAAGATAATTCAAGCAAGCAAGTTGCAGGTTGACAGGATAGAGCAGTGGCTAAGCCAACATGTTGGTGTCAAACTTGGATTCGAATCCTTCCTCTGCCTCCTCCTAGCTCTTTAACTTTGGGTGAGTTACTTAGCTACTCTGCCGCTGGTTTTACAAGGGTGCTGGGAAGATGAGATGGTTCACCCCATACAGTGTTCAACTTCATGCCTCAAACACTGGGAGGACTCAATAAGTGTTAGCAGTTGTTTTTATTTGGAGGCCTTCACTGCATATCCCATGGTTTCTCCCAGTGAAACCTCTCTGCTCTCTCCCTTATAAAAATGAGACTTTCCAGTATCTCATTCTTTCAGTGACATGCTAATGTGGTTGGCTAATCCTCTGATGTAGCAATGTCTGGTAATGGGACTCTGCCTTGCTCTAAAATGGGGAGCTCCAGGCACAGCGGAGGACCGACATACAGAGGCTGATTCAAGCCTGGGAGGCCTTCTAAGGGCACCTTGAGAACCACAACTCCTTGGTGCCATCTTCAGCTGCTCCATGTCAGCCCTGCCCTATCAAACAAGCTGAGAATAACAGACCCCAAACTATGGCTCCTGGTTCACTGGAGGTAGGACACCTTTTTAAAATATATGCAAACACAGGGAGGTCTCTTGGTGTTGAGGGACCAACAAGGTGGGATCAGGAGCCAAAGAGACCACGACCCAAATCCCAGCTCAAATACTGAGTATAATGGGGATTAGGCTATTGAGCATAGAAAGGGGAGCGACGGTGCGCTTTCTGTATTTCCCACTTAAAATGGGCCACTGCTGGTCACCAGTGGCCGACAGATAAATTGCACAGCGGTTCAGCCAGAAGAGGGGGATGTGGGAGTTTTTCCCCACTTTAGAATCTACTGATGCTGGGGTTCTCAACCATGCCAGACCCATCACTCTCTTTTTATAAAAATATTTTGCAGAATTATAGTAATCTTTTAACATTTTCAAACATATATGTTGTGGTATAGTTGATGTACAATAAAATGCACATGTTTATAGTCTACACTAGATGAGCTTGACTTGCACATCTGTAAAACCAACATCACAATCAATGTCATGAACATATCCATCACCCCCTAATGTTTCCTTGTGCCCTTTTGTGATCCCTCCCACCATCGCCTTCCTGCTCTCCCATCTCCAAGTAACTACTGATCTGCTCTCTGTCATTATAATTAGTTTACATTTTCTAGAGTTTTCTAAAATGGAATCATACAGTGTGTACTTTTGTTTGGTCTGCTACCTTCACTCAGCACAATTGTTTTAAGAATTATCCATGTTGTTTTGTGCTTCAATAGATCCTTTTTTAGAAAAATAGACTATTTTTTTTAGAGCAGTTTTTAGGTTTACTGAAAAATTAAGCAGAAAATACAGAGAATTCCCATCTAACCTCCCTTCCACTATTTTGGTCATTCTTTTTATTGCTGAATAGTATTCCATTAGATGAATGTACCACAATTATTTTTCTATTCAGAATGATAGTAATTTTAAAAACCAATATAATGCCCTACCTATAATATACAAGAGAAACTAAGAGAAAGTAAGCAAACCTGTGATGTCCGTATAAATGCTCAGGCGTGAGCACACTGAAACGTATCATGAAGTAGTCAGACACATGCACTTATTCTCAAAGTTACAGCACATGCAGCAGCTCTGAATGTAGTCAGACAGAGGTGTAGTAAGCCAGCGCATCAGATAAGACAAGCAGCACTGCTATGGGATATCACACAGTGGGTGGGCGGGACAGCTTTGGCCCAGGTCTGTTTGGCTCCAAAGCCCAGCAGTTGGGAGGGTGCAGTGCTGGGTGGGGCTGGGACTGAGCTCAGGGGGAGGATACATTTCTCACAGGGCTGATCATCAGAGTGGCCGCTATCTTAAAACAAAGACTGCACCAGCCTGGCATTTCTCCAGTCCCTCAGTTATGCAGACTCATTCACTAAGGTCCACATTTGATTGTTGGATTTTGCTTGTCTTGCATTTCACACCACAAAACAGGGGCTTTCCACTTGGTGCTTTCCTGAACAAAGAGATCAACAACACACCCCCTATCTTGTTCCCTGCCCCCTGCTCTAAGGGGCCAGCTGCAGGCATTGGCATTCTGGGGCTTGCTGAGCATCTCTCATGGCAGAATGTAATTTTATGGAAGAAAGTGTTTGGTGATGCCTTTGAGGCAATGAGGCTTTAGGACCTTTGCCTATAAAATATTCAGTCATATTTGCCTTCTTGGATAATCTACAGACTGTGTTACTATTAAAGGAGTCTGTTGGTGGTAACTCTTGGCTTCAGAATAGCCTGTCCTTGCAAAGAGCTCATTCCAGATACTCTGAAGAATTCAGTTTTTCCAACACTAGTGCTACAGGTAAGGATCCGAAGTCCATGGTGAGTGTGGTGGGACATGTTTGTAACACAAGGGGTTTGTAGTTTTGTTTCCCAACTCAGTTTTGGACCTATCACCTCAACATTTTTCCCTGAAGCCAATTAAATATGTAATACTTTAATTCTTTATGTTTTGCTACTCCCTGTTTTCCTTGGAAATGTTTCCCTTGTAGTTTTTCTACCTTCTTGAGTTGAATGTTCAGTTCATTTATTTGACTGAAAGCACTTAAGATGATTAATTTACTTCTGAATACAGTTTTGGCTAAATTTCAGAAACTTTTGGTTTTCATTGTTTGAGAGACCTCTTATTTCATATTTGACTTTCCCTTTGACCCAAAAGTTATTCAGGGGAAATGTGTGTGTGTGTGTGTGTTTTAAGTTATAAGAATTTGGGGGTTTTAATTGTAGTCAGAATATTCAGCCTATATAATACCTGTTTTGGAGAACTGGAGCAGAACTTTGCAGCCTAGCTTCTAATCAATCTGTGTAACCATTCCTGAAATATTTGAAAAGATATACATTCTTAACAATTCAGACTTAATCATATGGTTTGAAATATGTCTCAGTGTGAGTAACTTCATATACTTTTCCTGGTACATAGTTTAACCTGGTAGATCTTCAAACTCAGCTTTTTCAGCTTGGGTTTCTTTTTCCAGAACATTTATTATTCCCAGTTTACATCTGCAGTCTTTGTTATCCATATCCATCATTCTTTGTCTCATTGTTTTCAATGTGTCTTTCTGCTTTGCATTCTCAGAGAACACCTCCAGTGTGCGACGACAGCCTTGACTGAAATTGTGGCAGTGTGGATTCTGCTTTCTGTCTTCATTGCAGATTTCATTTCTGTCAGTGGATTTTAGTTCCTTGTGTTCTTTTATTACTATTATCTGCATTTCAGCATGCTGTATCATTTTTGTTTTTATCCTTAAAAGGCCGTATGTTATGGGTTAAATTGTGTTCCCCAAAAAAGATAACGTGGAAGTCCTAACCCTCAGTATGTGTGTCACAGCCCAAGAGGGTATTTGTTGTCAATGGACTAAAGAAAGCACCAGACATGTTCTGAGACATGAGCTTTTTTTATGGGGCTTACCTCCAGGGTGGGGGAGTTGAGCCACATTGCCCTGAAATCAGGGGCCTCTCTGAATGGATTCAGGAGCTGCTCTGAATGGTAGCGAGTTCAGAGCACAATGTGGAAATAGTCCGCACTTTCGGGGTGCTGAATAAGCTGGTTATAAGGGCCCGATATTCCAGTGGGTATGAGAGCATAAGGTGGGGAGCCAGGGTTGTGCAAGGAAGGGAAGGATTGATTGTAATCAACAGGGAGGAGGGGAGAATTAATAGATTATCTTGTAGATAACAGTATCTCAGGGAGTCCCAGGGAGGAGGTAGTTTCTGGTATAGATTACATTTAGCACCTGATATTACAAGGAGAATAGGTCAAACCTTAACTGTCCTAGGTCAAGCAAACGGCTGTGTGTAGTCTTTAAGACACTTGGGGGCCCCCTGGGCTCCCACAATGTGTGAATGTGACCTTATTTGGAAATAGGGTCTTTGCAGATATAATTAAATTAAGATGAGGTCATACTGAGTTAGGGTGGGCTGTAATCCAATCTGATTGGTGTCCTTATAAAAAGAGAAGAGACATCAACACAGAGGCAAGGACATGTGACGACAGAGGTGGAGATTGGCATCACACTGCCACTTGCCAAGGCATGCTGGGGCCACCCAAAGCCAGAGAGGCAAGGAAGGATTCTTCCCTAGAGCCTACAGTCGGCAGCATGGCTCTGCCGACACTTTGATTTCAAACTTCTGGCCTCCAGAACTGTGAGAGAATAAATTTTTGTTGTTTTAATCCATCCAGTCTGTGGCAATTTGTTACGGCAGCCCTAGGAAAGGAATACACTGTATTTTCTTGTATTTCATTGAAAACTCAAAGCAGATACTTCCTTAAAATTTTCTGTTTTCTATGACAGTTTATCTGCAGAAGCATTATTTTCCATAGAGCTGGCAAGAGCCCTGGGCATATAAAATAATGGGATTTATTAAGTAACATGGGGAGCTTCTGTAGCTTGGAATGTGGTTCTAGCCCTGGCACAGCCCGACCTGAAGCCTTAAATGGGCATCCTCTTGAATAGTGACGTTCAGGGCTCAAGGAGATGCTTCTCCATATCTTGCCCCATGTCTTGAGGAAAAAACGCCTTGGCATTTAAATGCTGCAGAGATTTAATGGGGCCCTGCTTTGTATATTTGAGAGAGCAGAAAAGAACTTAGGACAGAGAAAAGACAAATTAATCAGCTTGTCAAATCTTTCTTCTCAGTGTGAATGCAGTAGATTCAAGCAAATAAAGTACCATCTTCTAGGAGGGCCAAGTTTTCAGTTTCTTCTTGTTCATGTGTTTGTATTCATAATTCTGGAGGTACTGAAGAATTAGTACAGTATTTGTCTCAGCTGAAAATAGAAGCTGTGGAAAATTTTGCAGTATTAAGTAAATCACATTACACATTACCCTTAATATATGTGTATATATATGTCTAGACCTTAGACGTATTACTGATCCTTTATATTGGCAACTAGATAGATATTGAATGCTAAAATTGTGAATATTAATTTTTTATAAGAAAGTTTTTGCATAGAAGCATTTAATTAAATTTTATTGAATTTTCAAAAAAATTAAAAATAAAACATTTGGATTTATTTAAATCACTGATATAAAATCTGTTATTCATTAATTTTAATTTATAGTTTGCCTTTCAATTTAATAGCCATTCTTCAACATTTTAAAAAGAAAACTAACTTTTTGGAAGATATTTCTGAAAAAATAATTAAAATTTACAGAATAACATTTTTTTATTTACTTATACTTACATTTTTTTGAAAATATATTTAAATCTTTGTAGTTTGAATACAATTATGTTTTTAATACTATAGACCCTTACTGTCAATAAAACCCAAATTATTTTTAAAACTTTGTAATAACATAATTAGCAAGTGTGCTGAAATGAAGATAAGAAAAATAAATTTCATGGAATGGTTATAATAATTTGTGAACTTTGTATATCTTTATTTTATTACTCATCCCGACATCGTCAGCCCATCAACTTGCACTGAGATATGAGCAATAAAAATTAAATTCACTCATCTTTGACATTTTGCTAATTTTCAGTCATAGAGGAGCCATAACTTCATACACATTGTCACAGCTCAAGAGGGCCATGCCAGTCCAAAGGCCAAAGAAGACAAAGAGCATTTTCTGATACATGAACTTTTATTCAGGGATTACTTACAGGGTGAGAAGTCGTGGAGAGATCATGACGGCTCTCTCAGGCCGAGCAGGCATCGCATTCACGGGAAGACGACGGAGCAATGCAAAGAGGACAGAAAGCCTTTTATAAGTGTTTAAGACAAAGGCATTCCTAATGGTCGGGGAAGCATAGATGCAGGAACAGGTCGCTCTAACCTGGGAGGTGGTGCAGGAAGGACTAGAATAACACTTGAACAAGTACATTTTGCTCTTTTTGTGAGACTAAGAGCCCCTCACTTCCTGCCTGCTTCCCATAAATTTACATTTTAAGGTCAGTTTACCCTTTTTCTCTTTACTGGCTTAGAAAGACAATAGGTTCAACATTTAGCTGCCTAGGTGATGCAGACTGCTGTGCACCAAAGATCTGCAGGCCTGTTTTGCTCAGGCCACAGGTTGCCACACATATGTAAAATTTTTGTCCATTCAATAGGTCAAAATAAGAGGATAGAACATATTTTATTTAACAACTTGCGTGTTTGATTTATAACTTGTAAATATTTAGACATATGGTCTGTGGTCCTCCATTTGTCCTCTTGCCCGGAGACAAGCATTCAGTACTGATTCCTGGGCCAGGCTTGGATTTCCCACCTCCTTGAATTGTAGGAGTCTGTTGGGATGCTCATTTGCCAGTGGCTGGGTGCTGAGGATGGAGTTTCCCTCTGGTCTCCCTGGGAGTGCTGACATCATCCCCTCGATAAGATTGAGCTGCAGAGCCACCCTCCCAGCTTGGATTCTCAGCATTTGGACTGGGGCTGAGGGAGCTTCTCCTGCCTGGGGCTTTGACTCCCTGGGGACAAGTTTATTCCGAGACATCTGAGGCACCTGTCGTTTTTTGGCTACAAGCTGCACCTCATAAAATCTCCCCCCAGAACGCCCTCCTCCCGGGGCCCTCCCTCCACCCCGTGGCTTTGGGCTTCACATCCCAGGATGCAGTGTGCTGCCCCACCTGGAAGAGGAGTACCAGAAAATTTGTTGTTTATCTGAAATTCTAACTTAACTGGGCATTCTGTAATTTTATTTGCTAAATCTGGCAATCCCATGGTGAGCAGAGAAGCAAAAGAATGGCCCCGCGCTCATTCTGGGGTGGAGCAGTGAGTCTTGGAAGGCAGCACAGATCTGTGTGGAGGCAGGGCCACCACGGCAGCCGTCTTGTCCAAGCCGAAGCTGGCCTGACACCTGAAGCTGGTGGATAAGCTTTTGCCTTCTGGAACATACACCCACTTCAGGGGAAAAGACACGCACACACACACACAAGTGTGCACAGAGGCTTGTTTATTTAAAAATTAGTGAAACACCACACATACACCCAGTGATAGATAGCCCCACTCTTTGTTTTCATGACATTGACAGTTTTGAAAAATACCAGTTATTTTACAGATTTTCCCTCCATTTGGGTTTCAATGATGTTTCCTCAGGATTATAAACAGATTATGCATCCATAGCCAATATTATTTAAGTGATGCCCGTGTCCTCCAACACACTAGGAGGCATACAAGGTCCCTCTGTCCTTCATTGGTGATGTTAATTTTGAGCACAAAGTCAAAGTGCTGTTGGCTTCCTCCACTGTATAGTTACTGTTTTGCCCCAGGGCGATGAATAAGCAATCTGTGGATGATACTTTAAGACCATGTACATACAGGGGTGGGAGTGGAGAAGGGGGAGTGAATGCTTAGTTGGTGGAATTTCTGTTTGGCGTGATAGAAAACTTTTGGCAATGGATGGTGTTGATCGTAGCACAATGTTGTGAATATAATTAACACCACTGAAATGTATACTTGCAAGTGGTTAAAATAGGAAATCTTATGTTGCACGTTACAATAAAAATTAAAAATAAAAAAGACCATGTACATATCCAGTTCCTCATCAGCTTCCCATCACCTCAGATTTAGTATCCCTTGATGATTCTTGCTCGAACTATGATGGCTGCTAAATGGTGATTTTCCAACTCCAGGACTGCTTCCACATTTCTCAGGCAGCATTCTACTGTCAGGAAGGGCCTTTCCTTCATCCCTATTATGCATCCATTTGTCTATTTATTATTGTTATGAACTCATAGATTCCTCTTTATTTAATGGATTATAATCTGTGACTGTCATTATTTATTTTGATGGTCAAATTAACCCAGATTATCTTGGAAACCATTCGACAATGTTTTCTTAGATATGATACCAAAAACACAAGCAACAAAAGGAAAAATAGACACATTGGACGTCATTGAAATTTAAAACTTTTTTGCTTCCAAGGACATCAACAATAAAGGGAAAAGACATTTGAAATTATTTTAAAATTAAACGTTTTTAAAAAGTGGAAAAGTCCACAGAACAAGAAAAAATTCTTGGGACTTGTGTTTAGGATATATAAAGAACTATTACAACTCAGTGATTAAAAGACATCCCTAACAAAAAATGGGCAAAGGATCTAAATAGACATTTCTCCAAAAAGGATATGTAAATGGCCAATAAACACATGAAAGGGTGATCAACATCAGACATAAGCTTTAAGGGAAATGAAGGCATAGCTCATTTCATCCTCTCAACTTTCCATGCAGGAGAAACTATGGTTCCCCTCTTTACAGATTGGCAAACCAAGGCTCATGAATAGAACCAGTACTGAAGATCAGACGCCAGCCTTGAAGCTCAGCTGCAACCACTAAGTAGTACAGTCTTCAGCTAATGGTCTGACCAAAGGCCAAGGGCAAGTGTCCCATCTCAGAGCTGATCCAGGAAGCTTGGCAGGGTCCATGACTCTCTAGCCCTCAGCCCTTCCTCCATACTCGGGGTAATGTCCCTAGGCTCCTTGCCTAAACAGCCCACTCATCAGGCAGGATTTTTACCTTGGCCTCTGTGCTGCCTGTTTTGCCATTTCCTCTCTGTAGAACCCCCCAGACTTTGGGTGAACCACCATCTGCCCTGCCTAGAAAGTAAGGTAATGAACAGGTCTAAATCTGAGTCCCTTACCCCCACTCGACAGGCCCTCCAACCCCCACCACTCCTGACCTCCAGCAGCCATTGAAGGGATGTTTAAATGGGATCCTTGGAAGGAAGCCTCTCCTGATCTGGAGGCCCCCTGGGTGGCAGATGCCTACACAGGGAGGGCCAGTTTCTCCTCCCTTAGCCTTTGGGACTGTCCTCTGTGTTCTCAAGTTGTTCTCTTTCTCCCTTTGAGAACTGCTGAACACCAACCTTCTCTCAGCCATCAACTGCGCCAAAACGATTATGTCCGCAGGAGTGGGGGTGGACAACTGGTAAGGACACTGTGGGACTTAGTTAGCAGGCAGAGCCCCAAGAAGGAAGATGTGACATAGAAAGGGGCAACAGGCAATGACTGGTGGGTACTCCCTTTTAGCAATCTAGAAAAAATTGGTAGAGTGGAAGAGCTTGCAACTCCGAGTTGGTAGACCTGGGATATGATTCTTTCTCTGATACGGTGTTAAACACGAGTGTTGATTGCAGTAAGAGAAACCAACTAAGCTAGCTGGGGGGGATTTATTCTGTGAGGACAAGGTATCTCGCTGACCCAAAACCCCCTCCCCTCCTCTGCCGCCTGCGCGCGTGCGCACACATACACACACACGGTGCAGCTGGCTTCAGGAAGAGAATGGAACCAGGGATGGAAACTGTTAGCAAACTTTCCTTGACAGGTTTCTGCTTCTCTTGGTGCTTTGAGTTCACCACTCTTTCTGCAGATCAGCTGTTTCTGCTCCCCTATGCATGACACACTATGGGTGCTCCAAACTTGCAGTCTAAAGTTCTAAACCGTAGAGACCAGCTAGACTTCTTCCCAGTCCAGGTTCCTGGCATAGAGAATGTGATTGGTTCAGCTTGGACTACTTGTTCTCCCCTTGGTCCAATCAGCTGTAAGCCTGGGAGCAGTGAAGCAATGCAATCATGCTTGTCACTGGGGCCCACTCTCCATAATCAGGAGCAAAATTTCTGTGAAGAAAGTGGTACTCATCACCTGGGCAGACGATTGACAGCTGACAGTTCACCAACTATGGACATTGGGATGGTCACTTAACTTTTCTGAGCTTCAAACTGAATATATAAATCTGCTCTGGCTGCCCCCACAGATAACTGTGAGGACTGAAGGAGTTAAGTTCTCTTGCATACCCTACACCCCATGCAAGTTGTTGGTTTTAGGGCTGATCCTTTTAGAAGGCAAGTCAATGGTTGCACCTGGGATTTCTAAAGTAATAGCCCTGTAAAGCAGTGTTTTCCCCCTTCAGAGGGAGAAAAGTGTTTCAAAATGTGGAAATATACTGAATGGGGGAAGAGGGCAGGCACTAGAGATGAGGGAAATTTAAAGGAAGAACCAGAGGACTGACCAGAGATGTAGGAAGGGGATTCTGGGCATTGCTCTGCACAGGAGACTCATCAAGAGCTGGGCCATGTGTGTGGAGAAAGAAACTACCAAGTGGGAAGCAAGAACCGCATTGTTTTCTTCACAGGATAGAATGGAAGTTGCAGTGTTTGGGCCAGCCACTGTCCTACTGGATGACAGGATGTCACCTGTGACAAAACAAGGGTGCAGGCCAGCTATGGAGTCATTCCAGGACTCTTCTTCATGAGGGTATTTTTCATTTCTTCTTCCTCTTGCCTCCACTTCATCTTATCGTCTTCCTTTCCCATGTACAAATAAAATGTCCTTTCCTCCAACTTCCAAATTGACCAGAGCCCCAGGAATAAATGGTTCTCTTGGACTTCCTCTTTGTTCTCATCCAGGCCCAGGACTCTGGTTCCTGACCATCATTTGCAAACCAAGAGGACCACAATGAAGTTTCTGTATTTTTGGAATTATTAAAGCATTCCCTGTACAAAGACTGTCAATTTATTCAGTAGTTCCACATATATTTGGGTGTCTAATGTGGTAGGAGTATGCTAGATATTGATAAGTAAGATAAAACATAACTAAAGCTCTTTAAGCATTCATAATCTAGGTGAGGAAGTAGAGACATACATGACTATAATGGATAATGAAATGACTAATAATATCTATAATATTGGATTGATACAGTATCATGATATGAGTAATTCTTCAGAAGAGAATAGGTTGAGCTAAGGATGTGGTATTGAGGTAGAGAAAGTAGTGGCAGGAAGGGGGAAATGGTACCAAGTGCCAATATTTTGGAGTGCTTTGGGAGAATGGGCTAGAATCTAGATTTCTTAGGATGGCCTCTCTGGCTAGGAACCAGTTTTCTTGGAGGATGCTGAGGTGGAGTAGACCATGTTTTAGGCCAAGGCAAAGGCAGAAAAGGGACAGTTGGAGGAATATCCTCATAGCTATCATTAGCAGTGTCTGACCAAACTGGGGTGTTAGCTTGGGCCACTCATGCCCCTACTGCTGGCCCTCAACTACTTCAGCTACAAGATGAGAGCTTTTACTATTCAGTGGGTTCCTGACTTTTCAATTTCACACACCAGTAAAATAAACCAGAAAACAGAACTGTGAGAAGATTTCCAACTTTTTTTTTAATGCCCACTAAGTGTATGAATCAAAACAACTATGACTTACTTATCAGCATCTCTTCATAAAAGAAAAAAAAAATGTATCACTGTAATTATTGGGAGGTCATAATAGGATAATAAAATGGAATATATTTTGCTTTATGAAATTAAAAAAACTGATTATATTGTCCTTTTCTCATTTTGCTGAAGATTAGTGAACACTCACCACAGACTAGCACGGGTCTGAGGGCCAGTATTTAGAAACCACGGGAGAAACCACATGTTCTGCAAGGACCCTTCTGGCTCTGACAGTCTAGGATTAAAATAAAGAGTCTTAGGGTCCATCAGCAAGTTACTTTGCCAAATAGCTGCCTCATGATGCCTAGAATGTCCCTTCACAGGCACCACCAGCTCCAGTGTTGATGCGTCACTTGGAACCACTCTTTGGCTTTCCAAATTTATAGAAAATAAATCTCCCATATCTTCCCTTGCCCCAAAACATACATACACAGTTTACCTGAACCACACAGGACTCCCAGGGAATTCTTTTCAAGGATTTCATGCTAGACTGTTAATAATGGCTGAGTGAGTTATACCTTGATTTGCATATTTAAAACTCCTAAAAACACTGTAAAGTCAAAGGATTGTATCGTTAGTGGTCACTTCTGACACAGCGTCCGGAAATCCTTTTCAAGCTCAGAAAGTAGTGCTAACTACCTAGTCCCCTAGGCCCCTTTTCCAGGAGTGAAGATGGTGAAGCCGGCCTCTGTAAACATGTCTGTGCCTACCTTTGATCTTATAAGCCTGCCCTTTAGGACTCTACCCTCAAAATAACTCTTTGATAAAAGCACTAAATGCTATGAGATTGGGGCAGACGGGTTGGAGGCGGGGACCCAGATGCAAACACCTGCCCGGGGTGGGAAGGAAGAATGAGCCATATCAGGGCTGCTGACGCTCCGCCCACGTCGAGCTGGCCCCGCTCCTCTCGCGGGCCTCCCTTAAAACTTCGCGGGGGCGACAGGGGCGCGGGGGCCGGGCCGGCGGCGCAGCTGCAGCGCGGAGCCCGCGGGCCGCCGGGGCCGCTCGAGCGGGCCGACGTCTGGCGCGGGGCCGAGCCGGGACAGGGGGCGGCGGGCGGCGGCGGGCTGCGGGCCGCGCGGGAGCCGCATGTGTGCATGGATCCGGGCGCCGCGCGGCAGAGGCGGGCCGGGAGCGGCCTGGGCGCAGGCTCCCCGGCGCTGTCGGGCGGCCAGGCCCGCCGGAGGAAGCAGCCGCCCCGGCCGGCCGACTTCAAGCTGCAGGTCATCATCATCGGCTCCCGCGGCGTGGGCAAGACCAGCCTGATGGAGCGCTTCACCGACGACACCTTCTGCGAGGCCTGCAAGTCCACCGTGGGCGTTGACTTTAAAATCAAAACTGTAGAGCTAAGAGGAAAGAAAATCAGATTACAGATCTGGGACACGGCAGGTCAGGAGAGATTCAACAGCATTACCTCAGCCTATTACAGAAGTGCCAAGGGTATCATACTGGTATACGATATCACCAAGAAGGAGACATTTGATGATTTGCCCAAGTGGATGAAGATGATCGATAAGTATGCCTCAGAAGATGCAGAACTTCTCTTAGTTGGAAATAAGTTGGACTGTGAAACGGACCGAGAGATCACCAAGCAGCAAGGTGAAAAGTTTGCACAGCAAATAACCGGGATGCGGTTCTGTGAAGCAAGTGCCAAGGATAATTTCAATGTGGATGAAATATTCCTGAAACTTGTTGATGACATTCTGAAAAAGATGCCTCTGGATATTTTAAGGAATGAGTTGTCCAACAGTATCCTCTCATTACAACCAGAACCTGAGATTCCACCAGAACTGCCTCCACCAAGACCCCATGTCCGATGCTGTTGATTTGCTACTTTGGAGACAAAGTGGAAACAATTCCTGGAAAGGGGAATAACTCTATTCTGCACTACAATCATTTTGACAATTTCCTTTCGCACTTTGTAATCCAAGTCAGAGCTATACACTAACTTGTAAATATGCAAATATGCAATCCTGGGTAAGTTTTGGTTATAAATTCCATATTTCCCTCCAAATTACTATATTTCATTCATAACCCCAGTGTCTAGTGCACATACACTGGGAAACGTAGTACTTCGAATATGAAGAATGGAAGAAATACAAGGTATAATGTTTCTTGAAATAAATAATATAAATGTCCTTGTTAATTATATTATGAGGACAGAAGCTATTCTGATAAGAAGAGAGAATGTGGTGCTTTGCTTACTGTTTTAAAGAAAATTTGTAAAACTAAAGACTTTTTGAAAAATGCTATCTTAAAGTGCTTTTTCTTTATTTACAAGACATTTCCCCCCCCCCCAGCTGTAGCATCTTTGAAGTATTGGAGTATTTCTGCCACAAAGCTCAGATCCATTTACAGCCATCATGTAAGATTATTTATTAATGTTATGTAATTGTAGAATATTACTGGTTTAAAGAGACTGAATTTGACTTGGTCTAAGGCTGCAGAATTGTTGTCATGGTTTCCTGACAGACATACTCTGTACTTTCAAGAACTGCAGAGATTCAGTAAAGTGTTTTTGAAACTATAGTAGATGATTTTAAAACAATGCTGCTGCCTGAACAAATCCTGTTTAAAGGAATTTTAAAGAGATACATTTTACTATATCAAAGAGCATACCTGTATTTGCCTAAACATTCTGTACCTTTGTAATGATAGGACCTCCCCCTTCTGGTAAAGCTTATTCCTAGTAAGACTCAACCGTGCTCATTTTGTTTTGTTTTTTTTTTTTTGGCGGGGGGTCTGGTAATGAATTTGTGAACTCTGTCTTTGGTATATCTTTTATTAAACTGCACTGTTTTGTTTAGTCAAAGTAAATAAGTAATTATGTATTTGAAAAAAAAAAAAAAAAAAAAAAAAAAAAAAAAAAACTTTGCGGGCGCGCCTTGGGCAGGCGCAGTGCTGCTGGAGCCTCAGCCGCGCAGGCGCAGTAGCGGGGAGGGGGAATGGCGTTGTTGTTTCCTTTTGCCGTTGCGGCCGAGGGTGATCAAACCTTGCTGATGTGGGAGCTGAACTTTGGGCCCACGGCCGAGGCCTTGCTTGTGAGCCGGGGCCAGGGCGGAGGGAGGGAAGAAGAAAGCCGCCCAACCTCTGGCCGAGAGTTCCGGAGTCCTGCCTTAGCACTTCACCCGTGCTGAATTACCTCCACTTCCTCTCCCGCCTTGAGGTCTCCGCTAATTTCAGGCCACATTGAGTGCAGGGAAGAGGAAAGAGGGTACCCCAGAGTCAGCTAGCCCAGCATGTTTCCCAGAGACCCAGAAAACTCAACAACCAGCACAAGCTGTCTTCTAATGCTTCTCAGATCTTAGTTTCATGCACTTAACTTGGCGTGGGACACCCACCCCTCCCCACCCGCCAGCATTCTCTGTTCACAGTATTCTCCCAGTTTGGCCTTCTGTATTCAATCCGTGTCTTCTCAAACTCTGCGGTGGCCTGTCCTAGTTACTATGCCATCATCAAGTTTTATTCAGCAAGGGATGCTCACAGTGCCCAAAAGGCATGCGACCAGAAGCTGGTTTTTAAGAAATCTCCAGTGAAGGTGGGTCCGAATATGGAATTCCTAGCCCCACACGAATGAAGAGCTGAATTCAATAACAGGCCAGCGTTTGCATGGTACTTTGCTTTACAGAATGCTTTCAGGTGTATTGCCATACTGATTCTCCACTCTCCAGTTTCTTTTAGATGAAGAGATTCAGGATGGTTGACATGCTTAAGGAGCATGACGATAATTGTTGGAGCTAGAGGTCAGACAGAAACTTAATGATGTTGAACCCCATGCCACTCTGGACTGCCCCTAAATTTGAGAAATCTTCAAAAGAAGATAAGTCTTGCTTATGTTTACTTTTATGTGGGTTTAAAATATTTGACCCCGACAATCTCTTTGGCCAGTTGTATAGCATAAAGAATGCTTTGTCATCATTATCGTCATTACTATCAAATGCCTATTCAGAACTCCCTTCAGTTTCCAGAAGATAGGCAAAACATACTTTAATGCATTATAGAAACCATAAATCCATATTGACATACTAACCAATTTTACTTTCCCAGATCCCTACAACTATATCTTATTATGTGCCTCAATGTCTCAATTAAACCACCTTTGCATTTTAAGGACCATTTCAATTTCTCTAAATGAGTGAGGCTTAGACTTCCCAAACCTTTTGCTTTATAATTGTATGTCTTCATAAGCTTTTTTTGATTGGCTACTTGATCCTTCCCACTTCTCTTGCTGCCTATTCTTGTCCATCTTCCTTTCCTCATTGATTTAACCTTGATCTAATTTGAGAACTCTCCTCAGTAGTGACTCTAGGTATAATACTTCCACTTCTGCCTCCTGTTTGACACCCTCTTCAATACTGGCTTTACTCCCTGTGATTGAAATGATTACCTGTCAGATCTTTAATTTGCAAACTAGGATCTGCTTGCTTGTAACCTATGACCATTTCATGTAGCCACTCAGATATTACAGATGCTACTGGAAAACTTATGAAAAAGTTGTTTGGTATAAGTTTGTAAATAATGAGTTTTTAGTGCTCTTCAGACATTAAAACCACTTCATAAACTTTAGGTTTTTAGGTTTTCACAGCATAAAGCCCATCACTGATAGATTGCTAAGAAAATGTTCCACAAGTCAAAATATAGATGAGAAGAAAGAGGGTGCATATCAAATTTGGTTTATTTATTGATTTTATACAAAGCTTTGTGTTACTATCCCCCAAATTGTTATCTAGTTTAATTAAATTGATCTTTTATACTTTAGCAAATCCACATAATTCCTGTCTTTTTTGCCTTTTATAGCTACAGTGAAGAGAATAATATTTAAAATAAAATCAAGGAAAGACCCGAGGGACCTGACAGGTTTTGTCAGCAGCATGAAGGAAAATGGTCTTCAGTCAGAACTGTGGCAAGGTTATCCACGGTCACGTCTGTCTACCCCTTAGGACTCAGCCCTTCTGAAGCTCTCTGGTTGTCCAGAAAAGCTTCACGATGACCCACCATACAGGCCAGCCTCTGCTGCTGCACTCTACGTTCAAAAATTAGTCCTCATTTCTCCTTCCCAGCAGGCAGGTTCAAGTGGGGAAAGTAATCTTTATTTACTCATTCTTTCATTCCTTCATTCAACAGACCATCAATCCCCTGTTATATGCCAAGAACTGTGCTTATTTTTTTTTATTAATAATAAATTTTATTTTGAAATAAGTTCTATCTTACAGGAGCAGTTGTAAAAACAGTACAAACCCCCTACATAGAATTCCATCATACCCTGACCCCCTACCCTGATACCCTGATCCATCACCTTTAAGATCCTGTCACACCACTCTTTCTTTCCCTCCCCCTCTCCCTTCCTCCCTCCCTCCCTAACACCCATCATCTATTGCTCTATCTTCTGAACATATGGGAGCAAGCTGCACATATCTTTGAACAGGCAATATAATTCACATATACCTTTCCCATGGACAAGAACATTATTTTATGCAATCTCATTAAACGCAGCTAAGAAGTTCAAGAAATTCAACATTGATATAAAGCTTACATTCTATATTTCCTTTTTTTTTTTTTTTTTTCTTGTGTCCCAGGTGTGTCCCTTTGAGCCTCCTCTCCTCTGGCCTCAGATCCCGTCCAGGATCATCCTTGGCATTTAATTGTCGTCTATTTAGACTGTCTTTTTTTTTTTTCAATTTTGGAAAGATATATATAGCCTAAATCTTCCTATTCCACCCCTTCCTAGCATTCCCTTAGTGGGATTAATCACATTTAGAATGTTGCAATGCTATCACCTTCCGACCATCCATTTCTAGAAGTTTCCCTTCACCCCAAACCAAAACCCCTACTCTCATTTCTTAACTCCCCATTGCCCCTTCCCCCACTTCTTGGAACCCCTACTCTACTTTTCATCTCTTTGGTAATATTCTTTGATACTTTCTTTCTGTTTACCATGGGGGTTAAATTTAACCTCTTAAATCTATAACAATCTTGTTTTTCTTTGAAACCAACTTAACTTCAATAGGACATGTAAACTGTTCCTATACTACTACATTCCCCCACCTTTATGTAGTTCTTGTCAAGAATTACATATTTTACATTGAGTCCAAAACCACTGATTTATCATTACAGTTTATGTATTTTAGATCCTGTAGGAAGTAAATAGTGGAGTTATAAATCAACCATACAGTAGTATTGGTCTTTATATCTACCATGTGATCTTTACTGGAAATCTTTATTTCTTCATGTGGTTTCAGTCAATTGTTTAGTGTCCCTTCCTTTCAGCCTGCTTAGGACTGATCTACTGGTGATGAAGTTCCTCAGCTTTTGATTGTCCGGGAATGTTTTCATCTCCCCCTCATTTTTATCTTTCAGGTGTTTGTGAATTCTCCAAGTCTCTGATGGTTATTGACTTCTATTTGTATTCCATTGTGGGCAGAGAATGTTCTTTGAACAAATTCATTTTTATATTTTTTATTTTATTGAGGCTTGTTTTTATGTCCCCGCATACAGTCCATTCTGGAGAAAGATCCGTGATCACTAGTGAAGAACGTGTGTCCCAGTGACCTGGGAGGTAATATTCTATATATGTCTGTTAAAAGTCTCTATATCTCTCTTTCATTTCTTTGTTTCTCTGTCGGTAGGGCTCGCTTTAGTATCTGAAGTAGGGCAGGTCTTTTATTAGCAAACTCTCTCAGCATTTGTTTGTCTGTGAAAAATTTAAGCTCTCCCTCAAATTTGAAGGAGAGTTTTGCTGGATAAAGTATTCTTGGTTGGAAATTTTCCTCTTTCAGAATTTTAAATATGTCATGCCACTGCCTTCTCACCTCCATGGTGGCCGCTGAGTAGTCATTACTTAGTCTTATGTTGTTTCCTTTGTATGTGGTGAATTGCTTTTCTCTTGCTGCTTTCAGAACTTGCTCCTTCTCTTCAGTATTTCACAGTCTGATCAGAATATGTCTTGGAGTGGATTTGTTTAAATATATTTTATTTGGAGTTCGCTGGGCATTTATGCTTTGTGTATTTATATTGTGTAGAAGGTTTGGGAAGTTTTCCCCAACAATTTCTTTGAATACTCTTTCTAGACCTTTACCCTTCTCTTCCCCTTCTGGGACACCAATAAGTCTTAAATTTGGACGTTTTATTTTGTCTATCATATCCCTGAGATCCATTTCGATTTTTTCAATTTTTTTCCCCATTCTTTCTTTGTTCTTTCATTTTCTGTTCTGTGCTCCTCGAGGAGGTTGAGTTGTTGTTCAACTTCCTCTAATCTTGTATTATGAGTATCCAGAGTCTTTTAATTTGGCCTACAGTTTCTTTAATTTCCATAAGATCTTCTATTTTTTTATTTACTCTTGCAATAATATCTTCTTTATGCTTTTCTAGGGTCTTTTTGTTGTTGTTGTTGTTAATTTCTTTTTTTTTTATTAAATTCAGTTTTATTGAAATACATTCACACAACATACAATCATCCATGATATATAATCCACTGTCCATAGTATGATAACATAGTTATGTGTTCATCACCACAATCTGTCTCTGAACATTTTCCTTACATCAGAAAGAACCAGAACAAGAATAAAAAATAAGAGTGAAAAAAAACACCCAAATCATCCCCCCATCCCACCCCATTTATCCTTTAGTTTTTATCCCCATTCCTCCACTCATCCATACACTAGATAAAGGGGGTGTGATCCACAAGGTCTTCACAATCACACTGTCACCCCTTGTAATCTACATTATTATATAATTGTCTTCAGGAGTCCAGACTGCTGGGTTGGAGTTTGGTAGTTTCAGGTATTTACTTCTAGCTATTCCAATACATTAAAGCCTAAGAGGTGTTATCTATATAGTGCATAAGAATGTCCACCAGAGTGACCTCTCGACTCCATTTGGAATCTCTCAGCCACTGAAACTATTTCGTCTCATTTTGCATCCCCCTGTTGGTCAAGAAGATACTCTCAGTCCCACGATGCCAGGTCCACATTCATCCCCGGGAGTCATACTCTGCGTTGCCAGGGAGATTTACACCCCTGGGAGTCGGGTCCCACGTAGGCGGGAGGGCAGCGAGTTCACCTGTCGAGATGGCTCAGTTAGAGAGAGAGAGGGCCACATCTGAGCAACAAAGAGGTACTCAGGGGGAGACTCTTAGGCACCATTACTTACAAGTTTAGACTCTCCTTTGTGGTAATGAGCTTCATAAGGGCAAGTCCCATGCTCGAGGGCTCAGCACATCAAACCGCCAGTCCCAATGTTTGTGACAACATATGCTAGGGGATCAGCATCTCAAAGTTTAGAGATAGGCCTTACACTTCAGGGATAGAGTTAACTGCTGTAAGAGCTTACAATCTAGGGACTATTACAATTACTGTGTCCACGTTAGGCTATGTTCTAAGATTCAATTCTGAGTTTACACATTGTAGTTAGTCCATATTGGTGAGGCATCATCCCTCTCACCATGTTTTCTCCAACACTTTTACTCCTATATATATATTTTCCTACAATTTTATAGAGTTATATTCACATACCATACATTTATCCACAGTGTACAATCAGTTGTTCATGGTTTCATCATAAAGTTGTACACTTATCACCACAATCAGCATTTGAACATACTTATTACTACAAGAAAAATTGTGTTTTTTTGTTTTTTGTTTTTTTTTTTTAGCAATAAGATAAAATGATAAAAAGAAAAATAACATGTCATACAATACAATATACTACTAAGGACAGCAAATAACACCACTACCAAGAATCCCATATTACTTCCCTATATCCCCTTCTCATATACATTTAGCATTGGCGTATTGCCTTTGTTACATTTAATGGAGGTATATTACAATGTTACTGTTGACCATAGACTCCAGTTTGCTTTGATTATGTTTTTTCCTGAATACCATCCCTTTTTCAAATTTCTACATGGTTGACATTCATTTGCTTTCCCACATGCAAAAACATTTTTATATTTGTATATTTAGTAACAGTCATTGGCCACTCCAGTTTTTGCCACGTTATACAGTCCCAGTCTGTATCATCTATCTTTACCTCTGGTGTCATACATTATCCTATCCCACCTCTTTCAGCTTTACTCACAGACATCTTTGTTCAGTGTACTTACAATACCGTGCTACCATCACACAGTATTATCCTGTCTATTTCTGGATCTATGCAATCAATCCTAAACATTCTGTAGTCCTTCAGCATCAAATGGCTGATCTCTGCCCTCTTTCTATCTCCTGGTCACCTGTGTTGTCAGCTTTTAACTCCCAAAGTTTGTTCATTAATGTCTGTTCATATTAGTGAGACCATACAGAATCTGTCCTTTTGTTTCTGGCTAACTTCACTCAACATAATGTCCTCAAGGTTCATCCACATTATTACATGATCCATGTCTTTGTTCTGTCTTACAGCTGCATAATATCCCATCATGTGTATATACCACAGTTTGTTTATCCACTCGTCCTTTGATGACATTTGGGCTGTTTCCATCTCTTGGCAATTGTGAATAATGCTGCAATAAACATTGGTTTACAAATGTCTGTTTGTGTCTTAAGTTTCAGTTCCTCTGAGTATATACCCAGCAATGGAATAGCTGGGTCATATGGCAAATCTATATTTAGCTTCCTGAGGAACCTCCATACTGTCTTCCAGAGTGGCTGCACCATTCTACATTCCCACCAACAATGAATAAGTGTGCCTCTTTCTCCACATCCTCTCCAGCACTTGTCATTTTCTGTTTTTTGGATAATGGCCATTCTGGTAGGTGTGAGATGATATCTCATTGTGGTTTTGATTTGCATTTCCTTAATAGCCAGTGAAGTTGAGCATTTTTTCATATGCTTTTGAGCCATTTGTATTTCCTCTTCAGAAAAATGTCTGTTCATGTCTTTTGACCATTTTTTAATTGGATTGTTTGTCTTTCTGTTATTGAGATGCAGGATTCCTTTATATATTCGGGATATTAAACCCTTATCTGATATGTGGTTTCCAAATATCATCTCCCATTGTGTAGGTTGCCTTTTGACTTTTCTGACGAAGTCCTTTGATGTACAAAAGTGTTTAATTTTGAGGAGATCCCATTTGTCTATTTGTTCTTTGGTTGCTCGTGCCTTGGGTGTGAGGTCTAAGAAACCACCTCCTTTCACAAGATCTTTAAGATATTGCCCTACATTTTCTTCTAAGAGTTTTATGGTCTTGGTGCTAATGTTTAGGTCTTTGATCCACTTTGAGTTAATTTTGGTATAAGGTGTGAGATGGACATCCTCTTTCATTCTTTTGGAAATGGATATCCAGTTCTCCAAACACCATTTATCGAACAGGCTGCTCTTTCCCAGTTGCTTCGGCCTCACTGCCTTATCAAAGATCAGTTGTCCATAGATGTGAGGGTCTACTTCTGAACACTCAGTTCGATTCCATTGATCAGTATATCTGTCCTTATGCCAGTATCATGCTGTTTTGAGCACTGTAGCTTTGTAATATACTTCAAAGTCAGGTAGTGTGAGACCTCCCACTTCACTCCTCTTTCTCAAGACATTTTTGGCTATTCGGGGCACCTTACCCTTCCAAATAAATTTAGTTATTTGTTTTTCTATTTCTGTAAAGTAAGTTGTTGGGATTTGAATTGGTATTGCATTGAATCTGTAAATCAGTTTAGGTAAAATTGCCATCTTAACTATATTTAGTCTTCCAATCCATGAACATGGTATGTTCTTCCATTTTTTCAGGTCTTGTTCAATTTCTTTTAGCAGTTTCTTATAGTTTTCTATGTAAAGGTCTTTTGTGTCCTTGGTTAAGTTTATTCCTAAATACTTGATTCTTTTGGTTGCCATTGTAAATGGGATTTTTTTCTTGATTTCCTCCTCTTGTTGCACATTACTTGTGTATAGGAACACTACAGATTTTTGCGTGTTGATCTTGTAGCCTGCTACTTTGCTGTATTCATTGACTAGTTATAGTAGCTTTGCTGTAGATTTTTCTGGATTTCCTACATATAGAATCATGTTATCTGCAAATAGTGAAAGTTTTACTTCTTCCTCTCCAATTTGGATGCCTTTTATTTCTTTTTCTTGCCTAATTGCTCTAGCTAGAACTTCCAGCACAATGTTGAATAGCAGTGGTGATAGTGGGCATCCCTGTCTTGTTCCTGATCTTAGAGGAAAGGCTTTCAGTCTCTCCCCATTGAGTGTGATGTTAGCTGTGGGTTTTTCATATATTGCCTTTATCATATTGAAAAAGTTCCCTTCTATTCCTATCCTTTGAAGTGTTTTCATCAGGAAAGGATGTTGAATTTTGTCAAATGCCTTTTCTGCATCAATCGAGATGATCATGTGGTTCTTCTGCTTTGATTTATTGATGTGGTGTATTACATTAATTGATTTTCTTGTGTTGAACCAGCCTTGCATACCTGGAATAAATCCCACCTGGTCGTGGTGTATAATTCTTTTAATGTGCTGCTGGATTCAATTTGCGAGTATTTTGTTGAGGATTTTTGTGTGTATATTCATTAAAGAAATTGGTCTATAATTTTCTTTTTTGTAGTATCTTTGCCTGGTTTTGGTATTAGGGTGATGATGGCTTCATAGAAAGAGTTAGATAGCTTTCCCTCTTCTTCAATTTTTTGGAAGAGATTGAGCAGGATTGGTACTAATTCGTTCTTGAATGCTTGGTAGAATTCACATGTGAAACCATCTGGTCCTGGGCTTTTCCTTTTTGGGAGCTTTTTGATGACTGATTCAATCTCTTTACTTGTGATTGGTTTGTTGAGGTCATCTATTTCTTCTTGAGTTAATGTTGGTTGTTTATGCTTTTCTAGGAAGTTGTCCATTTCATCTAAGTTGTCTAGTTTATTAGCATATAGTTGCTCATAGTATCTTCTTATTATCTCCTTAATTTCTGCAGGGTTGGTAGTTATATTTCCTTTCCCATTTCTGATTGCATTTATTTGCATCTGCTCTCTCTTTTTTTTTGTTAGCCTAGCCAGTGGTCCGTCGATTTTATTGATTTTCTCAAAGAACCAACTTCTGGTTTTGTTGATTCTCTCTATTGTTTTCCTGTTCTCAATTGCATTTATTTCTGCTCTAATCTTTGTTATTTCTTCCCTTCTGCTTGCTTTGGGGTTAGTTTGCTGTTCTTTCTCTAATTCCTCCAGGTGGGTAGTTAACTCTTCAATTTTTGCTCTCTCTTCTCTTTTAATATAGGCATTTATGGCAATAAATTTCCCTCTCAGCACCGCCTTTGCTGCATCCCATAAGTTTTGATAAGTTGTGTTTTCATTGTCATTTGCCTCAAGGTATTTACTAATTTCTCTTGTAATTTCTTCCTTTACCCACTGGTTTTCTAAGAGGGTGTTGTTTAGCCTCCATATGTTTGTGAATTTTATGACCTTCTGCCTTTTATTTATTTCCAACTTCATTCCATTGTGGTCTGAGAAAGTGTTTTGTATAATATCAATATTTTTAAATTTGTTGAGACTTGCTTTGTGACCCAACATGTGGTCTATCCTAGAGAATGTTCCATGAGCACTTGAGAAAAAAGTGTATCCTGCTGTTATTGGATGTAGTGTTCTATAAATGTCTGTCAAGTCTAGTTCATTTATCATACAATTCAACATCTCTGTTTCTTTAGTGATCCTCTGTCTAGATGTTCTATCCATTGATGAGAGTGGTGTACTGAAGTCTCCAACTATTATTGTAGAGGTATCTATTTCTCCTTTCAGTGATCGCAGTGTTTGCCTCATGAATTTTGGGGCATTCTGGTTTGGTGCATAAATATTTATGACTGTTATGTTTTCTTGATGAATTGACCCTTTTATTAATATATAGTGTCCTTCTTTGTCTCTTTTAATTGTTTCGCTTTTGAAGTCTAACTTGTCTGATATTAATATAGCTACTCCTGCTTTTTTCTGGTTGTTGTTTGCATGAAATATCTTTTTCCAACCTTTCACTTTCAGTCTATGTTTGTCCTTGTGTCTAAAGTGAGTTTCTTGTAGACAGCATATAGATGGGTCCTGTTTTTTAATCCATTCTGCCAGTCTGTGTCTTTTTATTGGGGAGTTTAATCCATTTACATTTAGTGTTATTACTGTAAGGGCAGTACTTTCTACTGCCATTTTGTTTTTTGGAATTTATATGTCATATCTTATTTTTTCCTCTCCTTTTACCTTTCCTGATAATCTTCATTTCTGCACTCTTCTCCAACTCTCTCTCTCCTGTCTTTTCCTATCAGCCTGTAGCGCTCCCTTTAGTATTTCTTGTAGTGCCGGTCTCTTATTCAGAAACTCTCTCAGTGTCTGTTTGTCTGAAAATGTTTTAATCTCTCCCTCATTTTTGAAGGAAAGTTTTGCTGGGTATAGAATTCTTGGTTGGCAGTTTTTTCTCTTTCAGTATCTTAAATATATCATGCCACTGTCTTCTTGCCTCCATGGTTTCTGCAGAGAAATCTGTACATAGTCTTATTGACTTTCCCTTGTATGTGATGGATTGCTTTTCTCTTGCTGCTTTCAGAATCCTCTCTTTGTCTTTGACATTGGACAATCTGACCAGTAAGTGTCTTGGAGTAGGTCTATTGGGATCTCTTCTATTTGGGGTACGTTGTACTTCTTGAATCTCTAATTTTCTGTCTTTTATAAGAGTTGGGAAATTTTCAGTGAATATGTCTTCTATTACTCTTTCTGCCCCTTTTCCCCTCTCTTCTCCTTCTGGGATACCCATAACACGTATATTTGTGAGTTTCATGTTGTCACTCAGCTCCCTAAGACCCTGCTCATATTTTTCCATTTTTTTCACCATCTGTTCTTTTGTGTGTATGAATTCGAATGACCTGTCTTCCAGTTCACTGATCCTTTCTTCTGCCTGTTCAAATCTACTGTTGTGTCCCTTCATTGTGTTTTTCATCTCCTCCATTGTGGCCTTCATTCCCATGAATTCTGCCATTTGTTTTTTTAAGTTTATGAATTCTTCTTTATGGTCAGCCAGTGTCTTCTTTATATCCTTCAGCTCTTTTGCTATATCTTCCTTCATTTCATCAAATTTATTTAGCATTAGTTGCCTCCACTCCTGTGTCTCAGCTGAGCTATTAGTTTGTTCCTTTGGCTGGTCCATGTTTTCGTGTTTCCTGGTATGGCTTGTTATCTTAAGTTGTCTAGGCATCTGATTCTCTTGATTAGTTTATTTTGGAGCTTGTTTTCTGTCTTTTACCTAGTGGTTTTCTTGTTGGTTGGCTTTGTTTTCTGGCCTCTGTTATTCAGTTCAGCTTATTCTAGACCTCTAACTTAGGTTCTATTTAGTTGATCAGAATTTTTCCCCTCTTGTTTTTTTCTGTTTCTTGCTCTGCCTCTATGTAACCTTTTTGTGAGTGGGTGTCCTCAGATATGGTCAACCCTAGTCAGATTTTCCCAGTCTAGTGAGGCCCAGGTCTCAGTGGGAGGGTATGGAGTTTTCCTGAGAATGAGACCCTCCTATGAGGCCTTTAGAATTGGTGCTTTTCCTCTCCTGTCCAGCAGGTGGCGCTGGCAAGCCCGCAGCTCCCCCACCAGTGTAAGGAGGTGTGGAGCCTTTAGTTCTCCTGGTGACTCTGATCCTGTCGGGGGCATGGCTGACTGAAGCAATGTTTGCTGCGATCTCAGCTTTTCCTCCAATTCCAAACTTGTGTCCAATGTGTGACTGGTTACTGGAGACCCCGAAAACACTGTTTCATATAGTTATTGGGTAATTGCCAGCTGCTCTAGGGGAGAGACGAAATTCTGCTCCTCACCACTCCACCATCTTGCCCCCAGGGTCTTTTTTATGTCTTTCATATTCTGTGCCATGCTCTTCTTCAAGTCTTTTATATCCCGTGCCATGCTCTCTTTGCCTGTCTGTAGTTCTTTGATTAATTCTGCCAGGAACTGTGTGTCTTCAGATCTTTTGATTTGAGTGTTTGGGTTCGGGTTCTCCATGTCATCTGGTTTTATCATATGCTTTAAGATTTTCTGTTGTTTTTGGCCTCTTGGCATTTGCTTTACTTGATCTCTAATTTGTTTGAATTGCAGTTTGGTGACATACACTTTCTCTAACTAACCAGCAGATGGCGTCCGTGAGTCACCTATTCCCCTCAAGTCAGTTATCCCCAACTTTGTGTTATGTGGGGATCTGATTCTTTTGGGGTCCAATTGGTGTACTTAATTTGGGTGTGTTGTCGGTGCTGTCTGCCCTCAATGAGGGGCGTGTGCCTGAGTGGTTAGGGAGGAAGGGCAGGTTTAACAATCAAACCTCCTGGGTGTTCCCAGAGAGTTAAGGCTGTTCTCTGCCACTGACACAAAAGTCCTTGCTATTAGCGTAGGTTCCCTGGGATTTCTGAGCAGTTCCCCCTCCCTGCTGTGCTTTTCCAGGACCTGTGTTGGGGGGGGTGGGGGGCCGTGCCACATCACAAGTGAACGCCGGCCTCCAGGGAAGCCCTGGGCCGCCGGGCTGTGTAGGGGCATTCCCAGCCCGCTTCAAAGATGGTTGAATGGGACGCGTTAACTTCTCCCTTTCCGCACAGCTCCGCTCTCCCAGCTCCAGGACAATCAGCCGTGGGTGTATTCAAGGCCACTGTCCACGGCCGATATTGTGTCATATGAGCGGTGCTGTGGGAAAGACTCCCTGTGAGGCTGGGTTTCTTGTCTCGGTTCTGTGCTGTGTGTTCAGCCCTGGGCAGGAGCAGCCCCACTCGCTGGGGTGACGGCCGCGAGACTGAGCTTCTCAGCTCGGCTGTGCTGTGTGCTCGGCCCTGGGCAGGAGTAGCCATGCCCGCTGCAGTGACGGCCGCAAGGCTGGGTTTCTCCCCTTTGTTTCCCTGGACCCGAGACAATCTGCAGTGGGTGTGGGAAGGAGTATCCTCCACCCCAGACACCGAGGTGTTAGTCCAGACCGCTCCTGTCTTATCTGCAGCTGTTCCGGGGCTTCTCTCTTTTAAGAAACAAAAAACAAAAAACAAAAAAACACGCCAGCCCAGCGTCTCCCCCCACTGCAGCGTGGCCGATGGGTCAGCCTACTCACTCACTCGTTTCAGAATGCAGATTCCTGGTTTCACCAAACGCATGTTCCCTGTGGCTTTAGCAGAACTTGTCCGGCTGGTGCTACTTTGGAAGTGGTGTTCTGGGTCCTTTCTGGTTTTTTATCTAGTGTTTTCCACGGAGGTGTTTTTTTCTCTGTCTCACCTAGTCGCCATCTTAGGTTCCTCCTCTGTGCTTATTTTTGAGAATGAGAGAAGAATAAGATGTGGTACCCTATGGTACTCAAGGAGCTTATAAACTAGTGATAGAGGAAGATGCATAAACAAATCAATAAAAAATAATGCTTTGACTTTATTTGTATTGTTAGAATTTTTACAGTAAATATATTCACCTACTACACTTCTATTTACAAATGAAATAGACATTTAAGAAAGAACTAATGATGCAAGAAATCCCCAGTAAAGTGTAAATTATTTAGAGAATTAACACTGGAGATATTTACATTCTCAAGAGCTTGTTAATACCAATGAACTTCTAATTGTTTTAATTGCTAGTAATACTTATAGAGGTATATGTCTTGCCCCTTCTGATAGGGTTAGTAACTTGGAGAGAGGGAGGCTGCAGATTGAGGTCCCACCTTGGCAGTGGTTCCATCTTACCTGCTTTTCAGGTCATATTCTCAAGCAGGAGGCAGGAGTTACTGGGTAGGAAGACAGAAACAGTGCACTTTCTTGCTTTTTTTTTTTTTTTTTCATTTTATTGGGATTGTTCACATACCATACAGTCATCCAGAGATCCCAGGTGCACAATCAGTTACCCATGGTACCATCATACAGCTGTGCATCCATTATCACAATAATTTTTTTTCAATTTTTAGAACATTTTCATTACTCCGGAAAAGAAAGACAAAAAGAAAACTTGAATCCTCCTATACCCCTAACCACCCCTCCTCCATTAATAGTATTGGTATAGTACCTTTGTTACTGTTGATGAAAGAATGTTAAAATATTATTAACTGTAGTACATAGTTTGCAATAGGTTTATTTTTTTCCCTTCAAAAGGTCACTCTCAGCAGCACTGAGTTCCCTCTGCCCTTCAGCTCATTTATATGGCTCCACTGATCAAGGCCCACCCAATGGGCGGGCCAACACTCCATGCAAATTATCCAATTAGTCATCACCCACAGTTGGGTGGGGCACATCTCCACAGAAACACTCAAAGAATTACAAACTAATCAACACTGATAACATCTGCCCACACAAGATTACATCAAAGATAATGGTGTTTGGGGGACACAATATATTCAAACTGGCACACGTGACTATATAGGGAACAATGATTGTTTCCTTAGGATAGAATGTGTGGTATGTGAACAAAATCAGCTTAAAAGAAATGGGTTGATGAAGAAACCTTGAGGGCACTATAGTGAGTGAAATAAGACAGACAAAGACAAATATTGCAGGATCTCACTGATATGAACTGATTATAATATATAAACTCATACACATGAAATATAAGTTACCAGGATGTAGAATGAGGCTAAAGAATGGGGGATGATTGCTTCTTATGAGCAGAATGTTCAACTAGGGTGAACTTAAATGTTTGAAAATGCACAGGGGTGATGGTAGCATGTTGTGAGAATAACTAACAGTGCTGAAAGGTGTGTGAAAGTGGGTAGAAAGGGGAAGCTCAGAATCATGCATGTCACCAGAAGTAAAGTTGATGGTTAAAAGATGGGAATGTATAAAACAGTGAATCTTGTGGTGGACAATGTCCATGATTAACTATACAAATATTAGAAATCTCTCTCATGAACTAGAACAAATGTATGACACTATAACTAGAAGTTAATAATAGAGAGGCATATAGGAAAAAATATATACCTATTGCAAACTATATACTACAGTTCTTAGTACTGTAACATTCTTCAATCAACAGTAACAAATGTACTATAGCAAAACTATGAATCAGTAATGGAGGGGGCGTGGTTAGGGGTATGGGAGGATCTGAGTTTCCTTCTTTTGTCTTTATTTCTTTTCTGGAGTAATGAAAATGTTCTAAAAATTGAAAAAAGTTTGTTTGATGGATGCACAGGTATATGATGGTACCATGGACAATTGATTGTACATTTTGGATGTTTGGATAGTTGTATGGTATGTGAACAATCTCAATCAAAAGAAACACACACACACACACACACACACACACTTGCTGTTTGGATGTTTGGATAGTTGTATGGTATGTGAACAATCTCAATCAAAAGAAACACACACACACACACACACACACACACACACTTGCTGTTTAATTCCCCAGGGATATGAAGCGCTTCTCCAAACTCAGAAAGCCTTCCTGAGAGGCGTGATGTGCTCCTGCGCCTCCTGCCCGCCCGCCCCGGCGGCCTCCGGCCGTGCGGCCGTGCGCTGCACCGCCCCACGCGCCCCAGGCCGTGCGCTGCACCGCCCCACGCGCCCCAGGCCTCGCAGGCCGCGCGTCAGCCCCGAGAAGCGACGGTTTGGGAAACTCGCAGCCTCCGCCCGCCGCAGCCGCCGGGGCCAACGACTTCCCCTCCCCGCCAGGGTGTGGGATGTTTTAAAAGTAAATGACATGATGAATTAAGAAGCTTACAACAATGCCTGGAACATGGTAAGCAGAAAAATGTGTTATTTTATCAATGTTGCTTTCCTGCTGACCAGAGAGTGTGTAACAGTAAGTTATTTGAATCAAGAAACTCAGTTTCAGTTTTCATTTCCGGCACTATCATGTTGGGTGATTTTGTTTCTCACCTGGAGGTATGATTCTTCTGTAATAATCAACAGCTTTCATATGAGCTGACACACACCCTTAAAAGTGGCCATGTTGTTGAATGGCGTTGATCCTGTCCCCTGTGGAGATCTGTAGTGGTGTCACTGTTGCAGGCAGTGCCCAAAGGAAACTATGATTAGCAGAGAGCCCCCGAATGGAATTGCTCCTCTGCTTCACGCCCTGCAGGTGCAGAGACCGGGAAATCCTAACCAAGTCCTCAGAGAACCTGATTTGCTCTAAGAGGTGGCCCTGGATTGTTCTCATGGGTGAGGCCTTCCAGCCTGGGCAGCCCTTCCGGTGAAGGTCTGACTTCCCTGGTCACCAGGTAGGATCTCCATCAACTGTCAACTCTGAGTGACAAGCTTTAAGACCAAATGACTGTGTTGTTTACCTCTCTCTAATATGCTAAGGTAGCCCTTGTGCACACTCAAACTCCTTGGACCAAAAAGCCTTGTGGTTCTAGTTTGCCTTTAGGGAGGTTGTATTGTCTGAGTTCATTGGACCAGTTTTGGCCAATAAAGTGCTCACTTGCTCTCTCTCTCTCTCTCTCTCTCTCTCTCTCTCTCTCTCACACACACACACACACACACACACACACACACACACACACACAGCTTTATTCGTTCTATCTAGTGGAGTTTTGGTTCCCAGGGAATATACTTGCCCCTCCCTTCTAATATGAAGTATCTACTGTAGTCCAGTGATCTTTATCCCAGTTTTGAATTCACCTTGACCCCCACCCAATGCCTTACTATTTTTTTTTTTCTTTTTTTTTTTTTTTTTTTTTTTTAACTTTCCCTTCTTTTTTCAAATCACCTGTATGAAAAAAAAATTTAAAATTAAAAATTACTGGTTTAAAGAGACTGAATTTGACTTGGTCTAAGGCTGCAGAATTGTTGTCATGGTTTCCTGACAGACATACTCTGTACTTTCAAGAACTGCAGAGATTCAGTAAAGTGTTTTTGAAACTATAGTAGATGATTTTAAAACAATGCTGCTGCCTGAACAAATCCTGTTTAAAGGAATTTTAAAGAGATACATTTTACTATATCAAAGAGCATACCTGTATTTGCCTAAACATTCTGTACCTTTGTAATGATAGGACCTCCCCCTTCTGGTAAAGCTTATTCCTAGTAAGACTCAACCGTGCTCATTTTGTTTTGTTTTTTTTTTTTTGGCGGGGGGTCTGGTAATGAATTTGTGAACTCTGTCTTTGGTATATCTTTTATTAAACTGCACTGTTTTGTTTAGTCAAAGTAAATAAGTAATTATGTATTTGAAAAAAAAAAAAAAAAAAAAAAAAAAAAAAAAAAAACTTTGCGGGCGCGCCTTGGGCAGGCGCAGTGCTGCTGGAGCCTCAGCCGCGCAGGCGCAGTAGCGGGGAGGGGGAATGGCGTTGTTGTTTCCTTTTGCCGTTGCGGCCGAGGGTGATCAAACCTTGCTGATGTGGGAGCTGAACTTTGGGCCCACGGCCGAGGCCTTGCTTGTGAGCCGGGGCCAGGGCGGAGGGAGGGAAGAAGAAAGCCGCCCAACCTCTGGCCGAGAGTTCCGGAGTCCTGCCTTAGCACTTCACCCGTGCTGAATTACCTCCACTTCCTCTCCCGCCTTGAGGTCTCCGCTAATTTCAGGCCACATTGAGTGCAGGGAAGAGGAAAGAGGGTACCCCAGAGTCAGCTAGCCCAGCATGTTTCCCAGAGACCCAGAAAACTCAACAACCAGCACAAGCTGTCTTCTAATGCTTCTCAGATCTTAGTTTCATGCACTTAACTTGGCGTGGGACACCCACCCCTCCCCACCCGCCAGCATTCTCTGTTCACAGTATTCTCCCAGTTTGGCCTTCTGTATTCAATCCGTGTCTTCTCAAACTCTGCGGTGGCCTGTCCTAGTTACTATGCCATCATCAAGTTTTATTCAGCAAGGGATGCTCACAGTGCCCAAAAGGCATGCGACCAGAAGCTGGTTTTTAAGAAATCTCCAGTGAAGGTGGGTCCGAATATGGAATTCCTAGCCCCACACGAATGAAGAGCTGAATTCAATAACAGGCCAGCGTTTGCATGGTACTTTGCTTTACAGAATGCTTTCAGGTGTATTGCCATACTGATTCTCCACTCTCCAGTTTCTTTTAGATGAAGAGATTCAGGATGGTTGACATGCTTAAGGAGCATGACGATAATTGTTGGAGCTAGAGGTCAGACAGAAACTTAATGATGTTGAACCCCATGCCACTCTGGACTGCCCCTAAATTTGAGAAATCTTCAAAAGAAGATAAGTCTTGCTTATGTTTACTTTTATGTGGGTTTAAAATATTTGACCCCGACAATCTCTTTGGCCAGTTGTATAGCATAAAGAATGCTTTGTCATCATTATCGTCATTACTATCAAATGCCTATTCAGAACTCCCTTCAGTTTCCAGAAGATAGGCAAAACATACTTTAATGCATTATAGAAACCATAAATCCATATTGACATACTAACCAATTTTACTTTCCCAGATCCCTACAACTATATCTTATTATGTGCCTCAATGTCTCAATTAAACCACCTTTGCATTTTAAGGACCATTTCAATTTCTCTAAATGAGTGAGGCTTAGACTTCCCAAACCTTTTGCTTTATAATTGTATGTCTTCATAAGCTTTTTTTGATTGGCTACTTGATCCTTCCCACTTCTCTTGCTGCCTATTCTTGTCCATCTTCCTTTCCTCATTGATTTAACCTTGATCTAATTTGAGAACTCTCCTCAGTAGTGACTCTAGGTATAATACTTCCACTTCTGCCTCCTGTTTGACACCCTCTTCAATACTGGCTTTACTCCCTGTGATTGAAATGATTACCTGTCAGATCTTTAATTTGCAAACTAGGATCTGCTTGCTTGTAACCTATGACCATTTCATGTAGCCACTCAGATATTACAGATGCTACTGGAAAACTTATGAAAAAGTTGTTTGGTATAAGTTTGTAAATAATGAGTTTTTAGTGCTCTTCAGACATTAAAACCACTTCATAAACTTTAGGTTTTTAGGTTTTCACAGCATAAAGCCCATCACTGATAGATTGCTAAGAAAATGTTCCACAAGTCAAAATATAGATGAGAAGAAAGAGGGTGCATATCAAATTTGGTTTATTTATTGATTTTATACAAAGCTTTGTGTTACTATCCCCCAAATTGTTATCTAGTTTAATTAAATTGATCTTTTATACTTTAGCAAATCCACATAATTCCTGTCTTTTTTGCCTTTTATAGCTACAGTGAAGAGAATAATATTTAAAATAAAATCAAGGAAAGACCCGAGGGACCTGACAGGTTTTGTCAGCAGCATGAAGGAAAATGGTCTTCAGTCAGAACTGTGGCAAGGTTATCCACGGTCACGTCTGTCTACCCCTTAGGACTCAGCCCTTCTGAAGCTCTCTGGTTGTCCAGAAAAGCTTCACGATGACCCACCATACAGGCCAGCCTCTGCTGCTGCACTCTACGTTCAAAAATTAGTCCTCATTTCTCCTTCCCAGCAGGCAGGTTCAAGTGGGGAAAGTAATCTTTATTTACTCATTCTTTCATTCCTTCATTCAACAGACCATCAATCCCCTGTTATATGCCAAGAACTGTGCTTATTTTTTTTTTATTAATAATAAATTTTATTTTGAAATAAGTTCTATCTTACAGGAGCAGTTGTAAAAACAGTACAAACCCCCTACATAGAATTCCATCATACCCTGACCCCCTACCCTGATACCCTGATCCATCACCTTTAAGATCCTGTCACACCACTCTTTCTTTCCCTCCCCCTCTCCCTTCCTCCCTCCCTCCCTAACACCCATCATCTATTGCTCTATCTTCTGAACATATGGGAGCAAGCTGCACATATCTTTGAACAGGCAATATAATTCACATATACCTTTCCCATGGACAAGAACATTATTTTATGCAATCTCATTAAACGCAGCTAAGAAGTTCAAGAAATTCAACATTGATATAAAGCTTACATTCTATATTTCCTTTTTTTTTTTTTTTTTTTCTTGTGTCCCAGGTGTGTCCCTTTGAGCCTCCTCTCCTCTGGCCTCAGATCCCGTCCAGGATCATCCTTGGCATTTAATTGTCGTCTATTTAGACTGTCTTTTTTTTTTTTTCAATTTTGGAAAGATATATATAGCCTAAATCTTCCTATTCCACCCCTTCCTAGCATTCCCTTAGTGGGATTAATCACATTTAGAATGTTGCAATGCTATCACCTTCCGACCATCCATTTCTAGAAGTTTCCCTTCACCCCAAACCAAAACCCCTACTCTCATTTCTTAACTCCCCATTGCCCCTTCCCCCACTTCTTGGAACCCCTACTCTACTTTTCATCTCTTTGGTAATATTCTTTGATACTTTCTTTCTGTTTACCATGGGGGTTAAATTTAACCTCTTAAATCTATAACAATCTTGTTTTTCTTTGAAACCAACTTAACTTCAATAGGACATGTAAACTGTTCCTATACTACTACATTCCCCCACCTTATGTAGTTCTTGTCAAGAATTACATATTTTACATTGAGTCCAAAACCACTGATTTATCATTACAGTTTATGTATTTTAGATCCTGTAGGAAGTAAATAGTGGAGTTATAAATCAACCATACAGTAGTATTGGTCTTTATATCTACCATGTGATCTTTACTGGAAATCTTTATTTCTTCATGTGGTTTCAGTCAATTGTTTAGTGTCCCTTCCTTTCAGCCTGCTTAGGACTGATCTACTGGTGATGAAGTTCCTCAGCTTTTGATTGTCCGGGAATGTTTTCATCTCCCCCTCATTTTTATCTTTCAGGTGTTTGTGAATTCTCCAAGTCTCTGATGGTTATTGACTTCTATTTGTATTCCATTGTGGGCAGAGAATGTTCTTTGAACAAATTCATTTTTATATTTTTTATTTTATTGAGGCTTGTTTTTATGTCCCCGCATACAGTCCATTCTGGAGAAAGATCCGTGATCACTAGTGAAGAACGTGTGTCCCAGTGACCTGGGAGGTAATATTCTATATATGTCTGTTAAAAGTCTCTATATCTCTCTTTCATTTCTTTGTTTCTCTGTCGGTAGGGCTCGCTTTAGTATCTGAAGTAGGCAGGTCTTTTATTAGCAAACTCTCTCAGCATTTGTTTGTCTGTGAAAAATTTAAGCTCTCCCTCAAATTTGAAGGAGAGTTTTGCTGGATAAAGTATTCTTGGTTGGAAATTTTCCTCTTTCAGAATTTTAAATATGTCATGCCACTGCCTTCTCACCTCCATGGTGGCCGCTGAGTAGTCATTACTTAGTCTTATGTTGTTTCCTTTGTATGTGGTGAATTGCTTTTCTCTTGCTGCTTTCAGAACTTGCTCCTTCTCTTCAGTATTTCACAGTCTGATCAGAATATGTCTTGGAGTGGATTTGTTTAAATATATTTTATTTGGAGTTCGCTGGGCATTTATGCTTTGTGTATTTATATTGTGTAGAAGGTTTGGGAAGTTTTCCCCAACAATTTCTTTGAATACTCTTTCTAGACCTTTACCCTTCTCTTCCCCTTCTGGGACACCAATAAGTCTTAAATTTGGACGTTTTATTTTGTCTATCATATCCCTGAGATCCATTCGATTTTTTCAATTTTTTTCCCCATTCTTTCTTTTGTTCTTTCATTTTCTGTTCTGTGCTCCTCGAGGAGGTTGAGTTGTTGTTCAACTTCCTCTAATCTTGTATTATGAGTATCCAGAGTCTTTTTAATTTGGCCTACAGTTTCTTTAATTTCCATAAGATCTTCTATTTTTTTATTTACTCTTGCAATAATATCTTCTTTATGCTTTTCTAGGGTCTTTTTGTTGTTGTTGTTGTTAATTTCTTTTTTTTTTTATTAAATTCAGTTTTATTGAAATACATTCACACAACATACAATCATCCATGATATATAATCCACTGTCCATAGTATGATAACATAGTTATGTGTTCATCACCACAATCTGTCTCTGAACATTTTCCTTACATCAGAAAGAACCAGAACAAGAATAAAAAATAAGAGTGAAAAAAAACACCCAAATCATCCCCCCATCCCACCCCATTTATCCTTTAGTTTTTATCCCCATTCCTCCACTCATCCATACACTAGATAAAGGGGGTGTGATCCACAAGGTCTTCACAATCACACTGTCACCCCTTGTAATCTACATTATTATATAATTGTCTTCAGGAGTCCAGACTGCTGGGTTGGAGTTTGGTAGTTTCAGGTATTTACTTCTAGCTATTCCAATACATTAAAGCCTAAGAGGTGTTATCTATATAGTGCATAAGAATGTCCACCAGAGTGACCTCTCGACTCCATTTGGAATCTCTCAGCCACTGAAACTATTTCGTCTCATTTTGCATCCCCCTGTTGGTCAAGAAGATACTCTCAGTCCCACGATGCCAGGTCCACATTCATCCCCGGGAGTCATACTCTGCGTTGCCAGGGAGATTTACACCCCCTGGGAGTCGGGTCCCACGTAGGCGGGAGGGCAGCGAGTTCACCTGTCGAGATGGCTCAGTTAGAGAGAGAGAGGGCCACATCTGAGCAACAAAGAGGTACTCAGGGGGAGACTCTTAGGCACCATTACTTACAAGTTTAGACTCTCCTTTGTGGTAATGAGCTTCATAAGGGCAAGTCCCATGCTCGAGGGCTCAGCACATCAAACCGCCAGTCCCAATGTTTGTGACAACATATGCTAGGGGATCAGCATCTCAAAGTTTAGAGATAGGCCTTACACTTCAGGGATAGAGTTAACTGCTGTAAGAGCTTACAATCTAGGGACTATTACAATTACTGTGTCCACGTTAGGCTATGTTCTAAGATTCAATTCTGAGTTTACACATTGTAGTTAGTCCATATTGGTGAGGCATCATCCCTCTCACCATGTTTTCTCCAACACTTTTACTCCTATATATATATTTTCCTACAATTTTATAGAGTTATATTCACATACCATACATTTATCCACAGTGTACAATCAGTTGTTCATGGTTTCATCATAAAGTTGTACACTTATCACCACAATCAGCATTTGAACATACTTATTACTACAAGAAAAATTGTGTTTTTTTTGTTTTTTGTTTTTTTTTTTAGCAATAAGATAAAATGATAAAAAGAAAAATAACATGTCATACAATACAATATACTACTAAGGACAGCAAATAACACCACTACCAAGAATCCCATATTACTTCCCTATATCCCCTTCTCATATACATTTAGCATTGGCGTATTGCCTTTGTTACATTTAATGGAGGTATATTACAATGTTACTGTTGACCATAGACTCCAGTTTGCTTTGATTATGTTTTTTCCTGAATACCATCCCTTTTTCAAATTTCTACATGGTTGACATTCATTTGCTTTCCCACATGCAAAAACATTTTTATATTTGTATATTTAGTAACAGTCATTGGCCACTCCAGTTTTTGCCACGTTATACAGTCCCAGTCTGTATCATCTATCTTTACCTCTGGTGTCATACATTATCCTATCCCACCTCTTTCAGCTTTACTCACAGACATCTTTGTTCAGTGTACTTACAATACCGTGCTACCATCACACAGTATTATCCTGTCTATTTCTGGATCTATGCAATCAATCCTAAACATTCTGTAGTCCTTCAGCATCAAATGGCTGATCTCTGCCCTCTTTCTATCTCCTGGTCACCTGTGTTGTCAGCTTTTAACTCCCAAAGTTTGTTCATTAATGTCTGTTCATATTAGTGAGACCATACAGAATCTGTCCTTTTGTTTCTGGCTAACTTCACTCAACATAATGTCCTCAAGGTTCATCCACATTATTACATGATCCATGTCTTTGTTCTGTCTTACAGCTGCATAATATCCCATCATGTGTATATACCACAGTTTGTTTATCCACTCGTCCTTTGATGACATTTGGGCTGTTTCCATCTCTTGGCAATTGTGAATAATGCTGCAATAAACATTGGTTTACAAATGTCTGTTTGTGTCTTAAGTTTCAGTTCCTCTGAGTATATACCCAGCAATGGAATAGCTGGGTCATATGGCAAATCTATATTTAGCTTCCTGAGGAACCTCCATACTGTCTTCCAGAGTGGCTGCACCATTCTACATTCCCACCAACAATGAATAAGTGTGCCTCTTTCTCCACATCCTCTCCAGCACTTGTCATTTTCTGTTTTTTGGATAATGGCCATTCTGGTAGGTGTGAGATGATATCTCATTGTGGTTTTGATTTGCATTTCCTTAATAGCCAGTGAAGTTGAGCATTTTTTCATATGCTTTTGAGCCATTTGTATTTCCTCTTCAGAAAAATGTCTGTTCATGTCTTTTGACCATTTTTTAATTGGATTGTTTGTCTTTCTGTTATTGAGATGCAGGATTCCTTTATATATTCGGGATATTAAACCCTTATCTGATATGTGGTTTCCAAATATCATCTCCCATTGTGTAGGTTGCCTTTTGACTTTTCTGACGAAGTCCTTTGATGTACAAAAGTGTTTAATTTTGAGGAGATCCCATTTGTCTATTTGTTCTTTGGTTGCTCGTGCCTTGGGTGTGAGGTCTAAGAAACCACCTCCTTTCACAAGATCTTTAAGATATTGCCCTACATTTTCTTCTAAGAGTTTTATGGTCTTGGTGCTAATGTTTAGGTCTTTGATCCACTTTGAGTTAATTTTGGTATAAGGTGTGAGATGGACATCCTCTTTCATTCTTTTGGAAATGGATATCCAGTTCTCCAAACACCATTTATCGAACAGGCTGCTCTTTCCCAGTTGCTTCGGCCTCACTGCCTTATCAAAGATCAGTTGTCCATAGATGTGAGGGTCTACTTCTGAACACTCAGTTCGATTCCATTGATCAGTATATCTGTCCTTATGCCAGTATCATGCTGTTTTGAGCACTGTAGCTTTGTAATATACTTCAAAGTCAGGTAGTGTGAGACCTCCCACTTCACTCCTCTTTCTCAAGACATTTTTGGCTATTCGGGGCACCTTACCCTTCCAAATAAATTTAGTTATTTGTTTTTCTATTTCTGTAAAGTAAGTTGTTGGGATTTGAATTGGTATTGCATTGAATCTGTAAATCAGTTTAGGTAAAATTGCCATCTTAACTATATTTAGTCTTCCAATCCATGAACATGGTATGTTCTTTCCATTTTTTCAGGTCTTGTTCAATTTCTTTTAGCAGTTTCTTATAGTTTTCTATGTAAAGGTCTTTTGTGTCCTTGGTTAAGTTTATTCCTAAATACTTGATTCTTTTGGTTGCCATTGTAAATGGGATTTTTTTCTTGATTTCCTCCTCTTGTTGCACATTACTTGTGTATAGGAACACTACAGATTTTTGCGTGTTGATCTTGTAGCCTGCTACTTTGCTGTATTCATTGACTAGTTATAGTAGCTTTGCTGTAGATTTTTCTGGATTTCCTACATATAGAATCATGTTATCTGCAAATAGTGAAAGTTTTACTTCTTCCTCTCCAATTTGGATGCCTTTTATTTCTTTTTCTTGCCTAATTGCTCTAGCTAGAACTTCCAGCACAATGTTGAATAGCAGTGGTGATAGTGGGCATCCCTGTCTTGTTCCTGATCTTAGAGGAAAGGCTTTCAGTCTCTCCCCATTGAGTGTGATGTTAGCTGTGGGTTTTTCATATATTGCCTTTATCATATTGAAAAAGTTCCCTTCTATTCCTATCCTTTGAAGTGTTTTCATCAGGAAAGGATGTTGAATTTTGTCAAATGCCTTTTCTGCATCAATCGAGATGATCATGTGGTTCTTCTGCTTTGATTTATTGATGTGGTGTATTACATTAATTGATTTTCTTGTGTTGAACCAGCCTTGCATACCTGGAATAAATCCCACCTGGTCGTGGTGTATAATTCTTTTAATGTGCTGCTGGATTCAATTTGCGAGTATTTTGTTGAGGATTTTTGTGTGTATATTCATTAAAGAAATTGGTCTATAATTTTCTTTTTTTGTAGTATCTTTGCCTGGTTTTGGTATTAGGGTGATGATGGCTTCATAGAAAGAGTTAGATAGCTTTCCCTCTTCTTCAATTTTTTGGAAGAGATTGAGCAGGATTGGTACTAATTCGTTCTTGAATGCTTGGTAGAATTCACATGTGAAACCATCTGGTCCTGGGCTTTTCCTTTTTGGGAGCTTTTTGATGACTGATTCAATCTCTTTACTTGTGATTGGTTTGTTGAGGTCATCTATTTCTTCTTGAGTTAATGTTGGTTGTTTATGCTTTTCTAGGAAGTTGTCCATTTCATCTAAGTTGTCTAGTTTATTAGCATATAGTTGCTCATAGTATCTTCTTATTATCTCCTTAATTTCTGCAGGGTTGGTAGTTATATTTCCTTTCCCATTTCTGATTGCATTTATTTGCAATCTGCTCTCTCTTTTTTTTTGTTAGCCTAGCCAGTGGTCCGTCGATTTTATTGATTTTCTCAAAGAACCAACTTCTGGTTTTGTTGATTCTCTCTATTGTTTTCCTGTTCTCAATTGCATTTATTTCTGCTCTAATCTTTGTTATTTCTTCCCTTCTGCTTGCTTTGGGGTTAGTTTGCTGTTCTTTCTCTAATTCCTCCAGGTGGGTAGTTAACTCTTCAATTTTTGCTCTCTCTTCTCTTTTAATATAGGCATTTATGGCAATAAATTTCCCTCTCAGCACCGCCTTTGCTGCATCCCATAAGTTTTGATAAGTTGTGTTTTCATTGTCATTTGCCTCAAGGTATTTACTAATTTCTCTTGTAATTTCTTCCTTTACCCACTGGTTTTCTAAGAGGGTGTTGTTTAGCCTCCATATGTTTGTGAATTTTATGACCTTCTGCCTTTTATTTATTTCCAACTTCATTCCATTGTGGTCTGAGAAAGTGTTTTGTATAATATCAATATTTTTAAATTTGTTGAGACTTGCTTTGTGACCCAACATGTGGTCTATCCTAGAGAATGTTCCATGAGCACTTGAGAAAAAGTGTATCCTGCTGTTATTGGATGTAGTGTTCTATAAATGTCTGTCAAGTCTAGTTCATTTATCATACAATTCAACATCTCTGTTTCTTTAGTGATCCTCTGTCTAGATGTTCTATCCATTGATGAGAGTGGTGTACTGAAGTCTCCAACTATTATTGTAGAGGTATCTATTTCTCCTTTCAGTGATCGCAGTGTTTGCCTCATGAATTTTGGGGCATTCTGGTTTGGTGCATAAATATTTATGACTGTTATGTTTTCTTGATGAATTGACCCTTTTATTAATATATAGTGTCCTTCTTTGTCTCTTTTAATTGTTTCGCTTTTGAAGTCTAACTTGTCTGATATTAATATAGCTACTCCTGCTTTTTTCTGGTTGTTGTTTGCATGAAATATCTTTTTCCAACCTTTCACTTCAGTCTATGTTTGTCCTTGTGTCTAAAGTGAGTTTCTTGTAGACAGCATATAGATGGGTCCTGTTTTTTAATCCATTCTGCCAGTCTGTGTCTTTTTATTGGGGAGTTTAATCCATTTACATTTAGTGTTATTACTGTAAGGGCAGTACTTTCTACTGCCATTTTGTTTTTTGGAATTTATATGTCATATCTTATTTTTTCCTCTCCTTTTACCTTTCCTGATAATCTTCATTTCTGCACTCTTCTCCAACTCTCTCTCTCCTGTCTTTTCCTATCAGCCTGTAGCGCTCCCTTTAGTATTTCTTGTAGTGCCGGTCTCTTATTCAGAAACTCTCTCAGTGTCTGTTTGTCTGAAAATGTTTTAATCTCTCCCTCATTTTTGAAGGAAAGTTTTGCTGGGTATAGAATTCTTGGTTGGCAGTTTTTCTCTTTCAGTATCTTAAATATATCATGCCACTGTCTTCTTGCCTCCATGGTTTCTGCAGAGAAATCTGTACATAGTCTTATTGACTTTCCCTTGTATGTGATGGATTGCTTTTCTCTTGCTGCTTTCAGAATCCTCTCTTTGTCTTTGACATTGGACAATCTGACCAGTAAGTGTCTTGGAGTAGGTCTATTGGGATCTCTTCTATTTGGGGTACGTTGTACTTCTTGAATCTCTAATTTTCTGTCTTTTATAAGAGTTGGGAAATTTTCAGTGAATATGTCTTCTATTACTCTTTCTGCCCCTTTTCCCCTCTCTTCTCCTTCTGGGATACCCATAACACGTATATTTGTGAGTTTCATGTTGTCACTCAGCTCCCTAAGACCCTGCTCATATTTTTCCATTTTTTTCACCATCTGTTCTTTTGTGTGTATGAATTCGAATGACCTGTCTTCCAGTTCACTGATCCTTTCTTCTGCCTGTTCAAATCTACTGTTGTGTCCCTTCATTGTGTTTTTCATCTCCTCCATTGTGGCCTCATTCCCATGAGTTCTGCCATTTGTTTTTTTAAGTTTATGAATTCTTCTTTATGGTCAGCCAGTGTCTTCTTTATATCCTTCAGCTCTTTGCTATATCTTCCTTCATTTCATCAATTTATTTAGCATTAGTTGCCTCCACTCCTGTGTCTCAGCTGAGCTATTAGTTTGTTCCTTTGGCTGGTCCATGTTTTCGTGTTTCCTGGTATGGCTTGTTATCTTAAGTTGTCTAGGCATCTGATTCTCTTGATTAGTTTATTTTGGAGCTTGTTTTCTGTCTTTTACCTAGTGGTTTTCTTGTTGGTTGGCTTTGTTTTCTGGCCTCTGTTATTCAGTTCAGCTTATTCTAGACCTCTAACTTAGGTTCTATTTAGTTGATCAGAATTTTTTCCCCTCTTGTTTTTTCTGTTTCTTGCTCTGCCTCTATGTAACCTTTTTGTGAGTGGGTGTCCTCAGATATGGTCAACCCTAGTCAGATTTTCCCAGTCTAGTGAGGCCCAGGTCTCAGTGGGAGGGTATGGAGTTTTCCTGAGAATGAGACCCTCCTATGAGGCCTTTAGAATTGGTGCTTTTCCTCTCCTGTCCAGCAGGTGGTGCTGGCCAGCCCACAGCTCCCCCACCAGTGTAAGGAGGTGTGGAGCCTTTAGTTCTCCTGGTGACTCTGATCCTGTCGGGGGCATGGCTGACTGAAGCAATGTTTGCTGCGATCTCAGCTTTTCCTCCAATTCCAAACTTGTGTCCAATGTGTGACTGGTTACTGGAGACCCCGAAAACACTGTTTCATATAGTTATTGGGTAATTGCCAGCTGCTCTAGGGGAGAGACGAAATTCTGCTCCTCACCACTCCACCATCTTGCCCCCAGGGTCTTTTTTATGTCTTTCATATTCTGTGCCATGCTCTTCTTCAAGTCTTTTATATCCCGTGCCATGCTCTCTTTGCCTGTCTGTAGTTCTTTGATTAATTCTGCCAGGAACTGTGTGTCTTCAGATCTTTTGATTTGAGTGTTTGGGTTCGGGTTCTCCATGTCATCTGGTTTTATCATATGCTTTAAGATTTTCTGTTGTTTTTGGCCTCTTGGCATTTGCTTTACTTGATCTCTAATTTGTTTGAATTGCAGTTTGGTGACATACACTTTCTCTAAACTAACCAGCAGATGGCGTCCGTGAGTCAACCTATTCCCCTCAAGTCAGTTATCCCCAACTTTGTGTTATGTGGGGATCTGATTCTTTTGGGGTCCAATTGGTGTACTTAATTTGGGTGTGTTGTCGGTGCTGTCTGCCCTCAATGAGGGGCGTGTGCCTGAGTGGTTAGGGAGGAAGGGCAGGTTTAACAATCAAACCTCCTGGGTGTTCCCAGAGAGTTAAGGCTGTTCTCTGCCACTGACACAAAAGTCCTTGCTATTAGCGTAGGTTCCCTGGGATTTCTGAGCAGTTCCCCCTCCCTGCTGTGCTTTTCCAGGACCTGTGTTGGGGGGGTGGGGGGCCGTGCCACATCACAAGTGAACGCCGGCCTCCAGGGAAGCCCTGGGCCGCCGGGCTGTGTAGGGGCATTCCCAGCCCGCTTCAAAGATGGTTGAATGGGACGCGTTAACTTCTCCCTTTCCGCACAGCTCCCGCTCTCCCAGCTCCAGGACAATCAGCCGTGGGTGTATTCAAGGCCACTGTCCACGGCCGATATTGTGTCATATGAGCGGTGCTGTGGGAAAGACTCCCTGTGAGGCTGGGTTTCTTGTCTCGGTTCTGTGCTGTGTGTTCAGCCCTGGGCAGGAGCAGCCCCACTCGCTGGGGTGACGGCCGCGAGACTGAGCTTCTCAGCTCGGCTGTGCTGTGTGCTCGGCCCTGGGCAGGAGTAGCCATGCCCGCTGCAGTGACGGCCGCAAGGCTGGGTTTCTCCCCTTTGTTTCCCTGGACCCGAGACAATCTGCAGTGGGTGTGGGAAGGAGTATCCTCCACCCCAGACACCGAGGTGTTAGTCCAGACCGCTCCTGTCTTATCTGCAGCTGTTCCGGGGCTTCTCTCTTTTAAGAAACAAAAAACAAAAACAAAAAAACACGCCAGCCCAGCGTCTCCCCCCACTGCAGCGTGGCCGATGGGTCAGCCTACTCACTCACTCGTTTCAGAATGCAGATTCCTGGTTTCACCAAACGCATGTTCCCTGTGGCTTTAGCAGAACTTGTCCGGCTGGTGCTACTTTGGAAGTGGTGTTCTGGGTCCTTTCTGGTTTTTTATCTAGTGTTTTCCACGGAGGTGTTTTTTTTCTCTGTCTCACCTAGTCGCCATCTTAGGTTCCTCCTCTGTGCTTATTTTTGAGAATGAGAGAAGAATAAGATGTGGTACCCTATGGTACTCAAGGAGCTTATAAACTAGTGATAGAGGAAGATGCATAAACAAATCAATAAAAAATAATGCTTTGACTTTATTTGTATTGTTAGAATTTTTACAGTAAATATATTCACCTACTACACTTCTATTTACAAATGAAATAGACATTTAAGAAAGAACTAATGATGCAAGAAATCCCCAGTAAAGTGTAAATTATTTAGAGAATTAACACTGGAGATATTTACATTCTCAAGAGCTTGTTAATACCAATGAACTTCTAATTGTTTTAATTGCTAGTAATACTTATAGAGGTATATGTCTTGCCCCTTCTGATAGGGTTAGTAACTTGGAGAGAGGGAGGCTGCAGATTGAGGTCCCACCTTGGCAGTGGTTCCATCTTACCTGCTTTTCAGGTCATATTCTCAAGCAGGAGGCAGGAGTTACTGGGTAGGAAGACAGAAACAGTGCACTTTCTTGCTTTTTTTTTTTTTTTTCATTTTATTGGGATTGTTCACATACCATACAGTCATCCAGAGATCCCAGGTGCACAATCAGTTACCCATGGTACCATCATACAGCTGTGCATCCATTATCACAATAATTTTTTTTTTCAATTTTTAGAACATTTTCATTACTCCGGAAAAGAAAGACAAAAAAGAAAACTTGAATCCTCCTATACCCCTAACCACCCCTCCTCCATTAATAGTATTGGTATAGTACCTTTGTTACTGTTGATGAAAGAATGTTAAAATATTATTAACTGTAGTACATAGTTTGCAATAGGTTTATTTTTTTCCCTTCAAAAGGTCACTCTCAGCAGCACTGAGTTCCCTCTGCCCTTCAGCTCATTTATATGGCTCCACTGATCAAGGCCCACCCAATGGGCGGGCCAACACTCCATGCAAATTATCCAATTAGTCATCACCCACAGTTGGGTGGGGCACATCTCCACAGAAACACTCAAAGAATTACAAACTAATCAACACTGATAACATCTGCCCACACAAGATTACATCAAAGATAATGGTGTTTGGGGGACACAATATATTCAAACTGGCACACGTGACTATATAGGGAACAATGATTGTTTCCTTAGGATAGAATGTGTGGTATGTGAACAAAATCAGCTTAAAAGAAATGGGTTGATGAAGAAACCTTGAGGGCACTATAGTGAGTGAAATAAGACAGACAAAGACAAATATTGCAGGATCTCACTGATATGAACTGATTATAATATATAAACTCATACACATGAAATATAAGTTACCAGGATGTAGAATGAGGCTAAAGAATGGGGGATGATTGCTTCTTATGAGCAGAATGTTCAACTAGGGTGAACTTAAATGTTTGAAAATGCACAGGGGTGATGGTAGCATGTTGTGAGAATAACTAACAGTGCTGAAAGGTGTGTGAAAGTGGGTAGAAAGGGGAAGCTCAGAATCATGCATGTCACCAGAAGTAAAGTTGATGGTTAAAAGATGGGAATGTATAAAACAGTGAATCTTGTGGTGGACAATGTCCATGATTAACTATACAAATATTAGAAATCTCTCTCATGAACTAGAACAAATGTATGACACTATAACTAGAAGTTAATAATAGAGAGGCATATAGGAAAAAATATATACCTATTGCAAACTATATACTACAGTTCTTAGTACTGTAACATTCTTCAATCAACAGTAACAAATGTACTATAGCAAAACTATGAATCAGTAATGGAGGGGGCGTGGTTAGGGGTATGGGAGGATCTGAGTTTCCTTCTTTTGTCTTTATTTCTTTTCTGGAGTAATGAAAATGTTCTAAAAATTGAAAAAAGTTTGTTTGATGGATGCACAGGTATATGATGGTACCATGGACAATTGATTGTACATTTTGGATGTTTGGATAGTTGTATGGTATGTGAACAATCTCAATCAAAAGAAACACACACCACACACACACACACACACACTTGCTGTTTGGATGTTTGGATAGTTGTATGGTATGTGAACAATCTCAATCAAAAGAAACACACACACACACACACACACACACACACACACTTGCTGTTTAATTCCCCAGGGATATGAAGCGCTTCTCCAAACTCAGAAAGCCTTCCTGAGAGGCGTGATGTGCTCCTGCGCCTCCTGCCCGCCCGCCCCGGCGGCCTCCGGCCGTGCGGCCGTGCGCTGCACCGCCCCACGCGCCCCAGGCCGTGCGCTGCACCGCCCCACGCGCCCCAGGCCTCGCAGGCCGCGCGTCAGCCCCGAGAAGCGACGGTTTGGGAAACTCGCAGCCTCCGCCCGCCGCAGCCGCCGGGGCCAACGACTTCCCCTCCCCGCCAGGGTGTGGGATGTTTTAAAAGTAAATGACATGATGAATTAAGAAGCTTACAACAATGCCTGGAACATGGTAAGCAGAAAAATGTGTTATTTTATCAATGTTGCTTTCCTGCTGACCAGAGAGTGTGTAACAGTAAGTTATTTGAATCAAGAAACTCAGTTTTCAGTTTTCATTTCCGGCACTATCATGTTGGGTGATTTTGTTTCTCACCTGGAGGTATGATTCTTCTGTAATAATCAACAGCTTTCATATGAGCTGACACACACCCTTAAAAGTGGCCATGTTGTTGAATGGCGTTGATCCTGTCCCCTGTGGAGATCTGTAGTGGTGTCACTGTTGCAGGCAGTGCCCAAAGGAAACTATGATTAGCAGAGAGCCCCCGAATGGAATTGCTCCTCTGCTTCACGCCCTGCAGGTGCAGAGACCGGGAAATCCTAACCAAGTCCTCAGAGAACCTGATTTGCTCTAAGAGGTGGCCCTGGATTGTTCTCATGGGTGAGGCCTTCCAGCCTGGGCAGCCCTTCCGGTGAAGGTCTGACTTCCCTGGTCACCAGGTAGGATCTCCATCAACTGTCAACTCTGAGTGACAAGCTTTAAGACCAAATGACTGTGTTGTTTACCTCTCTCTAATATGCTAAGGTAGCCCTTGTGCACACTCAAACTCCTTGGACCAAAAAGCCTTGTGGTTCTAGTTTGCCTTTAGGGAGGTTGTATTGTCTGAGTTCATTGGACCAGTTTTGGCCAATAAAGTGCTCACTTGCTCTCTCTCTCTCTCTCTCTCTCTCTCTCTCTCTCTCTCTCACACACACACACACACACACACACACACACACACACACACACACAGCTTTATTCGTTCTATCTAGTGGAGTTTTGGTTCCCAGGGAATATACTTGCCCCTCCCTTCTAATATGAAGTATCTACTGTAGTCCAGTGATCTTTATCCCAGTTTTGAATTCACCTTGACCCCCACCCAATGCCTTACTATTTTTTTTTTTCTTTTTTTTTTTTTTTTTTTTTTTTTAACTTTCCCTTCTTTTTTCAAATCACCTGTATGAAAAAAAATTTAAATTAAAAATTACTGGTTTAAAGAGACTGAATTTGACTTGGTCTAAGGCTGCAGAATTGTTGTCATGGTTTCCTGACAGACATACTCTGTACTTTCAAGAACTGCAGAGATTCAGTAAAGTGTTTTTTGAAACTATAGTAGATGATTTTAAAACAATGCTGCTGCCTGAACAAATCCTGTTTAAAGGAATTTTAAAGAGATACATTTTACTATATCAAAGAGCATACCTGTATTTGCCTAAACATTCTGTACCTTTGTAATGATAGGACCTCCCCCTTCTGGTAAAGCTTATTCCTAGTAAGACTCAACCGTGCTCATTTTGTTTTGTTTTTTTTTTTTTGGCGGGGGGGTCTGGTAATGAATTTGTGAACTCTGTCTTTGGTATATCTTTTATTAAACTGCACTGTTTTGTTTAGTCAAAGTAAATAAGTAATTATGTATTTGAAAAAAAAAAAAAAAAAAAAAAAAAAAAAAACTTTGCGGGCGCGCCTTGGGCAGGCGCAGTGCTGCTGGAGCCTCAGCCGCGCAGGGCGCAGTAGCGGGGAGGGGGGAATGGCGTTGTTGTTTCCTTTTGCCGTTGCGGCCGAGGGTGATCAAACCTTGCTGATGTGGGAGCTGAACTTTGGGCCCACGGCCGAGGCCTTGCTTGTGAGCCGGGCCAGGGCGGAGGGAGGGAAGAAGAAAGCCGCCCAACCTCTGGCCGAGAGTTCCGGAGTCCTGCCTTAGCACTTCACCCGTGCTGAATTACCTCCACTTCCTCTCCCGCCTTGAGGTCTCCGCTAATTTCAGGCCACATTGAGTGCAGGGAAGAGGAAAGAGGGTACCCCAGAGTCAGCTAGCCCAGCATGTTTCCCAGAGACCCAGAAAACTCAACAACCAGCACAAGCTGTCTTCTAATGCTTCTCAGATCTTAGTTTCATGCACTTAACTTGGCGTGGGACACCCACCCCTCCCCACCCGCCAGCATTCTCTGTTCACAGTATTCTCCCAGTTTGGCCTTCTGTATTCAATCCGTGTCTTCTCAACTCTGCGGTGGCCTGTCCTAGTTACTATGCCATCATCAAGTTTTATTCAGCAAGGGATGCTCACAGTGCCCAAAAGGCATGCGACCAGAAGCTGGTTTTTAAGAAATCTCCAGTGAAGGTGGGTCCGAATATGGAATTCCTAGCCCCACACGAATGAAGAGCTGAATTCAATAACAGGCCAGCGTTTGCATGGTACTTTGCTTTACAGAATGCTTTCAGGTGTATTGCCATACTGATTCTCCACTCTCCAGTTTCTTTTAGATGAAGAGATTCAGGATGGTTGACATGCTTAAGGAGCATGACGATAATTGTTGGAGCTAGAGGTCAGACAGAAACTTAATGATGTTGAACCCCATGCCACTCTGGACTGCCCCTAAATTTGAGAAATCTTCAAAAGAAGATAAGTCTTGCTTATGTTTACTTTTATGTGGGTTTTAAAATATTTGACCCCGACAATCTCTTTGGCCAGTTGTATAGCATAAAGAATGCTTGTCATCATTATCGTCATTACTATCAAATGCCTATTCAGAACTCCCTTCAGTTTCCAGAAGATAGGCAAAACATACTTTAATGCATTATAGAAACCATAAATCCATATGACATACTAACCAATTTTACTTTCCCAGATCCCTACAAACTATATCTTATTATGTGCCTCAATGTCTCAATTAAACCACCTTTGCATTTTAAGGACCATTTCAATTTCTCTAAATGAGTGAGGCTTAGACTTCCCAAACCTTTTGCTTTATAATTGTATGTCTTCATAAGCTTTTTTTGATTGGCTACTTGATCCTTCCCACTTCTCTTGCTGCCTATTCTTGTCCATCTTCCTTTCCTCATTGATTTAACCTTGATCTAATTTGAGAACTCTCCTCAGTAGTGACTCTAGGTATAATACTTCCACTTCTGCCTCCTGTTTGACACCCTCTTCAATACTGGCTTTACTCCCTGTGATTGAAATGATTACCTGTCAGATCTTTAATTTGCAAACTAGGATCTGCTTGCTTGTAACCTATGACCATTTCATGTAGCCACTCAGATATTACAGATGCTACTGGAAAACTTATGAAAAAGTTGTTTGGTATAAGTTTGTAAATAATGAGTTTTTAGTGCTCTTCAGACATTAAAACCACTTCATAAACTTTAGGTTTTTAGGTTTTCACAGCATAAAGCCCATCACTGATAGATTGCTAAGAAAATGTTCCACAAGTCAAAATATAGATGAGAAGAAAGAGGGTGCATATCAAATTTGGTTATTTATTGATTTTATACAAAGCTTTGTGTTACTATCCCCCAAATTGTTATCTAGTTTAATTAAATTGATCTTTTATACTTTAGCAAATCCACATAATTCCTGTCTTTTTTGCCTTTTATAGCTACAGTGAAGAGAATAATATTTAAAATAAAATCAAGGAAAGACCCGAGGGACCTGACAGGTTTTGTCAGCAGCATGAAGGAAAATGGTCTTCAGTCAGAACTGTGGCAAGGTTATCCACGGTCACGTCTGTCCTACCCCTTAGGACTCAGCCCTTCTGAAGCTCTCTGGTTGTCCAGAAAAGCTTCACGATGACCCACCATACAGGCCAGCCTCTGCTGCTGCACTCTACGTTCAAAAATTAGTCCTCATTTCTCCTTCCCAGCAGGCAGGTTCAAGTGGGGAAAGTAATCTTTATTTACTCATTCTTTCATTCCTTCATTCAACAGACCATCAATCCCCTGTTATATGCCAAGAACTGTGCTTATTTTTTTTTTATTAATAATAAATTTTATTTTGAAATAAGTTCTATCTTACAGGAGCAGTTGTAAAAACAGTACAAACCCCCTACATAGAATTCCATCATACCCTGACCCCCTACCCTGATACCCTGATCCATCACCTTAAGATCCTGTCACACCACTCTTTCTTTCCCTCCCCCTCTCCCTTCCTCCCTCCCTCCCTAACACCCATCATCTATTGCTCTATCTTCTGAACATATGGGAGCAAGCTGCACATATCTTTGAACAGGCAATATAATTCACATATACCTTTCCCATGGACAAGAACATTATTTTATGCAATCTCATTAAACGCAGCTAAGAAGTTCAAGAAATTCAACATTGATATAAAGCTTACATTCTATATTTCCTTTTTTTTTTTTTTTTTTTTCTTGTGTCCCAGGTGTGTCCCTTTGAGCCTCCTCTCCTCTGGCCTCAGATCCCGTCCAGGATCATCCTTGGCATTTAATTGTCGTCTATTTAGACTGTCTTTTTTTTTTTCAATTTTGGAAAGATATATATAGCCTAAATCTTCCTATTCCACCCCTTCCTAGCATTCCCTTAGTGGGATTAATCACATTTAGAATGTTGCAATGCTATCACCTTCCGACCATCCATTTCTAGAAGTTTCCCTTCACCCCAAACCAAAACCCCTACTCTCATTTCTTAACTCCCCATTGCCCCTTCCCCCACTTCTTGGAACCCCTACTCTACTTTTCATCTCTTTGGTAATATTCTTTGATACTTTCTTTCTGTTTACCATGGGGGTTAAATTTAACCTCTTAAATCTATAACAATCTTGTTTTTCTTTGAAACCAACTTAACTTCAATAGGACATGTAAACTGTTCCTATACTACTACATTCCCCCACCTTTATGTAGTTCTTGTCAAGAATACATATTTTACATTGAGTCCAAAACCACTGATTTATCATTACAGTTTGATGTATTTTAGATCCTGTAGGAAGTAAATAGTGGAGTTATAAATCAACCATACAGTAGTATTGGTCTTTATATCTACCATGTGATCTTACTGGAAATCTTTATTTCTTCATGTGGTTTCAGTCAATTGTTTAGTGTCCCTTCCTTTCAGCCTGCTTAGGACTGATCTACTGGTGATGAAGTTCCTCAGCTTTTGATTGTCCGGGAATGTTTTCATCTCCCCCTCATTTTTATCTTTCAGGTGTTTGTGAATTCTCCAAGTCTCTGATGGTTATTGACTTCTATTTGTATTCCATTGTGGGCAGAGAATGTTCTTTGAACAAATTCATTTTTATATTTTTTATTTTATTGAGGCTTGTTTTTATGTCCCCGCATACAGTCCATTCTGGAGAAAGATCCGTGATCACTAGTGAAGAACGTGTTGTCCCAGTGACCTGGGAGGTAATATTCTATATATGTCTGTTAAAAGTCTCTATATCTCTCTTTCATTTCTTTGTTTCTCTGTCGGTAGGGCTCGCTTTAGTATCTGAAGTAGGGCAGGTCTTTATTAGCAAACTCTCTCAGCATTTGTTTGTCTGTGAAAAATTTAAGCTCTCCCTCAAATTTGAAGGAGAGTTTTGCTGGATAAAGTATTCTTGGTTGGAAATTTTCCTCTTTCAGAATTTTAAATATGTCATGCCACTGCCTTCTCACCTCCATGGTGGCCGCTGAGTAGTCATTACTTAGTCTTATGTTGTTTCCTTTGTATGTGGTGAATTGCTTTTCTCTTGCTGCTTTCAGAACTTGCTCCTTCTCTCAGTATTTCACAGTCTGATCAGAATATGTCTTGGAGTGGATTTGTTTAAATATATTTTATTTGGAGTTCGCTGGGCATTTATGCTTTGTGTATTATATTGTGTAGAAGGTTTGGGAAGTTTTCCCCAACAATTTCTTTGAATACTCTTTCTAGACCTTTACCCTTCTCTTCCCCTTCTGGGACACCAATAAGTCTTAAATTTGGACGTTTTATTTTGTCTATCATATCCCTGAGATCCATTTCGATTTTTTCAATTTTTTTCCCCATTCTTTCTTTTGTTCTTTCATTTTCTGTTCTGTGCTCCTCGAGGAGGTTGAGTTGTTGTTCAACTTCCTCTAATCTTGTATTATGAGTATCCAGAGTCTTTTTAATTTGGCCTACAGTTTCTTTAATTTCCATAAGATCTTCTATTTTTTTATTTACTCTTGCAATAATATCTTCTTTATGCTTTTCTAGGGTCTTTTTGTTGTTGTTGTTGTTAATTTCTTTTTTTTTTATTAAATTCAGTTTTATTGAAATACATTCACACAACATACAATCATCCATGATATATAATCCACTGTCCATAGTATGATAACATAGTTATGTGTTCATCACCACAATCTGTCTCTGAACATTTTCCTTACATCAGAAAGAACCAGAACAAGAATAAAAAATAAGAGTGAAAAAAAACACCCAAATCATCCCCCCATCCCACCCCATTTATCCTTTAGTTTTTATCCCCATTCCTCCACTCATCCATACACTAGATAAAGGGGGTGTGATCCACAAGGTCTTCACAATCACACTGTCACCCCTTGTAATCTACATTATTATATAATTGTCTTCAGGAGTCCAGACTGCTGGGTTGGAGTTTGGTAGTTTCAGGTATTTACTTCTAGCTATTCCAATACATTAAAGCCTAAGAGGTGTTATCTATATAGTGCATAAGAATGTCCACCAGAGTGACCTCTCGACTCCATTTGGAATCTCTCAGCCACTGAAACTATTTCGTCTCATTTTGCATCCCCCTGTTGGTCAAGAAGATACTCTCAGTCCCACGATGCCAGGTCCACATTCATCCCCGGGAGTCATACTCTGCGTTGCCAGGGAGATTTACACCCCTGGGAGTCGGGGGTCCCACGTAGGCGGGAGGGCAGCGAGTTCACCTGTCGAGATGGCTCAGTTAGAGAGAGAGAGGGCCACATCTGAGCAACAAAGAGGTACTCAGGGGGAGACTCTTAGGCACCATTACTTACAAGTTTAGACTCTCCTTTGTGGTAATGAGCTTCATAAGGGCAAGTCCCATGCTCGAGGGCTCAGCACATCAAACCGCCAGTCCCAATGTTTGTGACAACATATGCTAGGGGATCAGCATCTCAAAGTTTAGAGATAGGCCTTACACTTCAGGGATAGAGTTAACTGCTGTAAGAGCTTACAATCTAGGGACTATTACAATTACTGTGTCCACGTTAGGCTATGTTCTAAGATTCAATTCTGAGTTTACACATTGTAGTTAGTCCATATTGGTGAGGCATCATCCCTCTCACCATGTTTTCTCCAACACTTTTACTCCTATATATATATTTTCCTACAATTTTATAGAGTTATATTCACATACCATACATTTATCCACAGTGTACAATCAGTTGTTCATGGTTTCATCATAAAGTTGTACACTTATCACCACAATCAGCATTTGAACATACTTATTACTACAAGAAAAATTGTGTTTTTTTGTTTTTTGTTTTTTTTTTTAGCAATAAGATAAAATGATAAAAAGAAAAATAACATGTCATACAATACAATATACTACTAAGGACAGCAAATAACACCACTACCAAGAATCCCATATTACTTCCCTATATCCCCTTCTCATATACATTTAGCATTGGTGTATTGCCTTTGTTACATTTAATGGAGGTATATTACAATGTTACTGTTGACCATAGACTCCAGTTTGCTTTGATTATGTTTTTTCCTGAATACCATCCCTTTTTCAAATTTCTACATGGTTGACATTCATTTGCTTTCCCACATGCAAAAACATTTTTATATTTGTATATTTAGTAACAGTCATTGGCCACTCCAGTTTTTGCCATGTTATACAGTCCCAGTCTGTATCATCTATCTTTACCTCTGGTGTCATACATTATCCTATCCCACCTCTTTCAGCTTTACTCACAGACATCTTTGTTCAGTGTACTTACAATACCGTGCTACCATCACACAGTATTATCCTGTCTATTTCTGGATCTATGCAATCAATCCTAAACATTCTGTAGTCCTTCAGCATCAAATGGCTGATCTCTGCCCTCTTTCTATCTCCTGGTCACCTGTGTTGTCAGCTTTTAACTCCCAAAGTTTGTTCATTAATGTCTGTTCATATTAGTGAGACCATACAGAATCTGTCCTTTTGTTTCTGGCTAACTTCACTCAACATAATGTCCTCAAGGTTCATCCACATTATTACATGATCCATGTCTTTGTTCTGTCTTACAGCTGCATAATATCCCATCATGTGTATATACCACAGTTTGTTTATCCACTCGTCCTTTGATGACATTTGGGCTGTTTCCATCTCTTGGCAATTGTGAATAATGCTGCAATAAACATTGGTTTACAAAATGTCTGTTTGTGTCTTAAGTTTCAGTTCCTCTGAGTATATACCCAGCAATGGAATAGCTGGGTCATATGGCAAATCTATATTTAGCTTCCTGAGGAACCTCCATACTGTCTTCCAGAGTGGCTGCACCATTCTACATTCCCACCAACAATGAATAAGTGTGCCTCTTTCTCCACATCCTCTCCAGCACTTGTCATTTTCTGTTTTTTTGGATAATGGCCATTCTGGTAGGTGTGAGATGATATCTCATTGTGGTTTGATTTGCATTTCCTTAATAGCCAGTGAAGTTGAGCATTTTTTCATATGCTTTGAGCCATTTGTATTTCCTCTTCAGAAAAATGTCTGTTCATGTCTTTTGACCATTTTTTAATTGGATTGTTTGTCTTTCTGTTATTGAGATGCAGGATTCCTTTATATATTCGGGATATTAAACCCTTATCTGATATGTGGTTTCCAAATATCATCTCCCATTGTGTAGGTTGCCTTTTGACTTTTCTGACGAAGTCCTTTGATGTACAAAAGTGTTTAATTTTGAGGAGATCCCATTTGTCTATTTGTTCTTTGGTTGCTCGTGCCTTGGGTGTGAGGTCTAAGAAACCACCTCCTTTCACAAGATCTTTAAGATATTGCCCTACATTTTCTTCTAAGAGTTTTATGGTCTTGGTGCTAATGTTTAGGTCTTTGATCCACTTTGAGTTAATTTTGGTATAAGGTGTGAGATGGACATCCTCTTTCATTCTTTTGGAAATGGATATCCAGTTCTCCAAACACCATTTATCGAACAGGCTGCTCTTTCCCAGTTGCTTCGGCCTCACTGCCTTATCAAAGATCAGTTGTCCATAGATGTGAGGGTCTACTTCTGAACACTCAGTTCGATTCCATTGATCAGTATATCTGTCCTTATGCCAGTATCATGCTGTTTGAGCACTGTAGCTTTGTAATATACTTCAAAGTCAGGTAGTGTGAGACCTCCCACTTCACTCCTCTTTCTCAAGACATTTTTGGCTATTCGGGGCACCTTACCCTTCCAAATAAATTTAGTTATTGTTTTTCTATTTCTGTAAAGTAAGTTGTTGGGATTGAATTGGTATTGCATTGAATCTGTAAATCAGTTTAGGTAAAATTGCCATCTTAACTATATTTAGTCTTCCAATCCATGAACATGGTATGTTCTTCCATTTTTCAGGTCTTGTTCAATTTCTTTTAGCAGTTTCTTATAGTTTTCTATGTAAGGTCTTTTGTGTCCTGGTTAAGTTTATTCCTAAATACTTGATTCTTTTGGTTGCCATTGTAAATGGGATTTTTTTCTTGATTTCCTCCTCTTGTGCACATTACTTGTGTATAGGAACACTACAGATTTTTGCGTGTTGATCTTGTAGCCTGCTACTTTGCTGTATTCATTGACTAGTTATAGTAGCTTTGCTGTAGATTTTCTGGATTTCCTACATATAGAATCATGTTATCTGCAAATAGTGAAAGTTTTACTTCTTCCTCTCCAATTTGGATGCCTTTTATTCTTTTCTTGCCTAATTGCTCTAGCTAGAACTTCCAGCACAATGTTGAATAGCAGTGGTGATAGTGGGCATCCCCTGTCTTGTTCCTGATCTTAGAGGAAGGCTTTCAGTCTCTCCCCATTGAGTGTGATGTTAGCTGTGGGTTTTTCATATATTGCCTTTATCATATTGAAAAAGTTCCCTTCTATTCCTATCCTTTGAAGTGTTTTCATCAGGAAAGGATGTTGAATTTTGTCAAATGCCTTTTCTGCATCAATCGAGATGATCATGTGGTTCTTCTGCTTTGATTTATTGATGTGGTGTATTACATTAATTGATTTTCTTGTGTTGAACCAGCCTTGCATACCTGGAATAAATCCCACCTGGTCGTGGTGTATAATTCTTTAATGTGCTGCTGGATTCAATTTGCGAGTATTTTGTTGAGGATTTTTGTGTGTATATTCATTAAGAAATTGGTCTATAATTTTCTTTTTTTGTAGTATCTTTGCCTGGTTTTGGTATTAGGGTGATGATGGCTTCATAGAAAGAGTTAGATAGCTTTCCCTCTTCTTCAATTTTTTGGAAGAGATTGAGCAGGATTGGTACTAATTCGTTCTTGAATGCTTGGTAGAATTCACATGTGAAACCATCTGGTCCTGGGCTTTTCCTTTTTGGGAGCTTTTTGATGACTGATTCAATCTCTTTACTTGTGATTGGTTTGTTGAGGTCATCTATTTCTTCTTGAGTTAATGTTGGTTGTTTATGCTTTTCTAGGAAGTTGTCCATTTCATCTAAGTTGTCTAGTTTATTAGCATATAGTTGCTCATAGTATCTTCTTATTATCTCCTAATTTCTGCAGGGTTGGTAGTTATATTTCCTTTCCCATTTCTGATTGCATTTATTTGCATCTGCTCTCTCTTTTTTTTGTTAGCCTAGCCAGTGGTCCGTCGATTTTATTGATTTTCTCAAAGAACCAACTTCTGGTTTTGTTGATTCTCTCTATTGTTTTCCTGTTCTCAATTGCATTTATTTCTGCTCTAATCTTTGTTATTTCTTCCCTTCTGCTTGCTTTGGGGTTAGTTTGCTGTTCTTTCTCTAATTCCTCAGGTGGGTAGTTAACTCTTCAATTTTTGCTCTCTCTTCTCTTTAATATAGGCACTTTATGGCAATAAATTTCCCTCTCAGCACCGCCTTTGCTGCATCCCATAATTTTGATAAGTTGTGTTTTTCATTGTCATTTGCCTCAAGGTATTTACTAATTTCTCTTGTAATTTCTTCCTTTACCCACTGGTTTCTAAGAGGGTGTTGTTTAGCCTCCATATGTTGTGAATTTTATGACCTTCTGCCTTTTATTTATTTCCAACTTCATTCCATTGTGGTCTGAGAAAGTGTTTTGTATAATATCAATATTTTTAAATTTGTGAGACTTGCTTGTGACCCAACATGTGGTCTATCCTAGAGAATGTTCCATGAGCACTTGAGAAAAAAGTGTATCCTGCTGTTATTGGATGTAGTGTTCTATAAATGTCTGTCAAGTCTAGTTCATTTATCATACAATTCAACATCTCTGTTTCTTTAGTGATCCTCTGTCTAGATGTTCTATCCATTGATGAGAGTGGTGTACTGAAGTCTCCAACTATTATTGTAGAGGTATCTATTTCTCCTTTCAGTGATCGCAGTGTTTGCCTCATGAATTTTGGGGCATTCTGGTTTGGTGCATAATATTTATGACTGTTATGTTTTCTTGATGAATTGACCCTTTTATTAATATATAGTGTCCTTCTTTGTCTCTTTTAATTGTTTCGCTTTTGAAGTCTAACTTGTCTGATATTAATATAGCTACTCCTGCTTTTTTTCTGGTTGTTGTTTGCATGAAATATCTTTTTCCAACTTTCACTTCAGTCTATGTTTGTCCTTGTGTCTAAAGTGAGTTTCTTGTAGACAGCATATAGATGGGTCCTGTTTTTTAATCCATTCTGCCAGTCTGTGTCTTTTTATTGGGGAGTTTAATCCATTTACATTTAGTGTTATTACTGTAAGGGCAGTACTTTCTACTGCCATTTTGTTTTTTGGAATTTATATGTCATATCTTATTTTTTCCTCTCCTTTTACCTTTCCTGATAATCTTCATTTCTGCACTCTTCTCCAACTCTCTCTCTCCTGTCTTTTCCTATCAGCCTGTAGCGCTCCCTTTAGTATTTCTTGTAGTGCCGGTCTCTTATTCAGAAAACTCTCTCAGTGTCTGTTTGTCTGAAATGTTTTAATCTCTCCCTCATTTTGAAGGAAAGTTTGCTGGGTATAGAATTCTTGGTTGGCAGTTTTTCTCTTTCAGTATCTTAAATATATCATGCCACTGTCTTCTTGCCTCCATGGTTTCTGCAGAGAAATCTGTACATAGTCTTATTGACTTTCCCTTGTATGTGATGGATTGCTTTTCTCTGCTGCTTTCAGAATCCTCTCTTTGTCTTTGACATTGGACAATCTGACCAGTAAGTGTCTTGGAGTAGGTCTATTGGGATCTATTCTATTTGGGGTACGTTGTACTTCTTGAATCTCTAATTTTCTGTCTTTTATAAGAGTTGGGAAATTTTCAGTGAATATGTCTTCTATTACTCTTTCTGCCCCTTTTTCCCCTCTTTCTCCTTCTGGGATACCCATAACACGTATATTTGTGAGTTTCATGTTGTCACTCAGCTCCCTAAGACCCTGCTCATATTTTTCCATTTTTTTCACCATCTGTTCTTTTGTGTGTATGAATTCGAATGACCTGTCTTCCAGTTCACTGATCCTTTCTTCTGCCTGTTCAAATCTACTGTTGTGTCCCTTCATTGTGTTTTTCATCTCCTCCATTGTGGCCTTCATTCCCATGAATTCTGCCATTTGTTTTTTTTAAGTTTATGAATTCTTCTTTATGGTCAGCCAGTGTCTTCTTTATATCCTTCAGCTCTTTTGCTATATCTTCCTTCATTTCATCAAATTTATTTAGCATTAGTTGCCTCCACTCCTGTGTCTCAGCTGAGCTATTAGTTTGTTCCTTTGGCTGGTCCATGTTTTCGTGTTTCCTGGTATGGCTTGTTATCTTAAGTTGTCTAGGCATCTGATTCTCTTGATTAGTTTATTTTGGAGCTTGTTTTCTGTCTTTTACCTAGTGGTTTTCTTGTTGGTTGGCTTTGTTTTCTGGCCTCTGTTATTCAGTTCAGCTTATTCTAGACCTCTAACTTAGGTTCTATTTAGTTGATCAGAATTTTTCCCCTCTTGTTTTTTCTGTTTCTTGCTCTGCCTCTATGTAACCTTTTTGTGAGTGGGTGTCCTCAGATATGGTCAACCCTAGTCAGATTTTCCCAGTCTAGTGAGGCCCAGGTCTCAGTGGGAGGGTATGGAGTTTTCCTGAGAATGAGACCCTCCTATGAGGCCTTTAGAATTGGTGCTTTTCCTCTCCTGTCCAGCAGGTGGTGCTGGCCAGCCCACAGCTCCCCCACCAGTGTAAGGAGGTGTGGAGCCTTTAGTTCTCCTGGTGACTCTGATCCTGTCGGGGGCATGGCTGACTGAAGCAATGTTTGCTGCGATCTCAGCTTTTCCTCCAATTCCAAACTTGTGTCCAATGTGTGACTGGTTACTGGAGACCCCGAAAAACACTGTTTCATATAGTTATTGGGTAATTGCCAGCTGCTCTAGGGGAGAGACGAAATTCTGCTCCTCACCACTCCACCATCTGCCCCCAGGGTCTTTTTTATGTCTTTCATATTCTGTTGCCATGCTCTTCTTCAAGTCTTTTATATCCCGTGCCATGCTCTCTTGCCTGTCTGTAGTTCTTTGATTAATTCTGCCAGGAACTGTGTGTCTTCAGATCTTTTGATTTGAGTGTTTGGGTTCGGGTTCTCCATGTCATCTGGTTTTATCATATGCTTTAAGATTTTCTGTTGTTTTTGGCCTCTTGGCATTTGCTTTACTTGATCTCTAATTTGTTTGAATTGCAGTTTGGTGACATACACTTTCTCTAACTAACCAGCAGATGGCGTCCGTGAGTCACCTATTCCCCTCAAGTCAGTTATCCCCAACTTTGTGTTATGTGGGGATCTGATTCTTTTGGGGTCCATTGGTTTGTACTTAATTTGGGTGTGTTGTCGGTGCTGTCTGCCCTCAATGAGGGGCGTGTGCCTGAGTGGTTAGGGAGGAAGGGCAGGTTTAACAATCAAAACCTCCTGGGTGTTCCCAGAGAGTTAAGGCTGTTCTCTGCCACTGACACAAAAGTCCTTGCTATTAGCGTAGGTTCCCTGGGATTTCTGAGCAGTTCCCCCTCCCTGCTGTGCTTTTCCAGGACCTGTGTTGGGGGGGTGGGGGGCCGTGCCACATCACAAGTGAACGCCGGCCTCCAGGGAAGCCCTGGGCCGCCGGGCTGTGTAGGGGCATTCCCAGCCCGCTTCAAAGATGGTTGAATGGGACGCGTTAACTTCTCCCTTTCCGCACAGCTCCGCTCTCCCAGCTCCAGGACAATCAGCCGTGGGTGTATTCAAGGCCACTGTCCACGGCCGATATTGTGTCATATGAGCGGTGCTGTGGGAAAGACTCCCTGTGAGGCTGGGTTTCTTGTCTCGGTTCTGTGCTGTGTGTTCAGCCCTGGCAGGAGCAGCCCCACTCGCTGGGGTGACGGCCGCGAGACTGAGCTTCCTCAGCTCGGCTGTGCTGTGTGCTCGGCCCTGGGCAGGAGTAGCCATGCCCGCTGCAGTGACGGCCGCAAGGCTGGGTTTCTCCCCTTTGTTTCCCTGGACCCGAGACAATCTGCAGTGGGGTGTGGGAAGGAGTATCCCTCCACCCCAGACACCGAGGTGTTAGTCCAGACCGCTCCTGTCTTATCTGCAGCTGTTCCGGGGCTTCTCTCTTTTAAGAAACAAAAAACAAAAAAACAAAAAAACACGCCAGCCCAGCGTCTCCCCCCACTGCAGCGTGGCCGATGGGTCAGCCTACTCACTCACTCGTTTCAGAATGCAGATTCCTGGTTTCACCAAACGCATGTTCCCTGTGGCTTTAGCAGAACTTGTCCGGCTGGTGCTACTTTGGAAGTGGTGTTCTGGGTCCTTTCTGGTTTTTTATCTAGTGTTTTCCACGGAGGTGTTTTTTTCTCTGTCTCACCTAGTCGCCATCTTAGGTTCCTCCTCTGTGCTTATTTTTGAGAATGAGAGAAGAATAAGATGTGGTACCCTATGGTACTCAAGGAGCTTATAAACTAGTGATAGAGGAAGATGCATAAACAAATCAATAAAAAATAATGCTTTGACTTTATTTGTATTGTTAGAATTTTTACAGTAAATATATTCACCTACTACACTTCTATTTACAAATGAAATAGACATTTAAGAAAGAACTAATGATGCAAGAAATCCCCAGTAAAGTGTAAATTATTTAGAGAATTAACACTGGAGATATTTACATTCTCAAGAGCTTGTTAATACCAATGAACTTCTAATTGTTTTAATTGCTAGTAATACTTATAGAGGTATATGTCTTGCCCCTTCTGATAGGGTTAGTAACTTGGAGAGAGGGAGGCTGCAGATTGAGGTCCCACCTTGGCAGTGGTTCCATCTTACCTGCTTTTCAGGTCATATTCTCAAGCAGGAGGCAGGAGTTACTGGGTAGGAAGACAGAAACAGTGCACTTTCTTGCTTTTTTTTTTTTTTTTCATTTTATTGGGATTGTTCACATACCATACAGTCATCCAGAGATCCCAGGTGCACAATCAGTTACCCATGGTACCATCATACAGCTGTGCATCCATTATCACAATAATTTTTTTTTCAATTTTTAGAACATTTTCATTACTCCGGAAAAGAAAGACAAAAAAGAAAACTTGAATCCTCCTATACCCCTAACCACCCCTCCTCCATTAATAGTATTGGTATAGTACCTTTGTTACTGTTGATGAAAGAATGTTAAAATATTATTAACTGTAGTACATAGTTTGCAATAGGTTTATTTTTTTCCCTTCAAAAGGTCACTCTCAGCAGCACTGAGTTCCCTCTGCCCTTCAGCTCATTTATATGGCTCCACTGATCAAGGCCCACCCAATGGGCGGGCCAACACTCCATGCAAATTATCCAATTAGTCATCACCCACAGTTGGGTGGGGCACATCTCCACAGAAACACTCAAAGAATTACAAACTAATCAACACTGATAACATCTGCCCACACAAGATTACATCAAAGATAATGGTGTTTGGGGGACACAATATATTCAAACTGGCACACGTGACTATATAGGGAACAATGATTGTTTACTTAGGATAGAATGTGTGGTATGTGAACAAAATCAGCTTAAAAGAAATGGGTTGATGAAGAAACCTTGAGGGCACTATAGTGAGTGAAATAAGACAGACAAAGACAAATATTGCAGGATCTCACTGATATGAACTGATTATAATATATAAACTCATACACATGAAATATAAGTTACCAGGATGTAGAATGAGGCTAAAGAATGGGGGATGATTGCTTCTTATGAGCAGAATGTTCAACTAGGGTGAACTTAAATGTTTGAAAATGCACAGGGGTGATGGTAGCATGTTGTGAGAATAACTAACAGTGCTGAAAGGTGTGTGAAAGTGGGTAGAAAGGGGAAGCTCAGAATCATGCATGTCACCAGAAGTAAAGTTGATGGTTAAAGATGGGAATGTATAAAACAGTGAATCTTGTGGTGGACAATGTCCATGATTAACTATACAAATATTAGAAATCTCTCTCATGAACTAGAACAAATGTATGACACTATAACTAGAAGTTAATAATAGAGAGGCATATAGGAAAAAATATATACCTATTGCAAACTATATACTACAGTTCTTAGTACTGTAACATTCTTCAATCAACAGTAACAAATGTACTATAGCAAAACTATGAATCAGTAATGGAGGGGGCGTGGTTAGGGGTATGGGAGGATCTGAGTTTCCTTCTTTTGTCTTTATTTCTTTTCTGGAGTAATGAAAATGTTCTAAAAATTGAAAAAAGTTTGTTTGATGGATGCACAGGTATATGATGGTACCATGGACAATTGATTGTACATTTTGGATGTTTGGATAGTTGTATGGTATGTGAACAATCTCAATCAAAAGAAACACACACACACACACACACACACACACACTTGCTGTTTGGATGTTTGGATAGTTGTATGGTATGTGAACAATCTCAATCAAAAGAAACACACACACACACACACACACACACACACACACTTGCTGTTTAATTCCCCAGGGATATGAAGCGCTTCTCCAAACTCAGAAAGCCTTCCTGAGAGGCGTGATGTGCTCCTGCGCCTCCTGCCCGCCCGCCCCGGCGGCCTCCGGCCGTGCGGCCGTGCGCTGCACCGCCCCACGCGCCCCAGGCCGTGCGCTGCACCGCCCCACGCGCCCCAGGCCTCGCAGGCCGCGCGTCAGCCCCAGAAGCGACGGTTTGGGAAACTCGCAGCCTCCGCCCGCCGCAGCCGCCGGGGCCAACGACTTCCCCTCCCCGCCAGGGTGTGGGATGTTTTAAAAGTAAATGACATGATGAATTAAGAAGCTTACAACAATGCCTGGAACATGGTAAGCAGAAAAATGTGTTATTTTATCAATGTTGCTTTCCTGCTGACCAGAGAGTGTGTAACAGTAAGTTATTTGAATCAAGAAACTCAGTTTCAGTTTTCATTTCCGGCACTATCATGTTGGGTGATTTTGTTTCTCACCTGGAGGTATGATTCTTCTGTAATAATCAACAGCTTTCATATGAGCTGACACACACCCTTAAAAGTGGCCATGTTGTTGAATGGCGTTGATCCTGTCCCCTGTGGAGATCTGTAGTGGTGTCACTGTTGCAGGCAGTGCCCAAGGAAACTATGATTAGCAGAGAGCCCCCGAATGGAATTGCTCCTCTGCTTCACGCCCTGCAGGTGCAGAGACCGGGAAATCCTAACCAAGTCCTCAGAGAACCTGATTTGCTCTAAGAGGTGGCCCTGGATTGTTCTCATGGGTGAGGCCTTCCAGCCTGGGCAGCCCTTCCGGTGAAGGTCTGACTTCCCTGGTCACCAGGTAGGATCTCCATCAACTGTCAACTCTGAGTGACAAGCTTTAAGACCAAATGACTGTGTTGTTTACCTCTCTCTAATATGCTAAGGTAGCCCTTGTGCACACTCAAACTCCTTGGACCAAAAAGCCTTGTGGTTCTAGTTTGCCTTTAGGGAGGTTGTATTGTCTGAGTTCATTGGACCAGTTTTGGCCAATAAAGTGCTCACTTGCTCTCTCTCTCTCTCTCTCTCTCTCTCTCTCTCTCTCTCACACACACACACACACACACACACACACACACACACACACAGCTTTATTCGTTCTATCTAGTGGAGTTTTGGTTCCCAGGGAATATACTTGCCCCTCCCTTCTAATATGAAGTATCTACTGTAGTCCAGTGATCTTTATCCCAGTTTTGAATTCACCTTGACCCCCACCCAATGCCTTACTATTTTTTTTTTCTTTTTTTTTTTTTTTTTTTTTAAATCATCATTTTATTGAGATATATTCACATACCACGCAGTCATACAAAACAAATTGTACTTTCGATTGTTTACAGTACCATTACATAGTTGTACATTCATCACCTAAATCAATCCCTGACACCTTCATTAGCACACACAAAAAAATAACAAGAATAATAATTAGAGTGAAAAAGAGCAATTGAAGTAAAAAAGAACACTGGGTACCTTTGTCTGTCTGTTTCCCTCCCCTACTTTTCTACACATCCATCCATAAACTAGACAAAGTGGTGTTTGGTCCTTATGGCTTTCCCAATCCCATTGTCACCCCTCATAAGCTACATTTTTATACAACTGTCTTCGAGATTCATGGGTTCTGGGTTGTAGTTTGATAGTTTCAGGTATCCACCACCAGCTACCCCAATTCTTTAGAACCTAAAAAGGGTTGTCTAAAGTGTGCATAAGAGTGCCCACCAGAGTGACCTCTCGGCTCCTTTTGGAATCTCTCTGCCACTGAAGCTTATTTCATTTCCTTTCACATCCCCCTTTTGGTCAAGAAGATGTTCTCCGTCCCACGGTGCCAGGTCTACATTCCTCCCTGGGAGTCATATTCCACGTTGCCAGGGAGATTCACTTCCCTGGGTGTCTGATCCCACGTAGGGGGGAGGGCAGTGATTTCACCTTTCAAGTTGGCTTAGCCAGAGAGAGAGGGCCACATCTGAGCAACAAAGAGGCATTCAGGAGGAGACTCTTAGGCACAAATACAGGGAGGCCTAGCCTCTCCTTTGCAGCAACCGTCTTCCCAAGGGTAAAACTTATGGTAGAGGGCTCAACCCATCAAACCACCAGTCCCCTATGTCTGTGGTCATGTTAGCAACCATGGAGGTGGGGTAGGCGAATACCCCTGCATTCTCCACAGGCTCCTCAAGGGGGCACTACATCTTTTTTTTTTTTTTTTTTTTCCCTTGTTTGTCTTTTTTCTTTTTTTTTTCTTTTTTTTTTTTTTAACTTTCCCTTCTTTTTTCAAATCACCTGTATGAAAAAAAAAGTTAAAAAGAAAACAAACATACAATAAAAGAGCATTTCAAAGAGACCATAGCAAGGGAGTAAGAAAAAGACAACTAACCTAAGATAACTGCTTAACTTCCAACATGTTCCTACTTTACCCCAAGAAAGTTACATAATATAGCAACATTTCAGTGAACTTGTTCCTACTACAACCATCAGAAATTAACAGACCATAGTCATTTCTGGGCATCCCCAGAACGTTAAATAGCTTATCTGTTCTTCCTGGATTATTGTTCCCCCTTCCTTAATTGCTCTCTACTGCTAGTTCCCCTACATTCTACATTATAAACCATTTGTTTTACATTTTTCAAAGTTCACATTAGTGGTAGCATATAATATTTCTCTTTTTGTGCCTGGCTTATTTCGCTCAGCATTATGTCTTCAAGGTTCATCCATGTTGTCATATGTTTCACCAGATCGTTCCTTCTTACTGCCGCGTAGTATTCCATCGTGTGTATATACCACATTTTATTTATCCACTCATCTGTTGAAGGACATTTGGGTTGTTTCCATCTCTTGGCAATTGTGAATAATGCTGCTATGAACATTGGCGTGCAGATATCTGTTCGTGTCACTGCTTTCCGATCTTCCGGGTATATACCGAGGAGTGCAATCGCTGGATCGAATGGTAGCTCTATATCTAGTTTTCTAAGGAACTGCCAGACTGACTTCCAGAGTGGCTGAACCATTATACAGTCCCACCAACAATGAATAAGAGTTCCAATTTCTCCACATCCCCTCCAGCATTTGTAGTTTCCTGTTTGTTTAATGGCAGCCATTCTAACCGGTGTTAGATGGTATCTCATTGTGGTCTTAATTTGCATCTCTCTAATAGCTAGTGAAGCTGAACATTTTTTCATGTGTTTCTTGGTCATTTGTATTTCCTCTTCAGAGAACTGTCTTTTCATATCTTTTGCCCATTTTATAATTGGGCTGTCTGTACTATTGTCATTGAGTTGTAGGATTTCTTTGTATATGCAAGATATCAGTCTTTTGTCAGATACATGGTTTCCAAAAATTTTTTCCCATTGAGTTGGCTGCCTCTTTACCTTTTTGAGAAATTCCTTTGAGGTGCAGAAACTTCTAAGCTTGAGGAGTTCCCATTTATCTATTTTCTCTTTTGTTGCTTGTGCTTTGGGTGTAAAGTCTAGGAAGTGGCCTCCTAATACAAGGTCTTGAAGATGTTTTCCTACATTATCTTCTAGGAGTTTTATGGTACTTTCTTTTATATTGAGATCTTTGGTCCATTTTGAGTTAATTTTTGTGTAGGGGGTGAGGTAGGGGTCCTCTTTCATTCTTTTGGATATGGATATCCAACTCTCCCAGCCCCATTTGTTGAAAAGACCATTATGGCTCAGTTCGGTGACTTTGGGGGCCTTATCAAAGATCAGTCGGCCATAGATCTGAGGGTCTATCTCTGAATTCTCAATTCGATTCCATTGATCTATATGTCTATCTTTGTGCCAGTACCATGCTGTCTTGGCAACTGTGGCTTTATAATAAGCTTCAAAGTCAGGGAGTGTAAGTCCTCCCACTTCGTTTTTCTTTTTTAGAGTGTCTTTAGCAATTCGAGGCATCTTCCCTTTCCAAATAAATTTGATAACTAGCTTTTCCAAGTCTGCAAAGTAGGTTGTTGGAATTTTGATTGGGATTGCATTGAATCTGTAGATGAGTTTGGGTAGAATTGACATCTTAATGACATTTAGCCTTCCTATCCATGAACATGGAATATTTTTCCATCTTTTAAGGTCCCCTTCTATTTCTTTTAGTAGAGTTATGTAGTTTTCTTTGTATAGGTCTTTTACATCTTTGGTTAAGTTGATTCCTAGGTACTTGATTTTTTTAGTTGCTATTGAAAATGGTATCTTTTTCTTGAGTGTCTCTTCAGTTTGTTCATTTCTAGCATATAGAAACATTACTGACTTATGTGCATTAATCTTGTATCCCGCTACTTTGCTAAATTTGTTTATTAGCTCTAGTAGGTGTATCGTTGATTTCTCAGGGTTTTCTAGATATAAGATCATATCATCTGCAAACAATGACAGTTTTACTTCTTCTTTTCCAATTTGGATGCCTTTTATTTCTTTGTCTTGCCGGATTGCCCTGGCTAGCACTTCCAGCACAATGTTGAATAACAGTGGTGACAGCGGGCATCCTTGTCTTGTTCCTGATCTTAGAGGGAAGGCTTTCAGTCTCTCACCATTGAGTACTATGCTGGCTGTGGGTTTTTCATATATGCTCTTTATCATGTTGAGGAAGTTTCCTTCAATTCCTACCTTTTGAAGTGTTTTTATCAAAAAGGGATGTTGGATTTTGTCAAATGCTTTTTCAGCATCTATTGAGATGATCAATTGATTTTTCCCTTTCGAGTTTTTAATGTGTTGTAATACATTGATTGTTTTTCTGATGTTGAACCATCCTTGCATGCCTGGAATGAACCCCACTTGGTCATGGTGTATGATTTTTTTAATGTGTCTTTGGATTCGATTTGCAAGTATTTTGTTGAGGATTTTTGCATCTATATTCATTAGGGAGATTGGCCGGTAGTTTTCCTTTTTTGTAGCATCTTTGCCTGGTTTTGGTATTAGATTGATGTTAGCTTCATAAAATGAGTTAGGTAGTGTTCCATTTTTTTTCAATGTTTTGAAAGAGTTTGAGTAAGATTGGTGTCAGTTCTTTCTGGAAAGTTTGGTAGAATTCCCCTGTGAAGCCATCTGGCCCTGGGCATTTATTTGTGGGAAGATTTTTGATGACTGATTGGATCTCTTTGCTTGTGATGGGTTGGTTGAGGTCTTCTATTTCTTCTCTGGTCAGTCTAGGTTGTTCATATGTTTCCAGGAAATTGTCCATTTCTTCTACATTATCCAGTTTGTTGCCATACAGTTGTTCATAATATCCTCTTATAATTTTTTTAATTTCTTCAGGATCTGCAGTTATGTCACCTTTTCATTCATTATTTTGTTTATATGGGTCTTCTCTCTTTTTGATTTTGTCAGTCTAGCTAGGGGCTTGTCAATCTTGTTGATCTTCTCAAAGAACCAACTTTTGGTGATATTTATCCTTTCTATTGTTTTTTTGTTCTCTATGTCATTTATTTCTGCTTTAATCCTTGTTATTTCTTTTCTTCTACTTGGTTTAGGATTGGTTTGCTGTTCATTTTCTAGCTTCTTCAGTTGATCCATTAGTTCTTTGATTTTGGCTCTTTCTTCCTTTTAATATATGCGTTTAGTGCTATAAATTTCCCCCTTAGCACTGCTTTTGCTGCATCCCATAGGTTTTGGTATGTTGTGTTCTCATTTTCATTCGTCTCTATATATTTAGCAATTTCTCTTGCTATTTCTTCTTTAACCCACTGATTGTTTAGGAGTGTGTTGTTTAACCTCCAGGTATTTGTGAATTTTCTAAGTCTCTGATGGTTATTGACTTCTAATTGTATTCCATTGTGGTCAGAGAATGTGCTTTGAATGATTTCAATCTTTTTAAATTTATTGAGGCTTGTTTTATGTCCCAGCATATGATCTATTCTGGAGAAAGTTCCGTTGAGCACTAGAAAAGTATGTGTATCCTGGTGATTTGGGATGTAATGTCCTGTAGATGTCTGTTAAATCTAATTCATTTATCAGATTGTTTAGGTTTTCAATTTCCTTATTGGTCTTCTGTCTGGTTGATCTATCTATAGGAGAGAGTGATGTGTTGAAGTCTCCCACAATTATTGTGGAAACATCAATTGCTTCCTTTAGTTTTGCCAATGTTTCTCTCATGTATTTTGTGGCACCTTGATTGGGTGCATAGACATTTACGATTGTTATTTCTTCTTGCTGAATTGCCCCTTTATTAGTATGTAGTGGCCCTTCTTTGTCTCTCAAAACATCCCTGCATTTGAAGTCTATTTTATCTGAGATTAATATTGCTACACCTGCTTTCTTTTGGCTGTAGCTTGCATGAAATATTTTTTTCCATCCTTTCACTTTCAATTTCTTTGTGTCCTGTGTCTAAGATGAGCTCTCTTGTATGCAACATATTGATGGTTCATTTTTTTTTGATCCATTCTGCGAATCTATATCTTTTAATTGGGGAGTTTAATCCATTTACATTCAACGTTAAAACCGT